>NW_027094110.1:3009978-4229138 GCF_029207755.1 Chamaea fasciata
TCCCTGCGAGTTCCAGCTCTTCCTGCTCATTCCCTGTGCATCCCAGCTCTCCCTGTTTATTCCCCGACTCCCAAGTGATTCCCTGTGAGTTCCAGCCCTCCCTGATCATTCCCTGGGAGTCCCAAATCATTCCCTGGGAGTTCCAGCTCATTCCCTCTGAATTTCAGCTGTCCCTGCTCATTCCCTGTGCATCTCACCTCTCCCTGTTTATTCCCTGAGTTCCAGCTCTCCCTTTTCACTCCCTGTGCATCCCAGCTCTCCCTGCTCATTCTTTGTGACTCCCAACTCATTCCCTGTGAGCCTCAGCATTCCCAGCTCATTCCCTGGGCATCCTGACTCATTCCCTGTGAGTCCCAGCTCACTCCCTGGGCATCGCAGCCCTCCCTGTTCATTCCCTGTGAGTCTCAGCATTCCCAGCTCATTCCCTGTGAGTCCCAACTCATTCCCTGTGAGTCCCAGCTCACTCCCTGGACATCCCAGCCCTCCCTGCTCATTCCGCAGCTCGCCAAGGGCTGAGCAGAGTGGAAGGAAGAAAGAGCAAAGCCCGGAAAACTCCTTCCCCATCATATTTACTGAAGTGCTCTGAGTTATGACTGGAGGCCAAGATCTGGCTTCAGGCGATTGCCTAAATCATTTAGGAGCTGACAAGGCAGGGAGGGGGGAAAATGTTCTTGTAATTCTTCAGTCTGAGGTACATTAAGGAGCCATAAGCCATGTCGAGAGCTTGAATTACATTAGAGAGATTATCCTGTTACAGTTCATAATCCTGGATAATATAGCATCCCGCAGCACACCTGCCAAGGATAAATCTCGCCCCGTAATGGGGCAGCCGTGACCCCGGAGCTCCCCGAGCCCTCCTGGCACGGAGCAGCAGCGCCAGGCAGATGGATGGAGCCAGCGGGGACAGCACGGAGCAATAACAGCCTGGCAGAGGGGGCTGCACCCTGGGAAATTCATGGTTCTCCCCGTGCTGGGATGCTCCGGGGCCGTGGGATGGGAGGGATGCATAGGGAAGGACACCTGAGGTGTCCACCGGGGTCTGAGCTCCACTGAGGGGCTTTGCCCCATGCCAAAGCTCGGGGAGTCTGGCAGGAAGGTGGAGAGCAGGATATCCCCCCCCCAAAAAATGGGATTTCTGGCACAGAATATTTTCCTGGAGGAGAATGGGGAGGGACAGGGCTGAGTGCCAAAGGGATCAAGCAGAAAACCAGCCCTTGGGGCAGGGCACCACGAGGCGTTCAGCTGTGCCAGCCCCTCTGGAAAAGGGGATCGGTGGGTGGGATTTGCAGCCTGGACACCCCAGGGGTGCTGGACGCTGCCTTTGAGCTGTGAATGTGGATTTGTGCCAGGGGCTGCTGCTCCAAGGGGCATCCAAAGGGCACCCAGGGGGCTGCAGGTCCGTGGGGTGTCGGGCACTGGCACCTCCAGCCCTGCTGCCTTTCTCCAGCGTGGATCCCACCCCTTCCCACGGAACCCAGGACCCATCCTCCCCTCCCCGTGCCATAATCCCACCGTTTTATAGGAATCCCAGCCAGCTCCAGGGCTCCTCCATCTCCTCTCCAACTCCTTGGCTTCCCCCCTGGTTGGTCCCAGTCACCCCCAGCCCCACAGCCCCGGGTGAACAAACCCCCATTGTTCCACCTCTCCCTGTCCTCCTGCAGCCCCAGCTCCTCCTGCACCCTCGAGTCCATAAATCCTGGCGTTCCCTTGATGTGAAGTGACCTTGCAAACATGACCAGGCAGCTCCTGCCTCTCGGCCAGGCAGCCTCTCCCTCTCCCAGCCCTCATTGCCCTGCGCTGGCGACTGCAACTGCTCCATTTCTGTCTACCAGCACATCCCGGGGGAAATTCCCAGGAAAATCCCACCTGCCCTCCATCCCCAGGGCCCAAAATCTGCCCCAGCCTCAGCTCCAGGGTCTGCACAGTGTAAGGAATGAATCCCTCTGTCCTGCAGGGATTTGGGGTCTCCCCTAAGGAACGAACCCCTCTATCCTAAAGGGATTTGAGGTCTCCTCTAAGGATGAGCCCTTCTGTCCCACAGGGGTTTGGGGTCTTCCCTCTGGCAGGAATCCCTCTATCCTAAAGGGATTTGGACTCCCCCAAAGGAAGGAAAGCCTCTATCTCATAGGGATTTGAGGTTTTCCCTAAGGAATGAGCCCCTCTGTCCTGCAGGGATTTGGGGTGTCCCCTAAGGAATGGGATCCCAGCCTGGCTCCTGGTTTCACAGGGAGCTGCTGCTGGGAGCTGCATCCACCCATGGAATGTGGACTGATCCACACTGACTGGGATTTCTAGAGGAATGGGATGGGTTTGTGTCTGCCCACTCCTGGATGTCCCCTCGTCTCCCCTTCCTGACCTTCTCCAGAGCTGCTGCTGGCTCCTGCTCCCTTGATCCCGGCTTTAAAAGCCTCTCACTCCCAGGCTGCTCCCGCTGAGCTGGGGTTAAGCAGCTCCCGGGAGCTGCTGGTGTCTCCAGCCCAGGAAAATCCCACCTGCCCTTCATCCTCAGAGCCCAAAACCTGCCCCGGCTCCAGCTCTGGGGCCTGCACAGTGTAAGGAAGGAGCCCCTGCAGGGATTTGGGGTATTCCCTGAGGAATGAACCCCTCCCTCTCACAGGGATTTGGGATATTCCCTGAGGAAAGAACCCCACTGTCCTGCAGGGATTTGGGGTCTCCCTTAAGGAATGAACCCCACTACCCCACAGGGATATGGGGTCTCCCCTGAGGAATGAACCCCACTATCCTGCAGGGATCTGGGATATTCTCTGAGTAATGAACCCCTCTATCCCTTAGAGATTTGGGGTCTCCCCTAAGGAATGAACCCCTCTATCCCTCAGGGATTTGGGATATTCCCTGAGGAATGAACCCCACTGTCCTGCAGGGATTTGGGATATTCCCTGAGGAATGAACCCCATTATCCCGCAGGGATTTGGGAATGAACCCCACTGTCCCTCAGCGATTTGCCGTCTCCAGCGTGGCCCCGCCAGACACTTGACAGAGCCTCTTCTCTCAGGCGTGTGTGTTTTGTTTAAGTGCTGGCAGATAAAGCCCTTTTATCCCGATAAGAGCCCGGTTGCCCCGGTTTCTTCCTCTGGCCTGAAGGCCATTCTTCTCCTCCCTCTTGTTTTTGACCTCAGGTTCAAGAGTGCCAGACCTCCCTGGTTCGGGGCAGACCTTGGCGGCCGCTGCGGGAAAAGGCAGGGCAAGGGTTGGAGAGGGCTCCAAAGGCCCACGTTGCTCAGGGAGCAGCTTCCAAACCACTCGGGGAAGCAGGAAGGGAAGGAACACCAGAGCAGGGCGCTCCTTCAAACCTCTCCTGCCCTCCCTTTTGTCTCCTTCCCTCCCTCGCCGCCTTTTATTTACCCCTCCATCCTTTTCTCAGCCCTTCTCCCTCTTTCCCCTCCTTTTCCCCCCTTTTTCTCACCCTTGTTTTGCTTTCCTCGCCTTCCCTCCTTTCTCCCTCTCCCCCTTCCCCTGCGGCTTTGCCAACTGCCAGCAGATGACATCTCCTTTCATGTTTGGGGCTGAGCGGAGGCTCTGAATGTTCGTTTGATTCCGTTAAGATAATAGCTGGTTCACTGTCAGACGCAGACTGATCAGTTAAAACCTTAATCACTGCCTGTCTACTCACATGGCACTTATTTTTTAAGAGATTAATCCCCTAAGCACTGCACCAGCATACATTGAGGCTCAAAGAAAAGGGTGGGTTTTTATTATTATTTGATGCGTTTACTGTTTCTTTTTTTTTTTTTAATTTTTTCTTTTTTTGGCTCTTTTTTGAAAAAGACGCCTCCTCCCCACCCTGCCACCTTTTTGGAGCTGATGCTCCAAAGACACCTGAGCTTTGCTGTGCTCTCTGTGCCTGTCCCTCACACCGGACCCAGCCGGGAGGGAGGTGATGGGAGGAGGTGGGAGATGGAGCTGCTGCCGCTCCCGCCACGGGCTCTGGGAGCTGAGATTTGCCGTGGTGGGCTCTGGATTAAGCCTGGCTGGGCTCTCAGGAGAGCTGGGCTCCATCCGTGCTTCCCCAGCCAGCCAGGCCTCCCTTCCCTTCCCGACTCAGGATAAACATCACAGCTCGGGTGAGAGGCCTTGAGCACATCAAAGCCGGCCTGGAAGTTCCGTGTCCACCTCGGACGGGGATTTAGGCAAAGCTGCTTTAAAGCACCTCGGCTTAGCAGCAAAAGCAGCACCTCTGCAGGCAGGCTGAGCTGGCCCCCAGACAGGAGACATCACCCCGGGGTGTCACCGTGGGTGCCACCACCACAGCCACAGGGCAGTCACGTCCCCAAACTGCTGCTGGCACTTCCAGCACCGGCCACTCCACCATGTTCCCAAACTGCTGCTGGCACTTCCAGCACCGGCCACTCCATCATGTCCCCAAACTGCTGCTGGCACTTCCAGCACTGGCCACTCCACCATGTCCCCAAACTGCTGCTGGCACTTCCAGCACTGGCCACTCCACCATGTCCCCAAACTGCTGCTGGCACTTCCAGCACCAACCACTCCACCACATCCCAAAACTGCAGCTGGCACTTCCATCACTGACCACTCCACCACGTCCCCAAACTGCTGCTGGCACTTCCATCACTGACCACTCCACCACGTCCCCAAACTGCTGCTGGCACTTCCAGCACTGGCCACTCCACCATGTCCCCAAACTGCTGCTGGCACTTCCAGCACCGACCACTCCACCACGTCCCCAAACTGCTGCTGGCACTTCCATCACTGACCACTCCACCACGTCCCCAAACTGCTGCTGGCACTTCCAGCACCGACCACTCCACCATGTCCCCAAACTGCTGCTGGCACTTCCACCACCAACCACTCCACCACATCCCAAAACTGCAGCTGGCACTTCCATCACTGACCACTCCACCACGTCCCCAAACTGCTGCTGGCACTTCCATCACTGACCACTCCACCACGTCCCAAAACTGCTGCTGGCACTTCCAGTACCAGCCACTCCATCATGTCCCAAAACTGCTGCTGGCACTTCCAGCACCGACCCCTCCATACTGGGATAACAGCAAGCTCAAACCTCCTGCTGGGACAGGATTTGAATGAATGGAGAGCAGCACCACATCAGCCCAGTCCTTGCAGCTGGAGAAGGACATGGGACAGTGGGATGGGGACACGGAGCCGAGTTCCCCGTGTGCCGCAGGGCAGCAGCAATGAGCGGCTCTCAGGCAGAATTTGGCATTCCCAAACTTCCAAGCATCCCACAGAGGAGGCTGCCATCCTCACCCCCACCTCCAAAGGGAGGGGAAAAGCTCCTTTGCCTCAGGTGAGGGCCCCTCCCGCAGGTGAGGGCAGAGCTCTGATTCCCAAACCATCCACAGCAGCTGCCAGGCAAGAGGATCTTCGAGGTCCCATTCCAACCCAAACCATTCCAGGATTCTGTGATGCTCCTTCCCTCCTGCTGGGAGGCCCCGGGGCTGGCCTGGGGAGGGGAGTGTTTGCTTCACTGAGTGCTGAAGGGCTCTGAAACTTCTCCTTCATGTTCAACTTGTGATCAAAGAAGGAAGAACAGCCGCATTCCCGGGCTCGGGGGTTTGCTTTCGCCCTTGTGAGGAACGTTCCAGAAAAGCCAATGTTTTGTCACCTCCTGGTTAACATTTCCAGACTCCAGTTGCTTGTGACGGCCATGAGAAACGAGAGATTCCTCCATCCCACTAATCCCTGCGTCCTTTGTCCCACCACATTCCCGAGTGCCCAGGGCTTGGATCTGCCTCTCCCTGAGGTCATGGCTCTATTTAGTGTCCAGCACATGTGGGGAGGTCAGAGCCAGCTCAGGGGGTGCTGGGGGACCCCATCCCTCACCGTTCCCTCCACAGCAGCTCAGCCAGGGCCTGTTGTGCTCTCCTTGGCACAGATCAGCTTCCAGAGAGGCTCTTCCAGCAGCTCCTCTGGGAACACAGCCGGAGAGGGGGCGTTTGCAGCCCCAAACCTGTGCTGGACACCTGGACAGAGCCCTGACTTCCCCATCCTGCTCCTGACCCCACACCTGCAGCTCCAGCAGGGCAGAGGCAGCTCCTGGATGAAAGAGGAGGAATTGCTGGCAGCGAGGGAGGACTCCGGATTCGGTAAAAGAAAATCGGGAGAGTGTGAAAGGGGTTTTGTCAGCTGCTCTCGGAGTTTCCTACTGAAACTGAAAATGGAGTGAGAGAACAGGCCCTGAGTGTATTTTGGCAATTTTTTTGGTGAGGTGAAACAAAGCTGTCAGAAAGATCTGGACTTGTACGGAGAAGCAGAGTTCACCTGCAGGCCTCACTCTGCTCGTTCCCCGAGCGATTCCCGAGGAGCTGGAAAAAAAAACCCAAAGAAAACAAAACCACGGAAATTGAACCAAACGATCCCCAGGATCAGGGGGATGGAGTTTTAAGAAAGGGACGCAAAATTCCTCGCTGCAGAGCGATAAAGCAAATTCGAGCTAATGGAGATTAGGAAGAACCTCTCCCAAAGGACTGGTTATCCCATCAATTAATGGGATCAATGGTGTCACAGCCCTCAGCCACCGGGTCCTGAGTCATTGCCTTAAGTGCTATGAGGGCACAAGCACCCTGTCCTGGGGCAGCTGGGGCTGGGCACTCCTGCAGATTGCGCAGGGCCAGATGGGTCCTGTTATCCCATTGTTCTGTCCCAGAAATCCAGGTATCCTCCCAGGTACGCCTTCCTCAGAGATCTCTGCTTTTGTTAACATTAAACCTCGCAATTTTAGTCAACTTTTATGACACCAAGGAAACAATTACCCAATGGATTTGTTGGTATTTATTTATTATTGGAGCTCCGGCTGTGCTCATTGCTCCGCGGCAGCAGCTTTGCAGTGAGGGTTGACATTAATAAGTAATAGCTAGGAATTAGCAATAATTCCTTAATTATGGATGTGATCTCCATTCCGGGGCCTTTCCCTGCCTAACAGCACTCCTGGGCTGAGGAGCTCCCGTGCGCTGAAGGAAATTGCTGCCAAGCTTCCCAGGGCTATGGAAGTGTTTTGACTCCCCCTGGAAATGCCAATGGCTCCGAGGCTTCAGCCTCAGAGCCCAAACCTGGGGTGGATTTGGGAATACAACAGCATTTCCTCAGGAGTTCACCCTGAGACCCTTCCTTCTCTATCCCAGGACCTCAAAACCATTTAAAATGGTTTTAAAACTCAAAACCTTGAAAATAAAAGCGATGAAGAGAAGGGGTTGTTGCTGCTCCTCAAAGGGACACGAGGGAACCCCGCAAGGCCCCGTTAAATCCTGCTGGAAGCGCTGAAATCCCCGTGCCTGCCCCTCACTCCCACCCCAGTGCTTTGACCTCCAGGACCACCATCCCTGCTCTCTCAGGGAATGGGAATGGGCAAACTGTGACAGATTGGCCAGCAGACCTTCCTGGATGGATTTCCCACAGATTGCAGCCGGGGCCGTACAATGGGCACCGATAAATATCCCAGCGGGAAATACGCGGCACCTCGTCGGCCGCTTGTGCCGCGGGGAGAAATCTGAAAAAGCCCCTTTTTCCCTGGGAGGGGATAAATCCTTCAGGCCCAATCCTCTGGTGGGAAGAACCAGCAGCAAACCCCCGTGACCCTGCCCGGAGCGGCGGAGTCAACAAGTGGTCAAGCAGAGGTCAAGGGGCCGAAACGGGGCCCAAAAAGGGCATTTTTGTGCCAGGCCCATCTGCTGGCGAGCACCCCAAAGGTGCAGCCCGGCTCGGGCTCCAGGCCTCGGCTATTCCTTCCCCCAGACAGTAGCAATTATCATAATCAAGCAGTTGACTCCAATTACGCCTTCCTCTCCTCGCAGCCAGGGGATGGACACAGCCCAGGGAAAGTTCGCAGCCGCGTCGCCTTTGCATATCTTAATCTAAAATGACAGGGTGTGACACGGGGGGCCGGTGACCCTGCCAGCCTTCAGCTGTTCGTGTGGCAACAATTTCCAGCCCCAAATTACTCCCAGGCAGGGCTTGATTGGAGGTTCAAGGCAGCAGGAGAGAGAAGCCATTTAGGGGACTGAAACATTCTTCACAGCCCTATTTAAATACAATTTACATTCCAGGCTCTGCTGTTGGTGCATTGTTAATTGCACCTTGTACCTCAGTTTATTTTGTAGTTGGAGGGGGTTTTGCTTTGCTGTTGTTTTTCAAAGGCCTCCTTTGCCTGCTTTTTTCTCTTTTCCTAAGGGGCTGTTCTCAGAATACGGTTCCAGTTCCTGGAAGGGAAAATAGATTAGTGGATTTAAAGGCCAGAAGGGACAAACAGATGATCTCGGTGACCTCCTGCAGAAGACAGGCCAGGACATTTTGCTCAGTAATTCCTTTGTCTCCGTTTGTCCAGACTTAACCCAATCCCCCGCAGTGACCAGAGCACCGCTTCCAGAAAGGCTGGCTCCATCCACAGCCGTGGAATCACGGGAATCTCCAGGTCCTGGGGCAGCAGGCCTGCTCCTTCCAGTGCAGCATCACCTGGGGGACATCTGGACACTCCTGGGCTGCAGGGACAGCCTGGTTTGGTGGTGGCATCTCAGAGCTTCAGATGAAATCAGGTCCCTGCTGTGCTCGGTGTTGGAGAGAGGGGACGGAGCCAGCCAGGGATGTCACCAGCATGAAGGGACAAGGCAGGCAGGACAACGCCAGTTGTGGAGGCCAAGAGAAGCCTCATTTTCCAGCATTTCTTTAGCACTGCTCTGTTTGTTGCCTCACCTGAGGCAACAATTCAATCCAAGCGAGGACAGAAAATCCTGCACAGCTGAATTTTGGGGGTGCAGACGTTTCTCTCTCCTCACAACCGAACCAAAGGCTGAATCCTAACCTGGTCGTAACCAAGCAAAAAGTCTTCCAAAATCCCTTTTCCTCAGCCGTGCAGAAAGGGTGACTGGAGAGACAGAAAATGGATTTTGAACTTCTCAACGTGGGTGGAATTTCAAACCTCAGCTCTGCTTGCAAAAAAAAAAAAAGAAAAAAAAACCCAAATGAAACATCTGTTGGGGAGCAGAGGAGTGAAACACTGCAGAACTTCCCACTCCTCTTTTTCCAACTTGTCCTGCTCTTGGGTTGGAAAAGCCAAAGTCTCTCCAAGCTCTCAGGATCGTTTGTGACCTTGGGCTTCCTACCAGGCCGAGAGCCAACTCTGGATCCTGGCAGCTGCAGTTGGGATCCTGGAATTCTTGCTTTAGGAATGCCCTGAGAGGTTCAAGTGTAGTTTGACGAGTGGGATTGTTCAATCTGGAGAAGAGAACCTTCATGGTGACCTGACTGTGATCTTCCAGTGCCTGAGGGAGCCGACAGGAAAGATGGAGAGGGAATATTTACAAGGGATGGAGGGACAGGACAAGGGGGAATGGCTTCAAACTGCCAGAGTCCAGGGTTAGATGGGATATTGGGAAGGAATTCTTCCCTGTGAAGGTGAAGGGGACCTGGCACAGGGTGCCCAGAGGAGCTGTGGCTGCCCCTGGATCCCTGGAAGTGTCCAAGGCCAGGCTTGGAGCACCCTGGGATAGGGGAAGGTGTCCCCACATGGCAATGAGGTGAACTTTAAGGTCTCTTCCAACCCAAACCATTCTGTGATCCTCAGTTCCATCCAGGAGGAAGGCAGAAACCTTTCCCCCTGACACTCCTGCCCCCCAGGACAGGTCTGATTCTGCCCCAGGGCCACCCAGCAGCACTGCCAGGCCCCAGCTATTTTGGCATTCTTTTCTTTGAGCCCCATCTGCTGGAGCCCCACAATTTCGTGAACACATTTGATCTTTCCCTCCTTCGTTCCTGTTTCAAAATCCCCCTCCGAGCCTTTGCAGCCGAGGGCAGAAGCCATAAACCCCAAGAAATAAAGCAAAACGATCCAAGTGAGGAATTCCAGGACAGCCCCCTGATTCCACATCCTCTGAGTGCCGGTGGCTGGGAATCCCTGGTGCTGCCACTGCTCAAAGGAACCTCCTGGGCCTGGTTCTCGTTCCCGTGGGTTCCCATGAGCTGCTGCGACACAGAAAGGCAAAAAGGTGTGGGTGTGTAAATGACAGCTAAGCCCACTTGACCCCGGCCAGCCTCCTCCTAACTCACTCCAGCTCTGGGGAGGTCTGGACTCAGACACCAGCTCGGCAGAACTCGACGCAGAGACAGACAAATGTTCTCCCCAACCTGCTGCCGCTCCGGAGGCCTCGGAGCCAATTATCCCGGTGATCTCACTTCTCCCTTTCCCTTCTCCTCTCTCCCCCTTTTTCCCATCACGTGCCCGCTCCCAGCACAAGCACTTTCCTCCTGCAAAGAGGGGGAAAAAAAAAGTGGAGGAATGTGGAGGGTTTGGGAGCCCCCTGAGAGCAGGTAGATCCATCTGAGCAGCGCCTGCCTCCTCCGAGGCGGGAGGAGATCGGTTTACATAAGTGCTTTGCCATATGAAGGAATAATTCGGTGGTATTAATAGAGGTTAAAGTTTCCCAGGAATCCCAAACAGGCCCCGCAGACACAGGTGGGTTCTTTCACTCGCAGGGATTTGGGGGGGTAGGGACACAACTCCTGTGGGCACTGGGGGCTCTGCCCCGGGCTGGGGGTGCCCAGGGATGAGCCAAGGGGTGTGGAAGTGACAGCAGGAGCTCCACGTGGGTGTTGGGGGGACTGGAATGGCCAGGCAGGGGGCTGGGTGTTCACAGAATCGTGGATTGGGTTGGTTGGAAGGGAGCTGGATCATCCCATGCCATACCCTGCCACTTTCCACTGTCCCAGGTTGCTCCAAGCACCGTCCAACCTGGCCTTGGACACTTCCAGGGATGGGACAGCCACAGCTCTGGCAATCCCAGGGCCTCGCCACCCTCACAGGGAGGAATTTCTTCCTTTATCTGATCCAAACCTGCTCTCCTTCTTACCTGGGAGGGAGGAGTTCCAGGTCAAACCTGGGATCAGGGAGGGATCTGTGAGATGAGCGTCCCTCCTGATGTGTCCCACTGAATCCCAGAACTTCTGAGGCTGGAAAAGCTCTTCAAGGCCATCCAGCCCAAGCTGTGTCCCATCCCTCCTTTGTCACCAGCCCAGAGCACCGAGTGTGACACTCAGTTCTTCCTCGGACACCTGCAGGGGTGGGGCCTCCAAACCTCCCCTCCCATCATGTGACCACCCTTTCCATGAGGAAACTGTTGTGAGTTTATCCCGGGTGGAGCCCACCCCAGACGAGATCAGCCATGCGTGGGGCGGGCTGTGCCAGTGCCACGCTGGGAAATTGGCTTTTCCCGAGCTCAGGTGCCACACACCGAGCTGAAACCACGTCCTGCTTTGGCACAAAGCCCCGGCTGGTGCCCAGCCACCATCCAGCTCCTGGAGAGGTGGCTCCATCCCCACTAAGAGGATAAACCAGCACGGAGCACAGAGAGGGGGGTGCGAGAAGAGCCTGGCGAGCCCAAATCCCCCTTTGTTTGGATTAGGATCCCGGATAATGTTGCTGATTCTCCGACACGGAGCTTTTCACAGCCCGGAGTGTTTTTTATACCACCCCAAAAATAATAATCTCTCAGATCCCCAGTGATTACAGAGCTTTCACCCTGTAAACACACAGAGGACCGAGCTCCAGCCCACCCTACCTGGGCTGTGCTGCCTTGCACGGATTTGGGATTTGGCCCAGAGCCTTGGGATCACAGCCCTGCCCGGAACATGTGGCGGCTGCTCTGCCCCAAAAGGGACTAACAAAGAAATAAGAATATTTGTTAATTTTTTTTCTTTTTTTTCCACTGCAAAGCAGTTAAACCTCCTAAGACACTTTTTCCAGACATCTAAATCCTTTAAAAATATTCTCTAGACTCCATAAAACTTACATTTTCCCTGGGTTCTCCTGTGAGTTATTAAAAAGCTGAAGTCCCCACCTTAAGAGCTTAGAGCTTGGTCATGAGCAGAAAGCCAACAAGGTGGAGTGGCACCTCCTTGTGCATTCAGGGACACGGCCCAGACTCGGTGGGGAAGAGCAGGGGATGCAGAGAAGAGCCCAGCCTGGGGATTTTTGGGGTATCCAGGCTGAGGCAGAGGGAGGGATGAGTGTTTGGGATCACTGATGGATAGCTGGGATGGGCACAGCAATGCTTGAGGCTGTTGGAAAATTGTTACCAAGTGTTCACTCTTTCCTCAACGAACACTTGGTGGAGTTGGGTTTTAATGGCATTTATTTCGGTTTCTACCAAAATCAAGTTTCATTCCCAGGAGCTCTTGATATGCAGGCCAGAAGAACATTCTTGGATGCTGTTGTCCGTCCATCCATCCATCCATCCATCCATCCATCCATCCATCCATCCATTCATCCCAGGAGTGCGGTAGTGACAGGACAAGGGTGAATGACTGAAAAACTGAAAAAAAAGAGGAATTTTAAATACATGGATGTCCTTGTGAGCACAGGTTATCCAAAGAAGTTGTGGCTGCCCCATCCCTGGAGGTGTCCATGGCCAGGCTGGGAGGGGCGTGGAGCAACCTGGGACAGTGGAACATTTTAGGGGGTGGGGCTGGAAGAACTTTCAGGCCCCTCCAACCCCAAACCCTTCAGTGATTCCATCCCAGCTCAGCACGGAGGGGCTTCAGACAGAGACAGAGCAGGGTGGGTTTTTCCATCGCTGCTTTCCCAGCCCAGCACTGTGCTCCAACAGGGCCGGAATCAAAGGGATCTAAACCCCTCCCTGCTTCCCTTGAACATCAGTTTGTCTGGGCCGTGAACTCTGCTCGGCTCTCACTTTCCCCCCTCTTTTTTTTTTCCCCCCTTTTTTAAAAGCTTTCCCTCTCCCTCCCCTGCTCTTCCCTTCCCGCAGCCTCCCAGAAGCACCGGCGTGTTTTTAACCCAGGCATGAAACAATCCCAGAGCCGCAGATTGTGATGTTTCAGATAACATACGGAGAATGTAAATCCTGTCAGCAAGTGCAACAGCCGTAAAAGGCTAAAATGGATTCCTGCGGATTAGAAATAAAGCACAGAAAGGGCCCTGTTCTCTCACTTTCCTCATCCCACAACCTCCTCCACCCCCCTCTCCTCACTCCCCTTAAAGAAAAAAAAAAAATCGCCTGGAAATACAAGGGGCGGGTTATTATTTTTTATTATTATTATTTTTTCTTCTTTTTTTTTTTTTTTCATCAACTTAAAAGAAAAATAAAATACATTCCAGGAAAAGGACTGCTGCTAAGAAAACTCAAACCAGAAAATGCTTAAAGATGTTTTAATGACTTAAACACAGGGCCGGGATTGTGCCTAAAAGTTTCCACATTTAAAAAAAAAAAAAAAAAAAGAGAAATAAAAGAAAAAATAAAAGAAAAAAAAAAAAGGAAGAAAATTAAATTCAATATTAAACGTCCCCCACTACCAGCGCCGCTGGATTTCTTGCCGGGTTTCTCTCCCAAAACCATCGGATTTTAAGCCGGGGGTTGTTAAACGAGCTCCGTATAAGCAAAGTTTAAGCTTCTGTTCCAAACCAGAAGGGGAAAAAAAAAAAAAAAAAAAAAAAAAAAAAAGCTCCTAAAAATAATGAAGGCCACGTGAGCGCGGTCCGAGAGGCTGTTAACAAGCAGCTGACAAGTTTCTGCTGGAGGAATTAGCCCCTCATTTAGGAGGAGATTAGCAGAAATCTTCCCTCTCATTACGGAGCGGGCTGTGCTGGCTGCGCCGGGCGCGGCCCCACAAAGAGCCCCCGGTCCGGCTGCGGGGGATGCTGCAAAGCCCCGAGGGGTCCCCGCTGAAGCCACCCCGTGTAATTTGTCACGACTGTGTGTTGTGGAGGGCCCGAGAGCTGACCCGGCGTGAAGGGCTCGCTCGGAGCCTCTGAGGGTGTTAGAAATACGTATTATAAAGTCGGATTTTCGCAAATATTGGAATGAACGCTATATGTAATTGTGCCGTATTGTGTTTTGTTAATGGGGTTTAGAAAAGGGGTGAGTGTATTTTCTAATTGTGACGTAGTGGGAATAGTGGGAAGACTGAGTTTTGTTCTTTGTGACGTCTGGACTGACCAATGCCAAAAGTTGTGGGGGGAGAGGTCATCACCTTATAGCCCTACAAGAAGGCTGCTAGATTTCTGGGTTTTTTAATCAAAATGAAAACAGCCAAGACCCCTGTCACCAAGACAGAGTGGAACCACTCACAAATCCATCAAATAAGACAATTAAGAATACTTGAAACTGAAAAGAATGTTTTAATATCTATTGAATATTTGATACCTATTGAACATATAAAACAGCGATCCTTAAAAACACAGTAATTGAAAGAGAAGAGTGTGTGCTTTCTAGTGAAGCACCCCAGCTGGAATGTTTGCTCTTATGTCTCCTAATTGTCTATTTTTAATTTTTATTAAACTTATAAATTTTTAAAAGAGAGTAGAACAAGTTTTTTACGAGGGCACGGCCAGGACCTGCTGCAGGGGCTCTGGGGAAAGCGCTGGGCTCTAGGGGTGGTGTGAGCAGCGGGGAGAGAGAAACTCTGCTCAAAGCACCCCGAAAGAGAGACAGACCCGCCTCAAACAGTCCCCAAAGGGAGGGACAAACCAAGGTTCAAACAGCCCCAAAAGGGAGAGACAAACCCAGGTCTAAAGGCCCCAAAAGGGAGAGACAAACCTTGGCTCAAATAGCCCCAAAAGGAAGAGGCAGACCCTGCTCAAACAGCCCCAAAAGCGACTGACAAACCCAGATCAATCAACCCCAAAAGAGAGATAGACCCGCCTCAAACAGTCCCCAAAGGGAGGGACAAACCAAGGTTCAAATAACCCCAAAAGGAAGACAGACCTGGCTCAAACAGCCCCAAAAGGGAGAGGCAGACCCTGCTCAAACAGCCCCAAAAGGGAGAGAGAAACCTTGGCTCAAACAGCCCCAAAAGGGAGAGAGGAGCCCATCTTGAATAGCTCTGAAATGGACAGACAAAAACAGCTCAAATAGCCCCAAAAGGGATAGACAAACCCAGGTCTAAAGGCCCCAAAAGAGAGAGACAAACCTTGGCTCAAACAGCCCCAAAAGGAAGAGGCAGACCCTGTTCAAACAGCCCCAAAAGCGACTGACAAACCCAGATCAATCGACCCCAAAAGAGAGACAGACCCGGCTCAAACAACTCTGAGACACCCATGGGCAGCTCCGCCATCCAAGTGGCACAGCCTTGGCACAGCTCTGTCCCAGGCACCAGCACCTGGAGTGTCCTGGGCAGAATGAAATGCCAAATCCTTTGACCAAAAGTCCAACAGGCCGAGCTTTGCCTGTGGATGTCCCCCGTTAGTGATGGGCATGTGGACGCACAGAGGTGCCCACAGGCAGAGCTGCTCCCAAAACTCCCCCAGTGCCTGGGAATGTGGGATAGGGATGTTTGTGGTGTTCCAGAGCAAAAACGTCACCGAAAAGGTCCCCGTGTCCTGTCTGGAGCCAAATGTCCCACCCTGCTCCCACCATGGCAGCCCTGAAGTCAAACTTGGTGAACCCAAGGCTCGTCCCACAGCTCTGAGAGGAGGAAAGTCCTCTCCTACAAGGATCCTTGGTGAAAATAAACCAGTGTGGGACAGGGGATGGACCAAACCTCAGCTGAGAGCGACCCCACCGCTCTTCACCCCTTCCCACAGCAGGAAGGACCTGCTGAGGCTCAAACCCAAAACAACTCAGCAGCTGCTCTGCCACCTTCTCCCCTTCTCCATCCAAAAAACCTCATTTCTCTTTTCCACTCCCTGTTGGGGAGGGCTGGGTGGTTATTGGGGTGGTTTTTAATATTATTATTATTATTATTGAGAACGTGCAATCGTGTTTCAAACCCCAGATTTCCATCCAAAAGAGTAGGAGGCCGTAGTCAGACTTCCCAGACCACAAAGACGCACGGCTCCGTGGCTTTTCCAGCCAGAGTTTCCATTGTATTCTTCCCAGATGAACTTTTAAAACGTGTGTGTGTGTGTGTGTTATGTGTCAGCGTGTGCACAATCGTGCGTGGTTTTACCTCTCTTAAAAATAATAAAAAAAGGCTTTAAAAAAAAAAAAAAAGAGCGAGCAAGTGAGGCTTTCAGGAGGTTAATCACCGACCTGCTGCCAAGTTGGATATGTGTGTGGAAGGGGGGAGTCAAGGGTTTTAATCCCAGTTTTTGATAAATAGAAGACATTCTAGTCATAATAAAACGTGTTTTACACTTGAGGGGAGGAATAAGGGGGAGAAAAAAGGAAAGTTTTGGCCAGGCGCTGCGAGCTCCTGAGCCCAAACAATGAGGTTCAGAAACATAACTGTAACGCATTAGTAAATTGACAATGAAATTGCAGTTACTTCACTGGCTCTTTGTTAAATAAACACAGCCCGAAAGGGACCTGTCTGCCCCGGAGGTATTTGCAGAGGGTTCACGTTACAAACCCAACACCGGCACCGCTCGCTCCCCCCGCAGAGCAAACACATTCCAGGCGGACCCTGCGAGGTGGGGCCGGCCTGGCTGTTCCCCCTGTCACTTTTTCCCTTTCGTGGAGATCCCAGGGTTTACAGCCTCGGGAAGTTTCACCCCCGGCCACGGCTCCACTCAGGACTGGCTGGGAGAAGGGGATGTGGGAATGGGACATTGGTGGAGCAGCCCCTTCCCACACACCTCCCTTTGTCCCTGCCCTGCACCAAAACCCTTGGAAAGCTTGGAATCTCCCAGGACTCCATCCCATCCCATCCCATCCCATCCCCTGGTGGCAGTTCTGCTGTTCCCGACCTTCCCCACTGAATCCCAACAACAAAAATTCCCCCGCCCCATTCAGCCAAGCCCCACGGAGCCCTTTGCAGCCACAGCCCCGAGCAGTGACCACCAGCACTTCCCGCTCAGCAGCTGCACAAAAGGGGCTCCCAACAACGTCTCCATCCCTCTGGATTGATCCCATCAACATTCCTGACTCTTTGCCAAAGCTTTACCCACAGCCCTCACAGCCACGAGTGGGACTTGAGATCACCCATCAGGAACCTGTGGAGGAAACAGCTGGAGCTCCGGGGCAAGGTGAAGCCACCTTACAAACCCTTCACCTGCAGCTCTTCCAGCCAAATCCCAGCCCCATTCCGGCAGGGAAGCTGGGGTAATCCATCCCCACACACACACCCACACGCACACACGCCGGAGACAAAAGGAACGTCGGCCTGTTCAGCACCTTGCGAGGCCTTGAACGGCTGCCAAGGGCCTTTGGAGAGGGGCCAAGGCAGTCCATGAGATGTGAGGGATCGGGATTCTCAGCAGCCCATGGGGTCTGGAGCAGCCTCTGCTACTGTTGGAGCCTGGTCACGACACGCTTCCCCCTTGTTCCGAGATGTACCTCCTGTGGAGGCGGCTTTTTCCCGACAGGAATTCTATCCCTGTCTGCCAGGAGCAGGGAAAAGCCTCTGCTCCTCTTTCCTACAGCACCAGAACTCGAAGGAGAAGCGGGTTAAGTGTTTTCTTGCTCTGCCTGTCATCGAGGGCTTCATGGGAAAACATCCCACAAAGGTAAAACGCCGAGATGGGAGGGATCCTGTGGAGCAGAGAATTTACCTGTCACTAATTCCATCCAACCGGTCTCCACCTGGACTTCAAATTTCCCCAGCTCGAGGCTCATATTTCCAAACCTTCATGCAGAAGGCTGAGGTGGTGGGAAACCAGACCGAAATTCCCTTTTCTGGAGTCGTTTCTTCAACACCTTCTCCACAAACCTGAGCCTTGGAACAAGGGCAAGAAGACCCTGCTCCCACTGAGGAGCTCCCAGGCCTGTTCCTGCAGGGAGCACCCGGAGCCAAGGGGATGAAGAGGCAGCAGAGACACAGCCACTGATGGGAATTTCAGCGACATGGAAGACAAAATTGGCATTTTTTTGTTGTGTCTTTGTGTTATGGGAGTCAGGAGGTGACAGCTCAGGGCAATAACCTGATGTGGCTTTACACAACTCCGTGTCAGAGACAGGGGTGGGGATGCTCTGCACCTAGTCATGGGTGTAGGGACCACTGGAGAGTGATTATCTGGGTTCCTTCCCTTTGTCCCATCCCCTCAGGTGTCTACCTGCTTTAAAATCCATCAGGATCCAGCTCGCACCAAGTGTTTCCTTCCCCGTCCTGCTTTTTCATGCGAGCAAACGGTGGTGCTGGCACATGGAGCCTTTGGAAGGGCTTAGCGAGGAGGGAGGCAGCAAATTCTCAGGGATTTGGGGATCTTTAAACAAGGCTGCATGTCTCTCCTTGGGAGATGATGCTCCAGCTCCACCAGGGAGTGCCTGGACCGTGCAGGAGAGGGCGGGGATGGGCAGGGGGTGAGCCCAGCTGCTCCAGGGGATTCCATCTGGCCCCGAGGCTGAACATGGAATCACAGACACGGCCCCTTCCCTGCCAAAAGCAGCTTTAATTCGGTGAGTGAGTGCAAAGGAGAGCTTTCCACAGAGTTCTTCCATTCCTGTAGACTGGTGGAGTTTCAGGCTTTTTTTTTTTTTTTCCTCTCAGATTGGTGCAGCCTCCAAGTTTCCCTGTGAAAATTCCATGCTGGGATGCTTTTGTCTGTGAGTTTACCTTTTGCCGGCTGCTCAGGTGCAGCCCCCCTCTTTAAAGGGGCTCTGACCTTTTCCTACCTGGGACAGGGGTGGGTTTCCTCATCCCACTTTAAGAGACTCACATCCACTGTGGGTTTGCCCTTTGTGGGCAAGGCACGAGGGAGAGAGACTGCGAGACAAAATTAATGGGGAGTTCCACTCTTGGAGCTTCCATCTATTCCCCATCCAAGTGGTTCTGAGCATCGTCTCCCCTCACAGGGAGGGGGATTCTTTGATTCCAGAATGCTCCCACCTTCCCCTGCCCCATTTTCCAAGCCTTCCTTTGCCATCTGGTAAAGAGGGCTGGGAGCCACCCTGCAATGAAACCTTACCCTGTGCCTCTTTTTCCAGCCTGTCTGACAGAACAAGTCAGCTGTGGGCCTCAGCACCAACTTTAAACAACCCCCCCACCCCCCAACCCAGCAGGTCAGGCCATTTTAGCATCTGTACCTTTTATTTGTAGCAGACTGTTAATAATTAAGTGATGCCTTTCATACGGACATTTACAATAATTTAACCTCGCCCTCGCTGTGTAATTTATTCTTCGCAGAAGCCAATAAAAATAAAGGCCCCATATTTCGCCCCCCTCGCTCATTCTCTGTCCATAGATATAAATATACACACACACATACAGCCAGGAGAGTGTAATAGGTTTCACATATTGTTCCATAGGTATCACTGGGGTACCAGAGCCAAGTGTCTCAGTTCATATGACTCTTTATAGGTGCCTTATAATCCACATAAAATTGAGTTTATGTTTCCTTTCCATCTGCTGATTCTAAAACAAGATGAGGAAGGGTTTTCTCGCTCTTTTTCTCTGTTTTTTTTTTTTTCCCTCCCCCTTCTTCATTCCAGTCCTCGCTGCACCAAACTCAAAATTTAAAGAGGATCCAACAACCTCCAAACTGGACACTCCTTATTATGCATCTTTGGTGATGTCTTATCTCTGATCACGATGAGCATTAAAGGCTCCAGGAGAAAGGTTGGAGCAAAGACAAAAATCAAACCTCCTGCCCAGGGAGGAACACCCTTCCCAAGTTTGCCATGGAGTCATTTTTCCTGTTTCTAAATCCACAGAACAGAACCCAGCAGGTAGATGGAATAGCAGCAAGGGAAGGGACTAAAACCCAAGATTTATTTCTTGTCCAAAAAAAAAACCTAAAAAGAGAGGGAAAAAAAAGCACAGGACAGGAGGGAAAAAAGAGCCAGAGCTCCAAGTATTGGCTGCATTTCCACAGCAAGTCCTAAAGAGGCTACGCAGAGAAACAAAAGAAAAAATATTTTCCCCTAAAGAAACATTCGTAAAAACACATTTATTAAAGCCCCAGAAATTCCATAACACTTCAGAGCCCCGGTGCTCTGGAAAATGCCGGGCTGAGCACGGGGCCTGCCCTGCAGGGCCTCCCAGTCTGCCCAGTCCAGCCCAGCCAGGGCCACCAGCACAGCACAGCTTGGCCTGATCCTTATGGAAGAGGGCCTGGAACCTCAGCTGGGCTTTTCCAAAAATCCCCTTTAATGTCCTTCCCCCGGTCTAACCTGCTCTCAAATCCTCTGCTTTAGTGATTCCACCTTTTTAAGGGGAGCCATGCCATGGGACGGGTCGGATGGGGCTTGGAGCGGGCTGGGATGGTGGAAGGTGTCCATGTCCATGGCAGGGGTGGGATGAGATGGGATTTAAGGTCCCTTCCAACCCAAACCAGGCTGGGATTCCGTGTTGGACAGGCCTGGAACCTCTGGGGCACATGAGGGACCTGTTTCCCTTGGTAACACCACAAAAATTTCCCCATTCCACCCCAGCCACAACTGTTTTTTTTTTCCTCCGGATCCTCTGGAGCAGCAGCTCCATGAAATCTCCCTCACGTTGTCCCTGTTGCTGTTTTCCAGCAGCAGGACAGGGAAGGACAACCCAGATCCCCCGTGGCCGTTCCGTGGGTCCCCGTGAGGTGATGGAAAACTTTTCCCCGGGATCAGGTGCTGCTGCAGAGTGTGAGCTGCTCCAGTCCCACCCCAGCAAGTGTTATAAACACACAGGCACAATCTAAATATTTATGGCACATGAAATCTCCCGTCTGCTGTAGCTCAGCGCCGAGAGAGCCGAGGAGGGAGGGGGGAGTTAAGAGGTGATTATTGTGCGGGGCCTGGAAACCCAAAATGTGGGATTGGAGCTGCGTCCAACCCCCGCCCTGGAATGGTCACAGGTGTCAGCTCAGCTCCCTGACAATGATCCGAGGGGTTTGTCACCGCCTGGGCTGGGCCAAGCCACGGCCTGGCTTCCATGGGGAAACAGCAGATGGAAAACACGGCTTCGTGGGCTCCTTCCCCTCTCAAGCACCTCCTGAGAGAGCGGCTGCTCCAGCTCGTAAAACCTTCCCGGGGCTGGGAAGGAGGAGCAGAGCACGCCGGGCAATTATTATTTCCCTGGCCTGGAGAGAAATTATGATAGAATTTGTTTTCTTATTCGTGCTATTTTTTGCTCGGATCTCTGGGGGTTTTGTTAAAGGTTGAAATAAAATTTTCGGGAAGAAAAAAAAAAAACAAAAAACCAAAACCCAAAGAAAACACGAGACAACAGAAGGAGAGAGGCAGGCTGGGGGAGCTCCATGTGTTCCTGGAACAATTGCCCATTGATCCAGCCCGGAAAAGTGCTGACTATCTGGAGGTGATAGGGTTGTCTTGGCAGCAAGGAACCGAGCTGCTTTAGGAAAAATGCTCCACTTAGCAAAGTTTGGGGGAGCTGGTATTGCCCAAAAAGGCCACAGCAACGCAAATCCTGCCCACGCTGCTCTCTGGGCCCACACCAAATCCCCCAGGCCACCACGGAGGTCTGACAAGGTGAGTGATGCCCACAGCAAGTCCTTCCTCCCCTCACGGGAGCTGCCGCTCCCACAGAGGCAGCGATCCCATCAGGAAGGGTGACACCACGAGGAGCAATGGGATTTTAGCTCCTGGTGACTTTGGTTCCCGGCTGGCACGACGCAAGAGAGCAGCACGTGGGCGTTGGTGCACTGCTCTGCTTTCCAGGGAGTGGGGGGTCAGCTGAGCCCCCAAAGTCAGTCCAGCTCAGCGCCAGGGGTGGAGCAGGAGGCTTTGATGTTTTTTCTGGATCAGTCCCAGCGCCAAATTATAAAACCCAGGCAATTTCAGCCCCAGCTGGGAATTCATGCAGAGTTTCACCTTGTCTTGTGTAGGTGACGTGAGCCCAGGCCGGAGACGGGATCAGCAGCACACGCGTGGGGTGAGCTCTACCGACCGAGACCTCGTTCCTCCAAAACACAGCCTCGTTTTATTTTTTCCCAGCCTTGCTCTGCAAAACCACTCTCAGCTTCGAGGAAGCCCTCAAGGGCTGCCAAAGGAGAGCAAACACAGCAGATTCCACATCCCCTGGAGGCAGGTTGTGGATCGCTCTGGAGAGGCTGCGGAGGAGCACAGCCCCAGCCCAGCCACGGCTTGGCACACCTGGGGCACGCTGGGCTCAGCACTCCTGGCTGGTTTTGGGCACTCCTGGCTGGTTTTGGGCACTCCTGGCTGGTTTTGGGCACTCCTGGCTGGTTTGGGCACTCCTGGCTGGTTTGGGCACTCCTGGCTGGTTTTGGGCACTCCTGGCTGGTTTGGGCACTCCTGGCTGGTTTTGGGCACTCCTGGCTGGTTTTGGGCAATCCTGGCTGGTTTTGGGCACTCCTGACTGGTTTTGGGCACTCCTGGCTGGCTTTGGGCACTCCTGGCAGGTTTTGGGCACTCCTGGCTGGTTTTGGGCACTCGTGGCTGGTTTTGGGCACTCCTGGCTCGTGTTTACACCCACAGCAGCGCCAGCCTTGCACCCTGGCCACAGCAGCGACAGGCCTGGCCCTGCTGGGCTTCCCCAGCACAGCCCTGCCGAGGAATTCTGCTCCCAGAAGGCTGAGAGCGTTCTCTACAGGAAGAAAGAGGAGTCTGCCCTTGGGGAAGGTGCTGGGTTTTGTGTTTCACACAGGCAGAGTTGGATATCACCTCGTGCTTCCATGGCTTGACACACATTTGTCCCCGGGGCTCAGGGATTCACTGGGGTCATCGGTGAGGCGAGGGAGACTTTGGAATTCTCCCCATTTCCCTAATTTAAACCTCTTCCATACCTCAACAAAGCACATTCCTCCAGGAACAACGGCCCAGCCAAAGGCAAAGCTACTGTGGATGTCCAGGAGCCTCCAGGCTACACCACGTCTGAGCTCGAGCCTCCAAAAAAGCCAAAACCCTCCAGCTCAAGCTAATAGACACATCTGCCAACAGCTTCTTCTAATTTTTTTGGAACCGCTCTCTAGATTACTTCATTGCCAAGAAAAAGAAGAGATATTTATGATAGCAACTGGAAAGCCTTGGAATTCCAAGTCAGATCCTCGGTGGTGTAAAGTGAGGCTGCTCCAGTGAGTCGGGGGGCCAGTGCCAAATTCACACAGGTTGAAGTGGCTCTCTGCTCTTATCTCCTGGCTCCCCAGCACGCAGGGACAATTAAAGGCAGCTCAGGCAGGCACTCCATGAATATCTGCCACTCTCTGCTCTGAAGTCATCCCCTTGGAAAAGAAATGGAAGGGCAGGAAAAAAAAAAATGCAGGAGTGAAAGCAGACATTTGCTCCTGCCTTGAACTCGGAGCTGCAGCTTCAGCAGGAAAACCAAAAGCTGGAGGGACAGAGAACACCTGCTGAGTGTGTCCAGAAGTTTCCTCGAATGTTTTGTTCTATGAACCAGGGAAAACTATGTGGTTTTAGTTTGAAATAGGTTCAAGTAGGTTCAGTTTGTGAGTATTAAAAGCAGGTGAGGCAGGGAGAGGTTTCAATAGTAAAGGAGCACGAGGGAGCTCTGGACACACAGAACCCCTGAGCAGGTGCCTGGTTTTCTGGAATATTCAGCAGGTGCTGATGTGAATCCCAAACTTTCCTGTCCTCAAAAATGTTTTTTGGGTTTTTTTTTGTGTTTTTTTTTTTTTTTTTCCATCAAATAAAACCTTTCCTGAGGTGGTTTGGTTCCGAATCAGGGCCTGGTG
The DNA here is from genome assembly GCF_029207755.1 of Chamaea fasciata. Lineage (NCBI taxonomy): Eukaryota > Metazoa > Chordata > Aves > Passeriformes > Sylviidae > Chamaea > Chamaea fasciata. The sequence continues at coordinate 3,033,449 of NW_027094110.1, forward strand.
TGACACGGGGTGGGTGGGATTGGTCTGTCACTCACCTGGGCTGTGTGTGAGGAACACCTCTGTGGTTAATCAGGGGTTAAAGGATGGACTTTAGGAATTCTTAGGCTTTGGAATTTAAAAAAAAAAAAAAAAGCAGAATTTGGTCAACAGAAAAAGAAAATCCAAACTGAAGTGTGCACCACACACACACCAGAGTAGGAGCAGACACGTAACCTGGGAGTAACTTTACTCGTGGTAACAGTTCCCCTTGTCTTAAACTACTCACACTGCTGAAGTGATGGAGACCTGCAGAATCCCTCAGGGCATTTTTAAAATTATTTTTAGAAATTTAATTTTTTGTAATTAAAAAAAACCCCCATAAACCATTGGGGAGCTCCTGACGCCCTAGGAGTTTGCACCAGGAACGAGCCCTTTGTCAGATCTGAATTTAATCTCGGGATGGAATTTTATGGCCACAGCATCACCCAGCCCTGAAAAAGGAGTTTATAAAGGACAGGGTGACACAATATGAATTATATTAAATGACAGCACTTCAATCACCCCATTAAAGGCACCAGTCCCTCCCAGTAAAGGGTGCTGGAGTGGCTGGGCAGGTGGAAGGATCCTCCTTGGCTTCAGAGATCTTGGGATCAGGCCCACATTTCCTATGGATTTCAACTGTTTTATATCCTTTCAATCCCTTTTTTTCAGCCAGGTGTTTTAAAATGTTCAAAATATCGGCCGTTTCCTAACCTCAAATGTCAAATTTCGCCCGGGTGTAACTGTTGTGCCAGCTGGTGCTGGCTGAGCTCCTTGAAGAGGCTTTTCCTAGAGTTTGGGATGGGATTTTCCTGCGATTTTGGTGACACCTTTAAAGCGCTCGTCCCCTTTTGTTCCAGCCCACACTGGCACCGCAGTGTGGGGATTTTAATTGTGGGGATTGGAAAAAAAAACCAACCAAAACCTTTCCAGTTATTTGGGGTTTCGTTTTCATTTTTTTTCAGGAAGAAAAGACATAGAAAAAAAAATAATAAAGAGAAAAGGGAAGGTTGGAAATGATTGGGTTTCGGGGGAAAATATATTTTTGGCATTGAAATGAGGAAAAAGCACCAGGGTTAGGGAAAAAACCTGAACTGAGCTCTGAAACTTTACCTTCCTTTAATTATCCAGGTGACATTTCAGACACTGAGTCTGATTTTTTTTTTTTTTGCATCTGCATATTGAAAACACCCTTTTAAAAATACTTAAAAAAAAAAACAACAAAAACCAGCTGCTCCTGAACATTTATTTAGCAAAAAGTAAATCGTATAAAAATTCAATTGCAAAGTAGTTAAGGTATTTGAATTCTTTAAATATATATATATATATATTATTTTTTTTTTTTTTAAGAAAAGAAGAATCCCAAGAAAGAAAGTATTTGATGGCTAATAATCTCATTTCAATATAATAGGACCTTTCTTTTGCAAAGAGCAAGACAGGTTAAAAGATATAATTATGACTTTGCAAACTCTCCCAAGTGCTACGAGATCATCTGACAGTTCTGATCCCGGGCTCAGCTCTCAGAGGGGAAAAGTCTTTGTCTAGTTCGAGAGTTAAAGAGACAGGATCCCTATTCCACCCTCTGCCTACATTGCAATTTAACTGTCAAAAAAATCCAAGCTGCAAAATTGTCTTATTCCAACACAGCGCAAGGAAAAGAGAGAGAGGTTTGAGACTGACCTGTCAAACGCACCCTCTTTAAAAATGTATAATATATTTTAAACATTTTTTTTCCAGAGGTACTTAAAGGTTAAAGATGTGCCAAAGAAGGAGGATGGATTTTTTTTTTACCCTCTCTCCCTCTTTTCGCTGAAGCTTTTTAAAACAATTAAAACCAAAAAAAAAAAAAAAAAAAAAAAAAAAAGGAGAGAGAGGGAGAAAAAAAAATTTCGAAATTAGGGATCATCAGTATAAAAAATCCCCTGAAGATCAAAAGGAACACATTAGAATCACATTAATTCTGATTTAAAAAAAAAAAAAAAGGGAGAATAAATCCCCTCTTTCAATGGGAAGAGAAACTTGGAGGACATTTAAATGGTGTTTCCATTGTCAGGATGTGCAGGGAGGTGGAGCAGAGTGTCGGGGAGAGACAGAGCCCACGGAGCCACGGGCAGAGCCAGAGCCTGGTGACACTCCAGGATATTCCTGGGCTTTTTTAAAAGCTTGGCTTTTTTATCGAGTTTCAAAACAGGGAAAGGAGGACAGGGAAAATATTTTTCCCAAGTAACCAAACAAAAGGAGCCATTTCCACGGGGGGGGGGGGTGTTTCCAAGGAGCCACAAACAAACAATTCCCAGTCATTTTTTGCCCAAATATAGATGGCGAACGGGCAGCTGGACATGGCCAGAGGCTCGGCCATGGTGCCACCACCCGGGCACGTGGCCGTGTCCCCACACAGCCCCTGGCACTCCACGGGGACACGGGGGCTGGCAGCAGAGCCTGGGAGCTGCAGGAGTGCCAGGCTGGGAGCTGGGAGCGCAGGGTTTGGGTGTTTATGGGATCACAGCATGGGTTGGGACCTTAAAAATCATTTTATCCTACCCCCAGCCATGGGCAGGGACACTCCCATCATGCCAGGGTGCTCCAAGCCTTGTCCAGCCTGGCCTTGGGCACTCCCAAGGATCCAGGGGCAGCCACAGCTTCCTGTGCCAGGGCCTCATTGTAAAAAAATAAATCCCATTTCTCCTCCTGCTGCGTGTCAGGAGCGAGACCCCCGGAGATGATGAGTCAATTCCCTGCAGACAGCGTTTCCCCACCTGACAGGAGCCAAGTGGGAGCGTGTTCAGGTCCATTATCCACCTCTATCCCCCCACAGCGAACTGGGAATGGGGACTGGGATCTCCCAGCCCCGCAGAGTGTTTGGAGTCTTTATCTGCTGCTTGTCCAAGGAGCCAGGTGGGCTTTTCCTCCCTCCTAAGCTGGGATCTGCTTCTTCCCAGCCATGCCTCGATGGATGGATGCACAGCCGGGGGTGGGTGACACATTTGTGGCTTTGGGACGAGAGGCTTGTGAGATGACATCCCTCCCTGTCCCACCTGGCACTGGAGATCATTCCCATAATGATTCCTCTCCCAGGCACTGGGGCCCCAAACCCACCAGGAAAAAATTGGAATGTCATCTCAGTTGATCCTTCCAAGCAAAGGCTGGCAGGGAGGGCAGCTGTGTGAAAGCCACAGGCTAAAATCCTTGTAGGGCTGAGAGCCAAAGGACAAAACCTGGGGGATTTTCCCGAATTGTTGAATTGATATATTGAATTTTCCCAAATTGTTGAATCGATATATTCCCAAACTGTGCCAACCCAGCAGCACCTCGCAGACAGGGGCTGCACAGCTGGGCTGATGTTTCAGGCTTTAAAGTGCTTGGAAACAGCCCCTGATTTCCTTGGATTTATACAAACACCAAGGCCGTGGGCACACCCAGTAAATCCACCCTGAACGGTATCAGCACAACCCAAGATAACCTGGCACCAGGCTGATAAGGGGCAGGAAAATCAACCCACCCCCGTGCCAAATTCCTGCCTTTCCAGCCCTCCTCATCCCGTGTTTCCAGGTGGGTGGGGAGATCGAGGAGTTTTGCAGTCAGACATGGGAGCTTGGGAACAGGGGCAAGTTGTGTGCTTATCTTCAATATTTAAGAGATATCAACCTCTGGTGAGCTGGGGGGTGACCAAACTTAAAAAACGCCAAAAAACCAGGGATGGGGACCTCCTTAAAGCATCCTGGCAGATGGATTTGTCCCTGGTGGCACACTGGGAAGAGCCAGCACAGCCCTGATTCCCTGGGACCCGCAGGGTGACCGGGCTTTTGGGATTACTCACTGAAAACGAAAGCCAAACTGGACTCCTGCCCCAGGAATGCCGCCAGATTCCTGCTCTGGAAGGAATGATAAACCTTTGGGATGCTGCTTCTCTGACTCTGCAGAATCACGGGCGAGTCTGGGCTCAGAGCTCCTCATTCAATGGCTCCAGTCCCGCTTCCCTTCCACCCGGAGGGGTCTTCCCTGAAAAGCAGACCCAGAACGCAGCAGTGGGACTGAGGCAAATCCTGGTGGATCATCCCAAGGCAAAGGGCTCCCGGGAGCTGCTCCTTTCATGGATGTCTTCCCAAGAAGCCAGCAAAGCCTTTCCCATCCTTGCCATCCCAAATTCTCCTCGGTTTGCCTCAGCTTTTCCAGGGCTGAGGTGGTGATGGGGGTTTCCCTGGTGTAACCAGAGCAGGATCCTTGGGAAAATCCTTGTGCCAAAGCTGGATTCCTTGTGGAAAGCTGGCAGGATTCTGCCCACAGATGAACCCAAACTCATCTGCTTTGTACAATTTCCTCTTAACCCAATCCCGTTTTCCAGCTGATCTTGCCTTGTTTGGGATGATTCGGGAGAGTTTGTCCCTCTCTGTCAGGGACGGGCTGGCTGTGACAGCACCAAGGGGGCTGCAGGTGTTGGAAGGGAATTCCAGCGCTGAAAATCACGGATGGAGCTCCGAGGAGACAGGGACAGTGGGGAGTGAGACACTGCGAGTGTCACCTGGTGAGGGGACAGCAGGTGACAAAGGGGACACTGATTGCAGGAGCACCCATCCAGATGGGGAAAGGGAATCAGCAGGAGAAACCCCAAGAAATCACAGATAAACCCTTTCACACGTGGATTTATCCTGCTGAAATCATGGAACGGCTGATCCGAACCACGGGTAGCACCAGCAGCTTTTCCAGGGTTTTCTCAGGAGGGGAATTCTGCACGGGGGGTGGGTGTGAGGCTGGTGGTGTCAGGGCCACCCTGTCCTTGGTGTCCCCAGCACTGGGGCAGAGCTGCCCCCGGGCTGGGCGGGCTCTGGCACTGTCCCTGTCCCTGTCCCCAGCCGGGCCCCCCTCGGTGCTCGGCTCTGGTTTGGTTTGATTGATTTTGTAATTGCTCCTTTAATTGAACAGTTACAGCAACACTACCAGGGAGAGGTTTCAGGGCTGGGAAGGGAGGTGGGAGGGTGTGGGGGTGGAAGGGGAATTGGAGCTGGGGAAAGAGCAGAAATGGGTTTTTCCCTGTTTCTCGAGATGAAAACAGAGGGAAGAGGCAGGGGATGAGTTCCCTTCAGCAGGAACTGAGGAGGAGGAGAGCCGAAAACAATAAATTACCGGAGCAGGAGAAGAAAAATGAGAAGTGGGTTGAAAAGTGTGGCAGGGCCAGAGGGTCCCAGGGACTGCTCAGCCTCCAACTGACATCGGCTTCCTGCGGGCTGGGAGTGCTGGGATGAGGAAAATGGGCCACCGAGAAGGAAAGAGGGGAGAGCTGGGAGAGCTGGGAGGGGGAAAGAGCAGGACAAGGTGGAAAAAATCTCAATAAAAGAGATCTTTTCATCAATAAAACGTGCAGGAGCAACACGGGGAGGAAGGGAAGGACATCCCTGTGTCAGAGGAGCTGCAGAGAGCAGAGTGGGGAGGCAGAACAGGTGAGCTCAGGATGGGCTGGGCTCCACAGGGACAGGACAATGGGACAAGTGGGTCACACGGGATATTGGGAAGGAATTGTTCCCTGTGAGGGTGAGGAGGCCCTGGCACGGAATTCCCAGAGAAGCTGTGGCTGCCCCATCCCTGGAGGTGTCCCAGGCCGGGCTGGACGGGGCTTGGATCACCCTGGGATGGTGGAAGGTGTCTCTGCCCATGGCAGGGGCTGGCACTGGATGGGCTTTAAGCTCCCTCCAACCCAAACCATTCCGTGATTCCACGACTGATTCCACGATTCCCCGTGCAAAGCCCTGGCGTGCCCAGCTGTGGGGCGAGCTCTGGCAGTGCCCCCAGCAGCCCCCGGCTGGGCTGAGCGGGAGGCAGGAGCTGTGTCAGGAAAAGGACAGGAGAATCCAGACGGGGTCAGGGGGGAAGGTGCACGCAGAGGCCACGCTGCAGCTCCATGGCGGAGCAGCTCAGGTTTCAGGAGAGCCCGGAGCCGGGGCTGCAGGGGGACAGGAGGTGGGCTCTGCATTCCCTGGCAAGGCAGCACAAGGCAGGTTTAAAGAATATCCTTCCATTTAGGAATTTGTTTATTATTCTTAACTAAGCAGCTCAGACAGGCAAGCCGGCAGCACCGCGTCCACGCCGGCTCCCCAGGAAGGCGGGGAAGGGAGGGACAGGAAGGCAGATTTCCAGACTGGGGGCAAAGGGATTTGTTCCCTGCTGGGCGAGGGAAGGGGGCAAAACGCTTTGCCAACTATTTAGGAAGAGATTCGGGACGTTGGGGAGCTGGGCTGGGGTCCACCCGAGCGCCCGAACGGGATCAGAGCTGAGCTGCTGTCCCAAAACCCAACAGCGCCTTTGGGGTGGCTGCTCCTCTGACACTTCAGACCTTGAGGCTTTCATCTGCAATTCCTCAGACCCTGCAGCAGAGACTGAGAAGAGTTTTCTAGGGAGGAGGGAGAAGTGATTTCTCCCGTGTTAAGAATCGTGTTAAAACTCCTCGTTTCGTGAGGAGTCACAGGGCACCAGGGCACTTGTGGCCATAGAAATCCCCTCAGCTGGCAGGTGTGTCCATGCTGGGGGGCCAGGGCACACCTCCCAGCTCTGCAGGTTGAATTTCTGGACCATCTGGAATGTCTTCAGCTGCTGCAGCGATGGCCAAGAGCACGGCAACCCAGGCCAGGTTGGAAATTTCTCCTTGTGAGGGCGGCGAGGCCCTGGCACAGGGCGCCCAGAGCAGCTGTGGCTGCCCCTGGATCCCTGGAAGTGCCCGAGGCCAGGCTGGAGCAGCCTGGGATGGTGGGAAGTGTGGAACTGGAAAAGTCGTGTTTTTCAACCCAAATCTTCCAACATCCCTGGCCCTGGTGTGCAGGGAACTGCTGCAGGTTGTGGTGTGAGCAGAACAGGACGGCGAGGGAGGGACGGGCTGCCCTCCCCCCGTGCCCTGCGTGCTCACACTGCTGGAAACGAGGGCGAGGAAGGTCACCGGGGATAAATCAAGGAGGGAAGCGGAGTGGGAGCCCGTGGATGCCGGGGAGATCTCAGCGCCGGGAGCTGGTGGGGGAGGAGACCGGCAATGCCACATGTGGGGGAAAGAGAAAATCCCAGCAATGGAAGCAGGGAAACGGTGGCAGGCGGAGCAGGAGGCAGGAAAGGTGCCTCATCCTGGCCATAAGCAGGGCCGGGTGTTAACTCCCGGGATTATCCCGGGAGGGCTCCACACCCCCCGGCCCGCCTGGCAGGAAACCTCGCACTGGAAACTCGCTGGTGCTCGGTGCAGAACGTCTCACTCCTGGTAGAAATTTGTTCCCCATCCCTGGAACATTGCTGGGAGCGGAGCAGCAGGCGGGGGCGGGGGGGCTCTGTCTTGGTTTAGGGCAAACTGGGGAGGAAACATCCGAATGGGGTCCTCAAAGGGCCCTTCCTCCACTGGTTCACTCCTCAGGGAGGAGGGAGAAGGGATTTCTCCCCTGTTAAAATCACTCATTCCAGGAGGAATGGAATGAGGTGGCCACCTGGCCAGCCCAGCAGGGAGCAGAGAGCTGCCTGTCACCCCTGCCAGCCCTCAGCCCGCCTTTCACCACCTCCCCTGCCATCTCTCTCCTTTTTGCTCCCACTCTCCACTTTCCTTTCATCGCTCTCTTTTCCTCTTGCCGTGTCTCTCCCGCCTCCCAAACTCATCTCACCTGTGCCCCACCAGCAGAGCTCAGCACTTCCTCTCCTGCCTCAGGCCGAGCCTCCAAGAGCTTTTTAGTGGTCAGCGCACCCCCAGCGCTCTCTGGACAATCTCCCCTCTCTCCCTGCTCCCTTCCCCCTCCTCTCTCTCTCTCTCTCTCTCTCCCTCCCATAATATTTTCCATATGAAGGAGCCTTCCCGAAGCCGCACACTGCCCTCTTGGCGAGTCTGAGGCGGGTGAGAGGAGACCCTGGGAGCCTTTAATCCTCTCTCTCTCTCGCTCGCTTTCATCCTCAGCCACAGCTGGACGCCCCATTGATGTGGAACAGACCAAACACCAGGCCCCTCGCTAAGCTGCTGCTGTGGGGCCTCTCCTCCTCCAGAGCTGAGCCCTCAGCCCGTGCCCGGCTCTCCCCGGGTCCGGCAGCCCCTCCGCACCCAGCCTGGGGGTCCCAGCCTCCCCCTGCCCCGCTGTCCTCTCGCTGCTGCTGCTCTTCGCTGAGCCAGCTTTTACCACTTCACTCTGAGAGTTCCCCCCGCTCTTCTCCCTCATCCCGGTGTCTCCCTTCCTCAGGATTGTTTGGGATGACTCCCCGCGGCCTCTGGTCCCTGCAGAGCTGGCCGAGGGCGAGGGGCTGCTCTGTGTCCATGTGCTGAGGATGCAGCTCGTGGTTGTGTCTCAGGGAGGGCCCGATGGGCTCCACCAGCTGAGCAGCCAGGTGCCGAGTCTGCAGTCGGCTCAGAGTTCTGGGAAGAAGCGTCTTTTACAGCCCACTGCAGCTGAGGCAGGGATATCCTTGGATTGTGGGATGGTTTGGGTTGGAAGGGGTGTGAAAGATCATCCCGTGCCACCCCTTGCCATGGCAGGGACACCTTCCACCATCCCAGGTCATTCCAAGCCCCGTCCAGCCGGGCCTTGGACACTCCCAGGGGTTCCGGGGCGGCCGCAGCTGCTCTGGGGTCTCACAGGAATTTCCGTCCACCTCGTCTCCAAACTGCAGCGTGGGTAAGGCGGGCTCGGGTGGGCAAACTGCCGCGTCTGGGGATGTCCCTGCAGTGAGAGGTGACAGGGACAGTCCCTGAGCAGAGCTGCTCGTCCTCAGGTGGAACACGGGGAATGTCACAGAGCCACGTGAGTGTCACACGGACCCCGTGTGTGTGACAGGGGCTGGGGCTGCCCCTGGACCCCTGGAGGTGTCCCAGGCCCGGCTGGACGGGGCTTGGAGCCACCTGGGCTGTGGGAGGTGACCCTGCCATGGCAGGGGTGGCACACTGGGGGGTGGCACTGGGGGATGTGGCAGGGGTGACACTGGGGATGTGGCACTGGAGATGTGGCAGGGGGGTGGCACTGGGGGTGTGTGGGGTGTCCCTGCCATGGCAGGGGGATGGCACTGGGGGCTGTGGCACTGGGGATGTGGCAGGGGTGGCACTGGGGGCTGTGTCAGGGCGGTGGCACTGGGGGCTGTGGCACTGGGGACTGTGGCAGGGAGGTGGCACTGGGGGCTGTGGCACTGGGGGCTGTGGCACTGGGGTGGCACTGGGGGCTGTGTCAGGGGGTGGCACTGGGGGCTGTGGCACTGGGGTGGCACTGGGGCTGTGTCAGGGGGTGGCACTGGGGGCTGTGTCCGGGGGTGGCACTGGCGCTGTGGCACGGGGGTGGCACTGGGGGCTGTGTCAGGGGGTGGCACTGGCGCTGTGGCACTGGGGTGGCACTGGGGGCTGTGTCCGGGGGTGGCACTGGGGCTGTGTCAGGGGGTGGCACTGGGGGCTGTGTCAGGGGGTGGCACTGGCGCTGTGGCACGGGGGTGGCACTGGGGGCTGTGTCAGGGGGTGGCACTGGCGCTGTGGCACTGCGGTGGCACTGGGGGCTGTGTCAGGGGGTGGCACTGGCGCCGTGGCACTGGGGTGGCACTGGGGGCTGTGTCAGGGGGTGGCACTGGCGCTGTGGCACGGGGGTGGCACTGGGGGCTGTGTCAGGGGGTGGCACTGGCGCTGTGGCACTGCGGTGGCACTGGGGGCTGTGTCCGGGGGTGGCACTGGCGCTGTGGCACGGGGGTGGCACTGGGGGCTGTGTCCGGGGGTGGCACTGGCGCTGTGGCACTGCGGTGGCACTGGGGGCTGTGTCCGGGGGTGGCACTGGCGCTGTGGCACGGGGGTGGCACTGGGGGCTGTGTCCGGGGGTGGCACTGGCGCTTTGGCACTGGGGTGGCACTGGGGGCTGTGTCCGGGGGTGGCACTGGCGCTGTGGCAGGGGGTGGCACTGGGGGCTGTGTCCGGGGGTGGCATTGGGGGCTGTGGCACGGGGGTGGCACTGGGGGCTGTGTCCGGGGGTGGCACTGGCGCTGTGGCACGGGGGTGGCACCGGGCACTCGCGGGTGTCACCGCGGCTCATTCCTGAGCCTCCCCCGCCCCCTGGCGGCCGCGCTCCGCCACTGCAGCTCCCTGTGCCCCGAAAACCCCAAACCCATAAACCCGCCCCAACGCCCCGGTAATTTTAGGAAAACCGAGCCCAGAGTCGCTTCCCTGGGTGTGACGGCAACCAGAGCCAATCCACGGCAATCAGCTGCAATTCCAGGGTTTCCTGGGAGGCAGCACAGTGGGGATGGCTCCATCCTTAAGCTCCAGAGGAATTTTGGGGAATCCCAGGAGACAGTCAGGGAAGAGGTGGATTGATAACAGAGTTCAGAGAAAGGAGGGGAAGAAATGATCCGAGTTGTCAGGAGCAGACTGGGGAGGGAAAATCAAAATCTTTGGGATGCGGCTGTCTGGAGTCGGTCTGGAGTGGAAGGACTGAGGGGAGGAACAGAGAATGGGGATGATCTGATCTCCAAAGTCACAGTGGGTACACAGGCATCAAAGAGCAGGGAGAAGCAGAGCTGGGAGGAGTGTTCAGATGGGGCTGGTGCAGCACTGAACAGGAGAACGCCGCCACCTCAACAGGTTAAAGGGATCTTTAGAAAAGACACGGGCAGGCCTGATCCTGCTGTGTCACTGGGCTGGATTAAGTGACCTCCTGAGATAACATTCATCTTCTTCCCTGTGATTCTATAATTAAAATCCTATTGATCCTCTGTCAGAGATGCAGCAGAAGGACCAACTTCATTACATCCCTGCTGCTGCAAGATGCCAGGCGCTGGCCGGGCACCTCCTCACGGCCTGTCCTGCCCCACAGAGCCTCTCCCCTCGGCCAGGACCTCCCACGGACGCAGCAAACGCCGTGGGAAGGGCTGAGGAGCAGCTCTTGGCTCAGTTTGGAGGCGACCAGTTGCAGCAAGTGAAAGTAATTGCAGACTCCTGGGATTCGTTCGAGCGCATTCCCCCTTCTCGTTACCGCGCATCAAGTGCCTGATGAGAGAGGGATTTGGGGACAAGACAATGCAGGAGATATCTAGCACAAAATGATTAGCCAGAATGTATTGTTAATAAGCTGCTTATTCGTATAATTGGAAATGATTTGCAGCCGGGGTGTCGGTGGAGTCTGTGTGTGCTGCTCTGCTGGAGCGGGGCAGGTGCCGGCCCAGGGGACGCGGTGCTGGCGCTGCTGCTCCCTGCTCTGCTCCCGCTGCCTTCAAGGGCAGGGAAGGACACGGGGAGGTGAAGGGGAGGCAGAAGGGGCTCAGCCAAGTCCTGCTGATGAGGGACACGATTCCCAGTGTGGGGAGCACGGGGTGTCTGGAGCGGAGCGAAGCACAGGCCTTCTCCAGCATCCGTACAGCACCCAGAGAGAGAAAGGCCAGGGAAGCTTGGCCTCGAGGCAAAGAAGGCCTGACACTGCTCCTGCTCCCCAGAGCAGCTGTCTGGGACAGAACCAGGTGTGGAGGGTCACGAGGGAGTCCCCCCAGAGCTGGGACAGCTGTCACCAAAGGGGGCTTCGGTTGTGGGATGCACGCACGGCAGATCCAGGAGTCACCTGGAGGATTTCACAGGTGGCTTTGCCCGGAGCGCTGGCGCTGTGTGGATTGCAGTTCCTCAGAGAGGCTGAGGGAGAGGAGGGGAAAGCGACAGAGGCCATTCCCCATCCCCTGTGTTAGCCCTGCAGAGCACCGGAGTGCAGAATCAGCTACAGAGAAGTTCATGTGACACCTGGGACATTCCTCTCGTACCAGCCAGGGAAGAAGAGGAGCCCGGTGGGTCGACCTCACCACAGGCTGGGGGGACAGGAAGGTGACAAAACAGATGCCACCATCCAGGCGAGAGCAGCAGCAGCCTTTGTCACCAGGGCAGGCCGTGCTCTGGGCTCAGCAACTTCCCCAAAAACACCCTGAGATTATCTTCATATTCATGTTGTAACAAAACGTGGGGAGGTGTTTCCGCTTGAGGCAAGAGCTGGGCACTTCCCCCAGCTGTGTCACTGCCAGGCAGAAGGGGTCACGGGGCGCCCACACTGGCACAGGACACGCCGGGCAGCCCCCAGTGATGCCCCTTCCCGGGGCCTGAGGATGGCCATGGAGCTCCGGGCCCTGTTCCTGCTGCCACTCTGCTTCCCAGGTAGGAGAAGGGCAGGGCGCGTCCCTGGGGACAGGGACAACCTTCCCCACTTCCTGCTGCCCGAGGAGCTCCTCCAACAGCGGCCAGGCTGTGATCCGGGCAGGGGTGGGAGGGAAGGGCAGCCCCGGTTGCCAGCACACAGCCCTGGCTCCTCCAGGTTGCGGGGGTGAGCTGTGCTGGGAGCACAGCGTGGATCTCCTGGTCGGCCTTTCCCACCACACTGGCCCCGCTGGGCTCCTCTGATGGCACTGCTGGGTCAGGGCAGTGTCCAGGGCACCGTCAGGGCAGTGTCCAGGGCACCTCCTGTCCCTCACCAGCCCTGCAGAGAGCACAAAGCTCCCAGCACGTGGAGGGCTGGGGAAGGAACCCGCAGCCAGCACAGCCTCAGAGCCGGGAGCCGCTGGCATCGCTGGGGATGTGGCAGAGCTGCTTCCCTGCCCTGGCTGCTTCCCTCTGCTCCTTCCCACCACCCCACAGAGCCCTTGGCTCTGGTGTGGGCAGGGATGGGCCCCACTTGCCTGCAGGGAGGAGCAGGGACAAGGGACAGCTGCAGACACTGTGCCACACGTGGCTTGAGGGCTCAGCACCTCGAGCGCCCTGTGCTGTCTGTGGGCTTCGATCCCCAGCTGCAGCCCCAGCTCAAATCTCAGTACTGCCCTTCTCATTTCCAAGCAGGTGAATTCAGCATGGGGAAGGGATTTTGGGGTTTGGAGCCCTTCCAGCCACCAGTGTTCCCAGGGGAAGGTTGGAGGCAGAGTTTCCCTGTGTCCCTCGAGAGGCTGCGGGCAGCCCTCACTTCACAGAAAGGGTCATTGAGCATTGGAAGGGGCTCGGGGAGGTGGTGGAGTCACCATCCCTGGAGGTGTTTAAGAAAAGACTGGATGTGGCACTGAGTGCCATGGTCTGGGTGACAGGGTGGTGGTGTTAGGACATGGGTTGGACTTGGTGATCTCAAACATCTTTTCCAGCCTTGTTGATTCTGTGATTGTGTCATGCTGTGATTCTGTGGTTCTGTGGGTCTGTGATCAGCTCCCCTCTCCCTCACCACGTCTAATCCTTCCAGGTCTCCAAGGCCAAACCCTGAGACGACGGGAGGGGAACACTCTGTATATCGAGTGTCCTTACACACTGACTGAATCTGGTTACACAAAATACTGGTGCCTCCTGACACCAGATGGAGGGCGTCGAGAAGTAGCGTCCACGTACTATGGAAACAGGGGTAAGAGAATCACAATGGAGGATGACACCACTGGTAAGACTGTGTCCATCACCATGACTGACCTCAGGGCGGAGGACTCAGGCACATATTCCTGTGCTTATTACAACTGTAATAATTATATACCGCGAACGAAGATCTCTCTGAATGTTTTCAAGGGTGAGTACCTGTACCCCACCCAAAGCCAAGTCTTGTCAAGAAGCAACATCGTTCCTTCCCCTGCTCTGCCCCCTTCTCCCCCACAGCTGAGCAGCTTCCCCTGAGCCCCCCAGCCTCACTCCCTGCTTTCCCCACATCCACGGGGAGTGAAGGAGCTCCACAAACCTGGCTGGTCCTGCTGGCTCCCAGCTCCCAACTCCTGAGGGAGCTGGCCCAGGGCATGGTCAGTCCCAGGTGCCCGTGTGCCCGGCACTGACTGGGCGGTGTGCTTGGTGTTCCACAGAGCTGCTCAAGTGGGAGTTGGACACTCTGTCAGTGCAGTGCCCAAACAAATATGGCATGGTGTGGTGCCGGAGAGAGGAGACTGGCTGCACAGTCCTGGCGGAGAGACAAACACCGTTCAAACAGAGTGCAATGAAATCCCTGGAAGACAGAGCATCAGTCACGTACAATGCTCAAGGGACTGTCACCATGGAGAAGCTGCACACCTCGGACTCCGGTGTGTACTGGTGTGCACTGGGCCCTGGGCGCACCCAGATAAGGGAGGTCGTGCTCTCTGTGTTCAAGAGTGAGTACCTGCCGTGTTCTCAGTGTCTGGGGGTGGGTTCTTACTGCATGCAGTGGCTGAGAGTGAGTTCCTACTGCACTCCACTGCCCAAGAGTGAGTTCCTTCTGCACTCAGTGTCCGAGAGTGAGTTCCTACTGCACTCTCACTGCCAAAGAGTGAGTTCCTGCCATGCTCTCAGTGTCAAAGAGTGAGTTCCTACTGCACTCAGTGTCTGAGAGTGAGTTCCTACTGCACTCCCTCTGCCCGAGAGTGAGCCCCTCCTGGCAGCCAGGTGTGGACGTGGGCAGCTCTCAGCCCAGGTGACACCTGTCTCTCCCCCTGCCCGTCCCTCCAGCACACGCAGTGGCAACTTATCCACAGGACCTTTGAGCCACAGCTCAGGCCTGGCCCTTCATGCTGTGTCTGCTCCTAGCAGAGGCTCAGGGGAAGGTCCCGTGAGTCCCACAGGTGGGGATGCTCATCCCAACTGCTTCCCACAGCACGTCCCACTGGTGGCTCCTGCCCTGGTTCCCACTGGGTGCTGCTGGGAGCCTCCCCCATGCCAGGCACTGCTCTTGTTCCGACCCCACAGCCACCAACCCTCCCCGACCCTATGGGCTGAGTGTCCCACCCTGAGGGAGTCACAGGAGGGGGACAGGACTACTAAATTTATGACGCTTCTGCGTGGGGAATCTGGGTGCAGTCCCCTTCTGCCTAGGGGAGGTGGATGCGGAGGTGAATGTGTGGAGGTGGATATGGAGGTATTGCAGGGTATTCCAGTGCCAGGGAGGGGCTGCTGCTGTGGGATCCCACTCTGGGGTCTCAGTACACATCCTGGGTGTTTTCCAGGGACCCAGCAGCACACAGTCAAGGAGTCAGGCAACATCTCTGTCCACTGTCACTACACGATCGCAGACTACGGGGCTGTCAGCAAAGCCTGGTGCAAAAAGGAAGAGGGGGAACTGTGTAAAGTGCTGGCCACCACCAGCTCAGAGCTCCCAGCGGAACCCAGCACGCCTTGGGAAGGTGTCAGGATCCAGGATGACACCCAGCAGGGCATTGTCACCGTCACCATGGAGCAGCTGCAGGGGCAGGACTCGGGCGTGTACTGGTGCGCGCTCCAGGAGAGCTCCGGCCTGACCCGCATGGAGGAGGTCACGCTCAACGTTTCCAGGGGTGGGTGTGGATCTGTCAGGACACCTTTGTAAATTCCAGACTCCTTGCCCTGCTCTCTCCTTCTGTACTGCCCAGCTCACCCCACTTCGCACCTTGCCTGTGCTTGCAAACCCTACAGCTTTGGATCTTCTCATGGCCACCGCCCTGTGGAATAGCAGCAGGGATGGGAGCAGATCCACGTCGGTGCTGGGCTGCTCCTCCTTCACCTGGGAGCAGCTCCAGCTGTCCTGAGAGGCGTTTCTGTCACTCAGTGTTTGCTATCAGTTCTTTAGAGTGACTTTATAGCCCCTTTAGAGTGATTCATCCTTTGGCTTTCAAAGACCTTCCGTTGGGTTGTCAAGGGAACGACTTTAGACTCGGATTTTACAGATCTGAGACTTCTGGGTTCTCTTTCAGACAGCGTTTTAATGGCAAGGGAAGGCACCGAGGCCTCTGGTCATGGCAGAGCAGCACCAGGCTGCAGCCTGGCTCCTGCAGAACTAAGAACGAGCAGTGCAGATGATGCGAGGGGACGCTGGGATGCTCTGGATGAGCTCACGGGATGGGATCAGGGCCCTGGGCACGGGGACAGCAGTGGCAGAGGTTTCACTGCTGAAGGCAGAGCAGCCCCACAGTGACCGTTCCTCTCCTCGTGTCTGTGATTGCAGAGTTGCCTCCGGGGGCTTCTCCAGACACTGAAAACGAAAGTGAGGAAATTCTTTTTGGTGACAGCCCAGAACCCAGGTAAGGCCTAAGAAGAGTCCCTGAGCCTGAGCACACACAGGTTATTTGTGTTGCACCCCTGGGGCAGGCAGGCCCTGGGCACTCTGGCTCCTGCCCGTAGAGGAATTGGGTATGACAGGATCCTCACCAGAGGTTGGGATCACCTCTCCTCCAGCTCCTGCCCCAGCCCTAGTTCCAAAGGAAGAGGCAGATTGGTAAAATCAACTCACAGCCTTCTGCAGGTGCCTCTCTACTTCTTTATCCTTCTCTCTTTGGGCTCTGCACTTCACATGAACAGAACCCCCAGATTCTGCCCCTCAGCCTCGACTTTGCTCCCTCCTGCCTGAGGATTTCACAGTGGGACAGCCCTTGGCTGCTGTTATTCCATTTAGCAGTTAAATGTAAAGGATTTCCCCCCCTTTGTACATCTGCTGTTGTCAGTGGTGCAGCAGCACCCAAGAGCAGAATCATCCCTGCTCCAGAGAGCCTGGAGCTGTGCTCGGAGCTTTGAGCAGTGGCTTGTTTCTGAAGCCTGGAGAATGGTTTAGGAAAAGCTCAGAAGGTACAACCAAGTATAAAAATCAAGAGTCAGGAACCAGAGAAGGTCACCAGTGCCTCATTCCCTTCTGGATCAGCAGGGACTGGCCCAGCCTCAGAGATGGAGGATCCTGCAGGATCTGCAGGAGATTTTGCAGGAGATCTTGCAGCAGAACCAGACCCAGGGACAGGTTTTATGTGCTTGAACTGAGCACATAAGACCTGTCCCTGTCCCTCTTTTGGTCCCATTTTGGCGATGGGCTGTTTAACCATCCCACACTGGTAACCCCTCCCTCTCCTCCAGCTCCAGTGGGAACACCCTCATCATCCTGTCCGTGGTGCTCTTCGTCCTGCTCCTCCTGGCCGTCATCACCTCCATAGCCCTGGGTGTCAGGCACTACAAGCTCCTGAAGAGAACAGGTACGTGGGGCTGGGGTTGTCCCAGGCAGGGCCTTCCCTCACTGCACCCCAGGTGAGTGAATACAGCCTCGCCGGCTGAAGAAGGAGCGTCTTTGCAGGACACAAACCCACAGAATGCAAACTGAGAATTAGTCCCCTTTCCTCCAGTTCCAGGAGTCATCTCAAAGGATGATACAAAAGATCCTTCAAGAGACAAACCAAATTTTACCAACTGGGCGGAGATCAGAGGCAAGGCATTAAAGGAAGGACTGGCCTCTGCCCTAAAACCTCCATCTTGCTTTATCTATATATTACTACATTCTAAAACCTTAAACTCTCAGTTTTCCACCCTGTGGTATCACACATTTCTATTCAAACTACACACCCACAATCCCAGAGCTGTCGCTCAGTTTTGGAGGACTTTTCCATGGCCTCAGGTCAAATGCAGTGTTTGCCTGGGCGTCAGCTCCTGTCACACAGTAAGTCTAAAATTCTCAGTGCCCAGGGTTCCAACAGCTGAGCTCATTGCCCTGAGAAGGTCAGGGAGGCCTCAAGGCAGGTTCCTCCCTGCCTCCCCTCACCATAAATCAAACCCAGGCTCCTCCAGAGCCTGCACAGGGGTGCAAACAGCTTAGAGGAGGAGTAAAGAGAGCCGAGGGTTCCCCAGGCCCAGGGCAGAGGCACATCCCATCACTGGGCAGTCCCACAGCCCTCCCAAACCTCCTCAGGCACAGAGCTTTTCATGGATTTCTCCACATCTAAACCCTCTGATTTTTGCCTCATTTTAAAGGCAACAGAGAAGCAGAGGACACCGGTGACAGAGCAGAGGGCACAGCACAGGTAAGGAAAACGAAACATTTCCCAGACGGTGCCAAAGCCCTGACCAGCAGTCTGGGAGGAGCTGCCAGACCCACCTGGTGAGGTCCTTGGAGCTCAGTTTGGTTATAAACAGGAGAGAAAAGGTATTTAATGTCAGCAGAGAGAGGAATATTCCTAGCTGGGGAGAGGAGGGGGGTAATTAATGCAAGGAAGCTCCAGCAGGAGCAAACCCGGTGGAGCAAATTCTAGTAACCCCTGAGAAGGGACTCAAGGAGTAGCAAGCAGGGTCAGAGCATGAGATTGTCACCTGTATCCAGGAGAGGTGGTGACAAAAAGAATTCTCCTTTCCTTGTGGGAAAATCTCGTTCTCCTGGCAGCAGCTGTGGCACTGACTCAGGCTAACAAGTGCTTTCCCTTTCTCTTCCCAGCCTGGCAGCACTGGGAGGAGAGGAAGTTCTCAGGATGACAGCAAAGGGCTGGCATACATCAACCTGGATGTGCAATCCCAGCCCAGGCCCGAGGATCCTCTCTACTGCAACGTGGAGCCCAGTCAGGCTCACAGGAGCCCCCAACACGTGGAATACGCCATCATCGCCTTCAACCAGTCCCCCAGGAACGGCAGGGAATGAGGCACAGCATCCCAAACCAGCCAGGAATGGGAGAAAGGAACTGGGGCGCAGAGTGGGAGTGAGGAGCAGGGGCTGTGTGGATGGACACGCTGAGTTTTGCTGCCGTGTGTGTGGTGTTGCCTGAGCATTCTCAGCCTCCCCTCCTGTTTTAGGGCCAAGCAGAGGTTTTGCCACGCTTGTGGCAGATTGCCTCGGGTCAGGCAGAGCTGTGGGGGAATTCCCAGGGTCTCTTGTACATCCGCTTTTCCAATTCCATTAAAGTGCAGAGTCTTGGAGAGGCAGGTGTGGAGGCCTGGCCTTGTGGAGAGGAGCAGTCTGGGCATGGCTGGGTGGGGTATTCCAGCTGTGTCCCAGGACAAACCCTGCCCCAATCCCAAGAGTTCAGCCGCTGTGGCCAAGCAAACTCATTGCAGTGCTGCAGGGACGGAATGGAACCTTGCTGTGCCTGGGTTCGTTTCTCATGGAATGCGTTGGGCATGCCAGGGCTGGACTCTGAGAAGAAGCAGAACCAACTCCTGCACTTCCCTGTCTCTGTTGGAAACGCTCCGAATGACACGTTTTATTTAGCAGTCATGTGGGGAGCAGCATGAGATGAGTTTATGGGGCTCAGTTCCATTTCTCCAGGAGCTCTGGCTCCTGATTTCCCTGCCCCAAGCCCTGCTGGAGGTGACAGACCAAAGGGGCCTGAACCAGCCCTCATTGTCAGGCCAGTCACATCCAACAGGCTTCTCCTGCCAGGGCTGCAGCAGGGAGGCTGATGGAAATTTTCTGAGGTTTTCAGAGTTGACCTGTCAGAAAGAAAAAGAAAATGGTTCTGGAAATGGTTCATTCAGCCCAACATCCCCCTAACAATTTGCTCTTCGTGCAATTGCACTGGGTCAAGCTGTGGAAGAGTAATAGCAAAAAAACAGTGGAGTGGAAGAGAGGCATTTTTGGGAAGATTCCCAAAGAGAATCCAGATCTGTGCTCACTGGAACAAGAACTGCAATCAGTCACCTGACAGAGAATTTCTGGTCACCGTGAGGGACCATTTTTTAACCACTAACTCAAGGAAAGGCACACTTAGGAATGGCCAGGCCTGCAGGTTTAGCACCACACCAGGTTAGAAGCCAGGGGCTATTTGTACTTCCACGGAAGACCTCCAAGTAAATAAACCAGAACTCAAAAATGAAAAGCCAGCAGCCCACCCCCGTCAGTTTGCTGATGTTCTGGGGGGTCCATGGCTGCATTCCTGAGCCCCTCCAGCACTGTGGCTTCGGCTGGCTCAGAATCGGTGTCCCCAGCAGAGATCCTGTGTCCATTGTGCCAGGTACAGAACAATTGTTAAAAGCCGAGCAGTGCCCCTGCCCTGCTGTGTGTGGTTGGATTTCAGACAAGGATGCTCCAGGCTCTTCATTCTCCTGATAACCCAGGGCATGATGTCCTTGTCCTCCTTCACCCTCGGGGTGCTGCCAGAGCTACCATGAGAGCCTCCCTTCCAGCTTTCCACAAATTCCCCCCATGCACAGCTGCTGTAAATAATTTATCATGATTTATCACCATCGTGCTTGGAGTGCCAGCACAAGGGGATGGCTTCCCATTTCCCCAGGGATACTGGGAAGGGATTGTTCCCTGTGAGGGTGGGGAGGCTCTGGAATAGAGTTCTCAGAGAAGCTGTGGCTGCCCCTGGATCCCTGGGAGTGTCTGAGGACAGGTTGGAGCAGCCTGGGATGGTGGAAGGTGTCCCTGCCCATGGCAGGGATGATGCTGGATGAGCTTTAAGGTCCCTCCAACGCAAACCATTCTGGGATTCCATGATTCCGTGAAATCCTGCTCCAGTGGGAGCAGACAGCCAGGCCTGTGGCTTCAGGCCACCACGTGCTGCTCCCTCCCAGGCTGACGGAGCTGTGGCTGGACTGGGCAGTGCTGATGCCTGAATTTTCAGCCCACAATGAGAGAGCAGTGCCCGTCCCTGGAGGATTGCTCAATGTTGCAGGATGAAAAAGATGCCAAGTTCCTGTGCTCCTTCCTTCCGGCACAGCAAGGACGGGGAGAGGAGCTGCCCATGGGCAGAGCTGGCCTCGCTCCTCTCCAGGCTCCTCTTCCCTTCCTTCTCTGCTCAGCTCCATGGAGATGCTCCTGCCCCTCACCTTGGTCTTCCTGTCAGGTAAGAACCACACGTGGCTTCGGGGTCAGGTGAAGGATTGGGGCAATGCTTTGTCTCTGTCTGAAGGCTCCGTCCTCAGAGTTTTCTCTTTTCCCTTTATTTACCATCAAAGGGTGATCCCAGCGCTCCCAGATTTCCTCACAGGGATCCTTTTGAGTCAGAACAGGAACCACTGATGAGAGAAGTCCTATGTGCAACGTGAAATTGCAAAATCCTGGGTTGTTTGCATTAGCAAATGGGATTTACATAGATGCAAATGGCCACAGGTGGGGCTCAGGGGGAGGGAAGTAAAACCCAGTGAGGGGCACAGCTCTGAAATCCCAGACAGCTGGGTTTTCCAGCTTGGAAAGGAATGTCCATCTGAAATGAGAGCTGGGGTACAGGGCTGGGGCCTCTCTGCGGCGCTTTGGGGATCCCAGATCCTCACAGCAGTGCAGGGAAAGGCAGCGGACTCGGGCTGTGGGAGCACAAGAACCTGTCCCAAAAAATTGGGATGAGTTTGGGAAAAGTTCACTGTTCTTTGCTCAGTGGCACCCAGGAAGGGAGGAGGAACACCAACAGTTTATGATGTGTCAGCAGATTTGGTTGAAAAGAGAATGACACAACATTTTCCAGAGGGACATGAGGGAATCTTTCAGTGATTCTGTGCGAGATGTTTTTTAGTGCTGTGGGAATTCTGGGGCTGAAGGGGCAGAGCTGGAGGAAAGAAGGGGAAACAGGAGAAGCAGTTAAAGTGTTTTGGAGGGATTGAAGAGGACTGGACTGGATATTCCTTGAGGTAAACCCTGACTGGAACACCCAAGTGGAGCAACACATCAGGACAAAGCCCTGTAGGTGTTGGATACCTGCAGAGCACAGTTCCATTTCAGGTCTTCTTCTAGTCAAGCTGAAAGAACTTCATATTTTTTTCAGTTTACAATTCACTTAGAATTGTTGAAATGATTGTAAGAAGTGTTATTAAAAGGCTCAGCCAGCACAAAGTCCTCACAAGAGCCTATTTTTAAAATTACTTCTGTTTTATCATTACTTATGGTCTCACAGAAGCATTTGCCTGGGACTTTTTCTTCCACTAGAAATAGAGATTTCCACAAATACCGCACTGCATTTCTCTCTGGAAGTATTAATAGCTCAGACTGTCCCCTCTGCCTGTCACGAAGAGGAATGGAAATTAGAAATGAGGAACCAAGACAATAAAAAAAAAAAGCCAAGCAGACAAAGACCAGTTGTCAACATGGTTAAAATTAGTAAGATATTAAAAGATAAGGTGGGGAAAAAAAAAAGTTAAACCGGATTTGAAAAGTGAGAGTGGGATTCAGAAGGAACCAGTGAGCAGGGCACTGGTTTGGAGGTGTCACTGGGGGCAAATTCCGGAATATCTGAGCCAAGATCTGAGAACACTGGGTTGGTCATGGGGGAAGTGGACAGGTGACACCCTACAGGTGACAACCCTACAGATGACAGTCCTCTATAGGTGATAGCCCTGTGGGTGACAGCCTCATGAGTGACAGTCCTTCAGGTGACAGCCCTACACAGACAGGCCTACAGGTGATAGCCCCATAGGTGACATCCCTAACAGGTGACATCCCTATGGGTGACAGTCCTAGAGGTTACATCCTACAGGTGATAGTCCTACAGATGACAGTCCTATGGGTGGTAACCCTACGGGTGACAGTCCTACAGGTGACAGCCCTATGGGTGACAGTCCGACAGATGACAGTCCTATGGGTGACATCACTAGAGGATGAAAATAACGTTCATCATCCCCACAATGAGGGATAGACCTGGAAGAGCCTTGGCTCACCCCTCCCTGTGTCCCTGTGTCCCTCGTAGCATCCTGTGCCGCGGAGAACGTCACGGTGGTGGCGGCCATGGAGGGGGACACCATTTCTGTCAACTGCTCCTACGACCCGCGGCAGTGGTGGCGGGAGAAGAGCTGGTGCCGGCAGCTGGAGCAGGGCCGGTGCCAGCCCGTGGTGAGCGCCCCGCCCGCCTGGCTGCCCTTCCCGTGGGGCAGGAGGGGCAGCACCTCCATCAGGGACAACACCCGCGCCGGGCTCCTCACCGTCACCCTGAGGCACCTGCGCAGGGAGGACGCGGGGCTGTACCAGTGCAGGACGGATTTCCTGGGGGAAACCAGGAGCCTGAGGAAGGTGCGGGTGGAGGTGATGGCAGGTACGTCCTGGGGCTCCGAGTCTGGGGGGTTCCTACTGGGATTTCAAGGGTTCCTGCTGGGATTTCAAGGGTTCCTATTGGAATTTCACAGGTTCCTACTGGAATTTCACAGGTTCCTGTTGGAATTTCAAGGGTTCCTACTGGAATTTCATGGGTGTCTGCAGCTGCCAAGGCCCCACTTGAGTCAAAATCTCCTTTAGTCTCACCCTAAGGAGATTCTGTGTTTCACTGCCCCTTTTATTCCTGATTCACAGCAGCGTGACCTCATTGTCAGAGGGCACCTGACATGTCACCCCCACATTGCTCCCTGTCTCACCTGGGTTACCTGCCCAGCTGAACATCACCCAGAAACGTCTGCAGACTAAACTGTTGTGTTTCCATCAGCAGCTGACCTGGTGACCCACGAGCCAGAGGAGCCCAGAGCTGTGCAGAGCATCTCCAGGTGAGCCCACAACTCCTCGTGCTGAGATGTCCAATCCTCCTCGGACTAAGGCAGCACTACAAGAGATTTTCTCAAGGTTGGACCCTCCCCTTCATGGTTGCATTTCTGGTTCCCCACAGGTCCCCTCCCGACGTGGATTTCACTGTTTTCTACATCCTGGCTGGATTCCTGGTGGCCAAGTTCCTGGTGGCTGTGCTGGTGTGTGTTGTTGCCCACAGCAGGAAGAGCAGGGACAGAGGGCAGGACCCAGGCCTGGGTGAGCAGCAGGTGCTCCCGTGCCCTGCTGGCCTCGGACACAATGGAATCGTCTCCTGGGAGAGCTCTGCGTGAGCCGAGCCAAAGGGAATCCATGGAAAAGGAAAATCAGGCGTTTGCCACCTGCCATAAGAAAAGGATCCCTACCAAGCACAGGTGTGGAAGAACCTGTCACTCTGGAGAGGGAACGTCCTCATCTTCTTCATCACCTCTTGCCTTAGCACCTCATCCCCAGGCAGCTGCCATTCCCATTCCAGCCATCATTCCCAGGAACACTCCATCACGGTCTGAACTGACACCCATCAACTCCCTGCCACCTCAGGGCACAGCCGGGTGACACATTCTGTCTTTCCAAGGTGAGGAGTGGCAGCTCCCGAAAGCTGCTTTGGACAGTGGGGATGCTTGGAGAAAATCCCCGTGGAAAGGAGTAAGGAACCACAGGATATTCCAGGAAAGGGATGTGGTCTCCTTGCTGCTCTGGGCCGGCTTCTTCCTCTCTGAAGAGACTTTGTGTCCCTCTGCTGTTCTCCCTGAGTTTTCTCTCCCATGCGATGGTTGTCCATCCCTCCCCACGGTGAGGCTGCACTCAGCTCTCCCAGGTACCCAAACCCATGGGCACTCACATTTCTTTTTCCCTGCAAAACTAAATAAAATCCGGCTGATTCTCTGGTTTGGTGTGGATTCCTGCAGGACACCAGGTCACAGTGGTGTCCCAGAGCAGAGGTGATGCTTGGGACACCCCGGAGTGTTTAGAACATCCAGGAACACTCGGAGCCAGCAGGATGGGCTGGAACATCCAGAGCCAGCTACGTGCAGGAGCAGCAGCTCAGAGCCCAACCTCTCACTGCCCACAGAAACAATGACTGAAATTTGCTTATTTTAATTACACTTTTGGGTTCTCATTTTTAGAGTAGTTCTGCATTTTGATCAGAAATGGAAATTTCATGGTGAGACATCTGTCAGCCTTTGTCCTTCGGAGGCCTTTCCCTCCCGCCACTGTGAGGTTCTCAGTCTTAAATCAGCCACTTTTGGGGCAGAAAATCTGTGTTTGTTGCTCTCTCCTGGTCCAGACAGGTGACCTGCTGTCTGACTGCGTCCACAGAGAGGAATTTGCCTTCTGAAATAAAACATCTCCAAGGAAACAGAAAGAAATTAATCAATCATTTACTGATTACCATCAAAAACAATGAATGTAATTTGGTAGGACTGTATTAATGAAAACCAAGTGGGTTTGGGACAGAAATATTTCTGGGGCTGGTTCTGTCCTTCCCTTCCCCATTCTCTCTGTGCTGTCGTTGGCCCTGTTCCTGTGCTGGGTGACCTGGACACTCCATGGAGTTGTTTTTTCCTGTCTTCCCCCTGATGAGTCACAACTCGAGGTTCATCAGAACTTTTGGAGCTGTTTGCAAAGAAAGGAACTCCCTGTCCCTCAGTGCTCCCATCCTGTGAGAGCCAACGGGGAACTCCAACCCTGTGTTTGGTGCAAAATGCTGCCCCAAATTCAAGGTAACTCCGATCAAAGTCTCATTAAAGCAGGAGGGACTGGAATGATGAATGAGTTCTCATGGAGTATGATTAGAGTGCAGCTGAGAAAGCTCCAGGTTAATGACTCAGGAGAAGATCATCTCAGGAGCCACTTCCAGGGGAGAAACAAACTAAGGAACAGCATCAAGCTGGAAGTTTGGGCTGAGTTAATCAAAGAATTAATGATCTTCTAAAAGTCAGCAATTTTTTACCACTTGACAAGAAAGATTACGGGTCAGTGCTAAAGAGCTCTCTTCGGAGCCTGGAAATTTCCTGAGACACAGATAATTCCTGAATTTCATTTTTTTGAACAGATTTTTGATACATGCTAATGGGATAAACAAATTGGAGCCGACTGGTGGAGGGGGGCGGGGGGGCTGGCTTGGCTTCGCTGATAAATGAAATTTTATATTTACACCAGCAGATGGAACAGGCTCTGAGCAATCGGAATCTTTGCAGGAGGAAAAGTCACTGATTTTTCAGCAGCAGCAGAAGTGCCCAGGGATGGATTGATGTGGGAAAATCACCTGCTCTTTGTCGCTGTTGTTGTTTTCCAAGGGGGAAGACCAAAGACAGACCCTGAGAAAGGCCAGGGCATCCCAGTGAGGGATGTCTGTGAGCCCTGGTGGCACTGCAGGAAGAGAATCCAGGCTCCTGAACGATGTCTGTGAGCCCCGGTGACACTGCAGGAAGGGAATCCAAGCTCCTGAGAGGTGTCTGTGAACATTGGCGGCATTCAGGAAGGGAATCCAAGCTCCTGAGCCTTCCCAGGCTCACCAAGTGCCAAGGCGGACACTGCTGGGATGGATCCCCTGTGGCTGCGGGTCAGTGCTGCTCTCACAGAACCACCCTTGTTACAGAGACGGGGGGGGGATGCACTGCAGTTTTTATCCTGGAAACATAATCCAGTGTAAAGCACACCAAGTCCCCTCCCAGATTAACCCCATCACCTGCAAATAGGAATGGAGACATCCTGGGTTTCCCTGCAGTCCCTGTGCCCTCGTGGGGCTGAGTTCCTTCCTGCCCACCACTACTCTGGTTGCTGCTCTCCTCCTCCTCCTCCTCACCACCTCCACCAGAAGGAAAAGGGCAGGTGAAGCTCCGGAATCCTCTGGGCTGGTTTTCCTGCCCCTACAGCTTGTCATCCCAGAAACCCAAGGTGTTCACAGCCATCCTTGGGCAGGGAGGCAGGGATGAGCTGGGAGTCAGAGTCAGGTTTAGAATGAGCGGGGAAAAGTACAGTTTTATACCCAGGAGAGTTTCTGTCCTTCATGGCAGGAAAAGGGATGGACTTTGGCAGACCCCAGTCAGAAATCCCTGGTGTTTTATGCTGGGTCACCACTCCAGGGGATTATCCAACAGTTCCATCCATCCCCCGAGGGCGTGAGGCTTCTCCTGGAGCTCCCAGGCTGAAGGTGCCTGGATTTGTTGGTTGTCTGACACCTTCTTGCAAGGCAGACACAAACCACTTCACTGGTCTGAGGAAGCCCCATCCCCTCAGTTTCTTTCTGCTTGTGGTAATCACAAAAACACACGATGCTGGTCATTAACTGGCCTTGAATCTGCAGGGACAACAACAAATCTTCATCAAAGGGAAAACTTTGCTACCTGCAATCACCCCAAATATTCCACAGGCTGACTCTGCCCAGTCCCTTAAACCTCAGGAGGTGCGGTTCGTGCAGGTTTCCTAAACGCCTCTGAGCTCACGTTCCCTTTGGCCACACATCCCCTCTGCTTTTCCTCAATTTCACGAGACAAGGAAGAAATATTTGCAGCTGTAGACGAAACCAAGGCTGATATTCAGGAGCCAAAACCGCCCAGCTCAGTCTGGACCCAGCTGCTGAGGGTGGGGATGGGGTGGGGGAATGGACACACCTGGATGCACAACTTCCCTGGAAAATAACTGCACTTTTCTAACAGCACAGCACCTCGGTGGGCAAACCCAGAGGAAAGCTGCGCTGCATTTGCTTTCCCAAATTATTTTTAAAGAGCAGGGAACTGTGAGCCCAAACACAGGAAACTGGTTGTGTCTGGCAGCACCTGATAGAGCACCACAGCCAGGCCAAGTGAGCTGCTTCCTCTGGACTTAAATATTCACAAAAACATTGTTAATTACTGCCCATTCCGACGAGATTCAGCAAAGTGGTAAAAAAATCTGCTTTATTTTAAACCTGTGAGCTTTTTCTTGGGCTTCAGAGAGACAAGCAGTGCGCTTGACATGCTCTAATAAAGAAGGGGCTGCTTGGAAAATATTTGTCTGCTTTATAGTATAAACTGTCATCAGCCTGAGCTGCTGGGGTGGAATTTACACTCCGAGGTATGGATTTGTTTTACAAAGAAATAACTCTGTATTTCCCTGTTTGTTGTTTATTAACACGCACCCGTGCTCCAGGATAAATCTGGCTTGACTTTATTACAAATTACACCCCTGTTGATCCAACTACAGAATCCTGTTATCGAGGCGAGATGAGCAAACATCCCTCAGGGGATTGTGGATAAATCCCCAAATTCAGCTGACTGAGATTTTTCCTCTTAATTCCATGAGCTGGAGACTGAGGATGCTGAACAGGACACAAAAATGGGTTTAATTTTTGGATATCAGGATTGCAGGAAGGCTCCAGCCTGGGTACTGGGTGGCAGGGGAGGGAAGGAAGGTGGAAAGGCAGGGAATACATCCATGGATTGGATAAACTCTGCTCTGTGAGTGCTTAGGCAGTTCTGAAGGTGAGAGAGAAAAGTAAATCCTGTTGACTGCTTTGATGTGGCTACACACCAGGTTTTTTTACCATTATATCCGAGATGATTTTATTATTCTATTGCAAATTGTCTGGAGGAAAAAAAAAAAAAAAAGCAAAAAAAAAAAAAAAAGCTAGAAAATTACATCATAATAGCTGAAAAAACTGATTTGTGGCTTCCAAAACAGGCTTGCGTGATTGTTCTCCTCATTTCCTGTTCCAGCTTCCCGCTCTCTGATCTGACATGCTGTCATTTCCTTCTTTTTTTGTTTGTTTGTTTGGGTTGGGGTATTTTGGGGATCGTCACTGCATTGACCAGTTCTGGAAAGAATTCATGACTGCCAGCTTTGTGCTCTGGGGGGTTCGAGACGTTGGTGTGGAGTTTGTGCCATTAACTCTTCCTGATATTGCAGTGAGCGCGTAGTTCCAATCCTGCGAAGAGCAGCATGCCCAGGGGGATTGCAGGAGACTGGGAAATTCGCTGTCTCTTAAAGCTTTCAAAGCCCACCCAATTCTCCTGAGAGGAAAACTCTTTTTGTGCCAAACCACAGAAATAAACTCACTCCGAGGGTCTTCATTCTGCCGTGTTTGGGCTAAAAAGATAATGACAGGATCCCTGGGAGTTGGGGATGAGGAGGAATCACCTTCCTGGGAGGTAACCTGGAATATAAAGGGAGAGAAGGGCACACAAGGGTGGAGAGCACAGGAAGAGATTCCAACACCACTTCCATGGACGCTCCTGGTGCTCCAGCACAACTTCCAGGTGACTTCAGGGATAATTACAGAACACAATGAATCCTGCAGGAGCGTCTCCATGAGTGCTGTGCCCACAGCTCTGCCAGGACATGGAGCCACTGCCTGGCATGTTTCCCGTCGCCTTCCAGGTGGGAATGGCAGCACAGCCTCTCCCTGCCCAGCCCACAGCCAGCACGTGCTTGTCCCACTCCTGAGGGACACATGGAGCAACACTGGCTTCCTCTCCTTCTTTCCTTTCCTCCTTCCCTTCCCTTCCCTTCCCGCCCTTCCCCTCTCCCCACACGCCTCATCCTAAGGCAGAACCGCAGGCCAGGACAGAGGGTGCCGCTCCCAGAGAAGCCCCACAGCAGGAGCACCCCTGGGGGGACACCGCGCTGTCCCTCAGTCCCCCCAGCACCCACAGCCCGGCCCTGGGGCCGCAGGAGCAGCACCCATGGGCGGCAATGTGGCAGGATGGGGCTGAGGGCACCAAATTGGCCGTGCTGGCCCCACAGGGCGTGGGGTGAGGGCAGGAACACCCTGGGAAAGGGCAGGGGCTGTCCGGCCATCCCGGGTCAGGACAGGACTGTTCAAGCCACCCCAAAGCCCCCGCTGCCCTCCCCAAACCCCATCACAACATCCCAAACAACAGAGCAAAAGCTTCTCAGTTTATAAATTTTATTAGCTGGAGAGTGTACACAGTACTTACAATTGCATCTATTAAAGACCAAAATACACTTGAAAAAATGCGTCATATAAAAAAAATTAAAAACTTTGAACTATGTACAAACTTTGCCTGACATTATGTTAAGCCCAGGACCCTCCCATGCCCCTTCACAAAGAAAAGTTTATTTTTCCCCACCTTTTAACATGCAGGGCCTTAATGCCATTTGGCATCACTTGAAGACCATTTTTTTTCCCCCAAATCCTGTTTTTTTTCACTCCTATACATCTGGGTTTTGATGGGTTTGATGCTTCACTGCTCTGGTTCCATCAAACACATTTCTCCCCAAGCCTCTTCTTTCACCCTCACCCACTCTTTAACTCACTCCTAAAGTCGAGTTTTTGCTCAAGTGTAGCCAATCTAGAAAGAATTCTCGTCTAATTACTAGGGAGGTTTGAACTGGACATGTCTCCAATTTTATAGATTTCCTGGGAAAAGAAAGCAGATATTTTTGGTACCGTGGTGCTGACTGCTGGCTCCAACCTCACCAAATAAACAAAACTTTCAGCAGTGATACACAGGACACAAAACAAATAAAAAATATGACAGGAGCACTCAGGCTTTCACATTGCTATTTAAAATATTAACAATGAGACTTTCTAGAACACAAATCCGTGGGGTTTTTTTTTTACACACAACCTACAACAGCGGATCAGAGAACCTAGATATGAAGGGATATTGGGAAAAAGTCTACAAGTTCTTTAAGAAAAGTGATTACTCATTAAAAAAATGGAACAAAATCTACATCAGAGCAGTAATCTTGCTTCCCAAACTTCCAGCTCTCAAAAAGGTGTTTCAGGACACAGATTTACCATCAACTGAAGAGCAAAAAACATCCTGGAGAGGCTCTTACTCCAGCACACAAATATTCTACCAACAAAATGTAAAGATGCTCCAAAAGAAATATTTACAGTGCTGCAAATCCAACTAAAATCCCTTAAGGAGAGCTGCACGTTCCTGAAATGGGGGAGAGCCCAGGAAATGCTGCCTGAGGGTTTCAGGTGCCAGCTGAGGAAAACCAGCGCAGGAGCTGGGCAAGGATTTAAGGCAGAAGCAACCAGAGGCCCTGACGATGCCATCGGTGTTTAAAACGCCCTTGAAATCGTTAGAAATCAATCCTAATTAGGAGTTGTGAGCTGAGTGTCAGATTGCTGGTCTAACTTGGGACAAGAATTGAAAGGAAGGAGGTTTATTTGCCTGCTAGGAGCCAGGCCAGCTCCTCCTGCAGCTGCAGGTGTCCCCCTGGGTGTCCTTCCCAGCTCCAGCTGTGGGGAGAAACACGGAAGCAGAATTCCCACCAAGGAGCTGAGCTGCATTTAGAGCTGCCAATTCCAACCCCCCTCTGCAGCTCCTCCTTGCCCTTCCACTCTTCCACAGGGCATCCCTACAGCTGGACAGGCTCCCTCTTCCTCCAGGACTGCCTGCTCACAACATGGATCCAACATTTCTTCTCCCTCTCATACTCTCAGGTTGAGTATTTCTCTTTCATCCAAAGGAAAACAGAAATTTTCCAGGCTCTGTTCTTTTGTATCCTCCCAGTCTTCTATAACTTGCTGATTTGTCTTTAGCCATAAGCTCCCAGTAAATGGGAAAACATGGGAGGGAGGAAATATAATTCTCAAGCTGCATTTTTGTGTCATTTGAAATCAGCATTCACTGAATTTCACCCTGTCTCACCCATCCTTGGCCGCATTTCCTCAAAAACTCCTCATTCTTCAGCTTCACCTGGCCAGGTTCACATTCACCCAGCAACATTCCCAACCCCAAGCTTCACTGCTGTGATCCAGTTTGAACTACAGGACACAAACACTGGAAAATCTGGGACTGCAGCAGGCAGATGATCCCCAGAGCAGCTGTGTAACTCATCGAGGTGGGAGGGGACAGGAGAGGAATGGTGAGAAATCACCTGCTAAATGCTTTTAACTACTGCTCCCATCACCAAAATTCAAATGATAACAGAGCAGGCTTAGAATCTAAATTAAAGCTCTGTTCTGTGGAGATGCTCAGCCCAAAGCCAGCTGTAGGTCATGGAAAAATCCTGGTTTTTGGTAATTGAAGTATTGCTCCTTCACTAAGTGCCACTTTTGTTTTTAAGAGCTTCATTTATAAAAAGCATGAAAGGTTCATCAGTATCTGCCTTCACCCGCTGAGTCCTTCAGGTACCTCAGGCTGAGCTGCCCCAGCTGCTGCTGTCCTGAACCACCCCTCACTCTGGAACTGAAGGATTGATTCAGGCATCAGGAACTCCATCCCAACAAAGGACAAGCGCCACAACTCTTACACTGAGGGCTCCACATCTCTTGGAGAACCGTGGACTTCACTGGCAGGTTAGAAAGAAGATCTACAAACAAACAAACAAAAAAAAAAAACCACCCCAAAAAAACAAACAACAGCAACAAAAAATTCCTTTGGAAGAGACTCACTTAAAAGTTTCCATCCTTTTTATACTCGCGTCCAGTTTTCTTCCAAAGCAACAAGTACTGGCAATGAACATCCCAAACCACCCAGAGACTGATTGACTGACCCAATTCCTCCCCACATCTCCCACCCCACTTGTAACAGAGACACAACACATCAAGTCCTGCAGTAATCTCGACTATTTCTAGCATTGGTTGCATGGCTGAACCTTTCCCAGAGAAGAGCTTCTTTACACATTTACAAGGTGGAATTGAAAAGAATCCCCTTCAGTTTCTGCCAGGGTCGGAAGTGCAAGAGCAGAGCCCAGCTCAGGGAAAACCAAGTCCAAAGGGGTGAGGAGTGGATGGAATAACAAATTTCTGCTGGGCAAACACAGGCCTGTGGTGCAGCCATTCAGTGCGGGCTGGAGGAGCTGGAATCTGTCCCTGGACATGGCTGAGCTGCACCAGCCACAGGGATTGAGGTGGGAAAATGAAAGAAAACCAAAGGGATGAGCGCTCAGACTCCAAATTCCCTGTGCTGGATCAGGAGAGGGCACCAAGGAAGTCTGAAAGGTTCTGTTCATAGAGTTAAAACCTCAAGCACGTCCTCAACACGTGGTGCTTGCTGTGTGGAAAAGGACAGGCTGTGGCATGGAGATTGTCCCACTCCAGGATTCACTGGGCACTCCGGGCAGGCAGGACAGGCTGGCAGGAGGGATGGGAATTCCCTTCAGGGGTTTTTCCCTGGAAGCAGGGGTTAGGAGACCCTGATCATCTGTGTCATGGCCTCTTCGTTGGTTTGACTTGGATCCTGCAGACACAAAAGGTACAAAATTCCACATTTTTCCGTGAATTAAAGAGAACCACACACAACTATCAGGACATTCCTGGCAGTCCTCTTGATCTCCAAGAATGTCCTATCTTTCCTGGGTTTTGCAAGCCAGGGACACAAAAATCCTAATACCTTCATAGAATTTGTTGTTTCTGGTATGTAGGAAGACTTAGGACTGGTCTGATATTCAGGAATGATTTTAGTTCAAAAGAAGAAACACTCCCTGAAGGCACAGGACTGCTCTAAAGCGCTGGGCAGCCACAGAACCTGTTCATTCTACTCCACTGTGTCCCTTCCTTTGAAAAATGCCTTGCACCTTCTTTGCAAATCAAGATGCAGCTAAGAATGAGACATTCCCATTTTTTAATTTTCCATCAGATGTAAAGATAAGGTGTCTCTCCCTTTAATTCATGTCCTGAAAGAACACCCCAGTGCCCAGCAGCAAAGCTGTTTTACAGAGAACGTTTGTGTGCATTTATCCTAAAAACTACAAAGTGAAGACGCTTCTACCCACATTACTGTCATTTAATTCCTCGGGGCAACCATCCCTTGCTCTCCACAAGCAGTGCCAGGAGGTTTTATTCCCAATAAATGTAAAGGCAGGGAGGGACAAGGGTCAGCAGCAGAGAAATTCAGAGGCAGGGAGGGACAAGGCTCAGCAGCCAAGCCCCCAAAACCCAAACAAAGCAGCACAGACACCTCTGATGTGTGTCCTGAAGGGATTGAGGTGGGAAAATGAGAGGGGATTTGCCCCAAACCCCGCTCACCTGCATGTGAGGGCTGTCCTTTTCCTTGGGGGAGAAGAAGCGGCCCCCCTCTCCCCGTTTCCTGGCCATGGCGTGCCGGTGCCGCGACTCGTGCAGGTATTTCTGCAGGGTAGGAAGGAGCAGGTGAGGGAGCAGCCACTCTGCCCTCTCACTGCCTTCCCAGGGGAATTCCCTGGGAAATCTCATCCATCCTCTTCCCCACAGACTCCCAGTCACTGCTTTCCCAGGGGGAATTCCCTGTCCCCATCCATCCCCTGCCCCACAGATTCACACTCACTGCTTTCCCAGAAGAAATTCCCAGTCCCCATCCATCCCCTGCCCCATAAGCACTGTGCTGACAATGCATGCTCACACAGCTCCAGACACTCCCAAAAACACCCAAAAGAAGCAGAATCATCCTCAAGGGACTTAAAAAATGTACTCTGATGTAGCCCATGAACAAAATCGTTGTAAAACTGAGGAACACCAAGATCCCAATCCTCGTTTCCCAGCCCAGGTGGGATCCTGTGCCTTCCTCCGTGTCAGACCTGAGTTTTATCCTCACCCTTCTCTCTTTGGGGATTTTCCCCTCTGCCTCCAGCTTGGCCCGTGCCTGTCTCCTCTTGAGGATGCGGTGGTACTGCTTGGCATTGACATAGAGGGGCTCCTCCTCCAGCATCTCTGCCCCAGGCAAAGGGATCCTCTGGATGGCTGGGACCGAGCCAGCCCCAGGCACCATCTGCACACAGAGCCTGGGGTTAGTTCCTGCAGCTCAGCACACAAACTGCACACAACAGTGTCATTAAAAACCCCAGCACTGAAACAGAAAGTGGGTTTTGCTCAGGTAACGCAGCTGCTGAAATGAGAAGGAGCAATGAAGCCGTTGTCAAACTGCAGGATCAATTTGTACTAATCAATTCCTTATCAGTCCTGCTGGGTTTTCCTGATAAAGTTTCAATGCAATTCCTTGACTGTGTTGCTGCTCCTTGGACAATTAAACAAACAGGACGTGGCCAGTGCTTCCCTTTGTTTTGGGTTATCTCTTATTTCAATTATTTCGTTTCAGAGCATCTCTAAGCCAACACTGCAGAGCTGCTGACATCTAGTGGGGACCAACAGCATTCAAAATACTGTTCAAAAGAAATAGGAATGGGCAGGAAAAACCTCTATAAATGATGGAAACAAATCCTAAGGGATCCTCAAGAAAACCAGAAGTGACTCAACCTCTATTTAAACCTTTGCTCATCAGCTCACAGCTCAGTTTGAATTTCAGTTTCTGGATTTCTGAGCTGCTGTGGGGGAAAGTCCAGAGCAAAGATCACAGCAGGATCCAGGCCTCTGAAGCTGAAAATTTGTGTTGTTTAAACTTTAAACTAATGGAACTTACAGAGGGGACTGACTGAATTATCGGAATCTCAGGTGAGTTAATCATGAATTAAGATGGTTTGGGCTGGAAGGGATCTTAAGGATCACCCCAATTCCAACCCTCTGCCATGGGCAGGGACAACTTCCCCCATCCCAAGGTGCTCCAGCCTGGCCTTGGACACTTCCAGAGCAGCCACAGCGTCCCTGGGCACCCTGTGCCAGAGCCTCCCCCCTCTCCAGGGAGGAATTCCTTCCCAAAATCCCACCCAACCCTGCCCCCCTTCAACTCACTCCCACCATCCCATCCCTACCCCTGTGAAAATCCTGCTGGGTTTGAGCACAAACACCTTAAAGTTCAGGCTCCAGAGGCAGCAGTGGGGATTTCACACCTACCATGACCATTCCCCCTGAATTGACCACGTTCCCAGCCACTGGCAGTGTCACTGTCACCGTCCCCTGGCCACTGCTGGTGGTGTTGGTGTTGGCTCCTGTTTGGACAATCTGGGCTCCAGCCAGGCTGGCTGCAGGAATGGTGATCATGCCTGTAACAGGGACTGTAACTTTAAGGAAGTAGAACACAAAAAGAAAGGGGAAAAAAAAAAAAAAAGAGAGGAAAAAAATAAAAAAGAAACAAAAACACGCACACAAAAAGAAGGGAACAGCATTAGTCCCACTTCTGTGTTTTACTCATTCATCCTTCCAAAACATGCAGAGAGTCAGGAAAGTGTTGAAGTGAGGGATTTAATTCCAGCAGAATTCCTAGTTTTCGCCTTTGCAACCTCACTGTGAGTAACCACATACTCTTGAGGTGGAAAAGCAAAATTAAGGGGTTTTATTCTACCAGCCCTCGCCAGAGACAAGAGGATTTTCTGTTTCTGGGGCAAGAACCCAGGAGTGACTCCCTGCAGAGCACAGAGACACCTCAATAAATAAAAAGCCTCTCCAAGAGGTGCCCTGGCTCCTGCCAGCCCTCCTACCTTGCTGCAGGATGGTGCCATCAGCATTCACGGGCTGGTACACGATGGTCTGGCCCTCAGCAGCCTGGGCAACCTGCTGGCCTTGCACTGCTATCTGCTGCTGGGTCTGAACAAAACAAGGAGCACAAGAACGTCACAAATTGCCTCTTTTTTTCCTCCAGGGTTTACAATTCCTGAATGAACACATGGTGCTTGAGGTGTTCCAGGTGTCTGTTTCTGTTGCCTCGTTAGCAGCAGTAAGAAATAGGCTGGAGCACAGAGCAAATACCTGGAGATCAAACACCTGAAGCACATGTAAGATGCTTTTTCTAACAGTTCAACAATGAAAAAAAAAAATACCCCAAATTCTAGGTTTCCTGTCTCACCATGAAGATGTGAAAGAACTGTTCTGCTCCAAAATTCAATTTTGGCCCTAACCAAAAGCATCAGCAGAAACCCCAGGTGTGACTGAACTACTGCACACAATGGCCCAAGTATGGAATTAGCAATGCTTCATGTTTTCAAAATCCAACAAAGAGACAAAAAAAAACCAACCACGAACCAATAAAATACAGAAACACGATGGAGAAAAACATGCAATCTAATTTTTCTGCCCCAGAGTCATGTATGAAACACTACAAAAACATGACACTGATTCTCAAGTTCTCCTCAATATTAATAATTCTTTTTCTTTTTTTTTTTTCATTTTTTTTTTAACTTAAGTCATTTGTCAAGTTTCTCTTCCTGTTCCTCTGCAGAAAAGCCTTTCATGCTGGTGCAGTTACCTGTGTCTGGCCAGCAGTAACTGCAGTCTGGGGCTGCTGTATAATGATCTGCTGGGTCTGGCCCTGCTGCCCCTGTACCTGCACAGCCTGCCCACCTTGAATCTGAATCTGACCTGGCTGGACCAACTGAATCTGTGGAAGAAAGAGTCAGAAAGGAACATTAACTATGCCTCTGATTTCTCCCTCCTCGGCCTCAGCATGACCAAGTCATCTCTGAGGGTGATTTAGCGTTGCACAGAAAAAGGAAGCAGCGAGTCTTCCCTTTTTCCAAGTTGAAGGTGAGGAGTTTGTAATGGATCGCTCCCTGTGACACAGGCACACGGGCCAGAGGGACCAGCGTGCTGTGTCACTGTGCTCCAGCAGCTCTGCACTGCTTACACAATAAATCACTCAGGAGAAATCAATTATTCACATCCACTGGGAACAGAGAGTCGGGTGGAAGAGGAGGACTAAGATTTAAGACGTCTGTGGGGTGTTAATTATCCAGCACTCAGAAGTACTTCTGGGATATATGAAGTTGTCCTCAGCTTTGCAGAGTCTTTCCACCACTGTGGAACATTCTTAAGATTAAAAAAAAAAAGAAAAAAAAAAAAGAGCTGGAATATGGTTTGAAAGTTTTGTGTTTAATAAAAGAGTTATGGATTTTTCCTCCACCAACCAGACTGAGAAGAACCTCATACAAATTACAGTGGTTTTCAACAAAGGAAATATTAAATAAACCTCTCAAAACACCAAGACATCATTTGCCTTCCTGGACTGTGCTGGGTTCCTAAATCCCACCCTAAATCATCAGGACATTTTCATTATGCCACAGTTACAGTTCTTCCCTTTGCTTTTCTGGAACACTTCGACCACCTCCTCAAATTTACCAGCTGTCTTTTAAACAGGTAATTACCTTCCAGACAAAAATCCATTTTCTGTACCTCCTTCACCATTGTCTTCTGTGCAACAAGGCTGTTTAAATTCCCCTTCAGCCATCACATATTAGAGAGGCTCAAGCACAAGTTACTTGTAAGAAGCTTTTTCTTAAATCTTTTTTTTTTTTTTTTTTAATATAAATCCTCTTTCTGGGCCATAAAACTGAACAGGCACCAGATCTCCAACTACATTGCAAGGGCCAGATAAAACATCCCAACTAACAAAAATCCTGCTCTAGGGATGGTGCAACTGGATGAGCTTTAAGGTCTCGTCCAACCCAAATCATTCCAGGATGAAAAACCCCCAACCAACCCAGCTGTGTTTTAGCACTGATCTAAAAGGTTTACACCAGGTCATAAAAGACTAAACCTGAGCTCATAAAGGACTTTCACTCATTCCCAGCACACCAGAGCCACCAAGTACCACCTGTGCCTGGTTTTGGGGTGCTGAGCAGAGCCCTGGGTGGCAGTGGCAGCAGCCCCAGTGTCCCCAGGCTGTGCAGCGTCCCCCCAGGCACAGTGTGCCCAGGCTGTGCAGCGTTCCTAGGCTGTGTCCCCAGGCTGTGCAGTGTCCCCGGGCTGTCCAATGTCCCCAGGCTGTGCAGTGTCCCCGGGCTGTCCAATGTCCCCAGGCTGTGCAGTGTCCCCAGGCTGTGCAGTGTCCCTGGGGTGTCCAATGTCCCCGGGGTGTGCAGTGTCCCCAGGCTGGGCAGCATGCCCAGGCCGTGCAGTGTCCCCAGGCTGGGCAGTGTCCCCAGGGTGTCCAGTGTCCCCAGGCAGTGTCCCCAGGCTGTACAGTGTCCCCAGGCCGTGCAGTGTCCCCGGGTTGTCTCACCTGCTGCAGCCCCTGTGTCCCAGACACGGGCACCTGCATGATGGTCTGTCCCTGTCCCCCGGGCACGGCCTGCACCATGATGGGCTGGCCCGTGGAGGTGATGAGCTGGCCCCCGCTCACCTGCACCATCAGGGGCTGCCCCTGCACCTGTGAACAACAAGGCAACAATGAAAACCCCGCCAGGGCAGCCCAACAGCTCACCTGGGGCGCTGTGGGGGCAGAGGAACAGGGAAACGGGCACTGAGCTGCTTCACACCAGCTCTGGGCTCCAGGATGTGCTGTGGATTTAGTGAATTACCTGCTTCTCTTGCAGGCCAGTTGTTACAAAGCATGAAAACCACGTTTTCCAGCCACGAGAACTGCCCTCATGCACAGCCCAAGAGCAAAGTGGGATAAAAAACTTCAGTGTTCACCTCACAATTACTGATCTTTAATTGAGGTTCCTATTGAGAGAGCTCTGTTCTGACAGGGAGGTTCTGGGATGGCTTCAGCTCTCTCCAATTTCATGCCTACAACATTCCCATTTCCCAACTGACATGGAGCATGGCACGTGCTGAGAGAAACTCTCCACGGTTATCGAGGGAAATTGTAACTGCAGCAACACCACAAAATGGAGCTCAGGGAGGGAAAGTCAAAGTGGATCAGCAGCAGCCACTTCTGGGCCCAAAAATCCCAGAAATACAAATATATAAATACAAAAAAGTAAATATAAAAATAAAGTGTGACGTGGCAGAGGTGGCTCAGAGAAGCTGTGGCTGCC
This sequence comes from Chamaea fasciata, assembly GCF_029207755.1. NCBI lineage: Eukaryota > Metazoa > Chordata > Aves > Passeriformes > Sylviidae > Chamaea > Chamaea fasciata. The sequence goes on from NW_027094110.1 coordinate 3,072,079, forward strand.
CCTGGATCCCTGGAAGTGTCCAAGGCCAGGCTGGACATTGGGGTTTTTGGAGCACCCTGGGATAGGGGAAGGTGTTGGGGTTGGAACTGGGAGAGCTTTAAGGGCCCTTCCCACCCAAACCAGTCTGGGATTCTGTGGCGACTTTGGCCTAAAAATCTCTGGACTCTTGGACTCTGGTATCTCTCTGGGCACTGGGAAAAGGGCCCATGAAAAGAAAAACAAGGGGAAAACCTCCCCGTTTGAACCCCCTCACCTGCCAAGTCCCCAAATTCCCCACACACATCCTGAAAAACGCTCTGCCCTCAGGGCCTAAACGCAAAATGAGTCTCCTGAGCTCGGGAGTCACACATTCTGATTTGTTTAGGAACAAGAACATCACAATGTGGTGAAGTCACCCAGTTCCTGGGTTTCACACCCCAGGGGAGTGAGGAGCCAAATCCTGCCCTGGGAATTTGAGTTTCCAGGTCCCCACTCTGGCCCTCAGCCCCTGGGCTGGATCACACAGGGAGGAGCATGCTCAGGTCAGCACAGAGAAGCACAGGCAGCAGCACAATGTCCAAGAAGCAGAAAGGAAAAGAAGACATTCCAGGAGTTTTGTTAATGAATCAGAGCAAGGCAAAATAGAAGAAAAAAAAATATATATAAATGGTGGGGAAGAACATAACAACAACCAGAGGCCCCAGTGAGCCCAGCAATCCAAGTCAGGAAGTGTCTGAGATTTGAACTCTGAACATAAAAAATGCTGTGTTAATTCTGCACCTGGCAGGGCCATCCCAGCCCCTTGGAACCACCCTGCTCTGAGGAATTACAAACCAAACCAGAATTCTGAGTGCAAAACTGTCAAGTGCTCTGCAGAGGGCTCCTGGAAAGCCTGGCTGAGTTAAGGAGGTGGAGGCTGCAGGACAGGAAACACTTCACACTGAAACAAGTTTCTGTCCAAACTGGGATGTATTTACTGCTTGGATTCTCATGGCTCCTGGGTTTCCCTGGGTTGTTCACATTGTAAACAAGAAATTGGATCTCTCAGTGCCACAGAGGCCAATAATTGTCCCCAGGTGCCCTTTCAGCCACAGGGGAGAAGGTTCCACTGCCCAGGCTCAGGCTCTGGCACCACCTCTGTCTGTCCCCTGCAGTGAAGGCAGAGCCCTCCTCAGGGAAGAGCTCAACACCCTCATTTCCTGGGAATTACAGGAAATCTTTGGGCTTTATCCCGACTGTTACTTCCTCATTTTGGCATTTTTTAACTTTGAAGCCTCACTGAACCACAATTCCCTTCCAGAACTCCTGGCATGCACCTTGGGAACAGCTCCAACACCCTGGCAAACCCTTCAGGCAGTAGCCTGCAGAGAGAGATTCCTGCTCCACAGGCCCCTGCTCCTCCTGGAAACCCTGGGAAAACACAGCATTAGATATGTGGTGCTGGGGAGGGTCATGCAGTGCTCAGAAACACGATCAGAGAGGTCACCACTACCTGGAGGGTCTGGACTTGCTGGCCTGAGGCCGATGCCACCTGGGCCTCAGTCTGCAGCTGGACAGCTGTGACACCTCCCTGCTGCTGGGAACAGGAACAGGGAGAGCTTGACACATGGAAATGCACAACACGCTGCTGGGGCAGGGCGTGGGGGTCACACACACTGCCCCAGGAACACCAGGGACGGGGATTGCAGCAAACCGAGGGATGGAGCTCCCTGGAACTGCCCGTGGCACTGCCAGGCCTCAACATCCCAGCTCACAGGGAACGGGAGGGAAAATTTTGCAGGATTTGAAGCTCAGTTTCAGGGTTTTAGTTTGGAAGTCTCCGGCTTCAACATCCCAACTCACAGGGAACACGAGGGAAAATACTGCAGGATTTCAAGCTCAGTTTCTGGGTTTTAATTTTGAAGGCTTCAACAACCCAACTCACAGGGAACAAGAGGGGAAATTTTGCAGGATTTGAAGCTCAGTTTCTGGGTTTTAATTTTGAAGGCTTCAGCATCCCAACTCACAGGGAATGAGAGGGAAAATTTTGCAGGATTTCAAGCTCAGTTTCAGGGTTTTAATTTTGAGGTTGCAGGCTTCAATATCCCAACTCACAGAATATGGGAGGGAATTTTTTGCAGGATTTCAAGCTCAGTTTCAGGGTTTTAGGTTTCAAAGTTTCAGGCTTTAATATCCCAACTCACAGGGAACAGGACAGGTCATTCTGCAGGATTTCAAGCTCAGTTTCAGGGGTTTAATTTTGCAGGCTTCAATATCCCAACTCACAGGGATCGGGAGGGGAAATTTTGCAGGATTTCAAGCTCAGTTTCAGGGTTTTAGTTTGGAAGTTTTAGGCTTCAATATCCCAACTCACAGAGAATGAGAGGGAAAATTTTGCAGGATTTCAAGCTCAGTGTCAAGGTTTTAATTTGCAGGTTTCAACATCCCAACTCACAGGGAACGGGAGGGATCATTTTGCAGGATTTGAAGCTCAGTTTCAGGGTTTTAGCCTGCTCACTGCCCAGGTTTGGCACTGGGAAGGGTCCCAACAAAGCCCCTCCTGCAGCACAGCCTGAGCTCATCTCTGCCCGCCCTGTGTCACTGTCTGCCCACCAGTGACCCCAAGGGACAGTCTGCAGAGGCTGCAGGAGCAGGCAGAGCTAAAAGCCTTTGCTATCTTTAGGCTCTTTGCTAAGAGTCCCAAAATACTCCCAGTAACTGTGTTAGCATGGGGAGATGAAGGACAGCTCCCTCCCAAGTGCTGCAACAGCCTGGTAAAACAACTTATTTTAGCAAAATGTTTCATGTCACACACAGGCTTTAGGAAGTTGTACTGCAAATGGAAGCCAGGAGATGGTTTCATCTCCTTTTCACCTAAAAAATGTCAATAAACCAACTGCACCTTTGGTTATCTGCTGCAAACGGGTATTTCGGATAATCCTTGATATAAAATGTTTTAATCTCGAGTGCAATCTTGAGAAAAATCAACTCCAGCTAAAGCCAGGGGAAGGATTTGGGCCCTACTGAGGGAAAAGCAAAGCAGATCTCCCTGAAAACATCATCCAGTAGAAGATGCAACAAAAACTCAGAGGCAGCTATAAATACATCCCCCCAAAAAATCAGTAAGGCCTCAAAACTCAGCCCTGGTGTTTTGCACACTGAAACGTGAACTTCTTTGTGGGATGGATGAGTCCATCCAAAGCTCCATGGCTGGTTTAATTCCTGTTCTGCGTGTTTTGTTTTGCTCCACCTGTTGTCCTGAAACGAAGAATCTCTATAAATGTCCATTTGATGAAGCTGGAGGAAACCTCTGTGGGCTTGAACAAAACCCATTTCAACTTTGGGGGGAATTTTTCTTGTGGAGAACAGATTGTCTCTGTTAATATTCTGTTTCCTGCATTTTCAGAGACGTGTTAATGTGTTTTTATATGTCTTTATATTTCACTTTCCCCGTGTCACTACCATTTTGCAAACTCCCTGAAATTCGGTCACTTGCACAACCTGCAATTTAATTTTAATTTTATAAATTTAAATTTAATTTTATAAAAGTTTTTATGTTTATATAAAAATTTATGAATTTATATAAATAAATTCTGTGTATTTTATATTATAAATTATAATATTTTAAAAATTATGAATTTTTATAAAAGTTTATTAATTCTATTTTTAAGATCTAGTAAGTGCATTTTAAAAGACACATTTATTCTGACGCCCAGGCAGGTGCCAGCAGTGCCCAGGTGACAGAGGTCAGGTGAACAGGCACCCAGGAGGGTGAGGATGGTGCTGCTGTGCCCCTCTGAGGGGTGCAAAGGGCCCCCACATTCCCACATTCCGTACCTGCTGCTGGATCTGCCCCGCCTGCACCACGATCTGCTCCGTGGAGCTGCTGCTGTTGGCTGTGTACTGCTCCATGGTGCCTCAGCCCCTGCAAGACAAGCAAAAACCAGGTGATCCGCTGTCCCCAGGCATGGGAATCCCCATTGTCCCCCAGCAGCTGCAAAGCCCAGCAAAGCAGGAGCTGCCCCAGGGCAGAGCTCTCCCAGAGCTGCCCCATCTCAGCCATGAACATCCAACTGAGTGAGCAGCAAAACCACCTCAATTCTGTCCCAAATTTCATGGGCTCCACCAGTTCTGTGAGTCTGCCCACCCTGGGCCCACGCAGGGCAGTGTCACTGAAGGAAAACCTCGGGAAATGCAGCCTTCAGGTGTGAAACCCAACTGCACTTGAAGGATTCAGCAGAGCTGTGAAGGCTTCTCTCCTTCCCCCACGGCACACCTCGCTTCCCTCCCCTCTCCTCCTGCTCTCATGGGATGGTTTGGGTGGGGAGGGACATCAAGGATCATCCAGTGTCACCCCCAGGGCAGGGACACCTCCAGGGATCCAGCCACAGCTCCTAACCCAGGGCCTCCCCACCCTCACAGAGAGGGAGGAATCTCTTCCCTAAAGAAGTATTTAAATACTCAAAAACATCCTTCATGTATTTTTGGGAACCACCAGCAGGTTTCCCAGCACCTCTCACTCCTCGGCCCTTTCCCTGCACACATCGACACCGCCGTGCTGAGTTTATCAAATCACCTTTTCCCTGCCACTGCTTCTCCCCTCACTGGCCCAAGAGCAGCAGAATTCCTGCTGCAGCGAGGTGTTTGATTTATGCCACGACTCAACAAGTTCCTGCTGCACTGCTGGAAGAGAACACAGCCCAGAACTTTAATTTTCCAAGTCCAAAGCCACAAAACCTCCGGCTCCCTCAATTTTTCAAGGAATGCTGACAGGATTAAGTCACAGACTCCCTGTACCCGTTGCTGTGGTTACTGCTGCTGTTTGAGCACCATCCTTTGCCCATTTCCTGAGACTTTTTTCACAGCCAGAATAAAAGAAGATAAATAATCTTTCTAAAAACGCTGCCGTCAGGTTCTCATTTCAATTTCACACCGGACACTTCCTTTCTGCCTTAAATTAAAACCTTTAATTAAAACATTAACAGCTCTGTAGACCCAACACCCAGCAGCAGCTGCCCAAAGTACTGGGCAAGATTCTCCCAGCGCTGGATCCTCACCCTCCGAGGGATTATCTCAACCCCTCCATTAAACACAGAGTGGCCAAGTTAAATATTAAAGCTCGGGGATCAATCAACGGCAGAGGATGGCAGCTCCTCCCCCGGTGAGCTCATGGGCAGCTCTTCCTCACCGGGAATGCTCTGGGAACGAGAGAGTGTTCCAGTTCCACATATTTATATAAACACTATATATATTTTTTAAAAATGAGTTTTACGGGACTCATTAGGATCATCAGACTCCTGGCCCTGCACAGCATAGCTCCAAAATATATACAAATACTTATATATATACGTATCTAATATACAGAACTTGTATTTATACAAACGTAGCTGCACCAGGAACAGCCTCCCCATCAACCAACCCACAGCAGGAGCAAACCAGAGCCATGAACAGCCCGGGAGCTCCAGAGCATCACCGGGAGCGTGTCCCAGGCGGGAGCAGAGCTCCCGAAGGGGCAGAGCCGCGGGATCCCGCCGCTCCAGGGACACGGCGGAGCCTCCCGCCCACACCGCGAGCGGGATTTAAGCCGGGGGCGGACTGAGCACGGCATGTGCAGCGCAGCTTTGGGGCTGGTGGAAGCCAGGCGTGACCCGGGGCTGTTGTTTCAGTGCGGGACGCCCCGGCTCGGGAGTCCCGGTGTCCCGAGGGCCGGCCCTGCTGCCGGAGCGACACCTGTGGAGGCGGCACCGCGCACAGCGGGGCCGGCCGGGGCAGCCCGGGCCCCTCAGCCGGCGGGGAGGCTCCCGGGGAGGGCGGGGCGCCGCGGGCCCCGCCGGGAGAAGAGGCCGCGCCCCCGGCCCAGCGGCGGAGACCCCGAGCCCGGTGCCGGCAGCCCCGCGGAGCCCCCGAGCCCGCTGCCCTCAGCCCCGCGGAGCCCCCGAGCCCGCGGCCCTCAGCCCCGCTGTCCCCGCGGCCCCGGCCGGCCCGGCCCCGGTGTCCCCCCTCAGCCCCTGAGTGGCCGCGGCCCCGCCAATCCCGGCGCGCGGGGGCTCCATATTGGCCGCTCGCGCTCACCGTGCCGCGCTGCCCGGTCCGCGCCCCGCGCTGATTGGCTCCGCCGCGGCGCCCCGAAGCCCAATCAGCGCCCGCACTCGCCCGCCGCGCAAAATGGCGCCCAACCGCGGACAAAGGGGGCGAGGGGCGGGGCCCCGCCCGGCCGCGGCCGCCCAACCGCGCGCCTCGCCCTGCCCGGCGCTGCTGCGGCTGCGCGGGGGCCGTGGGGCGCAGGCGCGGGATGGGTTCCGCCCACCCCCTCCAGGCTCCGCCCCCTGCCCGGAATGTTCTGGGCCGGCACCATGGAGAGGGTCCGCCCGCGCGCGCGGAGCGGCGCCGCCGCCATGTTGAGTGCGGCCGTAGCGCCATGTTGTGTGGGGCGCGGCCGCCATGTTGAGTGCGGCCATACCGCCGTGTGGTGTGCGGCCATACGGCCCGGTGTGAAGCGACACCGCCGCGTGGGCTGAGGACGGGCCGCCGAGTCCCCCTGAGGCGGGTCCGCCATTTCGCCGCGAGGCGGGGCCGCCGAGGCGGTACCGCCGATGTCCCCCCTGAGGCGGAGCCGCCGTGCCGGCTGAGGCGGGGCCCTGTGCCCGTGAGGCGGGGCCGCCCTTGCGGCCCGGCCGGAGCGATGTGGGCGGCGCTGGGCGGGCTCGGCGTGGCGCAGGCCGTGGGCCTGGCCCGGGTGATCGCTGCGCGCCCCGCGGGTGCGGCGGCCGAGTGGCCCTGAGGGGTGGGAGGGGGAGGAGGAGGAAGAGGAGGGCGATAATGGCGATGAGGAGGAGGGCGGCAGCCTGGGGGTGCCCTTTGTGCGGTGACCCAGGGTTGGGGCCTCCTCCCGGGCCGGAGCTGTAGGCGCAACGGGACCGGGTCAGGGCCAGCGGCATCGTTCAGGGTTGTCCCGCTGTCACAGATCAGTTAGGCTCGCCCTCGCCCCCTCTAACACACTCTTCCTGCCTAGCTTGAGGGTCCTAATAATTGTTTTTCTCTCATCTTTCCAGCTGCAGGAGCCTTCTCCATACCCCACGTTACCATGGCCACCCACTTCTCCAAGGATCAGGAGGAGAGAGTGCGTAGGAAATGGGTTACATGGGATATTACTGTCTGTGCAAAGAGGCTTTCCCCTCATTACTGCCCTCACATCTCAGCACTGGCTGCATCCTGCAGCTTTTGGGAGCGAAGTGGCTGCCAGTGCTGAATTCCGTGTGCTTTTTGTGTGTAATGTCAGTGGGGCAGAGGCTGTGCAGCAAGCACAGAGCACACCTGCCTGCCTGAGCACCTCCAGACTGCTGCTGCTCCAGGGGTTTCACTAATCCAGCTGTGCTCTCTGTCACATAATTACCCTTTTAAGCTTTGATTTTGCAAGATTACCCGCTGCGCTGGCACGTGAGGCTCTATAAATGATCTTGTTGAGAAGGTGTAGCGAGTTTGTAACTCTGCGTTTGGGGCGTGTAATTCTCCGTAGTGGGTTTGCAATCCTCTATAGTGGGTTTGTAATTCTCTGTATTGGCTTTGTAATTCTTTATATTGGGTTTGTCATTCTGTGAGTTCGGGTTGTAAGGCTGTGGGTGTGATCTGCAGTTCTGTCTGTGGGGTTTGTAATTCTGCCTATGGGGTTTGCAATTCTGTCAACGGGATTTGTAATTCCACATGTGGGGTTTGTAATTCTGCCTATGGGGTTTGCAATTCTACATGTGGGGTTTGCAGTTCTGCCTATGGGGTTTGCAGTTCTGTCTGTGGGGTTTGCAGTTCTGTCTCCGGGGTTTGCAATTCTGTCTGTGGGGTTTGTAATTCCCCACGTGGGGTTCGTAATTCCCTCCCTTTGGGTTTGCATGCCCAAACACTTGCTCTTTGCACAGCGAACTCAACCCCTGCCCCAGTTGCTGCCCAGTCCCCAGGCAGCAGAGCCCTGTGTGCCCTCTGAGGGGGTTTTGTTCCCCTGCTGTGCAGATCAGGTGTGTGAAGGGGGACCTGTTCTCGTGCCCGGGCACGGACGCGCTGGCCCACTGCATCAGCGAGGATTGCCGCATGGGCGCCGGCATCGCTGTGCTCTTCAAGAAGAAGTTTGGAGGCGTCCAGGAGCTCCTGGATCAAAGTGAGTGCTGCCTGAAGGAGCTCCTGGAGCTGATTGGGGTTATGGAGTGTGGCTGTTTGATAAAGCATCTTGATTTTTGTGCTTTAGAGAAGAAGACGGGGGAGGTGGCGGTTCTGCAGAGGGACGAGCGGTACATTTACTACCTGGTAAGGGCTGGGGTGGCACTGGGACACCTCCCTGGGGCTAAACTGTCACATATCAGGCATTAACAGCTGTGAGGGTTTTGGTCGTGTTCATGGAATCGGGGAATCACAGAATGGTTTGGGTGGGAAGGGACCTTAAAGCTCATCCTGAGCAGGGACACCTTCCACTATGCCAGGGTGCTCCAAGCCCTGTCCAGCCTGGCCTTGGACATTTCCAGGGATGAGACAGCCACAGCTGCTCTGAGCAATCTGTGCCAGAGCTTTACTACCCTCACAGGGAACAATTCCTTCCCAATATCCTATCTAACCCTGCTCTCTGGCAATGTGAAGCCATTCCCGTTGTCCTGTGAGTCCGGGGCCCTTGTAAATGGTCTGTGTCTTGTTGGCTCCCTTTGGGCACTGGAAGGGAGTTTCTGGAATTTTCCCTCAATAAGAGATGTGTCAAACATTGCTGGTGAGGAACAACCAAGCTGTTCTGTGCACCTGCATTTCACCTTTCCACGGACAGAACTGGCTGCTAAATTAGAGCGTTTTAAGCTGTGAAATGTGAGTTCTTTGCTCAGGTCTTTCCACAGAGGCAAGTCTGGGTGTGGAATTTTGGGATATCATGGAATGTGCGTTTTGTAACAGTATTTATAACAGACAGAAGGTTGCAGGGGTCATGCCCAAGGCACAGCTGAGCTTTTCGTTTTTGCTGTAGATTACAAAGCAGAAGGTTTCTCACAAGCCCACATATGAGAACATGCAGAAGAGTTTGGAAGCCATGAAAGCTCACTGCCTGAACAACGGAGTCACCGACATCTCCATGCCCAGGTGAGGGGCTCTGGAGCTGCAATCCCAGTGCTTGGGTGTTTCATTTCTGAGGGCTGATCCCACGTGAAATAAGTATTCAAGCATCCACCTCTATCCTTTGTTCAAAAGGCAAATCTAATTTGCATTTCCCTGTGCATTTCAATAGTAGCAAAGCACATTTGGGTTGTTCCTTGTTGTCCCCGTGTTCTGCGGGGTTTGTGGGGAGCTGAGGCCTCACACTGCAGCCCCCCCCAGGGCTGCTGGGGCACAGCACGAGGCCCCACAGCTCTTCTGGTGCTTTATCTTCCAGGATTGGGTGTGGACTCGACGGCCTGCAGTGGGAAAAGGTGTCAGCCATCCTCGAGGAAGTGTTTGACAACACCGACATCAAGATCACAGTCTACAGCCTGTGAGCAGAACAAAGATCCCCGTTTCCCCCAGTTTTAGGAGCAGAACCTGTGAACTGACCAGGGGGGACTTGTGTGGGGATGTCACTCACTCGTGTGACAGCGACACGGGCTTCCAGCAGCAGCCAGCCCCCGAGAAGTTCCTTTGGGCTGTTAATTTGCAGGAGGGGCTGTGAAAACCCTCGCACAGTGTGTCCCCGCAGCCACCAGGTGTCACTGGGGCTCCACGCGGCGAATCGGAGCCGCTGCCTCGGGGTTTGTGTTTGCTCCGGTGCTGCTGAGCTGCCCCGGGCAGCGCTGCCGCCTCTGCTCTGTTCTCTTTGCCCCGTCCCGCCTGGCACTGGGGTCACCCACCTGTCCTCACGGGTGGGGACGGTTTCATTCCTCCCTCCCGGCCACAAATTGGGTTTGCTGAGATGGTGCTCGCTCAAGATCATGCTGTGATGTTAAATAAACTCTGCCCTGCTCTTGGATTGGTCCCTGTGGCGGTTCTGGGATTGCAGGGAATGCATGAGCGGTGTAAATACACCTGGTGGGTGTGCTCTGTACAGCAGCTCTATAATTTATAGTCTGCAGAGCTCTGTTTGGTGAGGGTCCAAACAGGCTGATGTGCTCTAGAAACTCACAGGATGGAGTTTAGGGTGGGATTTTCACGTTTCTTTGTTTGTTGCATTTGTAGACCAAGTGTTACACAAAGGTTGGTGTTTGTCACCCAAAACAAAAGTAAATTAGTACCGCCCCTGGTTCTGAGATCCATGGAAAACTGATTTGGAAGAGTTTGTTCCAGGACTGAGGAACTGCCACAGACATTTACTTTGTGTTTGGTTTCCTACCCTCCCACAATAACAAATTCTTTTTGACTTCTCTGATTCTGACTGCCCAGGAAAGTGCCAGGTGTGTTGAAGAAATATAAAAATTTGACATAAGAGTCGGGAATTTTGTAGCATGACAGGGTTCCAAATTGGATTTCCTTGAGTTACTCAGTTCTGTGGGGCTTTTTGCTGCTGCAAATCCTGTTTGTCTTTAAGATCTCCCTGTCCCTTGCCCATTTTCTGTAAACCTGTTTGGTGGGGAATTGCTGTAGCTGGGAAAAACAGCCTTGGACAAAGAGGAATTTGGAGCAATGAGCTGATCCAGAGCAGCCATTGAGGCTGCTCATGGATTCAGTCCTTCCCCATATTTGTGTCTGGGTTTTTGTTCTGGTTCCTCACTCATGGCATCCCCGTGACCTTTGTTTTACATGGAAAATGATCCTGCTCTCCAACACTTGTGTGTACTCTGGAAATTTTTTAGGCATTTAGTTCTCCCTTCCCAGCTACAAAATATTCCCTGTGTGGCTGTCCCTGGATGTCCTTGAACTCAGACTTGTCAGGTTCAATTTAGGACTCCTTGCAAGTAGAGAAGAAGGAATAAACAGCGCTTTGGCTTTTGCAGTGGCTTCCCATTTTATTTCACTTTGCTTTTCCCAGGTTTATATCCCAACATCATTGTTTGATCTCGAGTTCTTGGGCTCCATCGTGATTTGGAAGAGAGCTGTTGGCCCTGAATTAAATCACAGCTCTGACTGTTGAGGAGAACAGAGGGAGAAAATTTCTTTTTCACCTTCAATCCCTTTCTTTTCCCCTTTCTAATGCATTTATCTAACCAGTAGCTTTGTTCTAAGGTCTCTTCCCATTAAATATTCCCAGAACGTGATCCCACAGCCTGCCTGTGGATCACTGCCATCCCTTTCACCACAGCTTGGGTTTGGTTGGGGCAGGGAGGGGGAGGAACAAAAAAAACCACCCAAAAAAATCCCAAACACCAGAGGTCTGTGTTGTGTGTGTGTGTGTGTTCAGAGTCCCACAGAGGCTGGTTCTCCATCCTGTTGGAATCAAAGCTTTGGGAAGCAGGACTGTCCCAGGTGTCCAGGTCTGTCACATCTCTTCATGGATCCTTTCTCATCCTGGGGAGGGAAAAAGAGACGTCCTAGAGACTGAGAGGTGACTTGTCAGTACCCCATAGAAAAGGGAATTCTGCAACAACTGGGATTTCCTTTAATGGTGTTTTTTAGGGTTAGACTTTGGGGTGTGAGTAAAATCCCCTTCAATCTCCATTGCTCTCCCAGTTGTCCTGAACATCATCCCTGTGGGGAACAGGGAGGTGTTCCGCTGGCCCTGGAACCTTTTTATTCTTTATTCCTGGAGAAGAAGACAGAAAAGCACTAAATCCCATGGGAATGTGCTGTGGGGGGAGCCCCTGGAAGGGGCAGGGCACTGCCTGGGATTGTTAGCAACATTCCGCTGACAGTAAGAGAAACTGGAACCCAAATTAGAGAGAGGAGAGTTAATGAGTGACCCCCCCCCCCCCACTCACCCGAACCTCAGTGCAAGATCTCAGCCAGCTTCTCCTCGTAGTACTGGAAATTCTCCTGAATATCCTCCCAGGGCACGAAGGACTTGGCCTCCTCTCCTTCCTCCTGCTCCACAAAGTTCTTCCAGACATACTCAAAGTCTTGAGGCTTCATAATCCTCAGCTTGCAGCCGGCCTCCTTCATGCTCCTGAGGGCGGCCTGCATCTCGGGCTCCTCCCACATGAAGAGCCGCCCCACCATGATGGTGAGGCGCAGCCCCTTGTTCTTTCGCAGCGCCTCGACGATCCCTTGGGCGCAGGTGACGCAGGGGCTGGACGACACGTACCAGGTGACATCGTGCCGGGCCCCCGCCTGGCAGGTGGGCAGGATGGTGTTGAAAAAAGCCATCTCGGCGTGGGCGGCCGCGTGCTCGTCCTCCAGGTAGCCCCGGCTGGTGGCCGCCTCCTTGCCCTGCGTCTCCACCACGTAGCACAGGAAGGTTTTGTTCCTGCCCGAGCTGTACTCCACGTTCCTGAACTGGAATTTGAAGAAGATGGCTGGGAGGCGTTCCCTGGGGAAGGGAGGGGAGAGCAGAGAGGAGGCTCAGAGATAGATTTAGGTAAAAGTCGCTGTTGGAACTCTGGGCACCGAGAATTTCAGGCTTTCTGTGCTGACCCCAAAGCAAATACTGCTTTTGACCTGTGGCCGTGGAGAAGGCTTCCAGAATTGACTGATAGCGCTGGGATTGTGGGTGTGCAGTTTGAATAGAAGTGTGTGATATCACAGGGTGGAAAACTTAGAGTTTAAGGCTTTAGAATACAGTAATATATATAAAGCAAGATGGCAGTTTTAGGGCAGAGGCTGAGTCTTTTCACCTTCTTCTTCATGTGTCTGGGTGGGATTTTGTAATTGGGTAGAAAAATCTGCATTGTGGACCACGGGTGGTTGGTTATTGGGTTAAAAGTAAAAATAATATAGGGGTCATTTCATAGTTGGACAATTTGTTCTTTAAAGGCCTTGCAGAGAGATACAAAGCCATTTTCTACTTTGTTAGCTAGAACTCACAGCTTATGAGACTGTGACATAGATAAGAATTAATAAACATCTGAGTCCGAACACAAACGCTGTCACTGGAACATTTAATCCCAACTCTAAGAGAAAAGAAGATAAAAAAGCCGTAGGTCACGCTCTTGGATCACCCCTGTGTGGGACCATAGACAAATCACTGCATCTCCCCTTGATTTCTCTCTGTTCCAAGGTTTAGGTTATAAAATATCCAGGATCAAATCCGACCTTGCTGTGAAAATGTGGATTTCCTGCTGGAGTCCCTACTGATAACCTTCTCCTACTCTTTTAATTTATTGTCCACATCTTCCCTTCTGTGACTCCAGGATCACCTCGTGATGGAACATCTCATGGGATGGCTCTGGAGGTTTGGAAGGGAAAGGGGTGGAAAAGAGTGGGAAAAAATGCATGTGCTCCCAAGAATAGCACTTTTCCTGCTTGATATCCTGAGAACTGAGTGCTTCTTTGGCTAAGGATTCTTTAATTAACAATTTTTTTGAAGGGCAGACATGAGACACCCATTCCAGAGCGATGTCTGCAACGAGTGGTTTCGCAATAACATCAGGTTTTTAAATACATCAGAGGCACGGGGAGTTTCATCCCTGGTTTAACCCTCTGGCAGCAGAGGGGTCACAGCAGTGCCCAGGCTGACTCTGGGTTTTCATGGAACCGCTGAAGCAGCAGCAGCAGCCTGCTCCAGGATGGATTGACTGGGAGCTGCATCCAGCCCTTCCAGATGGATTTTATTGCTTTATCTCGGCGTGTGCCCGAGCTTAGCTGGGATGTTCACCTCCATTCTGCTCCCAGCCACTTGGATTCTGCATTAGTTCAATTAATAACCTTCCAATAAGGAATAGAAACTTCCATTCCAAGGCCAGGCAACACTTTCTGTGAAGAAATTCCCCCCGATGTCCTCCCCTGGCGCAATTTGAGGCCATTTCCCCTCATCCTGTTGTCTGGGTGAAGAGGCTGATCCCCACCTGGCTCCAGCCTCCTGTCGGGGGGTTGTGGAGAGTGAAAATGTTTATGGGAATCGTTTACAGACTGTTCACAGGCACTGAATTCCCCAGTATTCTCAATATAAACCCCTGCTCTGACTCTGGGCTGGGGTGGCACAGCTCACCTGAGGATAGGAAAGGTCAAAATTGAAACCTTCCCTGAAAAGCATCATTAAATGGCATTTTTTAGGGATTTCTAAATGCTCCAACCTAATTTATCAGCTTTCCCTAGGAAGCAAAGTGATAGATCATATTGAGACCAAAAAATAAATTGAAATTTTGAGGCAGAATCTTCGGTCTGGGATTGAAGTTGCTGAAATCAGGTGGGCTGGAGGAAAGAGCAGCTACCCAGTGTGACCCTGGCACTGTCACACAGGAGAGAAGAAGGAAACATCTAATGAGGGAACAAAAATGTGGATTATCTAAAAGAGTAACAAAGAATTCCTACAAGGAGCCTCATTTACACCCGGGGAAAGTGGAAATAAATGTGGCAGGAAATGCTCCCAGATTGGGATTACAGGCTGTGTTCAGCCAAAAAAAAAAAAAAAAAAAAAAAAGGGATAATATTCTTAAAGAGAATAATTGGCTTCCCAGTGATTCCTGGAAGCCAGACTCCTCCTGGAGCTGTAAACAGCAGAGTGAGAACTTGGCTGGCAGTCCTGAGATGCCCCTAATCCGAGGGCTAAAGCCGAAATGCAACATAATTGGGTTTAAGTGCTTCTTCCCTGGCTGCAGTTGTGTTTCCTCATCACTCCCATGAACTGCCTTGGTTGGCTGGGAATTCGGAAATCATGGGAAAAACCCACGTGGTGATCCCAGGCCTGATCCCCTGGTGTCCTCCTTAAAATGAAAGTTAAAAAATCCCTGGGGTCTCTGTACCTCTTTGGGGGTCCTTTAGGGATTGGGCTTCACTTCCTCACTCTCCCCTTCGCAGGGTGGGAAATCCTGTGAAATCCTGGGACACCCGTGGCATTCCAACAAAGGATTTAATTGCAGGCTGGTGCTGAGGAAGTTTTTCAGCCGTGGTTAGCACAGGGCCTTGGGCTTAGCAGGGAAGTTTGGAAATCCTCCTCAGTCCCCTCAGCATTTCTAACTGCAGGCTGAGTGCTCCAAGGCTGGAATACCCGATTTGCTCATTAAAATTCATTTTAGGACGTGTGTTAAGTGTTCAGTGGTTTCTATCTACAATTTTAGGTGCCTTAGCTCCGTTTCTGGCAGAGGGATGTTCTTTCCTTCAAAGCCACGGCAAATCATTTATTTCTATGATTATATGTGACAGAGATCACCCCAAGAAGGGATTTTTTTTTTTCACAGCAGTCACATTTTGAGAAGAAAATGGAGATTTTTTTTCCCTCCCCTGGGCAGGAATGGAACCCAATTTTGTGGCAAGGGTGCTCTCCTGCCTCACTCGTCCTGGTCGGAACAAGCAGCCAAAATTCACCTGCAGTGCCCATGGCACAGGCAGGAGGATCCCGGGGGATATTTTGGAGGCCTGAGCTTTACTTTTAAGTAGCTGGAAGAAATTTTGGGTTTGATTTATTTGCTGAGACACTCCTTTGGTGACTGATAAGGGAAATGTGAGGGGAGAGGGACTCATCCTGCTGCTCCTACAGGGAACAGACACCGAGGGTTTTCCTACTTGCAGCTGTCAATTATGGCTGAGAGTTCAGCTTCCACCAGATCCCTGTGACATCCTACTTTTCCAAAGGCCAGGCTCCCTGCTGCCCTGCTGCCTTCAAAACTGCCTCTTGTTTTGGAGCCTTTCTGCCAGTTGGGCTTTTTGGTTTCCTTATGAAAGTCAGGTTCCAGCTGTGGCCGCGGAGCTCTTGAAAATGTGAACCTTTAGGTCTCTTGAAAAACCTGTCCCTCAGGCCCATCAAGCCAATCAGCCGTGGCAGGGGTGTTTTTCCTGATCCACAGGTGGAAAAATTCTCAGACAAGAGCCATTGATCACAGCGAGGAATCAATACCCGGCTCTCATCAAAGCCAACACCTCCATCCCCATCCCGTCTGCGGGGCTGGAAGGGAACCAGCGCTGCAGAAACAGAGCTGTTGCCATAAAACAAGTGCATTTCTGTGCCTTCCTGCTGGGAGTCCGCCCTCTAAAAGTCAGCAAAACTTAAAACAAAACCCCACAATAAATCCAAACCGTTTCAGACTCTTCAGAAACGCACTGGTGGAAGATGCTGCTTGTGTTGCCCCACCTAAAAGCTGCGACGGAGCTCTCTGAACTCCCCCAATTCCGTATTTAAATCCCAACCTCTTACCCTGTCACGATCTCAAAGGGTGGCAGGTCCTCCCTCTTCACCTTCTTCTTCTTCCCCTCGCCCTCCTCGGCGTTGTCGGGCTCCCCGTTCTGGGCGTTGCTGGGCTCCTCCTGCTTCTCTGCCATCTTCCCCGGGACGCTGGGGCCGAGCCGTGGCCACTGGCAGAGAGAAAGAACAATTTCTGAGAGCTCTGGGAGCCGAGAGAGGAGGGAGAACGGAGCTGGGAGTTCCTGCCCCAGGCACAGTTGTCAGGGACTAAATATGGAACAAAGCAGCGGCGGCAGGGGCTGGACGGCGTTGGGTGACCCGGGCCTCTCGGGTGTCACCTCCTGCCCCTGCTCCCTCCAGCTCCTTGCAGCAGTCCCTCTTGCTCCCCTTTTAATTTCAAACCGGGTGACAACCTCTCGGTGGGCGGGATGAGCCCTTAATTTTCCCCGATGGAAAATCCTGGAAGCTCAGGCGTGTATTTATCCCCTGGGCTGGCACGGGGCACATCCCTGCTCTCACAGCCTCCTCTGCCAGGGGATTCCACGGCTGACCTTGAAGGACCAGCACAGGCTGGCCTGGCTCAGGCAAGAGGTGAAGGGGTCGTGGCCGTTCTGCTGGAAAATCCCTGGATTTGGTGGGTTTGGCTTCCTGGATCACCCAGAGCATCCCAGCAGGAGACCTGTGGTTCATCCCACCCTGCTCATGCAGGACTCAGGAGGAAATCTCCTCGTTGGAGCTGTAAATCCAAGCCAGAACCTTCTCCCAAATATTTGAAAGTGCAGCTGGAATTCCCAGTGGGCAGCAGTGCTGCTTCTCCCATTGTTCTGCATTTTCCTCCCCGTTGCTGGAGTGTCCCATAAGTTCCCAGTGCACTGGGACATATCTGGGCTTGGAGGGGTTTTCCCTCTCTTTTTTGTTCCTTTCAGGATTGTATGAAACTATCCCAGCATCTCACTCTCAATTTCAATCATCTAGAGTTTGTATCCTGCCTGAGCCGAGTTTAATAAAAACCTGGGTGAGGTTCTCCCAGGAACCAATCCTGGTCATTCCATGGGGCAAAGGAAGTGGGAACAGTGTGGCTGGGCAGGATTTGGGGATCAAAGCACACTGGAAATCAAACCTCCAGTACTGTGGGCTCTGCACTTAGCTCAGAACCCACCGGCAGCAAACTTTGGGTGAATGTGGAATATTCAGCTGTATTTGATGGAGTATTCAGTCAGTATTAGTGGAAAAAAACCCCTGCTCTTAGTTTGAGGAGGAGAAGAGGTATTCCATAAAAATCAAATCAGTGGGAATATCTGCTTTGGAGCCAGCTCAGCCTTTGTGATCCAGTTAAACCCAGCTCTTGGGATGAGGCTGCACCACCACAAAGCGATATAAATCCGCACCATCGGGCAGGTCATTTATTATCAGGGAAAATTAATAACAAATTATCGCAGATAATTAATTCTGGCTGCTCTTCCCAGCCCCCCTTGCCATCACCCTGCCTTGCTGTGCTGGATATCCTTTGGAGCTGTTCCCCAGTGCCGCCATGGATGCAGATTTTGGGGACAGAGCACCCCTTTGATGAGTTGTTGTTTAGGTGGTGTTGTTTAGGTGACAGAGAGCTGGCAGTGGTGACAGCCCAACCAGGGATTTGACAGATTCCAAGACATCCTATCCATGGAACATATATCTTCCACGGTGCAGGATTTTATTTATTTTTAAGCCTAAAATACTTTCCTGCGGGACAGGGGTGGTGTTTTGCCTCCTGTGTGGTGACAACGCTCAAATTCCACCTCCCCTGTCCAATTACTGTCACCTCTGACATTTCAGGGGCTGCTCTTGGGGTGGGAATCCTCTCCCAATGACTGACAGCTCATTTCCTCCTAATCCTCCTATTTTCACGCAGCCTCCCAGCCCCTCTGGCCTACTCTGCTTTATTTTTGGAAGCTCTTCATGGCTGGGGTCCCAGTTTTGCTGCAGCTTTAGGCTGGCCCCTGCGAGGGCCGAGCTCTAATCTAATCTGGGGAATGTGGCAGCGAGGCTCCCCCAGCTGCTGCCCGGCTCCTTCTAGGGCAGTGCCTGGAACAGCCACGATCCTCCCTCCACTGCAGCCAAAAATATAAAAGGGCACCACGGAGCTGCTGCGGCGGGGCTGGGGGTGGGTGAGGGCTCTGGTGGCTTTGGGGGCTGTTTGTGACCCCCAAACGTGTCCCCAGGGGCTCAGGAGGGGCCTCCCGGCAGCACCCAGGGGACCCCAAATTGTGCACCTGCCAGCCAGAGTTTGTATTGATGTTCCCCTCCAGCTGCCCCTGTCCCCAGTGATTTCATCTTTTATCCAGTTGGCTCTGAATTTGTTCATAAAATCCCAGGATCGCGGCGTTGGAAAATCCCTCCAGGATCATCGAGTCCAAGATGTTCCCAATGCCCACCCTGAGCACTCAGTGCCACCCCCAGGTGACACCTCCAGGACTCCAAACCTCCCTGGGCACTTCCAAGGCCTGGCCGTCCTTTCCATGAGGAAACTCCTGCTGGAATTCCAACCTGAGCCTCCCCCGGCCCAGCCTGAGGCCGTTCCCTCTCCTCCTGTCCCTGTTCCCTGGGATGAGATCCCAAATCCCCCCCGGCTGTCCCCTCCTGGCAGGGAGTTGTGCAGAGCCAGAAATTCCCCCTGAGCTCCTGTTCTCCAGGCTGAGCCCCTTCCCAGCTCCCACGGGATCCTCCAGCCCCTTCCCAGCTCCCTCGGGATCCTCCAGCCCCTTCCCAGCTCCCTCGGGATCCTCCAGACCCTTCCCCACTCAGGGGACACAGGGGACACACAGGGCAGGGCTCAGGGACAGCGTGTGCTGGCAGAAGCTTCCAGGCTTCGCTGGAGTTTTGGATATTGAGGATCCTGCATCCCTCCCAGCCCAGAGAGGCTTTCCCAGTGACTTTAGAGGCGCCTCCGATGGTTTTTATCCCCGAACAGGGCTCTCTGCTGTGTCCCCCGCCCCTCTCCCGGCAGCAGGAATTCCCGGGGTTAACCTGGCTCTTCCCTCTCCCCATCACCCACAGCCGCCTGCCGCAGGCCGTGCCAGGAGCACGGAGCTTTTATGGCACCGTGGGGCCCGAGGAACATTTCGGGCTGGATGCGAGAGTGACATGAGAGCCTGGCCCGGTGAGTCACGGCTCAGCCGCGCTCTAATGCCGAGGGGACAGCTGGTGGCACTAACAAACGTCTCCCTGGAGACATTGTCTGGCAGCCGGCCCCCGCCGGCTTTTTCCAGCTGTAACCACGGGACAAATAAATAAACAAACACCGACAGCTTCCCTTCCTTCCTCCCTTCCTTCGGGGTTCTCACCTGTCCTCTCCTGCTGCCTCAGGTCCAGGGAGGTTTCAAGGAGGGCTGGAGCCCCTCCTGTGCCGCGGGGTTGAGCCGGGCAGTGCCCAAAATCCTGGTGAGAGATGCTCCGGCTGTGCTGAGCCCCAGGTGAGGGATGTTCTCACCTCTGTACCTGCCTCATCCTCCCTGCCCAACCCTCGCTGGCTCTCCATTCCCGGCCTGGCACACGAGGAGCCTTGGCAGGCGCTGCTGCCTCCCCAATTAATTCCAAGCCCAAGTGGGAGTTAATGACAGCTCCCAGCAGGGCTGGAGCTCCTGCTGCAGCTTCCTGCGAGTAGATCTGGGGGAAAGAGAGCCCCAGCCCTGCTGTAGCTGCTCCAAGCACAGGAATTCCTCTCCTGCAGCACCCGGAGCCGGGGCAGGGCCTGGCGGAGCCCTGTGTCACCTGCAGGGAGGTGACAAACCCTGGCTGGCACCTCGGTGGGTGCTTTGAACACGGCTGCAGGCAGCAGCAGAGCAGGGAAAGCTCTGTCCTGCTGCAGCCAGGGTGCTGGGGCAGCTGTGAGTTAGGGGGTAAGAGAGGGAAAGGAAAAAGGGGGGAAAGGAAAAAAGGGGAGAGGGAAAAAAAGGCGAAAGGGAAAAGAAAAGGGGAAGGGAAGGGGAGTTGGTTGTGCACAAATCCTGTGGCTGCAGCAGCCAGGGAGCGACTGCTGGGCCCGAGGGGCATTGTCAGTTTAATGGCAAATTCCTCCATCTCCTGAAGAGGGTGTCTGGGGTTTGGAGTTTGGAGTGAGGGACATCCCTGGAGAGGTGGCTCTGGGCTCCGGGTGCCACAGCCCCTGGAGCCATCAGGGCACATCCCTGGGCTGGGACACTGTGCCCATTCCAAAGGGAAATCTGGGCTTGGGGCGGGACAAACACGAGCTCGGACAGGGCTTGGACCCACCTGGGCCACTGGGAGGTGTCCCTGACCTCGCAGAGGGTGGGATGGGATAATCCTTAAGTTCCCTTCCATCCCAAACCATTCCAGAATTCCAGGATCCTGGAAAACCAAGGCTGGTTTGGGGCTGTGCTGCACAGCCTGGGCAAGAAACCCTCCGGATGACTTTGAAATGTCATTAAAGTTATTTTTATGCAAGGGGGTTCAGTGTATCTGTTTGAACAGCAAATGCACCAAACGATGCTTTAAATATTAATACAGGAGGGTGTCTCACTGAATTTAATTTTCCCAATTGATTTCAGGCTGCTCTGGATAGGACAGGGAGGAGTATTTGCTATTTTTGCTGCCTGTGAGAAAAGGCAGGAGGCAAAGAAAAGCTCCTTCTGCACTTAGAGGTTGGCTTGGGAGGAGGAGAAACTGGAAGGGAAACAACAACAAGGCAGCCAGTCCCAGCAGCTGGGAAAATGGGGAGGGCAAACAGAGAGAGAAAAAAAAATCTATTAATCCTAATTTCAGATTTTCCTTTGCCTGCAGGAAAAAAAAAAAAAAGTGGGAAGAGGAAATAGACCCAATTTATGAAAGCTGATCAAATATGCATTCATCTATTTAATTGGAAATGTTATTAAAGAGTTGCAGGTATGAGCTGGATCTAGAGCCGCCAATTTAAATGTGATTTAAATAATTCTCTCCCCTTTCCAAAAGGAGATAAGGATTTCCTTTAATCCTTCCTGGCCTCTCTGCGTGGCCCTGCTCATCCCTGTTCCCTCAGGAGAGGATGGGCAGAGCCAAAATCAGCCTGAACCCCCAAATCAGCCAGACCCCACCTTGGTTTGAGGGAGAGATAATTTACATTTGCCTGTCCTTTGGCATGAGGGAGACACAGGAGCTGTAAATAATTGCAGTGTTATTACAGAAAAGGAAGCCCTGAAGTGTTATAGGATTTCTTTCTTTATTTCTTTTCATTTTTTTCAGCAGCTTTTGATGTCCCCAGCGCTGCTGGCAGGGCTTTGTGGGGCTGCTCCAGAGCCTTTTCCTGCAGCTTTTCCTTGGAACAGCACAGCCCAGGGCTGGCAGCTGCCCTGGGGAGAGAAGTCCCGAGCCAGGGGGGAAAAATAACGGATCAAAAATGACAGAACCACCAAACTGTAGGAGGAACAACGAATTCCAGCTGCTCTCAGCTCCCGTTTCTCAGCTGCGCTGAGCCCCCAGCTCTGCCCAGGCTGCATCCAGGAACATTCAGCATCCCCCCAAATCCAGCTGGATTCCCAGAGCCAGGAATTGTCCTGCTCACCCCAGAGCTGGGCTGGTGGGACTGAGGAGCTCGTCACCCCAAGGGAAGGTGTCCCTGGGGACCTTTTGGGTTCCAAACCCACCCGGGCCATGCGCTCCCAGCCTGCCCCGGGAATGAACCCACCTGTGGGGCCTTCCCAAATCCCTTCCCTCGATCCCTTGAGCTTTTGGGAACCTCACCCCAAACCAGTGCAGCGAGAGTAACTCAGATTTATTTATTTATTCTCCAAAAAACACGAACGGCTTGTTTGATTCGAAGCAAACACAATTTATGTTACAGCCCCAGCTGAGCCCTCCCACGCCCAATTACAACCCCAATTACAACCCAAATTAATTACAGCCCCTATTACAGCCAGTGCCAGGAAGAAGATCCACGTGCCCCTTCTCTTTCCATTTAGTGCTTTTAGCAATTAAAAATAACGTAAATTCTGTCTGGAGACTCCGGAGCTCAGGTTTCCAGGAAAAGGGACAGACCAGGATGAGTCCGTGCACCCCTTGTGTTTGACTCCTTCCCGTTCCTTTGGAATTCTCATCATTTTAACCTTTCCTGATTAATAACGGCATGGAAATGCTCCAGGATCAGGCACTTGCACTGCACCTGACAGCTTCTGCGCGGAGATTTTTTGCCAATTATATCATTAATTACAGCCTTCGAGGCACTGGGAGCAGGCTCACAAATATTACACGCTCTCGTGCGTCTGCACTTGAAAAAAGAACAAAATTAAGAGTTTTCTTCAAAGGCAACTGGTGTGGGTTTTTCAGCTCTGCTGAGGAATGGCACACCGAGGTGGGAGAGAGGAATTTCCTCCTGGGAGAAGCAGGGAGGGGAAGGAGTGGGGCGCTCCCCAAACATGGGGCAGAGCCCAATCTCCATCCACCAGCAGAACAAGACCCATCCCTGCTGGCAGATAAAGAGCTAAAGCACAAACCAGGGCGTACAGGAACACGAAGCAACAGAACAAAGAGAAAGAAAAAAAAAAGAGTCATTTATTTTTAAAAAATCAAGTAATTTCTTTTAAAAATCCAAGTAATTAAAAAAAATCAAGTAATTTCTTTTAAAAAATCAAGTAATTATTTTTAAAAAAATTTAAAACCCCAAGTAATTTCTTTTTAAAAATCCATTTATTTAAAAAAAAAAAATCAAGTAAATTCTTAAAAGATGGGTGTGCAGAGGTGAAGGCCATTTTGGTTTGGTCCCAGCAGAGGAGATGGGATTGGCCACGCGTGTGACCACGCTCTGCCCTCGGGGGGATGGTGGCAGCGGTGAGGAGTGCCCAGGGTTCCCAGCCCGAATTATTCCAGCTCATTTGGAATCTGACCTGGTGGCACTGAGGCCAGCGAACAGCTGGAGCCCCCAAACCTGCTGGAGAAAACCCTGTTTAAAGAGGGAACGCTGCAAACCTCTCACAACAGAGGCGGGAGGAGGAAGAGGACGAAGAAGAGGCAAATCCCAAAACGAACCCCCCAAATTATTACACCTTTGTTTCACCTCGGGGCGCTTTAGCCGCACGAAATCCCTGGGTTTAGTCTCTCTTGTGCTCGGGGTTGTCCTTCCAGATGCGGATGGTGAGGCAGGTGGCCATGGCCAGCCAGCCCAGGTAGGGCAGCAGCAGCAGCGCCGCCACCCTGTTGATGCGGTACCAGGAGCACAGCGTGCTCACGGCCAGCCCGTCCAGGAGCAGGATATCGATCAGCGCCTGCGGCACACACAGCTCGGTCATTCCCGGCCCGGGAGGGCGGCACGGCCCCGCGCTGCGCTGCCAAAAGATCCCGGTACGGGCGGGGAGCTGGGCCGGGGATGGGGGTGTTGGCACCGGGGCCACCCCGACCCCCAGGACGTTGTTCCTGCGACATCTGAGTGTGTCACACCCCGAGCTGACACTAATTAATGTGTTCTTTTCTCATTACTGAATCCCTGCTCGTGGAGAGTGCCTCTGCTGACACACAACCTGCTCCTCCTGCCCGTGGTCACTGATTGAACTCTGCGACAGCCAAAATATCCCGGTACAGCTGGAGAGCTGGGGCAGGGATGGGGGTGTCCGCGCTGGAGCCGCCCCAACCCCCAGGACGTTGTCCCTGCGACATCTGAGTGTGTCACACCCCGAGCTGACACTAATTAATGCGCTCTTTGCTCCTAATCGAATCCCTGCTCATGGCGAGTGTCCCCTTTGCTGACACAGAGCCTGCTCCTGCCCGTGACCACTGAACAAACTCTCCATCGGCCCCTTTCACCCCCAGAGTGCCAAAACCCAGGTGGGAACGCGGATCCCGGTCCGTGCCTGTGTCCCCTGAGCAGAGCCGGCTGGCCCAGCGCGGGTGTGGCAGCGCCCCAGCCCCGCCCTGGCTGTGCCCGATAAGCCCCCGGGAGCCGCTCACCCCCTCAGGGATGCGACAGCGCTGTTGTCACCCAGGGTGTGACCCCACAAAGGGCTTTATCTCCCAGCGCGGACCCTTAACTGGGGGGTGCAGCCCCGGCACTGCCCAGCCGCGGCTCCCCCACCCCGGCTATCGGAGCGGGGCGAGGCTGCGGGGGGGGCTGATACCATCGTGTGTGTGCAGCGGGGCTCAAACCCCCTGCACGGCCCCAAAGCGCACCCAAAACCGGCAGGGAAGCCCCATTGTTACCATGTTGAGGTTGCGGGCACCGAAGAACAGGGGGGGCCATGCCCAGTTGAGCACCAGCTGGGCCCCGTAGAGCCCCAGGGGCACGATGGCTTTGCTGCCGCAGCCGCCCAGGTCGTTCCACACCAGGTAGGAGGCGTAGCTGGGAGGAAGGACACGAGTTTAGTGCCCGCACCCACCCTCGGGAGGCGCAGGGTCTCTCCTGCAGGAATGTTTTCCCCATCAGGGAGGTTTGCACCACAGCAGGATCCTTTGGAATCCCTGTTGTTTAAAAACTTTTAACCTTTCCTGGTTGATAACGGCATGGAAATGCTCCAGGATGAGGCACTCGCACTGCACCTGACAGATTCTGCACGGGGCTTTTTGACAATTACATCATTAATTACAACCTTCAACTGGGAGCAGGCTCACAAATTTTACGTACTCTCATGTCTCCGCACTTGAAAAAAAACCAACAATTTTTTTCTCGGCGCAGCCCAGGCACCGAGCTGCTCTCTGGGAGCAGGGACAGGGCCAAGGAAACAGCGCTGGGGAGGGTTAGGTTGGATTTTGGGAAAGGTTTTTCCCCCAGGGAATCGGCACAGCCACAGGACTGGCTTGGAGCGTTTGGACAGCGCTCCCAGGGATGCCCAGGGTGGATTTTGGGGCGTCTCTGCAGGGCCAGGAGCAGGACTGGATGATCCCCTTCCAGCTCGGGCTATTCCTTGATTCTATGTCCCAAACCTCCCCTGTCCCACACCTGAGTAACTCCTGCCCCCTGCCCGGTGCCAGGGCTGGCTGTGTCCCTGCCAGCACCGTGCTAGGCTCACCCCTGGCTGCTTTGGGACCCCCCAAAGGCCGGGGCAGAGCCTGGCGGGGCGGCAGCGGCGCTCCCAGCACTCACCCCATGCCCGTGTACAGCATGGTCCAGGCCACCGGGAACACTCTGCGGGACGGGCACCAGGAAGGTTTTTTCAGCTTCTCGTACCACTCTGGGATTTCCTTCCGGTTGAGGAACCAGCCCAGGAATCCTCCGACGTGGGGCAGGACGGTGAAACCCACGGTGTAAGCCCACATCCTCCCTCAGGGGCTTGAAATCGCTTTTTTCCTGCTCTAAGTTAAAAAAAAAAAATAAAAATCACAGCATCACTTTTAAAGTTTTTTTTTTTTCCCTACTTCCATCCTCTGACTCCGTGCTCCGCTTCAGTCCATGTTGCGCTGCAGCCCCTAAGGCAGACGGAAAGGGTTTAATGTGTTCAGCCCCCTCTGCCCCTCTCTGAAATGGGGATTATTCCTGCCTGGGACGCTCTTCCCCCCTGATTTTCCCACTCTTTTCCAGCTCCCTGCAATATTCCTGCGAGGTGGGAGGATGGTGAGGGCTGTCCCCATCCCCTGCCCCTGGGGCTGGCGGGCTCTGAGCTGCCTCCTGGAGCTGCTCCCCCTCCTCTGCTGCCCTGAGGATGAAACCCCAAACTCCATTCAGGCTTCCCCATGGTTTTTTACCGTGGATTTCTATTTTAATTTCTATTTTCAAAGAGGTCTGTGACGGAAAAAATCCTTCCAGCAGCTTGAAGTGCCCCAGGAACCCCCAGCAGAGAGGACTCTCACCTGTGCAAGAGGGGAGCTGAGGCTCAGGGAGAGGTCCTGAATTTGTTCGCGGATTTCCTTTCGTATAAAACCAAAGGAAAATTGCTTTAATAATAAAAATGTTCCCCCACGATGCAGGGTAACACCGGGACACATCCGGAATTCAGTGTCCGTCCTGCGTCTTCCCCTGCAGAGCTCCGAACCTGCCACTCTTCCCTCCTCCCCGAATTCCCCTTCCCTCCGGATCCATCCGGGAATGAAAGCCCGATTAACATTCGGCAGGAAGGCCAGGCAGGAGCGCAGTTCTGAGCTGTCAGCACCAGCACAAAATGCACCTGGGGAGGTTTGGGATTCAGGAATGCAGGAGGAGCGGAGCGGGCACGGAGCAGTCCCCGAGCCAGGGAAATGTCCCGGAGCGCTGCCCAGGGAAAGCGGGAATAGAGGATGGGACCGACCCGAACAGGCTCTGCTTGGGATTGCAGTTAGCAATTAACACTCCGCCGCACGCTCGGCTAATTGTTATTGTTGTCACCGCACCACGACGTGTTTGGGAACGCGGCGGGAGCCGATTCCCACCTCAGCAAGGAACAAACACCCCGGACACCACCTGGACCAACAATTCCTTCACCTGGCGATTCACGGCGCTCTCAAAGCACCCACAGAACCGGGAAACAAACGAAACAATTTATGGCCCTCTCAAAGCACCCACAAAACCGGGGAAACTGAGACAAATTCGAATTCTGCTTCAAAGGCAACCCAGCCCCGCCGAGTTCTGCTTCCCACACGCACGGCAGGAGCGGAACGTGGGAAAATCGCATTTCCCCCGGTTCCTTTGCGGCTGCAGAAGTGAAGGAGGGTTGAAAAACCTCCTTTTGCCGCCTCCGGGGCTGCCTGAGCCTTACCTGGGTCAGCGCCTCGCTCCGCCTGGCCGAGGGAAGGGTTGGGACATCCAGGGCGACCGGCGAGCCCCGAGTGCCGCCCTTGGCACCCGGGTTTTACCCAAATAGCCCCAAACTGGGCGGTGCGGGGGCGCCGGATCAGATTAAACCCGGAGCTGCCGCTGGGGACAATCGCCCCGAGCTCGGGGTGGCGGAGCCCTGGGGACAATCGCTGGGAATTCGGGGTGCTGGAGTCCAGGGACAATCGCTGGGAATTTGGGATGGTGGAGCCCTGGGACAGTCACCGGGAATTTGGGGTGCTGCAGTCCTGGGGACCATCTCTGAGAATTTGGGATGCTGGGGCCCAGGGACAATCACCAGGAATTTGGGATGGCAGAGCCCTGGGACAATCCCCGGGAGTTTGGGGTGCTGGAGCCTGGGTACAACCATCAGGAAATTGGAGTGCTCGAGCTTGGGGACAATCACTGGGAATTTGGGGTGCTGGAGTCCTGGGTACAACCATCAGGAAATTGGAGTGCTCGAGCTTGGGGACAACCACTGGGAATTTGGGGTGCTGGAGTCCTGGGACAATTGCTGGGAATTTTGGATGGTGGAGCCCTGGGACAATCACCAGGAATTTGGGGTGCTGGGGCCCTGGGACAATCTCCCAGAATTTGGGATGCCACTGTTGCCTTCAAGGGATGTCACTGTCACACTCACAGGGTGTCCCTGCAACACTCATGGGATATCCCTGTCACACCCACAGGGTGTCCCTGTCACACTCAGAGGTGTCCTTGTAACACTCATGGAATATCACTGCCACAATTACGGGGTGTCCCTGCCACGCTCCTGGCCTGTCCCACCCTCCCCGTGCCCCCAGGTGCTCATTAACACCCCAGTAATTAACCAGGTGTTTCCCAGGGCCACCCGTGAGGCCCTTTGGCCCAAATCCCCCGGCAGGTGACACGAAGCTGCTCCTCGGGCGTGTGGAATGGCAGAGGGAAAAGCCAGAAATCAATTTCCATTAGGGAGCTGTCTGCCAGGGCTGGCAAAATGAAACACTAATTCCCAGCAGTTCTGGATCATTACCTGGATTTCATGGAGGCAGGAGCAGGGCTGGCTCCTCACACGCTGCGATTTTGCTGCTGCAACAGGAATCAGGAAAATCTCTTTTACTGCGCTCCCAAGGAAATGATTTTTTTTTTTTTTTTTTATTTTTTTTTTGGTGGGATGAGAAAAAAGGGGGAAAAAAAACCACTGTAAAAAGCCAGATTTTCAGCCAGCCTGGATCCTGCCCTGCCAGGGGCTGCTCCAGTGGAATTCCCACTTCCAGTGACAGATGCAGCGCTCGTTAATCACGCCCCGGCCACCTGCATCTTCTCCCCGAGCCTGTTGCTATTTGCGACTGGAAATTTGTGTCATGGAATGATGCGGCTCCTAAAAGAGCCCGAATGGTTTCCATCGGAGTCAGGCCCCGCTGTGCTGCAGAGCTCAGCCCCTGCTGCCTCCACCAGCCCGCGGCAGCTCTGGCAAAAAGCACCAAATTCGATCATTTTCAGCTGGAGGTTTTTGTCCCCCTGCGCACCAGCCCAGTCCCGTGGTCACTGGATGGATTGGCAGGAGCGTGCCCACGCTGGTTTGGGATTTAATGTGCTGGGAGAATGAGGAGCTGAGGGTCAGATCCCGAGGATCTGTGAATCTGCGACGCTGGGAATGCTGCTGGTGATGGGGGAATAGAAAATGGGAAGAGGGAAAAAAATACCAGGGGCAGTTCCAGCCCTAAAAGTTGTGTGTTTCCTGAACTTTAGGACAAAGAAAGGGATCAGGGAGTCATGGGTGGGAAAGGACCTTAAGGCTCACCCAGTGCCACCCCCTGCCACGGGCAGAGACACGTTCCATTGTCCCAGGCTGCTCCAAGCCTGGTCCAGCCTGACCTTGGACACTTCCAGGGATCCAGAGGCAGCCCCACTCCCCTGGGCACCCTGTGCCAGGGCCTCCCCACCCTCCCAGGGAACAATTCCATCCCGATTCATTCACAGGGAGACCAGAGGTGAGAACAAACGGGCTGAGATTTGCCCCAGGTGGCTCCCAGCAGTTCCCATTCCCTCCTGGGCACGGGGCTGTGGGACCTGGCTGGCCTGGAGCCAGGAGGAGCCTCTCTCTGTCCTGGTGTTTATTGGGTGGTGATGGAGCTGAAATTCGGCAGGAGACAGCGAGAGGGAGGCAGAAAGAGCAGGATCAGGTTTGGGAAGTCTTTGGGGGCACCGCCACTGCTGGAGCCAGCCTGGATTTAGCTGTGGCATGAATCCATCCACGGGCACCCCAAGGGATGTGTGTTGTGCCTTTGGCTCCCTCCTGCCCTGCTGGAGGATGGAACAGCCCTGGGAATGCTCTGGAAAGGTTTCCTCCAGCCCAGCCCTGCCTTTCCCCCTCTTCCCACAGATTTACACCTCGATATTTCTGTGCTGGATCATTTGTCAGCAGCCCAGGCTGAGCTGAGGCTGCTCTGCAGTGGAACCTGCATGTCCCCCTTCCATGTCCTTCCCACAGCTCAGGAAAGAGCAGGATCAGGTTTGGGAAGTCTTTGGGGGCACCGCCACTGCTGGAGCCAGCCTGGATTTAGCTGTGGCATGAATCCATCCACGGGCACCCCAAGGGATGTGTGTTGTGCCCTTGGGGTTCGTCCTGCCCTGGGCACGTGCTGGAGGATGGAGCAGCCCTGGGAATGCTCTGGAAAGGCTCCCTCCAGCCCAGCCCAGCCTTTCCTCACTTCCCACAGGTTTTCTCCTCGATATTTCTGTGTTGAATCACTTCTCAGTCACCCAGGCTGAGCTGAGGCTGCTCTGCAGTGGAACCTGCATGTCCCCCTCCCATGTCCATCCCAAGGATCAGGAAAGAGCAGGATCAGGTTTGGGAAGTCTTTGGTGGCACCATCGGATTTGGGAGCCAGTCTGGATTTACCTGTGGCACGAATCCATCCACGGGCACCCCAAGGGATGTGTTTTGTGCCCTCAGCCTCCCTCCTGCCCTGAACACATGCTGGACCAGGGAGCAGCCCTGGGAATGCTCTGGAAAGGTTTCCTCCAGCCCAGCCCTGCCTTTCCCCTCTCCCCACGGATTTACACCTCGATATTTCTGTGTCAGATCACAGTAACCCAGGCTGAGCTGAGGCTGCTCTGCAGCGGAGCCGTGTCCATCCGAGGCTCGGGACACTCGGGATTTGGGAGCCGGGGCTGAGCTGCATCCCAGCATCATCCGCCGGGCCGGGTTACACAACGCTGTTTGTTTCCTCTCCTTAGCAACCCCCGCACGTCGTCCCCGGAGGTGCTCGCTCCGTGCAAGATTAATTGCTCAAATAGAAAGGCCCTGTTAACCTGAATATATTATTGAAAAGCAGCATATTTCAATCCGCCCTAGATTTGAAAATAGAGATGCCGGGTCAGCTCTCGGCATAAATCTGCAGAGCTCCTGGAAGGCGGCGGAGCTTCCCTGATTTACAGCGGCAATAAAGGAGGCCCGGGCCGGCTGCCGGGGTGGGGACTCGCCTGGCTGCCAGCAAGGACGTGGCAGGGGACAGGCAGGACCCTCGTGGACGCCGCTGTGACCTGCCAGCCCCGACACTGCGGCACGGAAGTACATTTCCTTGTGCTGTACTGGAAAAAAAAAAAAAACCCCAAAACAAAACCACACCAAAAAACCCCAAACCAAAACAAAAAACCCAAAACAAAAACAAAACCCCAAACAAACAAACAAAAAACCCCAACAAAAACCCAAACCCAAACAAACATAAAACCACAACAAAAACCCAACAAAACCAAAACCCCACAAACACCCCCCCCCCCCCCAAAACCCAAAAACAAACCGAAAGCACCACCTTACTTTTATTTTTTTATGTCTTTTTTTTTTTTTTTTGGGGGGGGGGGGGGTGATGCAGACATAAAAATCCTAGATCACATGAAGGGATGCAGGAATTTCCAGTCGGGATTTTTCCATGTGGGCTGGGCTGGAGCCCCCACAGCCCTTCAGACTGGATGTGGGATGAGCGGGAGGCCGGATTTCCCCGCTCGAGGGAATTTTTTAAACGGATCGTGTTTGGGGCTGAGAGTTCAGTTTTGGTGCGTTCTGAAACCCTGAAACCTAAGGGACGGGCTGGGTTTGGGGTGCACAGGGCCTGGAAAAGGATGGAAGGGGGATGGAAAAGGGGGAATGGAAACGGGGGGACGGAAAATTAGGGATGGCAAGGGAGGGATGGAAAATTTGGGATGGAAAAGGGGGATGGAAGCGGTTTCAGGGGACAAAATGGGGCTGGAGAGGGCTGGAAGGGACTGGAGAGGACAGACAGGGACAGAAAGAGACTGGAGAGGACAGAGAAGGGCTGCAGGGGACAGAAAGGGACCGGCAGGAGCTGCCTGGTGTGATAACACCAGCCCGGGGCTCGCCCTTACCCGCCCGCAGGAGCCGCCCCTGCAGCCACAGGAGCGAATTCCAACGGCCCCGGCTCCGCTCCTGCCCCTGGCACAGCCGGGACAAGGCGGGACAAAGCCGGACACGGCCGGGACACGGTCCTGCAGATTAACGAATTAGCGCCGTGCAGCCGAGCCTCGCTAATGAACCGCGCACGGGCACGGCCCCAGCCCAGCCCGAAGGGGACGGGAAATATTTGCCTTTCGGCTCCCCTGACCGGTAATACCTGCCCTGGGAGCCCCCTGGGGCAGCCGGGACAGGGACAGCCCCTTCCAGTCCCCTCCAGTCCCTGCCAGCCCCTGCCAATTTCTTCTGGCTCCTGCCGGCCTCTTCCAACTCTTTCCACTCCTTTCCAGCCCCTTCCAAAGTTTTCCACTCTTTTCAGCCTCTTCCAGCCTTTTCCAACCCCCTTCAGTCCCCTCCTGTCCCTTCCAGTCCCTGCCAGCGTTTTCTAGTCCCTGCCAGCCACTGCCAACTTCTTCCAGCCCCTGCCGGCCTCTTCCAACCCTTTCCAAACCCTTCCAGCCTCTTCCAAACATTTTCACCCCTTCCAGCCTTCTCCAGCCCCTTCCAACCCTCTTCAGCCCATTTCAGCTCCTGCCAGTCCCTGCCAGGCTCTTCCAAATCCTTCCAGCCCTTTCCAGACTCTTCCAGCCCCTTCCAAATCCTTCCAATCCCTTCCAGCCCCTTTCCAACCCATTTCCAGCCCTTCAACCCTTCCCTGGGGATGAACACGCAGCAGAAATCCCGAATTCCCGGGCAGGGCATGGAATGAAGCCAGCTCCGGGGTGGCAGCCCCTGTGTCATTGTCACACCGGGGTTGGGTTTGAAGGGAGCCGCGATAAAATCGTTCGCAAAAGGACTTTAAAGGGTTCAAAGGGAGCAGTTGGAGCTGCATTCCAAGGTCTCCCCGGCGCTCAGAGTTAATTGCCAGAAGCTGCTGCCGTTCCAGGGGATGCCCTCGCTTCACTCAAGTTCACTTTCCTGTGCTGATGTGCCCTAAATTACACCGGGACACATTTCCAGCCGGGGGAAAAAAAAAAAAAAAAAAAAAAAAAAGGGTTTGGGAGCACCGTGGTGCCCACCAGGTGTGAAATATCAGAACATAAATGTGAAATATTCCTGGGTGCTTCCAGAGGGAGCTGAGGGGCAGCAGGAAACCTCAGGACTCTGAGCTGTAAAAAAACCAAAAACAAAAACAGAACAACTCTGGGTGTTTCCCTGTCCAGAGAGTGAACTGGGAAAGTTGGGAAAGCACCAGCAGCAGGCTGGAGAACTCCATGAATTTGCGTTTATTGCGCAGTTCAGCCCACGTTAGGAGTGGCTGAGAAACTTCAGATTTTTTTTGTTGGTTTTTTTTTAAATGGAAATGCTCGTTTTGCTGGGAGAGCAAACTTCCTTCCTGGCTGCTGCTTCTTTGGGGTCTAAATATTTATGCTGAGGGCCGTGGAACTGTCAAAAAAAAAAAAAAAAAGGCATCTAAATAATGCTGGGAGAGGGTTTTCTTTAGAGAAACGCCGTGGGGGATTTGTGTGTTCCCTCAGTCTTGGAAGAAAAGGGAAGTGAAAAGGTGAAGGAAGGCAAGGACTGCAGGGAATTCCCGGCAAAGGAAAATAAACCTTAAAATCCTGCAGAAACCCGGGATTTATTGAAGGAAATGAAACCACAACAACGGAAAATAACACGAATTGTCGTGTCATTTATTTGTCCAACTGCTCCAGGGGAGGCTCAGGTTGGAATTTCAGCAGGAATTTCCTCGTGGAAAGGGCCCAGGGAGGTTTGGAGTCCCCAGCCCTGGAGGTGTCACCTGGAGGTGGCACTGAGTGCTCAGGGTGGGCATTGGGAACATCTCGGACTCGATGATCCCGGAGGATTTTCCAGCCTCAGCGATTCTGGGATTCTGTGATCCTTTCTTGGAGCCAGCACCGGGTTATTCCTGCCTGGGGACCCCGCTGGGGTTCGGGGCTGTGACGGATTTTGGCTTTATCCCTGTTTTCCTGGCGGATGCGGAGAGGAGCGAGGGCAGTGAAATTCCCTTCCTGCAGGGAAGGAGAGCAGCAGCAGCCCCGGGATTTGGGAATAGCAGAGGTGGGGATGCAGCAGGGACGAAATAAACACCTCAGACTCCTTCACAAGGCTCCGGGGCTGAACCAGCTGCAGAGCCGCAGGGTTTCCCTGTGCCTGGATCTGCCTGTCCCTATTCTCATGTGCTAAAATCCACTGATTTCTCCTTAAAAAGCCACCTGGTGCCCTGCCGGGGGGAGCCCTTCATTCCCAGGGTGCAACCGCGCATTTCTTTTGCCAGAAGATGCCAAGAAAAGAAAAAAAAAAAAAAAGAAGAAAAATGCTGTGAAAGAGCTTCGTGCTGCCCAGGGCAGGGTTCAGCTTTCAGCTCTGAGCCTGGATCAGCCGTGGATCCCGCCAGGATGGGATCGGCCCAGGGAAATTCCAGGGTCCCTCCCGGGGTGGGGAAGGGACCCGGCTGGAGAAGCAATGGGAAGGGAAAAGGTGAAGGGACACAAGGAATTCCTGACGAAGGGAAAATAAAGGGGAAAATCCTGCAGAGAGCCGAGGCTTATGTAAGGAAATGAAAGCACAACGAATGGGAAAGGGGATTTTTGGGGAGGGAATTCGGGATTGGGGATGACTTGAGCACGGGCTGGGCTCATTCAGCGGGCAGAAGAGTGGATTTACGGCTTGTGCTGAGTCAGGGCTGATGTTAACGGCAGAGCCTTTGCCTTGAGAGCTGCTCCACGCCAGGGCAGGGAGGTCTGAGCATTCCCAGGGCCTGGGACACGGGACTGCTGGGGATCCCTGGGCACATTCCAGCCCGGATCCTGCTCCAGCAGAGCCCAGCCCCGGCCGGGTCACCCTGGAACCAGCTCCCCTCCCTCTGACAGATGGATCTCCAGGGTTTTCTCCTCCTGGATTTGCCCACTGCGATTCCTGGAGCTGCTCAGGGAAATGTGGGGAATAAAGGATTGAGGAGGAGGTTCTGGCTGCCACCTCAGAGGATGGAGAAAACCCCACTGGCTCAGGGAAAGAGCTGCTGGGATCTGTTCTCAGAGGATGCCCCAAAGGTTCTGCTGCTCCCAGAGGGGCTGATCCCAGTCCTGGACATGCCGGGCTGGTGTTCCCCAGGGATGGGAGGTCAGGGTCAGCTCCCTGCAGCTCTGCTGGGCCCCTGCTGCACATCCCAGGGAGAATCCCAGCTATTGGGGGCAGCAATAAAACATGAGATGGATGGATGGGAAAAATCGCAGGGGAGGGAGGGGATCCTGCTCTGGGATGCCAGCCAGGCCCTGAGGATTCCAGGCATGTGCCAACGAGGGAAACGTGCCTGGCAAGGGGAGGATTCTGTTTAAAAAAGGGAAATGATAAAAGTGGGAATGTTCTCCCAGCTCCTGCTCACTCCCATTCACTTTGTGTCCTGGCGATTACCTGGGAAAAGCTTTATTCCCACAAAACTTGGGGGTTTGGGGCTTGAAAAACCTTTATTCCCATAAAACTTGAGTATTTTGGTTGGAAAAAGCTTTATTCCCACAAAACTTGAAGGTTTTGTGGTTTGAAAGAGCTTTATTCCCAAAAAACTCGGGTGTTCTGGGGTGTGACCCAGTTTCAGAGACACTTGACTCAAATTCCAGCTCCAGATCCACACTGGCACCAGATCCTGGGCTCTGGTTCGGGGTCAATCCCATCTGAATGGCCAAAGGCAAACACTGCACTGATAGTGTGGCCTTAATTTTTTTGTTTTCTTTTTTTTTTGGTGATTTAATTAGGAGCAGGATCTGGGTTTGGGGCAGGGCACAAAGTGGATTAGGGGAGCAGATGCCTCTTTAATTAGGGCCATTTCTGCTGCCTTTAAATTCACCCTTTGCTCTCCCAGAGCACTGGGAATCCTCTGGAATCCCAAACTGGGAGAGCTGGGGGGAGGTTATTTGTTTATTTATTTATAAATTTATTTATAACCCCAGGGCTTGGGAGTGGGGGGAAATATTCATTTGGATTCCGATCCTTAATCTGCCCCTGGCGGATTCTGTGGAAAGCCTGAGCCCCCCCTGCCCCTCCTGCAGCAATTTATACCCAGAGCTCCTCTCCTCTCCTCTCCTCTCCTCTCCTCTCCTCTCCTCTCCTCTCCTCTCCTCTCCTCTCCTCTCCTCTCCTCTCCTCTCCTCTCCTCTCCTCTCCTCTCCTCTCCTCTCCTCTCCTCTCCTCTCCTCTCCTCTCCTCTCCTCTCCTCTCCTCTCCTCTCCTCTCCTCTCCTCTCCTCTCCTCTCCTCTCCTCTCCTCTCCCTCTCCTCTCCTCTCCTCTCCCTCTCCCTCTCCCTCTCCCTCTCCCTCTCCCTCTCCCTCTCCCTCTCCCTCTCCCTCTCCCTCTCCCTCTCCCTCTCCCTCTCCCTCTCCCTCTCCCTCTCCCAGCACATTCCCAGGGATTAATTCCGCACACAGAGATCTGGGCTCAGCCCCTGCGGCTCCGTCTGGTCCCGGCCATGCGGGCAGGAATTCTGCCCTCCGTGTGTTCCACCCGCCCGAAACCCAAACCCGGCACCGCTGGGGCGGGGCTGGCACTGCCCTGGGGACACGGGAGGGGACAGCCGGGCTGTGCTGCCTGGGGACGGCAGAGCCACCCCTGGGGACAGCAGAGACACCCTCTGGGGACAGCAGAGCCACCCCTGGGGACAGCAGAGACACCCTCTGGGGACAGCAGAGACACCCCTGGGGACAGCAGAGCCACCCTCTGGGGACAGCAGAGCCATCCTTTGGGGACAGCAGAGCCACCCTCTGGGGACAGCAGAGCCATCCCTGGGGACAGCAGAGCCACCCCCCGGAGCACCCACCTCATCCCACAAAAGCCCCAAATCCTGCCCCAGCCCCCGCCAGGTACAGGAGCCCGAGGGGCCGCGCTGACAGGAGGACACGGCCCCGGGCTGCAGCAGGGGAAGTCCAGGTGGGATGTCAGGACAAAGATTTTACAGAAAGGGAGATCAAGTGCTGCAATGCTCTGCCCGGGGAGGTGGTGGAGTCACCATCCCTGGGTGTGTTTAAACAAAGCCTGGATGTGCCACTCGGGCTTTAGTCGAGGTGTGTAGCCCTGGCTCCGTGCCTGAGGTGTTCCGGTTTTCTGAAATTCTTCCCCCAGGGAATTTTCTGTAAACAGGAGAAATGTTTTTAGAAATGTACCTTTGTTATTCATTCCTTTTCCTAGGAGGGACTTCTTGATGTCGCTGTGGTCTGACCAATGGGATGGAAGAGGTTTGTCTTTGTGTCACCAATCCAACTGGTCTGTGTAAAACAGTATATAAGGGAGACACATCCCAAAAATAAAGGAGTCATTTCAGCCTTCTGAAGGTCGGAGTCTGCGTCGTCGTGGTGTCAAACAGCGTCAGAGGTGTTGGGGCTGGGCTGGACTCGATGATCTTGGAGGTCTCTTCCAACCCAGTGATTCTGTGAATTCTGTGATTTCTGTGATTTCTGTGATTTCTGTGAATTCTGTGAATTCTTTGAATTCTGTGAATTCCGTGATTTCTGTGAATTCTAAGAGGGGGAACTGTGGGAACTGAAAAAGCCGAAGATTTTTCACAGCGTTGCAGTAAGCTGCCACAGAGGTTTGAAACAGAGTTCAATTTGAGGCCTTGAAATATTTAGCGCACAGAAAGTTTCTGAGCTGCAAAAAATATAAACCAAGCAGCTGTTGTGTGCTGTAAGGTGTGCGTGCAGGGTTTAGTGGTTGGCTTTAGTAGACACTTGTGAGCTTTTAGCATCAGCCTGTTGGCTAAAAAAACCTGGAAGCTTCTGGAAACAAACCCTGCACAAGCCAAGTGAGTTTGCACTCCACGTACCGTTTTTATTTTGACATAGATATATATATATATATATATATTAGATAATTTAAAAGCAGATTATTTGTAAAAACAAATGGGTTTGGTTTTTTGTTGGTTTTTTTTTTTTTTTTTCAGGTCAAAGCCACCCCAGCGTGTCCCACACAGTCCAAAGGTGACATGCAGGTCCCTCTTTCCCCATCTCCCAGCTCCTCCTGGATTTCCCCTCTTCTCCCCCGTGGAAAAACAAGGTTTGTGTCCTTGTCCCGCCCTTCCAGAGCCACCACAGAGTGTCCCTTAGTGGCCTGTCCCTCTCCTGGAGTGCTGGGGAGGGGACACTGCCCTGGGAAAAGGGCAAGGAGGGAGCAGAGGTGACAATGACAAAGTGGGACAGCCATGAACCCTTCACACAGAGGTGCCACCGGCCCTGAGCAGCGTCCTGGGGCACCTGGGCTGGCCCAGGGGTGGCCCAGGGGTGGCTCTGACCCTCAGAGAGCTGGGACAGGCTCCTCCATCCAGGTGGGAAGAGCTGGGAGAGGGTGGGATCGAAAACCACCCTCAAATTGGCTCAGTCGGAGTAAAAAAAAAAAAAAGAGGCTCAAACGGTGTAAAAATAGGCTCAGGAGGAGTAAGAACAGGCTCAAGAGGAGTCAGTAAGACTCCTTTGGGCTCTCACCCCTTTTCCATGCACCATCCCATCCTCCTGGGTGAATTCCTCCTGGATGAATTCCTCCTGGGTGAATTCCTCCTGGGTGAATTCCTCCTGGATGAATTCCTCCTGGGTGAATTCCTCCTGGGTGAATTCCTCCTGGATGAATTCCTCCTGGGTGAATTCCTCCTGGGTGAATTCCTCCTGGATGAATTCCTCCTGGGTGAATTCCTCCCGCCAGCCCTTCCACCAGCCCAGGAATCCCCCGGCTCTCCATGCCCTGAATTCCCCTCCTGGGCAGCCCCTGGAAATGCCAGGAAATCCCCCCCAGCCCCTGTTCCTCCCCTGGCAGGGGCACAGTCCCAGTTCACCACTCCCACAGCCCCAATTCAAGTTTTTTTTCCCACCCAGGAAACAGCTGGAAGAGCTGAGAGCAGAGGGAGGAGAGGCCCTGACATGCTGGGAGCCTCCTCCCTCTGCAAATCCCCTGAGAAAAACGGAGAAAATGGAATTTTTCCTTTGCGCAGCACCTACTGAAAAGTTCTCCCCTCTGTCTTAGACTTCACTATGGCTCAATCCTTTCCCATAAATTGGAAAAAAAAAAATATCCCATATGGTTCTCACAGCTGCGAGGGGAAGCTTTAGCTGGGAAATGAGAATAAACGAGCAGCAAAATCTCTCCCTGACCCGCTGGAGTTCCAGGAGTGTGTCTGGAGTGGTGAATTAAAGCCGAATGATTTTTCTTTTATTCCCGAGGACTCTGAGCAAAGTCCTGCTGGACACACAACCCAGGCAGAGAACCGAGGGTGATTTGTCAATCAAGGGGCTGATTTAGGAGAAAATGAAAAGGGAAATAAGGACCAGTGGCTCGTACCCACCGTGGCCAAAAGGCTCCATCTGGTGGTGTTTGCACCCAGAAAGGAGCCGGGGAGGAGCGCGGGGAGCGCGGGTCGCACTGGTTAGACTGGTTCCCAGCACAGGGAGGGCTTTAAGCCCCCGGAAATCCCAGGCTGGGAGAAGGGGTGGGAACGGGAATGTTGTGTGGAGAAACGCAGCTGTGCAAGGGGACAAAGCAGCCAGGGGGGCTCAGGTGAGCCACAAAACCCGAGTTGTGGCCACAAAACCTCAGCTGTGGCCACAAAACCTCAGCTGTGGCCACAAAACCCGAGTTGTGGCCACAAAACCTCAGCTGTGGCCACAAAACCTCAGCTGTGGCCACAAAACCAGAGTTGTGGCCACAAAACCCAAGTTGTGACCACAAAACCCAAGTTGTGGCCACAAAACCCGAGCTGTGACCACAAAACCTGAATTGTGGCCACAAAACCTCAGCTGTGGCCACAAAACCTCAGCTGTGACCACAAAACCCGAGCTGTGACCACAAAACCCGAGCTGTGGCCACAAAACCCGAGCTATGGCCACAAAACCCGAGCTGTGGCCACAAAACCCGAGCTATGGCCACAAAACCAGAGTTCTGGCCACAAAACCCAAGTTGTGACCCCAAAACCTCAGCTGTGGTCACAAAACCCGAGCTGTGGTCACAAAACCTGAGCACGGCCAAGCCGTGCTGCCCTGCACGGGGCGAACACATCCGAGCAGGAGTGGGAATAATACAGCAAATATTTCAACGCTTTTCTCTTAAGCGCAGCTCAGAGCATTCCCATCAGGGAAAAAGCGATCCTGCAGGAGCAAAGTGACAAGCTCAGATATGAAAACAAAGCTGAAAAGTTTGTTATTCTGTTAAAAAAAAAAAAAAAAAAAAAAAAAGAGGCAGGGACAGGAGAAATGTGTTTTAAAAAATTCAGGCTGGTCCTGCTAAGCCTGGGCAGCTGCAAGGGGAGGAGAGGGAGGGGCCCTTGGGCAGGACAATGACCAGCTTGAATGCCCTGGTTTGCAAAAATCAGGAAGGTTTGGGATGGCAGAGAGGAGCTGGCTCCCCTCCTCGCCCCAAAATCACTCAAGTTTCGGTCAGGAACAGAACCAGGACAAATCCCTGCCCTGAGGAGCCTGGCCCTGCACGGAGCTGCTCCAGGGACAGGCTGCAGCTCCAGTGCCTCCCAGCGAGAGCCAGGGAGCCCAGCTGGTGGCCAGGAGGGGACAGGGCCACTGCCTGTCCCCAGCAGGAGGGGACAGGGCCACTGCCTGTCCGGGCACCCACAGGGTTTTAGTGTTGGGGAAGCTGCTGGCGCTCCCCAGCTGCGCCAGCTCGGAGCCGCCGGAGCTGCAGGGCTCCAGGCTGGGCAGGGAACACCGGCCAAGGGCCAGGCCAGGAGGGTTTCCATGGAAAAGGGTCGGGATGTCCACGGAAAGGCTGGGGAAGGTTCGAGTTCTGGGCTCGGGAGCAGGGGGAGGTGGAGCAGCCCTCGCTTGGTTTGTCCCTGCTGGGGTTTCCAACAGCTGCAGCAGCCAGGGCTGGGATCAAACCGGGGGATGGGGCTGTCAGAGATGGGGAGGGGGCTCTGCTCCTGCCCCAGGGGCACGGGGCCCAACACTGGCACACACAGGCATTATCACACACATTAGTGGCATTATCACACACTGCCCCTGGGGCACTGTCACACCCCTCTGCTCCTCCAGAGGAGCTGGGGTCCCAGAGACACCCCATCCCAGAGATGTCCCATCCCAGAGATATCCCATCCCAGAGATATCCCAGAGATGTCCCATCCCAGAGATGCCTCATCCCAGAGATATCCCAGAGATGTCCCATCCCAGAGATGTCCCCTCCCAGAGATGTCCTGTCCCAAAGATGCCCTCTCAGAGCAATGTCCCCTCCCAGAGATGTCCCCTCTCAGAGCAATGTCCCTCCCAAAGATGTCCCCTCCCAGAGATGTCCCATCCCAGCCATGCCCCCTCCTCTTTGAGGGAAGGCTTTTCGAGGCATCAAACCCAACAAAGCAGAGCCCCCCCTCTCCCCAGTGCAGTCCTGGGGGTGCAGAGAGCCCAGAGCCCGCAGCAGGAGGGTCCCAGCCCCGACCCACGCTGTGTCCTGGAGGTTCCTGGGGGGTGGGAGCCGGGGGGGGGCCGCTCAGCAGCCCCCCAGCCCCGTCAGGGGGTGAAGAAGCGCCGCACCACCAGGTGCCCCAGCACCACCACGGCCGCCACCAGCGCGTACTTGACACAGACACAGAGCTCTCGGTCCCACACGGCCCTCTGCGGGGAGGGGACACGGGGGTCAGTGCTGGAAACGTCCTCGAGCCCCAGAGCCCGACCCCCAAACCCTGACCCCCCTGAGACCCAAACCCTGACTCCCCTGACTCCTCTGACCCCCAATCCCTGGCTCCCCCAGCTCCCCTGGCCCTCCTGCCCCCAAACCTGGCCCCCTGCCCCCAAACCCTGCCCTCCTGACCCCCAAATCCTGCCCCCCCGACCCCAAATCCATCCCCTGATCCCAAACTCTGACCCCTCCCCCCCTGACCCCAAACTTGTCCCCAAACCCTGCCCTCCTGCCCCCCTGCCCCCAAACCCCACCACCCTGACCCCAAATCTATCCCCCGATCCCAAACCTGTCCCCTGCCCCCAAACTCTGCCCCCAAGCCCACCCCCGTGCCCCCCCAGCCGCCCCCAGCTCACCCATCCTCCCTGCTGGGCGATCCAGCGGGCGATGTGGTTGTGCAGCATGAAGTCGCGGACGTAGCCGGCGATGCGGCGCAGGAACCCGCGCACGCCGCTGCGCCACACGTGCATGGCCATGCGGTACCCAAAGGCCAGCAGGGCGATCACCCGGCCCCAGTTGATGCCACTCTCGAACAGGCTGCAGGGAGAATCCCAGGGAGATCCCTGAATCCCTGCCCGGAGCTCCCAGCTCGACGTTCCAGAGCTGCCCAGGCCGGGGGAGCTCCAGCAAGATCGAGGAAATGGCCACAATTTGTACCAGGAAAAGCTTAGGTTGGATAGTATGGAATTCTTTTTTCCTCTGGAAGGGTTGTCCAGGCCTGCCACAGCTGCCCAGGTTGGGGCATTTCGAGCAATATGATCAGGATTGAGGAAACAGCCTCAAGTTGTAGCAGGAAACATTCAGTTTGGAGATTTGGGAAAATCTAGTCATTGCAAAGGTTGTCCAGCCCAGGGGATCTTGGTCAGGATGGTCAGGACAAGAGGAAGTGGCCACAAGTTGTAGCAGGAAATGTTTAGTTTGGAGATTTGGGAAAATCTTTTCACTGGAAAGGTTGGCCAGCCCTGAGGATATGGAGCAGTGTGGTCTGGACTGAGGAATTCCCAAGTTGCAGCAGGGAATGTTTAGGTTGGATATTAGGGAAAAGTTTTTCACTGGGAAGGGTTGTCCAGCCCTGGGGACACTGAGCAGTGTGGTGAGGCAGAAACAACCCCAAGGTGCACCGGGGAATCTTCAGGTGGGATATTATGGAAAATCTTTCCACTGGAAGTGTTGCCCAGCCTTGGAACAGCTGCCCAGGCCAGGGAATCTTAAGCAGTGCAGGCAGGACTGAGGAAACGGCCCCAGGTTTCACCAAGAAACGCTTAAAGTTGGATATTATGGAAAACCTTTTCACTGGAAGGGTTCCCCAGCCCTGCCACAGCTGCCAGAACACCCTCCCTGGACAGGAGGGTGTGGCACATGACTGTGGCCCCTGGGGACATGGTTTTGGCAGTGCTGGGGAAGGGCTGGACTCTGAGGGGGCATTCCCAGCCCAAAGCATTCCGTGGTTCTGTGGGTGAACGCTGGGGATGCTGCACCAGCCGTGGAGGTCCATCCCAGCCACACAGACGCGGGGATTTTGTGGCTGGAAGAGGCTCCAAAATGCTCCTCGGTGCCCCTGCCCCAGGGTTTGGTCAGTGGAGTATTTACACCAGCTTTGGAAGGTGCTTTTCCTGGCTTCCAGCAAGAAGAGGAAAAAGGGAATGAAAAAAATACTAAAAAGAGGAATCTGAGGGGCTGTGGTTCAATGTGCTGCCCCGGGCTGGTGGTCCCTGCCTGCACTGGGCCTTGGAGAGGGAATTAGGGACACACAGAGCAAGGTGGCATGAGGACAGGGACAGGGGTAAATTCACCTGTGTGTGACAAGGGGAAGGATGGGGTTAGTTTAATTTACCTGAGTGTGACAGGGATAAATTTAATTCACCTGAGTGGGACAGGGACAGGGGTTCATTTAATTTACCTGAGTGTGACAAGGAATGGAACAGGGGTTAATTTATTTTACCTGAGTGTGACAGGGACAGGGGTTAATTTACCTGCGTGCGTTGCCGCCTCAGCCAATGCGGCTTCCCGGACAGGGGAGCAGGAAAAGGACAGAAAGGAAGGAGTTAGACACGAACACTGGAGAAAAGAAGGAATTCGACACAAATGCTGAGCAGAGGGCACGGGGACAGGGCTGTCACAGCCAGAGGTGTTTGCAGGAGTGACAGGAAGCAGAGACCCGTCCTGCCTGTGCCACAGGGCTGCCTGACCTGGGGGAACGTCTCCCCTGCAGGCAGAGCCCTGCATGCCTCCTTGATCCAAGCTTCCTTGGGAAGTCCTGCCAGGAAGTTGTCCACGTTTGTGCCCTCACTACTCACCTGCTGCAGTGCTTTGGGTGGCTGTCACCTGCACGAGGCTCTGTGTGTCACCTGCAAGCTCTTGTGTGTCACCCGCAGGCTGTGTGTCACCTGCACGAGGCTCTGTGTGTCACCTGCAGGCTCTGTATCACCTACAGGCTCTGTGTGTCACCTGCATGAGGCTCTGTGTGTCACCTGCACGAGGCTCTGTGTGTCACCTGCAGGCTCTTGTGTGTCACCTGCAGGCTCTGTGTGTCACCTGCAGGCTGTGTGTGTCACCTGCATGAGGCTCTGTGTGTCACCTGCACAAGGCTCTGTGTGTCACCTGCATGAGGCTCTGTGTGTCACCTGCAGGCTCTGTGTGCCACCTGCACAAGGCTCTGTGTGTCACCTGCAGGCTCTGTGTGTCACCTGCATGAGGCTCTGTGTGTCACCTGCACCAGGCTCTGTGTGTCACCTGCACAAGGCTCTGTGTGCCACCTGCACCAGGCTCTGTGTGTCACCTGCAGGCTCTGTGTGTCACCTGCAGGCTCTGTGTGTCACCTGCAGGCTGTGTGTGTCACCTGCAGGCTCTGTGTGTCACCTGCAGGCTCTGTGTGTCACCTGCATGAGGCTCTGTGTGTCACCTGCACGAGGCTCTGTGTGTCACCTGCACAAGGCTCTGTGTGTCACCTGCAGGCTCTGTGTGTCACCTGCAGGCTCTGTGTGTCACCTGCAAGCTATTGTGTGTCACCTGCAGGCTGTGTGTCACCTGCACAAGGCTCTGTGTGTCACCTGCAGGCTCTTGTGTGTCACCTGCAGGCTGTGTGTCACCTGCAGGCTCTCCCAGCCCGTGGAGCTGCCC
Source organism: Chamaea fasciata (assembly GCF_029207755.1). Classification (NCBI taxonomy): domain Eukaryota; kingdom Metazoa; phylum Chordata; class Aves; order Passeriformes; family Sylviidae; genus Chamaea; species Chamaea fasciata. The sequence goes on from NW_027094110.1 coordinate 3,116,039, forward strand.
CCATCCTGAGGTGTCCATGAGGACCAGGTTGGATGGGAGCCCTGAGCCACCTCACCACGGCCGGGGTTGGAGTGGGATGATCTTCAAGGTCCCTCCCGACCCAACCATCCCACGATTCCATGATTTCTGTGACCATCCCACCTCCAGATGCGGAGTTGTGGTTGGGGTTGTTCCTTGGGATGTCCCAGCCTGGAGCAAGGGGCAGCAGGAGCAGCGGCAGGGGCAGGGCTGGCTGTGCCCCTGAGGGGACAGGCGCAGGCCGGGTGTCCCAGGGACATCCCCCGACAGGTCCCAGCCAGCTGGGCAAGCACTGGGGTGCCTGGGAGGGGACAATGACACGAGCAGTGCACAGGCAGAGGAGCAGACAGGCAGAAAACACAGGAATCACCCCGGGAAGCTCGCTGGGAGCTCGGCCAGGGCTGGAGGGTGAAGCTTGAACGGACAGAGTGTGGGTTTAACCATCAGCACTGACCACTCCTGACCTCCCCTCCCCTTCTCCTCCAGGGAAAGCCCCCAACCCACGCCAGGAGCTCCAGAGGCTTTACCTGGAGGCGATTTTGGTGAAGTGCTGGTAGGCGTTGTCGGGGGTGAGCTGCAGGGAGCCCAGCATGGTGCGGAACTCGGCGTCGTAGCGCCGGTAGATGTCATCCCCGATGATGGCCAAGCGCTCTCCCACCTGGCTCTCGGTGCTGCCGGAGCGAGCAGGGAGTCAGGCCAGGCTCCGGAGCGTGGCCTGACTCGGGGACAGGGGCGGGAGCAGGGATTTACCTCTTCAGGTCCTGCTGGATTTGCTCGAGCTCCGGGTCCGGCGGCAGCTCTGCCCCTCGCTCCTGGCGCTCCTGCCGGTAGCGGTAGAAGGCGAAACTCTGGAACACCTCCTCGGCCTCCTCTGCCACACGGCCTTCTGGAGAGGCAGGAGGGACAGCACTCAAGGCACGGACTCATCTCCCTCCGTTCTCAGATTTGGAGCGTTCCCTCATTTTCACCCCGAGTTTGTGCTGTTTGTGTTAACGCCGGCCTTGTGCGGCAATCCCAAAAAAATCCGACATAAATGAGTCCTCAGAGAATCCATTTTGAATCCTGTCCCGTTCCTGAGGGCACAGCCCCCTTCGGAACCCACTCTGAATCCATCCCCTTCAGAATCAGGCCAGAGGCAGCCCCAGGACTGGCACAACACCCACCAGATGTTGGAGCACTTGGCAGCTCTCCCCGTTCTCCATCAGGACATTGCCCAGCACAGTTTGGGAATGTCAGATCCAAACTGGAACTGGGGGCAAAGCTCAGCCTGGTTCTGCCCAGCAGCTCCCAGCAAACAAGTTTGGTTTGCAGCGTGGCCTTGCATGGCACGGCCGTGTCAAGGTGAGGGGAAAAACTGGTCATTTTAGGGGAATTCCCTCTGGATTCGGTCACATCCCTGGTGTCACGTGCAGGGACTGCCACCTCTGCAGGGGCTGCTGCAGGAGCAGAAGGGAGAGGAGGTTCTGGATAAGTCCCAGAGAGGGCACTCCCCGCCTGTGACAGCAGGGAAACAGCCAGGGTGGGCCTGAACGGCTGCTCCAGCACATCCAGGTGGGAAAAATCCCCAAATCCCCTCTCTGCTCTCAGAAAGGGTGGGAGCACTGAGCTGGGCAGGCTGGGGCTGGGTTTGGGGCCAGGGCTCCTTCCTTGGCTCTCGTCAACAAGCAGAGTTTGGCACTCCAGGAATTCCTGGGTCCAGAGGGGGAATGTGCCCATCTGTGACAGCTCCAGACCCACACAGGTGTCCCTGTCCCCAAACAACCTTCTCCAGGCCCATACACGTGTCCCTGTCCCCGCCCTGCTCAGGGACACGGCCCCCCTGCAGCAGGGAGCCCCCAGAGAGGCGTTTCAGCCCCACGGTGACCGACCCCTCATCACACACATTCCATGGCTCCGGGGAAAATCCCGGCTCTGCCACGGGATGTCCTGGGTTGGAGCTGGGTTTCAGCAGCTCCAGAAGCACCTGGAGAGGGACAGTGGCTCCCACTGAGCCACCCCACAGGGATAAGGAACAGCGTTCCCTACAGGGATCAGGAACTCCGTTCCTCACAGGGATCAGGAACACCGTTCCCCACAGGTTCCTTTTCCAAGATAAAAATTTGTTTGGGACAGGAGTGGTGGGGCAGGATCAGAGCTCTCAGCTCCTCTCAGAGCACCCAGGCACTGCCCAGGTACAGCAGGTCCCCGGGCAGAAGTGGGGGATCCTGCAGGACTGTTGGTTTGGGGGATCACCCTGTCCTTGGGGCCAGCACCTCCTGCAGCAGCTCCACGGCAGCCAAACCCCGTCCCACCATCCCAAAAATCGAGCCTGGCCACGCAGCTCTCCACAATCTGCATTTCCAACCTGAGATCTCCCTGCGCAGGGCTGGGCAGTGAGAGCACAGCTGCGCTGGCAGTGCTGCCCCACAAACCCCAAACCCCCAAATCACACCAAATCCTCCTCACGGGGTTTTCCAGCTGGTCCCATCTCCCTGTTCCGGATGGACCCGTCCTGCTCAGGTCACACCAGCAGAGCTGAAGGGAAAGGACAGCTCCTGACACTGTTTCCAGGGGTTTTTGGTTTTGTTTGTTTGGAGACAAACAAATCCTTCACCTTCTGGGAACCGGGAATCGGTGACGCTCCAGCCAGAAAACGAAACCAACTGAGTCAGAGTTTCAGGGAGAGGAGGGCAAACACTCGGCCAGGCAGAGGAGGAAATCTCTGCATCAAAATAATCCCTGTGTTTGGCTATCCCAGGAGCTATTTTTAGTAACACCAGGACAGGAGGATCCCCTTCCCACAGGTGCTACCCCCAGCACCCACTGGGATTGCCTTGGGATCTCTCCCACTCAAGGGACCTGGATCAGGGTTTGCCTGGTGGATTCCCAGTGCCAGCAGTGCCAAGGGGAGCTCTGGAGCTGCTCAGGGATCTCTGGAAGGGAGGAACTGCTCCGTGTCTGTTCCGTGTCTGCTCCATGTCTGCTCCATGTCTGCTCCATGTCTGCTCCGTGTCTGCTCCCTCCATCCCCAGCTCACTCTACACTGGGATCCACACCCTGGATCCACAGCACAGGCAGCACTGCCCCGACCCAGAGAGAGCCAAACATTCAACTCTCGCATTTCTGCGTGAGATCATTTATTTCTCACTGCTCCCATCTCAGCTGTGCTGTGGGGAAAACTGGCAGCTCTGGCCAAAAATCTCCATCAGCCCCAAACCACCACTCCAGGCAGTGACGGGGTGTAGCGGGTTTAGTGCTGGCCAAATGCCAGTGCACCCACTAGAATTATTTACCCATTTTCTGCTGCGAGGTAAGATTTAGAAGAGCAAAGCAGGCTCAAAACTTCAAAGGGTATAAAGACAACTTAATTAACAGAACTAAAAGAGTAAGAAGAATCAGAATAAAACCTTCAGAACACTTCTCCTCCCCTCACAGCCTCTTTCTTTTCTTTCCCATTGACAAGGTAAAGAGACAAAACCTGGGGCTTTCAGTCAGTTTACCGCCTCTAGAACAGTCTTTGTTCAGTTCTCTTAGGGAGAGGAGTCCCTCCTGCTATGCCATGGAGACTTCTCCACAAGAAACAGTTCCCTCATGGCTTCAGTGTCACAGTGAATCAGCCGTCCCAGAGGTGGAAATCTGTTTGCCATGTGAAAATCCCTCCCCTCAACTCACAGCTTTCCCCACAACAGCTTTCCAGGGCTCAATTTTTGGCTAATGGGGAGCACTTTTAAGGATGAGCTGTTCAGAAGGGCTCTCTTCATCCATCTCTGACATCATCTTCACCTCTGGCAACAGAGGTCTTCTTCTTTCCCTGGGGGCAAAGGGTCTTCACCACTCTTCTTTCTCTCTGTTCAAGCTTCTCATTTGGATCACAGCTACTTCAACATCTGCTTTGCTTCAGCCATGGGTGCCTTTGCTCGTATCTACAGTCTGAACACTCCATCTTCCCCCTACTTTCCATGAATGAAAGGGATATTCTAGTGTATCACAGTCCACCACCACGGCCTTACAAAAGAATTCCAGCCCAAGACTAAGGCGTCTCCCCATTCTCCTCCCATCTGGGATTTGACTCCTTCTTTACTGACCTTGGTGTCTTCATGCTGTCCTCTACGTGTCTTCACTCTGCGCTTTTCCCTCACTCGAGAGAGGACTGAGGTCTGCACGTCTCATCTGTGCAGTGAAAGCACCAATATCTCACCCAGGCCTGCGGATGGTCGTGTGATCCCTGCTGGGCGGCTGCCAGGAATGTTTATGGTGGAGGAATCTTTGGTGGTGTTGGGGAATGTGTGACTGGGATCTCAGCAGCCAGAACTGGGCTAGAATTCAGCAGCAGCAGCACGCCACGGGCCTCCCCTGCCCCTGCCACTGCCCTGCCCAACGACTGCTGGTGAAACTCAGAATCCTAGAAACTCAGAATTGGGGGTTTTACTGTATAGTAGGACACGTGAGTCAAGATAGAGAATTTTGAGTGTTGTCTTTGCTGTTCTTCTTTGCCACCTTCTTCCTTCTTCTTCATGGATTTGGGTGGTTTCCTCTAATTGAGTGAAAGATGTCCACATTGTGGACCTCGGATAGCCATTATTGGGTCAAAAGCATAAATGTCAATTTAGTGTTAAGCAATTATCTCTTAAATAGCCTTGGTAAGAGTTAGAAGCACTCTGTTTTGTCTCGTTTCTTTAACTGGCAAGTTAGAGCTCACGCTTCGTGAAACTGTAAATAAATAAGAGATAATAAACAACCAAGACCGAACTCAACTCTACGTCTCCCACGTCTTTCATCCTGACCTCGGAGGAAACAGAGCAGGCAGAACTGTGACAGGAACCAGCCAGGCAGAATCTCAGCAGCCACAGCCCGGCCCTGCAGCCTCCTCCCCACGGGGAGAAAACTTCTCTGCTCAAAAGCCAGAAGCAAGAGAGAGCTTTGTGGGGTGGGTTGTTTCCACACGTGTCCTCGCAGAGGCGTGTTCAGCTTCCTCAGTGGTTTAACAGCGTGCCAGTTGTCAGAGCGAGCCGGCCATTGGTTTTGTGAGGCACACAGGAAGCTGCTGGGGCTCCTCACAGAAAATCACTTCCGTAACTGATGGCTTTTTTCTCTTTAATTAAAAGCCAAGCTATGTTAAACCTGGCGGAAAACCTGGCCCCATCCCTTGGAGCCCAGGATCAGCTCCCTGCACAGAGGGAGATTCCAGCCTGGAAACAGCAGACAGAAGCGAGAGCAGCCTCTGGAGATTTCTGCCCCCAGGGGAGGAATCCAGCTCCACCTCACCGCAGCTGCAGTTCGAGTGTGGGATGAGCAGCCGGGTTTGGGTTTGATCCCAGCTGGGTTTGGGCAGCCCCTGGTGGTTCCTGTTATCCGTTAATAACAATTCCATGAAGGTGATGAGGGTGAGCACTGCCCTGTGCTGGTGTCATCCTGCTGGAGAGCGGAGCTTCCAGACAGGGGCATGGACACCTGCCATCCCCGAGGGATCTGCACAGCACAAATCCTTGCCCTCCCTCTGCTCCTCAGGAGCAGCACCTTCCCATCCTGAGGAGGAGCAGCATCCCCAGAGTGCCTCCCCGCAGAGCTGAGGGGCAGCCTGGGCTGTGAGACAGGAACCCATCCCTCAAAAAGGGAGATTTTGTGCTCCAGGTCCTGAACTGGGCTCAGGAAAGCTGCTGTAGTTCTGGTGAGCACGAGCAGAGTTGTTCCTGTTCCATGACACGCTGCCAGGAGGAGGAAGCTCCTGCCTTCATCCACAGTGCCCTAAAAGCCCCAGGGGAGGAAGGTGCCCCCCAGCCTTGGCACAAACAGCAGCACCGAGCCGAGGAGGACAAGGGCTCACAACGATGCCCAAGCAAATCCCTGAGCTGGAGAGAAACCTCTGCCTGATCCAAAGGCAAGCACACAGAGCCCCAGCTGAAATCCAGGCTCAATCCCTGCGACAAAGCCTCTTCCCACCCCTCAATTCCACAGGGGAAGCTGCACATCCCTGCTCCCACTGGGGCCCACGAGCCTTCTGCCACCTCCAAATTCCAGAGGTGGAATTCCTCCCCACTCCCCCTGAGTTCTGGGAAGCAGAGGGATGCTGGGACTGCCAGGAAGTGTCTAACAGGAACTGGGACTGTGACCCAGCGTGCTCAGAGCTCAGGGCCTCACTTCTTACCGGTTTTCACATCAGCATCTCGCTGGCCTCAACAGGAAATCAGCAAACAGCTGCTCCTGCTTGTGGATTTTTGTACCTCCTGGGCTCTGGCATGGCAAGGACGGGGTATTTTCCTTCCAGTGCAACCACAGGGTCTGGCACTGAGAGAGGGAGAGGAGCCCAGGGAACAGCAGAGCAGAAATCCCACTGTCAGGGCAGTGCCAGAGCCCTGAGCTGGGCTGAGCTCCCCTGCCCCGATCCCGAGCAGCTCCCAGCCCTGTGTTGACAGAGCTGACTCAGCTGATTGCCTCTCACCTGCCCTCTAAGCTCAGGGTAGCACCAGGAGTCACCGTGTCCCACATTTCATCCTCTTGGGATGAGCTGGGAGCTGTGGGATTTTCCCGGCCCCGCTCCCAGTTTCACCATTAACCAGGGCTGGGCTGGGCTCTCAGTGGGACAGGGTGACCCTGCTCCCAGCTTGTCATCACTGCCCTGCCAGGACACACAGGACCTGATGTCACCCCAAGGCCACCCAGACTGCCTCACATCTGTGTTCTCCTCTGTGATTTAAATTCCAGACACCTCCTGCTCTCTCAGGGAAGGAAATACACCACAGCAGGCAGCTCCCAGCACCTTGTGCCTTCCAACCCCACCTTGCTGCCCACCCAATGCCAAGCACAAGATCCTTGATGATTTTGGATGGAAAAGAACCTTAAAGCTCACCCCGTTCCACCCAGGGACACCTCTCACTAGACCAGGATGCTCCAAGCCCCTGGCATCTCCCAAAAAAGCCCCTCCCAGTTCAATTCAGTTCATTACAGAGCTGATCTGTTATCCCAACCTTGCCAAAAGCCTTGGAGACAGGAAACCCCACCTTGCCGAAGGGGAAAGAATAAAAAAAGTAAAGGTTTGAAGCTGCTCCCTCCCCTGAGCACCCCAGAACTCTGTACCTGAGCTGCGGCTCCCGTGGCATTCCTGCACCTGTGGAGGCTCCTCCTCCCTCCCTGAGGCCATTGCAGAGAGGTTTGGGATGGGCAGCTTCACCTGGAAGGGTGATGGAGACGGTGAGTGATGGAGGCCTGTGGTCCCTCACAGCCTGAGGAATCCCCTCTGGCAGAGGCGACTCCTCAAAGCTGATTTGGTCTCTGCCAGACCTGGCTCCTCCCTTCCCAGCACTCATTCTGTACCCAGAGAAGAGTTCTGGGTTCTGGGTCCACTCACGGCTGAGTTACCTAATACTAAATAAATTCTACTGGAATTCCTTCCTGTTTTTGGCAGAGAGCTGTGGCATGCACCAGGCTCTTCCTCAGCCGAGATGACAGAACATCTGGGACAGAACAATTTCCACAACTGGGAAAAAGCTGGAAAACCTCCAAAAGTCTGTGACGCCCCAGCTGCAACCACTGCCATGACAACATGTTCATGAGATGAGCCCTGATTTCCTCCAGGACCCCAATTTCCTCTAATTCCCCTTGTTCTTTACATTTCCCCTCTCAGAAAATAAGAAAATTAAATGAGAACTAAACACAAAGCTTATCTTTTCCCTGAAGTTCACAGGGTAAAAAAACCCAAACCAACCCTGCAGTTCAGGCCTCATCAGAGCCCTGAATTAATTAATTCATGCAATTAGTTAATGAATTACATGAACCCTCACTTCCACCAGCCTGGGCTGTGATGATGTGGTTCAAGCTCATGGCGTTTTACTGGAGATTGTTCACAAGGAAAAATAAATGTGAGGCAGGAAGTTCAGCCTGCTCTCTATGGCTGTGGAAGTGGAAGTGCAAAGCAGCTCTGCCTGGCTCAGAAAACCACGAGCTCCTGGCCCAGCTGCACTCAGGGCCCTGAGCCTGGTGACCAGGATGGAAATGCTGTTTATTCCTACGCTCCGAGAATAGGAGGACAGGATTTCCCCTTCCTCCCCAGACTCAAACATCCCCATCCAAGGAAGAGCTGAGAACACAGTGAGGGTCCTCAGCTGGGACCAGGGTAAATCTCTGGGGAGAGCTCCAGATCAGCTCCAGAGCTGCCTCTCCTGGCTCTTAGAATCACAGAATTCCCCGCCCTGGGGTGCTGCAGCTCCCTGGGATGGTGCAGATCCCCCAGGATGGTGTCCACCCCTGGGATGGTGTCCACCCCTGGGATGGTGTCCACCCCTGGGATGGTGTCCACCCCCTGGGATGGTGTCCATCTCCTCCTCCTGTGCTTCATCCTCTGCCTTCCCAGGCCATGGCTGAGCCCACCTGCACCGGGAGGAGTCAGAGCTGTTCCCGAGCTGGGAGCAGCTCCTTGGAGCTGTGGGAACAGGAACCGAGGGCATTTCCTCTGTATCCCACGGTGCCACTGCTCAGGTGGCTCAGGACGCCGGGCAGGGGGTGGGTGTCCCCAGGAGCCTCTGGAGCTTTTCCAGCTCGGCCTGTGGGGCAGCAGGGCTGTGTCCCATGGGTGACAGGGACTTTTCCTGCCTGGAATGAGCGAGGGCTGTGAGCAGTGAGGACTTCCTGGAGCGCACGCTGCCTGTGCAGCACAGGAACCTGGTGACTCATGATTTCGATTCGTGTTTTATTCTGAAGCCGCTGCAGGAACTTTTGTTTTCAGTTTCCCTCAGGGCCCTGGCAGTGCTGCCTTCCCTGTGACCCGGGACACTGCAGCCCCGTCACTGCTGTGCCCAACCACTGCCAGCCCCAAATGCCCGTGTGGACTCCCAAAAGGGTTCACCGCCCGTCCCTGAGGGGATCAGGGTGCCTCAGACCATCCTCTCCAGGTTCCAGAGCTGCTGCCCGGGCTCCTCCTGCTTCCCCATTCCCCCTTTGTTACGGGAACACCACGCTGGAGAGCAGGGAAGGATGTGAGGGAGGAGGTGACAGCCAAACACCCAGAGACAGCCCCGGGCTGCAGGAAACTAAAACCTTCCAAGATTTTTATCAGGGCTCAAGGGAGGCTGGCAGGGAAGCTGCAGGGTCTCATCCACTCCATGAGGGCCTTGTAGGAGGCTGCAAGGGGTTAAAAGCAGCAGCCAGAACTTGGGATGTGATTTGGCTGCAGCTCCAAGGTGGCACAGGGCTCTTATCTTTATCAAGGAGCATCTGCCATGCCAAGAATGAACCTTCCTGGAACCCCCAGCCCTCCCCAATAAAACAAAGGCCTTTGCCTCAACTGCTCCTCATTTCCCCCTCGCCTCCTCCGCTTAGAAGTCTCAGACACATTTCCTGGGTGTCTTTAAGTGACACTCATCATTTCTCCCAGCTTTTCTCCAAAGCAAAGTTCCTGAGCCCTGGGTTCAGGGAAGATGGTGGGAGAGGGAAGCAGATCCATGAGGATCCACAGGAGCAGCTGCAATCCCGATATCCAAACCCAGCCACGGGGCTCTGGAATCAGCCCCTGACCTGTTATCAATGCCAGAAAATCGATGGAGCATCCCCTGGGACCAGCCTGTGGCAGCTCAGCTGTGTGACAGCGATTCCATGAGGCCGTGCGGGGTAGCGATCCCTCCCGGGACAGATCCCGCAGGATTCCTGATCCCATCCCTGCCCGGGCAGCGGAGCCGGGGCCGCTCCTCCCCCTGCCCCAGGACATCAAAATGGGGAGTTTTCCCATTTCGGGGGTTGCCCAATTCGGGGGTTGCCCACCCAGCACGGCCCCAGGGTGGGCAAACGACCCCCATCCGAGCATCCATCCAGCCAAGGTGCCCCCCAGAGCCGTGGCCGGGGGTCCCCGGCGGGGACAGCACAGCCACTCCCGTGCCCAGGTCACAGCCCGGGCGTGGCGGGACGGGGCGGGTGTCACCTGTTCCTCCGCGGGGACAGCTGTGCCCCGCGATGTCCCCTTCGGGCCCTGCGCGACTGATGCCGCGGGCAACTGTCCCCACCGCGGGGTAAAAACCCCAACTGCGGAAAACACGGTTAAACGAGGGGAAATTCCCTTTTGGGGGCAAGGAAATTCCCTCTTCGGGGCAGCGACCCGCCCGGAGCGGGACCTCCAGCCCCGGCCCGGGGATGTGCCGCAGCCAGCGCGGCCGCTGAGGAAACACCGCGTGTTTTGTCCGTGTCACCCCTCCCGCACCCCCGGACCCCGCACCCCGCGGCTGCCGGGGCATCCCTGCCCATTCCAGCCCTTTCCTGTCCATCCCAGCCCCGACCGGCCCCGGAGAACCGGGATAACCCACCCCGGGGGAGTTTGGGGATGGGAAAACCGGGATTGCCCTCGTCACTCACCGCGTCCCGGAGCAACGGGTCGGGATATCCCGGGAGCTACCGCATCCCTGCCGGGCTCCGCTCCACCCCTGTGGCCACTCCCTTTCCGTCCTCCGGCCCGAGCGCGGCACAGCGAAAGGAAGCACGCGAGGCCGGGGAGGAGGAGGAGGAGGAGAAAAGAAGCAAAAAATAGATCAAATAGAAACCCAACCCCAGTGACCATAGATAGACACGGGCGCGCAGGACTCAGCTCCCTCTAGAGGCACCAACCCCGGCGCGGGGGCAGCGCCGAGCACCGGCCGCTTTTTGGGGGGTTTGGGGGGTTCCTCGGGGGGCTCGGGGGAAGCTGAAGCATCTCCCGACCCCGGGGCGCTGCGGGGTTGGAGCCGTGTCACCCCCGCATCCTCCCTGCCGGGAGATCTTCGGCTCCTCCCTGGCTTCTCCTTCGGTTTTCGGAGCTTTTCTTTAGGGCTGCACCTTAAATTCGCCCTCTGCCTGTTCCCCGGCCGAGAGCGCCGTTAATGCGACGATTTGAGAGTTCCTGGTTCACGGGAGGGAACTTGTGTTGATGCAGCAGAAAATTAAAAGGTCACCGGTGGCTGCCACCAAGTGCCTCAGGGAATCCGAAATCCGCTGAGATTTTGAAGAAATCCCAGCCGCTCGAGGAGAACTCGAGATATAGATCCAGCCCTGGAGGGTTCAGCAATCTGCCTCAGCTGCTTTTCCTCTCCTCGCTCCTTGGGACGTTGCCAGCGACGCTGCTGGGGCCGGAAAATGCCAGATAAGCAGAGCTTTGGGGCTGGGCAGGCGCCTGAGGGCTGATTATCGCATCACCTGTCTGCCCGATGGCAGGAGAGCTCTGAGGGCCCTACGGGATCTCCTCTGCCCCGCAGCCAGGCCTTTTGGAATTCTTGGTTTACTGGCTGAGCTTTTCCAGGGAAAACCAGCCCCTGGCTGCAGAGAATCCTGCTCTGGCTCCCTGGGCTGCCGGGGACATGGCCTGGGCACACCCCGCTGAGGGTGGGGCTGCACCAACGGTGAAAAGCAGCTGCTGGAGGGCAAAAATAAGGATTCCCACAGTGGCTGTGGGGACAGGGAGTGGGAAGAGGTGCCCCGGTCAGAGCTGGGGCAGGAAGATCATCATGGAGCGAGGACTCAGCTCACGGGGACTGTGCCCACCGGGCTGGCACCGAGGGGGCTGCCTCCCTCCCCGGTGGGCCCACAGAGAGAGTCCTGAGTGGGGGTGGAGGTCCCACCACCAGGTTTAATTCTTGGGGTGAATTCTGGGGGTGAATGTGGCTGTTTGGTGTCCCTGACTCTGGGGGACCCCACTGAGCCGTGCTGCTGGTGGCTGCCCTTGTGCACAGCCAGGGTGAGCTGTGGCCAGGTTCAGGGTGAGCCCTGTGCCTCTGCCCACCCCCTCACATCGATCTGGGTTGCTCCTGCCTGTTCCTCCCCACCAGTTCAGATTCAGCATCCCCCAGGATTCACCTGGGAGAACTCCTGCAGTCACAAACCCCATCTCAACCCTTCCTCCCTGCAAACCACTTCCTTTCCACCTCCAGGGTGTTGCACAACACCTCTGTGCTCTGGCTGCAGAAAACCAGCTGGGAAAGCGGCGCTGAGCCGCCAATTCCCAGGCAATTCCTCGGTGTGAACCACCTCTGCCACAGGCAGCTCTTTCTGTGCTGCATTGATGCAGAATTTCCAGCTGGAAACCAGAATTCCTCCAATAACGGCTCTGACAGGGCTCCTGCTGCTCCCATTGAGCGGCAAAAGGTGTGGGAAATGAATTGTGTGGGACTGTGAGTGCAGAGTTTGTGGGGACTGGGGGCACTGGGGACTCCCCGCGTCTGCCAAAAGCTGCTGGAGAGGGTTGGGAATATGGAAATATTCCAGGGATAATGGAAAGGACCAGCTCTGTATGGGAATGGCCAGTGTGGACATCAAGGAATGATGGTGGGAAGGAAACGTCCACAGGAGCGCTGTAAATCCTGCGTGCAGCCAGCCCGTGCTGCCGCAGAGCCTTGGGGATGTGGAATCAACAATTCCCCAGCTGCCTGTGCCGCCCTGGCTTTGTGATCACCGCTGCTGGTGTGAAATGTTCCCAGCTCCTTTCACCAGCTCCTCCTTTCAGCAGCTCCTTTGGCTGATGGGCAAATAAATTAAAAAAAAAAAAAAAAAAAAAAAAAAGGAAAAAAAAAAGAAAAAAAAAAAGGAAATCTCTTTGCTGGTGGAAAATGTGCGGCAGCTGCGGGGATGGAGCCGCTGGATTCGGGATCCTCGTGGCGTTTCGGAACGCGCTTGGTGGTGTCTGAATCTGTGCTGGGGATGGGAAAAGGGCTGGGAAAAGGGAGCTGTGCTCAGCTGTGCATCCCCAGCCCCGCTGAGCTGGCAGCCCGGGGTGAGAACACCCTTCCCGTGGGCTGCGCGGCTCCCGGCGCTGCCGCAGGAAGGGAACGGGAGGGCGCAGCTGGAAGGTGGGAGAATCTCGGCTCGGAGCAGCCAGGATGACGCGGCACTTTTCGTTGAGGGGTTTTGAGGGTAAAAAACAAAAAACCAAGCCCATTCTGCACCCGAGCAGCTCCCGCGGCAAGGCTGAGCCGGGGGAAAGTCAGAGCTGAGCTCCAGCAGCGGGACCCCAGAGCAGCTCTGTGCCGTGTCGCTGCAGCCACAGGGACGCTGTGGGGGAATCGTGCCCTGCCCGAGGCTGCACTCCTGGGAAAACACCCCCGGGAACGCGCCCGAGGGGCCGAGGGAGGAGCGGTGTTTGCCCTGGCAGGGTGACACGGCGGTGACAGGAGTGGCAGGAACACAACTGCCGGGACGGAGGAAGTTTTATCTCCTCCACTTGACCCTTGGCCGCTGCAGGAGCTTCCCCGAGCCTTCCCCTCGCTCCCACCTTCCGTGCTGGCGGGGTTCTCGGGGCTCGGCCCTGGCAGAGGTGGGAATGTGGCGAGGATTGAGCCGCTGTTGGTTGTGGGGAGGCATCACCTCTGTTCTCCCCCCTCTCCCAGCTGTGCCTGTGTCCCCCTCCCAGTGCTGTCCCCTCTGTGCTGTCCCCCAGCCCTGTCCCAGCCCTGTCAGTGCCCCAGGGCTGTGCCTTAGGGCACTTTGTGTCCCTTGTGTCCTTTTGAGCCGCTCGCTGCCACCAGGGGCCACCCCAATGGCCACCCGGGCTCCCAGCCAGCCCGCCCTGCTCCAGCTCCTCAAGGGGTCACAGAAACCCAGAGTGGAGGAGCTGGGGGCGGCTGAGGGGTGCAGCAGCCCAGGGGAGCCCCCAAACTGGGAGCACTGGGAGGATGCCCGGGGCAAAAGCCACCTGGCCACTTGGGCTCCCCCCTCAGCATCAAGGGCTCCGTGGAGCTCAACACCGGCCACCGGGACCTGCTGGGGCCCGGGGACAGTCACACAGCCCAGCAGGCAGCAGGCAGCCGGGGACGCAGCCAGGAGGGCACGGCCACGCCGGGATATTCCGGAAGAAAAGCTCTGCGGGTGTAAGAGTCGGGCCGGGGGTGACACGGGGCACAGCTGGCCGCAGTGTCCCCGTGCGGGGAGAGCGTCCCCTCCCCCGGCTCTGGAGGGACAGGGAGGAGCCTGCTGGGCTGCAGCTCGTCTCCAGCAGTCGGGGTTTGCAGGAGGCTGCTCGGTTGGATGTTATAAAATCCGCTTTTTTTCCCCTGACTTCCTTAACCTGAGCCCGATGTTTCCCCGCCTGGGCCATCCTGTCCCCACCTCTGCCTGTGCAGTCCCCACCTCCCCAAAAGTGCCTGGGGGGGGGGGCTCCTGGGGGCTGTGGAATCTTCCAGAGCCCCCAGTCCTGGCCCTTGGCAGCCTGTGGCCTCTCCAGGCAGGGGGTGGCACGGTGCCCAGCTGTGCCCTCGCTGCTGGAGGGGCAGGACGGACACTCCGGCCTCCCCCTGACCCCCCCGGCTGTGGTGTTCCCGCAGGGATGGGCTCCCAGCAGCTCCGGGTGACGGGGAAGGTGCCGCCAGCCCCGAGCTGATGCTCCCCGGGGATTCTGACGCTGAATGGGAGAAGCAGCAGCTCCTGGAAGGTGAGAGGAGCGCTCAGGGAAATCCCACCACACCCTTGAGGGCTCCAGGGCTGCCTGGTGGTTGTGGGGAGGACATGGAAAACACCCCGGAGGGGGGGTGGGAGGAAATCACCCTCCAAAATCACCGTCCAGCCTGCCTGGAACGGGTCCCTTGGCTTTGGAATGGGATCGATCCTCTCCCAGCCACTCCTGAGAGAAATTCAGTTCCCACACGAGGGAGGGGAGGTGACAGCTCAGGGGAGTCACTGGGGGGTTTTTTGGGCTCGTTTTGATCAGCAGGTGAAGGTGCAGGGCCCCCCAAAGCAGAGATGTCCCCGGGAAAGAGGCTCTGGAACACGAGCAGGCGGCAAAGGGCTTCAGATGAGGTTGGTGAGAGGATGAGGAGAGCGGGGGATGCCCAGTGTCCCTTGGAAAAAACGTGAGGATGGAGAACCATGAAAAAAAACTGATCCTAACTCTGCCCTGCCAGGGGCTGTGGCCTCCCAGGGGTGTCCCGGGTGTTCTTCCATCCCTCCATGGCACTTCCCAGCCAAGGAGGGAGCAATCTCAGGATGCCACTGGTCAAAAATGGGCAACACTTCGGGACTGCTTGCCCCAGTTTGCCATGGGTGCCAGGGGACATCTGCTCCGTGCCACGGAGCATTCCAGGAGCTCTGGGTGATAAAATGGCACAGCAGGGCCGGGGGCAGAGGGAAAGGATTTTGTTCCCAGCTCAGCTGCTGGTATCGGTTACATCAGAACCGAGCTGTTGTACAGAGACACTTTGTCAGCACTGACATCATCTCTTCCCGAGTTTGGTTTGGTTTTTTTTTTTTTTTTTCCACTGCAGACTCCTGCCCTGGGAAGTGTGATGGGAAGAGGAATCGCTTCTGAGTGGGGCTGCTGATGGCCCTGCAAACCCCTGGGATGTGCTGCCGGTCAGGAGGTGAGCCAGGACAGAAATAAACTCCCAGGGGGCAGGGTTAGGCAGGATTTTAGTAGAAATCCTGTGAGGGTGGGCAGGCCCTGGCACAGAGCAGCTGTGGCTGCCCCTGGATCCCTGGAAGTGCCCAAGGCCAGGTTGGAGCAGCCTGGGACGGTGGAAGGTGTCCCTGCCCAGGCAGGGGTGGCACTGGGTGAGCTTTAAGGTCCATTCCAAGCCATCCGAGCGTTCCGTGGTTCTGAATCTCCTCGGAGCACCAGGTGGCACTCTCCGACTTCCCACCGAGCCGAGCTGAGCCGGGCTAACCCGGCTGGGAGACGCAGACACAGCCAGCCCCCGCTGGCTCGGGGCTACGGGGACCAGGGGACAGCGGGGACAGCACGAGGGGACAGCGAGGGGCCGGCTCTGCACGGGGCAAAGGGGTTTTCCAGGGGATTTTTGGGTGGGTGGATTCGCCTCCTGCACCCTCAGCAAATCCCAGAATCGCAAAAACCCCACCCAGCAAACCCCTGCTGTTTGTCAGGTTTATCCCAGAGTTTCCTCCCGGTTCCCTCCGGGGGTCCCGAGGGGGACAGGACACCTTTCCCGTGGTGTCACCTATGTCCCCGCACCGGAGTTGTCACCCTGTGCTGGCTCTGGGCTCTGCAGGAGTGCAGAACACGAGGCTTCGGGCAAAGCAAAGCGCTCCTCACACGCAGCAGATTTATCAAATTGATTTAAAACCCCACCAGATCCAGGCCTGGTTCCTGCAACAGCTCCTGGAGCCTGTTGGGCGTTAATCACGCCGTGTTTGGGAGTCCAGAGCAGCCAGCTCGTGTTTCCCAGGCGTTGGAAGAGCTGCCAGGCTGTTTAGGACAAAATTCCTTACAAATCCACCTTTGATAATCTGCTGTACAAACACGGGCAGGCGG
Source organism: Chamaea fasciata (assembly GCF_029207755.1). Classification (NCBI taxonomy): domain Eukaryota; kingdom Metazoa; phylum Chordata; class Aves; order Passeriformes; family Sylviidae; genus Chamaea; species Chamaea fasciata. Next base: position 3,132,240 of record NW_027094110.1, read on the forward strand.
GGGAGGCTGTGGGAGGGCTCAAAAATCCACTCAGGTAGGAAATCCGAGCTGGGGGCGAGTCCTGAGGCTCAGCAGCCTGGAAAAGGCTCTCAGATCCTCGGGATGCAGCACGGTGAGTGCAGAGGAAGGAGGTTTGGAAGGTCCTGCAGGTCTGTGGGGATGTGGCCGAGCAGCCCCTCAGGGTCTGGGGGGATTCCGGCTGGGAATGCCACTCCAGGGTGCTTTTCCTCACCCTGATGGGTCTCTCTCTCCCCTCCCGAGGTTTCCTGAGGGAGGATGGAACAGCAGAAGCTTTTGGCTGCTCGGGGAGAAGCTGGGCACAGCTGGGAGCATGTGGAGCCTCTGGAGAGGGCTGAGGTGAGTCTGGAAGGGAGAAACACCTCTGGAGCTGTGACCTGGGACATCTGCCTGGGCACTGTGTTGTCACCACGGTGTGCCCTGGTCACAGCTGCATTTCTGCCTCTTCCACCGACTCATCACCTGGGCCAATGTGCTGAAAATCGCAGCGTCAGGCCCATAAATCCCTGTCAGAAAAGCTGGGGCCTCCTGCAGACAAACCCAGCCCGTTTCAGTCGAGGGGTTTTATGGAACGAGCCCAGTTTGGAGCCTCCCCTGTGAGGAGGTTGGTTCAGCACTCCCTGCCTCAGTTTCCCCCTGTCCTGTGGGGGGTTGCACAGCAGATCCTCCCCTCCAAAGCACCTCATGGGGCAGTGCAGGATTTGTAAGCGCCTCTAAATTTCAGTCTGACGGGGGGCTTTGGGCAGGATCAGCCACTGGCTGCGGAAACGCTCCACGGCCGCGGGGAATTCCCGAGCCTGGCTGCCCTCAGCCACCAGCCCGCAGGCAGGGACAGCCCGGGAGAGAGGAAAAAGCGATTTCCTTCTCTCCGAGCACAGGAAGAGCCCGCCTGGAGGTGGGGAGGGGGCTCTGGGGGCACCTCGGCTCCCGGCTTCTCGCTCCTGCCAGCACCTGGCGCCTTCTCGTGTCCCCAGTGGCCGCATCCAGGGCCGGGAAGCTCCCCAATAACACCGGGAAGCGGAGCCCGAGATCTCCGGGAGCTTCACCGGGTGTTTCTCCCCCCGTGCCCCCTCCCGGCCCGGCAGTGCGTGGGCAGGGCAGGCTGGCAGAGCTTTGGAAAACATCCAGGAGTTCTTCTCTGCGTGATCCCTCCACCCCCGAGCCGCACAGAGGCTCCTTTCAGCCGCGGGGTGTCTGTGGCGAACAGATCCCCATTGACAGAGGAAAGCCGGGACGCGCCTGGCGCGGCTCCCGGAGCCGGGAATCGCCGGGGTCCGGCTTGTCCCGGGCACCCAAAGGGGCTGGGGGCCGGCGGGGAGCCAGGAGCTGCAGCCCTGGGGGGCCCGGGGTGCCCCGTGCCCGCTGCGGGGCCGGCGTGCGGCACAGGGCAGCCCCGGGAGCGCTGCCGGGGTGGCAGTGGGTGACAAGGGGTGGCAGTGGGTGGTGGTGGCAGTGGGTGACAGTGAGTGGCAATGAGTAACACTGGGCGACAGTGGGTGGCAGTGGGTGACGGTGACAGTGGATGGCAGTGGGTGACAGTGAGTGGCAATGGGTAGCAATGGGTGACAGTGGGTGGCAGTGGGTGACAGTGGGTGGCAGTGGATTGCAATGGGTGACAGTGGGTGACAGTGGGTGGCAGTGGGTGACAGTGGGTGGCACTGGGTGGCAGTGGATGGCAATGGATGGCAGTGGGTGACAGTGGGTGGCACTGGGTGGCAGTGGATGGCAATGGGTGACAGTGGGTGACAGTGGGTGGCAGTGGGTGACAGTGGGTGGCACTGGGTGGCAGTGGATTGCAATGGGTGACAGTGGGTGGCAGTGGGTGACAGTGGGTGGCACTGGGTGGCAGTGGATGGCAATGGGTGACAGTGGGTGACAGTGGGTGGCAGTGGATGGCAATGGGTGGCAGTGGGTGGCAGTGGGTGACAGTGGGTGACAGTGGGTGGCACTGGGTGGCAGTGGATGGCAATGGGTGACAGTGGGTGACAGTGGGTGGCAGTGGGTGACAGTGGATGGCAGTGGGTGACAGTGGGTGGCACTGGGTGGCAGTGGATGGCAATGGGTGACAGTGGGTGACAGTGGGTGGCAGTGGGTGACAGTGGATGGCAATGGGTGACAGTGGGTGGCACTGGGTGGCAGTGGATTGCAATGGGTGACAGTGGGTGACAGTGGGTGGCAGTGGGTGACAGTGGATGGCAGTGGGTGACAGTGAGTGGCAATGGGTAGCAATGGGTGACAGTGGGTGGCAGTGGGTGACAGTGGGTGGCACTGGGTGGCAGTGGATGGCAATGGGTGACAGTGGGTGACAGTGGGTGGCAGTGGGTGACAGTGGGTGGCACTGGGTGGCAGTGGATGGCAATGGGTGACAGTGGGTGACAGTGGGTGGCAGTGGGTGACAGTGGGTGGCACTGGGTGGCAGTGGATGGCAATGGGTGACAGTGGGTGACAGTGGGTGGCAGTGGGTGACAGTGGGTGGCACTGGGTGGCAGTGGATGGCAATGGGTGACAGTGGGTGACAGTGGGTGGCACTGGGTGGCAGTGGATGGCAATGGGTGACAGTGGGTGACAGTGGGTGACAGTGGGTGACAGTGGGTGGCAGTGGGTGACAGTCGGTGGCACTGGGTGGCAGTGGATTGCAATGGGTGACAGTGGGTGGCAGTGGGTGACAGTGGGTGGCAGTGGGTGACAGTGGGTGGCACTGGGTGGCAGTGGATGGCAATGGGTGACAGTGGGTGACAGTGGGTGGCAGTGGGTGACAGTGGGTGGCACTGGGTGGCAGTGGATGGCAATGGGTGACAGTGGGTGACAGTGGGTGACAGTGGGTGACAGTGGGTGGCAGTGGGTGGCAATGGGTGACAGTGGGTGGCAGTGGGTGACAGTGGGTGGCAGGGCTGGGGGCACGGTGCCACTCGGTGCTGCTGAGGCACGTCCCTCCCTCCGTCCCTCCCCAGATCCAGCCCCGGGGGAGGCGGGGAGCGGCTCCCGACGTCGCAGCCCGCCCGGAGCCGGGATCGTTGCTCCTGCCCGGCTCCCCACCCCTGGCCCGGCCGGGATCCAGCCCGGCCCCCGCTGCTCCTCAGCTCCAGCTCCGGCCTCTCCTTTTCCCTCGGCTTAATGAAAACAGCACGTTTTCCTTTTTGCTCTCCCCTTTCCCATTCCTGGGGAAGGACCCTTCAGTCTCCTCCAGCCACAGCCTGGTTTAGGTTGGAATATATTTTTAAATTTTTTTTTTTTTTGAGATGAAGCATTTAGTGTGACTAAAACGTTCTCACTTCTCCCTCTTGATTATTCCCTTTTCTTTATTAAACAGCTCTGTGTTGAATTATTTTTCCTCCTTTCCCAACCCTTCCTCCCTCCAGCTTTTTTATTATTTATTCTCTGCGCCTTCCAAGGGCTTTTATTCATTAATTTCATGGTGAGAAGAGGCCTCTGTCCCCTCCCACGCTGCAGAAGGATCTGCGGGATCAGCTTGGCTGGGGGTGATCTCCATCCTGTGGGGTTAAAGCCTTACAGAGCTGTGTGACAGGGGTTGGTTCCTGTCCCTGGAGAAGCCCCGGAAGTGTCCGGGGTTAGGTTGGACAGGTTTGGAGCAACCTGGGATAGTGGAAGGGGATAGAACAAGTCGGTTTTTAGTGTCCCTCCCCGTCCAAACCTTTTTGAGACGCCCCTTCCCTTTCCCTGGGGTGCAGAAGGAGCGTCCCGTGCCCAAATCCTCAGCCCAGGCGTGCCCTGCCCGGGCCGGGCAGCGCCGGCCGCTGGAAGCGGTGACCTCAGAGCATTCCCAGCGCCGCGGTCACGGGCCGGAGGAGCTGCTGGCAGCGCGGCTCCTGCTAATCTGGGAATTGTATGCCAGGAAGCGCACACCCAGCCGACCTGCCGGGACAAAGCCTGCGCTCAACGCTCCGGCGCTCCCCGGGCTTCCCCCTGAGCGCCCCAGGGCGGCTTTGCAGCGGTCCCGGCGCCTCGCCTGGTCCCTCCCCGCACCTGCCTGGGGCTTGGGCACCTGTTCCAGGTGTGGGGACAGAGTTCGGTGACGCCGTGAGTTGTTGGATGCTCTCCCAGATCCCTGGGGAGCGGCACAGAACGGGGATGCAGCGCCCTGGGCAGCCTGAAACCAGGGCTGTGAGGGGGATGCCCTCCCCGGTCACCCCCAGGGTGTTTAACCCGGGCCCTGGCAGTGGGAAATCCACTTAGCCATCGTTGTTTTCCTGCCGGGCTGGTTTAGCAGAGCCGTGCTGCCAACAGCCCCTTCCCATGACGCCTCCCCGGGTACCAAAACTCCCCGTCCTTGACACATCCTTAGGAGCCTTGAGCTCCAAATAGACTCCTCCGGCTCTGTGCAAAAACCGCCCGAGATTTCCCGAAGCCGAGGGCTGGAGAGAATGTGGGGATAATTATTATTAGCGCTCAGGCTCTGCCAGGGCGAGTGTCAAACACCACGGAGGTGCGGGGAGGAAAGGTTTGAGCCGGCTGCGGCAGGGCAGCTCCTTGCGGGGTTGAGGGGAGCAGCATCTGCTGAGAGCAGCCTGGGGCCTTTCCGCGGTGTCACCGCGCTGTCTGTCCCCGTGGGAAGCGGGGACGCCTCTGCCGGGCCGTGCCCGGGGACCGCTGTGCCCTCTCTGAGGTCACTTGTCACCCTGGCGCGGCCGCACGTGACGCTGTCACATCCTGCCGGCGGGATTTTGGGGCGGCTGTTTACAAACAGCGCCGTGCCGCGAGAGCAGGGGGAGCTGCTCACGGGCCGTGCCGGATGAAAAAGAAAAACCTCCGCCAGCCTCGCCGCCTCCCCCCGCGCCGATGGAAAACCGGGATCCAGCCGCCGAGGTGGATGGATGCGCTGCTGGGGTGGCTGGAGCCCGTCCCCATCGCCCCGCTCCTCCTCGCTGCATGTTGGGAACGATGAGACAGGAAAGGCTTACAGATATGATTGCCTGGCAAGAGATTCTAAAAACAGAAAACCTGTGAGTGAAATAGAAATGAAAGCGAGTTTTGCGATGTAGGCAGGGCAGGCAGGAAGACGGCGATTGAGTGGAGATGGGTTGGGTGACAGCGGACAAAGGGACACCAAAGGACCCAAGGGAGTAGGTATGATACCACCAAGGCATCAGGGAAAAGGTAGATAAGAAAAGTAGCCTTTAGAGTTTAGAATACAGAGCGATATGGTAATACAGCAGTTCTCACAGGCTGTGTGCAAAGTCTGTAGGTTTTGTATCTCGCGCCGGTTGTCATTGTGTATTAGAATATTCAACACAAAAGGAGATAGAATGGATTGTAACAAGGACCTCTCTCTCTTACACTTGCCTCTTACCTCCTGCCCTTGTTTCACCCCTCTCTCTCTCTTTGGGGCACCCCTCCAGCCCAGGCTGGTGGCTGAAGGCCAGGCCCTTTCCCCCACGACCCTTGCAATAAAAGCACGTGTTCCAAGAGTGTCTCAGGTCTGCAGAGTTTCCTCTCCCTCCCATCTACAGGTGCTCCTACAGCTGCAGCCTTGCCCGGAGCCACCCGGGCTTGTCCTGCTCCTGCTGCACCTCCAGCAGCCCCACAAATCTCGTGGCCTCCTCCATGCACCAACATGGAGGGAAGGAAAGGCCTGGAATAACGTCCAGGCTGAGATTTGCAGGGCTCACGCAGCTGCTGTAAAAGCTGCATTGCAAATGGGAGCCACTCGGATATTCCAGTGATCCGAGCCAGCAGAGGAGAATATTTTAAATGAAATATTCATGGGGATCCTCAGCCTGTGGAAGCGATGGAGCTCTGCTGCTTTCTGTGGACTCACACTAATTTATTTTTTATTATGACCCATTTGTAGGATGATGGGGCCGGGAGGCTCCAGGCGGTCGCCTCCAGATCCCGTTTTTCTTGTTGTTTTTTTTTCAGGTGCTCCAAAAGCACGGAACAGCTCCACAATCTGTGGCCCAAATTCCAAACCGCTAAGGATGTAGCCTGGTATTTCTGACACACCAAACCTGGGCTCTGACACAGGCAGCAGCTCCTCCCTGCCCTGGCAGCTCAGACAGGCCATGGGGTCCCCTCTGTGCTGCTGGCACTGCCCTGGGGCCACACAGTCCTGTTTGTGACACTGGCACTGCCCTGGGGCCACAGGGTCCCCTCCGTGTGACACTGGCACTGCCCTGAGGCACATGGTCCCCTCTGTGCTGCTGGCACTGCCCTGGGGCCACAGGGTCCCCCCTGTGTGACACTGGCACTGCCCTGGGGCCACAGGGTCCCCCCTGTGTGACACTGGCACTGCCCTGGGGCCACAGGGTCCCCCCTGTGTGACACTGGCACTGCCCTGGAGCCACAGGGTCACCCCTGTGTGACACTGGCACTGCCCTGGGGCCACAGGGTCCCCCCTGTGTGACACTGGCACTGCCCTGGGGCCACAGGGTCCCCCCTGTGTGACACTGGCACTGCCTCAGCTGAGGAAGGGACCATCATCAAACCAACAAAGGGCACTCACAGCCCCGGAGCAGATGGGAGAAATATTTGCCAAACAAAGGCTCTATTTTCAAGGCAATCCTCTGACTTTCTGCCTCGAAGACAGGAATGATTCAAGCTCTGGCGCAGGCGGCCGTGGGTAGGAAATTCTCCTGTCATGGGCCGAGCGGTTCTGCCGTGGCTGCAGCGGGAGCTGGGGCTGCTTTTCCAGGCAGATTTCATTGCTGCTTTACATCTGGGAATGGGCTGGATCCCTTTGTAGACTCCAGGTGCACCTATTCCATGCCTGGAAGTGTTCCAGGGGAGGTTGGACAGGGCTCGGAGCAAGCTGGGCTGGTGGAAGGTGTCCCATGGCAGAGGATGGAACTGGGGGATCTTTAAGGTCTGTCCAACCTGTCCTGGAATATTTCCAGGGATGGGCCAGCCCTGGCTGCTGCATCCACACTTCCAGCCCTGCTCAGCTCAGCAAACAGCTTTGGGCTCTGCTGCTGGGATATGAAATACACTGCAATGTCGCCTGTAACTCTTAAATCCCCTCAAAATAAAGCGCTCGTGTGGTTCCCTTTTTTCTCTCCCAGCTGTAAATTCCGCCCGGCTCTGGCTCTTCCCGCTCCTCCCGTGCCTGTCCTGGTTTATGGCACGGTCACAAAGCCATCGATTTACATGCCAAGTCAATAAAGAGTCGCTCCCAGCCCGCGCTGTCCCTCGGTCCCTTGTCCCGGCTGCGGCGAGTGACTCAGACGAACATGACTAAACTCTTCCCTCTCCAGCAAACAGCGATCCGGGGCTCTGTTCAGCGCCTCGCTCCGCGCTGCTGGAGCTGCCGAAAGAACCGCCCTGGCACGGCGTGATTCATCCCCAGGAGGTGACAGGAGGTGACAGGAGGTGATGTCCGGCTGCTCCAGCGCTGCTGCCCCCGGGAGCGCGGCTGGAGCGGGGCACGGCCGGGCCGGCTCCTCCCGCGCTGCCCCGCAGGAGCTGTGCCGGGGACGGGATGGGGCCCCGTGCCTGGAAATCAGATCTCCCAGGCTGGATATTGCCCGTCCTCCCGGGGCTGTTTGGGTTGTTTCCTCCCCAGCGGGGTTTGGACAGGCTGGGAGGGTTTATCCAGCTCTGCTGGGGTTTGCAGCAGCCTGTCCTCGCGCTCCAGCACGATGGGGTGTGCTTGGGAGTCAGGATTTTCCTTACCTGAGTCTGGGTGTGAAGATTTCCCTCACCTGGGCTTGGGAGTGAGGATTTTCCTGGGTTTGGGAGTAAGGATTCCCTTCACCTGGGTTTGGGAGTGAAGATTTTCCTCATCTGAGTTTGGGAATGAGGGTTTTCCTCACCTGGGCTTGGGAGTGAGGATTTTCCTGGGTTTGGGAGTGAGGATTCCCCTCACCTGAGTTTGGGAATGAGGGTTTTCCTCACCCGGGCTTGGGAGTGAGGATTTTCTTGGATTTGGGAGTCAGGATTCCTCTCACCTGGGTTTGGGAGTGAAGATTTCCCTTACCTGGGAGTGACAGCCACCCCCCTGAGGGTGGAAACGTGTCTGATGCGGCTTTGCCACTCCACGCCCAGTCCCCAGTTTGAGGAGATGGGATATGTGCACCGCAGGAATAATATGGAAGGAATTCCTGTCTCTGAGGGTGGTGAGGCCCTGGCACAGGGTGCCCAGAGAAGCTGTGGCTGCCCCTGAATCCCCGGAGGTGTCCAAGGCCAGGCTTGGAGCAACCTGGGACAGTGGAAGGTGTCGCTGCCCATGGCAGGGGTGGCACTGGGTGAGCTTTAAGGTCCTCCCACCCCACCCCATCCATGATCCTACAGCAGCAGGGTGTGCAGGGTGCCCAGGGCTCTCCTGGGGTCCCTTCCAGCTTTGCCCTGAGCATCTCTGGTGACATCCCAGCACAAACAGCCGTGCTCCAACTTGGCACCCGCTTTCCTGCCATTGTCACCTGGAGGAGCCCAGGTGACACCCCGTGCCGAGGGGAGCAGGCTCTGCCTGTGCCCCCACCCCTCGGGGACATGCCCAGTGCGACAGAGGCGGTGACAGGGAGGCAGCAGGCCCTGGGCCACTCGGCTCCCAGCCTGTCACTCAGCAGGAAGGAAGGCGTGTGGTTTGCTCAGCCAGGGCTGTAATTAGGCTGATTGGCACTAACTTGCCTCAAAACGCCGGGGAGGAGGGGAAAAACCACAGCTCAGCCATTTTATGTGGGATTTTACTGGGAGAAATGGAGCTGGGACAGGGCTGGCTCTGTCCCTCCTCTCTGTGACACTCCCGTGAGCCCTTCCAGAGCCGACCATCCCCAAGACGAGCTTCACTGCTGTACCCCCTGCTTCAAATCCGCCTGGCACAGCATCCCCAAAGCCCAGCTCGGGCTGGGATGGAGCTGAGCCTGCCCTGGAACTGGCAGGGCAGCGTGGGCAGCCTGCCCGGGCTGGAGCTGGAGCACATTTCCTGCCAGGCTCTGATAAGCTGTGCCTTCATTCACGGCTGTGTGCTGACCACAGGCCACATGAGAGGGCCGACGTGGCCCACTCGGGAGCAGAGGAAGCTCAGCTTGGCCTGGCAATCCATCCTCCAGGAGCTGCTGGAGGAGAGGCCGTGCCTGGCTGCTGGGCCAGGGGCTGTGCTGGAGCCCTCGGGGTTTCTGCAGGGGCTGGGCACGCTGTGGGATCTGATCCCAGCACTGCTGGAGCTGCCTGGAAAATCTGCCCGTCTGTCGTATGTTGAAACCCTGGAAACTTCGATTTTATGGTGTTAGTATAATAATATGTATGGGGCAAGATGGAGGATTTGGGGTGTTGGCTACATCCTTCTTCTTCACCTCCTTCTTCATAGTTTCGGGTGTTTTTTTTTCTATTGGGTGGAAAAGGTTCGCATTGGGGGCCTTGGGTGGTCAATTATTGGGTTAAAAGTATAAATAATAGAGGTGTCACCTCGTTATTGGATAGTTGATGCTTAAGGAGACCTTGGAAAGAGTTAGAGGCACCTCCATTTTCTACCTCGTTAGTTAGTTAGACACGTGAGGCTGTGATATAGACAAAGAATTAATAAACGCCGAGTCCAAACATGAAACGGCGACTCCCGTGTGTTAATCCCGGCTCTAACACGAAGGAAAGAAGATAAAAACCCCACAGCCACAGAATCCCAGACTGGTTTGGGTTGGGAGGGACCTCAAAGCTCATCCCATTCCACCTCCAGCCACGGGACACCTCCCGTGTGTCATCCAGGCTGCTCCCAGCCCTGTCCAGCGCTGATGGGAGCAGCCTGGTCTGGGCGCTGCCCTGGTGTGCAGGAGAAGCCCTTGGGTAGGGAAAGGAGATTTTTCCCGGGGTGTCAATTGTGTGGGGTTGAGCCAGTGCTGCTCCCACACGGGCACAGCTGTCATGTGCTGAAAAGCAGCGGATTTGGGGCACAGCTGTGGGGGATTTTCAAGGAGGCTGCACACAGGTGACACCTGAGGGGCAGGGCAGGGGTGAGGCCAGCCAGGAGGGCTGGGCACTGCAAAACCTCTCGAGCAGCTGACGGAAGGGGTGGGAAACGAGGAATAACGCTCTTCCCTCACCCATCCTGCCATCCTGAGGGTACAGCTGGCAGCCCCAGCCCCTGCTCCACCCCCCAATTAACCCGTGTTTGCTTATTAGGGAAGTTACAAGCCTGTGCAAACACTTCCCTTCGCTTTCGATAAAGCCAAAGGGAGAAGAAAAAAAAAAAAAACAAAAAACAACAAAAAAAACCTCTGCCCGTGAGGTGTGGCCGGGCCCCGCAGGCTCCTCCCAGGGGTCTGGGGCCACCTGCCGAGTCCCGAGCATCCCTCCCTGCCACCGCCGTGTCCCCAGTCACCTGCTGGCTGTCCCCAACCCCGCTGCTCTCGCACAACCCGCGGCGTTTGTCCCCAGCTCGGCCCGGTGTCGCTAACAGCAACTGCTAATTGTTCTCGCGCTCTGTACTATATTTAATTCCCCACTATTATTTTTTCCCCTTTTAATCATAAAAAGCCTAAATTTCCCTCGGGGAAGGTTATTGGCTCGAGTGTGGAAATATACCTGTGCCTTGCATGGCGCTGGGCCACCGGGGCTTTGGCTGTATTTTTAACTCCAAGTACAAAGTGTCTTCCACGCCAGCGTCGTTTAACCCTTCCCAGCAGGGAGAGTGGGAGGAAAAGGAATGTGTTGGGGGGGGGTTTCTCAGCTCCTGCTCGGAGCAGGATGGGTTTGGATGCGTGGACAGCAAGGAGAAGCGTGGGATTTGAGGAATTTGCCCTGTTTTTCCTCTGGTTTTCCCTCTCCCAAACCCACCAGGGCACGGCGAGGTCTCCCCGAGCATCTCCTCCTTCCCCAACCCTCCTCCTGCCCCCGCTGTGGGTGCGTGGGGGAGGCTGGGCTGCCCCGAGGTAACCCGGAGCCTCAACACCTTTGAGGATGTGGGCCAAAGTCATCCAGTCTGCGAGCTATTTCGGGGGAGCGCGGCTGCTCCCGCGGGAGCCCCGGCACAGCCGCCGCCGGAGCCGGCCGGGGCACAGATGGGACAGGCAGGAGGGAGCTGCTCCCGTCTCCTCCGTTAATGAAGTCACCCGAGGGGGCTCAGCCCTTCCCCCGCAGACCTTGGAGCGCCTTTCAGGCGGCCGCTGCAGGGGGAGGTTCGGGTTGGCAGCTCAGAGCGGGTTTGGGGTCTCACCCTGGTCCCTCTGCGCCAAAGGAGCGATTTTGTTCAGTGGTGGCTGCTGCGGGCCCTGAAATCCTCACTCGGAAGGAGGAAAGGGATTGAAACAAGCCCTTTTTTTCTGGCCTGGGGTCAGTGCTGGTTTCATCCATCCCAGCCCCGACGCTGCTTCTCTCTGGGCTGAGAGGACGGGGCAGCAGCGTGAGGGGCTCCGCACAGGCTTTGTGCTGGCTCTGGGGACAGCAGCGGGGTCAGGGACACCCAGAGCCGGCAGGATGAGGGGACAAATTCCCCTCGTGGCCCAGGACCCCCCCTGCTCTGCCTGACCCTCAGCAGAGCCCTCTCACTGCCTGCTCTGCCCCGCACAAGGGGCCGAGTGTCTCCCTCCCTCCTCCTCCTCCTCAAACAAAGGCAGCCACAGATAATTTTTCTCCCTCTTCTTCCGAGTGGTTTCACCCTTGAGTTGCCGGCCTTGATTTGGGATTCCTGAGGGGACCAGCAGCCTGAGGGGGCCCTGGCATGGACACCACCACCCACTGCCCTCCCCAGCCGCCACACCTGCTCCGTCCCCTCCACGGATTTGCTCCCAAAGCGTCTGGACAAACTTGCGCTCCACGAGGGCTCCTGTGGAGCTTTGGGGGCGAGGTTACAACCCCCAGGGACCTGTTCTGGGACTCCAGCCCCATCCCAGTGCAGGGAACTGCTCCCTGCTGCCAGTGGGAAGGGTGGGCAGGTAAGGGGAGCTTTGCCAAGGGAGCATCCCGCGGGCAGGGCGGGGGCCCGGGGCAGGGAGGGGACCCCGCAGCTCTTTCAAAGGAGCAATTTCAGCATGAGAAAGGAATGTGGCTCCCGGCCCTGCCAGGGATGGGATGGAGGCTGTGCCTTCAGGAATAGGGATGATTTCTGCCGGCCTGACTCACTGGTGGCCTCCTCGCAGCCGCTTCCTCTCCGGGAGGCAGAAACTCCCAGTTTTTATTTATCACACGGCTTAAAGTAGGGGCGAAGGAAGGAAATGTTCTTATTTTTAACTGCTCCGTCTCCCCGGGGCCTGGGCCAGCGCTGGCACAGCGAGGTGGCCACCGGCAGCATCCCCGTGGCCAGGGCTCCCCCTCACCTGAGCCCTGCAGGCTGTTGGCAGCTCCCCACGGGCTCCGAGCCATGCACGGAGTGTCCCTGCAGGTCGGGAGCATCCCAGGGACCCTGTGCAGAGTGGGGACACGCAGGGTGGGCAGGGGGACGGCTCGGTGTGGGCACAGCCACTGTGAGGGCGGCTGAGAGCCACTGAGCCCCAGGGAAAATTCATTCTTCTCTCCTGGAAGCCGCCAGCCCGTGATGGTGCTCGTGTGGGGACAAGCCTTGGTGACCTGCTGGGGGTCCCTGTTTGCATCCCCCAAAAGGACAGAGCTGTCACCATTCCCGGGGTGCTGGGGGTCTCTGTTCGTGGCCCCAAAAGGGCAGAGCTGTCACCATTCCTGGAGTTCTGGGGGGTCCCTGTTTGTGCCCCCCAAAAGGACAGAGCTGTCACCATTCCCAAGGTGCTGAGGGTCCTTCTTTGTTCCCCCAAAAGGACAGAGCTGTCACCATCCCTGGAGTTGGAGGTCCCTGTGTGTGCCCCCCAAAAGGACAGAGCTGTCACTATTCCTGGAGTTCTCGGAATTCCCTGTTTGTGCCCCCCCAAAAGGACAGAGCTGTCCTGGCCTGGAGGGTTTCATCCATCCCAGCCCCTTCCAGCGAGGATTTGGGGATGTTGTGTCACCGTTCCCAGAGTTCAGAGTGGGCAGGGTGACACCCCTGGAATATTCTGGGTTCCTCAGCTGAGCTGGGACACTCAGCCCTGAGCTGGGCACTGTCACCACCCTGGTTGTGCCATGGGTGGGATGGTTCCAGAGGCTTCCAGAGGCTCTGTCCCGCTGTTCCCAGTGCTCCTGGGTGGCAGAAACCAGGCCGGGTGCCACAGACCTTTTTGCACTTCCAGAGGGTTTTCCTTGCCCAGCCATGCCCGGTGAGGCCGGTGGCCGTGGCGTGGCACAGCCACGGTGCCCCTGAGCTGGGGCTCCGCTCGTTTGTGCTCAGAGCAGCTGATCCTGACACAAAGTTTTGCTCTTTGGGGCTTTCCTTGAGCTCCTGTTGTGAAACCTTCATTTGCTTCTAAAAGCAGTGAGCTCCGTTTTTTTTTTTTTTTCTTTTTTTTTTTTTCGCATGATCTTCTCTTTTCCCCCTCTGTTGCCCTGAGATAAAGGCTTCTAAATTTGTCCTGTGCTGAAAACGCAGCTAATCCTGATGGACCTGAATTCGCATCTCCCCCCCAGAGGAATTGCACTAATTTTTTTTTTTTTTTCCCTTTGTTCTGCCAGGGGACCTGTCCGTTTCCTAGTGGAAAGAAAAAAAAAAAAATCACTATTTAGGGCAAGGTTTATATTCCCGAAACCTGTGTTTGTTTGCGAGAAAAGAGGACAGGAGGGAAATAAATGAGAAAAGCATCATGCTGCTTTTTTTTTTTCTTTCCCTTCTGATATTGTTTTTACAGCAGGCAAGTTTTAATTAAAAGTGAAGAACTGGGTCGCTTGTGCTGTCCAGAAGATGCTCTGAGGACGTGGTCCTTTCCCACCGGTGTTAATTCGGGAGCCCAGAGCAGCCGGCCCAGCCTGGAGGTGTTAGGAAGGCTCCTTCAGGGAGCGCAGGGACAGGGCATGGGGGGTCTCTCCTTCCTGCCCGCAGCTCCTGGCGGTGCTGAGGGGTCGGATGTGACATTTGGGGCGCTGGCTGAGCCCTGTGCCGCTCTCAGGGCCGGGGGATGCAGGGGCCGGGCCGGGTTTGGCACCGCCGCGGGGACAGGAGGGGAAGGCGCTGCTGAGAGGAGAAGCAGGTGCGAGCTGGCCCTGCTGGGAGCGGCGAGCTGGCAGCGGCCACCTGGGCTTGGGGAAGCCGCAAGGGCTCGCCTGGGGCAGAAAAATCCACCGAGAGCCGCCTCGGCCTCACCTGGGGCGGTGCGGGATCCTGGGATGCGCCGGGACGGGGACAGGGACGGGGACCTGCGGCTCCCGGGGGTCACCTGAGGAGGGGACAGCAGCCAAGGGGGCGGCACGGGAGGGGCCGTGCGGGTCGGGGAAGGAGCTGCGGAGCTGCGGCAGTGACCGCTGGCTTTTGCCGGCGGCTGCGGGCGGTGGGTGGGGGGCTTCCCGCGACCCCCCGAGCGTTCCAAGCTGGGGAGCCGCGGGCAGGACCCCCGGGCTGGGGGCTCTGGGGGCTCCGGGCTGGGCTGCAGCGGCCCGAGGGGCGGCTGGGGGGGCTCCGTGCCGGAGCTCGGGGGTCGCGGAGCCCATTGGGGGTCGCGGAGCCGGCGTTGCCCGCGGGCACCGGGGCTCGCAGCCCCCGCACCCCCGGCCCCCCCCCGACGGGAGGCGGGTGCGGGGGTGGGGCCTCCCGCCGCCCCCCCCGTCCCGGGCGGCCCCGGGTCCCCTCCCCGCACGCTGCTGCCGGCGGGACTTCCTGATCCCGCTGCATTGGCCGCAGGTAGCGCAGCTGTGCGGGACGGGGCACGGACACACGGACAGAGCCCATGCGGACCTTTAGCTGAGCTTCATCCCCCGCCCCCTCCTCCTCCTCCTCCTCCTCCTCGTCGTCTTCCTCCTCCCTCCCTGCCCCGGCTCCCTTCCTGCCCGGCACATGTAAAACTTGTGCGTGGGGCTCCGCTCCCGTCCCGCTCCCGGTGCTGCTGGCGGCAGGAGCCGGGCTGGGATCGTCCCCTCGGCGGAGCAGAGACCCCTCCGCCCCCCCGGAGCAGGGACCCCCCGGTTGCGCTCGCCCATGCTGGATTTCGGCCCGGGAAGGTGACTGCAGGAGGAAGCGGCGCCGCGCCGGGTCACAGTAACCATGAATGAGATGTCGAGTTTCCTGCACATCGGGGACATCGTCTCCCTGTACGCCGAGGGCTCCGTCAATGGCTTCATCAGCACCTTGGGGTGAGCGAGGGGCTCCCGGGGCCGCCCGGCGGTGATCCCGGGATGGACGGGACGGGACGGGGCTGCGGAGCCGGAGCGCGGTGGGAACGGGAGCCGGGGAGCTCCGGGCGCTGCAGCGGGGACGGGGAGAGGCACCAGACAGGGGGACAGGGTGTCCCCGGGCTCGTCCCCGGGCTCGCCCCCGGCTCCGGCTGCTGTCAGGGGCAGGATGTGACCCTGGAGGGACCCTCAGCCCTCCCTCCCCTGGCCAGAAGCTGCGTCCCCCCGTTTAGGGGCTGGGGGGATGAAATGGGTTTGAGCAGCGGGAGGGGTCGGTGGGGTGAGAGGTGACACTGAGGGTGACAGCTCGGGCAGGCGGGGCCCCTCCTGGGCACGGGGTCACTCTGTGCTCCCAGCCCTGTCCAGCGTGGCTGGAGGCTGCCAGGGGGACAGGCGGTGGTGGCCGTGTCCCCCTCAGTGTCCCACACGCCCGGTGGTCAGCGGGAATCGCTGCAGGGTCACCAAGCCGGGCTGCCAGGGGCTGGGGACAGGGCAGTGCCATCTCCGGGCTGAGCCACCTCCAGGCCGGGGCATCTCTGCCCGACCTGGGGACAGGAGTGGAGACCTTGGGGACCTGTCCCGTATCACCCCTGTGTCCGTGCAAGCCAAGGGTGCAGCTGGAGCAGCCCCTGGGCACAGCGATCCTCTCTGCATCCACCGGCCTGCTCCCACCAGGAATTCCTGCCCGGTGGCACGGGGACAAGGCGGGGGACAGGGAGGGCTCCCACTGGGCCGCCCTGGGGCACGGGTGGGCTTTTCCTTAACCTAACTCAAGACCCCAAAGCGCGCCCCGGGGGGGTGGGGGGGATGTGGGGCCGTGCCAGCGCTCCTGCCCCGCGCTGCTGCGTGTAGGAGAGGCTGAGCTCAGGCAGGAATGCTGACTTGGATGGGATTCCTGGGGCAGGAGCTGCCCGGCTCTATAATCTGCGCTGAATGCACTTGCTCCCACATGCCTGTGCCGGAGCCGAGCCGCGCATACCTGCGCCCACACGCGTTCCCTCAGCCTCCACCGGGCACGTGTGACCTCTGGGCTGCTGCCCACCGGGGCTCCCTCCACCTGGCCGCCCAGAAACGGGGTGCACCGGGGCGCACGAGTGCCCGGAACCCCCGTGTGTGCAGCCACAGCGGTGAGCAGCAGGCCCTGCCCGTCTGTGCCAGCCCTTCCTGCATCCCCAGGGGTGGTTTTGGAGAGGTCTCCTTGGAGCTGTCCCCAGGCAGGGGATGCTGAGCGCTCCTCCAGCCTCTTGGAAATGGGCTCTGCAGGGACCCAGCACCGATTGTTGTCCCCTGAACACGTCCCAGTGGCTCAGTTAGAAATGTGTGGGTTTTTCAGAGCTCCGAGCCCTTTGCAGCCCCGGCCCTCACATCCCCCTTTGTGCAGGTGTTTTTTCCAGACTCCCTCAGAAGCACCTGAAAAGCAGGGCTCGCTTGGGGAGCCTCTTCTCCCCTGCCCAGCACATCCTCTGCTCGCAGCCCCGCTTTCCTAGCCTCCTGCTTCCTGCAGGTTCTCTCCCCACTCCCTCCTAAAATTGTTTTCCCTGGTGTCCTGAGACCTGGGAGACCCAACCACACCTTAAATCACTCCTGCGATAAGGGACCAGGTGACTCACCGAGAGTGCTCCTCCTGCCACAGGGACCTTACTGAGCTCATTTGCAAGGCAAACAGCTCTGCCAGCCCACGCGGGCGCCCTGCGGAAGCGTTCCTGACATCCTTCCTTGTGCAGGAGCTGCCTCTGGGATCGCCAGCGGGATCCTCTCTTTATGGGGCGACACGGAGTGTCCCCAGGTGTTGATCACCGTTTAGGGTGGCTGCTGTGACATCGCTGTGGAGCAGCCCCGGGGGTCTCCGGGCTGTGGGGCCGAGGTGGGGGGAGCCCTGCAGCCCCACCTGAGGCTCCTCTGCTCCCCGAATCTCTCTGAGGGGGCCCCCGGGCACGAGGCCTCCCTTTCACCCCTTCTCTCCGCAGTGGGCGTTTGCTCGTGAGCAGGAAAAACATCCCGGGTCGGGCGTGGAGCTCGGTGGGAACGCCGAGCCAAGATCCCCAAACTGAAATGTTCCAGCCAGCCCAAAGCAGTGCCCTGGGAAGGGAGAACCGGGCTCAGGGCTGCTCACGGCGGCCTGGGAGTGACCCTGGGCGGGCGGGGGCACGGGATGGGCACACCGGAGTGGCCACAAGTGGTCATGGGGACACGGGAGGTTGCCCAGGAGGATTTTGTGCTGGCCCATCCCTGCCAGGCTCCCAGAACCCCTCAGGGGCTCCGAACGGGCCCTGGCAGAGGGAAGGGTGGGTGACAAACCCCGCTGGGTGCCGGGCGGCTGTTTCAGGTGAAATAACACCTGTACCTGCGGTTGCAGGTGGATTTCGGGGTGGAGCAGCTCGGGGAGATGCAGTTGGTTAAAGCGTAACTGCAGCTCCGCCGTGTCAGGATGAACCCGGCCCTGCCGAGGAGGAGGAGGAGTCCGAGCCCTCCTGGCACCGGGACGACACCAAAAAGCTGCATTTTTGTGGCTGCCCCGCTCACTTCACCCTCCCCTCCCTGGGGCAGCGCCCACCCTGTGGGTGCCAGAGGGGCTGACCTGGCCAACAACGGGCTCTCATCACCCTCCTCTTCCTCCTCCTCCTCCGGGATTTCTGGGCTTTGTATTGGGGCTCTCCCGGCTCTGTTGGTGTTTCCCTTCTCCCAGAGCCCCCCGGCGTGCCCGAGCTCCCCTTGGCACCGTCTGTTCCACATCTGGGGAAGGTTTCTGCCCAGCCCAGCGGGCTCCAGCTGGGGCCGTCCCCGGGGAGGGCTCGGCAGGGTCCGACTGCCCCGGGCTTTGCAGCTCTGGCCGAGCTCCTTCTCCCCTGACCTCGGGGAAGGCTCTGCCTCGCTCGAGGCCGAACGCGCTGGCCCCGGCCCAGGGAATCACTTTGTGCTCGGGGTTTGGAAGCGCCAGGAAGCCCCGATGGAAGCGCGGCGAGGACGCCGGGGCGAACCAAGAGCCGGCCAGATGCTCGCCCGCGCCTCGGGCGGCTCAGCAGGGCCGGATCCCTCCCCTCCTGCTCCCGGGAGGGGGGAAATTTGGGATGGCAAAATGACATTCCATGGGCGCGTCCCGCCTCCTGCCTGGCTCGGGATCCTCCTCCCGGTGCTCGGACACCGTTTTCCCATTGAAAGGTGCCCTCGGCACATCCCCGCTGCTCTTTGGGGAGCTTCCCTGGCCCATCCCACCGCGGGAATGCCGGTTCTTAGCGGGAGCGTGTCCCGGCCCCTGCAGCCTCCCAGGTGGCTCATGTCCACTCTGGCTGAATCCTTTTTTTTTCTTTTCTTTTTTTTAATTTTCAGCAATATTTTAACACAGGAATGTTCGCCCAGAGCATCAGTTTAATAAAAAGAACACTTGGCGTTCCTGCCGAGCGCGTAATCCTGGGATTAAAGATGCTGAAAGTGCCTTGAAATCGTTAAGTAATTAAGACTTGCAGGCTGGCAGGTCATTGTCTCTAATCCTGCCCGGTGGAGCGGGGATGGCGGGCACGGGGCAGCGCTGCAGCAGGGCCGAGCGGAGGGAGAGCCTCCCGTGCTGTTTTCTTCAGCGCTGAAAATAAACCCGGCAGGTCAGGCACTTCCTCAGAGACCTCTGAGAGTGGAGGATTTGGAGGTTTAAGGTGCCTGGATGAATCGAGCCTTTCTGCCTGCGTGGGCACTGATGGGAGCTGGGGATGTGCTGAGGGTCAGGGCTGCACTCCCTGAGCCCCACCCGCGGGTTGGTGCCCTCAGCCTCGGTGGTTTTTGCTCCCAGGCACACCCCCAGGGCTTGTTCTGCCCTGTCCCCCACCAGAATGACAGAACAGAAACCAAAACTGCCCCCGAGTGACACCAGGCCTGGGCTGGGGCTTTGCATGTCCCCTGTGGTGCTGCGGCCGCTCTGGTTTTCCCCCCTTCCCTCTCCCTGCTCTCACAAGGCTCCGTGCCCTGCAGGGATCTGGGAAGGTCCCTGGCTCCTTCCCTGCTGTCACAACCCATGGAAAAGGTGTTGGGCATCTGGGAATGTCCCTGGCTACTTCCCTGCTGTCGTGACCTATGGAAAAGTGTTTGGACAGCCCCAACCCCCTTGTGCCGCTGCCCAAAACCGTTTTGCTGGCGTTTGCAAAGCCAGGGCCGCATCTCCTGGGTCTGGGGTTTCTTCCAACCCCTTCCAGGTCTTTGCTAATTGCTTCGAAGCTTCTGCTGCCACCAGGCAGATTGCTTTTCTCTCTTTCTGTGAAATGTGAGGCTGCTCTCCCCGGCCCCGGGGAGCCGTGAGGAGCACGGCGCTGTCGGAGCCCGGGGCCAGCCCACGCCTCCTCACCAAGGACACGGCAGCACCGGGGTCCCGGGGTCCCCATCCATCAGCACCGAGGCCAAATTCCTCCCTGCCGAGCGAAAGGAATCCTCCCCCCGTGCAGAGAGCGGCCGGCCTGGGGGAAGGAGGCTGGATCCGCCGCTGCGATGGATCTGCCCACTTTTTGCAGAGCACCGCGTCCATCCCCGGCGGTTTTCGGGTCGTTTGGTTGGTTGGGGACACCGAGAGTCCCTTTGGGGGTGGCGGGGGCAGCGCAGGCTCCGCTTTGCCTGCCCCGCTGTCCCAGGATGGATTCTCCTCCGGGAGAGCACTGCAGGAGCACTCTCTAATCCTCCCGCACGCTCCGCAGGTGGGGACACGCTTCCCTCCGGCTCTCCCGGGCGGGAGCGGAGTTTCTCCTGCCGCTCCGGCTCCCCGGGGCTGGGGAAAGCGGGCGAGCGGGTACAGCCTGTCCTGCTGGAGCACCCAGTTCCCTGGAGAGCCTCGCACGGAGCTCCCGGCACAGGGAGCCCCTCGGGCCGTGCTCGCCCCTCTGTGCTCTGGGCAGATCCCCCTGCCGGCCTCTGCTTTGCTGTTCTCTGTAACGCTGAAAAGCGACGTCCCATCCATCCCCAGATCAGCCCCCAGCAGCCAAGGCCAAGCCCCAGGGATTTTGCTCAACGCTGGGAAAACAGAGGTGGGCAGGGAGGAGACATGGAGCCTTGATCTGATGGGCAGAGGCTGCGGCTCTGATCAGATAATAATTAATTAGCGGGTTTGGGGGGGGCCTGCCACCCCCACCCACAGCACCTGCACCCTCTGTGTCCCGGTGGGAAGAGTTCCCAGCCAGGGAAGGAGAACTGGTGAATGGAAGCTGAACTCCTCCCGGTTTTGCTGGATTAAGGGTGCAATAACAGAGCTCCGAGTGCCGGGGGCAGCTGGGCAGGGCACGGCCCCCTCTGGCACAGGTCACCGAGCAAAGGGCCCGGAGTGACTGCCACAAACCTTCCCTGCTGTACCAGCCCTGTGTGCCCGAGGCAGCAGCATGGAAAACACCCAGGGAAGCAGTGGGAACCAGGGAAGTGGGAACTCCTGAAAAATATTTATGGGTGGGAAACAGGAAGTGCAGCTTTGGGTTTGTCACTCCGGGCCGGGTGATGGTGGCACAAGCACTGTGCACACTCAGCCCCGTTGTCACCCTGCTTTGCTGACCCTACTCCTGATCCTGCTCCTGACCCTGTCCCTGACCCAGCTTTCTGTCCCCCTCATATTGACAATTGATGGAGAGATGGGAAGACCGATTCAGTGATCAGAACTCAATTTTACTCAGGTTTTCCAAAAGGTTATGTACCATTTCAGGAAGGTTAATAATTTCTACTGCAATAATTAGGTTAAAAAGACCACACAAACAACTCATGCATTTTACGACATCCTTCTCATAGGGGGTTGATTGAATCTCTCCTCTTCCCGTAAACAGGTTTAATCCCATCTTCTTGTAATCTCAGAGCTCTGTTTGTTCACGCCGTGGCATCCTGGTTATCAAACTAGCTACACTAATTAAATCTGTCTTCCTCTCTGTCTTGTGTATTCCCACACCCTCAGGCTGGTGGACGATCGGTGCGTGGTGGAGCCGGCGGCCGGGGACCTGGACAACCCCCCCAAAAAATTCCGAGGTGAGGCTGGGGCAGCTCCATCGCTCCATGAGGGACATTGGGGTCAATCCTGGTGGCCTGGGCATCCACAGCAGGGACGGGGCAGGGGGGCACGGCTCTGCCCTGCGCTGCACCCACCTGGGAGGTGCTGGTGTGTCCCGTGTGCTCAGGGTGCTCCACGCGCGTTATCCTCATCCTGAGGGGATTTGAGTGCCTGGATCACACAGGCAGGGAGGAGAGTGTCTCTGTTGGACTCCAAATATTTCAGAAGGCAAAGAGCATCAAAAAAGAAGGCTTTGTTTTCTAATTCTTACTGCCTTTTATAAGGTGTTCCCATACCGACTTAACATGACTGGCGAGTAGTCACTAATTGGTCATTAATCCCATTGGTTAACGAAAGAACCAGCGAAACAGCACCTGGAGAAAGATTGTTTTGAGAAGAAACTTTCTTGAAAATTTTTTCCTTGAGGAAAATGTTAGCAGCTGCTAGCAGACTAAAATCTCTCAGACCCAGAAATGTCAGGCCCACAGTAGAGAGCTGGGAAATCTCCCCAAAGCCGTGACTGTGGTGTTGGGTTTGGGGTTGGTTCAGGGCAGCTGCTCCTTTCCTCCCCTCTGTTGTCATTTTATGTCTTCTTTTAAATGAGACTTTTTAAATACCGGTTCCCCACTCTGCCTCGTGCCTCCACCTTTTTCTCAGGGTGGCTTTAACAGCACCCATCCCCCTGGCCACCCTCCTTTTCCCCCACACCCCAAAAATATCTCAAGACATCCATTTTCCCACCCTCTCAGGATCTCACCAAGCATCGACCTGGGAATGGCTGCCATTAATTTATTCACGAGCCTAATTAACAACCCATCCAGCACCTCCAGCATCCCCCCAGCCCCTCGCAGCTCCATTCCCAGCCTTTTCCACCTGGGGCTGGATGCTCGGCAGCCCGGGCCATGTGCCTGCCTCGAATCTCTTTTCCAGGCTCAGGTTTTTTTGGGCTCAGCTCTGCTCCCTATCAGGATATCCAGCTGTTTGTTTTAATGGCCGGAAAGGTAGAGCTCTCCGTGCTCGATAGCCATCGCCTGCAGCGAGGTGGAAACAACGGGCTGGGGCCGTTCCCTGCGGCCCCGGCCAGAGGCTGCGGGGGATTTTCATGCGCTGTCGCCGTCCCCACATCCTGTGGCCGGACCCTGCCCTATCCTGAGCCGCACACGGGTCGTGCCGGGGCTTCCCGCTGGGAAAACAGGACCCTCCTGGCCGAGGTCAGCTCGGAAAGGCTCTTTGGAAATGCCAGAACCCACCTGGGAGCTGCTCCTGGCCCGGCTCTGCCGCCCGCAGCTCCTCCAAGAGCCGTCCGACACCTCTCAGTTATTTGCTTTTGGGTTTGTTTTTTTTTTTTTTCGGTTTCTCCTCCCGCCGAGGCTCTTCCCAACCCAGCTCAGGCACGTCAGGAAAAGCTCCCACCCTCCCAGGCAAGGGGGCAGCGGGACCCTCAGCTGTGCCACTGCTGTCCCCAGTTCCCCGAAGGAGTCACCTGGAGACTTTGCCCCCCAGACATCTCTGGGTGGGAAATTTTCCCCCAAAAGCCACTCTGGGTGGGGAATTCTGCCCCCCCAAGCCACTCTGGGTGGGGAATTCTGTCCCCCCAGACCTCTCTGGACAGGATATTTTGCTCCCAAAGCCTCTCTGGGTAGGAAATTTTGCCCCCAAAGCCCCTCTGGGTCCTGGCAGGTGAGCCCCACATCACCCTCCGGGCTGTTCACTCAGGGCAGTGCTGGTGCAGGAGCTTCCTTCACCTGCCCTGTTTTCCACCCCAATCCACCTCTCAGGAATCTGGCGGTGCTTTGGCCCCGGTGCCAAAACCTCCGGCTCCCAACACAAGCCGTGCTGGAGATTTCCTGCACGGAACCCCCGCCGTGCCTCAGTTTCCCTCCTCGCAAACCCGGGGTCAGGGCGCGCTCGGAGCCAGGCTTGGGATTCCATTTCGGAGTCGCTGTGCTGAGTTTTGTTTTTGTTTTTTTACCTCCCCCTGGTTTCTCCTTCCCACCAGCGCCTTTTGCAGCAATTCCCACTAATTAGCAATTTAATGGGGACCGCTGCGGGTGCTCGGGGCGGGGGCTCCGCTGCCCCGGCCCCGCGGGCTGCTCGGGCTGCTCGGCACGGGATGTGCCATTGGCAAACAGGTAAAACGAAACGTGAAACCTGGCGCTGCCCCAGCGGCCCCGGCCGCTGAGAACCGCGCTCGGCGCTGCCCCAGCGGCACTCCCAGGTAAATAAATACGCCTCGGGCCCGCGGCCAGCCAGGGAAGGGACGTTTTTATTTTCTTTTTAATTATTATTATTTTTTTGAATATTTTTTTTTCTTTTTTTTTGTGCCTGAACTTTCTGGGCTTCTATTTCAGGCATAATTAGGGCGATTCAGGCTGCCGAGAGCCCTTTGCTGCCCTCGCCCCGCTCAGCTCCCAGCCCAGGAAAGGGGGTTGGGAGATGTGAGGGCCTCGTTGTCTCCCAGACATCTGCTCTCCTGCCTCGCTTCCCGAAGCCTGGCCGGGGATGTGTCTGCACTTCCCGCCCACCAGCCTGGGGGAAAACAGGGGAATGGGGGCAAGCTGCAGCACAGGGAGGGTTTGGAGGAGCTGGGATGCGTCTTGTGCATCTTTTAGGATCTTGAAATAGAGCTGCTGATGTGGAGGTTGCGGGAACTGGTGATGCGGGTCACGGAGGGAGGGATGGATGGATGGATGGATGGATGGATGGATGGATGCATGGAAGTGTGTGTCCCCATGGGAGGGCCACCACAGGCCCCTCCTGCAGCCTCGGGGTGTCCCGTGGGTGACAAGGGACGTGGAGGCTGATCCTGTCCCAGATCCCTCCCGCCGGCATCCTCTCCTCCTCTGGTGCAGCTGGGCTCCATCAGAGCTCCTTCTCCCCCCTGAAGCTTTCCTTCCCGAACAGCACAGCCATTTCCGATGGGAACACTCCTGGCCACGAGTCCAAGGAGTGCAGTAATTCCTGGACTCGTTATTTATCCTGATTTGCAGCCGGCCCAGCAGCCAGCACACGCTGACGTGACCTCTGGCCGTGTCTCCCTCATGGATGGGGGGACCATCCCAGGAGTGTCCCTGCCCCTTGGTGACACTGGCCCTGCTTGGGGACGCCCTGGAGGCTGCTGCAGCCTCAGCAGGCTCCGTTGTGCTCTGTCCCCAGATTGCCTCTTCAAGGTGTGTCCCATGAACCGCTACTCTGCCCAGAAGCAGTACTGGAAGGCCAAGCAGACCAAGCAGGACAAGGACAAGATCGCAGATGTGGTGCTGCTGCAGAAGCTCCAGGTGAGCAGGAGCCAGGGACTCTGAGCTGGCAGCGCCCACGAACCGGGTGGGCGATGGCTCCAGACCTCTGGTGGTGTGATTTGGGGTGAGAAGGGATTTCCAGCTGTGTTTTCCCCCTTGTCCCCTGCCCGGCCATTGTTGTGTCACCCTCCTGGTGCTTCTTGTGCAAAGGTGCTGTGGAAGAGGAGCTCTGTGAGCACAGCCCTGCACCCTGGGGTGTCCCAGGGCACTCCTCAGCACCCTAGGGCACCCCAGGATACTCCTCAGCACCCCAGGGCACTCCAGGACAGCCCTCAGTACCCCAGGGCACCCCAGGACACTCCAGGACACCTTTGAGCATTTCAGGACACTCCAGGGCACTCCTCAGCACCCTAGGACACTCCTCAGCACTCCAGGACACCCCAGGACAGCCCTCAGCACTCCAGGATACCCCTCAGGACACCCTTCAGTATTTCAGGACACCCCAGGGCACCCCAGAGCACCTTTCAGCACCCCGGGACACCCCTGCAGGAGGGAGCCTGGCTTCCAGGACGTGCTCCAAGGGGCTGGGGAAGGGAAAGGCTCCCGTTGGCTTCCCCGAGCTTTGGCCAGGGCCCACATCAAACATTGCACAACGGCCTGAGGCAGCTGGCGAGGCCCCGCCGATGATTCATAAAACCAGAGCTGGGGAGAGATTTCACTAAATCATCTCGTCGGGCCTGGAGCCCGGCCCTGGCCCCACCGTCCCCAGCTCTGCCTCGGGCAGGGGGGGCTGGGCAGGGCCAGGACAGCGTGTCCTGCTCTGGAGGTGCCAGGACGGGGTCGGTGGCTGCTGCCACGGCCAGCCCCGTGCGCTCCCTGGCACACGGAATCCCATTTTCCTGCTCCCCTTAGCCGGGGTTGGAACGTCCCAGCTGTCCTGGCCACGAGCTGTCCAGCCCAGCAGAGGCTCATTTCTGAGCCTGATTGATTGCACCTTGGTTAGGGCTGATCTTAAAGAGCTTCTGCCCTTTCCCCGCTCCTCTCTGCCGCTCCCCGTGTCTTTGTGGCCGCGTGGGGGGCTCAGCCCAGCCCTGCCAAGCTCTGCAGGCTCCGGGCTCCTGCCTGCCCCTCAGCAGGGAGGCTGAGAACATCTGCCAGCCCACAGAGATGATTCCCTGGGGCAGGAGCAGCCAGGTCTGCAGTGGAGAAGCCCCACCTGTGATGCCCGTGGTTGCCTTCCCCAGCTCATGCCCCTCGCTGCTGTGTCTCAGTGGGTTTAAGCTCTGTGTTTTCCTGGCCCAAAGCAGCTCAGACAGGCTGTGGGGGCTTTCCAGCCCCTCTGCTGATGTCCCCCAGTCCTCCTGGGGGCATCCCTGACACTCCTGGGCTTGGGGACAGTCCCCAGCCCATCTGAGGGACAGCGTGGGAACATCAGCTCCGGGAACTCACGTGCCTGGGGCAGCCACAGCTCCCGGTGCCAGCCCCAGTGGCTGCTGGCGAGGGAGGTGCTCAGATCTGCAGGGAGATTTCGTGCTGCTGGATCTCCCATCAGGGCCCCGTTGCTCCACGGGGTTGTTGTTCAACTCCCCGAGCAGCGTCACTGTGGGATTTCTTGGCAGAGGGTTTGTCCTGATGGCAGCAGCCACCACTGCAGGGGTGAGGGGGCTCCAGGTGGCACCCAGAACTCTGTGGGGATGGAAGGGTGACTCCAGGTGGCACCCAGAGCTCTGTGGGGATGGAAGGGTGACTCCAGGTGGCACCCAGAACTCTGTGGGGACAGGGACCAGGCACATTCAGAGCCCTCACCTGCTTGGGCACTCAGGACCTGCTGCCCCATCCTCCCTCCCAGTGCCAAGCCATGATTCCAGACGTTTCCCAGTTCCTCTGCCCTCGGGTGAAAGGGCTGAGAGCAGGATGGGAAGGGGCAGAGGCTCTCCCAGCTCCATCCCTCGCTGTTTCCTGTCACAATTTTGGGGCAGCGCTGGGCTGGAGCTGCCCGGGCTGTGCCCAGCCTGGCGCTGTGGGCGCTCCTCTGCCATTCCCACATTTGCTGTGGGAGCAAGTCCCTGCCTGGCTCCACGTGTGTCAGCACCCCATCGCTGCTCCAGCTGCCAGAGCTGGCGCATGGAAAATCTCTGTGGTTTTTGGAGAGGGGCTGCTGAGCCTTCACTCCTGGGGACCCATCCTGCTGCAGCAGGTCCAGGCCTGCTCCATCTCTGGGCATGGTGCCTTTGGCTCCTTGGTTTTGGTGGTGCCAAGAGCCCCCAGTCCCCACAGCCCTGTTTTGGGGTGTTTTACCCCCATCCCCAGCCTGGGCCCAGCATCCTCATTCAGTGTCACCCCAAAACCTGCTGTCCTGGGGGAGTTTTGGTGCCCTTTTGTCCCTGTCCTAACTTGTAAAGTCCTCGATTTAAAGCCCTCCTGGACTCCCTAGGGCTGGTCAGGGCCACACCGTGTCCCTGGGCTGAGCTCTTGGGTGCTCCCTGCTGTGGCTCTGGGAGACAGAGGGACACTGACCCTGATCCCAGCCCAGAGCCAAGGCTGTGAGTGAGTGACCGTGCTGGGATTTGCTCCCGGGGAGGGAGAAGGGTGCTGCCCCACACTCAACTCTTCTCCCTTGGGAGCAGCACGCGGCCCAGATGGAGCAGAAGCAGAACGAGACGGAGAACAAGAAGGTGCACGGGGACGTGGTGAAGTACGGGAGCGTCATCCAGGTACGGATCCAGCACATCTGGGGAGGGGCTGCTGGTGTCTGGGGGGAGCTTTGGGGGCTGCACTTCCCATCTCTCCCACCCTTGGCCCCTCCAGCTGCTGCACATGAAGAGCAACAAGTACCTGACGGTGAACAAGCGGCTGCCGGCGCTGCTGGAGAAGAACGCCATGCGGGTCACCCTGGATGCCACCGGCAACGAGGGCTCCTGGCTCTTCATCCAGCCCTTCTGGAAGCTCAGGAGCAACGGGGACAACGTGAGCAGAGGGCCCAGCAGTCCCTGAAGGGGTGTGCAAAGAGCTCCGTGCCCGGGCTGGGCTCCTCACTGGGCACCCGGTCTCATCCTCGCTCCCCTTCTCCCATTCTGCTCCCCAGGTAGTCGTGGGAGACAAAGTCATCCTGAACCCCGTCAACGCCGGGCAGCCGCTGCACGCCAGCAACTACGAGCTGGCTGACAACGCTGGCTGCAAGGAAGTATGGAAGGGCCTGGGGGGTTTCCTTCCTTCCCCTCCCTTTCCCCCCCACTTTTTCCCTCCTTTTCCCTTCTTTTTTTCCCTTTTTTTCCCCCTTCTTTTTTTCCCCCCCTTCTTTTTTTTTTTTCCCCTTCTTTTTCCTTCTTTTTCCTTTGTCCTGGGGTCGTGACCGCTCTCCCTTGCTCTGCAGGTGAACTCGGTCAATTGTAACACCAGCTGGAAAATCAACCTGTTCATGCAGTTCTGCGACCACATGGA
Source organism: Chamaea fasciata (assembly GCF_029207755.1). Classification (NCBI taxonomy): domain Eukaryota; kingdom Metazoa; phylum Chordata; class Aves; order Passeriformes; family Sylviidae; genus Chamaea; species Chamaea fasciata. The sequence continues at coordinate 3,160,020 of NW_027094110.1, forward strand.
GGAAGTGCTGAAGGGGGTAAGGAAGGAGCTCGGGGGGGGACAGGACGTGTGAGCGGCCGCCTGGCTCTGTGACACAGGCAGAGAAGAGGTCCTGCCCTGGGGGCAGTAATTCCAGGGAGAAATCATCACCCGGAGAGCAGCACAGTGAGGCAGAGTGGGATATTTTAGGATCTGCTGGCAGCAGGGAGCTGAGGGCACAAATTACCGAGCTCAGGGTGTTAAATGACTTTTAGGGACAACCCCAGGCCCACGCAGTGCCAGCAGTGGCTTCTTGTGCGGGGACAATTCAGCTGCCCAGCCCTGCTGTTGCCTGGGAAAGGAACTTTCCCTGCTGAGCTATTGTTCAGGGCCAAGGTCCTCCAGGAAGCAGCTGGATGTGGATTGTTGGGATCTTACAGACCTTCATCCCCCAGGTGCTGTGCTTATCCCAGCTTCCCACATCCTCCTTCCCGGGGTGTTAATGCCTTTAACATGTCGGAGAGCAGAGCCTCTGCCCGCTCCAGGGGCGGAAAGGGATGGATTCGCATCCATTTATCCCCTTGGGGTGGAAGCAGAGGGGTCACTGCGTGGATAATGGGAGTGGTGGCAGTGCAGGGTGCCTGTGCCCCGTCCCCTGGGCTCAGAGGAGCATTTGTGCTGCCTAGGGCAGGTTTTGGCATTTGTGCTGCCTGGGGCAGGTTTTGGCAGAGCTCAGGGAGGTTGGATGGGCAGAGGTGACAGTGCCCTGTGGTCCCCAGGGTCCCACAGTCCTGCCATGCAGCTGGGAGCTGTGTCCAGGAGGAATCCCGTCCCCTTTTCAGCATGAGGGGTCACAAGAGGAGATGCACTGCAGGAGAGCCATGGAGAGAAACTTTTCCACCTACTGAGTGGTTAAACATGGGAACAGGCTCGCCAGGGCAGTCACCATCCCTGGAATGTTCGAAAATGAGCAGACAGACACTTCAGGATATGGTTTAGCGGGCATGGTGGTGAAAGATTGCACTTAATGACCCTGGAGCTCTTTTCCAACCTGGAAGACTCCAGGATCCTTTGACCCTGACCCTCACCCCTGCGTCCTGGTGCAGGGGGACGTGGTGAGGCTGTTCCACGCCGAGCAGGAGAAGTTCCTCACCTGTGACGAGTACAAGGGCAAGCTGCACGTCTTCCTCCGCACCACCCTGCGCCAGTCGGCCACCTCGGCCACCAGCTCCAACGCCCTGTGGGAGGTGGAGGTGAGCAGGGAGGGCAGGGAGGGGCTGTTTGGAGACCTCCCAGCCCCTCCTGCGCTGTGGCTGAGCTCTCCCCTGCCTCTCCCAGGTGGTTCACCACGACCCGTGCCGAGGGGGGGCCGGCCACTGGAACGGCTTGTACCGCTTCAAGCACCTCGCCACGGGCAACTACCTGGCAGCGGAGGTAAGGGCGGGGCAGAGGGGTGCAGGAACCTGCCCGGGGGCTGTGGCACCCCTGGCAAAGGCTGTGCCCACCTCGGGCAGGGAGTGATGCCCAGCGTCTCCTCTGGCCCCCTCCAGTTTGCTCCCTGCGACTCCTCCTTGCTCCCAGGAGATGTTGGCACCTGACCGCCGTCATCACTTTACTGGTTTCGGACCAAACTTTTCCCCCTGAAATCCCCCAGTTGAAGGGGTTTTCTTGCTCACATGGCTGGGTTTGGCTCCTTTTCTGCCCCAGGGGGATGGGAGGGGGTGGCTGGGGCGTTTCTGTGCTCACCCCATGCCAAGGGAGCCACTGGCACGGCCCGGTGCGTTGGAAGTGGGACGTGACTCATCCTGGCAGAGGGTGGGGGCAAAATCTGGGTCTGGAAGCACCATCTGCCAGGTTTTTCTGCTCCCATTTAAGGCCAGCTCAAGGCCTCCTGAAGGAGTTGCTGCCCTTGGATAATGGGGTGTGTTTGGCACTGCCGGGACCGAGGGCTGTGCTCTGCTGCCAGCGCAGCAGGGACATCCTGGGGACGTGCTCCAGCTGGAGAAGACACCCGAGGGCAGCCCCCAGGGCCCTTCCAGCACTGCAGGGTGGAAAACAGCAAACTCTGGGGCTCTGAAATGGGTGCTTTAAGCCCAAAGACACTCTGTTAACACCTGAAGAGGAAAGAAGATCTCAGGCTGAGCCCATCCTGGGCTGGTGCTGCTCACTGGGAGCTCAGCATGGAGCCTCCAGGCAGTTCTGGCTGCCACACGGGGCCCAGGTCTGCTCCCCTGGGCTCCCCCATCCTGCTCCCAGGGCTGGGACACCATGCACTGGGCACAGGTCACATCCTCCAGCCCCACCTGGGCAGGTTTCCTCTCCGTGCTGTGTTCAGGGAAGGCAGGGATAGGGACCACACACCACCCCCGGGGGTTTGGAGGGACTGACCGACTGACAGCTGCCTTTCATCTCCCTCTTTAACTTTTCAGGAAAACCCAAGTTATAAAGGAGACGTGGCTGAGCCCAAAGCAGCGCCCACGGTGAGCAGAACCGCTGCTGCCGCTGCCCCAACCACGCCAGCTCTCAGCCAGGGCCCGAAGGCAGGGAAATGCCCCAAAACAGCCCTCCGAGGGGACTGCAGCCCAGTTTGTCCCACAGCATCCCACTCAGAGCAGTGTCCCTGTGTCCCACCTGTGAGAGGACCCTGCCAAAACCTCTCAGAGGTGTCCCAGTGCATGTTGGCTCTCCAGGCCACGGGGAAATGCCTGATAAATGAGAGAGTTGGACGTTCAGGGGGGGTTTTCTGTGCTGTTGGTGAGGTTTGCACAGGGGGGGCCTCGTAGCTCAGGTGCATCCACGCCGCTTGTGCTCCGCTCGTGTGAGGTTCAGCCCTGGCAGAGCTTCTGCTGCATCCCCCCGATGCTGAGGGTGCAGGAGACCCCCGAGCCGGGCTCAGAGACCCCCTCCCCACCGTGCAGGGGGGCAGCAGCCGCGCCAGCCGCAGGAACACCGGGGAGAAGATCAAGTACCGGCTGGTGGCCGTGCCCCACGGCAACGACATCGCCTCCCTCTTCGAGCTGGACCCCACCACGCTGCAGAAAACGGATTCCTTCGTCCCACGGTAGGGCAGGAAGAGGAGGGGGGGATGAGTGCTGGGGGAAGGGCAGGGCTGGCGTGTCCCTGGGGTGGGGACATCACTCGCCGGGACGCTCTGAGGGGATCACTCAGCAGGACGTTGTGCTGTTGGCAGGAACTCCTACGTGAGGCTGCGCCACCTCTGCACCAACACCTGGATTCAGAGCACCAACGTGCCCATCGACATCGATGAGGAGAGGCCCATCCGCCTCATGGTACAGCCCTGCTCCCTCCTCTCTCCCAGGGTTTATTCCCTCTTAGGGTGCTCCTTCCCTCCCAGCACCCGGGGGCTGAAACACCCTGGATGATCCAAAGGGGTGCGTGGACACCAGCCTGGAGGCCACCCCAGTCACCCAGAGCCCACCCCAGCCCTTCTGATGGGGACAAGCTGTGTCACTGATGTCAGCAGGGGTGGTGGCACCTGGTGGGGACATGCCTGGCATGGCCCTGTCTGTGTGACGCTGCTTCTCCGTTGCTTCCCAGCTGGGCACGTGCCCCACCAAAGAGGACAAAGAAGCTTTTGCCATCGTCTCCGTGCCTGTGTCCGAAATCCGGGACCTGGACTTTGCCAACGACGCCAGCTCCATGCTGGCCAACGTGGTGGAGAAGATGAACGAGGGTTTCCTCAGCCAGAACGACCGGAGGTAAAAGACCCCTGGGGATGTGCTGGGTTCCTCCGTGGGCTCCCCAGCAGGATGAGGCCCCTGCCTGGTGCTGGTGCCAGTGCTGCCCTTGCTTCCCTGCCCACAGCCCCAATCCACGCCTGCTTCTCCCAGGAGCCTGGCGAGGAAACCAGATAACGGCACAGCCCCGCTCCGGCCCCTCCTAGAAAAATATCCTAGAAAAATATCCTAGAAAAATATCCTAGGAAAATATCCGAGGGGCTGGGAGATGGCCCCACGATAGGGGCAGCCGCCTTAGTCACTGTATTATTTTTAGGTGGGTGGGTTCTTGGTGCTTCCTGAGCAGACACAGATCCCTGTGGGACAGAGCGAGCGGCTGCCGCCCTGCCAGCCTGGCCCACGGGGGTGACCATGGGGGCAGAGGCGTTAAATGCAGAATGCCTGGTGTAAGCCACAAGCAAAGCCCCCCAGACACTCGCCCTGGCACGTACAGGAACCACAGGGGCTGCAGATCCACCATTGACCTCCATCAGGGAGTGCAGGATCAGCCAGCAGCTCCCCTGGCAGGTTTCTGAGGCTCTTTGGCCCCCAATACCCACCAGCCTCACTGCAGGGACCGGAGTCTGGGCAGGTGAGCAGCTCCCAGCCCACTCACCCCGTGTCCCTTCGCAGGTTCGTGATCCAGCTGCTGGAGGACTTGGTGTTCTTTGTCAGTGATGTCCCCAACAATGGCCAGAACGTGCTGGACATCGTGGTGACCAAGCCCAACCGGGAGCGGCAGAAGCTGATGCGGGAGCAGAACATCCTGAAGCAGGTGGGTGGCCCTGGGGCCCTGCATCCCAGCAAGGCTGGGACATGTCCTGTGGGGATGTCCTTTCCTGCTCAGGGCCACTCTGGGGGCCAGAGGGATGGAAAACCCCACGGAGGAGGGTCTGGCCTCCAGCTCGTGCCGTGGTGTCCAGCCATGCACAGGGGGCTGGTGTGGAGCAGGACACAGCCCTGATCTCTTCTTTTGGGCAGATCTTTGGGATCCTGAAGGCCCCTTTCAAGGACAAGGGCGGGGAAGGGCCCCTAGTGAGGCTGGAAGAGCTGTCGGACCAGAAGAACGCTCCCTACCAATACATGTTCCGCCTGTGCTACCGCGTGCTCCGGCATTCCCAGGAGGATTACCGCAAGAACCAGGTGCTGGCGAGGGTGACCCCCCTCCCCGTGGAGCCTTGTGGGGGACAGGGGGACATCACTCACAGCCCTCCCGTGCCCGCTGCAGGAGCACATTGCCAAGCAGTTTGGGATGATGCAGTCGCAGATCGGCTACGACATCCTGGCCGAGGACACCATCACGGCGCTGCTGCACAACAACCGCAAGCTGCTGGAGAAGCACATCACCAAGACCGAGGTGGAGACCTTCGTCAGCCTGGTGCGCAAGAACCGCGAGCCACGGTGCGTGCGGGGTCCCCGCGGGCTGGGAGGGGAAAGGGGAGCCACGGGGAGCCCCTCCCTCTCACGGCAGAGCCGCCTCTCCCCCCCGACAGGTTCCTGGATTATCTCTCGGATCTCTGCGTGTCCAACCACATCGCCATCCCCGTCACGCAGGAGCTGATCTGCAAGTGCGTGCTGGACTCGAAGAACAGCGACATCCTCATCAAGACCGAGTGAGTGGCTGAGGGAGGGGGTTTGCACCTCAGGGGTCTGTCGTGGGTTGGATGTCAGGCGCCCACCAAAGCCGCTCGCTCTGCAGCTGGAGAGAGGAGAGAAAAGTTATCGAAGGGATCGTGGGTTGGGATAAGAACCAGGAGAAATCGCTCATCAAATGCTATCACAGGCAAAACAGGCTCAGGGATATAATTTAAGTTTATTCTTGACTAAATCAGAGCAGGATTATGAGAAGTTAAACCTTTAGAAACGCCTTGTCCCTACAAGGAACCCACTACGGGGTGGGCCTGGTCCCACTGACGCTCCGTCACCCCTTGAGGTGCAGCCCCTCCATCCAGGGGAGCATGTCCAGATTTCCCCTTTCCTGTCCCAGGCTGAGGCCAGTGAAGGAGATGTCCCAGACCCACGAGTACCTGAGCATCGAGTACTCGGAGGAGGAGGTCTGGCTCACCTGGACGGACAAGAACAACGACCACCACGAGAAAAGCATCCGGCAGCTGGCACAGGAGGCCCGGGCTGGCAATGCCCACGACGAGAACGTCCTCAGCTACTACAGGTGACGCTCCTGTGGCACCTCCCCTCCAGGTGAGGCTGTGAGGGTTGCACGGCCTCACTGCCTCTCCCCCTCACCCCCGGGCAGGTACCAGCTGAAGCTCTTTGCCCGCATGTGCCTGGACCGCCAGTACCTGGCCATCAAGGAGATCTCCCAGCAGCTGGGGGTGGACCTGATCTTCCTGTGCATGGCAGATGAGATGCTGCCCTTCGACCTGCGCGCCTCCTTCTGCCACCTCATGCTGCACGTGCACGTGGACAGGGACCCCCAGGAGCTGGTGATGCCCGTGAAGTTTGCACGGCTCTGGACAGAGATCCCCACAGCCATCACCATCAAAGAGTGAGACACGCCGGGGCTCAGGGTGGCTTTGAGGGACAGGGGGTGGCAGGGGAGCGTTTGTGGAGTGACCTGGGTAGGTCTGAGCCCTCAGAAGGAAGTGTGCTCCATCTGTCACAGCATCACTGCTGGTCGTGGTGGCTCAGGAGCCACCTGGACAGTGCTCCTGCCATCTGGGTGTGAGGACACCCGCTGTCCCCAGCTCACCCCAGTGTGTCCCCCTGCAGCTACGACTCCAACCTCAACGTCTCACGCGACGACAAGAAGAACAAGTTTGCCAGCACCATGGAGTTCGTGGAGGACTATCTTAACAACGTGGTCAGCGAGGCCGTGCCCTTCGCCAACGAGGAGAAGAACAAGCTCACCTTCGAGGTGCGGGCGCTGCCGTGTCACCGGCACCTTGCAGGGTGTGACACAGCCTGGCTGCTGCTGCCGCTGCAGCGTCCCTGTCCCCCACCATGGATTCTCCTACTCAGCCCCCACCATGGCGAGGTCTGGAGCTGCCTTGTCCTTCCCCAGGTCGTCAGCCTGGCCCACAACCTCATCTACTTCGGCTTCTACAGCTTCAGCGAGCTGCTGCGCCTGACACGGACCCTGCTGGGCATCATCGACTGCGTCCAGAACCCCCAGCTGATGATGCAGGCAGTCTACAATGATGAGGTGGCAGGTGAGACCCTGCTCGTGGCCAGGGAGGTGTTTTCTGTAGTCTGCCCAGTGTTTTCCATGGTCTGCCCAGTGTTTTCCATGGTCTGCCCAGTGCTTTCCCGTTTTGGTGGCAAGAAAACCAGACACTGGCTCGCTGATGTGGCTGGGTGTGATGTAGCACATGGGGTGGTGAGCCCGTGCCCGTGCCAAAATAAATATTCGGTTCCTTCTGTTCGTTCTCTGATTAAGTCTAGAGCATTTTCCAGTCCAAGTGGGTCCTTCCTTGGTCCTCTGCCGCCTCCCTCTCCACCCACACTAACTGTGGTGCCTCTGCAGGGAAGAATGTGCGGAGGTCGATCCAGGGCGTGGGGCAGATGATGTCCACCATGGTGCTGAGCAGGAAACAGTCCATCTTCAGCACCCCCAGCCTCAGCACTGGCTCTGCCCCGGAGCAAGTGGACAGAGGGAGGAGCATTGAGAACGAGAACATCGTGGTGATGGAGACCAAGCTGAAGATCCTGGAGATCTTGCAGGTGGGAGCCAATGGGGTGGCGGGACCTGTGGGGTGGGGGTGTGTGATGGGATTTTCTCTAGCAGGGGCACAGTTGAAGTGAACTCAGTCACTTCTGGTTTCCCCTTCCCTGCTGCTTCCAGTTCATCCTGAACGTGCGGCTGGACTACAGGATCTCCTACCTGCTCTCTGTCTTCAAGAAGGAGTTTGTGGAGGTTTACCCCATGCAGGACAGCGCAGCCGACGGGACAGCTCCAGCCTTTGACTCCACAAGTAACTCTCCCCCTTTGCTCCTGGCACTCCCCCAGCTCAGCAAACCCCAGGGGCTGGGAGGACACGGGTGGCAGAGGTGATATCTCCAGCAGAGGTGACATCTCCAGCAGCTGCTGCTGGCAGGGGGCAGGGAGGGAGGGAGTTTGTGTTTTGGTGGGAACAGGATCAGGGAGCTGGGTTGGTTCCTGTGGGTTCCTGCCAAGACCCGAGGGCTGGCAGTGTCCACCCTTGTCACTCCTTTCCTCTCCCTGCAGCCGCAGCCATGAACCTGGACCGGATCGGGGAACACGCCGAGGCCATGTTCGGTGTGGGGTGAGTCCCTGTCCCCCATAGCTCCCCTGGCCACAGGGCCCTTCCCCTTCTGCCCATCCCACCCCGGCTGGGAGCTGCGGGTGATGAGGAGGATGAGGCTCTAAAGGCTCTAAAGCTGTCCCCATCAACCCCTGAGCTCCGTGTTAACGCCCAGTGCCTCCGCCCCACTGCAGGAAGTCGAGCAGCATGTTGGAGGTGGATGACGAGGGAGGGAGGATGTTCCTGCGGGTGCTGATCCACCTGACCATGCACGACTACCCCCCGCTCATCTCGGGCTCCCTGCAGCTCCTCTTCAAGCACTTCAGCCAGAGGCAGGAGGTCCTGCACACCTTCAAACAGGTGACGCTGAGGGGACCTGGAGCACCCCGCACCTGGCTGTGGGTGGGGGACATGGAGTGGATCCCGGCCCTTTCCTTGGGAGGGAGATCTGGGAGTGGGATCTGTGCCCCAAACTGGAAACCCCTGGGAATGTCGCTGCAGGTCCAGCTCCTGATCTCAGCGCAGGATGTGGAGAACTACAAGGTGATCAAGTCGGAGCTGGACAAACTGCGCACGATGGTGGAGAAATCGGAGCTCTGGGTGGACAAGAAGGGCAGCACCAAAGGGGACAGCACAGGGGAGGGGAACAAGAAGGAGAAGAAGGAGGTGAGAGCCCCGAGCAAGGCGCTGGCCTCCGGGGTGGGAAAGGAGTGGGAGGCAGGGGGGCAGCTCACCTTAATCCAACACCTGATGCCTCTCGATGGGGAGGCTCCAGGAGGGTCGTGTGGGGTGTGGCTGGAGGGGCACGGTGTGACCCCAGTGCTGTTGTGTCCCCTGCAGCACGGTGCTGATGAGGAGGTCATTGCTCCAGGAGAGAAGAGCAGCGAGAACTACCAGATAGTGAAGGGGGTGAGTGAGACCAAACCTGGGTGTGCCGGCAGGAGGGAACAGGGTGAGATCCTGGGGGGATTTCCAAGTTCTCCTGTGCTTCAGTAGAAACAAGTCCAAGCCTGGCTTGTTCCTGCCAGCTCAGCACAGGGAAAAGCTGTCACATCCTTGCACTGGGGGGACTGGGTTGGTGACAGCACGAGGGCTCTGCACGGCACCGCAGGGAGGATCCCTGAGGGCAAAGCAGGGAACACCCGGGATTATGGAGGGAACATCTGGAATGCAAAGCAACCCCGGTGCTGGTGACCATGCCGGGTGGCTCCAGGCTCAGCCCTTGCCCTCCGTGGTCCCTCTGTCCCCAGATCCTGGAGCGGCTCAACAAGATGTGCGGGGTGGGGGAGCAGGTGCGCAAGAAGCAGCAGCGCCTGCTGAAGAACATGGACGCCCACAAAGTGATGCTGGACCTGCTGCAGATCCCCTATGAGAAGGTGGGCGGACAGAAACCAGCTGGTCTTGGGCGCCCAGGGCTAAGGGGGCACACAGGGACCCCCTGAGTGGCCTCCTGCCACTCCCATCCCTCTCAGCTCCAAGTGTTTCTCCTCTGTCCCCTCCTCAGGGGGATGCCAAGATGATGGAGATCCTCAAGTTCACCCACCAGTTCCTGCAGAAGTTTTGTGCTGGCAACCAGGAGAACCAGGCCCTGCTGCACAAACACCTCAACCTGTTCCTGACCCCAGGGGTAAGGAGACGACACGGGGGGGCAGCAGCACAGGGAGGGAATTCAGCGCCACTCCTGGGGCTGAGAACAAGGGATGGAAAATCCAGGAGGAGACACCAGGCAGGGGAGGAGGTGGGGACAGTTCCTACAGCCCTGTGACCTCACTCTGCCCCTTGTCCCCAGCTGCTGGAGGCGGAGACGATGCAGCACATCTTCCTCAACAACTACCAGCTGTGCTCGGAGATCAATGAGACGGTGCCGCAGCACTTCATCCACTGCGTGGCCACCCACGGCCGCCACGTCCAGTACCTCGACTTCCTGCACACCATCATCAAGGCCGAGGGCAAGTACGTCAAGAAGTGCCAGGACATGATCATGACTGAGGTGAGGACCTCTCCTGCAGGGCACGATTTGGGGGGGAAGCAGGACAAGGCTCTTGGAACCTGCACCGTTGGCTTCTTCCTTGAGAAGAGCCTTCCAGCCATGCTGGATCCTCCCTGGAACCAGCCAGCCCCAGTGGCCATCCTGAGTGGCCATCAACCATCTCCAGGGGCCCAATGCAAGGCCCAAGAGCCAGTTTGGGAGCTCCACAATTTCTGATTGCACTGCAGATGCCTGGTTTTCCCTGTAAACACAAATCCCTGTCCCCTGGCCACTGCTGCTCATCCCGTGCCACCAGAGGACACGAAAAGAACCACACTCACCCGTCAGGATGTGAGATGAGAAAGAAGGAAGTTTATTTTTGGGTTCAGGGTTTAAATAGGGTTTGGACTTTGACCAGCGATTGGGGGGCAAGGTTAACACCTCTCCAACCCCACTGGTCAAACCAGAAGTCCACCACAGAGAGGAATGTAAAAACAATCCACTTTGTTTATGTTACAATGCGAGAGAACTCTCCAGTCCAAGAATGAAAACATCAGAAGGCTGAAAAATCAGGGGGACAATCCCCCACTGCAGAGGGGACACTATTGGCCTTGGAGGTTTCTGACCTTCCTTTTTCAGAGTGGTGACCACTGAGCACTGAGCACTGACCCTTCCCTGCAGCTCACCAACGCAGGGGACGATGTGGTGGTTTTCTACAACGACAAGGCTTCGCTGGCCACCCTGCTGGAGATGATGACGGCAGCCAGGGACGGGGTGGAGGAGAACAGCCCCCTGATGTACCACATCTCCCTGGTGGACCTGCTGGCTGCCTGCGCCGAGGGCAAGAACGTCTACACCGAGATCAAGTGCACGTCCCTGCTGCCCCTGGAGGACGTGGTGCGGGTGGTGACACATGAAGACTGCATCACGGAGGTACAGGGTGGCAGCCAGGAGGACACCAGGGGCTCTGCACTGATTGTCCCCTGACGAGGTCCCTGCCCCTTTCCCCCGTCCCTGGCAGGTGAAGATGGCCTACGTGAACTTTGTCAACCACTGCTATGTGGACACGGAGGTGGAGATGAAGGAGATCTACACCAGCAACCACATCTGGACGCTCTTCGAGAACTTCACCCTGGACATGGCCCAGGTGTGTGGGTAGGGACACAACGGGGGTGGCTTGGATGGGGACAGCGTGGCGTTACCAAGGCTCCTTTGAAGCCTTCTGCAGGGCATGGATGCACATGTGGGACCTCATGTAGCTGCCACACTTGGGGCTGGGGAGTGGTCAGGGCTCTCTGTGACCACAGGAGCTGTGTCACCGGCCACGTCCCTCAGCTCAGTGTGGTCCCAGCAGCCTCTGGGCAGACACAAGCTCTCCCCAGTGCCATCAGCGTCCTCCCTGTCCTCACAGATGTGCAAGAAGCGGGAGAAGCGCCTGCCAGACGCCACGCTGGAGAAGTACGTGCTGACAGTGGTGCTGGACACCATCAACGCCTTCTTCAGCTCGCCCTTCTCGGAGAACAGCACCTCGCTGCAGGTGACAGGGGCTGGGCAGGGTGGCAGGGGCAGGACAGCGGCTCAGCCAGCCCCTCAAAACACGGTTTGGATGCGTGTGCTGACGCTCCTGCCTCCCCCAGACCCACCAGACCATCGTGGTGCAGCTCCTCCAGTCCACCACGAGGCTGCTGGAGTGTCCGTGGCTGCAGCAGCAGCACAAGAGCTCAGTGGAGTCCTGCATCCGCACGCTGGCCATGGTTGGTAAGGAGCCACTGCCGTGCCCAGGGGACAGGGCTACCCCAGGCTGTGTCTGCCCAGCAGCGAGCAGGACACCCTGTCCCTCCTGCAGGGGTGGCAGGACACCACGGTGAGGGGCTGCCAGCTGGGGATGGAGACATGCAGCTCCGGGATGTGTCATTGTAGGACACGAAAGAAAGATGAGAGACTGCAAATATTTCAGAAGGCAAAGAGCGTGGAAAAAAGGCTTTATTGTCTAATTCTTACTACCTTTTATAAGGTGTTTCAATACAGACTTGACATGGTTGGTCAATAGGAGCAACACCTCTCTAATCCCATTGGTTAAACCAGAGAAACAGCAAAACACCACCGGGAGAAAGATTGTTTTGAGAAAGGAGAGTTGTTTGCCAAGATTGTTTTGAGAAGAAGCTTCCTTGAGAAATTTTTCCTTGAGAAAAAGTTAGCAGGTGCTAGCAGGCTAAAATCTCTCCGACCCAAAAATATCAGGCCCAGAGGGATGTGCTTTTTTTTTGAGCTTCATCTCAGCACGCCCAAGATAATGTGGGGATAACCACAGGCTGGGCTTGGCTGGGAGCTCCCTGGTGTGTCCCTGCCCGGACACAAAGCCAACATTGACAGTGGTTTTCCCTGGCCAGGACTTTGCCCTCCGTGTGCAGCTGCCTGACTCAGGCTGAGGGCTGTTAGCACTGAGTCACCGTGGAAAGGATTGCTGGTGGCTGGGCTCTGGGTGGGGATTTCCCTTTGGAATTCCAGGCAGGGTGCTTGCAGCCTCCTGACGCCGCCGGGCTTTCCCAACCAAAAACTAGGGCTGGGGCCTTTTCCCACCCAGCGTGGGGCTGTGGGTGTTGGGATGTGTGGGAACACTCCAGCCCACGCTGGCCTGGAGGAGTTTACTCGTGTATTTACCCCAAATCTGCTGCAATTGAGGTGAACACTGGTGTGAAACTGAACACTGAGGTGAAAGGGTGCCCAGACAGGGTGGTGTGCCCCGGCTGGGCGGTGGCTGTCCCAACCCCATCCCCGTGTCCCTCAGCCAAGAGCCGCTCCATCGCTCTGCCCATGGACCTGGACGCCCACGTGAGCTCCCTGCTCAACAGCAGCTCCACCAGCACGGTGCAGAGGAACACCTCCAGCTACAAGGCGGCCACACGCAGCTTCCCCCGCGTCTCCGCCACCCCAAACCAGTGGGACTACAAGAACATCATCGAGAAGCTGCAGGTACAGGGCGGTGCAGTAAAGCATCCCCCACGTGCCCGAGTGGGCATCTTTGTATGAGGAAAGAGTTTTCAGCTTACCTTAAAGAGATAAGGAAGGCAAACTAGAAAGTTCTGCGCCTTTCTCGTTGTAATTGGCTCAGTGCTAAGAGAGGAGCGCCTCTTGGACCTTGTGGCTGTTCTTCAAATCCTGTACCTTTCCCTCTCGAGCAAGCCAAATTGTCCCTCCTAAAACATGAAGTATTTAGGAAGGAGCACAAAGGAACTAAGGGGCTTTTTAGAGTGTTTTCAGCAGGGTGTCGGGTTTTCTCGGACACCTGTGCACGGCTTTTCTTTTGTTTTCTGTAACGTTTATTTTTCATTTATTAAACCTTTTACTTTACAAAACACACCTGAAGATCAGTCTAGCCAAAATTACTTCAAGCCCATCTGCAAGGGCTGGACCCTCCGAGATTGATCCATTTACAGGGGGCTCACAACACTCTGGCCAGGTGTTAAATTGTATCAGGGCAGGGCGTGGCGGCGCTCAGGTGGCCGGAGGGCGCTGGCCTTGCAGGCTCCCTGTCCCCTGTGTCCCCTGGCGCTGAAGGGCGGTGCTGTGGCTTGCAGGACATCATCAACGCCCTGGAGGATCGCCTGAAGCCGCTGGTGGAGGCCGAGCTGTCCGTGCTGGTGGACGTCCTGCACCGGCCGGAGCTGCTCTTCATGGAGGGCACGGAGGCGTTCCAGCGCTGCGAGAGCGGGGGGTTCCTGTCCAAGTGAGCCTGATTTGGGGGTGCTGGGAAGGGTTTGGGACCTTCATCCTGCTTTGGCTGTGCGTCCCTGTGTGCCTGCAGCCCGGAGGGGCGGTGGGGGTGGTTCCCTCAGGGGTCCCCGGGTCCCTCCCAGCTGTGTGACGATGGCTCTGCTGTGACAGGCTGGTGCAGCACACCAAGGACCTCATGGAGACGGAGGAGAAGCTCTGCATCAAGGTGCTGAGGACGCTGCAGCAGATGCTGGTGAAGAGGAACAAGTATGGGGAGAGGGTGAGCGCTGTGATCCGTGTCCATGCAGGCCCCGCTCCCGGGCTGGCAGAGCCCACCCTGGGCACCCGGGGGTGCTCAGCCGGTTCTGCCCTGGCCCCAGCCTTGGCAAGGGGACGCTGGTGACGTTTGTTTGCCTTGGCAGGGCAACCTGCTGCGGAAAATGCTCATGAACAATTACCTGCAGAACAAGAGGTCCAGCTCCAAGGGGGAGATGGGGGATGCTGCTGGGGGAGGTGAGTGCCCCTCTCCTGCCCCTTCCCCTCAAATTCCCGGCTCCCAAGCGGTGATGGGACCAGGTCTGTGGCTGGTTGCCATGTCCCCACCTCCAGGGCAGCAGAGGATTTGGGGAGGTGAAGGGATGGCCCTGAGATGCCCCAGTTGTGCTGGCTCTGTGCTACACAGCATCACATCCCTCGTGTTCTCTCCCTCAGGCCAGGACCAGGACTGGTCAGCCATCGCCGCTGTCCAGTGCCGGCTGGACCGCGAAGGGGCCACCAAGCTGGTGGCTGACCTCATCATGAACACCAAGAACGAGAAGATCTTCCAGGAGAGCATCCTGCTGGCCATCCGCCTGCTGGACGGCGGCAACACCGAGATCCAGGTGCTGAGGGGGATCGAGCAGCCAGGGGTTGATGTGTGAGGGGCCAGTGCCCAGCCCTGGGTGGTGGGTTTGGCCAAAATCCCTCTTGTTTGTGCTGAAATCTCGTGATTTGAGTTTCCCAGCTCCGTGGCTGGGTGAAGGACTGGAGGCTGCGGGAGGGGCAGGTGGTTCCAGGTTGTTTCTGGAGTTCTGCTGATGCCCTCTGCCGGGAAGTCCTAAAACGACTCAGGGCTGCAGCTCTTGTGGGGGACCTCCAGGGTTATCCCGAACCCTTTGTCACAGGGAAGCTGAAAAGTGCAAAGCCCAGCGGGGCTCCAGGCAAAAGCCAGGTTACCCTGGGCAGTGTCTGGAGCGCTGGGGCTGCTGCTCGAAGGGACAGGCAGGGACACTTTGGACCCTGTGGTGGGGACCTGAACGAGCGTCCTTCCACCAGAAATCCTTTTACAACCTCATGACGAGCGACAAGAAGTCCGAGAAGTTCTTCAAGGTTCTGCACGACCGGATGAAGAAGGCGCAGCAGGAGACCAAGTCCACGGTGTCGGTGAACATGAGCGACATCGGGAACAAGCCCCGCGAGGACAAGGACGAGCCAGACCCCGGCACCAAAGGTGTGGGGCTGTGTCCCTTTGTCCCCTGGGGAAGGGCAGCGCTGGCTGGGTGACAGCCTCAGCTGACGAGGGGACAATTCTCTCCAGGACGAGGGGACACCTTCCTGATGCCCGGCACCCCCACGCGGTACCCGATGGCCGTGGGGTTCCGCAAGGGCCACGAGCCCGGGGAGCAGGGCCAGAACAACGAGATGGGGGTGACGGTGCTGATCATGGAGCCCATCCTGCGCTTCCTGCAGCTGCTCTGCGAGAACCACAACCGCGACCTGCAGGTTGGTGCTGGGGCTGCGGGGCTCGGCTGTGGGGTTGGGCTGAGGGAAGGCTGGGATCTGCCCCACTCTGGCCCCAAAACCTTGCGGGACCAGAAGCTCTGTGCCTCAGTTTCCCCATGTGCAGTGCAGCATCCCTTGGGGATAACTTTGGGATGTGGGAGGAGTTCACGGCTGTGGGACTGAGCTCTGTGGGTTACAGGGGCAGTCTCAGATGTCTCAGATGTCCCTCAAACTGCAGCTGGAGGGGTGTGGGGAGAGAGGGATCAGGACCCCATTCCTGGGCTGTGCTCCACAGAACTTCCTGCGCTGCCAGAACAACAAAACCAACTACAACCTGGTGTGTGAGACGCTGCAGTTCCTGGACATCATGTGTGGCAGCACCACGGGCGGGCTGGGGCTGCTCGGCCTCTACATCAACGAGTACAACGTGGCCCTCATCACCCAGACCCTGGAGACCCTGACCGAGTACTGCCAGGGGCCCTGCCACGAGAACCAGGTCTGGGCATCACCCCCCAGATCTCATCACAGACCATGGGAGGTTCTGGGGGGGATGCAGGGACAGGTTTTGGGTTCAGAGTGTGAACAGGAGCAGAACGTGGGCAGCAGAGGCCACAGGGTTCCTGCACACATCACCAGCTGCTGCTTGGCTGCCAAATGTGCTGATGCAGATGGGGTGATAAATAATTCAGCGGTGTGAATGGGACCCTTTGCAGGGAGAGAGGAGGTTTGGGGGCCCAGGGCTGGAGGCAGGACAGTGTTTTGGGCCAGGAGGGTGGAGCTGGGAGGACTGGCAGGATCTGTGGGATAACACATTGCCCGACTCCCCCAGAGCTGCATCGTGACCCACGAGTCCAACGGGATCGACATCATCACAGCCCTGATCCTGAACGACATCAGCCCCCTCTGCAAGTACCGCATGGACCTGGTGCTGCAGCTGAAGGTGCACAGAGCCCTGGGCTGGGGTGGTGGGGACGTGTCTGTGTGTCACTGAGTGTGTCACTGAGTGTGTCACTGCAGGGACTCCCTGGCAGGGTCATGGGGTGTGCTGTGGTCACTGTAGAGGGGTCCCTGCCTGTGTCAGACCCTCGGCTGTGGGAGCAGATGGGCTCAGTGGGGCAGGGCTGAGGCACCTCCACCACACCCAGATGCCTCTGGCACCAGGGAGTTGGTGGGGGCACAGGATAATTCTGCCCACCCCAAAGCCCTGGGCAGTGGCAAGGCACAGCCCTCCTCACCACGGGCTCCTCCTCACCAGGACAATGCCTCCAAGCTCCTCCTGGCCCTCATGGAGAGCAGGCACGACAGCGAGAACGCTGAGCGGATCCTCATCAGCCTCCGTCCCCAGGAACTGGTGAGGGAACTGGGAATGTCCCACTGGGAATGTCCCACTGAGCCCCCAGTCCGTGGCTGAACGTCCTCTGCCCCGGGTGGTGCTGCAAAGTTCCTGCTTTGCACCCAAGGACCACCTCCCCTGCCCCGCTGCTGCCCAAATCCTGCCCAAATCCAGGGAGTGGGGAGGAGCTCAGTGCCCCTGTGCTGCCTTGCTTGCAGGTGGATGTCATTAAGAAGGCCTATCTGCAGGAGGAGGAGTGTGAGAACGGAGAGGTTTCCCCCCGGGAAGTTGGACACAACATTTATATCCTGGCGCTGCAGGTAGGGAGCTGTAAAAGCATCCTGCCAGGCTGTGCTCGCAAGGTTTCACTTTCCTCTCCATATTTATGCACATTTTCCTCCATAACCATGCACATTTCCTCCAGCCAGATCGGCCTCCCTGGGGAGCCAAATGTGCCTTGGGCTGTGGGGAGCAGCCACAGCTTGCTGGCCATCCTGTGCCCCATGTCCCCCTCCCGTGCCTGCCATCCTGTGCTCACTGTCACCATCCCTGTCCCCCTCCCAGCTCTCCCGACACAACAAGTCTCTGCAGCAGCTCCTGAAGCCGGTGAAGCGAATCCAGGAGGAGGAGGAGGAGGGAATCTCATCCATGGTATGGAGAGACCTTGGGGATGGAGGCCCAGCCCTGACCCGAGGCTGCTAAGAGCCCTTGCAGAGCTCACCTGGGCTTTGTAGTACAGGATTTGATGGATTTTGGTGTTCCCCGGGGGATTGAAGAGGGACAGACACCTAAATGCCCTTTTAGCCCAAAGGTGTGTGTGTGCCCCGTTGTGGGGTGACACAGGCTGGTGGCCCTGGGGGGGTCCTGCCCTTGCCCACCTCCCCCTTTCCCTTCAGCAAGGAAGGGCCGAGTCCTTTGCTGCCGTTCCTTGCCAGGGTTCCTCAGATCCCGACAAGATTCAGCAGGAATGTGATTTCCCCGGGGGTTTTGTGAGCACTGGTTTGTAATTTGTGGATTAGCAGCACTTGGATGTAATTATTGCAGGGAATCGATTGTCTGTCACTGCGGGGAGCACTCGCACCCCTTATGGAAGTTTTAATTCATTTGCTTTTCCCTGAAAACCTCATCAGCTGTGGGAGATGTTGAGGCACGTTGTGGGAACAGTCGGATCCTGCTTCTGGCTGGATCCTCATCCTCTCCCTTTCCCTCTCCCCATCCAGCTCAGCCTTAACAACAAGCAGCTGTCGCAGATGCTGAAGTCCACGGCCCCGGTGCAGGAGGAAGAGGAGGATCCTCTGGCTTATTACGAGAAACACACGTCCCAAATCGAGGCAAGACCTCTTGGCTGTTGGCGTTCCAGCCTCCCCACGGTCCATGAATCCCACCTGGCTCCAGACGCTTCATGTCCCATTATTTTGCACCAGGAGCTGTGCCCCCTTCCCATCCTCATGCTGGCAGGAGCATTAGCTCCAGGACCTTTGGGATGAGCAGCCCCCTGGACCCTTCCCCTCTGTCCCAGCAGTAGTGGGATGCAGCTGATCCAGCAGCCTCACCCTTGGCATGGATCCGCTGTTCCCACGCTCCCAACCTACCACAGCCAGGGCTGCCTCTGCTCGGGGCACTTGGGAAGCTTTTAAACGAGTGGCTGACAATATTTGGATCCTGTGGAGCGCGAGGGAGGAGGGGAAGGCACAGCTGGATCTGGGAAGGAGGGAGAAAACCTCAGCTGGGCAGGATCTGAGGGCTCTGCTCCCCGCAGATCGTGCGGCTGGACCGGAGCATGGAGCAGATCATCTTCCCCGTGCCCGGGATCTGCGAGTTCCTCACCAAGGAGACCAAGTACCGCCTCTTCACCACCACGGAGCAGGACGAGCAGGGCAGCAAAGTCAGCGACTTCTTCGACCAGTCCTCCTTCCTGCACAACGAGATGGAGTGGCAGAAGAAGCTGCGCAGTAAGAGCGAGGCAGAGCCTCCCCTGGGGGATATTCCTGCTGGGAAAGGGCTGCACGCCTGGGCGCGGCATCACCGAGCTGCCCGTGCCCTGCAGAGCGCCGCACACCTGGCAGGGTGGGAGTGGGATTCCTCTGTGCTGTCAGGGCAGTTTCTCCACACTCGGAGGTGCGCCTTGCTCACGTTCCCTGGGATTCCAGCTGAGCTCCTTTCCCTGGAAAGCCTTTTCGGTTGCCTCCCCCTAAACCAGGGTCTTGCAGCTGCACATGGGAAATAAAACCTGTTTCTCTGCCCCCTGCAGACCTGCTCAGGGGCTTCCAGGGTGGGAATCCTGGCTGTAAATCCTGGGAACTGAGTAGATGGATACTGGGATGCAGCTGAGGAGTAGTGTAGGGGCTGTGAGGGAGGACAGAGCCAACCTGATTCCAGGGAGTCAGAGTAGGTTTCCAGAGGGCTGGGAAACCAAGGAATGTGAGCAGAGCCACTTAGAAGGTGCACTCCTCTTCCAGCAGATGAGCAGGAATGTTTTCAAAGCACTTCATGAATGGTTTGAAGGAGGTGGGAGGCTGGGTCGGTCTGGGGCCAGCAGCTGCAGAGCCCACGGGGGTCTGGGAGGTGACACTGGGGGACACAGGGGGTCAGAGGGGACTCTGGGTTGGCACAGAGGGTTGGGGATGACACAGGGGGTCAGGAAGGACTCAGGGATGACACAGGGGGTTCAGGAGGTCACAGGGGCTCAGAGAGGACACGGGGATGACACAGAGGGTCTGGGCTGACCCAGGAGCTCCAGGAGGACTCGGTTGGCACGAGGCTGGCTGAGGTTTGTGTGTTGCCTCCTCTCCCCCCAGGCATGCCGCTGATGTACTGGTTCTCCCGCAGAATGACGCTCTGGGGAAGCATTTCCTTCAACCTGGCCGTCTTCATCAACATCATCATTGCTTTCTTCTACCCTTATGTGGAGGCCACTTCCATGGGTAAGTGCCCCGGCACCTGCTGCTCCTCGGGGTGGAAGGGAAAAGGATCTTCACATGCGGGAAAACTGGCACTGCCCTCATCCTTGGGCTCCTACCACCCCAGGTTCTTTCTGCTGGCTAAAGGATTAGTCAGGATTTCAGTTTCCAGCCCTTCCTTCTCAGGGAAACCTAATTTCTCCTGGGCTGCCCTTGCCCTGTTTGTACAATGTGGGAAGCAGTGATGGGATCCATTCCTGTTGTCAGGCAGAGCCTCCCATCACCTGCAGTGGTTCTGAGCTCTCGGATGAAAGATGTTAGTAAATGCATCAGTAAAAACCACCTGAACCGACACAAATCTTGGCAGTGCAGCATCATCATTTCTGATCAAGAGCTCGTTAGCGTGTCTGGCCTGCCTGGCAGCAGCGGTGCCCCTGCCTTTAACATCCACGTGTTCCTCTTCCCAGGAGTGCTGGATTCCCCGCTGATCTCCCTGCTCTTCTGGATCCTGATCTGCTTCTCCATCATGGCCCTGTTCACCAAGCGCTACGGGGTGAGGCCGCTGCTGGTGGCCCTGATCCTGCGCTCCATCTACTACCTGGGCATCGGGCTCACCCTCAACATCCTGGGGGCTCTCAATGTGAGTTTTCCACGTGCTGGGGGATCAGGAGGCTGTCCCGCGTTCCCAGGGCGCAGCAAACCCCACTCCCTCCCGTTTCTGGCCGTCCCCAGCTGACCAACAAGATCGTGTTCGTGGTGAGCTTCGTGGGCAACCGAGGCACCTTCATCCGTGGCTACAAGGCCATGATCATGGATGTGGAGTTCCTGTACCACGTTGGCTACATCGTGACCAGCGTCCTGGGGCTCTTCGTGCACGAGCTCTTCTACAGCATCCTGGTATGATGAATTCAGGTGGCCGGGGGGCACAGGCAGCCTGGCTGCTGCTTTAGGAGCTGGAAGGTTCCTGTGACACTGATTGATAGCGGAGAGAACAATTCCCTGCGCTCTAATCTTTGCACGGGCTGAGCTTTCTGCCTCCCGACAGTATCTATTGCTGTCTCTCTCCTGGTCCTGGGCTGTATCTCTCCTTCTAATCTGCTGTGTGCTTTATCTGGGTCAGCTGGGAGGCAACGTGAGCCGGCGA
This sequence comes from Chamaea fasciata, assembly GCF_029207755.1. NCBI lineage: Eukaryota > Metazoa > Chordata > Aves > Passeriformes > Sylviidae > Chamaea > Chamaea fasciata. The sequence continues at coordinate 3,180,759 of NW_027094110.1, forward strand.
GGGCAGAGCCAGGATACATGTGGCCTATTCTTGGCTCTCCTGCTGTGCATAAGTCACTCCATTCTTCTCTGCTTCCCTTCAGTAAGCTGGGAAACTTAAAGGCTTTGTGAGAAAAGTTAGTCAAGGTCTGCTGAGCGATCCAAGATCTCTGGATAAAAGGGGATATAGATAGGCCAGGCATTATCAAGAGAAGCACCCCGCAGCATTTCTCTGCTCCTGGCTCCTTTCAGCTCTTTGACTTGATCTACCGTGAGGAGACCTTGTTTAATGTCATCAAAAGCGTGACGCGGAACGGGCGCTCCATCCTGCTGACAGCCCTGCTGGCCCTCATCCTCGTCTACCTCTTCTCCATCGTGGGCTTCCTGTTCCTGAAGGATGACTTCATCCTCGAGGTGGACCGGCTGCCGGACAGCAAAGCCAAAGGTTGGGCAGTGCTCGGGGCCGTGGGGCCCTCCACACACATCTCAGGGTGTGCTGGGTGGGGTTTTGCACTGGTTTTGGGGTCACAGAGAGGACAGCTTTGTGCTCGTGCTGCACAGAGCAGGGTTTGGGGTTCGTGGCGGCAGAGAAGGGGGCACAGAGCTCCAAATAAAGGGTCAGCCCTGCGGGGTCTCAACTCTGAGAAAAAGCTTCAGGGACTAGAAAAAGTAGGAGAATATGAGGCAACTTTTCCCCAAGAAGATTGGCATCTTCCTGGGAGCCCGTGGCAGTGGTTTGCTGCCCTCACAGGGCTGGGGTCTCTTCCTTGCAGATGATCCCTTGGGGATGCAAAAGAATGTGGAGACCTTCATGGAGTCGTGCAGCAGTGATAAAATCAGCTGCTCTGCTGCACCCACTGCCTTGGAAGGTAAGGGAGCCCTGTGTGGCAGCGTGGATTTGCCAGCCAGCTGAGGAAAAACCCAGCTTTTCCAAGGTGGAAACTCAATCCACTTCCTGGGACGTATTGGGCAGGAGGCCTTTGAATTTTGCACAGACCCTGGCATAAAAAATGTTGGAGTGGATCCATTCAATCAGAAAGGAGGTGGGAGCTGCAGGAGCGTTTGGCTGCTGGAGGAGCTGCTGGGATGCTGCCGGCAGCTGCTCCTGTGTCACTGCCACTGCAGCTGGAACCACCCCCTGGCAGGGCCTGGTGCTCTGCCTGTGCTCTGAGCCCCTGCCCTGCTCCCCTCCCCAGAGGCCGACCCGGAGCAGTGGGAACGTGCCTGTGACACGCTGCTCATGTGCATCGTCACCGTCCTCAACCACGGCCTGCGCAACGGCGGCGGCGTGGGGGACATCCTGAGGAAACCCTCCAAGGATGTGAGTGGGGACAGCACCTGGCACCTCTTCCTTCTGCTAAACCCTGCTGCAGTCACTGCAGGCCCCCCTTCCTGGGAGCTGTGACACATCCAGCTCCATCCCTCACGTTCTCCTCCTCCCCTGCTGCCACAGCTGTGTCACAGGGCTGGGGTGGCTGGAGCAGAGCTGTGCAAGACACCCAGTTCTCCCTCTCGTCCATTACAGGAGTCCCTGTTCCCTGCCCGAGTTGTCTATGACCTCCTCTTCTTCTTCATTGTCATCATCATCGTCCTCAACCTCATCTTCGGGGTCATTATTGACACCTTTGCTGATCTGAGGAGCGAGAAACAGAAGAAGGAAGAGATCCTGAAGACCACCTGTTTTATTTGTGGTGAGCACTGGGAATACAGGAATTGCCCCAAAGCCCTTCCTCCCCTCCCAGGCTGGGGGAAGGAAAAGAATTTCAGCTGGATCCTGGTTTTTATTTATCACTGCAAAACTTGAATCTGTTCAGCGAGGGGTCACTGCACTGGGAGGGGTTTAAACAAGGACACAGCTGGAGGGAAATTCTCGGTGTTGTTCCTCACCCTGCTAATGAGGTGTTAAACTAAAACCTCATTGTGTGGTTCTTGTCGCTGTGCATCTCACTGCTGAGACCTTCCCTTGGCCAGTGGGGGAAAAAAAGCAGCATATTACTGGAGAAATATAATAGAGAAAATGCTCTGGAATCCTTTCAGTCAGCAGTAGGCATTAAAAAAAAAAAAAAAAGGAAAAAAAAAAACCCAACCAGTAAATCTCTCTGTTTTTTCCTTTAAAGATCCTCTGGGTTTATTTTACTGGGCAGAGGCAGAGCCAGCAGGACAGGGGAAGGAATTGTTCCCTGTGAGGGTGGGGAGGCCCTGGCACACGGTGCCCAGAGCAGCTGTGGCTGCCCCTGGATCCCTGGAAGTGTCCAAAGCCAGGCTGGATGGAGCTTGGAGCAACCTGGGATGGTGGAAGGTGTCCCTGCCCATGGCAGGGGGTGGAAAATCCCTTCCGACCCAAACCATTCCATGATTCTGTGATTTCAAGCAGAAGTCTCCTGAACCCCCAGCTGGGTTGTTGTCCTCTGGTTTGGATGTTTATGTGCTAAATGCCAACTTATTATTAACAGGACTTCAGTGTGGCCTTTGGGAGGGGATGCCCTGGGCTGAATTTCCTTCCACGTGTTTGCTGCTCACTCACCTCCTCCCCTCCCCTTCTCCCCCCTGTCCTCTTCCCCCCTTCCCTGCCTTTCCCAGGGCTGGAAAGGGACAAGTTTGACAACAAGACCGTGTCCTTTGAGGAGCACATCAAATACGAGCACAACATGTGGAACTACCTGTACTTCATCGTGCTGGTGCGGGTGAAGAACAAGACCGACTACACCGGCCCCGAGAGCTACGTGGCACAGATGATCAAGGTAGAGGTGCCCTCGGGGCAGCTCCTTGGCCATTCCAACCTCCCTACCCCAGGGATATCAGGAACAAGGGGCTGGCCAAGGAAAAACAGCTCTGGGAAGTCCTTTTGGAAAATACTGGCTAATGGTGCAGTGCCTGAGTTTGTCATTTGCTGGTTTTTTCCATGTGGTCTGTTGGAGGGTTTGCTCTGTGAGTTGAAGGGTCGAGCCAAGCAGGGAGTGGGGCTTCAAGGATGTTTTGAGGCAAGGGAGGGAAAGGAAAGACAAACTTCTGCACTTCAGCCCATGAAGCAACCTAGAAATGGACCATGCATGGAAAAATTGCAGATTTTTGCAAAGAGAATTTCTTTAATCCCTAAGCACAGGGAGGATGCCTGTTAAACCTTATCTTCCCTGCTCCTCTCTGACCCCTCACCCCAACTCCCCTTGTCTGTGGTCACGTTCCCAGAACAAGAACCTGGACTGGTTCCCCCGGATGCGAGCCATGTCTCTGGTCAGCAATGAAGGGGAAGGGGAGCAGAACGAGATCCGCAATCTGCAGGACAAACTCAACACCACCATGAAGCTCGTGTCCCACCTCACCTCCCAGCTGAATGAGCTGAAGGAACAGGTATGAGAGAGGGGAAATCCCCTGTAGGAACTCTCTGTCCTTCCCAAAATAGCCACTGAGGGCAGGGAGTGGGAGGCAGCCCAAGGCAGCACAATGACGGTACAAGCACAGGGCTCCTGCAGCTCATTTTTGGGGGAATTGGGGACACTTGGGACACGTGGGTTTGGGTCGTGCCTCATCAGCTCAGAGTTTGCTGGCAGAGGCTCAAAGCAGTGCAGTCAGACACTTGGGAAGCACATCCAAGAGCAGGAGGGCCTGGAATTGCCTCAGCGTGTCCTGGTTGGAATTGCAGATGACGGAGCAGCGGAAGCGCAGGCAGAGGATGGGGTTTGTGGATGTCCAGAACACCATGAACCACTGAGACACAGCTCCAGCCACCGAGGGACTGCACCTGTGTCAGCTGAGGAGCCTGCTCCTGCCTGGGCTCCAGGCATGGATTGTCACTGTCTGGGGACAACGGACCACATGGCAAGGGCTTCCCAGGCAGCATCTCCCTTAGAGCACTCGTAAGCAATTCCAGGAGCAGGGACTGGCCGGAGTCTTCCCCACACCTGGGCCCAGGTGTTTTTCTAACACCCTCGTAGGAAGATAAACCATACAGGACTTTCATTCCTCATTGCAATAACTCTTTATTTTGCAATTGTGGAGGGTTGTATCTTTATCTCCATGTGCTCCAGCCCCTCGGCTGTGGGGTGAGTAGCTGTAGGGCCGCACTATTTAACTTATTCCGAGTGCCACTTGTCCCTTTTGTGGATATTTGCCAAGCAGCCCTCGTTATCTGCTGTGCCTGCTCCACGCTGACCCCTCTCCATTTACACAATTCCCTTCATGCCGTGGTGCAGTAAAGAGAACCTGAACTCAAGGAGGTGAACCTAATTTAATTAACTCACCAGATGAGGAGCTGAGCTTGTCCTAGTGGGAACTAAAAAAGTCTTTTGCCTTCTGTGGACCAAGGATCTTTGGGCAGCAGTAGTAGGAGCCTGCAGGTTTACAGGAGTTCACTGTGAAGGGGTGTCCTGTGTTTTAGTTTCATAGTTTCATCTCTGGTGTCATATTTTACCTTTTTTTGTTTTTTCCTTTTTTTTTTTTTTTTTTTTTTTGGTTGTTATCGTTGTTACTTAAGAACTGAAGTGTAAATTGCCTTAACTAAATTAAATACAGAATCGTGTTATAATAAAAACTACAACGTGGTAAAGGAAGTCCCCTTCCTGTGCCCTCTGGTGTGTGATGGGGCTGTCAAACAGAAGCACAGAACAAACCCAGGGGCAGAACCCAAAGCAGGGCTGGCACCAAGGTGCTCCCCAGCCCGCTGCTCCCAGCTCCAGGTGTTGCACATCCCTGGCCAAACGCTGCCATGAAGAGCCACCACGAGTACCAGCCTTGGTTCCTGGAGCTCTGGAGCAGAGCCTGCTGCAGTTCCAAATTCTTTCACTGCCTGCCAGGAAATCTCTGCTGAAACCCGTAAAAAGGAGCAGCTGTTGGTGCTGTGGAGCCCTGGCACAGCTCTGCTCCAGACACTCATCCTTCCCAAGCCAGTCCCAGCTCCAAGCCCAAGAACAGACACTGATGAAAGCAGTAAAGCTCTGAAAAGGAATAAAAAAGCCCATAACAGTGAAGTTGCAGCGCACTTGAAATGTGTTTATGGCCCCATCTAGCAGCATGTCATTTAATCCTGCCTTCACCCTCAGCTCTGCACTAACCCACACATCCCTCTCCTCAGGCTGGGGGGGATCTGCACGGAGTTGGCTCCTCCAGCAGCAGCAGCTGATTAAAATCTCAATTAAACTCGTGCAGTGCTCCACTGTCACCATGGCAAAGTCACCCTCCGTCCTCTCTGTCTTCTCCGAAGGAAAATAAATGTGATGATTAAAGTTCTCCCCCCCTCCACTGCCCTGGTCCCTGGGCTAACACACAAACACAAGCACACAGAGGTTTTCACATCCTCTCTCTTCTCTTCACAAGAACATTTAAAGCTGCACCTCCTCCCTCTGGGCAGCTCCTGCTCGTTCCATTCTTTGAGACACAAAGGGCCAGGTTTGACACCACAAAGTTCCCTTCCCTACATTGCTCCAGCATGGATGTGTTCAGCTCTGCCCCAGATTCTCAGCAGAAGAAAAAGGAGGCACTAAATATGAAGAATGTAGAGGGTAACAAAACTGCTGTTGCTAAGAGGAATAAGTGGTTTTATTCATCATGGCAACACGCAGAGCTTCAGGGATATGTACAGTGGAGAAGCTGAGAGCTGGGCCCTCACATGGAGTCCTCCTCGGGTTTCTTGGCAGAGAACTTTTCCCGCAGTCTTTTCCACGTCCCTTTTTTCATGTCTTCCATCTGTTTCAGAATGTCTGCAAAAGGAGAAGGGAGACAGAGATGGGGCCTGAGGAAGATAAGCAGGAAAGCAGAGGAATGAAACCCTCCTAAAACAGCTCTGCCTTCCATCTCATTTCCCTCTCTGACTCTTCATCTTAATGAATTTTCATTCCAGGCCCGAGGCGAGGCTGGTTTCCCTTCCAATCAATGCAGGGAGTCTCTTATCACTAACAACTGATACTCAGTTTCCATGCACTGCAATCAAAGTTAGGAACTGGAGCAGAACAAAACTGCTCTGGCTCCCAGTTCTGCCCCTCATAAAGGATGTGCTGAGAGCATTTCTGTGTGGGGGCACCCGGCTCCTTCCCAAGGCCCGACAAAGAAGGAATAGGAAGGGAATTGGAAGATGGTGAAAGAGAAGCTGAGCTCAGTGTTGGGGTGACATAGCAAACGTGTTCCTTCCACACAGATCCTGCTGTCTGTCCCCACAGAGCCTTTGCTGACCCTCTGTTGCTCCTGACAGTGCAAATTCCAACTGATTCTTCACTCCAATATACCGGGTGACTCTTCAACTGAGTTATTCCTGAACTCACTCCTCATCCAACACCTCCACAGAATTGCAGGCAGCCCCTTGGTGCCCTCCACTCCCAGGGGCTGAGGAGGAACACCAGGGAGCACCCCAAAGAGCAGAATGTCCCTTTCCCCCTGGCCTGCCCTCTCAGAGCAGGCCCAGCAGCAGTACCTGTGGCCAGGATCGTCCTGCAATCCTCCACGGTCACCCCGGTGAAGGTGGTGTCTTTCAGCCGTGGGTACTTCCCAGGAGAGCAGGAAAAGGAGGGAGAGAGATAGAGAAGTCACTTGCAGTGCATGGAAAAGGCCCAAGTGTCACCAGCTGGCACAGTCTGATGCTGTTTTCAGCTGGGATTCACCCACACCAAGAACCAGGCCTGCCCTGCTGACCCAGCAGCTGCCCTGGGTGAGCACAGGCACCGCTGCACCCACCCCTCAGCTGTCCCTCAGGCATTCCCAGGAATGCTGCCATTCCCGGGAATGCTGCAGCAGGTGGAGGCTCCCCCCCAGAGAGAGGGGCAGCGGGCAGTGCCACAGCTCTCACCTTGTTCTTGTAGAAGTTGGTGTGGATCCTGACTAAGCTCTCGTACATCTGGTCACAGGCCTCGGGGTCAGAGATCTGCAGGGGACACAAGTCTGCTTTTACACCTCCAGAGCAAAACCCCTCGTCGTCCCGAGGCACAATGGCCATGAAGGAGCAGCCCAGAATTCCCAGTGCACTGCTGGATACTGCCCATCCTGCTCTAGGCTTTTCCCTCCACCTCCCACCAGCTTGGCCTGCAGGAGTAACAACACTTGGGATTTCCAGAATGGATCTGAATTCTACATCAACAAGATGTGACAGCGAATACACGGCCACAGAGAACGTTACTGGCTGGGCCTGGGAAATCTGTGGCCCTTCCTGCTGAGAGGCCACCTCTGTCACTGCAGGGAATCACACAGGACAAGGTGCCAGGCTGGACCTTAGAAACTCCCTGCAGGGGCCAAAAATAGCCTGTCATTGATTAGGGAAATCAACACAAATGACAGGGAGCGGCTTGAAGGGTAACTGGATTTCTATTTCAGCTGGAAGATCCGGCTCATCCCCAACCTGTGCCAGGTGCCTCTGCCTGGCACAGCCCTTGCTCAGCTGCTTTTCCAGTCTACAGTGTTTTTCCTGGGGGTTTTGGGGGGGTTTTTTTGTGGTACAATGAGCCCAGCTCACCCCAGAACTCAATGTTGCTGCTCCACTAATGGTTAAAACAGGTCAAGAGTAAAAATAACATCAACAGAAAGGAGTCAGGATGAAGTAGGAAGAGCAAGGAAAACCTTTCCTCGTTCAGCAGGGCTGCAGGAGAGGATGCAGGAACAGCCACAGGTGATCCCCCCGTGCCCTGCAGCCCCATCCCAAACACCCCCTGCCAAGGCTCCAGCATTTCCAGCCGATAAAAGGGTGGCACAAACAGCATCCCAGCCCTGGAAATCCTGCAAATCTCCTTCCATTAGATGGCTAAAGAGCCCTTGTGGCTCTAGTTCCCCTCTCAGAAGCTCCTCCTGCCAGCACATTCAGCCTCTCTACACACAAATTGCCACCACTGCTGCACGTATCAATTCAAATTTCCAGGATCAGTGGCAGCTCTGGGATCTTGGAGCCAACTGGTGCAACACATTAAGCTGTCCTGAGCATATGGAAAAGCAATAAAACCCTTCCCAAAATGCCTGCTGCAGACTATTCTGGTCACCAGCACAGTATTAGGAGGCCCCTTGAGGTGGAAAACGCATCTCTGGAACAATGTTTTTATGCTAAGAAAGGGCACATTTGCATTCTGCAGCAACACCTCCGCTCCTGGGAAGGTCTGCAGCCAAGTCAGGCATCAGATCCCCTAATTTATTTCAGCAGCAAAGCCTAAACTCCAACAGAATTACATCTGGAGGCGGAATTCGATTGTACAACCGCTGCATTCCATCAGCGTCAGGCAGTGCTGCAGCATCCCATCATCCCACCCTCGAGGTAAGGAGAGCACAGGAATTAGGTGGATTCCAGCAGAGCTGACAAATTCCCAAAGCTCTGTGCCCCGCTCCCATAACCACAGGAACGGGGTTTTCCAAAGTGCACGGTGTGAAGAGTGTAAGAACTGGGGATAAACCAGTTGTCCTGAGGGTAAAACAGCTGTCCTGAGTACAGATCAGGTGTGCTGAGTGTAAACCATTTGTTCAGAGCACCAACCAGGTGTCCTGGGCACAAATCATTTATCCTGGGCACAAAACCCATTGTCCTGGGCACGAACCATTTATCCTGGGTGCAAACCCCATTGTCCTGGGCACAAACCATTTATCCTGGTCACAAGCCCAGTGTCAAGGGTACAGACCAGCTGGTCCTGGATAGCAATCACTTGTCCCAGGTACAATCCAGGTGTCCCAGGGCAGTTTTGCCTGGCGGAGGCACAAGCCCGTGGCCGGAATTCCAAAGGCTTTCCAGGATGTGCGCTCCAAAGGCTGCCCAGCGCTCACACTCCTGCCCTGCCCGGGAGGAGCCGGGAGCAGCAGGACTCTATCACCGCTGTGGTTCCCGTTCCCTCCCAGCTCAGCATGTGCTGATATTCCATGGAGCCCCAGGCAGCCCCGAGCACAACCTCCTGCCGGCACACAGCCCAGCGAGACCGGAGACAGAGCCGCGTGTGAGCCCCAAAGCCCGCGCTCCGCCCCAAACCCCAAACCCTCCCCTCAGGGTCCCCTCACAGTCTCCTCAGAGCCCCTCAGGGTCCTCTCAGAGCTCCTCAGAGCCCCTCAGAGTCCCCTCAGAGTCCCCTCAGAGCCCCTCAGAGTCCCCTCAGAGCCCCTCAGAGTCCCCTCAGGGTCCCCTCACAGTCTCCTCAGAGCCCGCTCAGAGTCCCGAGTCTCCTCAGAGCCCCTCAGAGCTCCTCAGAGTCCCCTCAGAGCCCCTCACAGTCCCCTCAGAGCTCCTCAGAGCCCCTCACAGTCCCCTCAGAGCCCCTCACAGTCCCCTCAGAGCCCCTCACAGTCCCCTCAGAGCCCCTCAGGGTCCCCTCAGAGCCCCTCACAGTCCCCTCAGAGCCCCTCAGAGTCCCCTCAGAGTCCCCTCAGAGCCGCTGCCGGGCCGCTCCCCGCGCCCTCCCAGGCCGGCGCCGCGGGCGTGCCGCCCTCCCAGCCGCCCTCCCGCCCCTCACCGGCGTGTTCTCGCCCTCGCGGAAGGCCTGTGCCACCCGCTGCCGCAGGAAGGAGCCCAGGTCCCGCCGCCGCTTGCTGTCCTCCGCCGGCCACTCCTCGCAGAGCCGCAGGAAGCGCCGGTAGCGGCTGGCGGCCATGGCGCCGCGTCACGTGGTGCCCGGCCCCGGTCACGTGGCGCCGCCGCCGGGTCACGTGTGCGCGCGGCGGGGCGGGCGCGGCTGAGGGGGGAGATCCCTTCAGGGGCGGCGGGTCCGCAAGTGCGACCGCTCCTGACATTGTCACCGCCCCACGGCCCTGGGTGTCACACCTCGCGGCGTGGGGACCGCAACACCGCCCTAGGCAGCGCCTTCCGCAGCTGGAGCGCCTTTGTCCGTGAGGAAATTCCAGCCTCAACCTCCCCCGGCTCAGCTTGAGGCCGTTTTCCCTTGTCGTGTGTTGTAAAGGCATATTATAAAGTTGGCTTTTCGCAAGGGTGTGTGCTATATGATTCATGACTTTGTGGTAAGGATGTAAGTTTTTATTTCTGCTATTAATAAAGAAAACTAGGCATAGTGGTAGTAGTTGATGTAGTATGCTTGAACTGTCTGTTTGGTCGGGATAACATCCAGTGAACATGTAAAGAAGACCCTGCTATGGATATAATATGCTTAAACTGTCTGTTTAATTAATATAACATCCAGTGAACATGTAAAGAAGACCCTGCTATTGAGATACCAACTGTCAGCATCCACTATCTGAAGAAAGTGTGGACCAAGGCCCAAGCTGGAGGTGATAATGAAGACACAGCCAAGAAACACGCATGCTCTAAAAAGGCAAACCCAAGGAGGGACCATGCAAAACAGCTCCTGGAATATGGAAACTAGTTTATGGAAAATATGAATATTCAACAGATTGATACAAGAGAAAGGGTATTTAAAGGATGACTCTGATATAGCAGGGTGTGGAGTTGGCTGAATGCCATGTCACCTGGCCGGCTGCACTTTGCTTTTTTATCTCCTAATTGTCATATTTTGTTTTAAACCTATTTCTTAAAATTTACATAGAAGGTGAACCTCGTTTTTCACATCATGTCCCTTGGGAGCAAAGCTTGACCCCCGCCTGGCTTCCCCCTCCTGTCAGGGAGTTGTGCAGAGCCAGAAATTCCGCCTGAGCCTTCCTTTTGTCCAGGCTGAGCCCCTTTCCCAGCTCCCTCAGCCACTCCTCACAGGATTTACGATGGTTTGAGTTGAAGGGACCTTAAATCCCATTTTATCCCCATAGGCAGGGACACCTTCCACAACCCCAAGTTGCTCCAAGCCCCGTCCAACCATTCCCAGGGATGGGGCAGCCACACTGTGCAGGTGTATGGGGCTAAAAAAGGGAGGGCACATTGAGCCTTTTCTAATTATTCAGGCAGCAAGTTGTTTGCTGTGCAGCGATGAAGAGCGAGGGGCTGTGGCTGTGGTGTCACACCCAGACTTTTCTCATCCTGCTGTGCACCCTGAGAATGCTCAGGTGGCTCTGTACAAGCTCACCCACAAAGCCACAAAGCCTTATCACAGACCTCTGATGCGAGCCAGGACAATCCATGACTCAATCCCTGCTCAAATTGGGTGTTTGCGGCTTTTTTTTTTTACAGTTTGTGGTCAAGCAATAACGCAGCACTGACAAGACTCTTCCCAGGTGGACTCTGGGCCAAGCAAAATACACAATTGGGCCAGATGCCTTAAATTTTCCAGCTCTAAATTGCAGTAGCTCCCCAGCTTTCTGCTGTAAATCCAAGTGAAGCGTCTCCCTTGGGATCTGGTGTTCAAACCTGTGGTGCTAACAGCTCTCTTAAAAAATTATGGGCTTAAAAAAAGGATAATGCACTTCAAGGATGCTGCAGGAGGGGAAAAAGAGATGGACAATGGTGGGAGTTACTTCCACAATTTTATTTATATCCCCACTCCCCGGTAGTGGAGTTCTGTAGCTCTGTTCCTTGTGCAAGGACTTCTTCAGATTTCCCACACCATGCAGGAAGGAATTATATTTGTTCCGTCATAAGAATAAAATCTGTCCACAAAAGCTGTAAACATTATTTTTAGAGTCTTTTGTTACTGTCTCCTTCAAACACACACATACACACACACGCAAACACACACACACACACACACACAGAGTATTTGTATCAAAGAATTTCTGGGTGACCTTTGACATCCAGTCCCTGACTCAATCTCACACTTTTTTTTTCTTTTTTTTCTTGTTGTTGATGTTTTTGTTTTCGTTTTTTTTTAAAGCAAAAATCCCTTGATGTGAATGTTTTTTGTGGCTGACACAGAAAGTTTTTCGTGGCTGACAGAGTTGTCGCATTCCCTCTCTTCCAGCCTCAATGGAGCCTCTTTCCTAGAAAATCCGTGGAAAATTCCCTGTTAGAACCCCACAGGGATGTTAAAGCTTGGTGAGGTGCAGCTCTTGGTCTGAACAGGTGCGCAGAGAATCCCCACCAGGAGCGCTGGGAATGTTGGAGGATGTTTTTCCCTCCCACCTGAGCAGGAGCAGGAAGGGAAGCTCCAGAGGGGGAAGCTCCATCTGTTCGTTCCTGCCCCAAACCCCCTCCTCCCGCTCGGCTGCAGGGCGAGCAGCTCCTGGTTTATCCTTAAGACTCTTCCCAAGTAATGCTTTCTTTGGCTCACAAATAAATCAAGGACAGCAGTAAAACCAGAAAGGAAAATAAATCTTCTGATGGACGGCAGAGAGAGAGCAGATTCTCCCAGTTCTCTGCTTTCCACCCTTCAGTTCAGTGACGGCGCACGGAGAGTTTTTCAGCACTTCCCCATTTATCCGTGCTCATTATGGCACATCCAGCGGCCGGAGGGTCCCACACAGCCGACCCCTGGCGGGATTTTCAGGGCTGTCAGTCACTAGGAAATCCAGGCCGTTTCACAGAAATTCTCACTTCCCTTCCGACAGGCTCTGAAGGATTTTGATGAGGTTCTCCAGGCCAAAAATGTAGCCATGGTCCGGCCCGTCGTGCGGGGTGGGGTTGGGGTTGCTCTTGGAGCCTTTGAAGGTGGTGTGGGCAAAGTCTATCATCCTCACATCCACCCTGGAGGGGTTCGTCGTGCCGTGAGTTTTTGGGAAGGGCAGGTGGTGATCCGCGCTCTCCTTGTGCTCCTGCCCGTCGTAAATGATGAGGAGGGAGCTGGAGTAGAACCTGTAGGAGCTTTGCTTCCTGATGACGGCGAGCAGGGCCTTGAGGCGCAGGATGATGGGCTCCAGCAGGTCCGTCCTCAGCTGGTTCCCGTTGCACAGGAACTGCCGCAGGGTCTGCTGGAATCCCTCCGGGGACAGCTTCCTCCCGTAGTATTTGTCTTTGCACAGGAAGTGCCCCGTGTCTGCCTGGTAAACCTGGGAGGGAAGAGAGGAATAAGCCATAAAATCGTAGAATTTTAAAGCGGTGAGGGATTCACAGGTGATGCCTTAAGGCATCAATGCCTTTATATTTTTCAAATCCTGTGCTGCTTTAGTGCATAAGTCTAAACTTCATATAAGGTGTTGACTGCTTTGGTGGTTAACACTTGACACTGACACTCTTTGGTCAGACAAAGCAATTCCTCTGGGGCTGGAACCCAAGGACACCCTACAGCCTCCGGCCCTGAGAAGTGCAAACAACAGTGAATTGGGGAGGAGCGAACTGGGTAAATTATTGGGTAAATTACTGGGTAAATGAAGTAAATGACTTCATTACCTGAAGGTGTAATTGGAGAATTAACCCCTGATATGCAAATAGACCAGACTTATAGCTCATGACCGTCATCCAACTTGGGGTGTAGCCTCTGGGAGGCTTTTGACTCCCCAGGGTGTATTTATTAAAGGCCTTTAATAAATACCCACTTTATCCTCTTAACTCTGTCCAGCCTCTGTTCCACTCCAAGGCATCACTATGACCACTGAAGTTTAACTCTGCCCACAGGAAGATGCCAGAGATCAGAAAAGGACACAGGTTCTGACTTTATATATTTTGCTTTATATTCCGTTCTCATTACTCTCAAATTATCCTTCAGGCAGGTTTCAAAACCTGCTTGAGAATAGCGAGTGAGGGAAATGCGTGGTTTGGGATTCCAGGAGGAAGGATGGGGATTTCCAGCAGGAGAAACTGAGTCCAAAATGAACCCCTGGCTCTCACAGCTCCAAGAAGGGGCAGCTCAGTGAAAGCACAAGTGGGGCAATGTGATGCTTTTGGGGTTCTTTCCTGCAGCAGCCAAGGGCTGAGCAGGAATCTGTGTGTAAAAGCAGCTTGTCAGATGGGGTGAAGGGTTCCAGCTGCTCCCACTGGTGGCAGTGGCGCAGAGAAAGGGTCACCCTAAACGTGCCGTATTTGACACCCTCTCTGACAGGACGCAGAGCTGGGTGTGGCCACTTTTTACAGCTCACGTTTGGGGGGAAAAGTGAATAAAACCCCTTCAATTCACACCAGCCAAGAACCCCTGGAGATTCCAGCTTGGTTTGAACCAAGGAGGGAACCAAGACAGCGAGGGGGATGTGGAGGCTTTACCTGCATCCCACAGATGCGCACGCCCAGCGACGCCGAGGTGCTCTGCTCACACTTCTTGATGTGCCGGGCTTTCTTCTCCTCCGAGGCGTCGTCCCCGTGCTGCCGAGTGCCCATCTTCAGGTCCAGGATGCAGGGGTAGCTGTACTTGGACACCACGTTCTCCAGCAGGAGAAACTCTGAGCGTGACTTAAGGGAAAACCCAATACTTTTAAATTCTAATTGAAAGAGGCCTTAAATCAAAGCAACTGCTGACACTCTCCGTAACAGCTCACAACTGTAATGAGACTTCCTGAGCCAATTTCTCCGACGTGTCATTGCTATGGGCCTCTCGCTGCCAATTCCAGTTAATTTACTGTACTACAGCCCTACCAATTAAAGCCCCAACAGCTCCATTCTCCAGTGACACCGTAGCCCTGGGCTGTGGCTCCGACACCTTCCCTCGGTGCTGAGCTCGCTCCGGTGGGTGGGGGAAGTTGTTAAACTCTATTACTCACATGACTGGTGGGTAATGGAGTGTAATAGGAAAATAAAAGGCGAGGCAGCTGCTAATTCCTGAATAGTTGTGTTTTTAAATGTATGCCAAGGGGATCTTTGACTTCTGCTGAGAACTCTTTATGGGAAATGGGATTTTATTCTTTTTTTTTCCTAACAGGCACAGAAGATAACAGAGAATATTCCTTATTTTCCCAGGGTCTGTGCAGAGGAGGGGATGCACCCCCCTGCAATAAACCCTAAAAACTGATTTCCACCTGTTATCTGTAGCCAGGACTGTGCTGGAGGGGAGAGAGGAGAAAGGATACGGTGAAGTTTGTTCTCGTTGTGCTTGGAGGACATGCGGTTCAGGTGCTGCCTGTGGCAGTGCAGCCCCCAGGGGTTGTGGCTCTTCCTTTCTGGCTGCTTCCCATTTGCATCTTCCAAAAGGGAATCTGTGTGGTACTGAAGGTCTGTCCTCAAAAGCATCTTCCCAGGGCAGCTAGACAAAGCACACAAAGGGACACGTCGGGTTTATAAGCTCCAGAGGAGAATATTCCCTTCCTTTTTTTTTTTTTTCTTTTTTCTGTAGAGCCTCAAACTTGATAAGGTGGATTTTCAGGAACTCTCAAAGGAACCATATTGATCATGTCCAACCTGCAGAGATCCTTTGTTACTCCATAACAGTAATTTTCAGAAAGCCAGCTATTGCTGCCTGCCAATATTTTTTTTCATTATAATTTAAAGTGTGCTGGCTCCCTTGAAAAGCCATTCACAGCCCCAGCTGCCAGAGATCTCTATTTATCCACCTAATGGGCACAGCACAGGCTAATGGTTCGACAGTGGGAATGATTCCCAATTTGGAGGGGCTGGCTTCAAGGAGGGGAAGGAGGGAAGGAAAGAGTGATGAGGAGATCTGTTCTCCTTGGGGGGTCATTCCTTGGTCTCACTCATCCCAACTCGAGCACTCCCATCACTCCAAAGGCAGCAGTTCCACGGCAGGGATATTCCACCTGCAGTGCCAGGTGGCCCAGGGCTGCTCTGAACCAGTTTGGGATGAAGGATTTCCTGCAGAAAACCTCTGGGAGCCAGAAAACCTCTGGGAGCACCAGGTGTCTTCCTGGAATGGGATGGGATGGGACTGAAGCCCCTCTGTTGCCAGCAAAGGGACATTCCATGCTCAGTGACGGTTCTCCCATGGCCTCTCCTCTCCTGGAGCATGCTGTGCTCCTCCAAGGAATGGGGGTCAGACCATAATTTGACGCAGGTATTTAAGAACAACATCCCAGATCCACCCCACTCCATCCCTGCTCTAGGGAAGAACAGAACCAGACACACAGGGCTTGGCTGTCCTATTCTTCACCTTGACTGGGCCCTGCTTTTGCCCTAACCCCACAGCTGGGCCACCAAACCCATCCCAAACCCATCCCAAACCATCCCAACCCCACCCAAGTGGCAGATGCCAGCCAGGAGGACTGCAAGGAGTGACAGACCCTCACCTGTCTTTGAAGGTCTTGGTGACCTGGGTGTGGCTCCACTTGCATTTGTGCCACAAGGTGACCGGGGGGTCACCGCCGGCGCTGCCGTCGGGCTGGCCCAGACCGGGGCTCGCTATCAGGGTCAGGTTGCCCAGGCTGTCCTTCTTGAGGTGCACGGACACGATGCCTGGACAGAGGGGAAAACAAACGAGGCAGAGATGAGCCCGTGGGGTGACACAGAGGCCTGGCCACCACCTCGTGGTTTGGTGGCCTTTTACTGATCCCACTCTGATTTCAAGCCCAATAAAACATCGTTAGGCTGAGACCCTGGAAAATACTCTCGGGATTTTCAAGTTTCCCCTCTCAAAGCTCCGTTTGAACCCCATGTTCCTTTGTCCCCCACTCCTCCAAGCTCTGCTGTGCTCTGGGTGACCCAGAAAAGTCCCCCGCTCCAGATCAGGAGCTCCCAGGTTATTTATCACAAGGGATTTAAATGCCTTTGAAAGACAGCACAAGGCTGGAAACACTTTTCATTGGCAGGAAGCGAAGGGAGGGCTGGGGACAAGGCATTTTCCAAGGACACCCAGCGTGCCAACTGCTGCTTTTAACTGGAGAGTTCCAGGAGCAGGGCAGGGATGTGGCCATGGGCTGGCACTGCTGCCCACACATTGTCATGGTCGTGTCCTTCCCCCAGCGCCAAGGACCAGCACCCGGATCTCCCGCGGGGGGCTAGAGTGTCACACGTCCCAGTGTTTGTGCCCAAAAGTGGCCAGCACTGTGACCGGAGGTTATTTTTTTCCACCCTGAGCGCTTAAAACACCATTCTGCATTTGAACGTCGCAATTTTTCCCTGACTCCGACAGGAATCACAGGGCTCAAATGCCAGCCGGTGCAGCACGGATTTAGCCCAACGCGAGTCCATCCCTGGCACGGGGCCGGCTGTCTGCTCGTCTCAAGTGACAGCGCAGGAATGGCCACGGATCGCGCTGCCGCCGGCTCTGACCTTTCTGGGAAAGGCTGATAACGCCATCCCCCTCCCGCAGCTCCCCCGAGCCTCCCCACGCTCCTCCGGGGGCGTCCTCAGAGCTCAGCCTTAAGCTGCATCAGGGGAAGTTTAGGTTAAACATCATTAAAAAAAAAAAAAAATTCTTCACTGAAAGAGTGATTGGGCACTGGAATCTTCTGCCCGGGGAGGTGGTGGAGTCACCGTGTTCGAAAAAAAGGCCTGGATGTGGCACTCGGTGCCAAGGTTTAGGTGGTGAGGTGGTGTTAGATCCGAGGTTGGATTTGGTGATCTCAAAAGTCTTTTCCAACCTGGTTCATTCTGTGATGTGGGGCTCAGGGGGCTGCCAGCTCCCAGAGAGGACAGGGGCCAGGGACAGGGCAGTGGGACCGGCAAAAGCAGCACTGGGAAAAGCCCAGTTGGGGACACTGGGATGGATCCAGCTGTGCCCAGGGGGTCTGTGGGGCCTTTGGGGAGCTGGGATGGATCCAGCTGTGCCTAGGGGGTCTGTGGGGCTTTTGGGGAGCTGGGATGGATCCAGCTGTGCCCAGGGGGTCTGTGGGGCATTTGGGGAGCTGGGATGGATCCAGCTGTGCCCAGGGGGTCTGTGGGGCATTTGGGGAGCTGGGATGGATCCAGCCATGCCCAGGGCATCCCCCCAGATCTGCTGGCCGTGTGGGGAGATGATCTCAGCAGCTTGACAAACAGTTCTGCTCTCCCAAGCAAAGGTGCCAAAGCAAATAAACGTGCAAAGCCCCTTCTCTCCGTTTCAAGTGCGATTCCAGTGAGCAAACACCGAGCAGAGGCTTTGCCTCCTGTGCCTGCCAGGTTCTGCTGCCTCAGGGGGGTTTCCCCACCTGAACTGTCCATGCAGCCACCCCCACTGGACTGGGGTGTCCATCCCTCCCCGGCTCCTGCACCCCAGAACCTTGGGTTGGGATGCTTTTCGCTCACCACAGCCATTGCTGGTCCCTTGTGCTGTTCAATCAGCGTTGCTGTGAGCTGGGTTAAACAGGCTGCCTTTGCACAGAAATGGGGGAAAACCTACCCAGGCTGCTCTGCAGAGGGGCTGCAAACCTTCATTAGGGGGAAAAGGAATATTTCTAGCCCTCCCAGCCCTCTGTGGAGAGCTCAGGGAGCTCCATCTTCCTCAGGCTCCAGCATTACCTTTTCCCTGAGTCCCATTCTTTAAAAAAATCCATATTTCTGGAAGCAAACAAATCTCCTCTCAGCCTGGATGACTGCTTCACATTTTCAGGGGATGTAGGCATAGGGAAAAAAAAAAAAAAAAAGCCAGCGTGTCTTTTGCCTAAATCAAAGCCTTTTTCATTTTAAAAAGTCACTGGGAGGCGACTGGAGCCCTCGACTGCAAGCACCATAACCTTAAAAACTGTCCCAGTTCCTGCTTGCAGTCAGCAGGGCTGTGCTCATTTGCATAGTGCTGACAGTCTGGCCCCAAAAAAACCTTATATATAGCGTGAAAGTAAGAGTTGTTAAATATCAGCCGTTAATATGAAAATTAATGGGGAGATTTTCAAAGGCGAGAACCGAGCGTTAAATTGGAAGGGAATGTGATCATCTCCCTCCTCCCAGCTGGAAATTCAGTCTTCAAAAAACCTACAGCTCAGCCTTAAAAGTGTTTTTTTTTTTGTTTCCTGGGGGGATTCCACGGGGGTTTGCAGGTGTCCCGCCGTGACCTGTGGGTGACAGACAACCCCCAGAGCTCCTCCATTGCTGCGGCAGGCAAACATCTCTCCAAAGCCTTTGGGTGTCTGTCTGTGCTGGCCTTCGGTGTCACTGACACCCCAATCCCCCTCCTGCCGCCACCAACCAGGAGCCAGAGGGTATTTCTGGGTGCTGTCACCACGCTGGTGGCATCCCAGAGGCTCTCAGGAGGTTTCACTCTGTAACTCTGCCCTCGTGGGTTTATTTCTGTGTTTACGAGCGCGTTCATCCACTGCCAAGGGCGCTGGGAACCTGAGCAGAACTGGGCTGGAAAACAAGCCCAGCATCCCTCTGCGAGCTCAGCTGGGACACGGCAGGGCCTTCAAAGGGGACAAAAATCGGTCCCAAAGTCACCAAAGTGCCTGATAGGGGTGAGGTGAGCAGGAAAAGGCACGGGCTCGGGGTGAGGCTTGAATGATATTTGATCCCCATTGTGGAGAATGTCACCGTTACACAGAATGTCACCATTGCACAGAATGTCACCGTTGCACAGAATGTCACCATTACATAATGGTCTCAGGGCTGTTCCCACAGCCCAGAAATAGAGATGAGGTACATGGATACGTGTGCATGGGGGATGGAGCCGCCAGGATCATCCCCCTGGATGCTCGTGCCCCTCATCATCCTCACAGGAGAGCCTTTCACCTCTTTAATTGCCTGGCAGCAGGGCTGGGACAGCCAGGAGAAGAATAAACCTGTGAAGCCAATGCCAGACTGGAGAATTGCTTTTTAATTACCCCTCACCTTAAAACTCTCAGGGATTTGAAACAGGAGAAGACAAAAAGTTTGAATAACCAGGGCACCCCTGGACTAGTTAAACTGGGACTGTCCAAAGCTTTATCAGCGAGGGCTCAGTGCTGCAGCACCAAACCCCAGCTCCCGCCAGAGGAAACCGCTCAGAGGAAACTTTTCTCCCTTAAACATCTTTTTAATATTGTCCCATAAATCTGCAGAGCCCGCTGACTTTCTGGGAAAGGGAGAGATTGGGCTGGAAGCGCGTTGGAGCCGTGGCTGACTGAGCTCTTTGCTGTAACGCCGAAGGACCAAGAGATATTTTAAGTTTTTACGTGACAACCGAGCTTCTCGCCTCCCCCAAAAAGCCAGGGTCAGGAGCTTTATGAGCAGCACAAGCCTGGCAGTAAAAGCAGAAAATACTGAAGGAATAAGAAAGAGAAGGGAGGGAGGATGTCTTTAAAAAATACCGGCGCTGCTCTCCCAGTGCTGCTGGGAAATTCAGCTGGGAATGGGGATCAGGGCTGGGGCAGCGAGCAGAGGGACAACCAGGAGAATCCTGCAGCAGCTGGGGATGCTTTTTAGGAAGGTGAGAGCTCCACTTACCTTTGTACTGCGGCGTGAACTGCCTCATGGCCAGGGGCAGGGACTCGTAGAAGCTCAGCTCCTGCGACACCAGGGGCTTGCAGATGGTGTGCTCGTCGTAGGTCAGCATGCTGGTGTGGCCGCCCACCTGGTGCACGAAGGGCTGCAGGAGCACGGCCGCCCTGCCCTCGGCGGGGCCCAGGGGGCTCTGACCCACCATGGTGCCAGGCACGGCCCAGGGGGCTTCAGCAGCAGCACACGGAGCTGGGAAACGCAGCCTGGGATGGACAGTGCTCGGACAGTTTTCACCCACTCTGGTCTTTCCCCCACGCTGGGTTTTCCTCCACGCTGGCCTTTCACCGGTGAAATCTGCAGAACGGGAATTAGAGGAGAAGGGTCACCCAGCAGCCGGGTGGGATGGGATCTGGCAGTGCCCAGGGGCTGGCAGGGAGCCCCAGCCTGACACACAGAGTCCAGGAAAGCCCCAGTTTTGATCTGTCGGGGACAAGAGACAGCGATCAGAAGAGCTGTGAGTTAAAGCAGTGACATCGAGGCAGCAGGGTCAGGGATTGCTTGGACAGATTATTAACACACTGCATTGGTGCCGTGAATTAGCCCCAGTTGGTCCCACAGGCTGTGTTAGGATGGTCCCTCGGACATTCCCTGCACAGCAGCGTTGCTACAAAGCCCCTGTAAGCCCCCGGGCACTCCCTTCCCCCACAACACTGCAGGTGGGGTCAGCAGCAATTTCTGCACCTTCCAAAGTAACCTCAGTTCGGGACATGCCCTGTCATTTAACACCGGAGCAGCAGCAGGAGCATTTCCCTCCCGGGCTGACAGACACCCACGGGGGGATGTGGATGTGTCACAGCAGCACCCACAGGGCTCACACCCAGCGTCCCACCCTGCCCCCAGCAGTGGATCCGTGCCTGATGCCACAAATTCCTCCCTGATTCTGACAGCAACAAGTCTGGTGTCTAAAGCAGCAATGTAGCAAAATCACGGAGCACATCCCCAAACAGCTGCTCCTTCCCCCATTCCTCACAGGAAACCCACGGGTGCCTCCTGGACATCAGGAATTGAATCCCACAGGCGCCAAGGACGACAAAAAGGAGCTGATGTTGGTGCTGGGGCAGCCTGGCTTCACACCAGAGATGGACACTCCACATCCCAGACTCACAGGGATGGGAAAAAACTACTAAAATCATCATTTGAGGCTGGGTCCACGGCAGCACGGGCCTCTTCTCCTGACTGCTCCAGCTTCAGCACAACCTGGGCAGCTTTGCACCCTGTTTTTGCCAGCAGAACCCCAGTGCAGGGGACAATGACGCCTTTACGAGACCCAGCTCTGCCAGGAAAGCCTCCAGGCTGTGCTGCCAGGTGAGCAGCTCCACGCCTGCCAGCCCCACGGGCCAGACGTGACCAGGGCAGCGCTGTCACCCCTCCCTGTGCAGGAACAGGGAGCAGCAGAGGGGCGGTGGCACCTCCTGGAGGCACCTGGAGCTTCCCGTGCCGGGCAGGAGCTCTGCGGGAAGGGTTTCCCTGGAGCCAGCACCGACCCGGGGCTGGATCTACTGGCACAGGGCACGTTCCCCATCCTGTAGGAAGGATCCAGAGCTCAGGACGTTGGACTCGATGATCCTCCTGGGTCCCTTCCAACTCAGGATATTCTGTGATGCTCGAATCTCCTCCTGCCGGGAATAACCCCCAAGGGAAAAGCCCCTGGCGCAGGTGCCTGTTTTGTTTCCCACCTGGAGCAGTGGGATGGAGTGGGCTGAAGTCAGGGAAGAACCACTCCCCACCTCCGAACGCACCGGTAGCTCCTTTATCTCCCCCAGGGTGGGGTTTTTCCCCTCCCATTATTCCCCTTTGGAGAGAAATTCCTGCTCTGCAATTACCTTCCCCGCAGGAACAAAGCCAGGTCCCCCCCCCCCCCCGCGCTTTCCAGCCGGGAGCAAAGCGGCTCCTTGGAGCTTTCCTGGGCGTTAATAAAAGCATTCGGAGTTTTGTTAAGTTGTGGCAATTTTTAAAGAGGATTTTCTGCCTCGGGAAGCCGCAGGTTGTTGTGGTTTGTTTTGTGTGGTTCCCCGCGCCCTTCCTCCCATCTTTACAAAGAAGGAGAAAAGCCAAAAGCAAGCGGATTTGTCATAACACCTCTTAGGAGCAGGGAACAACACGACTTAAATCCTTTCTTGCTTCTGAGACAGTCCAAGGCTGAGGCTCAGCTGACACAACCCCCTGACAGCTCTGGCAACCTTAGCACTGCGAAGGGAGTTGGGGAAAAAAACATCCACAATTCGATAAAGCTCCCAAACGTTTTCTCCCAAGCAAAACTCGGAGCAGGATTTGCAGCAGGAGAAGGAGGTTCTTTTCTGGGAGTTTCTGCTGGGGAGCAGCTCATCCATTCGGAGCAGATAAATGTTCCTGCGAACACTGAGCTTCCCCTGAAACAAGACACTGGAAATAAATCACTTCCACTGGCTCAAGGTATCGCAAACGCCAGGAGATATTTACGTCACTAAAAATACACGGAATTACAGATAAATCCAGACCCTCCAAGCAAAACCAGAATCCATCAGTGTTTTTCCTCCCGCTAAAGGGAAAGCAGCTCAGGTGCTGCAGGTGGAGGTGAGCCAGGAAATATTGGGGAAGGAGAATAGGGAGAATTTTTCTCTGCATAGAAGAGAAACACTCCATTCTCCAGGAAAGAAATATTCCATTTCCATTTGGAGAAAGCATGGAAGGTGTCCCTGCTGCTGGCAGTGCTGGAGCTGGATGAGTTCTGCCCCAGTGTCGGGGACAGCGCTGCTGCCCTGGCACTGTCACCTCCCACCCTGCTCCCAGGCAGGGCCAAATGTCAAAGCAGTCTCAGCCCAACACGTTGTTTATCCCCAACCCCAAACCGAGCCAAAAGGAACTGAGCACGTTCAATTCTCTCATCTTTGAGTGCCGCCTGCTCCATCCCATCCCAAACAGGACTCGTGGGAAAACACACGGCCAGGCTGAGCTGGGTCCGTGCGGCAGAAACACCCGGGAATATCGAAATGCAAAATCCCTCTAAAAACAAGAGCTCTGTGCAGGCCTGTGCTCTCAGTGTCACCCTCCTGGCCACCTCCCTGCTCCCAGAGCATCCCAGAGCTCCAAAGCTGGGTTCCAAGCACTGCAGGGGCTGCACATTCTTTGCTTCATTAAAAGGCAAGAAAAGAATGTGGCTGAGATCTGTGTGTGCAGATCCGTGTGTGGAGACTTGGGTGTGCAAATCTGTGTGTGCCAATCCGTGTGTGTGCAGATCTGTGTGTACAGATCCGTGTGTGCAGATCTCTGTGTGCAGCTCCTGGTGCTGGAGCTCACCTGGAGCCTCAACCAGCTCTGCATGGAACCCCAGAGCTGGGACATGGTGCCACCACAGACCCAGTGCCACCATGGGCCTAGTGTCACCATGGTCACAATGCTACCACAGGACCTAGTGCCACCATGGACACAGTGCCACCACGGACATGGTGCCACCATGGACCCAGTGTAACCACAGATCCAGTGCCACCACGGACCCAGTGCCACCATGGACACAGTGCCACCACGGACATGGTGCCACCATGGACCCAGTGTAACCACAGATCCAGTGCCACCACGGACCCAGTGCCACCATGGACACAGTGCCACCACGGACATGGTGCCACCATGGATCCAGTGCCACCACAGGACCTTGTGCCACCGCACTCTGCAGAAAAGGGCACAGGTTCCCTCACCCCCCTGCCCATTTTCTGCCTTCCACAGCACCTCCCTCCCCTCCACTTCCCAGCCCAACGCTTTCCAGCCATTCCATAAGCAGGATGGAGTACCGGGAGCCACCAACTCCAGGATCACTCCAGAGATTCCCACCAGCCCCGGCTGTCCCTGCTGCTCCCGTCCCTTCCTGACAGCATCCCACCCATCTCCCCGGCCGTGCCCATCCCTCCCCATCCCTCCTGCCGGAATCCAGCCCCGAGCTCACCTGTGGCTGCAGGTGTCCGCCGTGGGCTGTGGCTGAGCCTCGGGGCGCTGCCCGGGCCGGGTTTCTCGGCTCCCTCGCTGCTTCTCGCCGCGGCTCCAGCGGGAGGAATGAGGGAACATTTAGGCATGGCCCAACTGAGTCGGCGTTGGCAGGAGCCCGGAATGTCCAGCTGACATTCCAGCGGGGCTGTGCCAGGGAGAACCACCCCGGGTGGGACAGGGAAACGGCCGCGTGCGAGGGCTGGGAACTGAACGAGACGAGCCGGCCGTGTGCTCCGGCTGCCTTGGGAAATCGGCTCTCCAGGAAAACGACCGGGGATTTGTCCATCTGTTTTTCACGGAACTCCCCCTCAGCTCGGCCCCCGCCGGGTTCGTCACCTCCCTGCAGAGTGGGCTGACACCGGCAGAGGGATGGAGCTTCCCAGAGCTCCCAAACCACCGGGAAAAACAGCCCAGGGAGATGCGGGAGGAGAGGCGGTGCTGGGGACGCTGTGGACAGGGTGGTGACGGGGGCTGGGGGACACCAAATCCCCCTTTGTGCCAGGGAAAAGGTGTGGGCAAAGCGGGGGGAAGGCCGGGGTTTGCCCAAAGCTGGGCAGGAGGTGAGTGGATCCAGAGCTCCGGCCGTGCCAACGGGAAAAGGGACACGTCAGAGCTCGGGAGCCGTGTGGGGAATGGAAAAGTCCCAGGGAATTTCCTGCCAGGGCCACACTGTCCCCTGCAGCCACTCAAGGACAGCGTGTGCCACCCAGGCCACGCTGTCCTGTCCAGCCTGTGCCACCCAGGCCACACTGTCCTGTCCAGCCTGTACCAAGGGCTCCTGCCAGCCCACTGCACCCCAAAAAATGGGATCGATGTGGTTTTTAGGGAATCACAAGGAACAGCCAGCCTGGGCAGCGCCTGGGACAAGGAGGGGACGGTGCCCACTGTCATCCCCAGTCCCCAACAGGAACTCGAGGGCTTCAGCACAGCCCTGCCCGGGCCTGGGGCCCCCCAGGGATGCCCTGGGGGAAGAAAACCTCACAGCTGGGATGAGGATTGGTGGGTGTGGAAATTCCCACTAACTGGAGGGGAGAAACCAGGCTCAGGACGAGCTGAGGGATCGAACTGATGGTGGGGGCAGAGGCTGAGATTAAAGACAAGGATGAAAGGAAGACCCAGATTCCCAAGGCCTGGCCTCACTCTGCTTCATGCTGGAATCTGAGCTCAGGAAAGCACTTTTTAATTTTTTTTATTTTTTTTTTTTTTAAATAAGGTTGGTTTCTGAAGGAGAAAAAGCTGATCTGAGCACTCTGCACAGCCAGACCTGGGGATTCTGCTTCCCTCTCCTGTCCCCTGAGTCCAGCGGAGCTTCCTCCTCCTTCTCCAGGGCAGGGCAGGGCTCCAGACCAGCTCCTGTCCCGGTGCCCAACAGGTCCCGACATCCCTGCTCTCGTTCTGCCCCTCACCGGTTCCAAAAGCCCCCAAAGAGCAGCCAGGCCAGGCTGCAAACCCCAAACGTGCCAGGCCTTAAATCCATCCAGCCCAGAGCTGGTCGGAAGGGCCAGGCCCATGCTGGGGGTCCCTGGGGCTCAGGGAGAGGCAGGACTGAGTGCCCAGGTGGGCACTGGGGAGCCCAGCACAGCCCCTCTGGCAGAGCCCACCTGGCAGAGCCCACCTTCCCCCTGGCAGTGCCCAGCACAGTTCCACTGGCAGAGCCCACCTGGCAGAGCCCACCTTCTCCCCATGGCAGAGCCCACTTTCCATCCTGGCAAAGCCCACATTTCATCCTGGCAGTGCCCACGTTCCATTCTGGAAAAATCCACTTTCCATCCTGGCAGAGCCAACCTGGCAGAGCCCACCCTTCATCCTGGCAGTGCCCACTTGGCAGTGCCCACCTTTTCCCCATGGCAGAGCCCACTTTCCATTCTGGAAAAGCCCATTTTCCATCCTGGCAGTGCCCCCCTTGCCCCTGGCAGGGCCCGTCCTGCGGGGTCACTCCCGAGTCTCTCCATCCCGGGAATGCCGGGCCGGCACACGGAGCATTTCCGGTTGGAGCGGGAGCTCCGCGGGGTCCCAGGGCTGGGCAGAGGGAATTCTGTAACTCCGAGGGGAGGGAGCATTGCCTCGGATTAAAGCTGTGCTCATTAGGCGCTAATTACGGGCACACCTTGGCCACCCTCGCTCCGAGGCTGTCCCGGTCCGGCTCGGGCTGGGGACACTGGCAGAGCCTGGGGGAGCCTGGGCTGCCCCCGGGTGACCTGAGCATGCCGGGACTCATCCCGATATTCCCTGTGCAGCGCCTGGGGCGTTCTCCTCCGTCACTTGGGACATCACGGGAGGCTCCGGTGTCCTCCTGCCCCCGGGAGCACATTCCAGGGAGCTGCTGCTGCTCCAGGAGCGGGGATGGGGAATGCGGGGTCACAGAGCCCACAGCCTGCCCCGGGTGAGGCGAGCTCAAAGCCAACGGCTTCCATGACCCACTGGGGTCTCCTTGTTCTGGAGAGCCTGTTCAGACCCCCGTGGGCTTTGCATCAGATCCCAGCGACCCCACACAAGTGTTCCTACAAAAGCTGCCGCTGGACAGGCCTGGGAGCCTGGGAGGTGGGGACAGGGCTGGCCTCGGGGGTGGTGACACAGCCAGGGTCGATCCCTGACATCCACAAACCCCTCCCGACAATCCCTGACACCCACAAACCCCTCCTGCAACACCTCCAGGTCTTCAAAGCTGGGTGGAATTCCAGATAGATCCCAGAGCAATGGGGAGGGAGGGAGGGAGGGAGGGATGGATGGATGGATGGATGGATGGATGGAGGGATGGATGGAGGGATGGATGGATGGATGGATGGATGGATGGATGGACAGATGGATGGATGGATGGATGGGGCAGTGCTGGAGGGAGGCAGCTCCAGGCAGGACTCTCTCCCTGGCTGTGCCTGTCCCTCTCCAGCTCCCCTGGATCTTTCCAGCGGAACTGGCCCCATGCCCTGACTCCAGGCCCATCAATAAGGTGCAGCGTCAGCTGTCGTGTCAGCAGCCGGAAAAACATCCCATGGGAAGGGCTTTAAATGGAAGCAGGAAAGGAAAAGATAAAGAGCTGGTTTCACTTCAGAGCCCTCGTTGGGCCGCGTTTGCCTCCCTGACAGGGAGGGGATGCAGCGGCTCCATCGGAGAAGTTATTTATAGAAATGTGGCTAATTATAGACATTTACTTTGCAAGAAAGCAGGAAAGGGCCCTCAGCAGCTCTGGTTGGCAGTGGGGGCTGGGAGGGGAGGAGGGCAGGGGGGCAGAACCTGCTTTTCCCAGGAAAACAGCTGGCACTGCCCGAATTCCCAGTCCAGACTGGCACGGAACGGGGCTGCTCTGCCCTGGAGAGAGGAGAGGGAACAGGGGACACACTGGGAGTGACAGTCACAGCCACCAGCAACACCCCCTGGCACACGGAACGGCTCCAAACAGCACCACTGCCTAACCAGGATCCGATTCCAGCTGTAACTTAGCAACCTCACCTGGGTAAAACCATCCCACCAGGAGTGTGGGGCCTGAGGAGAATCAGCCTCGCACGGATTCCCCCCCTTCTGTTCCCAAATCTCGGCAACAACTGCGGCCAGAGAGGAGCCGTGGAGCCACTCCCTTCCTGTGCCACTGGAAATCCCCTTTTGTCACCCAGAGCCACAGGATGAGATGAACAAACCCAAACGTGAGTCACCCCTTTCTACAGAAGTCACACAGCGGTGGGGAAACCGCTCCTGCCACACCCCAGGACTTGGGGGAAGCTGGAACTCGGCCTGATCCAAGCAAAAAGCACTTGGGAGGGCCTGTGAGATGTCTCAGCACGAACAAAAGTAGTAAGTTATTGGTAATAAATTTATTTTTGATATTGATTTTTTTACAGAGCTAAATGGAACATAGAAACAGCACCAAGCCATTGAAGTTTGTTCTACAAAACCAGGTTTAATACAAAAGGATGACAGCAATGCCTGACTCTGCGCTTCTGGACGGTTAAAAAAGCTCACCCAAACCCCACCAAGAGTTTAAAAAGGTTTAAGAACAGAGGCACCGGTGTTTGAGAGAATTTCTCTGGCAGCAGTGATGATTTTGATACATTTTGGAAGAATCAAGGTTGCCTTTATTCCCTATTTATTACAGTGCAAGGGGCTGGTCCTTGCCTCCAAGAGCTGTTGAGTCTCCTGCCCAAACACCCACACCCAAAAATTTGGGGTCAGAGCCACCTCCACGCAGGATATTCCCCATTTAATGGGAAAGATCTCCTGGTTTTGCTCCTGGAGAGCTCTGCTTCATCCACAGGAGTCTCCATGGTCCCCAGCAGCCCGAGGGGTGCCAGGGGAACACCCCGCGTGGGGAGAGGTGCAGACTCTGCCGGGTGAGCAGGCACAAGGAACACACCTGGAGCGGCATCACCTGCCGAGGGACAGGAGCAATCCAGCCCCGGGGTGTCCTCAAGGAGAGCAACATCCAGGGGTTACAGGGCTCAAATCACTGCTGGCTCCGCTCTGCAACTTCTCCTGCCCGAGGCCAGCCAAGGATTTGGGTCCTGCAGCCTCAGGAGCTGCTGCAGAGCCCCGGGAGGAGCAGAGCAGCAGCTCCTCTGCCACGCACTGGCGCCATTTCCTGGGAAACAAACGTTCCTTGGCTGGACAGAAACAGAAGCTGAAGTAACCAAGTGATTACAGACACGAGATACGATGCAGCAGGGCTGGGACAGACCCAGGCTGCTCCTGGGGGGCTGCAGGAACAGCCACAGTCCCAGAGCTGGCACATCCCTGCTCTGACACGAACACAGACACTGCAGCTGCCCAGCTCCAACATGAGCACTGAGCCCTCAGAGCCCTCCCAGAGCTGCTCTGGGACAGTCCTGGGCCGCAGCCACAGGACAGCGTCTTTAGAAGCTTCCTATATCCTTTATTTTCCACCCAAATTCCCCCCCGCAAGCCCCCCCCCAAAATAACAGAAGCACACAGACTGCAGACTTAGAAGTGTAACAGGGTCACAAACTCTCCTCCACCAGCCCCAGCCCAGCCCAAACCACCAAGGCACGTCAGGCTCCCCCCCTCTCTCCAGGCTCACCTTCACCCAACTCCCCCCTCTCCCCAATTTTGGATGGATGAAGCCAACACAGAACATCTTCCTCGCTGGGAAGCAGCAAGTGCTTCCTCACTGTCTTTGCACTGACAAAAACAAACGCAAACAAAGACACGCCTGCACTGCCACCCTAATGTTTCCATGGGAAATGGTATCTTTCAGCACATTCCCTGATGGACTCTGCCACCAGTTGGCCTTTGCAGAACTGAGGTCAGATTTTGCACCCCCAGGCTCTGGCAGAGCCAACCCCCAGCCCTCGAGAGGGGTGTGCAGTTATTCTTTGTAGGTTGTTGTTTGCTTGCCACGGGAGCCAGCTCTCTGCGGAAGGCTCACTTTGGTGCAATTCCAGCTTCCCACCAGCTCAAGCCCATCTTCTTTCCAAGCCAGTATTGCCCTGAACGTGTGTGTTTGGAGAGTTTTCAGCAGTGAGAGCAAACAGAGCCGTGCAACCCCCAACCCCAGGGGCCAGGCCCTGCTCCTCCCACCAGCAGCGAGGGGCCTGAGCCCTGCACAGGGTCCATGTCCCCAGCCAGAGGCACGGCTGCTCCTCCTGCTGCTGCTGCCCTCAGTGCTCAGAGTCCGACAGGTACGAGGGCTGAGTCCACCTCCACACCAGCATGTCCTCCCCTGCCACCCTGTGGGATTCCGTCTGGATGCGGGACTCGTTGGAGGCCAGGAAATCCACGGCTCTCTCCCACACCCGCTTCATCTTTTTTCTGCAAGGAACAGCAGGAAAAGAAAATGAGAATCCCAAGCTGGTTGTGCTTCCCTGCCTACAGCAATTGTGGATCTGGCTGCCTCCTGTTCGCTGTGCAGGCAGAGAGAAGGGCATCAAACAAACCCCGGTTTAGAGATTTTTCAGGCCAGGGCACGGCCACACAAATCCTGCCTGGGGGGAAGATGAGAGGCTCTGTCAGTGCCCTGAATTTCTGCCTCAATTTGTGCTGCAAAGGGACACGATGAGCAAATCACCCTCTCCTGTCCTGCACACAGAGATCTCAGCCAGGGGGAGACCCTGATGTTCACCCCAGCTTTGGATCCAGCACTTCTGAGCATCTCACACCCAGGGGTGGCTCAAACAGCTGCAGTTGTCCCGTGCAGGAAAAGGAATCCTGAGTCTGATACAGAGGGAGGACATTTAACCCTTCACAGGAGGACAAGGCAGCTCCATTTAACCAAAGCACAAGAAATAAACCTGCAGAAATGGAGCAAAGCACCAGGATCCAGCCCTGCAGCCCTTCAGCCCCACCACCCACAGAGCAGTGACCTCGACCACAATTCCTGTCGGAGAAAGCCCCAAACCCAACCTGAGAAAGCCTGAAACCCAATCTGAGAAAACACCAAACCAAACCTGAGAAAGCCCCAAACCCAATCCTCTCACTCCAGCTCCCTTCCCAGCTGCACAACTCCAACTGGCCCCTTTCCAGGCACACAATCACTGCAGGAGAGCCCCAATATCCTGTTGAGCTCATGGGAATTGTTCAGTTTTGCTCTGGAGAGCCAGGTGGGATGGCTGGGAAAAGGGACAGCACTGGACATCGAGCAGATGAAGCAGAGGACACCAGATGCTCCAGGTCCAGGCAAATCAAACCCAGGTACTGCTGGACAGAACAAGTGACAACACACCTGGGGCACTGCACCCGTGACAACACACCTGGGGCAGTGCACCAAGTTCCAGCCCTGGGGCTGGCACACTGATCTGCACGAGGTGTAGCACAGCCTGAGCCGTGTCCAAGCCCTCCCCAAGCCAAAGGCTCCAGGCTGGTCCTGCAGAGCAGCTCCAGGGATGCATTCTGGAGCTGTGCTGAATCCCATCCTGCTGCTCCCAGCCCCCCTGGGTGCCCAGAGCCAGCTCACCTGCTCTGAGGAGGGATCAGGCTGTCCCGCACGTGGAAGATGCCAACGTAGGGGTAACGCTCCAAATTCCTCTCCCATTCCTTGTAGTGGTCCTGGACAACAGCTGCAGGACAGGAGGACACACCAGTGAGGGCTCAGCCCTGCAGGGAGCACAGCTGGCCCCCCTGAGCCCCCACAGCTCCTACCTATGATCTTCTTCACCATTTCATACATGGCTTGCTCCTCCTCCTCCATCTTCCGCCAGCGGTACCGGAGGTAGATGAGGATCCCCCAGAGGGTGATCAGACCTAGGAGAACAAAACCAAAGGGAATTCAGGAACTGACAGCTGGGTGCTTGCTGGATGCAGTTTTAGTTGTGACACTGTGAGCCAGGCCTGCTTGGAACTGAATCCCTGTGATTCATTTTGTTCCCTGGAGCAGCTGCACCCCAAAAACCCCTTGGTGCTGCCTCCCTGCAGCACAGGAGCACCTGTGGTGTGGGATGAGGTGATGGGAAAGCCTCAGCACTGAGCTGCCCTCACAAAAGAAACCTCAGCACAGCCACAGGGCCCCAGTTCTGCAAATCCCACAGGAGGTTTTGCCAGAGGCCTCCCCAGCAAGGATCACTCTGGAAAACTGTCAGGTTTTACTGCTCCATGGAGAGCTCCTGGACAGGGAAATAAAGCCTGGGGCTCCAGTGGCAGCCCAAAATGCAGGAGATGTGTATGGAAGGTTTAGCACTGACAATGCCCCCAGAAGGACTTCAGTGTCTGCAATAAACAGAACTGTCCCTTGTCACTCCCTCCCTGTCAGGCTGGATTAGAAACTCCTGCAGTCACACAGCTCTCGTTATCACCTCGCTGGGTAAAACCCCTGCCTCAGCTGAGGCGTGACAGACTATTCCAATAAAACCTCCAATCCTGAAGTGCTACAAGTCATTATTAAAGAGGCTGGAGGACTTGGGAGCTTAGAGCAAGAAAAAAAGAAAAACTGACTCCTTAAGGTAAGTTAACACACTTACTCTGCAGCCCATAATAATGGGCACTTGAGCAATACCCAGAGAGCTCATCAGCTGCCTGATTTAAAGCAACTTTTAAGCACTCACAGCACAAGAGGAGGGCTGTGGGTCTCCTGTGCTGCCAGAACAAAGGTTAATTAGACATTAACTCATCAGCAGATTTATTTCACCTCTGTCAGGCATTTCCTATGGCTGAGGAATG
The DNA here is from genome assembly GCF_029207755.1 of Chamaea fasciata. Taxonomy (NCBI): domain Eukaryota; kingdom Metazoa; phylum Chordata; class Aves; order Passeriformes; family Sylviidae; genus Chamaea; species Chamaea fasciata. The sequence goes on from NW_027094110.1 coordinate 3,212,772, forward strand.
TGTGATCACAGGGCTCCATCCCTGCAGCTGAGCCCCCAGAGCCACTTACTCCAGAAGAACAGGAACAGGTTCATGATGGCCGTGACCACGGCCCGGCGGAAGCGGCAGCCCAGCCCCATCTGGGGGTGGGCAGATTCCAGGCAGAACACTTCCTCCACGCTGGAAACCGGCTCCGACAGGTCCCTGCCTTTCAACCTGGTGGGAAGAGGCAGAAAAACCTCACTGAAGAGAGCAGGCTGCAACTGCAGTCTTTAATCAAGGCCGGGAGAACAAGCAGACTGCGGATGCAGCAGCTGGCAGGAAATGCCCCCACACCCAGGCAGAGCCTCCTGCCAGAACGTTTGGGGACTGTCCCCAGGTTAATTCTGATCTGGGGACTGGCTGCTTAGCCAGGGATGGATGTGGCTTCAGGAAGGCAGCGGGGCTGCAGCTCCCACTGGCACAGTGAGAATCCCTGCCCTGCCTCTCTGACAGCCCCTCTCGGCGTGCACAAGATTAAACCCGGAATTGGATTCCCACCTCCCAGCACGGAGATGGAAACGTTCCCCGAGTCAGAGTCACTGCTCAGCCCCGGCAGTGGGAGCTGGGGGAGCCAGGCTGGGAGCAGGAGCAGCTCAAAGAGTGACAGAGCACCAGCACAGAGCCCTGCAGAGCCCTCAGCCCCCTCTGCAGCACTGCTGCTCCCAAGTCTGGGCTCACTCCACACTGAGCCATCCCCAGGCATCGAGGGGTCCAAGGCACAGCCAGCAGAGCCAGGGGAGCTGGGCCAAAGGGAATTGTGGTTTTTTAAGCTCCTAATTATGAACAGCACATTAAACAAAGAAGTTTGCTCAATTTACAGGTGCTCAGCTGACAAACTGCAGAGAGCTCGGCTGCTTCTGGGTTCTGCAGGAGCTGCACACACACACATGGTTGTTTCCCACCCCCTGGTCTTATTTACAACCCAAATTCCACGGAAATATTTAAAACATGCAGCAGAATCACCCAGTGCAAAGCTCATTTTCAGTCCTGCGTCTCAGACTAGCAACTAAAAAATAATCTCATGTAGCTAAAAATGCCAGGGGCAGGGTTTTGGGGATGCTGCCACGCCGGCTCCGGGGACATGGAGCTGTTTGGGGACCAGCCAGCAGAGCTGCTAATTAACAAAGTAAAAAGTGGGAGGATATTGTATCCCACGACTCCTGACTGGAAATGTGCTGGAGTATAAAAACACAAAATTTGAAAACTCTGCATCCCAGCCCACCTACAAATCCAGCCCTGCCCCTAAGGAAGCCATGCCCCGTCCTGGGAATTTGCACACCCCAGGAATCAAAGCAGCAGATGCTGTCTGATCTGTGGATCACAGCAGCAGCTGCAGGAATATTTGAGTGCAAATGGAGCAGTGGGAATTCCAACAAGCCTTGCCCACCAACCCCAGCACCACGACTGCTGCAATTCACTTAATCAGAGACACATTTAGCAATGTGAAAATGCAAACAACTGTTAAGGCTTTAGAGTTAAGAGCAGACTGGAGGCAGCCCACGCTTCCCAGAGGAAGGTGAGGATGGCTGCTCACTCTGGATAACACTCCTTCCCTAGGTTATGGACTGGATGTTGTGTTTTTTTCCCTGAAAACTCAGTACGGCTGTTCTTTCTCATGGATGGAGCCTGTTGGTTGAGAAATGTCGCCTCAGTGACCCACCAGCACCCACAGTCAGTCAGACCATCCATTCAGGAGGAATTTCTCCATGGAAAGGGTGGTCAGGCACTGGCAGAGGGAAGTGCTGGAATTCCCACCCCTGGAAGTGTTCACTGGATGTGACACTCAGTGCCCTGGTCGGGTTGTCCAGGTGGGATCAGCCACAGGTTGGACTTGGTGATCCCAGAAGGATTTTCCAGCCTCAGTAACTCTGGGATTCACTGGGTGCTCTGCCAGAGATACAACTGACACTGAAGGTGTCATTCAACATCCCTTTTCCTCTGCTGATCCCAACGTGTGGGTGACAGCACCCACTGCACAGAGGGGTTTGCTGGCCAGTGAACCCTCTGATGCAAGGATGCAGCTCCACAAAGGCACAAATGTTCTGGAGAGAGGTTACCCTGGGAAAAGTGACCACGTGGGCAGGTTAAGGAAGAGCTGCAGGCACAGGGCAGGACACCAGGACCACTCCACAGGAGGCACAACACAACCACTGATGGCCATGAGCAGCCCTGACCTCCCACTTCCATCTCACCTGCAACACATCCCTGGACACAGAGTCCCACAGCCTGGGCTGGGAGTGACACTGCTGGAGGGAGCTCAGTTCCCATCCTGCTGCAGGGCTGTACTTTTCCTTTGGAAGTTTGCCCAGCAAGCTGTGCCACAGCCAATCCCAGCCTGTCTGCTGAAGTCTAACGAGCTCTGGGAGCTGAAGGGCACCACTGACCCTGTTAAATTCCACCCCAGCCAACACCCAGGATCCCTAACTTTGACACAGTGGGCTACAGCCCACCCAATTCCCAAATCCCTGCTGCCGTTCAGCATCAGCAGATCCCCAACTTTAACACAGTGGGCTCCTGACCACCCAATTCCCAAATCCCTGTTGCTGTTCAGTACCAGCAGATCCCTAACTTTGACACAGAGGGTTTCTGCTCACCGAATTCCCAAATCCTTGTTGCTGTTCAGGATCCAGTGCAGGGCAGCTTCAAACTTCTGGGAGGAACTGCCAGTTACATTCTGTGCAAAGGAAGCCATAAGAAGATTAGCCCTCCATTCATTTCAAATACTGACCAGCATGATTTCATTACAGCACTGGGAGAATTCTCTCCATAGGGGCTGTTCCCAGGTTAATTCTTATCGGGATTCTGCAAACTGGAGGGAGGAGAACTAAGCCTGAAGGTCTGCCTGGCCTAAAGTCTTCTGACTGGGGAGATGATGCATGAAGCACTCTGTGAAATAACACCATCCCAGACTGTTAGGGCTAACCACTAAATACAACATAATCTTACTGACAGGTTACCAGGGAAGAAATGGAATGCTGGATCAGAGCAGTCTGTCTCCTGACACTCTGCAGTAGAGAAAAATCCTTCTTTCTGCCCAGCCCTCAATCCAGGGAAATTTCTGGTTTCACAAGACTGATGGCTCCAGTGAAACAACAAACCATTAAGATTTACAGGGGGTGAATCAGAGATGGAGGAGAAAATGATTTTCAAAAGAACTGCTGAGAACAGGACTGGCCAAAGGGGAAGTGAGAGAGATGGGAGAGAATCAAAGCAGGATGAGGAAGCAAAATGGATGGTGAATTGTTTTAGTGTCTATTATTTATTGCTTTATAAGAGACTAAGCACTGGGTTATAACAAAGCTGCTCACAGCCTACTCACCAGCACGTGATCCTTCACCTCACTAACCCAAATGCATTTGCTTTTCAGGTTCTCAGGGTTTCCACATTCAAAATTACCTGGTAAGAAGAGTCAAACAGAAAAATCATGTTTGTAAAAAAGCCCTTGAACACCTCAGAACCAGGCTCTGAATGTACACCAAGAAATGCTCTCCTTTCTAATCAGCCCCAGCCCTGAGCAAAATGATTCCAGGGTGAGATTTATATTGCAGGCAGATCAGATTATGACTATTAATAAAATGCTCAGCCACTGCACGGAGGTTGGATAAGGGCAATCAAACCTCTCACTTCAGAGCTGCTGCTGGAGAAGGGCAATCAAAGCTGCCACTTCAGAGCTGCTGAACACACAATGAGGGGGAAAGTATTGCTCCTGCCCCTTGCAGAGCACAGAACCACAGCTGCCACCAGGTATCAGGTGTGGAGATAATGATCAGTGTTCAACATGCCTCCAAGGAGCTGAAATCACAGCTCTGCCGCTAACCCAGGCAGAGAAACGCTGCCAAGGCACTAAAGCCTCTAAATCTTGCCTCACCAAGTTGACTAAACAAATGTGCTAAGTAAATCTGGTGGAAATCCGAAGTCAGATTTGAAAAGATTTAGGAATTCTGTGCAGCTTCAGTATCCAAAGGCTTCAGCCTTGAGGTCTGAAACACAGAAAATGGAACCGAAACCCTTTTACTGATTAGCACTGCTGCGAATCTTGCTGAACAAGTCCCTGCTCACAGAGTGGATTTCTAGCTGCCTACTCCATCCCAAAATACCAGGGATGGGCTGGATTTACTCCTGGAGCAGGGACTGTGCTGGGTCAGCTCCTCATCTCAGAGAGCCCGTCCCACTCTGTGGTGAGGAGAAGGAGAGGCACTCACACACCTGCCGCCACATTTCAGCAGAAATGACAATTTCTTAGGTCACTTCATGTGTAACAACACATCAGTTTTACACTCCTCGCTCTATCTTGAAGACAATTTCGAGCTGTTGGTAGAACAGAATAACAAACCCAACCAATCCTACCTGAAACTCCCAACACTTCAAGTACAAACTCACCCAGGCAGGGTGACAGGAGTGCATTAGCCAAGCACCACTCGGAATAAAAATAAACTCCCCTTTCCCTGTTTTCCTATTCCCTGCCTGCCTCAAAACTCCTCAAAGGGAACTGCCTGTTCCAGAAACCCCTCCAGAGTGGGAGAGGAGTGAGCAGGAGCTGGGAGAGGCAGCTCCTGCAGCCTCAGCAGGGGTGGGGGGGAATGCGCTGGCACTCACCTGCCTGCACGGACAGGTAATTGTAGAGCTCGTGCAGCACGGCCATGGTCACGTCCCTGTGCTTGGCCTGGCAGAACTGCAGGGCACAGAGAGGACAGGGACACACATCAACAACAGTGGCGTGGGGACAGTGGGAGTGCAGCCCCAGACACCAGACAGAACCACAGCGCTGCAGTCTGGCTCAGTCCTGCACCACCAGCTCCAGCCAAATCTCCTGGGCAGAGGAACATTCCAGACACAAGTGACCCCAAGAATCTTCTGGACGTCCCTGCCCAGAGGACCTGGGTGAGTTTTAAGGTCCCTGCCATCCCATTCTGGGATAAAGCGCCACCAGCCCACAGCCCAGCCTGCAGCACCAGCCTCAGACCCACCACAGATGGATCCATCACCTCCAGAACTTCCCAGCACACCAGAACTCAGAATCCAACACGAAACCTTCTCCCTCCTAATCACGGAATGTTTGGGTTGGAAGGGACTTCTAAAGCTCACCCAGTTCCACCCCTGACACCTTCCCCTATCCCAGGGTGCTCTAAGGCCTGTCCAACCTGGCCTTGGGCACTTCCAGGGATAAGGCAGCCCCAGCTTTTCCAAAAATCCATCCTGACAAAGGGAGCAGGGCTCCATGGTGGAGCTCAGGGAATTAGCTGGGATTAAATCTTGTACTGTTAAAGCTGAAAACAGCTTTATTGCAAACCAATACCATTGCTGGTACAACTGTTAAAAAGAAATTGATTCACATAATTGGGAATTTAAATTTTTATCTTTCAGAGTCTCATACACACTCCTAACTTAATCTGGCCCATTAATTCCAACTCATCAAGCCCCAATTTCTCTGTAAAACGATAGAACTAATCATTTTACAGTGATGCTGTTATGGGTGGAATAGAATACCTGGAATAATCACTGTTCTGAGAGAGATCACAAGACTGAGGATAAATAAGTAAATGCTTACATCATCCGTCCTTTTGTCACAATCCACAGGCAAGAGATTAACTAGGAGAGAGAAGAGGGCGAGTTAGCTGGCTGCAAACAAGAGCTTTGATCAAGAAAATAATTATCTTTTTAAAAGCAGGCTCAACTTAAAGCCAGGTTCTGCTGTTATTCATCTCCCCCTGGCAGCACCCTGAGATGCAAACAGCCCCTCCAGGAGCTGCTCTGGGAGCAGCCCTGAGGAAAAACACACCAGTGATGGAGCTGATGATGGATGTGTTCAGCTGCGGAGTGAAAATTGGGCTGGATGTTTTAACAGCTCCTGTTTGAGGAGCTTCACAGTGATCTTTACACTCCAGTGCTGCCTCTCGCTGCCCACCAGGGTCACTTGAAATATCCCAGCACAGCCAGGGAGGGAATGAACCCTCCTGGAGGGCTGGGCACAATTCAAACCTAGGGAACACTGCTGCCCCCAGAACTCCTGGCACAGCTGAAACAGGACCACGGGCACTTTTAGCCGGCTTTGGGAATGCAGCAGCTTTCCCAGCCCACACCAAGAGCACAGTGTGCCCAGGCTCAGCACCAGCACCTTCCCAAAACAGCCCTCAAACCCTTCTTTGTTTAGATCAAAGCCTGAAATATCCCCATTTCCTACTGTTCCAGCTGGGAAACTCTGCTTTGAAAACCAGCTGCTGGGGAAACCCTTTTTCATTTCTCACCAAAGAGAGAGACACACTCTGCCACACCTTAAGTGCTGAATTGATCCGCTGCACTTCCCCCTTGGACAGAATAAAGGCTGGGAAGGGCCGTGCTGGCAGAGGGAACATCAAAAACACACCCCAGGTACTACACAGACATCGTGTCCCACCATAAAATCCATCCTTGGCCCAGCAGGCACCCATAAAATCCATCCTTGGCCCAGCAGGAATGGCACTCCACATAAACCCCACGGTTCTGAGGGACTGAAGGCCAAACTCGTTTGGAAAATGCAAACTTTTGATTTGCTTCCCATGATTAACAAGGTTTCCCATAGGAAAGGGGGAGATGGGAAGAGGGACAGAAACAGAGATGTCAGGTCATGGCAATGAGGATGACAAATGTGACAGGGATGGAAGCAATAAAGGGAAAGCAGGGAGACAGGTGAGGAATAAAGTTTAAACGAGAATTTAAATGAGAATTAAACCAGTGCACGTACAGCTGTCCTCTCTGCCGTCCAGCCAGCCTGACCCAACCATCTTCACCACCAGGATGCCCAGAAAGATCAGCAGCAGCACCAAGCTGGCGAGGCAGAGGAACTGGGACAGGTAATACTCCAGGCCTTTGCCCTTTCCCTCGGGCTGCTGCCTGGGCGCCGAGCGCAGCAGGGCCGTGCGCGGGGTCACTCCGTGCCCCCCATCGCTGCCCGCCCGCCACGGGAAGCGCCGGATGAGCCCTCCGGCCCGGCTGCCCGCATCCCGCTCTGCCTCCTTCGCTACGGCGGGAGCCGGGTCCTCCTTCCCTCTCCTGAACAGGCTGCTGAACCTGCCCGGGGCCGCCGAGGAGCCCCACTGGCTGCCGGGGGTCACCTCGCTCTCCCGTCTCCACCAGGTGTTGGAGGAGAGCCCTTTCCTCTCCCCGGCCGTGTCCCAGGCAGCCCGGGAGCTCTGCGCTCCGATCCCCGCTCCCGATGTCCCCCAAAGGCTCCTGGGCTTCTCCTCGCTGGGAAGGGGTTTGGAGGAGCCCCAGTAGGGTGTGGAGCTCAGCCCCCCAAGCCCATCCAGGCCCGGGGCAGCCCGGCCGCCGAGCCCCCCACTCCTCTCGGCCGAGGGGCTCCACTGGGATGCGGAGTTGGAACCCCGAAACCTGTCCAGGGTCGGCCTCAGGCCACTGCTGAGCCCCCCGCTCCTCTCCGAGGCGCCCCACTGTAGTGAGGAGCCCCGAAAGCCATCCAGGGTGGCCCCCAGCCCCTGGCTGAGCCCGCGGCCGTGCTCTGTGACATCTCTGGATGTTTCCCAACGGGACGCAGAGCTCAGCTCCCCGGCCCTGTCCGCCCCGAGGCCCCCGCTCCTCTCTATGGACGTGTCCCACTGCGAGGGGGAGCTGAACCCCCCGTGCCCCGCCAGGGATGCCCCCAGCCCACCGCCGCCTCTCTCCACAGTCGTCCCCCACTGCTCCGAAGGGCTCAGCCTGCCCAGGCTGTCCCGGGACAGGCCGCCCTCAGCCCTGAGGCCTCCGCCCCGGCCCGGCGGGGACCCCCGCGGGTCCCCCCAGGCCTGCCCGCCGCTCTCCCCCGACGTCCCCCAGCGGGACGTGGGTGCCCGTCCCACTTCCTCCTCTTCCTCCTCCTCGTCCTCCTCCTCCTCACTCTCCCGGGCGGCCCCGCTGGTGAAGCCGGAGCGCTGCCGCGAGGGCGAGGCCTGCGGCGGCCCTGCGGAGGAACGGCCCGGGCTGGGCGGCGCGGCGCGGCCGCTGCGCCGGGCCGCCGCCACCTCGGCCCGCAGGCAGCCCAGCTTCTTGATGTAGACCTTGCGGGTGGTGGCGGTGATGGGCCCCGGGCGGTAGCCGAGAGCCAGCAGCTCCTTGCGGAGCTCCGCGTCCGTCAGCTCCGCCATGGCCGCGCCAGGCCCCGCCGGAAGCGCCCCGCGGGCGGGAAGCGACGCCGCCATCTTGGGAGGGGCCCCGCGCGCCGCCGGCGCCGCCATGTTGGGGAGGGCACGGGGCGTGTGGGGAAAGGGCGCGGGGGCGCGCGCCATGTTGAGAAGGTCACGGGAGGCGCCGTGTCCTGAGGGAGCAGGCCGGAGCGGGGGCTGTTGCTCCTTCAGGACCGGGGAAAAGGGAGAGAAAATGGGGAAAGCAAAAGGCAAAAGCTGCCTCAGCTGCGGGACGAGCCGGCGTCGATGATGGGTTGTCCCTCACTGCTGCGTGCGGCTGCTGCTGGAGCAGCTCCCACCTCACTCACCTCGATGTTCTGACACCTTTAGGGCCATTCTTCTAAAGAACGTCCCTTTCCCTGGCGCCTGCCACCCCCACACGCGTTTCCATCATCGCTGCCCGGTTGCTGAGCTTTGCCAGAACCTCAGGCAGGATCCAGATCCATGAAATATTTCCCGGGAAGGGGGGGGTCCCTCCACGCCCCACACCTAAAACAGCAAACCCAAGCGTTGACTTGTAAATTTATTTTGGCACAGCTGTGATGAACAGTAATTGCTTTTTCCCCCCGCCGCCGCTGAAGAAAGCGATGAAAGCGGCTGAAATACGGCGGCGTAATGTCGGAATTTAATTAAAGGTAATGGAACAGCGGTGCTGAAGGTGCTGAGGGCTGGCTGCGTGCCGCGGGTTTGGTGACGGATGTGTGACACTGGGGACACGCCACGGCCCCTCAGGAATGGCACCTGTGGGGAGAGGGAGGCTCCGGAGGAGCACGAGGCTGAAAGAGCTGAGCTGTGCCTTCCCGGCATAAATCACAGAATCCCAGAGTCGGTGAGGCTGGAAAATTCCTCCAACACCATCGAGTTCGGCCCGTGGCCGATCTGTGCCAGCTGGACCCGAGTGCCACGTCCAGTCTTCCTTGGACACCTCAGGAATGGGGACTCCAAACCTCCCTGAGCAGCCCCTTGCAATGTCTAACAACCCTTTTCATGGAGAAATTCCTGCTGATGTCCAACCTGACCTTCCCCTGGCACAGTCTGAGGATATATCCTCTTGTCCTGTCACTAATCCTTCTCTCAGGAACCTTCTTCCTTAACAGGTACCCAAAGCTCACCTCACTCTTCCCAATTTATCCAAGAAAGCAGCAACAAGATGCTGAGATTTGTTTGTCGGGTTGGCAACAGCAAATACATCCTCAGCAGAGGCCAGGGAGCCCATTAAAAGAGCAAACTCAGCTGTGCTGGGAAGTGTGAACGTGCTAAGCTGAGCCTCCTCTGTGCTCCACTGCCAGCTCATGATGTGGAGAGGGGTCTAATGTAAATAAAAAATTCCAATTTGCTCCTATCACACGGATCCTGTGAGCTCACAGCTCTCACTGCAGAAGCTCTGCCTGGACATGCAGATGCATGCTGGCTGAGCTGGTGCAAACCTGGGAATTATATGAGCTCACCTTGTTCTGGAGAAAACAGCACCAAAAAAAAGCCCAAACCCATCCTTTCAACTTGTGATTGTGTCCATCAAGGGAATTACACCAGGCCCAGCAGCCTCATTGCACAATCTTTGGAGGGGAGGACAGGGGATGGGTGTTGGACAACTGGAGAATGGGGGAAAAGATGTGCTTCCTCCACCGAAGGAGATTGGCAGCACCAAAGCTCAGCAGGATCAGCTGCCTATTCTTTGTGGAGAGAAATCCACAATGCCTTTCCCTTCCTCCCCGTGGGAGAGTCCCTGCCTTCCCTGGAAGGCATTTGGACCCCAGAGGGAAGGCAGCCGGAAGAGACGTGTCAGACCCTGGGCAATCTTTGTTCCCATCCCCTGCCCGCAGCACCAATGCTGAATTTGACAGTGGATTTTCTATTTTTGCAGCCCCTTCATCATCCTCGTGGCTCTGGGAGCACCAAGTGGTGCCGGGGCTGCAGATGGGCTCGGCAAAAAGCGTTTCTTGGCTGGAAACAGCCGGAGCTGGCTGTGGGAAGCTGGGACAGCACAGAGGGACAGCCTCCACCTTCCCTGCGAGCCCAGAAGCTGCCTCAGAGCTGCTGGCAGCGGCTCCGATGCCAGAGGAGCAGACGCGCCGTGCCGGCTGCTCCGGTTCTGGCAGCCTGGGGACAGGGCTGCTGTGAGCAGAGCCCTGGGAATGGATCTGTGCTGGAGCAGGGAATGGCTGCACCCCAAACCCCACAGCTGAACCCTTTCCCCCGCTGACTGATGGGCTGCTGGAACCCTGCATCCCACCCGCCTCCTTAGCCGTGGATTTTGGGTGACAGCCCTGCACATGGCACCCGGGGAAGTGTCAGGGCTTTCTTGGGAGCCGACTGTGCCCATTTGTCACCCTGTCACTCACAGCCACGGCACAGGTGTGACCCAAGAGCCCTCAGCCGCCTGCTTGGGCCTGCTCAGTACCTTAGGAAGTCAGAGGTGATTCCATTCCCTTCCCTCCTCTTCCCCTGCGTCTTACCCCCAACTATCGGGCTGCTCATCCCACTGTTAAATTCTTGTTTAGTTTCTGGAGCAGCAGATTCTTCCTGCCTGCCTGCAGGTGTGACCTGGCTGCCAAAGCACCTTCCAGGGCAGGAGAAAAATGGATCTGTCCTGAAACCTGGAGACCACTTCCTTCTTACCCAGAGCTCTGACGGCCTGGAAGGGGCTGGTTGGGATCCTTCCATCTCTTTCCAGTGGGAACGTTTCTGCTTCTCCTGCTCAGGCCTCTGAGGGTGGAAGGCATTTACTCCCAAAAGTTGAAGGTGTACTTTGGTGCCTGTTTGGACACCACAGGTGGTGCTGCAGGACAGGACAGGGGTTCCTGTGCTCTCTGCCACAACCAGCCATTACATCCCGAGCTCATTTATAACTGGGACAACTGGGAAGAGCCACTGGCAGAATCCATGGCCAGGGTCAAAGCTGGCCCTTGCTGATGCAGCTTGTCTGGGTCTAAGGGTAAGAGCAGGGTCCTCACTGTTCCTCACTGTGCTGGTGGATCTCCTTCTGGAATTTTCCACAGCGTCAGCCCCCCCATCAACCCAGTGGGAAATGGTCCAGGAAGCAAATCCAAGAGGCTCATGTTCGCTTTCTCTCTTTCCATCGCTGGAAAACTTTCCTTCCTGGATGGCACAGGAGAGGTGTTAGCCTGGAAGACGATGGGAGTGAAGGAGCTGGGAAAAGGGCACACTGGAGGGGCAGCTCTGACCCACAGTGGAGGGGGTTTGGGAGCAGTTTGCCCCTCGAGGGGGAATTCTCCTTGTTTTCATGTGTCACGATCAAACCCAGAGTAAAGGTTGGGGTGACTCTGGAGAAACAAGGCAAGAGGTGCCCTCTGAAGCAAACAAGTCTCTGACCCTGCTGCACACTGGTGGGAATGTGGCACAGCTCCTCCTGTGATTCCCATGCCAGCACTTCCATGGATATCACCCCTCTGCAGATGGAGCTCCTGCAGCCCAGACTGCTCTCACTCCCAGCCTAATGGAATGTGTTATTTCCCATCTCCCTCCCACTCAGAGTCATTACAGAGCTTCCACAGCTCACACTGCCTCAGCAATACTGGGAGCTTCCTGGAGCTGATCAGTCCCTGGACAAGGAGTGTGCCTTTGGATCAAACATTAGAGCTGTAATCCACTGCACGCTGCCTGTTCCATTATCCACTGGGAGCTTTCTCCTCTCCCGAGGGCTGCTTACGGCAGAGTGCTCTGAGGGGTGTTGTTCCAGCACAAACAGAGCTCTTGGAATGAGCTCAGTGAGAACAGAACTCCTGTTAGGTTGGGAGGATAAAATTGGATTGAAATTGGATATATTCACGTACATGCCATTGATCTCATCCATCCGTACTTTACATATGTTGGATTTCCTGTTGCCAGCAGAGAGGAGTAGCTCTCAGATAAGCCAAAGGTATGGAAATGGAAAGCAGGATGTTCAAGTGAAATTAGGTTTTCACCTTGGGGTGTGTTTGAGAGGCAGGAGAAAGGGCAGAGCTCGGTGCTGTCCCTTCACACTGTACCTGGCACAGCCGCTCCTCACTGTGCCGGTGGATTTATAGCACCAGGCTGATAGGAGGGGTCTGGGCACAGGGAGGGGTTGCCCACCAGGGCTCCTGCGTTCTCCAGCAGCGTGGGAATGTGCCAGAGCACCCTCCTGGAGCAGGGAATGGGTTAGGGACACCCAGGTCCCCCCCTTGTGTCACCAGTTCAGCCAGGAGAACTGGTAAAGGTTTGCCTCAGTTTTCCTCATTGCAAAAAGGGAGGGCTGAGACTTCATACTCCTCAAAGATTGATTCCTCAGGCTTTGCCACACACTTTCACAGGATCCCAGAATCCTTGAGGTCGGAAAATCCCTGTGGGATCATCAAGTCCAACCTGTGCCAAATCCCCACCTTGCCACCAGCCCAGAGCACCGAGTGCCACATCCAGGCCTTCCCTGGACACCTCCACGGATGGGGACTCCAAACCTCCCTGGGCAGCCCCTTCCAAGGCCTGACCACCCTTTCCAAGAGGAAACTCCTGCTGATGTCCAACCTGAGCCTCCCCAGCCCAGCCTGAGGCTGTTCCCTCTCCTCCTGTCCCTGTTCCCTGGGATGAGATCCCAAATCCCCCCCTGGCTGCCCCCTCCTGTAAGGGAGTTGTGCAGAGCCAGAAATTCCCCCTGAGCTCCTTTTCTCCAGGCTGAGCCCCTTCCCAGCTCCCTCCGCTCCTCACAGGACTCTCCAGAGCAGTGCTCAGGAAAACAGGGATGCTCTCCAGAACCTGCAGCCTTCCCTCTCTCTTCTTTCCCATGTTGGGCACTCCCCATCTGTTTGAGAAGCTCGCAGGACAGAAGACAAAAATCCTCCTTTTAATTATGCTGCACATTTATTATCTCACCTCAGATTTTGTTAATCTCTCTCACAGATTTCGTTTACATAAGTGGAGTCTTTCAGCTTGAGCAGCTCCAACGCTTTCTCTTCTGATCTTGCAGATATCAGTCAGCTAAACAGAAAAGAGAGAAAAGCACAAGTGTCCTTAAATCTGGCATTCAGTCTTTCCAGAGCTTTATGTGTTGTTTCCTCCTCCTCAGCTCCCCAGCTGAGGCAAACTGGGATCAGCACAGGCAGAGCAATCCCACAGGGAGTGCGGGACCCCCTTTCCTGGGCTTAAACATCGCAGAAAAAGCGAATGCACGGGGACAGCCCCATCCCACCATCCCTCAACCCGCGGGAGGAGCTGCACAACAGCCTGCCCCTGGATATTTGCTGCTGCAATTCCCCCACACGATTTCCCAGAGGAAAAGGAGGATTTGCAGCAAATTGGAGTGTAATTAAGTGTCAGTGTTAAGCCCCCGTGCAGGCAGAGAGGTGTTCCAAGCTGGCTGCACGTGCTCAGCCGCCTCGCAGGTACAGCTGCTGTTACAAGCTCTGCTGGAAATTGTTCCCTGGAGACCGAGGACTTTTTGGGAGAAGGAGGAGGAGGAGGACGAGCAGGGAAGTGGCAAACAGAATTGCTGGGAAGGGTTGTGCTGCTGCTGCCAGTCAATATCAGCTCTGGGGCACAGGCAGCACCTTACGAGGGAATAACCTTCCCAGAAGGGTGCACATGGCAGTGGTTGGGATCTGAGGGCTCCACAGAGTGAGCAAACATGACACAAAAACCCTTCTGGGGAATATAAATATCTCCGTGCTGATGAGCTGGTGAGAAGGAGGAAAGGCAGAATCCCCAAGGCAGAAATCAACCCTCTGACAGTACCGTCTGGGGTGTCCTGTAACAGCTCTGCCAGCAGTTTCTCCAGGACATCTTGGTATTTTTCCAGCTGCCTTGGGGTGAGCCAAGCTCTGACAGGAAGGGCCTGCTGTGAAGGAAGCCAGAGAAGTCAGGACAAAAAGCTGAGGGGAGCAGAAGGAGGGAGGTTGGGGCGCTTTGACCCCACTTGGATCAAGTTGGTGGAGAGTTTAGGGTGGACTTGGAAGGAAGAGGATGATCCTCATATAGGGAAAAGCAACATTTTGAAGGCAACACACTCTTGAGTTGTTCAGAGTGCTGTTGCATAACCCGTGGGCTGGCTCAGAAATCCAGATAAAGGCACCTCCTGGCAGCAGGGACTGCAAAGAAAATAATTTCTGAACCTTCTAATCCTCCACTGTGTGGCACATCAACCCTTCCAGCCTGAGCCTGTGGAGCTCCTGCCCCAGCAGCAGCTGAGGACGAGCTGTGGTCCTGCTCCAGCCTGCTGGACTTGGAGCCAGCTGTGCCTGAAGCAAAGAGCTCTGTGCTGGTGCTGGTGAGCTGTGGGGATGTGCTGGGTATTTCACACTTTGAACTGGGCCTTTTTGCTGTTTCAATCCCGTTACCCGGTGCTGGTGCATCACGAGTGCAGGAGGAGTTGCACATTAAGCTGTGCCTTGGCCAAATTCCAGCCTGGTAGGTTCTGCTGCCTGTCCCACTGGGTCTGTCCCTGTTTGGGGGGACCTGCACCCTCCTTTTGCTGGCAAAGAACAGCCGAGCTCCCTGCAGGAGTGGCTGCCCACACAGGGAAAAAATTCCATGTGCTCAAGTGGAAAAGCACAATTTTCAGACTTTTCTCGCCAGGTGAGTCTGCCTTTGAGGGCTTAGCCTGGCACTTCAATCCCTAAAATTGCCTGTTTTCTGCTCTGTACACAGACTTTGGGCCCAAGTTTTTAAATAAGACCTCGTCAGTGCAGAGAACCATGGGGTCAGAGGTGACGCCGAGCAGGAGCTGAAGCAGAACTAGGAGTTCCTCCCTTGCACCTGGCTGGGCTTCACTGCCTGGCAAAGAGACCTCGAGCTGTTCCCATCTTCCTCAGAGAGAGGCAGTTGGGTCTCAGGGGTCACCTGGCTGCTGAACAACCAAGATAATTTGTGGAGTGGAGCTAAAACTTCTCTCTGATGTAAGCAGGCAGGCTGGCAGAGGACATCTCTTGGACTCCTTGTCCCCTTGAGGGTTTCTCAGAGTCAAATGGCTCCACATACCTGGAGGGTCTTGGCCGTGTTGACATCCACACCGGATTGCTCAGAGAAGCCTTCCTCCTCCAGCTGCTGCAGCGAGCTCAGGGATTTCTTCTGCCCTGCCTTGTTCCTCTCCTTCTCCTGCAGTTTCGGGGCAGAGAGCAGAGGGGGCAGTTGGTGATGCTGGGATCAGCAGCAAACCCACACTTGTGCCATCCCAACAGGCAGGAATCCGCTGGGCTGGGCACAGGACCAGCGGGATGGTGGAATCCCCCTGGGAAGGGCCCATCAGCTGTGGCCTGAGTGGCCTTTGGGGACTGAAATTCAGCAGTGCTGGGGGCAAGGTCAGGTTACGGGGTAGGGAGTGAAGGTCTGCAGTAAACAAGACCTACATGTGGTGGAGGAACCCTGTCAGCAGGACACGGGAGCTGACAGCACTGGGACCTTACCCAGCTGTCCCAGAGAACTTGGCCTGGGTCTGTTCTGGATCACTGCACGGAAACTGAACTGAGCCCCGCACGTGCAGAGCCCTCCACAAAGCCCTGTGCTGAGGTCACATTTTCCCAGCCTTTCTGCAGGTCTGTAATGTCAGCCCGCTCCCATTTATGGGGCTAAAGTTGCCTTCGGGACCCTCTGGAAAAAGCCAGAGGTGCTTTGCGATGTGACAGACGCAGCAGGATGCGTCAAACGTGGCACAAGCCATGCTCAGTGTCCAGCGTGTGAGCACAGGAGGAGCAGGGACAGCCTTTGGGGGACAGATTTCCCCTTTGTTCATCCAGAAAACCCCCAACCCCTGAGAGACACGGAGCTACAAGGGCTGGGGGGTACAAACACAGCCCATGTGGGTCCCCATCCTCCTCAAGGACACTGAAGGATGCCTGTGCTCCCCACAAAAAGCAATTGTTATCCAGGGATAGGTGCTGGAAGTGGGATTTCTCCCGGTATCCAGGGGCTCGGCAGTGCGGGGGAAGCTCACTTGGGGCTGCGTTTCAGAAGCTGCAGTCTCTGAGCCTGCCTGACACCTTTCAACGGTATTTGTTTCACTTCAAAAGGAAAAACGTTCTCTCGGCACGTCCCAGAGGTGACAACCAGCCGGGGGATGGTTAATTATTTGTTACAACAAAAGAGCCATCACTGAGCTGATGGGAGGCTGCAGCTGCTCTGGAAGAATTCCAGCACCGAGGAAAGGGAAAGGACCCGCAGGGGCTGCGGGTGACACCCCCACAGGTGTGGCAGACCTTTGGTAGAGGGCTCCAGGCCCTTCCTTTCTATCTCACACCTCAAAAATTCCCTCTGCTTCCCCCCCAGAGCCGTGGATTTTGGGAGAAGGATATCACAGTGTCTCCTGTTGATGGTGTGCACTGGCAGTTTGGGGGATGAGGGTGGGAGAAACCTTTCCTGGTTTATTCATTCCAGAGGGGTTACCTGCATTTTCTGGAAGTCGCTCTGGGTGAAAAAGGGCATGAAGCCTTGGGTCTGCTCAGCCAGCACGGACAGCAGGGACACCAGCAGCAAACTGGTCACCACCTTCCTCGAAATCATCCCGAGAGCCTGGACAACACGGGAAAGGAGACACCAGGGGCAAGAGTGGAGAGGGGTGTTTGACAAGAAATGCCTTTGGCTCTGCACCAGCTGCAATCCAGCTCAGCCCCGGCCCATCAGAGGGATATTTACTCTTCCAGTTGCTCCTGAGCTGAGAATAGACGTGACTGACAATTCTCTTCTCAAAGCTGTTGGTGTAAACAGGTTTGGTTTTGAGCAACACCTCCAGAGATTTCAAGCCCAGCCCTTCAGGATTGCTCAAGCCTCCCTGAGCTCTCGGGCCTCAGCCCTGCAACTGTGTTGGTTTCAGACCTGACCACATCCAGTGCAAACTCATCAATCCCAGCGCCAGCACAGGAAACAGAGATGCTGCAAAGAGAGAAACCTTCACACAGCTGTTTTGTTAATTTTTGTTTTGATTTTCCTCACCACTGGAAACCTTCCTGGATGGACTGGATCTTTTAAGAAGCCTTGGTGAGTCCAAGGGAGATGGGAAAGGCATTTTCCAGCTACCTGAGCCTGGATAAAGGGCTTTAAAAACTACCTCTGAAGTGATCTAACTGTGACTTCACGTCACGAAAGGACTTATGTAAACATTGAATGTTCTCTTTAAATATTAAAATATTCTCTCTGGACAGACTTAATGAAGTCAGGTTCTACAGCTTAACTTCTCCACCTGATTGGAGCCTGATCCTTAATTACTTTCAACAACCTCTTGGTTTGGACTTTATTGAGAAGACATTGTTAGGTCAGGTTTGACTCCTGAATTAGATTTCCCATAAATATCAGCTGGCATTGAACGGAGGGCCAGTGGAAGTTAATAAATATTCCCTTTCCACAGCACCTGTCAGTCACATCCTCTGCTCTCCCTTCCCTGGGCACTGCTCAGGGCAGCACCGCTGCCACCTCCCCCTGCCCACCCAGACTGGGCCACCAGAGCCACCTCCCGCCCTGGGACATCCCAGGGTGTCGCAGCCCTGTTTCCTGCAGGGATCCAGGCAGGAATTCTCAGGCTCTCTCCTTGCAATGCAGCTTCAGCAGCATCAATCTTTGCTGCTTTTTCATTTGTTCCATCACTGCAGTAAATATATAAATAAATAAAATACTGCTGAATACAAAGAAAATAAACCCAGTCACCTCCTTCATCTCTTCTTGGCTAATCCCTTTAGGAATTGATTCTCTCCCTCTTCTCCCAGAACTCCCACACAGGCTTCTCCACTCAGAAATGTCCCTGCTGAAAGCCCTCCCCTGCTTGGCAGGCAGGACCTGTACTCCAGTCCTGAGGTCTCCAGCTCAGCACCTGTCCAGGCAGGGAGGACTTGGATTTGCTTCCCAGCTCCAAAGGGAAAAGAAGAAAGCAGGAGAGTCCCGAGTTCAGCATCAGCACTGCGGGCACACGGGGCTGGGACAGCTCTGCTCAACCCCCAAAACCCAGTCAAGGGCCAGGGTGGGGGCAGGAGGGGTGGGCAGATGGCACAGTGACAGGACAGGACATTCACCTACCCAGCTGCCTCCCAAAAATTCCAAGCATTCCTGTCACTAGGACCTGTCTGAGAGTCCTTTCCTGCCTGCTCAGAGCATCTCCCCGAGCACAGAGGGCACCGGGGCTCCCCACAGCTCTGCAGAAGTGCCTGGTGTCTGCCCCCAGGAGGCAGGAGCTGCTGGAATTGGTGTTCCCAAGATGGGGATGAGGGAGAAGCACCTTCCCCCTTGTTTCAGCATCGATTTTGTTCCCTCCTCCTCCTCCTCTGAGCTGGCTCTGCTGTGGCCAAGAGGTGCCAACACCTACCTGGGAGTGCAGCCACGGGACACTGGAGCTCAGAGCTCTTCTCCCTCCTGTGACACCTGGATGCTCCTGCTGGTTCCCTCCCTTTATAAACCCATCTGGGCACTCACCTGTGACCCTGTGCAGCTGCCTGGCCTGCATGGAAACGGCTTTCCCAGGCAGGGAATGTTGTTATCTGCACCGGAGTTTTCCGAGTTTCTCGTTTCCAGGCAGATCCCCTTCGCTCCCTCCCCATGTTCTTCGGCTGTTCCTGGTGGTCCCACAGCTCGGACAGATCTGCTGCTGCCTCAGTTCCCTCATCTCTAGGATGGAGAATGCCCCTCCCTTCCCTAAAATAGAGAAGTTCCTCTCTCTTGGCTTGTGCTTTCACATCCTGAGCCTGCAGAACGAGGTTTTATGATGTGAATGTCCCAGCACTAAAATGACACCTGTGTCAATTATATTTCTGCTGTAATTGCAGATCACAACAATATCAAAATTGCCACTTTGAGCCTTCAAGTGGCCTCTTCTCCCATCCTCAGTGAGCCTGGCACACTGATCCCCCTTGGGAACACAAACTCTGCACTGTCATCCCTCTCCAGACAAACGAGGTGCTGAGAGAGGGAGGGAATTGTGCAAGAACTCATCCGTGCTCTCCCGGGACCATCAGCCGGGAGTTGATGCCAGAGGGTTTGGGATCAAGCCAGGCACATCCCGGTGCTGCTCCTGAGGGAGTCTGGGAGCAGCCAGGCGAGGGGCAGGAGGGAAAAACGAGTTGGGAAGCCATGAAATCCTCCTGCATCCAGCGGGATCGATCCATGGGCTGGGAGAGCAGGGAGCAGCAGCATTCCTGCCTGGCTGGGGAGGGATATGGGGAACAGCGATTGCCCAGCCCAGGAATGCCATTTGTCACCTGGGAATGCCATTTGTCACCTGGCCCCATCGCAGCCAGTCGATAGGACACGGGCACAGCAGGTGTCACCAGGGAGCTGCTGCTGTCACAGCCGTCAATAACGCTCGATTTGGGACAGAGCCCTCCTGAAAATCCTCGCGTCCGGCACTCAGGTGCTTCCCGGATCCCTGGGCATTCGCTCCAGCTTATCACCAACCCCTGGGCAGGGAAAAGCTCCCAGAGACTCCAGCACAGCTTTGCTCCCTGGAAACCTCCCTGGGAATGTGGCTGGGGGTGATGGAAAGGATGTCACCCACACGATGTGGGGTTTTCCCCTCCCTTCACTAAACAATTTGCACAAACCCCATCCGACTCCCATTTTAATCGGCTTTTCCAGTCCTTTTCTTCACGTGGTTATGATGGATGCAGCTGACGAGTCAGCAGATGGTGCTGGGAAGTGACAAATTAGTTACCAAGAAAGGTCACTTTTCCAAGGCACTAAACTTTCCCGTGTCTTGTCCCACTGTCCCTCCAAGACGCGTCCGGCTGGCAGCTTTCCATCCATCTGGGATGGAGCCTTCTGCCTCGGGAAGGACAACCTTCCAAATCAAACAGAGGGATGAAAATTAATCATATCTGTATTAGCTGCATGCAGCCTGCCAGCTTCACCTCTTAATTATGCAGGAGTGCTCCGACAGGAAGGAATGGTGGAGATAAAAATAAAGGATCAGACTCCAGGTCTGGAAGCGCCAGGGCAGGTGGGAGCAACAGGCTCTGGCTTGACCCAGTCCATAAACGCAGCTTTTGGCACATCCTGGCTGCAAAACAAGGATAAATGAAAGTAAAAAATCCCAGCTGGAGGTCCCCCTGCCAGTCCTGTAATTCCAAAATTCCCTCCTGCTGCATCCCTGGCATGGTTTGCAACCTGCAGCCCCCCGAAACTCCCCTTTGGGCTCCGGTGCCAAATGGCAGCAGAGGTTAGAGGCTCAACAAAAACATGATGTGCAGGATGGGCTTGGGTGCAGCTCCGCTTGTTCCAAAAGTTAAACGTTTGGCATAACTGCGAGTCATTTTCCCAGGAAACTGGCAGGGGAAGTGCAGTCCATCGGGCCTGGTGGCAGTTGCAGTGTCAAGGAACAAGGGGCAGAATGAGCTGCCCATGCCAGCAGCACAGAGTGTTCCTCTCCATGTCTGTGCTCCCCTCTCCAAGCTGCCCCAGGCTCGGGGTGTTTGGCAAAGGGATGCAGGAGGGCAGGAGATCAGAGCCCGATGTGGAATTTGAGCCTGGGGAAAGCACATGGGGCGGTGGGGAGGACTAAAATCCCACCCCGGCAGGTACTGGGGGCTCCCAGCAAAGCTTCCAGTTCAGGGCTGAGCATCAGCGCTCCAAGAGCCACCAAGGGCCACATCCCCTTTCCTCCATATCCAACAACTGCTTGGATGGAGCTGGGAATGAGGGACAGGAATTTTTGCAGGACCTGTTGCTTCCCCAACCCTGCCAGACCCACCACTAGATTTGGAAAAATCCCACTCCCTATCCCCAGTTCTCTTCCTGGAGCCCACAGGAATCCATTCTCACCCCACTCCCGTGGAATTATCTTTGCTTGGGGTCAGATGGGTCCAAAACCCCGGCACGGGGTTGAAGGGCTGCAGTCCCACAGCGAGGTCAGCGTGGAAAGGAGCTCGTTTGGGGCTCCCTGCTTGGGAAGCAGGAGCTGAAATCTCCTTCTCCCAGCCCAGGCAGATCCTCCAGCTGCTGCCCCTGCATGGATGTGGCACAGATTTCACGGGCTCCTAAGGAATAAAGCACCAGTGGTGGATTTTAATGCAGTTTTCCAAATATTAACACCAGATACACATTTGCAGAACCGCAGGCTTAAAGCACGTGTTCATTTGCAGCGTGAATATTTTAAGGGTCTGGATTTCCACCTTCCTGTTCCCATCCCACTCAGATTCCTGCCAGCTCTGGTGTAATTGCAGATAATTCCTGGCAATTCCTGGCAATTCCTGGCTGGGCAAGGACCAACAGGAAGGATTCACCTCCTGCTGGAGGATTCCCAGTGCAGCCCAGGTGAGCTCCTGGTTCTGGCAGCGAAGGGTGGTCTCAGATTAACGGGGAATTTGTCTCATGGAGTTTCTTCCTCTCCCACTCCGGAGGCTCCAGGCACAGGGTAGGGCAGGTGTGGGGAAGGAGGGGAACGTTTGGGGGAGCAGCAGAGGCTCAGGAGTCTGTCAGGGACAATGATCTCTCACTTTTACCTCCTCTTGTGGCCCCTCTGCACCTGCAGCTCCCAGAGCTCCCTGAGGGGCAGCTCCATTGCAGCAGCTCCGGGGTTGGGATTTACAGCACAAAATTCATACCAAAGTCTCTCTGGAAACCAGCCCTGAGGTGGCCTGGGCACCCCAACACTGGGGAAATCCTGCCTGCTGCCTCAGTTTCTCCATGAAAGAATAAAAGAGAGGGGAAATGGTTTTCTGGACAGAGCCTGGGTGGATTTGGCTTCTCTGCAAGGGCTGGAGGGAACAGGCACTGACCAAAACATCCTATCCCGTAACAATCCTCTTTCACTGGGATTAAAAGAAAACCAAAACAGTTTTTAAATCCCTATCTCTAATAAAATAAATGTCTGTGCTTATGAGAACTTTCTCTTCTCTCAAATAAGGCAAGAAATAAACAGGAGAAAAATGTTTCCTTGCCTCGTTTCTCTACATTTTTGGTCACTCCTTTGCCACCCTCTCCCCGATCTGGAAGAAGTGAAGAGAGAACGGAGAGGAGGTGAGAAAACACGATGGGATGCAGCTCAGCTGTTCCCATTTTGGTTTTCAAATCTGAGCCACCCAGTTTTCACTTGAGGGATCAGGGATATTTTTAGGAATGGTACAAAATGCGGCCTCACACCCAGGGAGGGGCTGTGACTGGATTGTCCCATGGGGCTGGGTGATGTGCCCTCTGTCCTTTTGGGGTGCTGTGACCCCGGGCAGGAGATGGGAGAGACCAGCCAAGGCCTGGGCTGAGCTCAGAGGCAGGGAAGTCACTCAGATTTCAGCCGGAGAGATCCCTGCCCTGCTCACAGGGGACATTTATTCGCTTTGATGAGGAGGAATTCAGCTTTTCCACACTCCAGGCACCCTCTGACCTTTCACTGCCTCATTGCCTCCTTCCCCTGCCCTGTTCCCATATCAAACACCAATGGATCAGGTTAAGCCCTGCAAGACAACAACACCAAGGCACCAGGAAAAGCCCCAGGTGGTTTTTTGGGGGCTGCTCGGACCATCTGAGGTGGGAGCAGGATCCAAGCACCGGGATCTGCCAGGGCTCACCATGGACAGCAGCCACTCCTGGGCCCATCGAGGGGGAAAGAGGGACAGGGAAAACAACTGGGAAGGAAGAAGAGGAAGGAAAGAAAGAAACAGAGGGAAAAGAAGGG
Source organism: Chamaea fasciata (assembly GCF_029207755.1). Taxonomy (NCBI): domain Eukaryota; kingdom Metazoa; phylum Chordata; class Aves; order Passeriformes; family Sylviidae; genus Chamaea; species Chamaea fasciata. Next base: position 3,235,500 of record NW_027094110.1, read on the forward strand.
CAGGAAAAGAAAATTCTGGGGAAGAAGAGGAGGGGGAAAAAAAGGAGGGAAAGTAGGGCGGGGAAAACAAGCAGGGGGAGAATAAAAGGAGGAAAAGAAACAAAGAAGAGGGAGGAAAGAGCGTGGAAAACAAGCAGAAGGAAGAAGAGAAGGAAAAGAAAGAAAAGGGCAGGGGAAACAATTGTGGGGGAAGAAGAGGAGGGAAAAAAAGAAGGAAGGGAAAACAAGCAGGGGGAGAATAAAAGGAGGGAAAGAAAGAAGAGAGGGGACAGAAGGGGTCCAGGCATCACTGTGCTCAGCAGTGCCAGCTGCCAGCAGATTTCCCAAGACTGGATGATGCCAGATTCCCAGGATTTATTGGTGCTCTCGCTGGAGTCTCCCTGTTCATCCCAGCACCCCTCAGCAATCAGTGGCCGTTTGTCTGCCACAGAGGAGAAGGCTTCTGGCTCTCAAGGCACCAATTCATCCTGGGAGGAGCAAGGAGGCAGATCTGGATGGCTTTGGGTGAAAAAGAGACTCAGGTGTGGCAGGTCAGTGAGCTCCAGGGTGAGGGATCCCAGGAGAGACTGGGGCGAAGGAGCAGCAGCACATCCATCCCAGCTGGGATATGGGGAAAATGGAATGGAAAACTGTGACAGCACCAGAAAGATCTGCAGAGCCTTGGGGCCTGTGCAGCCAGGCCTGATCCCAGCACAGGGCTCACTTTTGATAAAATGCCCGTTTAATCCGTGGATATTTTGCTGAGGGTGGAATAGCAACCTCAGCGAAAGCCTCTCAACCACAAAGGCTTTAGAGGGCTAAACAGTAAAGATTGGGAATTAAGGAGAATAAATATTAATGAAAGGGGTGGGAAAAATCCATCATTTTTCCAGACACTCCTGCCTGTGCTCCTCAGCACGGGGCTGTTGCGCTCACGGCTCTCTGGAGCAGGAGCTCCACAGGCTTGGAGAGATCGTGCTGGGATGGAACTGCAGCAGGAGCCACACAGAGCCTGGAGAGACTCCATATCCCACAGGAGAGGGAAAAAGGAGCGGGAACTGCCCCAAAAAATGGCAAATATGGGATTCAAGGTGCAGCAAACCCCGCGCTGGTGTCAGTGGCTGCGGGTCAAGCCCGGAGTGGCGCAGCCAGAGCCAGTGCTGTTACATAAAGGGATGGGGAGCAGCCCAGCCTGGGCTGGATGGAGGAAATGAATCCAATTACAGGATGAAGGGCACAGGGAGAGGATGGACATATTTGGTCTGGAGCAAATCCCTAAAAGGCTTTAAAGCAGGCATGGCAAGAAGAGGGCGTGAATGAATCGCGGTGCAGGACACGCGGCCACCACCGAGAGGAGTTGGGGCCTTGGAATTGGGCAGGAGGCAGGAATGGGGCTCTGCCCCTGGCCAAGGGAGAAACACTGCCAGGATGTGGTTCTTCTGGGAGCTGGGACAGCAGTTTGGCTGTTCCTGGGGATGCTGGAGCGAGGAGCCAGCCCGGCCAGGCAGCAGGGAACAGCCCTGCTGGAAAGAGGAAACAAGCAGGCAACCCCTAAATTTCCTCCATGCTGATTCTCATAAGATTATAACCCAGCTGCCTGTGTCACAGCAGGCTCCAGACTTCCACTGAGAAAACCAAGGGCTTGTATTAGAAAGAGGAAAAAAAAAAAAATTGACCCAGTTATGACAAAACGAAGCAGCGGGTTCACAGCATCGCTGTGGAAGCCCATGAGCAGCCACAAGGCCCTCGGGAGTAACAGGATTCCACTTCAAATGAGATTTACAAATTAAAAATAAAAGAGCTGGATTATTTCTGTGTTCCTGAACCCCCTTTCCTGGCTGCTCAGGCAGGCTCAAATGGACACTGAAGGGTGGGGGGGGGGTGGGGAGGTGCACGTGCATCCCTTGGGAATTTGGGAATTTGCCTCTCTGACTTTGCAGTCAAACTGGTCAGGCAAAAGAGGAGGGCTGGACACAGATCCCTGACCCTCATCTCCCCCTGGTGTCTCCTGCCCAACACCTCAGAGAGCCCAGAAACCAGCCCAAAATCCAGACTGGCTCCAGAGTGCAAGACAGGGAGATCAGAGCGGCGTTTTCGCCATCACCTCGGTGGAGCCCGACTCGCTGCAGGCGCAGCCCTGGGATTTGCCGGCTGTGCCGCCTGCTCCTCGCCGCGGGGCCGGGGGGGATGTCTTGCACACCTGCCCACTCTGCCACAGCCCCGGGTTGTCACCGAGGGAGAAGTGTTGACAGCACCACACGGAGCGGAGCAGGCTCGCAGCTGAGCCGGGATTGCTCAGCTCCTTGGCAGGGAAATGACAGGGCCCAAAGAGTGCCTGTCTCTCCAAGGAAATCCTGCAGCGCTTGGAGAGACGTTGCCTGGATCAGCAGCGGGAGGAAAAGGCTGGGAGCTGACAGAGCGTGCAAGTACCAGGAGAAGAGGTTGGCGTGGGGGAGCTGTCCCCACATCCCAGCTGCGTTATGGCTTGTGGGGAGAGCCTGGAGCGGGATGGGGATGGAGAACCAGAGCAGGATGGAGATGGAGAAACTGCATGGAAAACGGGAGCTGGGGTTGCTCCTGCTCAAATTTTGTGCGTGAAACACAGAAGACAGCCTGCTGTGCACTCTTATTTTTTGGGACAGAGGCAAGGGCAGCTCCCCGTGCACCCCCAGCCCCTGCCCTGGGTGTGTGCCCAGGGCACAGCCACGGAGCCACAGAGCCCCCAGCCACGGCCAGGTAATCCCTGCTGGGGGAGGGCCGGCCCAGGCAACCCAATTGTAAATACATCAGTGTCCTCCTTCTCCCTGCCACACGTTTAAATCTATTTGATCCACTCTAATGGATTGATCTACAAGTTTGTGCACACACATCCTGCTTTGGACGGGCGGCTGGCAGCGCCTCGCCCATCACGGCCTGTCAGCTCCACTCAGCCTCACCTCCAGCGCAGAGCGAATCCAATTACAGGATAAAGGGTTTTCTTCCCCTCCATATGGTCTCTATAACGCTCTGGCTTTATCTTGCCTTAACCCCTTTCCTGGTGAGGGAGCTCACAAGCCTGGCCTAAGCGGCTCAGCGCCATGGCCCTGGGTGGCTGCTATGTGATACGGGAAACGGGGTCTTCCCAGGGCACCCAGAGGCACATTCCTCCCTCTCTTCCTGCCCACTGGGGAGGAATGAGCCCCCACGGGAGGGAGATTCAGGGCAGCGCTGGTTACAAAACCAGCCAGAAGCACAGGAGTGAGCTCAGCCATGCAGGCAGCGCCATGCTCACGGCCGGGGTTCACGGGGCTGCGCGTCAGCCCAGCACCAGGAGCTCAGCACAGATGTTCCCTTCATGACTGATTTGTTGTGCTTTTGCATTTCCCTCCACCTTGCTCTGCCAGGTGTTCCCTGGGTGCCCCTGGGCAAGTGGCTCCTGTGCCCAGCAGGGCTGGGGACGGGCACCACAGAGGGCTCCAGGAACCCTTCTCCGCTGTGTGAGCTGTGCCTGTCGCTGATCCCTGTGAACCAGGCGTGTCGGCTCCGTGCAAGCCGGTTATTTGATTATAATTATCATTCCTTGCTTTACACGGGACATGAAAGCCCAGAGCAGCTCAGGGCCCCGTCACGCCGCACGCGAACAAACAATGAGCCAGAGACAATCCCAGCTCAGAGCTCTTGGCAAGGCAGGGAAACCTGCAAGGGGCAAGAAAAGCCTTTTCTTGAGGACAAACACAGAGCAGCAAAGCTCTCCTCCCGCATTAGGCAGGGCCTGGAATTTGCTGTTGTCGTAGCGTCAGCACAGAAAACAGCCGGGAGCTCTCCAGGAGAGAGAGCAGCTCATAAACTTTCCCCGCTAAGAGACACCAAATGAAAGCCATGTCTGTGACAGGGCTGCAGCAGGAGCTGGGGTTGCATTCAGGACACGTCCTGGAGGGACCAGCCACCCTCACCGGTGTCATTTCCCTGCTCTGGGTTTACTCGAGGCCTTGGCCATTGCTCCGGCTGCCCAGAGCTCTAAATCCACCGGCCTCAGGACAGTGACCCAAGGGGACACGTCCATGAGGACAGCCGGGAGGGGACAGCCCTCTTGCAGAGCACAGGTGGCTCAGGCTTACCTGCCCCAGGCCTTGTTGGTGGGCAGTTGAAACCCTCTCAGCCCACTTGTCCCTTTGAAAGGTGTCCACCCATGAAGCCAAATCTCCTCCACACTCAGCTGCCAGGGGGAGTGGGGAAGATCTGTTGAGCCAGGAAAGGGAAAGGTCCTTCTCCCAAAAAGTTGCCCCCAGCACCCAGACTCAGTGTCCCTCCTCCCTCCACAGCTTCCTTTGCAACACTCTTGACTTTGGAAGAGGGCTGGACACCCCAAAGGGGTGCCAGGAAGGGATGGGAGGTGACAATTACTTTCCCATGGGATACCCGTGTCCACGTGCAAAACCCTGGAGAGGCCCCAGAGCTTTGGGATGCTGCTGGTGCTGGCAGCAAGGCCCAGGTGTTTTTGAAGTGAGATATTGGAGCTGAAGACTTGCTTTCTCTTTTGAAGGTGGGCCACCACAGTGAAATGTTGGAAGAGTTGCTTTCTCCCATGGGAGTTGGGAGGGGCACACGGGAACTGAGATGGATGCTGGTTTCGTGGATTGGAATTTCTGGGATCTCTGATATTCAACTCATCCCGCAACAATGTGCCCGATTTTTGTACATCTGACCACAGCCAGGAGAGGCAGGAAGTTCCTCCAGGGAAAGAAAGCTCTGTGAGAGGCAAGGCCATGGGACTCCTTCACTTTCCACTCATCCCCTCAAGTGGAACTTCCTGGGGTCTGGCCCAGACTATCAGACCCCTTTGAGTTTCCTTGGGACTCAGCCTGACGGCGACTTGAATGGAGAGAGAGAGACAGCTTCGACCCAGCTGTCCAAAAAGTACTTTTAATAACACAAAAATAACAAACAATAAGGCATCCACTGTATTGGACTGAACCAGACAAAGCAGCACAAGGGGCAAAAGGCACGAGGCCAAAGGTGGGGTCCAGGGGCAGAGAGGGGTAGTTACACACCCCGGTGTGGGTGGGGAGTTAAGGTGGGGTCTGAGGGAAGAGTCCAACGGGGGACAACAATTAGGAACATCACAATTCTTGCACTAAAAATCAACTGATAATAACACGAAGAACTGAGAACTTTCTGGTAACAATTAGCATAGAGAGCATATCAGTCAGCCTCCCTGCTTATGGCACTGAGAATGGAGTTTCCCAAGGCATTTTTCCAGGGTTCTCTTTTTTCCTGGGGAAACTGCTCTCTGCACTCAAGGAAGACCTGGACCAGGAATTCGGTGCCCGGTAGTTTCACGGCACAATGATCAAAGAGGCACATCCATCCCATGGGGAGCCCTCATCCCGGGGCACCTGAGGCTGGCCTGACCCACTTCCCTGCACCACGTCCTACTTCTGCTCCCCTGGATCTGCACAGGAGGATCAGGGATTAGGACACCATCCATCCCAACACCCCCTTAGCCTTCCGCTCCCAGCTCGGAGAGACGCTCCAGGCGTGCAGGAGACCTCATTCATCCCACGGGACAATGGTGACTTTTTCCATGGGCTGTGCCTTGGGGAGGGCAGTGAGGAGGAGGAGGCCCAGCTTACCTCGTTATCCGATCAGCTCCTTTAACGCCCCACATCCCCAGGATTAATGGAAGAGCTTCCCTAAGGCGCCTTAGGCAGGTCCCCTGGAGAAGGAGCACCCATGACCCAGAAGGAAGAAATGGGGAAGGAGAACTTGGATGAGATGGAGCACTGGCACTGGCCCGGCTGGGAAGGGTTTATCAGGCTGGTGTGTGCTGGCGTGGGGATCCCACACTCCGTGCTGAGAGCCCGGGAAAAGCTCCCTTCCATCCCTCTGGCTCTCCCAGGCTGGGCTGGTCTCTCTGCACTCTCTGCAGGGAGTTCAGCACATCTTTGCTGTCCTTTGCCCTGTGGCTCAACCAGGGGTGTGATCTGGGCACACAACCAAGAGCCCTGCCCCAAAACGCTACATTTACCAAAAAATCACCAACGTCATTACCTTTGGGATGGGAAGTGGCTTCCCCTCCTACCTTTGCCCAGCTCCAGGCCCTTGGGTGTGTCAGCAGAGCCTGGATTTGTTGTGGGATGCAGACCCCAGCAGCCTCCATGCTGCACCAGGCACCCGAAACAGAGCCCAGCCAACAGCTCAGACCCACAAAGCTCCGTCCAGTCTTCCCCCAGTGACCTCCTCAAGGTCAGTGGGGCAGAGCTGGCCACTCCCCAGGCCCCAGGTGGTCTCACAGGGTCCTTCAGCCACCCCGGGACACCCCAAACTTGTGACACACCATGGACCCCAGCACAGCCCCACTTCCACGTCGGCCACTCCCAAACTCCCCACTGCTCCTCCCACCTTTGCCCCTCTTCCCAAGCGCTCCCCACCCCACCCCTTCCTGCCCCCAACACCTTAAACAACATTAAACACTTAATGGCAATTAATACGCTTTAATGCAGGTTTTGGGGCCAACTGGCCGCTTAGAGGGTGCTTAAACCATCAACCCCTCTCAATCCCGTTGCCCTTGTCACACAAAGTTAGCCGAGCCCCTCGTCAGCCTCCCCCCTCCCTGGAGGAGGCCGGAGGGTATAAAACCACCCCGGGGGCAGCACCGCCAGCCCCCGGCGCGGCACAGGGCAGGGCACCACCTCCATCCCCTCAACTTCTGCTGCTCCCAGTAACTCGTCCCATTTTTTAGATCGGAGGGGAATCCTCTCCCTGCGCATTTTCCGCCTTGGGAGGGGGTGGGGCTTCCCTTTTTTTTTAATTAATCGGGGTGGGAACGCGATTCCTTGCAGAAAACCCCTCCGGCAGAGCAGCTCCCGTAGGCAGGGCAGGATGAACGGGACGGAGGGGATCAATTTTTACGTGCCTATGTCCAACAAGACGGGGGTGGTGCGGAGCCCCTTCGAGTACCCGCAGTACTACCTGGCCGAGCCCTGGAAATATCGCCTCGTGTGCTGCTACATCTTCTTCCTTATCTCCACCGGCTTCCCCATCAACTTCCTCACCCTCCTGGTCACCTTCAAGCACAAGAAGCTCCGGCAGCCCCTCAACTACATCCTGGTCAACCTGGCGGTGGCTGACCTGTGCATGGCCTGCTTTGGCTTCACCGTCACCTTCTACACCGCCTGGAACGGCTACTTCGTGTTTGGCCCCATCGGCTGCGCCGTCGAGGGATTCTTTGCCACGCTGGGAGGTAAGGGATGGGAATGGGGGCCTGGGGATTCCTTCTGCTGGGCTTTGAGAGCCTGGCTCCATCCCTTCATGGCACTGTTGGGGTGTGCAGAGTCGTTCCCCCCCGTGTGGAGCTCGCCCTGCGCTTAAAACTGGGGAGGAAAAACAGATTTCTGCGTGCTTGGCCTCGATAGCAAGGAGCCTCCGTGGCATCGCGGCAGGGAAAGGAAGCCTGGGATGGGATCCTCGTTTGCAGGATCCAGCCTGGGGTCACCTGGCCCTGCTGGTCACTGGGGGTGTCAAGCCAAGGTGGTCACCAGGGACCTGCCAGGGATGACCACAGCATGTTCCTGAATCAACGCCAAGCAGATCAGACCAAGAATAGGCTTGGACCTGATCGCCTTAGAGGTCTCTTCCCAACCTGCATGATTCCATGATTATTCCTTTGCCCAAAGGCTTCCCTTTTAGCGGGAATGGAGGGTTTAGAAGGGGAAGAGAAATCCCTCAGAAAGGGAACCCCATGGAAGAGCTACAGGCGTGGAGAGGTGAGAGGGCTCAGAGCTTATCCATGGGCAAAATGAAAGGGAGGACGATCCAGGGTGGTTTCCAGGCGCCACAGGGATGGCTCAGCACCAGGTTTGGCTGCCCTTGGGATTTTCCTTGAGGCATTTCTCAGGAACTCAACTGCTGCCAACACTTTGCCCAGCGGAAAAACAGGGAGAATTCACTCAACAGCCAGCCCTGCCCACGCCACACCTCGTGATGGATCTGACAGCCAACAGTCCTTGTTGGAGAGACCCAGAGCCACCACAGGGACTTTGCTTTCCTTCCCCTAAACCGGGCCATTTCCCCCAGTGATGCTGCTCTGGAAACACGCATTTTAAAAATACGGGTATTCTGCCAAAGGCACAGCTGGATGTCCTGATCCAAGCCGAGGAGCAAGGAAAGGCTTGGTTTTGGGGTCAGAAGATCCCTAAGTCTTCCCCATCGCTGCTCAGTGAGCCTTGGGCAGCGTTATTTTGTCTCTCCAATGTTTGTACCTCTCAAAGGAGGAGGAGGAGGCTCCTGTTCCCAGGGAGGGAAGTTGGCTGGGAAGCAGCGGCTGTTTGAGCAGCAGGTCCCCAGCGAATCCCAGCACAGGGTGTCGTTATCAGCAGCTTATCACAGCTGGGGGCATTAGCAGGCTTACAGCACCGACTAAGCGCTCCCAAATCCCCTGAAGTTTAATTATCCCTCATAAATACATGTGCACGTTTGCCCACCCACACAGTCCCCCTCCCCGATCCAGCGCCGGCGGAAGGAAGGCTCCTGAAATGCACATTTAAAGGAATCAACAGGTTTGGAGGCACCAGGCAGCATTGCCGGGAATTGTGCCTCCCCACGCCCAGGTGGGATTCACCCCCTTGATTCCTAATTTATTAAAACCCCCACGGTGATTCCTCCTCCGCCCCCAGCACCCCCTCGGCTCCCAGGTGCACGTTACTGGGTGGAGGATTCCCAGTTTTTTAGCAGGATTGCTGCTTATCCCACACTGATCCCCAGCTCCCCCTGCTCTCCCCTGGGAGCACCAAGGCAAGGTGGAGCCCAGAGGAGCTCTGAGCACCCTGTGGGCTCTCCCTCTCCTCCCCGCAGGCCAGGTCGCCCTGTGGTCCCTGGTTGTCCTGGCCATCGAGCGCTACATCGTCATCTGCAAGCCCATGGGCAACTTCCGCTTCTCGGCCAGCCACGCCATGATGGGCATCGCCTTCACCTGGGTCATGGCCATCTCCTGCGCCGCCCCGCCGCTCTTCGGCTGGTCCAGGTGAGCCCGAGGGTCTCCAGCAGCAGCTCCTGGATCCCTCCCACGCAGGAAGTGCTCAGCCTCGGAGGAGGGAAATGAATGTCCCGTTCCCCTGGCAGTGTCACAGCGAGCTGACACTGCGTGCTCGAGCACACCCAAACCCCATGTCCCCCATCCTCAGGGAATTCCCTGATTTCCCCCCGAGGAGGGTCCTGGAGCAGATCCCGACTTTTCTCCCTGCCAGGTACATCCCAGAGGGGATGCAGTGCTCCTGTGGGCCCGACTACTACACCCACAACCCCGACTTCCACAACGAGTCCTACGTGCTCTACATGTTCGTCATCCACTTCATCATCCCCGTCGTCATCATCTTCTTCTCCTACGGGCGCCTCGTCTGCAAAGTCCGCGAGGTAACGGCCGGAGGGGACAGACGGGGACAGGCCAGGTGGCCCAGGCAGGACGGGGGACGTGGGCTGGGGGTGGAAGGCTGCCCCTCACCACCCTGTCCGTCCACAGGCAGCTGCCCAGCAGCAGGAATCGGCCACGACCCAGAAGGCGGAGAAGGAGGTGACGCGGATGGTGATCCTCATGGTGCTGGGCTTCATGCTGGCCTGGACGCCCTACGCCGTGGTGGCGTTCTGGATCTTCACCAACAAGGGCGCCGACTTCACGGCCACGCTGATGGCAGTGCCTGCCTTCTTCTCCAAGAGCTCCTCCCTCTACAACCCCATCATCTACGTGCTCATGAACAAACAGGTGAGACGCCCCAGGGCTGGGCATCTTGCTCCTTCCCAGCAGGGGTTGGACCTCAGTCCATCCATCCAGGGACTCCCGGCCCTGCAGCACGTCCCTGCTGGCCCCCCAGTGCCACCGTTCTCATTTCTGTCCCCTCCCCAGTTCCGTAACTGCATGATCACCACGATCTGCTGCGGCAAGAACCCCTTTGGGGACGAAGACACCTCCTCTGCTGTATCCCAGAGCAAGACCGAGGTCTCCTCTGTGTCCTCCAGCCAAGTATCGCCCGCATAGAGCATGGACAGTTTGAACTGGGGTGACCTGCCAGCTCGGGGACCCAGACAGACGCCCCACAGCCACTCCCTCGTGCCCCGGCCCCCTCCCCTGCAGGAGAATTTAGCTGTGCCCGTCCTGCCGTAGCGTCCCCTGTGCAGACCCCACCCCACACACCCACGGGGACCCACACGTGGCACTCTGAGCTCTGCCACTCCGAGCCCGGGGAGCCCAGGGCCCAGCCCCAGCTCCCAGGAGCACGTCACCTCTGGGGGACTGCCCCTACCTGTCCCCATTGTGTTCAAACAGCAGCGGTCGGTGGGGACCCCAAACCTTTTCCTGCCTGAATCCCTCTCCCCGCCAGCATCGCCCTTCCTTGGGCTCCAGGCAGAGTCACAGCAGCATCCAAGCCTCATTTGCAAAAATCTGAATATTCTGGCAAAGCCCCAGGAACAGGACTCCGTGGCCAGGGTGGCCCCTCCTGTCCCTCGCCAGGGCCTGAGCCCGGGGCTCTCCAGAGCCGTGCTCCCGCCGGGATTCCCAGCAGGAATCGATTCCCACAGTCGCTATAAATCAATATAACAAACAGAGCCACGAGCAGGCTCTGCTTCCAGCCCGACTCCCTCTAGCCCCAAGACAACACTGTAGATATATTTTTTTGTCTTGGAACCTGTAAATATTTGCTCACGTCCTTTGAAGTCTCTATCCCTCTCAACCCTCTCCTTTCTCCTCCTCTTCCCGACTCCAAAGCAGAGAAATTCCCTTTCCGCCTCTGCTCTGGCTGGACAGGCACGGCCAACCTTGGAGGGTGGGGCCGGGATCCGAGCGTTTTCCTGTACATATTTTATAAATAAATAATCTCATCTCAGCACAAGGACGTCTGCAGTCAAGGAGTAGGGATTAAAAAAAAAAAAAAAAAAAAAAAAAAGAAATAAACAGAAGCAGCACAGAGAAAAACACAGATGCTCAGTCCTTGTCCTTTCTCTTGGGCTCTGGGGAGGAGATGCTGGTGGCCAGCTGTGGGAACACGATGCTGCTCTTGGAGACACAAGATGTCCCAAAAACCATGGGAAGGGGGATCTGTGGGTGCCACCATCCCCACAAGGTGACAGCCCCATTAGCTGGAGCACCAAAGTGACAAAAAGAGACAGGCAGGGCACAGCCCTCGCTGCCCAGCCACTGGCTTTTTGTACTTTAATATATTTAAGATTTCCCCAAGCAGCCTTAAATAAAGCTTCGGCTGAGAGCTTTTCGCAGAGTTCAAGTTCCCCTTCCTGCGGGGCCCTTCCAGGCAGCGCCGTGATGGAACTGGCAGAGGAAAATTTGTCGGGGAAAAACTGTTCCCTGTGTCGGTGAATTCCTTACGGAGCGTCTGGAGAGCGATCCCGGTGCCATCGCTGCTGGAACCCCGCCCTCCTCCCCTCCCTGCTCACCTCACACCTGCCCTCTCCGCTGTTTTTCCTCCTTTTTTGGCTCCAAAGCCACCAAAACCACCGGGAAGCCTGGGATGGGAAGGGATGGGAAGGGATAGGAAGCACTTTTTGCCCCAAAACACCAGGCCCTGGGCAGGAGAAGGATGCGGCCCCAGCCTGGGCTCTGCAGGCACCCTCCTGTCTCTGCACCCACCCAAATCCAGGGCTCCTCCCAGGACTGCCCTGGAGTAGCTCCCACACCGCTCCTGATACGCTGAATAATTCATGGCCACTCTGCCCATCCCAGGAGCCTTTTTTTGCTTCCCTACAAAGCCCATTTCCTCCAGTTCCTTTAGAGGCACTGGGGCTGTTTTATAGCGAGCAACTGAATCTGCGGAGGAGCCCTCGGCATCCCTTATCTCCCCCCAGACTCCAGGGTGAAAACCATGCCAGGAACAGAGCCCTGGACCCCCTGAACAGGCCTGGCCGTGTATCCCCCATGTTTGGGATTATTTGTAAATGCTGCCGCTGTAGCTCAGGGCTGCTGCCTTTTGCTGCAGCACAGCGATGCTGGGAGAAACCTGAAGGAATCCACCAGGAATCCACAAGGCCCTGGGTGAGGATAAGAGCAGTCTGTGATCCCTGACAGCAAGTTCTGGGGAGCCTGGGGTTGGGCTGAGGTTTTGCAAACGAATCCCCATGGGTGGGAGTGGCAGGGAGCAGAGTCCAGCCCCGTGGTGCTGTGGCAGATCCCAGGAGTGATTCCAGCAGTGATTCCCACAGTGATTCCTCCTGGCTGTTCCCACCTGCACTGCCCGTCCAGCTGCCCTCCAGATGTGCCACTGCCCACACCACCACGGAAAATCAACCCCAGCAGAAGAGTTTTACCTCCGAGGTGCTTCTGCCCCACTGCGAGGGACATTCCCAAGGTAGATCCCGCCCTAGGATGGAGGGAAGAGGGGATGGAGGTGTCCAAGGATGTGGCATTCAGTGCTGTGGGCTGGTGACAAGGTGGGGATCAACCACAGGTTGGACTCAGTGACCCTGGAGGGTTTTTCCAGCCTCAGGGATTCTGGGATTCTCCTGCTCTCAGCCGTGCAGGCAGGTTGGCCTCATCCAAGGTGCAAAGGAGCTGCTTTGCCTGGAAGCTGTGGGTGGGAAAAGAAAGATGAACCTGTCCTAAAAGGGTGACCCCGCTGCTCTGCCTTCAGCCCCTCTGCAGCCGCAGCTGAGGATGATGATGGAACTCCTTCTCCTTGACCAAATTCCTAAAAAACCCAAAATATCCAACTCAGAACTCCAAACCATGGGGGCAGGGGAGGAACAACCACCAGACAACGAGAAACCCAAACCTCACCCAGCCCAACAGACCCACCCCTCATTCAAAGGTTCCTCTTGAAAAACCACCCAGGAGTTCTTTCCTTCCACTTTTCCAGAAATCCACGGATATATCCAGGCACTGCATTTGCCAGCAGCAGGGACCATCCTGGCATCACCCACTCAGAGCAGGCACCACCACCTGCTTCAGCACCACTGGCCTGGCACTGCTGCCACCTAAATTCACATGCAAACAGAGGAAAGCAGCCAGATTTATCCAGGGAAAGGAGACAGCTGGAATCTGGGGCCCAAAGGCCATTTCAGTGTCTGACTCCCATCCCTGTGCAGCTGGGACTGTTCCTTCTCAGCCCAGCACTGCCGTCAGCTGGTTTAGGAAAACGGCAGTAATTGGCTCAATTCATTTCAAATCAGTTCTCATTTGTGCAAGCAGCACTCGGGGAAAAGCAGCTCGGAGTTAATAACATCCTGATTTGGAGCATCCGCAGGGATGAGGGGGGAGAGCTCAGTGGGGAGATGTTCTTGGGACAGAACCCCCCCAGAAAAAGGGACAAACCAGGCTCCTGGCCCAGTGCTGCTCCCCACAATCCTCATCCTGCCCAGGGTTATCTCTCCCTGGCACTGCCTGGATTCCTCCCAGGACATTTTTATCCCATCAGTGTAGAAGGAGCAGCTCCATGCCAGAGGGTCTGGCTCTGCCCATTTGTCTCTGCCAAAGGAAAAAAAAATCTCCTTGTCCAGCCACTCCAGCAGCTCCGGGAACAAGAAGATTAAAACCCTCAAACATTCCCCCCTTCCCTCTGTGCCAGCACACACGGGGCTGGGGGAGCCAAATCCCTCTCTGGCGTGCCCAGACCCTGATACCAGGAGGAAAAGCTGCTCCTTAAGGGAAAAATCTGCTCCTTAAGGGAAAAACTGCTGGGATTACACCTTGGGGGAAACCAGGATTGCCCCTGACAGTGCCAGGGGGATCTTGCACAGCCCCAGCAGCCCAGGGAGTGTTTACCTCCCACCCAGGAGGGTTCAGGAGTCCCCACATTCGTGTCACTTCCCAGCACGGCCACGTTTGTGTCACACCCCCAAGCCCGAATCCATCACGGCCGCCTGTGTCACGTTAGCAGCAATAAAAGGATTCAAACAGCAATTCCTTACTTTTATGAACAAATGGCCCTGGCTGGATGATTCAGGCAGCATTCAATTCCCAGCCAGAAAGTGTCAGCAAAATCCCGGCCTCTCACATGTAGGTGGATAACTGCAAATGAGAGGAGGGAATTATTAGCACTTAATAGTCGGTGGGTTTGCACTCCCCAGCGCTCCTCTCCGGGAGGTGCCAAATGCTGCTCCAACAGCCAGGAGGGCGCAGCCAATGGGGGCTGTAAGGACTGGGGTGAGGGCTGTGGGCACTGGGATCGACCTCATCCCACTGCCAGGGCCCTGCTCCAGCCCAGCCCTGCTGGAACCCCTTGTCTCCTCCAGCCTGTCCTTTCCAGACCCTTTTACCTTCAGTCCATCCCCTCGGGAGCCCCTTTTCTCCTGCAGACTGTCTTTCCACAGCCCCTTTTCTCCTCCCATCCATCCTCTCCAGAATCCCTCTTATGCTCCAGACTTTCCCTTCCAGAGCCCTTTTCTCGTCCACCCCATCCCACCCCGAACCCCTTTTCTCTTCCAGCCTGTCCTTTCCAGAATCTTTTTTTTCTTCCATTCCTTCCTCTCCAGAGCCCTTTTCTCCTCCAGACTGTCCTTTCCACAGTCTCTTCCCTCCTCCAGAGCCCTCTCTCTCCTCCACCCCGTTCCCTCCAGAATCCCTTTTCTCCTCCAGCTTGTTCCATCCAAAGCCTTTTTCTCCTTCATCCCATCCTCTCCAGAATCCCTTTTCTCTCCCATCCCATCCCATTCCGAGCCCTTTTCTCCTCCCCACACCCCCTCTCCCCCCTCCCCACCCTCCCATTCTCAGCTCTCTGCCAACACCACGGGAGCCTCAGGGTCCCCAAGCCCTCGGTGGCACAATCCCCCCAGCCCCAGAGGGATCCAGGGAGGCTTCCCCGTGCACCTGGGGCTGCTCCATCCAGCCTCCTCCAGACTCTCCATTTCTCCTTCACCCAGCCTGCCCGTATTTTTCTTGTTCATCAGACTGACAAATGGGCAGAAAACAGACTCCTGGCGATTTCCTGCACAGGCTGCCCACTCCTCCTCTCCCCCCGGTGATGACTGAGAGCTGAAAAAGCAGGAATAGCGTATAAATTTCCTCCCTGCTTTAATAAATACCTCTATTACCTTGTGCTTTCCCCCAGCTCACTGTGCAGCTCCTGCTGCCCGCCAGGCAGACGTGATAAACCAAAATTCGCGTTTCTGTGGGGAATCAGCAGCAGGGCTCAGGCAGGCTGGCAGCAGCACAGGAGGGGTGAAGCTCCCGCCTCGGGGGTCTGGCTGCAGCTCCACATCATCCCACGGGGAGATAAATTAATCCTTTTATTACCAAAGGGGAGCTGGAGTTTGTCTGGCCCCTCTTGGGACACCCTGTCGTGGTCCCAGGGGGAAGAGGGGAGCCACCATTCCCAGGGGCTCATCCCAGACACCTCTGTGCCCCTCGGGGTGAGCCTGGGCTTTCCTGAAGGGTGGGAATAAGGACAAACCTGCTAAAATCCCACCCAGAGGGTGCAGGGGGAGCAGGAGGGGTTGGTGGTAGAGGGTGAAGGGTTTGAAGGGTTTGGTGGTGGAGGCAAAGCTATCACAGCTGTGCTGTGGGCAAAGTCCCCGTGCTGGATTTCTCCTCCCTGGGCCTCCTCCTGATCCAAATCTTTACCCGGGGCTCTCAGGACACCCAGGACGGGATGTGTCACTGTCCCTCGGCCAGGTGACACCTGAGCAGTGCAGGAGCAGCCCGAGCATCCCGGGGGGATGCAGAGACCTCGCTCCAACCCCGCCACACCTGAAGGACAACAGGTAACACCCACCGGCCTTTTATACCCCCAGCGCTGCCAGCAGCCCCTGGGGCACCGCTGTCCCCTCTGTCCCCCCAGCACAGCCTGACCCAGCCCTGCCACTGTCCCCATCTCCTGGGCACAGCGCTGCAGCCTCGGCTCCTCCTCCCCCGGAGCGGGATTGATGGCGGCGCTTTGCAAAGCCGGGAAAAAAAAAAAACCACACACACACACACACCTTCAAAAGGAGCATTAGGAGGTGGCAGCCACCCAATTTCCCCCTTAGCCAGCGATTGCTGTGTCTCATCCGCTTCCTGGAGTCTATTTAACTTCTAAATTTAACAAGCTCCTAAACAGGCAGCGGCAGCAAAGTGGCAGCGCCCGGCTCCCACCCTGCGAGTGGCATTTGGGGACCCAGCCCGGGAATGGGAAAATTTCTCCGACGTCTCGATTTGATTTATGGCTCTCGTTAACTCTCCAGGAGGGCCCCGAGCTGCCCCGAGCGCACGGAACCTCCGAGGAATAAATAATTTACCAGATGGTTAAATATCCTTTAAGGTCTAGAGAACATCGGCGGCGGCGGGGATTTCGGAGGGGGAGCGACACGAAATTACAAATTGAGCACCAAAAGCGGGAGGGGATGGCCTGGAACAGGGAAGGGAAGGGAAGGGAAGGGAAGGGAAGGGAAGGGAAGGGAAGGGAAGGGAAGGGAAGGGAAGGGAAGGGAAGGGAAGGGAAGGGAAGGGAAGGGAAGGGAAGGGAAGGGAAGGGAAGGGAAGGGAAGGGAAGGGAAGGGAAGGGAAGGGAAGGGAAGGGAAGGGAAGGACCGGGACATCCCAGTGGGATCGGCACAGCCAAGGGGATTTTGGGGGAATATCCCGTCCAGATGTGCAGGGCTGCCCTGCCCCTCCAAAGGAAAAGATGAACCGGGGAGGGCGGAGGGAAGGGAGGAAGGTGCCAGCAGGGCTCCTGGCCTCGCAGGGCTCGGGCTGAGCCACGGCTGCTGTCAGAGGACGCTGATGTCCCAAACTGGCACTGCTGGTGCCCTCGGGGCCGAGCTGCAGGGGCACAAGGATCTGGCAGCAGAACCTCGGTGAAATGTGGTGCCGAGAGGATGTTTCCACCCCCCCTTCCCTCCTCCTCCTCCTCCTCCTCCTCCTCCTCCTCCTCCTCGCAGGGCCCAGGGCAGCATTCCCAGCCAGGAATCCCTGGGCTGAGCTGGAGGGAGCCCACGGAGAAGAGCAGAGGTTGCAGAGGAGAGCCCGAGTGCTCCTGCTGCGAGCTCGCAGCCCCTTTTTCAGCCTCGGCTCGGGATGTTTTGGGCTCCCCGCAGCCGGGGGCAGCCCCGGGCCCGGCCCCGCAGCCCCCCGGCCCCGCGGCTCCGGCGGAGGTAGATGGCAGCAGAGCCTGCTCCTTGCGGCAGCCGGGATGCGACAGCCCCGGCCCTGTCCCTGCTCTGTCACCATCCAGCGCTCCCGGCCACCCCCGAGCAGGGATTTATTCACACAGCCGGCCTCACCCGCGACTCCTTCTCCCCGGGTTTCTCTGCTGAAGCGCAGCCCGGAGCTGGATTTGGGATGGCTGGGATGTGTCAGGGGTAGCTGTAACTCCTCTGTGTGTTTGGCTCTGTCCTGCGTCCCTGGACACCCCCACGGCGGCTCACCCTGAGCTCAGCTTTGTTAGTTTAGTTTGGTTTTCTCTGCCGGTCCTTTGGGGGAACACACGGAATTTTGCCACAACCTGTCCTGCTCCCTCCCTCACAATTCCAAACCCGATCTCAGCCCTTCCCAGTGTTTTTCAGGTACCTGATGAGGCTCAGCACGTGATTAACAAATTAAGAGATGCTTTAGGGAGCACTTTTCCCCAAAATCCCTGCCAGGAACGCCCCATGGGATCCCTGCTCCCTCGGGGATGATGAGCTCAGTCCCTACCCCAGAGGGTTCAGCTCAGCTACCCCTGATGAACCGATAATTAATAATTCACTGCTGGCTTTATGAAGTATTCATTGCCCTCGAGCTTCCCGGGGTAATTAAGCATCCCGTGAGCCCCTGTAACCCCGCCCTGGCCACAATCCACACTTCATTCATCCTCCTCACTCCAGTCCCATGAATTCCAGTGGGACAAACGCCCGAAGAAAACTTTCCCCTCCCGGCGACTTTTCCCTGCCTCCAGGAGATTCATCCATTACATCCTCTGGATGCATTTCCAGGGTGGGATTGGCACGGCCGCGTTCCCCAGGACAACGAGGGAAAAGAGAAACAACTTCCCCAGAGCTCTGGGCAGCCCCGGCCTGACATCCTGGGGCACTCTCACCCCCAAAGCAGAGCCACTCAGTGGGCAGAGACCTGAGCCTTTCTCCTTTCCTTACACAAATAATTCCGGGTTTTACCCCTTCTCCCCTACTGTGCCCCTCTGCATCTTCCCAGCTCATCCACGCCCAGCCCCGGCAGCCAGGCCGGCATCGCCCTCCCACCCCACACCCCTCGGCACAGGCAGAGCTGAGCCGGGTGTTGAGCCCTGCCCCACCTGGGGCAGCCCCACAGGGGCACCAAGTCCCCGGTGCAGCCCCGGGGGCGGTCCCAGCTCGAGGTGACACAGCCGGGGACAAGCCCGGGCGGGAGCGGGACCCGGAGCTTTGATGGAGGTGTGAAAATTCCCTGCGGGCTCCGGAGCTGAGTCAGCCCTTCTGCCTTCAATAATTCACGGCAATAAGCGGGGAGTGGAGCAGGGGCCGCGGTGAATCCGGCCGGGATGGGGAACAGCTCTGGGAACACCCAAACGCAGCTCTGGGGGCTCCTGCACGGCTCCTGCGAGCCCCAGGGGAGCAACTCGGTGGCCCCACAGTCCCCACACACCTCCCCCAGCCCCGGTTGTCCCCTCCCTGCTCTCAGCCCCTTGCCACCCCCATTTCCCCCTGGGGCGCCTTTCCCTGGCTGCTGCTCTTCCTCCCTGGCAGCTCATCACCACCTTTTCCCTGGTTTTGGGGGGCAAGCGGGGCTGCCAGGCTGTTCATCCCTGCTGGTGAAGCTGCACGTTCCCGGGGTCAGCCCTTGACCATTCCCATCTCTCCCGGTGCCTCCTCGGTGCAGCCGTGACCCGGCTCCTTCCTCCTCACTTCTTCCTCCTCGCCTCTCCTTCCTCCTCACCTCTTTGAGTGCTTAATTAAATCCCTCCCTTGGTCCCACCAGCTCTGCCTAGCAAAGCCTGGCCTTTGGGAATCCCATTTTCTCATGGGGCTGCCATCCCAGTGATCCCAAAGCTGGAAAGTCACCCAGGATGGGTGGGCGATGACACCTCAAACACGGGGACAAGGCACGTGCTGGTGGCTCCTGCCAAGGGGCCGAGTTCTGGCCTGACACAGGTGATGGTGGCAGCAATGGATGTCCCCGAGCTGGAAAACCGACGGGGTTTTACCCGGAGGTACCAGAGCAGCTGCAGGGATGGTGTCAGGAGAAACAGCAGCTGCAGCTCAGCCCCTTTCCACCAGCACAGGAGATGGGCTGTCCCCAAGGAGCCGCTGGGCTGTCCCCAGGGAGCCACTTCCAGCACAGCAACATCCCCCAACAGGGGCAGCACCTGGGATACACCCAGAGCCAGGGATGCCTGGAATTCCCTCCCCGACTCCGGGGACAAGTCCTGGCTGCTGGAATTCCGTGTTAAAGAACAAATGTAATAAATGTAATAAAACCACCGCGTGGCAAAGGAACAGCGAGGCTGCTCAGGGGGATCTGCCCAGGCAGTGCCAGGCAGGAGGGACAGGCTGCACATCCCAGTGGGAATGTGGGATGGAATGTGGGATACAGCCAGGGTGGATCCTGCAGGACACCCATTCCCAAAGGGTCTGGGGACAGCTGGGGTTCCCAGGTGTCCCATCCCATGGCCACGTGTCCTGCTGGTGCCACAATCCTGGGATGGTCTCCAAACACTGGAATTTGCTCCAACACGGGGCACACAGTTTCCATGGGATGACACCAACGCTTGGCTCCAGAGCTGGCAGTGTCACCCCTCATCATTTCCAGGAGGTCTGGAGGGCTGTGAGGATGGATCAATACTAAAAACACTTTTATAATCTCCGCATCCCAACAGCATTGGGGCTTTAATTGGGATCTCAGGAAGGAGGAGCTCAGGTCGGGTGCACCCTTTTCCTCTCCTTTGTTAATCCTCACTCGTTGTCCCAATCCCCCACAGGCCACAGTGATGGATGCTGGGGGTGAAACAGGGAGAGGAGTGGAGCTGGGATGGATCCCTGCTGTCCAGCCTCGAAGAGGAGGCAGGGAAGAGCATCAATAACGTGTCCTGAAACACATGGAAAGAGGAGTTGGGGCTGCAGCCAGGAGGGACCCCAGACCCAGGGATTGAGCCCCTTCCTCTGCCCTCGCTGGGGGCTGTGGTGAGGAGGGGCTGGCACATGGATTTAGCACCTCTTATACTCCCGAGGGTTTATTTGGATCCATACCCAAGTGCCAGAGAGGAGAGAGACCCTTGGGGCCGAGCTGGGACAAAACTCCTGAGCTTTACTGAGTCCTGCTTGTTTAAAGGGGGGAAAAAATGAGTTTTTTTCCTGGATTCCATCCCAAGAACCTGCAGAAAAGTGAAAGAGGGGTCTCAGTCTGAATTCTGGAGAGTCCTGGGGCTCCTGAAGCCGGGAGGTCCCGAGCAGGGGCAGTGGGGGCTGCATAGATCCATGACACAGACACAGGGAGGGACCAAGTCACAGCCACTGGCACATGGCCAGAGCAGAACTGCGATGCTCTTTTTTTTTAAATTATTTTTAAGGGCAGCAGCCACCGCCTCCTTCTCCTCTTTTTTTTTTTTTTTTTTTTCCTGTTTTTCCTCCTTTTCCCGGTTCTCCTCCTCCTCCCTCTCCGGGCTGCAGCGCCGGGGCTGCTGCCTCCTGCCTGCGGTGCAGATGGCCCAGCATATGGGCAGCCTCCCCTCGTGCTCGCACCTTGTAAGCAGATTCTGTCAGGTTTAAAGAGGAAAAGCTTAATTAAGCAGTTGTGTGTGTACAATTATGTCCTTAATTATCTCCGCATTTCACTTCTTTGTTGTTCCCTGTTTGCGAGAAGTTTGGAAACAACCACAGGCGACCGTGCCCTCCGGCAGGAGCTTTTTCCTTCCCTGTTTTTTCCCTCTCCTCCTGCCTCATTTTAGGGGTTTTTCTGGCTGAAAGGAGCTCCCCGGCCACTGGGATTCATGGGCCCCAGCTCGGTTCCCAAACCAGAGCAGGCTGCCAGCAGCGCTGCCCACACGAAGTTCAAGTTTAGCTGCTCCAAAGCTGCTCCAGCCCGGTTTTATCATCTCCCACATTCGTGCTCCAGCAGCCCCAATGCCCCAGCCCTGCCGCAACACCCTCGGGAATAAACAGAGGCCGTGAGACCATCACCAGGGTGATGCTTAATTGCTCCTATGCCCCAGGAATGCCAGCCAAGGGGTCTCCTGCTTAATTAATTCCTCTAATTGCTCCATTTCCCAGCTTGGGGAGCAAGCCTGACACATCTCCAGGGACATCCCGGGGTGTCCTGGTCCCCTCCTCACGCTCAGCTGGGGTCTGGAGCCACCGCAGAGATCAGGGACAAGAGGTGGCACAAACAACCGGCTAATTTGTGGTGGTGCTTTTATTTTATGCTCCGAGCACTAAACAGCCATAAACATCCCGAGCTGGGTGTTGGAGCTGGGGGTGGTTTTATTGTTTGTAAGTCCTTGAAATTTTGCCATGAAGCTTTTATTCAAAATAACCCCAAACTCTCGTTTCTCTAATTGAGCGTATTTCAAAACCCACGTGCCTGCGTTTGTACCCGGGTACGTTTATATCACCGCCAGTTAATTTTTATTTACCTTCTAGTGAAACTCATCTTCCTCTTTAATTCCCAGGCCTGTATTTGCTTTCAAATCAGAATTGGACCCAACAATCAGCCGTATATTTGAGGTGCCATTAAACCCTCAGCTCTGCTCACACAGCTTTCCAAACCCGCCGGGCTCAGAGCACAGCAGCGACCTCCCCCCTCCTTTTCCGGGCATCCCGGCGGGGAAAATGAATCTTCATCCAGCTGAGAGGTGTCAAGTGCCGGGAATGAGCCCGAGGAGAGCGGCGGGAATGATGGGGGGCTGCAGAGGGAGGGAGGAGATTGGAGGGAAGGAGGAGAGGAACAATCCGTCCCCTGGGGTCAGGGATGGAGAGGTTTGGGCTGGCTGGGAAGGGAAATTCTGTGGAGGGTTCAGCAGTGGAGGGGGCAGACAGGGGAGCTTCAGGAGCTCAACCTCACCCCTCACATTCCTGCTTGCTCCCATTCCCAGGAAAGGATTTGTGTCCCCGTCCCGACCTGGGAACAGGCCTGGGGAGTTGATCAACCCCTTCCCCAGAGGCCTGGGGAAGCAGGAGGGGCTGGGGGCTGTCTGCTGTTCCCCATTCCCAAATTTCCACAAAAGCCTGCCCGTTCGGAGGGGCAGCAGGGAGCTCCCACCTCTCCGCTGCTGTGTCCATCTGTCCATTTGTCTGTCTGCCCCTGAGCTGGCCCGGGGGCAGAGCACAACGTCTCCAAGTGGGGTGGGGCAGCTCCTCCCCCCAATTCCCTGCCTGCTCCCCAATTCCCTTCCCCGCTCCCCAATTTCATGTTCTGCTCCCCAGTTCCCTGCCCCACTCCCCAGTTCACTTCTCCATTCCTCAGTTCCTTGCCCTACTCCCCAGTTCCCTGTTCCGCTCCCTAATTCCATCCTCCACACCCCAATTCCCTGCCCCACTCCCCAGTTCCCTGTCCCGCAGGGAGGACCCGGCGTGCGGGGAGCCCCGAGCCGGGAGCCCCGGGGAGTGGAGCCGCGCTGCGGGCGCGGGGAAGCCGCGGGCAGGAGCGGCTGCAGGCGGTGATTAAACACCCGGGGCGGAGGGCTCTGATGCCGGAGAAACCTTTCAGGGACGCGGGAAGTCACCAGAGCCGGGCGGCTTTGGAGATGTCTCACCCCAGCCTGGCGCTGGTTTTGGGGTGCAGCGGGGAGAGGATTTGGCAGCCCCAGGATCAACACAGCCAAGTCCCCGCTGCTTCTGTCCAGCCCCAACATCCCCATGGAGGCAGTTTGGGATGCGCGACGTGGCTGGAACACAGGGCAGGGAAATGTCCCAAACCCACATCCCCGAGGACGCCGAGGAGGCCGATTCAGGGAGCCCGGGGCTTTCCTGGCCCCGCTGTCTCTCGGTTATTCCCACTTCCCGCGCTGTCCGGCAGGAATTACACCCTGCAGGAGTTACACCCGGCAGGAATTACACCCGGCAGCGCCGGCAGCCCAAAGCAAACACAATATTTTAAAGTCCTTCCCAGCCTAACCATCCCCAGCGCTATTAATAACACTTGTAAGGAGTTGTTCTTGAATAGATATGATTTTTATCTTGACAGCGTCTCCCTAAATCATTTTTATCCCCGCGAAGTTTGCGAGGAGCAGATTTTTCTGAGGGCCATTTATCTCGGCAAATATCCCCACCCCCTGTTTATTGCTCACTCCCTCTTTAGTTATGGATGGGGCTGTTCCCCACCCTCAGCTCCCAAATCCCTCCGTCCCCCCCCCGCGTGTGTTTTACTGGTGCCAGCAAAATGAAATCAAGTCCTCCAATCTCTGTTGGGAGGTGGGAAGGGGGTGTGAACTCGCTGCCGAACATCCTCTTGCCTTCCCTCCCCCCCACCCCGCGTCTCCAGCGACAATTCCATCGGGAAAAAGGCACAGAACTGCCCTGAATTACCAGCTTTTCTCGGCAGAAAAGCGGCCGCTGCCCCCTCGTTGTGGCAGATGGACAAAGGCACAGGAAGAGCTCCAGGCAGGGAAGGCGGGGGGGGAGGGGGGGGGGGGACATTCCGGCTGTCACATCCATCACTTGCTTGGGAATAAAGACTTTTTTAAAGAGGAGAACTGCGGGGAAAGGAGCAGATTCCCTGATACAGCTTGGGAAACACCGATTCTGCTGGCAGATGGCCCGGGCTGCTCCTCCTGGGGGGGTGAGCCCATCCTGGGGATGCTGAACTCACCCCAGAGGTGCTGAACTCACTCTGGGAACGCTGAACTGATCCCAAAGGTGCTGAGCTTACCCCAAAGGTGCTGAACTTTTCCAAAATGTGCTGAACTCATCCCAAAGATGCTGAACTCACTCTGGGATTGCTGAACCGACCCCAAAGGTGCTGAACTCATCCCGAGGGTGCTGAACTTACCCAAAATGTGCTGAGCTCACCCCAAAGGTGCCAAACTCACCCCAAAGGAGCTGAGCTCACCCTGAAAATGCCGAGCTTACCCGGCGCTCTGGCTGGCACAGGGCCCCCTAAGGTGCATGCAGGTGCTGTTGGAGCAGGGGCTGGGCTGCAGGAGGTGCAGGGACAGCACCAGGACCCTCCTGGATTGAAATGCCCGAGGGCAGAGCATCCCCTGGCCTGCAGGGTCCCACCCAGCCCCTTCCCCTGAGCAGAAGGTGGAGCAGCCCTGAGGGAGAGCAGCACAAAACTGACTCGGAGAGAGAGAGGAGGAGGGAGGAAGGAGCAGCTCGAGCCAGGAGTAATAAAATATTGCAGAACTCGATTAAGAAATGACAGGCAGGGCCGGCAGAGCGGGCTGGGCACACGGTCCCACTGCAGCTGGGCCCGGAGCACGCTGCTCCTGTGGGACTGGGGGGGTTTTATGGCATGTGGCACTTTGCCATCCCGCTGTGCAAATCAACCTGTGCGCGACTGGAGCCAAGCAATCCCGCTCCTGCTGTTCCCAAAGGCTTCCCGAGCCCTTGTAAAGGAACACCTGTTACCCGGCCGCGGTTAACGGCTCCGTGGGGAATGCTGGGGCTGCTTCCATGATTAATGAGGTTTGCAGGAGCAGGGGAGGGGAGCCAGGAGAGCTCAGGGGCCTGGAGGCAGCAGAGCTTGGTCCTCACCAGGATTTGGTGGCTGAAGTGAAGCCCTGACCCAGCCCCGTGGGGCAGAGATCACCTCACACAACTGGAGCCTTGGGGAGCTGCTCCCAGCCTGCTGCTGGGCTGGGAAAAGCTGGAAATTTCCAGGTGTGAGGAAGCCCGGCCTCCAGCCAGCCCGATGGGGCAGCACTGACCTTTGCAGCTCAGCTGGAGCCACAGGATGCGACTCGTTCCCTTTTCCTCCTTAACACGGGTTTTTGGTGGAGGCCAGGAGAGCCCCGAGCATCCTCACGGCCAGGCTGGGCTGACCTGGCATTGCTGGGGCTGGAGACCTCGGGGCGATGCAGCCGCGGGGTTCAGGCTCCATCCCACCCCAAACCTGCCAAAAACCCTCTGCCAGGAGTGCCACCAGGAGCCAGAGGCTTGGCTGCAAGTGCCACAAAGCCAGAGCTGCTGGACACCTCCCCTGGCTGTCACCGTGCCGAGGACATCGGGGCTGGGGGAGCCCCCAAGGCTTTACAGGATGGGCCCTTGGAATCCCCCATATGGATCCCCCACCTGACGCTGTTTTACACCACAACGATGCAGACTCTGAGCTTCAGGAGGCTGAAAATGACTCCTTCATTTTTGGGATGTGTCTCCCTTATATACCGTTTTACACTGACCAATTGGATTGGTGGCACAAAGGCAAAACCTCTTCACTCACACTGGTCTGACCAGAGGAACATCAAGAATTAGTCCCTCCTAGGAAAAGGAATGAATAACATAGTACAGTTTACAAAAACACTTCTCTTGTTTACAGAAAATTCCCTGGGGAAAGAATTTCAGAAAACCAAAACAACCCAGACACGGAACCAGGGCTACACCCACCCACACTGGGGTCCCTGCAGAGCCGTGCCAGCAGCTGGCAGGAGCCTTGGGGCCACGGCCTCGTCCTTTCGGAAGGGCCACAAACCCCTCAGGAGGTGGAATTGAGGGTTCTGGAGTCACCTCCCCAGCCCGTGGGGCTGGAGGAGCAACCCCGGAGTGGGTGCTCATGGAATTCGGGAATGGCTCTTGCTGGAGGAAGTTTCTCCTCCCCAGGTGTGGGCAGGAGGCCCCTCCCGGCGCTTCGGTGCTGGCAGTGGGTAATTAAAGCTTTTATTCCGTGCCTGGAGGCGCGAAGGCATCAAGGGCTCCTATCAAAGCAGGAACCCAACGGGGCCGGCTCTGTGCTGAGGGGAGGGAGAGATGCCAAAGCTGCCTGGCAGAAAGTTTGGGCTTCATCCTCCTCTCGAAGCTCTTTAAATCCACCCTGTGAACAGCTAATCCACGTTCAACCGTGTGCCTGCAGGGTTCAGCTGGGCAGGGCCAAACCCTCCTGCCCCATTCCCGGCACTGCTCCTCACCCTCAGCTCTGAGGGCTCAGGATCCCGGGTCAGGATCCAGGTGATAAAGGGAATTTCTCTCCCTGGCTCACCCCAAACACCGCCATGTGCATGGGATGTGACCCAGGGGCTCCTCCACCAGCTCTGCTGTGACATCTGGGGACACTCAGCGCCAAGGGACAGCAGCAGCCACCCACAACGGGCAGGAGGGGCCGTGCCTGGGGATGGGGGGACAAAAAACACCCCAAAAGTGCTGGCAGAGGTGCTGTGTGTGGGACAGGACCCGCACACAGCTCAGTGCCTGGGGAGGGGACAGGTCCTGGCTCTGCCCCAGCCCCCCAGGCACTGCTGTCCCCATCCAAGGACTGGGGACCCTCCCTGTCCCCCCAGGAGCACCTGGACAGAGCTGACCCCCCCCCGGTGTTTTGGGGAGCAGAACAGAGGGAATGTGACAAGAGCTGCAAGGAGTGAATTTTCCAGCTCTCAGATACAGGGAAGAATCATAACGTCGTTTATCATCTTTAAAGATACGCAGAGTTGGCGAGAGAATGAATTCTTCTTCATAACCCAGTTCCCAGGATATTTTTACTGTGCATCATAAATTATAATACCTTTTTATTTTTGCTTTATGGCCTGTCCCCCGCCAATTCTGGTGATCTACATCCTCATCCCCCCCAGTGCTTTAGGAACAATCCCTGCCTGTCTCTCTCCTCCTCCCATCAGCTCCCCAATCTCTCTCCCTCCACCAGCATCTCTTTTTCCCCTTGTCCACCCACGGAGCCGGGGCTGGGGAGCTGTGGGAGTCACCAGGAGTGGACAGTGACACCTCTGAGCTGCTGCAGAGCCTCGGGCAGGTGTGGCCCTGGCCAAGCTCTGCCCCACAGCTCCTCCCCACAGCAGGGAGGACACCTGCAGCTCCTGGCAGTGCTGAACCAGCCCAGCAGCTCTCTCAGACCTCCCTGGGTGGCTCCCTGGACACCTCCTGCCCCTCACACCCAGCTCAGAAGAAGTCCTGGCCCCTCTGTCACGGGGGGTTCTCCACGCTGTCAGCTTTGCAAACAGAATTTTCCTTGAAGGGAGGAGGTTTTGCAGAGAAAGGAGCTGTGGGAACTGCCCGGAGCACCTTCCAGCCGGGCCGGTCCTGCTGGGGATGGAGGACCCCATGCCATGTCCCCAGCTCAGGTGTTGATGGGGACAGCTCAGCTTAGCCTGGCCCTGCCCTGGTGCAGCCCTGTGATGCTGTTTACACCACAACAACACAGACTCCGAACTTCAGAAGGCTGAAAATTACTCCTTCATTTTTGGAATGTGTCTCCTTTTTATACTGTTTTACACAGACCAATTGGATTGGTGACAGAAAGACAAACCTCTTCACTCACGTTGGGCACACCAGAGGAACATCAAGAAGAAGTCCCTCCTAGGAAAAGGAATGAATAACAAAGTTACAGTTACAAAAAACACTTCTCTTGTTTACAGAAAATTCCCTGGGGAAAGAGTTTCAGAAAACCAAAACACCTCAGGCACGAACCAGGGCTACAGCCGTGTCTGGGGATGGTTTGGGGCCCTGCTTGGTTTCTCCACCAGCACAGCTCAGACGTGGCCCAGGGTGGGGATTTCAGCTCCATTTACACCCGAAATTCTAAAGGGAGCTGCCCAGTGCAGGGGGCGTGACACCCAAGGGTGCAGCCCTGCCTGAGGCAGCTCCAGACATCCCAAAGCCCAGGGATGACCCTTTGGGGAGATCCCACCTGCCCAGGGCAGCCCCTCACACCACCCCCCATGGCTTTCCACCCCACGGGGAGCTCCCACTGCCCGGATCAGCATTCCGTGTCCATGGCGTGGGATCCTTCATCCCCAGCAGGACCGGCCCGGCTGGAAGGTGCTCAGGGCAGTTCCCACAGCTCCTTTCTCTGCAAAACCTCCTCCCTTCAAGGAAAAATCTGTTTACAAAGCTGACAGCGTGGAGAACCCCCCGTGAGAGAGGGGCCAGGACTTCTCCCATTGCCCTCCCGTGGGGGGAACCCAGCCCTAGAGCAGGAGCCGGGGAGGAGAGGTGAGTGTTTATCCCTGGGAAATATGGAGATTTGCCGCGATGAGGCTGACTAAGAACATTACATTCGCCACGCTAAGCCGCAGCAGAGCCTCGGGGCTTTGCGCCGGGCTCAGGCTCCCGTCAGGGAGAGGCTTTTGGCATGTCGGGATTTACAGGAAAACAGGGATTTACAGGAAAACAGGCGTCTCGTGGGAAGAGCCAGCACCGCTGACAGCGCAGACAGCATCGAGTTTCCCCGTGCTGGGCGGTGATTCAGGGCAGGGACCTGAATTTTTCCATTTTCATTCCCATTTTCCAGCGTTTTCGCAGCAATCTGCCGCCTGTGCTCAGCGCCTGGGTGCGGGATGGGTCTCTTGCACGGAGCCACGTGGATAAATAAACCCTCTGTGCCCCCCAAAATCCAGCCCGGGGGGTGGGCAGGGAGGAGCAGGAGCAGCTCCAGCCTGGAGCTGCGCTTGGCTGGACCCTCCCCACCGCATCTGGGGCTTCTCGGGGGAAAAAGGAGAGCAGGGGAGCAGGTTAACAGCCGGGAAAATGATTGCTAACAACGCGGCCAGGGGCTTGTTCCGGCCCGTTTTATTGGAGCCTGAGTGATCACTCGCCGGTAGTTAAAAGGCAGGGCCGCGTGTTATTGCCGGGGTGCTGGGCAGGGACGGGAGGCTCGTTAACGAGCATTCATTCCCAGGAGCGTTCCCAGGAGCGTTCCCGGGCCGTGCTGGAGCAGAGCAGGATTCAGAGAGAGTGTGGAGGCAGCAGCGCGGGGGATGGAGGGGCTGGGAATGGACTTTCTGCTCCGCCAGCCCCGGGGCAGGGAGAGGATGGGCAGGGGAACAGCTCAGGACAAACGGCCACCCAAAACCTGGGCAAAGGAGGCTGGAAGAGGCTTGAAAAAGAGGATGGAAGAGGTTTGGTGGTGTCTGCCAGCGGGGTTTGGTGGAGCAAAGGGGTCACCCCAGCCTTGTTCAGCCCTGGCGGATCAGCGTCCGGGGCTGCCTCCGAGTGCAGCCAGGTCTGGGGTCCCAAACTGAGATGGAGCATAGGGAGGGGACAGAAAACAGCTCTGTGCAGGCCCCAGGGCGTTTCTGAGCAGGTGGAGGCAGAGCAAGGCCGGGGTGGCTGAGGAGGATGTGGGGACACATCGGCCCCGGGGCAGCGAGGAGAGCGGGCCGGGCAAGGGGCAGCTGGGAACAGGGCAGCAGTGACAAATGAGTTTAATTCCTGGGCAGACATCGATGGGAGGGGGTGATTAATGAGCCCAGCACCTCATCGTGGCCTCAGGAGCTCAGGGAGATATTTTGGCGGAGGGTGGAGCAGAGCTGACAGGAGGTGACAACTACTCGCAAAGTCCCTCTCCCTCCTGCTCACGCTGTGCCTCTGACCATCTCCCGGGTCTGGGACCTTCCCTGGGGTTCATGGGGAGATTAAAATCCTTCCATCATTTCTCCTGTCCTCTCCTGTCCCTCTTATCCCATCAGACACAGAGGCTGGCACGCCTGGTGCTCCAGGGATGTCACGGGGCTCCTTCCCTGAGCTGATGTGCCAGCACAGGCCTCTGGCCCTTCCCTCTCTGCCTCTGCCTGCAGGAGCAGCAACTGGTTAAACTGGGAGCTGGACTCCTCTCCTGCTGCATCCCCCGGGAAGGATCTGCATTCCCAGAGGCAGAGATGCCATCAGCACCAGGGGCACCCGCAGCCAGGCTGGGACCTCGACTCCAACCCTCCTCCCCAGCCCTGTCTGGAGCTGCTGGTGCCCCCTGCTCTCCCCCCGAGTGTTTCTGACTCCCAGCCCTGGTCTGGGTCCAGCTGGCTCCTCCAGCTGAGCCTGGAGCCGGCCCTGGGCTGGCAGGCGTGTGCCAGGAGCAGCCTCTGGTGCATTGGGCACAGCAGCTGCTGGTGCTGATTAAAAACGGAGAAACCCAGCAATTATCAGGCTGTGACAGCCCCTGCTGCTGCTGCTGGGGACAGGGCAGGGGAGGGGCTGGCCAGCCCAGGGGGAGGCTGGATCCCCAATTCCTCCCTGGATCCCACAGGGATGCAGCAGAAAACGCACGTGTTCCAAAGGGAGCGGGCTCCATGACAGGATGTCCAAATCCACGGGGATCCAGCACCACGGGGGCTGTGCCTGAGGATCTGGATGTGCCACAGGGCGGGAGCAGGGACACGCTGAGGACACGAGGGTCACCCTGTGTGTGCCTGGCTGTCAGCTCCTCCACCCCTGCACTCGTGTCTCTGTCAGCTGGGACACACCTGGACACGTGTGTCACTTCCAACAGATCCCAGGGAATCACATGGACACAGCTGAAGTCCCCAGAAGTCCTGAGAGAAGCACAAGGACACACCTGAAGTCCCCAGGGATGCACACGGACACCTCATGTTCCCACAGAGCTCCGAGCATCCTCCCCACCCAGCTCAGCCTCCCCTCATTAATATCCACAGCTGAATTATTTATTACAAGCAGATGCTGGAGTTTAAAGAGTGCTAAGAGGATATCCTTGGCTAATCAATTTGGTTCTAACTAGTTTCTGTGTTTATTACCGCCAGAATTTGGACTTCAGCTGCCGTTTGGAATTATCCCTCGTTCATCACCGTGTGCTACTTGGATACCTGTGCTGGGTCCTTGGGGGCCACAAGAGAGCCACAAATCTGCTGTGTCCTGGCCAGGGACTGGGCTTGGTTATTCCCTCGTTTCCATACACTGCATAAAATCCAGGCACTTGGCTGGAA
Source organism: Chamaea fasciata (assembly GCF_029207755.1). Lineage (NCBI taxonomy): Eukaryota > Metazoa > Chordata > Aves > Passeriformes > Sylviidae > Chamaea > Chamaea fasciata. The sequence continues at coordinate 3,266,156 of NW_027094110.1, forward strand.
CGCGCTGTGAACTCCCAAAAAATGAGCTTTGCCTCTATGGGCAGCAGCCAGGCTGGGCTGGGAGGGTGGGGAATCTCCTGGGAAAGGTGGGGAGGGAGGAGGGGGGTGGTGAGGACAGGTAGAAGGACTCCAGGCCTCTTGGGAAGGAGTGGAGATGGGCTCTGATTGTCTTTCTCCATCTCCGCGATCCCCTTGGCCCTCCAGGCAAGTCCGTTGCTCCTCTGGGAGCACCCTGGACGCTCCCAATGCTCCCAGATTCAGGGAAATGTGGGCCCATGAAATGCCCTGAAGGCAACTCTGGGATGAGACCAAAAGCCAGGACACATTAAGAGGGTGCAATTTGTGTCCCATCGGTGCCCAGTGCCAACAAACCTCAGGTGTTCTCCAACCCCTATGAAATGGATGAGCAGTTTGGGAAGCAGGAGCAGGGAAAAGGAGCATCCTGCAGGCTCCAGCCATGACCAGGAGCTCCCAGTGCCACCCTGGGCTGTCCCAGCTGTCCCCCTCAGCCTGCCCTGGGACACGTTTGGGAGGTGCTGGGCACAAAGCACGAGGGCGGGGAGGTGAACACAGAGCCCTCGTCCCATGGGATATCCCTCTGGAATGCAGCCAGCTCTGTGCTCCCTGCCACAGCCATCCCAAATCCCCGGGGAACCCAAGTGATCCCCCAGCCCGTTCACCACCCTCTGAGAAGTACCAAAGTCTTAAAGAACCTGTCAGCCTTGAGGGACTCGAGCATTTCAGCTTGTCACCATTTCCAGGAGATATTGGGGGGGAAAAAAAAAAAAAAAAACCAAGGAGGAGGAGGAGGAGGAGGAGGAAGATAAATGGTCCCAGGAAGGAGGGAGATGAGAGACACAAAAACGAGGAGAGGGTGAGGCTGTGGCGGTAGCACAGCAATTAAAGCCACCCTGGGCTCACCCAATTAAACCGACCAGAGAGAGGAGGAATCCCAGAGGATAATTTCCTGGCAAATTGCTCGTTTGTCTCTCTCAGTGTGTGATGCTGCAATGCTTTCGTGTCAGTCAAGCCACGGAGCTGAGCCCTGGGGAGAGCAGAGAGATGTTGGGAGTTTAGCAGGCAAAAGGCAGCGCTTCCTGCGAGAGAAGTGCCATAAATCTGAGTGAACGGGATCCAGAGCTCCTGCAGAGCGGGGAGAAGGGACAGGAGCAGGAAGGATGGGGATGGATGGAGCACCCTGAGCCTTCCCGGTGTCTGGATGGAATTCCTGCCTCTGGATAGAATTCCTGCCTCGTCACTGCGGTGTCTGCAGCTCTGCCAGAGCCACCCCCTTCCAGGGAGCAGCAGGACAGTATCCCTGGAGTGTCACACACGGCTGGTGCTGCTCCTGTCCCTCTGCACGAGCTCCTCAGACATTCCCAGCTCTGGCTGCTCCTCCGGGCTGTCCATAAAGCCGGGGGCAAATACGGACCAGGAGATTTTCCCTGCTCAATGCCAGTGTTTAAACCTGGAGCTGTGGGGATCAGGGAATGCAGGAACACCGAGCTGGACACGGCTGAGCAGAGTTCTGGCTGAGGAGATCCAGAACCCCGGAGTGCCAGAGCCAAGCCCAAAGCACAGAGCAAAGGGAGCAGACAGAGCTCGGAGAAGCAGCCCAAGAAAAACAAGCCCACCCCTGAAACAGCCTTCCCCTGTCTCCAGAAGCTCCTTCCCCATCCCTAATCCTTCTTCCCCTTCCCCAGGCCTCATTCCCCACTCCCTAGACCTTCTTCCTATTTCCCAGCCCTTGTTCCTTGCTCCCCAGCATCTCCTTCTTCCTCTCCACCTCTCTTTCCCCTCTCCCCTCATCCAGAACTGTCGCCCCGCAGGCTGCAGTCCCGGGCAGTCAGACCCTGGCAGTGTTAAAGGGCCGTGTGTGCACTCCTGCCACCGCTGCACTGTCCCTTGTCACCGTCCCAGCGCTGCCCCTTGTCACCACCCCCCAGCGCTGGCCCTTGTCACCACATTTCACACATGATTTCCCCAGCCGCAGCCGGAGGCGTCGGGAGCCACTGCTCCCACGCTGCTCCGGGGGTTTTGCTCTCTTGTTTGCGGTAAAGTCTCTTTTTTACGCTGATTTTTTCTTTATTTATTCTCCTTCTGCTTCTCCAAGTGGCTCCTCTGGTGCCCTCGTGGACCCTCTGCCAAAAAGCATCAATGAGGCAGGTGTGGAACGAGGGCAGGGAGGTGTTCGTCACTTCTGGGATGATCCAGCCTTCTGGCATTCCTTGTAACCCTGGCTCAGCCTGGGATTCATCCTCCCGCCTCCTCTGCTCTCCCTCTGACCCCACAAAATGCCCAGGGGTAAACCCCAGAGCTGCTTCTGTCCTGCTCACTGGTCGGAGGGGAGGAAAATGCCCTTTTCAATCTGCACAGAGCTCAGGAGATAATCATAAATGTGGGGACGATTCACGGAAGCTTGATTAAGGTAGGAAAACCTCCCCACGAGCTCCACAGACCCCGGATTGCTGTGCCTGACCCTAATGCAGGCACCCAGGGGTGCAGCACGGTGAGCTTGGCACTCCTGGGGCACCCACCGACCCAGGGATGCCCATCCAGGGATGTGCTCCCACAGCCCGAGGGAACAGCAAAAAAACCCCACGCCTTTATTCACCTGTCCCTCCAAAGTGCCCGCACTCCGGCCCTGGGGGGCACACCCAGGTGGCTGCAGGAGATTAATGACCTTGGCAAAACGTAATTACACCCCAGGCCTGGGCCGTTAATGGCTGCGTATTCTCCCTGTCAATGCGCCTTAATTGAAAATGAGTAGGCGACTCCTTGGCAGTGGAGTTGGCTGCAAAGCCTCGGTGCTGTATTAATTGTAGTAATTAGCACTCACTTTAGGCTGGAGTCAGCTATAAATAGGGGGTCCGTTAGTTTAGCGGTGAGCAGTGATTTAAAATGCAAATAAAATCGGTGTAAATCACTTCTCTCCCCCAGCCCCCCAAATTTGCAGGGCTGTGATGCTGCTCGGGTGAGTTTGTCTTCCAAAGGGAAGCGATCCCGTTGTTTGCCAGCTCAGGATGGTCTCAGCAGCCCGAGGATACCCTGACACGGGGGTTTGTCCCCAGCAGTGACTTTGCTGGTGCCCCCAAACCAGCCCCCCACACTCCCCATCCCACAATCAGGGGTTGGAATGTGCTGGATAAACCCCCAAATTCACACGGTGCAGAGCAGACCACAAAGCCAAGTGCTCCGTCTCTGTCCTGGAGCAGTGGGAATGCTGTTGGGACATTTTTAGGGGGAAAAACCCCACCCTAGGACTGTGAAGATACAGGAAAAGAGAATGAAGGTCTGGCCAGAGCAGCCATCATGCCAGGGTGGGGTCCCATGGCCCCAGGCACACTCTGGAGCTCTCAGCCCCTTCCTGACACGCTCCATTTCTTTGATTATTACCAAAGGAAGGACAAGTGAGAGAGGAAGGAGGAATGATCTCTTATTAATGCAGAATCACTAAATTACAGCCTGTACAAGCAGGGACAAAGTAATGCACTAAAATAAAATCCTGGCTCCGAAAGATCCCCAAAGCAGAGCCATTAAAAATTAAAACACAAACACAAGGAATGCCTTTTAACTGCTTGGGCAGCCCTTAATTTAACAGGGACCATCCAACCCCCTGCCTGCTGCTGGGTCGTGGAGTTGTGGGGAACTCCTGCGCGAGAAACAATGATTTTAGGCAATTAAAAAATTAATAAAAAAGAGTGGGGGAGGAATGAACAGGTCCTTAATCCCAGAGTTTGTGAGGAGTTCCTGCTAATTATAGCTGCAGCTTGGAGCACATTCCCCCTGCAGCACGGGGGACACGCCGGGCTCTGTGCCGTGACTCACCAGCGAGGCCAGACCAGGACACGTCCCCTGCCCACAGGATGTCACAGCAGCCCATTGTTAGAGGGTAGAAATGAGCCGAGACACAGACTTCTTGTTTATCACGGCATGAAAAGGGTCCTGGTTTATTCCTCTTTACGGCTCAGCCATCCTGACTCCAACCATTCACTGACTCTGGCTGCAGCGAGTTCCTGCTGTAGGTTTCCCTTGCAGCCTCTGACTGCTGGTTATTTCCTGCCAAACTCTGGCTGCAGGGATTTGTTTGCAGACTCTGACTGCAGGCTTTTCCCTGGCTAGACTGTGTCTGCAGGTTCCAACAACAGGCTCTAACTGCAGACCCAGACTGAGCTTACAGCAGTGATTCTCTCTCCCCAGGAGCCTTCTTCATGATCCTCCCTCACTGTCAGGATATAAAAGAGATGGGACCACTGGGAGACGTCCTAAAGCATGATTTATTGCTCTTCTAGAGTCTCATGAAGGAGTGAGAACGTTTTCACCACATACACCAGAAGTTTGTGGTCAGTGGTCACAAGACCACAGGTTACAAGGTCTCTTAAAGATTAACTGTCCAATAAACTGCAACACCAAATGTTTCTACTTTCACACCAATCCCTAATTAATGTGTCTTATATGTCTTGCCGCAACACGGACTTTCTTAACCAATCTTACTTGCTGCACCTTAACCTTTTTACTATTTCTGCAACTACTTCTATATCTATATAGAAGTAGTATATATCTATATGTACTTCTATATCTGTATTCTATCTTCTATATACACTCTAAAGCCTTAAAACTTTCTACTACCTAGCTTAATATGTTTCTATCTAAACTACAAACCCACGTTCTTACTTATGGTCTCTAGATCTGGAAGCCTTTTCCAAGGTCTCAGGTGGAACCCTGTATTCATTTCTGTGTTTGGGCCTGCGTGCACAGGATTTTGAGAACTTCCTGTGCCTGGAATTCCCACACCTCACCAGCTAACCCACTCCCTTTTATCACACGTATCTGTATTGGATATAGCTGTGACCCATCAGCGGCGAGGCTGTATTGGGTGACTAACACGGGACAAGGTCACCTGTATTCCCTTCTCCTACACTCAGGAGATGCCACCATGTCACGTTGTCACAGGGAGCAGTAGGAGAGGGGGGCTGAGGCCAGCAGGAGGCTGCTCAGGGAGGGGACAGTGTCCTTCTCCATGTGCCCAAACCCTGCAGACCCCATGGGCAAAGGGAGGAGCACCTTCACCTCACCCCAGGGTTCCAGGCTCTCCTTGCACCACTTCAAACCACAGGTGACCCCTGTGGTGCCACCCACCTCTGGATTCAAGGAGCCAAGCCCTGGAGCTACCAGAGCTGATGGCCTTGGGGGCCAGAGTTTATCAGGATTCTCGCTAAGTCCGGAGAAAAAAGCCAGCCCTGGAATTTCCTGTGCTTTGCCCACAGACCCAGAGCAGGGATTTGCCTCCCAGTGCTTCCCTCTACTTCCAGGAGCATCCACAGGCAAGGCCAGACCAAAGCTGCATATTTATATATCCATCCCAGCTGGAATTACCCTGTGGCGAAGAGGTGGGAGGATCCCAAATCAATGAGGGTTTTCTGCACAAAACTCCTCCCCGGACTCAGAAGAGGAACTTCAAGGCCCATCAGAGACAGGAATGTTCAAAGCAGACGATGGCTCTGCTGCTGCACGGGGCCTTCTCTGCAGGAATTAAAGGACAACCTGGGATCCACACGACTCAAAAGCCCCTCAGGTGCAAGATCTTCAAGGGACGTGGCTTCCCCCAGGCCTCCCGGAGTTGTTCCCTCTCCGAGGGAGCTGTGGCTCCGTGAGCTTCACGAGCTGTGCTTTGAGAGCTGCCTCTCAACACCTTGCTTATCATGAGAGGGACAGGGGAATTAAAAAAAAAAAAAATTAAAAAATGAAATAACATGAAAATAAATACAGAAGCAACTTTGGCATGGAAGGCAGAGCAGGCCTGATCTTTTGCTTGACTTGCTCTGGAAATTGCTTCTCCACTGCCCGTTTATGCACATTAATTGAACGTCTGGCCCGGCTGCGCGTCTGTTTAAGCCCTCAATCAATCCCCTCCCGGACGACTGTGAGATCAATAGGGTGGTAATTTAATAAAGGACATTTTCAGTTGGCTTCTGAAAGCCACGGATGGGATTCAGTTCTTTCCTAATTTTTAAGAAGGGGCGGTGGGAGAAGGGAACAGTGGGAGAAGGGACCCAGGCTCTCCCCTCCAGCAGCAGAATTCCAGATGTGGCTGTGCTGAACTCCTCAGCTCTCCTGGCTGTTCCTCATCCTTCCTGGGACGTGGCACGTCAGACAAACACAATAGCCCTGCTGTGACCCTGCCACTGCCAGAGCTCCCACAGTCTGGCAGCAATTTCCAGGGAGGAAGTTTTAGGATCAGCAACTTCCCAGGAGCGGCTGCAGAGCTCCCAGGAGCCCGGCTGCTCTCCCTCACCAAACCAGCAGGACTGCTCTCACCAGCACTGCTGGGATTTGGGGGAGAACCTCCATCCGTCCTCAAATTCCAACCCTGCCCTGTGTTGGCAGTGCAAGGATCCAGCATCTCCAGAGATCCCAGGGCAAGGTGAGTGCTCCCAAGTGCTGGGAATGACACATCCATCTCCCGTGGCTTTTTCCTGCTGCAGGAGCTGCCCAGTTCATGGTTGATGCCTCAGGTGCTCTGTTCCTTGCAGAGGTTTGTCCAGCAGGTCCACGCTGGATGTTTCATCACTGCCTGGAAAACCAACGGCAGAAAAGCTCCTTTGGACTCCTGGAGTGTGTGCAGCGGTGCTTTGCCAGGCAGGAATTAGCATCCTCCTCCAGCTCCTCGCACTTGTGCTGCTGTTCCAGCCCAGAGCCCGTCCCTGCTGCCCTCGGACGCGTGTCACCTCCTGCTCCAGAGCCGCTGTCCCTCCCAGCCCTGCACGGCTCAGCGGTGACAGCGCTGGCACGGCCACACTCCCCTCCCCAGCCTCCACCTCCAGCCTGGCCGTGTTTAATTTGCTGTAATCGCTCTCTTCACAGCCATGCTCTCTAAAGCCTTTATCTTCCCGCAGGCTGCAGCTCCCTCCCTTTGCTGCCTCTCCATTTCCTCCCTGTGATGCTTTGCCCAGAGCCCTCTGAATTCCAGAGGTTTTAGCAGGGAGGGGATCGTGTCCCCATGCTGTGCTCGGGACTCAGGATTAGGGTTTTGTCCCAGGGCTGCCTCTCCCTTCTAATTCACCCCACTCTGCCCACGCTGGTTCTGCCCAGCACCACCCAATCGTCTTCTCACGAACTTTTAAATCGCGTCCTCATTAATCTGATTAACGTTCTCCCAACTTCACATACCTCATGCTCCTGCCAGAGCCAGGCCTGTGCGCAGGGCAGAGAATTCCTGCCACCACAGTGTCCCCAGAGCTGTCCCTGAAGAGAGGCCCTGGCTGGACCCTTTCCCTGAGCAGCAACCACACGGGAGAGAAACTGGAGGAGCCCAAACCTATAAATAAGTCCATGAATTAAACAAGATTCCTGCTGTTTAAAAGGGTCACACCAATCCTCGGTCACTTAGAAATACCAGCTACTCCCACAGACACAACGGGGGAATAACAATAAGTGTTTGTCATCACTTCTTGTTTATTGAGTGGCATTTTGAAGGCCCAAACCTCACCCAGTGCTGTGAGTGTGGAATCTCCAACCCACGCTGAAAAACACCATCCTCCCCTGAAAAAAAAAAAAAAATAAGGCAGGTGACAACTGTCCCAGTTTTAAAGCTGGGCAGGAATTTTCCCGGAGGGAGGGTAATTTGGCATCCTTTGGCAGAGGCAGGATCCCAGCCCGGCCTCCTGCCTTCCCAGCCAGGCTGGGATAAGGAGCCCCACTCAGCCCCAAGGACAACAGCGACCCTCCTTCATTTGGTACCTAACGAACCTGGCCGTGGTGCCCAGATTCCAGGCACTGCTCTGAAACATTCTCAACTCCCTCATTTTCCTTCAGCTGCTCACCCCGACCTCAGGGCTCAATGTAATGCAGGTGGATCTGGGAAGGCCACAGCCACCCCCTCTCAGCTCCCCAAAATCCAGTGGTTTATTCCCGTCAGGAGTGTGGCACAAACACAGAGAGGGACTGGAGATGCTTTCCTGCCCCACTGCGACTGCTGCCAATCACGGGCAGATTTTTCATTTCCAGGCTGGTAATAAATAGGTGGGAAAGGACCCAAGTAAAACTCCTGACACCCAAGACTCTCCCCCATCCTGGTGGGACAAAAATACTTCACAGAACCCCACAAGCACAGAATGGTTTGGGTTGGAAGGGACCCTAAAGATCAACTCATTCCAATGCCCTGCTGTGGGCACGGAAAATTCCACCGCTCCAGGGGACCTCCCACACCTCCATCCGAGTTCCTCGGTGGAGAATGAAGCCGTCAGAGCTGGAGCTGCACTCCCAGCCTGGCATTCCTGGCACAAGAAACTCCTGCAGGTGATGCTGAGACTTCCAGGATGGAGCTCGCCCGGAGCTGGGGACTCCTGGCAGTGCCTCCCGCCGGGCACCATCGCCACTTCATTGTTTTATCACAGCAGGTCTGCATAACAAAGGGAAGCACCTGATTATCTCCTCACGGGGCTGTTCTGTCCCTGCCACTCTCTGAGTGGCACAAATTTCCTTACAGGTGTCAGGTTTTCTTAATTCCTGCTCTCCTTAATTGGCCCCACTGTTAATACCAGCTCGAAGCCTCTGCTTCTCTGAAGCTCCTGTTCTCCTCCTGCAGCAGCCACCGCCTCCTTCCCCTTCTCCTCCTCCTCCCTCCTGTCCCAAACATCCCAGAGCTGAAGATCTGTGGAAGTTGAGACCCTCAGGATTGAAGCTGCCATTAAGAACAGCAGAGGCACCACAGGATGTTCACCCCAAATCATCCTGGAGCCCTGGGATGCACAGAGGGATGTGCTTTTCTGGAGCTTTTCCGTAATTTTTAAAAGGATAAATACCCTGGACAAGTGGGTGTTCTCAAAAGCAAGAGGCACATCAGGATAAATCAGGAATTAAGCCTGGAAAATCCTTGCCTGGGCTTTGTAAATGCCCCCCAACCCCTGAGCTTGCCCAGATGAGAGCCCCCAGGATGTTGTGGCTCCAGAGGCTCCCAGGATCCAGCACTGGGATCCAGCACCTCCTCCCCTGCCAGGACACCAGCCCGGCCTGGCAGATGTCTGAGCACAAACCCGCAGGCACATGGAGCCTCTCCAGTCCCAGCCTCCCAACAAGACCTTCAGAGTCAGCAGCACTGTCAACAAATGTATTTAAATTATATATGGAAAAAAAAAAAAGCTCCAACCCAAACCCAAACCTGATGTGCTCTCAAATTGGAAAATAAACTAGTCACACAGGAGACAGAGGTGAGAATTATTAAAACCTACGTAGCCTTCCACGTTTTTGTCCCAAAATGAGGAGGTTGGATGCTCAGCTGGGGTAAATCTCCTCGAAGTGACACCTGTGGTAATGATCCTGCCCTGATTTACACCACAGGAGGAATTGGCCCCTTCTCTGCCCAGGCCTCTCTGCACATCCATCCGGCAAGAACCAATAAATCAAAATATTCATCCACCATTTATTCTGCTTAATTATTTAAACTTCAGATTCTAGAAATAATAAAGGAGTAATAAAGAAGAGATTTACCATCCAGCACAATTGCTGGGAGCACTCCGGGTAATTTCCTCCTTCACGTTTTAATCTCTCGCTTCTCTTTCGTTTCCTTTTTTGCCTCGCCAGATTGAATCGATTCATTGCAGTTGTTGCCAAACTGCTTTGCTCTGGTGTGCTGGTGGTCCTGAAGAGGAATGGGCTGCTCTGTCCCCCTCAGGTGTCCCCCCTGAAGGAGGGGACACGTCACCACCTTGGGAGCACTTGGCCATGCATTGGTGCAGTAACGAGTGATTAGAGACAGACGTGGCCTTGGAGGGTGATGGATTGGGAGGAGGATCCAGCCAGGAGGTCCCAGCTCCCAAAGATGGGCTGCAGAATTAACAAATTCCTGCAGAAATTCCTGTCTGAGCTTCCACAGCCTCCAAAAGTTGGGATGGGCAAAGCCAACCTCCTTTAAAAGAGATTTTGCTCGATCTCTGCTGGAGCAGTCGCAGGAGAAGAATCACCTTCCCCACTGCCCAAAAACCAGCTGGGGATGGTTTCTGGATTTTTGGAGCTCTGAGTCCTGGTGGTCTTGGACAACTCCATCTCTCCAGGCTCCCTCAGGACCTCACCATCCAGACCAAAATCCACTGGGAAAAACCACACCGAGGATCAACGGATCCACTGGCAGTGCAGGAAAGGAAAATATTACCCAGCAGCTGATGAAGGTGTGTCCTGAAGACACAGGGGCCTGGATCAGGAAGGGCCCTGCTCTCCCACAGGCAGTGGGGCTGTGGGACCACGAGCAGGGACAAGAACCGGAGCAGGAGCAGCTCATAGAGCCCAGCTGCCATCACCTGGGTGGGTTCCAACCCCAGGAAGGTGGCAGAACTCCCCCAGCCCCACAGCAAAGCCATGCAGGGCCCTGCGCAGGCAGACCCCTGACAATCTCCCTCGCTCTCCCCTGGCTCCGTTCCCGCATCCTTCCAGCAGGATGCTCCTGCAGCTCCTCCCTCCGCCCTCGCTCCCCGACCCATTTCCCGAGCCCCGTGTGCCGCTGCCCCGGCAGTGACTCGCTCCATCTGCCGCCGATCCCGGCGCCCACCGGCTCCCCCCGGCCCCCGGGAGCAGGCAGGGAAGTGTCACCATTCACATGTCACAGCGGGCCCAGCCGGGGCAGAGCTGCCACCACCCCCCTGCAGCCCCCGGGGTGCTCCAGCCCAGGGGATGCCAGCACAGACAGCAGCTCTCTCTGCCGGCATTCCCTGCCTTTGAAAGGGAAAAGGAGCCCAGGAATTCCTGCTCGGCCCCTTCCAGCTGCTCTGGCTCCGGGGCTGCATGTCCTGGGCCAGGTTGGAGCCCTGCTCTCTGTGCTTGGAGGCGTCAGCTGGAGGAAGAAGGAGAAACAGAGGCAAAGAGCTCCTTGCGAGGCGTAAATCCCACCCAAAGGCAATAAACCCCACCCAGGATCTCTTTTTGCAGTGCTGAAGGAATCAGCACAAGCTCCACATCCCGATTTCGGAACCAGTTCCAAGGAACACAGAACAAACACACGGCTCAAAAGAGCAGCAAGGCAGTCGCTGGGGACAGGCACCAGCTGTAAAAGTGAGCAAAAACTGTTTGAGGAGATTAGGAACTACAGATAAGAGCACAGACCCCAGCTCCCACAGAGCTGTAAAAGTGAACCAGCTGTAAAAGTGAACAAAAACTGTTTGAGAAGATTAGGAACTAGAGATAAGAGCACAGAGCCCAGCTCCCACAGAGCTCCATCCCTAAATCTCCAGCACTGAAGGCTGAACAAACAAAGCCACAGCCCGGCCAAGGGGCCAGGGACCCCCATTCCCACCCCTTCCCCCCAGGCTCCCTGCAAAGTGGCCTCTCCTCTTCCCAGAGTCACAGAAATAAATTAAAATTTAAAAATATGGGGGAAATTATTCACCATGGAGATTCGGAGAGACAGCAATTAATTAATAAAAATAAGTATCGCTAATACTGGGCTTTCATACAGCCCTTTAAATTGCAAATTCCTCTCGAAGCCTGCACTATTAATTGAATCATTTGCATCCACTGTGACCCTCAGATACAATTATTTATCCTGATAACTAATTTTTTATTTATCCTGACAAACTCTTTTTTTTTTTTTTAATGCTGATAAATAATTGGTGGGGAAATGTAGGGCTGGCAACAAGGCCTGGCCTGAGCCTGCCTCCTGCACAGCCCTGTCCGCCTCAATCAGCCTCAGCCCCTGGGCCCCCCCAGCTGATTTCCAGCCTCTCTGAACACAAAAGAACAATTCTCCATCCCACATCCTTGCAGGAAAACGCCGTGTTTTTGGAGGAGCCAAGGCCCGGGGCGGTTTGAGGGCTGCGTGGCAGTGTCAGACTCACGGACAGATGGATGTTTGGGCTCTGTCCTTCCCCATGCCACCAGAGACCCCAGATCTGCAGCTGTCATCCCCAGATCCTGCAGGAATTTCAGGGGATAGAGGAAAGCTCTGTCCTGGCTCGCTGCTGGACAGGACAGGGTGGGGACAGGGGAGCTCTGACACCCCTGGGACTCCAGACACACCCAGGGCAAAGACGAGGCTCTGAACTGCCTGAAAAACCCAGGGCAGAGCCTGGGCTGGAGGAAAAGGAAGCGGGAATTCCCTACAGAAACCGGTGCCAGCATCCCAGGAAAATTAATCCATAAACAGCAGAGGTTTATGTCCCAAAAGGAGACAGAGGAGTTCTGTAACTTTATTCTGATAAAGGGAGAGGCCGTGGGGCATTTCCCCTGGGGTCTCTCCAATTTTTAGGGGACACACTCTCCTTTTTATCCCGATTTCCCGGTTGCATTTCCCTCTCTCTTCCCCCACGGGCTGAGGTACTTGAGAGGCACAGACTTCCCAAAACCCTAAGATCTAAGACCCCCTTCTAATGTGTACCCTCCCTGTTTCTTTTTTTCCTTTCTCCTTTTGTCAACCAGTGGAATTCCAATGGAATTCACGGTTCTTCCCATTGTTTCTTTCATCTCTCCGTACCCAGTTTTATTTATCAGCAGACCCACAGTTTGTAAAGACAAATCCCTCATTCCTTTCACCTGGGGGGGCTCCAGCCGGGCCCTGTGACCCCCCCCCCCCCAACGGATGCCTCCTCACCTTTCCCAATGGAAATCCGACCCTTCCTGCAGCCCATCCCTGCACAGAGGGGAATTCATCCCCTCGGAGGGAGCAGCCCCACTGTCGTGATCAACTTTTCCCTCTGGGAGCAGAGGAACTGCATAAAGAATTTGCATATTGCACATGCAATAATTGCATAGATAATAAAGCAGCCGTTCCTTCTCCTGGCCCGGCTGCCCCGTTGTGGTTTTTTAGCTTTTCCTCTGTTAGAATTTTGTCTTTGCCGCTGCCGGGCAGGTTTTAAAAGGATTTAAAGCGTGAGGCATCCCCCGGTGCCAGCCCAGTGAGGCACAAGAGATGCGTTGAACCTGTGCTCGTTTTCCCTGCGTTTTTCCCCAAAAAATCCGCCTCCCCAAACCCATCCCTGGGTGGCCGCAGTGAAAGCGTCGCTGCCAGAGCTGCTGCAGCTCTCCCGGCTCTTTGGTGTGTAAATTAGAATTATTTCCCTGCGCAGGGAAGGGAGGGGGAGGCAGCGCTGGATCCCAGCCTGGCTGAAAAAATGACACCGGAGCTGCTCCAGCTGTTCCTCTGGCATTCTACTTGTCTGCTGTAAAGTGGTCCTTTAAACCGGGCAGCGACGGCTCCCGGCGGGATTCCCGCACCTCCAGCCCCAGCCTGAGGCCGGGAGCCGCGGTTCCTGTCCGGGAGGGGATGCGGAGCAGGGCTGGGAGGAAGGATCCGCTTCTCCAAGGCTTGGGAAAGGTGCAGGAAACAGGCAGAAGGACAGAGGGGACAGAGGGGACAGCGCTCAGCACCTGCTCTCGCTCCCGTGACGCTGCTGCAGCCACCTGGAAGCAGCGACCGCGGGTTTGGAGACGACGTGGGTTCGCAAAAAGTCCTTCTCCAGGGATTGCGGAGCCAGCAGCAGCCATCACCTGCTCTGGAAATTAAAATCCAGCTCCTCACCTGTGACAAAGCTCGCTACATCAATTGGGTTTTTGACATTCTGCACCTGGGGTGAAGGAATAAACAAAACTCCAAAAAGCCAAAAAAAAAAAAAAAAAAAAAAAAAAAAAAAAGAGAAAAGAGAAAAACACAATAAACTAACCCCCAGCCCTGCACCAAAGCGATTGATCCTGTCAGAAGCAGGAAAAAGGCACCCAACAGAATCGCAGAGCGAGAAGTTGCAAACCAGCAAGAGGTGACAAGTAATTATAGAACAGGGAAATGCAGAGGGAACTCATTTGGATGAGCAGCAACTGATTAACGGGCCCAACATTTGTTTTCTTTATTTATGGCCTGGCATCACAGGAAATTGATACAGAGCAGCCCATATACAACATGGCTGGTGACACGTTCAGCAAATGTAGAGGCTGGGAAGAAATCAAACTGAATTATCCCCGCGGTTATTCAGCCCCCCCTCGCCTCTCCCATCCTTCAGAGGGAGGAGCAGGGGTGACACAGCACCGTGTGGCACCTCGGTGTCCCCAGGGCACGGCGGCAGGAGGGGACAGCCGGGTCACATCCTCGCGGCCATCACCCTCCTGGCTGGTGGCCACGCAGCTCCGTTGTCACCACATCAGCCCAGGTGATGCTGCCAGAGCTCCCTGTGCCCAACCCTCCTCCAAATTTGGAGGTTAATCGGGGTGGGATCGAGCCCCGAGACCCTCCCACCTGAACCCCCGGGCATCTCCCAGAGGCTCTGAGATGGGAAGCGATCCCAATCCCTCTCCTCCCTCTGCTTCCACCTCACTGAGGAACATTAAACATCCAAATTAACGCTGGAGCTCTGTGCCCTCTGAGGACCGAGCTGCTCATCCCGGCAGGATTTGCTCCCGAGGGAGCTGCAGCCCGTGCTCAGCGTGCGGAGGGCTGGAGCATCCACACGCCAGCCCCGGGATGCGAGCAGAGCCGCCCCATTCCCGGGATAAAAGCAGGACCATGAAAGGCTCAGTCAGCTGGGGAAAGGCTGTGCCCACAGGCGGATCTGCCCGGGGATGAAAGGCGGCGGCGGCTTTGATGGAAAACTCAATGACTGCCAACAAAAAGGACTGAGAGGAGGCGGCTCCTTGCAGGGGACCCTCCTCGGGCACACGGGCACCCCCAGGAAACGGGGAGGGCAGAGCAGAGCCCGGAGATTCCGTGGAACGGGCCCTGGTGCCGTGGTTTCTGCGCTGGAAAAGGCAAATTTTTTTTTTTTTTTTTTGCACTGGCTTTTTCTAGAAACTGGTGAACAGCAGTAAAAGTTCATTTTGAGTGGAACGGGAGAAGCTTTCCAGGTGCTCAGAGCAGAGCATCTCGTCGTGGTTTGCCTTCACAAGTGCCAGCTCTCGTCAGGATCTTGTGCTCCGTGCTGGAGCCTGAACGAGGTTAGGACAAAAAGGAGCTGAAAGGAGAAAAGCTTTAAAATGGCTAAGAGCAGAACACTCGAGTCCATCCAAAACGGGTTTAAAAATTTATAATTCCCTTCCATGCACTGCGCAATAAACGCTCCTTCCTGCTGCAGTTTCCTGCTGTCACCCTGCTTGGGCACCTCTGTGCCTGCCCCAGATTCTGCTCAGGGGTGACAGGAACCCCTCCTTGTGCCCTCCAAATCCCCTCCGTGCCACCTCCACCCTGCTGCTCATCCCAGGGCTGCCCAACACTATGGAAAGGTCTGAGATGCTCCAGCCCCCATGGCTGAGGGTCAGCAGGTGAGCCTAAAAGTGCCATTATCAGCCCCCAGTGTGAGCAGGGGCAGTAAAACCCCCCCTCTGCTCCCCCCGAGCTCAGCAGAGCCCGGAGAGCCCCTTTAAGAGGGACACTGGGTTATGAAACACGGGTGATTTAAATGCAAATGAGTGAAAAAAACACAACTTCCTTTATTAAAATGGAAATTGCACTTCAAGCCTCCGCCACAGCCCAGGGGTGTCCTGGTGCTGGCAGCAGCCACATCCTGAGCCACCACCCCGGCGGTTTGGGGGGACAGGGCACAGCAAGGGCCGTGGGACAGGGTGCCGTGGCCAGGCTGTGCCCGGGAAGTCATTTCCAGCCCTCTGTCTCCTCCTGCACGTTTCATGTTGTGAGAGGTGTCACTCAGCTGCAGCTCCCTGAGATCAGCTGTCCCCGAAGTGCTGTGCTGAAGGGAGTAATTATTTTTCCATTTCCCGAGATCTCCTCACAAAATTTGTTCCTATAGGAATAAAAAAAAAAAAAAAAAAAGGAAAAATAAAAATAAAATAAAGGCAGCCATGACTTTCTGTTCCTCCCTGGGACAGAGGAATTTGGATTTTTGGGATGCTTGGGGCCCAAGGCAGAGAACCAGGATGATTCCTCCCTCGCAGCTTTCCCCATAACCCCCATCCCGAGTGACACTGCACGGCCTGCCCACAGCCCCGGGATCCTCCACATTCCCAGCTCCTCCAGGAAGTCCTGGCTGTTGCCTTCAGCCACCAGCTGGCTCAAGTTGCTGGGAGATTATTAAGGGTAGCAGGGACTGGAGAAGTCCCAAGTGGTTATCCTCTCCAGTAAGCCCATTCCCCCAGGAGAGCATTTAATTGCCTTTTGAAGGATCCCACAGCCTCTGCCGGAGCCTTCCTGACCACCCAACCGTCCTGGCATTTATTCGTCCACGGGGCCTGACTTGAACTTTGTTTTCCTTTCACTTCCTATTACTGTTCCCCTAATCCTCTCCTCCAGCCCTTTCCCGTCCTTCATCCCGCATCTCCCTCCCCGTCCTTCCCCGCTGTGGCTTTCGAGCGTCTCCGTCCTGATCCTCACCACGGGAAATGTCACTGTGAGACACGGCGGGGCTGAGACGGACCTGAAACCAAACCCTGCCTGTAAACAGCCCCGGGCAGCGGCCAGGGCAGCCAGGGAGGGTCTGGAATGGCCAGGGAGAGCCTGGAACGGCCAGGGAGGATCCGGCATGGACAGGGAGAGCCCAGCAGGACACGCACAAATCCCTCATTAACCTCAATCAGGGCAGGGCCAGACCCCTCAGCCCGGGCTGGGGGCAGTCACCTTCTGGCTCTCACCTCTTCCACCTCCCAGGATTTGTAAGAAGGGGAATGGGGAGAGGAGGCAGGTGCTGGTCTCGCACCAGAGGCAGGAGGCAGTGCTGGGGTGCTGAACAAACCATGGGAGAGACCACAACTTTCTCATTTCCGTCAATTTAGAGAAACACCCATTTGCTTAAGGCACCTAAAAATTTATGTGTGACGAACCCAAACAACCCCATGAATCCCCCACACCTCTGTGCAGCTCTGGAGGAAGTTTTGCCGAGCAAACCCTCCAGGAGCTGCCCAAGAGGTCACAGCCTCCATCCTCCAGCCCGCTCCTTCCGCTCCAGCACCATTTAATCACCATTTGGAGTTTAGCATCCAGCATAACTGCCTCACGGGCGGGCATTGTGCCAGCGCCGTGAAGCATCACTTCATCCATCATTGTCTCCCAGGCTGTCTCTCCTGCCTCCCAGGCATCGTTCCTGCGCCTCCCAAAAAGCCACCAAGCCACTGAGCAGGCTCTGAGCCAGCGCCAAAGTCACAGCTCCTGAGGAACGGGCCGGACTTGCTGCTCCCTAATCGGGTCCCGTCTGCTCCTCGCAGAGCTGATGTATTTATTTTCATTACATTTAATCCAGGGATATTCTCCTCCTCCTCTCACCTTCCCTCCAGACCGGCTGCTGAAGCGGCAGGGCTCGGGAAAGGAGCCACCTTCCAGTTGATTTCTCATCCAGCAGAGCCAGGTCCGTGTTCCTGTCCCATTTAATTAGCACAGAGAGAGAAGTGGGCTGCGCAGGGAGCAGCCACAGAGCTGCTGCCTCCGTGCAGGAACCGGGACGGGCAGAGGCTCCCCCAGCTCAGTCCCCCCTCTCCTCACACTCAACCCTCCCGTGTCACCCGGGCCGGCGTCCCCAGGTGGAGCAGAGATGCTCCAAAGCGGATTTGCCGTGAGTCCCCGGCTCCTCCCAGCGCGGGAGATGGATTGTGCAGCTCTCCCCACCTGTCACAGCCGCTCCCAGGTGGCAGGAGCTGAGTCACGAGTGAAATATGTCTCCATCCCCCCCCCACTCCTCTGCCCCTGGTGGGAAACAATCGCTAAATCACCGCCCTGCTTCGTCCATCACCCGGCCAGGCTGCAGGGACACGGAGGGGAGAGGTTGGAAGCAGTTTTTTCTAGAATAAAAACAATAAAAAAATAGGGATAACAACAACTGAGAGCCGGAGAAACTCTGTGATCAACTCAACTCCCAGCGCCAGGGTTGGGCTAAATGCTCAAATCTGCATTTTGGGGTTTGGTGGAGATGGCAGAGATGCAGGGAGGGAGCAGTGGGAGCATCTCGAGGTCTGCTGCTCCAGCAGGGCAGGATTTAGGGGCCCAATATCATTTCCGGAGCTGCTGAAACATCCCTGGGCCAGTGCCTGGAGCAGGGCCTGCAGCATCTTCAGTGTTCCATGCTGAGATGTGGAAAGGAGGGAAAGTTTTAGGGCCAGACAGAGCAAAACTCTTGTGTAATCAGTGCTGAATTATGCAGCAGGAGTTGCAGGGGAAATATCGTTGAAGGCTGAATTTCCCGTCGTGAGGAACCGCTCCGCGTTTGGAGCACACTAATTATTCCTCGAACAAGGATGAGCAGTAATTGGAGGGGTTTATCACTCACATTTTGCAATGATGTAGTTGAGTGGCGATAAATAAATAAATCCCAGAGTAAAAGGAAGGCGGCAGATTTCCCCCAGGAGCAAGGAAGGGAGTGGGACAGCATTTCCCAGGAGTGGGGGGCTGGGAGGGCATCAGGCAGACCCAGAGGGTGCCCTGGGACAGCTTTTCCCCAGCCTGGGCGGCGAAGGGATGTCAGGGACCCCTCCTGACGCTCCCCAGACCCAGCAGAGCCATCAAAGCAAAGCCCCAGACCTGGGGCTCCCCCACACCAGGGGTTCCTTTCATCCTCGGAGTGTTTGGGAGGATGTCTGGGTCGATGCAAGGAAGCCTCTCCTGCCCAGCCCGGTTTCGGGTCAGGCCATGGACTGGGGAAGAACAAAAGCCTGAATTTCTCACCCTGAGCTCCACACACACCTCGGAGCTTTTCTGCATTGACTTCCAGAGCCTTTGAATCCACGTTTCCCACGCTGAGACCAGGCTGGAGCTGAGCAATAACAGGGATGACATAAACTCCATCTCTCCCAGTGGTGAAATCCTGTTCAATACGTTCTTAATATTCAATTACTATTTATGTAACACGCGGCAAAGGATTACCCCATTAAACCGAAATTAAGTGCTTCGTTCATTAATTAATACAACTTATTTCAAGTGCTGCCAACATTCATCCCTGGAAACATATTGTTTAAAACCAAAACTCGCAAACGAAGGGAAAGGAAGTTGTTTGCTTGTTGCTTTTATGTGCTCTCAGAGATGAGTTATGGAGCCTGCGGAGGTTCCATCCAGAACGCAGGAGGGGAATCTCCCAGGGAGCAGCAGAGGAGAAATCCTGGTTGGAAAGGGTTTGTGTCTCCCTGGGTAAGGAGCTCCATCCCTGTATTTCCACCATTTCAGCTGGAACAGAACAGGGAAAACTCTTCTTTTCCCAGCCTGGAGAACGTGCCTCACCAGGCAAACCCAAACTCAGCCCCCAGCTCCTTGGGGACTCCAGGATGTCACCACCCCACGGACGCTCTGGGTGTTCTGTGGGGTCAGACCTGTGCTCAGACCTTCAGCGACTGCTGCCGCAGGACCACTGGCTGGTTATTCCATCCCTAACCTCCTTGGAGAGCCACGTCCTGGTCCTCCTCAACCTCCAGGAATTCCCCAGTTGTGTCTCCCTGGGTAAGGGGGCACTGGCAGGTCCATCCCTGTATTTCCACCATTTCAGCTGGAGCAGAACAGGGAAAATCTCTTCTTTCCTTAGCCTGGAGAACGTGCTCCACCAGACAAACCCAAACTCAGCCCCTGGGTCCTTTGGGGACTCCAGGATGTCACCACCACATGGATGTGGGACCTCCCACGGGGTCAGACCTGGGCTCAGCCCTGTCTGTGGTGGAGCTGCCTGAGCTCAGAGCCTCTGCAGCTCTGTGACTGCTGCCACAGGACCACGGGCTGCTTATTCCACCCCCAAACTCCTTGGAGAGCCACATCCTGGTCCCACTCGACCTCCAGGAATTACCCAATTGGCCCATCAAACCTCCAGCGCAGGCAGCAAGCACCGGGAATGAGCATGAAATCTAAATTAAGTCAAGAGTCTCTTTCCAAAACAAATTCCTTCTTGAAGAAGCAAGCCCAGACTTCATTACAACAACTCAATTATCCACGAGGCTGAGCTCAGGAGACAAGAGCTCCCCACGAGTGCTTCTTCGTGCTCTGCTCCCGTCACAACTTCCTCTCCAGGCAAACAGGAGGATCCGGAACAGCTGGAGCTTCCCCAAAACTGCAAATGGGAGGATCAGGAATGGCTGGGGCATCCCCAAAACTGCAAATGGGAGGATTGGGAATGGCTGAAGCTTCCCCAAAACTGTGAATGGGAGGATTTGGAATGGCTGAAGCTTCCCCAAAACTGTGAATGGGAGGATTGGGAATGGCTGAAGCTTCCCCAAAACTGTGAATGGGAGAATTGGGAGTGGCTGAAGCTTCCCCAAAACTGCAAATGGGAGGATTGGGAATGGCTGAAGCTTCCCCAAAACTGTGAATGGGAGGATTTGGAATGGCTGAAGCTTCCCCAAAACTGTGAATGGGAGGATTGGGAGTGGCTGGGGCATCCCCAAAACTGCGAATGGGAGGATTGGGAATGGCTGGAGCACCCCAAAACTGTGAATGGGAGGATTGGGAATGGCTGAAGTTTCCCCAAAACTGTGAATGGGAGGATTTGGAATGGCTGAAGCTTCCCCAAAACTGTGAATGGGAGGATTGGGAGTGGCTGGAGCTTCCCCAAAACTGTGAATTGGAGGATTGGGAATGGCTGGAGCACCCCAAAACTGTGAATGGGAGGATTGGGAGTGGCTGAAGCTTCCCCAAAACTGTGAATGGGAGGATTGGGAATGGCTGAAGCTTCCCCAAAACTGTGAATGGGAGGATTGGGAGTGGCTGGAGCTTCCCCAAAACTGTGAATGGGAGGATTGGGAATGGCTGGAGCACCCCAAAACTGTGAATGGGAGGATTGGGAATGGCTGAAGTTTCCCCAAAACTGTGAATGGGAGGATTTGGAATGGCTGAAGCTTCCCCAAAACTGTGAATGGGAGGATTGGGAGTGGCTGGAGCTTCCCCAAAACTGTGAATTGGAGGATTGGGAATGGCTGGAGCACCCCAAAACTGTGAATGGGAGGATTGGGAATGGCTGAAGTTTCCCCAAAACTGTGAATGGGAGGATTTGGAATGGCTGAAGCTTCCCCAAAACTGTGAATGGGAGGATTGGGAGTGGCTGGAGCTTCCCCAAAACTGTGAATTGGAGGATTGGGAATGGCTGGAGCACCCCAAAACTGTGAATGGGAGGATTGGGAATGGCTGAAGTTTCCCCAAAACTGTGAATGGGAGGATTTGGAATGGCTGAAGCTTCCCCAAAACTGTGAATGGGAGGATTGGGAATGGCTGAAGCTTCCCCAAAACTGTGAATGGGAGGATTGGGAATGACTGGAACATCCCCAAAACTGTGAAAGGGAGGATTGGGAATGGCTGGACCATCCCCAAAACTGTGAATGGGAGGATTGGGAGTGGCTGGAGCTTCCCCAAAACTGTGAATGGGAGGATTTGGAATGGCTGAAGCTTCCCCAAAACTGTGAATGGGAGGATTGGGAATGGCTGGAGCTTCCCTAGCACCACCCAGAAAACAAATCACAGCAACAGAGGCAGAACTGGAGCTTCTCTGTGGCAGGGTCTGTCCCAGGCTGGGTTTCTGTGAGCTCCCTCCAGGGCCACTCTTTAGGGTGGAAAAACAGAATTTGATCCCCAAAGTGCCCTATCTCTCAAGAAGGGAAAGTAAACACGAGGTACAAGAGCTGTAAATTCATTTTTAAGCCCGTGGGTCTCTCTCTGCTGAAGGAATTCTGCGGGATTAATATTTGTGGAGTTATCTTTCACTCCAGATGATGTCTTTGGAAATCAAACGATCCTGATGGCTCGGTAGGAGCTGGGGCACTCTATATTCCCAGATTGCCCTGCAGAATCCTCCCTACCAACCCCAAAATCCCAGAATTTCCGCTTCCAAGAGATGAAAACTCTGATCAGTGACTCCAACCACGCCAGGTCCCACTCAGAGACCCTCCTGCTCCAACCCCAGCTCCAAGTTCCGGCCTCCATCTCTCTTTGGAAGCACCCAGGATCAATTTTGCCCTCCTTTCCTTCCCGACTTCCAGCTGCCATTAGCTCTGTTTCAGTCACAGCAGCAGCTTTCCATGGGCTCCTGCGGAGGTCACAAGATTCCAGGGGTTTTTTTCAGAAATCCCTCAAATTGCCTTAGTGAAAAAAAAAAAAAAAAAAAAAGAAAAAAAAAAAAAAAAAGAAAACAAAACCCTGCAGGAAATCTTCCTGTGTGTTATTTTCTAGATTGAAGAAAGAAGGGGAAAAAATAAAAGAAGAATTTACAGGTAATTTCCTTGTCAAAAGTTCCTGTCTGTAAATACAATCAAGATAAGAGTGACATGGCAAATAGCTCCTTTTCTCTCCTGAATGAATTATTCAATTCGCCACTGATCCCCTCTAACTGCTCCAGGATTGCCTTCTGCTTCCCTGATTTATTTTACTTTATTTAGTTCCGTAGAGAAGCGCCGCGAATAATCAAAAGGAATTCAGGCAATTTCAGGATTCAACAAATCCCTCCCGCAGCCCCGGCAGCTCAGCCCGACCCCGGCTCCTTCCCACTCTCCTCTGATCCAGGATTTCTTCTTCCACGGGAGCAATCCCTGGAGTAATCCAGATTACCCTTGGAACGGGTAATTTTGGGACAGGTGGCAGAGACCCTACAGGGATAGGGGTGTCCCGTAAATCTCCCTTCCCGTTCCCAAAGGATGGAGGAAATCCCATCCAGCACCCGGGAATGGTGACAACCCTGCCGAGCTGCCAACTCTGCGATGGGAGATCAGGAAGATTCTCCTCTTGTCCCTTAATTGCTCCTCCTTGGAGAGACCACAGCCCCCCTTAGGGAGTGGGAATTCACCTCTCCGAACACCTGCGAGGAATTTTTTCTAGGACAGCCCCAAAAATCCGTGCAGCACATCAATAAAGAGCAGCGCTGCAGCCGGCGTGGAAAGCAAGGAAATGATATTACAGCTGAAAAAAAACCCTGCTCTGCAGCCACACCAAAGCTAATAAAAATATGACTCGAGAACAGAACTGTTTCGGAGCCGCCAAATAACATCCAGAGGATGATTCAATTACAGGGGATTAGCGCCGGTCTGGCTGCAGAGCCCAAAGTTCCTCCGCAGGGTTGGGAAGCGAGGGGCAGGTGACGACTTCATAAACCCCCAACCTGCGGTGTAGGGGTTCCAAAGAACGTGAGAGGAGGAGCAGCAAAGCAGAAACCAGACAAATAAACCCCTCATTCGACTCACGGAACAAATCATGGGGATTTTTGTTCTTTTTTCCCCCGGAGCAGGTTTCAGCCAGGGCAGCGTTTCTTTAGGTTATCGATTAGCAATTAGAGAGGTGTTTTAGCTGCTTCTCTGCTGTGTCCGTTATTCCCTCCAGAATTTCAATTCCACCAGATCTATTTCCACCCAGCAGTGGGGGCCAGGAAAGCAGCACTGCCTGACCCCCTGCCCTCAGGCTTGCCAAAAAGCCTCGGGGAGGAGTGGGGAAGGCAGCAGTCGGAAAAGGAAAAACGGGCTGGAAAGGAGATGAAATAATCTCAGTCCAGTCCAGCAGGAAGCTTCACCCTGCAGCTTTTGGGAAGGGAAGGATGCTCTCCAGCAGCTCTCTCCCTGAGGAGAGGGGTTGGGATCACAGGGTGGTGTTGGAAATGGGGCCAGGATGTGGGGCCCTGCTGGTGCCTCTGTTACTGTCACCCACAGGGGGTGGCCCCACAAATGCCACCACAATATCCAACAACTGTCACCGTGAGGGGAGGCTCTGTGGGAAGAAGGCAAAGCTGGATGGGGCTTGGAACACCCTGGAGGATCTCCCTGCCCATGGCAGGATGGGCTTTGAGGTCCCTTCCAACCCAAACCAGTTGAGGATTCAGTGATTCCAGCACCGGCCACGAACCCCAGCACATTCCAGCCAAGAATCGATGGAGGAAAACCGCCGGAGTCTCCGAGGAAAGAGAGGCCAGACCCTTTCTTCAACAGCAATTTTCAAACCTTTTTATTTGGTTCCTTGTAAAAAGGGGGGAAATAAAAGGAGAAGAAATAACAAACTGATTTCAGATAATTTGCTGGGGCTCCGGGTGCATTGTAAATGTGTGCTCCAGCCAACCGGCAATTTGATGAATTTCACAGCCCGCTTTTGTGTCGCTGCTTGCCGAGCAACATCCTCCGCTGAAATTGTGGCTGCCTTCATGTTCTCTTTAGCACACGGCGTAATTGCCCCCTGCAATTTGTTGCCTGGAAAGGTTACCAGGAAAGAAAGGAAAGGGAGAGAAGGACAACTTTGTTGGCGGGGGAGCAAGGGAGAAGGAGCGAGAGACAAAAGGTGATGGCGTTTGAAATGCGATTTACTCCAGGGCAAGGAATGCCATTGCAGGAATGCACAGGGGCTGGTGGGGATGGAGCTCCCCCAGGGATGGGATATGAGCAGCCCAGTGCCCTGCAGCAGCGTGGGCTGGACATCCCTGCTCCCGAGGGGCTGAAACAACAGCAGCGAGGAGCAGGAGGAGAAACGGGCATGGCAAAGGAGGAAGCAGAGGGGAAGGGAAGGAGGAAATCCCGGCGGAAAGGCTGGAGCAGGGGTGGGGAGGGGGCGGCGGGCGGGGGCGGCGCGGCGGCGGCAGCCAGTGTTTATTAATTTTCTGCCTGGCTGCGCTCGGTGCCACAGCTCCGAGATCATGGAGCCGCTCCACACTCTATTAAATAATTCAATCTGCGAAGAATCCAAGTGTGTAAGCGAACACTCTTACGCGTCTTAAAATTTAATTGCGGAGCTAAACAAGATGAAGTGCAAGGAAGACATAAAAGATATGAAAATAGATGCTGCAGCTTTTGTTTCTCCGGCTGCTCCAGCCCTGCCCAGGAACCTCTCCCCATTTTTCACACGCCGCCGCTAAAGAGTCTGAGCCTCCTTCATCTGCCCCCCCCTCCCCTTTGCTATTTACAGCTGTGTTTGCAAGCAGCAGGCCCGCAAATCACTTAATATCCATTAGAGCAGCTCCATTCACCCTGCTGGCTCCTGCTCTGGCAGCCGTTCCCTTATAAATCCTCGTGTTCCAGGGTTTAGGGAATCAGCTGGGAGCACTTGCTCTGGCTGCCCCTTCGCCCACTGGAGCTCCCCCTTCCCAGGCTGGAGAGCCCTTCCTGCTCCAGCAAATCCTCTCCTCCCTCTTTGCAGGGAGCAAAAATCCTCTCCTCCCTCTTTGCAGCCCCTCCACGCTGAGACCCCATAAACCAGCCCTGCTGGAGGGGGAGGCTCAGCTACCTGCAGGCCAGGTGTGAGCCAGGACATCCCTGCAGAGCTTGAGTGGAGGGATGAGAGCACCCTGTGCCACTGCCCAGGAAAACTGGGAAACCTCAGACAAGCGAAGAGGGTCTGAGATTTATTTGGAAAGAGGGGTGAATTTGTCTCTTGGGACTGGGGGGTGAAGGAGAACCCATCACTCGCAGAGGATCAAAACCTGAGGCCCCAAACCCCAGCAGAAACCCTCCCGAGCTCATCCCAAGCCAGCCTCACATCCAAGGTGCCAACAAGCTGAGAGCAGCCCTGGAGGTTCGAAGCCCATCTGTGAGCGTTAGAGATTTGCTCAGAACATCTGCAAATGCACAAAACACCTGTTCCTGCCCCAAAAGCCACACAGCGGGCTCGGGGCTGATCCCACAGCCCCAACAGCTGGTCCAGCACTGCTCCCACCTGCTGCCAGAGCAGATCCCACAGGGCTGGATCCCAGGGAATGGCTCGATCCTGAGCCACTGAGCTGCAAACACCCCAGGAGGGAGGTTTGGGGTGGGAACACAGGGCTGGGTGTCTCCTCTGTGGCACAGAGCAGCCTGCTCAGAGCCGCAGCAGGAGTGGAGCCGTGCAAACCATCCCTGCAAAAATCACTCACACAGAGCTGCTGCATTTCCCTCTCCGTGCTGGAAGATCAATCACAGCCCTGGCTCGTGGCAGGAGCAGCCAGCTCAGCCCCTCCTGCACCCAAATTTGTGGAATTTCAGCTTTGTTATTACACCCGGGCTCGCAGGTATATTCATGTAATTTCTTCTTGCAAAGGGCAGCAAGTGAGACCTCGAGCTGCTTTGTCTTCATTTTGCTCTGCTGCTGAGCTTTTTGAGTTGTTCCAGGGGCTGGTGGGATGGAAACTTCCACAAAACCCTGGAAGGCTCCACAGCTTGAACCTCATCAGTTCCCTCAAAAGACGGGGTGGGTTTGCTGGGGGGGGGTGGGGGGGATGAGGAGCTGAGACAGCAAATCAATATCACTAATCAATAAAACACACCAGCTTTGCTGAAGAGCCCAGCAGGCCAAGGCACGCTGGGACAGGGGACCAACAGCACCGGTTCCTCATGGATGTCCCCACCCCCAAAAAAATTGAGGGGGTCTCACCCAGCCCCCCACACTCCTCCCTGCCATCACCCCGTGTCAGATCTGCTCCCACACTGACAGTGATTGATGGGGGGCAGAGCAACAGGTGAATTAAACAGGCACAGCTGCCGCCAGGAGTGGTGCTAAATGTCAGAAAAGATCAACCCTGGCGTTGGCAGCACGGCTCTGCTCCCGCCGAGAGAGGTGATGGAGTGGAAAAGCAGCGTGCAGAGAGGGGAGGGGAGCTCTGGAGGGTGCTGAGCACGGCTCAGAGCCTCACCAGGGGCCGTAGGGTGGGAGCCATCAGTTTGGATCCATCAGCTTCAAGGCCTGAGCCAACCCACCGGAGCAGGGATCATCTCCTCCCCCCCGGACAGGAGGGACCTGCACAGGCACCTCTCAGCTCTGCTTTTGCAGGTGCTGTGTGTCCTCCCTTCCCTGCCGTGTGAGCAGCAGGCTGGAAGCAGTTCAGGACAGCAGGGCAGGTGTGAGATCTAACCCTAATGCTAACCCTAATCCTAACCCACTGGCTGTTCCAGATGCAATCCAAGACCTTCCAGTCCAACCAGCCTCCCAGGACCTGCCTGCCTTGCACAGTGCCAGGAGCCAGGTAAAAACTTCCTGCACTCCACAAGGGATGTGCCTCTTCCCATCTCCCTCTCCTTCCCCACACAGCACATTCCTCCAGGACAACCCGAGAGAAAAGAATATCTGTATTCCAAGGACACAGGCCCTAAAATAATGTTATTTCGCAGTAGTGCCACTTTAAATCTCGAGCAGTTGAAAAACCAATTTGCACTTAGAAACATTCAATTTGTTTGCAGGTGTTTTCCTCTTAAGTGGCACCAGCTAATCGGGGCTGGTAGAGGAGCCCCAGACAGGTGCCACGTCGTGGGGCACCAGCTGAGCTGGGGCCAGGGTGGGACATTCCAGGAGAGTCCTGGGGCCGGAGCACTGGGAAATTAATTTGTCACATTGAACGAGTGGGGACAGAGAGGGGCTGGGCTGAGCATCCTCCAGCACGTGGTGGTGTGGAGGGGAGACCTGGTCCTGTGGACACGGTGAGGGTGGAGGACAGGGGGGACAGAGAGGGACGTGGGGACAGAGAAGGACACAGGGAACGGAGTGGGATGAGTGGCAAGTCCGGCTCTTTGCCCACCTGAGAGTCAGGAGGTAAGAAGGAGGGGAAAGGGGCCGAGGGTCCTGTCCTGCCGCAGGAAAGCTGCTGCCAACTGCTGCCGTGGGATGGAGCTGCCAAGGCTTGGTCTGCCCACAAGATTTCCTCTTCCCAGCACGAAAGGGAGAGTGACTAACCCCAAACCCAAGCCATACATCAACTTAATCGATGTCCCCGACACCCGGCGCCCCCGTCCCTCACCTTGCAGCCGGTGCCTGGAGGTGTGAGGCTATTGATCCCCCGGATGCCCGTGTGATTGGAGTCTACAATCCAATGCCCGCCAAGTCCAGCCGAGCCCAAACCTCTCAAATCATGTTGACACGTTTAGGAGGTGCCGGGCGCTTCATCCTCCCCGGTCCGATATGTAATTATGTCCTTGTCACCGTGATGTAGGGGCTTGGCAGGGCAATAAAACCCCGAGGGCCCCGCGGCCGAGCGCGGCCGCTCCGCGCCGCCGGCCAGAGCGGCTGCTGCCAATTCCTCGCTGTAGTTAGGCTGCAGGAAATAGAGCTCAATAAAGCAGGGTGTGGATCACGGCTGAAAGTTTGTCTGGGAAAAGCAGGTGGGGGAGATGTCAGGGGCTGCTGTCACCGCAGGTCCTCAGGGGTTTGAGCGTTATTCACTTTCTCGCCTTCCTGCTGCCAGCCAGAGGAGGAGGGGAGCAGGATCTAACCCGGATGCTGGAAATGCAGGATCTAACCCTGCTCCTCTCATTTCTCTGCTTCAGACACCACCAGCCTGATGCCACCGGACCCTCCAGAGACTGCCAAACCCTCCTCTCTGCTTGTGGCATCCTGGAACCTGCTGGGAAACCGGCACTTCCCAGCCTCTGTCTCTCCCCTGAGGGCTCCAGGGCAGCCCAGGCAGGGCTGGGCACAGCACGGTGCCCTCCCCTGCAGTCACAGCCTGTCAGGCTGGCAGGACATCAGTGGCTTTTAGCATGGCACAGCCAGATCCTCACCAGCCTCACGCCGGGCTGCAGCAGCAGCCGTGGCAAATTCCCTCTGTGATTCCCTAATCCCTTCAAAGCCCTCGAAGGCTGCTCGGGGAGTTCCCACCAGTCCTGCTGGGAGCGGGCTGCTGGGAGGCAGCGGAGCTGCTCCCCTGGCTGATGTTCCCCCAAAGAGCACAAACAGTTCCCAGCAGCTCGATTCCTCCCCTCAGGGCTCGGCAAGCATAATTTTTCTTCATTAATATATCTTTTGCTTGATGAGCTGTCGATGGCAGGAGGATTTAATCTCCCATACCCTCACTCTCTCCCAAATCCACTAAGGTGAAGGCACTTCATTACAGAACCACTCAGCTGTCCGCTCCTATCGATCACACCTTGGCATGGGTGACCTTGGATCGATGAGCTGCCGATTATTTAGTGCCTGTTTGCCCACACCAAATGCCAGCAGGGCCAGCACCTGCACCCAGCTCTGGAAAGGAGCCTGGCACAGCTCCGGAGCTCACAGGCAGGAGCAGGGATACGCAAACGACTGAGACACCAGGATTTGCCATCTGGGGACAATTTCGTCTCTTCTTCAAGTGGATTCAGGCCTTGGGTTTGATGTTTCCCATGTCCTGCTCCCAGAGACCACCCCAGGCAGCATCACTCCACTGCAGGGCAGTCCCACTCCCACCTCCCCACCACAGCTTTGCCTTCAGGAAGCCAAGATTCCCATCAGGAAAAGGGCAAGGAGAGCCAGGACAGTCAGTGATGAGAGAGGTCAGCCCGGAGGGGTGACAGAGTCCCTCACTTTGCTCCCAGACCCAAACCTCCCCCCATAACTCTCCGGTGATTCATCCGCCTCTGCCACGTCCCTTCCACCCAGTCACTGCCTTACTTTTTAATCAAATCCTTTGCTTCCCTTCCCTTCAGGAGCCAGAGCCATTTTTCTATTACGTCCTGATTGATCAGGCCCTCGCCAGCCGCTGTCAGGCCCGTCTTGGAGCTTCATTTCCCATCCCCACACAGCGGGTTGTGGGCTGAGCCCGCTCCCTCCGACACCAGCAACAGATACATAAATGCACACAATTAAGGAGAGAAGGCAGGGGGAAATTTGATCCCACTTTTGATTTGCTGCCCCCAGCTCCACACCCCGCATCAAAGGGAGGGAGAAGCCGGCGTTAACCCTGGAATGCGGGGGCAGAGGAGGAGGAGGAGGACACGGAGGTGAGCCCGCAATGCTGCTCAGCGCCAGGAGAAAGAGATTCCATCCTTGTGCTGTGCAAAAAAGCAGGGGGAGAGTCTCCAGGGCCGCTCCTTCCTCGTGCTAATGAGTTGTTTTCCATTGTTAGGAACCAAGAGAACAAGCCCAGACTCTGCTAAACAAGGAGTGTGGCTACTCCAGGTCAGAGATCAGCCACCCCCAGAAGAGAGCGCTGACAAGATGGTAAAAACACGGAATTAAACCTCTTTTCCCTCCTCCCTGCTCATTGCTTGGCAAATTGGACGACTCCGACGTGTGCACACGTGGCTACAAGAGGCTCGGTGGTGCCTGCTGTGGCCCGGATATCCCTGGTATCACTCTAGGCTGGGAAGTGGCTTTGGGAGGGCGAGCTGTGCCTGCGTTCCATGGGACAGAGCCAGGACAGGAGCCTGTCTGTCTGAGCACCGCAAAACCCCCACAGCAGGTGAAGAGAGAGGCTGGACAAGTCCGTCCTCACCGCTCTGTCACCGAGTCTCATCCCCTCTCCCAGCACAAGCCAGGGACAGCCGGATCAGCCCCATCCCGCCCTTTCCCGGCTGCTGGCGGATCCCTGCTGGCACGGAGCTGCCTTATCTGCGCTGGCACAGCAGCGCGGGGCTGCCCTGCCATCAGCCACCGGCGGATTACAGGCCTTTATCAGTTTATTAGGGGACAAAAGGCGCTCAGCAGAAGGGTTCTGAGACAGTGTGAGCGGCTGATAAGAGCCCGCCCGGCCCCCCAGACACCTCAGCCATGTCTGGCACATCACAGGCGGCGGGACCCTGGTGCAGAACGGGCGCTCTGGGCACTGCGGGAACTCGGGGAGGTCCAGCTGGGCACCCCGGGATGAGCGGGGTGTGGGAGAGGATCCCTGGATGAGCCGGGATGTGGGAGCAGCTCCCTGGATGAACTGGATGTGGGAGAGGCTCCTTGGATGAGCCGGGATGTGGGAAGGGCTCTCTGGATGAGCCGGGATGCTGGAGAGGCTCCTTGGATGAGCCGGGATGTGAGAACCGCTCCCTGGATGAGCCGGGATGTGGGAGAGGCTCCTTGGATGAACCGGGATGTGAGAGCCGCTCCCTGGATGAGCCGGGATGTGGAAAGGGCTCCCTGGATGAGCCGGGATGTGAGAGCCGCTCCCTGGATGAGCCGGGATGTGGGAGCGGCTCCCTGGATGAGCCGGGATGTGGGAGAGGCTCCTTGGATGAACCGGGATGTGAGAGCCGCTCGCTGGATGAGCCGGGATGTGGAAAGGGCTCCCTGGATGAGCCGGGATGTGGAAAGGGCTCCCTGGATGAGCCGGGATGTGGGAGCGGCTCCCTGGAATCGCCTCCCGCTCCCCCTCCAGCGCTGGCAGCGCCACCGGGCTCTGCAAACCCGGGCTGGGGTCTGCACTCCCGGGTGCCCTGCCTGTGCCACTCTGAGCTAAGAACCCCTCAGGGTCCCCAGGGGGGTGGCAGTGGCAAAAAAAGGAGCAAAAACCGCAGGGTGGGTGAAGCACCAAGGCAACATCTGTGGGAGTACCAGTGGAAAATCCCCACGTGGTTTTAATTTTCCCTCCAAAGTGTCACCCAGCTCCATCACAAAGCCTCCTTTCCTTTTTTTTTTTTTTTTTTTTTTTTTTTTTTTCCCTCCTATTCCTGTTAATTAACAATGTAATGGAACTCAATTCATTCGCAATCTATTCTGGCAAGAAACAACCCTCCCCGGACTCCAAATGACCTGACTAATAGGGTTAGAGGCTGTAAAAAAGTGCAAGGCAAATTTTTTCAGCTTCCTCATCCTAATTATCTCCTCTGAGCACCACGACAGCGCCGTGACACAGCGGCACCGAGCCCCCCCGAGCCCCGAGGCTGCGAGGGGGACACGCTCCACCTGGGCACGCTCCCTGCATTTCAAAGCTTCGAAAAAAAAATCCGATTTTTCCCCTCAGGCTCCCATAACACGCAGCCCAAGGCGACCAGTGGGAAGTGAGGAGGGATGAGGAGCAAGGGGCCGGCGAGCTGGGCGAGCTGGCGTTTGCCACGGTGAGGGTGAGAGGGGAACGTGGATGAATTAGGCTGGCAGTTAATGCCATTTAGAGACAGACAGACACAGCAGGTGAATAATGATAATGATCTTCTAACGAGCTCGCATCTGCACAGCACCTTGCCTCCAACTGAATCCCGAAATGCTTTACAAAAAAATAAAATGATCCCAGCACGGTCCCGCAGCCCTTCCCCGGTTTGTTGCCGGCACGGAAGGGGGTTTGGGGAACGCTGACTCCTCCCGGTGCTCAGTTGTGCCCAGCTCGGGGCCAGAACACCCCGGGGACAACCCCACAACGCACACCGGGACCTGGTTTGGAAAAGCCCCTCCTGCATGGCACCCTCGGATTTTTTTCCAGCCGGTTACCTCCCAGCCCTGGGAACCATCAGTTAAGAGCTCTTAAATGGATTATTTTGGGATGTGACCTAAAAATGAAAGTTTTGATCCAACCCTTGGTTTCCTCACGAGCTCAGAGCAGAAGCTTTCAGCAGTCCTGGTTGGGGGCAGCCTCCAAATCCTGCTCCACCTCCAGGTTAATCACTACAGTAACCCGGAGTTATTATGAACTCTCTGCGGGCTGGAATGGGTGTGATTCCCCAAGCTGTGGGAGAATCTCGCCTCCAAAACCTTTGGAGTAAAAGGTGAGTACTCGGGGCTCAGTTCCAGTCCAGCCCTGCTCTAATTTCCAGCTCTATTTGTTCTATTGAGTGCTTATCAAGTTAAAAATGCAAGGACTATGGATTTCTTTCCAGCTTAAACATCTGAAAACAAATGTGCTAATGAGCAATCTGACCACTATAAAAATGATTACTGACAGCACTTCAAGGGCCCAACTTTACTGCCTTCAAAAGCACCAAGAGCAGCAGAATGAAACCGGCTGTCCCAGGGCCATCCATCCAGCCTTGGCCAGCGGGAATTTCCAGATGAATGCTGATGGGAGAATAAAAAAGTCGGGGAGGAAGAAAGGAAAGCCAGGAATCAAATAATCTCTTGCAAAAGCTGCTCCAAGCCTCCGACAACTGATTCGTGCTCAAGAGGCCGGAGGATGAGATTTCCAGATGCTCTGAATGTCCTCCACCAGTGCAGCTCAGCACGGCAGAGAGCAGCGCTCTAGGTGGGACGGGACCCTCCTGAGGCAGGTGCAGCTTCACCTGGGGCTTTTCCTGCCGGAGATTTCCAGGTACAGCCTCACCCAGGGCTTTTTCCTGAGGGGAACTTCCTCCTACACCCACCGAAGGGAGAGAGGGATGGAGGGAGAGAGAGAAAATACCGGGATACTGGGATCCAGGCTTCAGCTTCGAGGCATCGGACAAACCCGTGCCCTTCCTCAGTGCCTGGTGACTGATGGTGCAGTTGGAGCTGCCCATCTGTTAGGACATAATCCTCACTGAAGGAACAAAGAGGGGCATTAAAAACCGAACCCTGCTCCAATTAAACACAGATTGGAGATTTATGGGCGTTTCACCGGCCCCCTGTTCCTCTGGTGATTGCCCATTCCGGGCGCTCTTTGTTTTCACAAACAACCACCCATTCTCTCCGAGCCATCGCTTTACAGCCAGGAGAAGGGACAGGTGCCAGAGTTATTTAAGGTGTCGTTCTGACATCCCCTGGAACGGACAGGAGGGACAGAGCCAGCCTGAGGCCACGATGCTGGCACAGATGGGATCCTCTCGCGTGCCCTGGCACGGCCACTTCTGTGCTGGCATGAGCGGGGCTGGCTCTGGGCACGGGGAACCGCTGCCATGGGGGATCCCATCCCATCCCATCCCATCCCATGGATCCCATTCAATCTCATCCCATCTCATCACATAGATCTCACCCCATCCCATGGATCCCATGGATCCCATCCTATGGATCCCATCCCATCCCATCCCATGGATCCCATGGAGCCTATTCAATCCCATCCCATGGATCCCACCCTATGGATCCCAATCAATCCCATCCCATCCCATCCCATCCCATCCCATCCCATCCCATCCCATCCCATCCCATGGATCCCATTCAATCCCATCCCATCCCATCCCATGGATCCCATGGAGCCTATTCAGTCCCATCCCATCCCCCCTGAACAGGAGACCCACGGGCTGGTGGGGAATGCAGAGATTCCTCAGGGACACACTGGCCTCGTCCCACAGCCCCTGCCAGGAGCAGGTCAGGGAAGGAAGAGGCTGTGAGTGACACAGGACGGTGGCACTAGTGACTCAGCCACCCCCAGTGCTGACAGCCTGGACGTGCCACTGCAGCACTGCCACCCTCAAAAACTTCTCCTGGGTGAGACTGAATGAGGCCAGGATTGCAGCAGGAGGAGGGGGAGGAGCAGGTGAGCTTAAGCTCAGCTCCAAGACGTGAGCAGGAGCCTCCCACGGGCCAGAACAGGCAGCTGGAGGCACAGACACAGCTCAGGGTCACATCCCGGCTTTGTCACCGATCTGCTGTCCCTTAGCTTCGCACTCATCCTGCCTTTACTCTCCCTGTCCCTGCAGACTGCAGCATCTTTCACACCTGCTTGGAGCTCAGAGCCTCCCCAGCACGGACAGCTCCCGTCTGAGGGAGCCTCATCCCTGCAGTGGAACTGGCAATACAAATAAAAAGGAAAATAAAGGGCAAGAACGTTCCCTGGGGTGGTTTCCTCCCCATCCCCGAGAGCCACCAGCCTCAGGCAGAGGAGCAGGGTCTTGCTGCAGGTCTGCCCTGTGCAGGCAGCCAGGAGCAGCCAGAATTCCCAGTCCCAGGGAAGCAGCAGCGCATGGCAGCCCAGCCTGATTCTGAGGGCACGCCAGGATACAGAGAACACACTCCTGCCTTCAGATGAATTGGAAGCTGAACACAGATTTGCTAAAAGCATGTCAGGGGATGAAAGAGGCTCCTCTGCTGACTAACTGGTGCTCAGGAGCAGCCCGGCTTTGGGTGGTTTTGCCAGAGCCACCGTGGCCATCCTTGCCCTGGCAGCTCCCAGTCAGGTTTGCTTTAAGCCCTGGTGCATTTGCAAGCCTGGCTGCTCCAGCCCTGCCCTCCCGCTGGGAGCTGAGAGCCAGGAATGGTCCTGCAAGCTCCGAGCAGCCACCTGGCAGGTTCCTGCCTTGCAGAGGCCTCCAGCTGCTCTGCCAAAGGCTCCCGAGGAGCCAGCACCTCTCCTGGCACCGACAGCCGGCTCAGCAGGGCCGGTGGGACCAGCAAAGTGCAGCCACCAGCCCTGGCTGGCACAGGCACAGAGCCCACACTGACAGAACCGGGGGAGCTGCGTTTGGAGTCACCTGGGTTTGGAGTCACCTTCTTGTCCCCAAAGGCTGAGAGCTCAATCCCAGAGCTCTTCAAACACTGGATAAAGCCTGCTGTCATGGCCAGCACGCAGGGAAAGGGAAATTTAAGAGCTAGAGAGGTTAAAATCCTATCCCAGGGTCCCTGCATTGGCTGGGATATTGTCCTGCTGCTCTGCCCAAGGCTGGTCCGATCTCTTCTCTCCTTGGAGACCTCTGCCCAGGTCTGGAGCTCCCCACAAAAGGCTGGGAGTGGGTGTGTGAGGGCACTGCCCAGCACCTCGCAGCCCCGCACGGGTCCAAACTCCAGCCCTCTGCAGATGAGTGCTGCAGAGGAAGCAGCGGCTGTGGCACGGAGCATCCCCCGCACGTCAGCAGAGCACAGCCAGCACAGCCCTCCAAGGCTCCGCTCCAGCCTCGGGGAGGAGGGGAAACAACTGCTTCCCTCTCATAAAACACGGGGGTTGTTAGCTAGGAGAGTCAAACGGCTTTGCAGGAGGATGAACACCAGGGGAAGCTGCCCACATTGGGCAGATGTGAACTAGGAAACAATAGAAGCACCTCCCGGGCAGATGCAGCTCATGCTCTGAGGTGAGGCTCTGCAGAACATCCTTCTGCTCATCCCAGCAGCTCCTTTCCGTTTAAATCACGCAGTCTCCGCCCCAGAGGGATGCCCAGGCTGTGTCCTTACACCCGAGAAACGAAATCCAGGCGACCCCGAGCAGTCAGACAACTCCTCGCTTCCTCCCGACGCTCCTGAGCACCGGCAACTTCCCCAGCCCATCCCGGAGCGATCGTGTCCCCTTCCCCCGCTCCGGGCTCGGCAGGCGGTCATCGATCGGGGATGAATCAGGCGGGCTCGGATCGCCACTTCTCACAAGCACCTCACGCAAACACATCCTCCCAGCAGAACACTTCAGAGAGCCTTCGCAAGCAATTAACGTCGCCGGGCTCCCACCGGGGAGCGGGGGACATTAAAGGGAACAAGCTCTGCCGCCACACAGACTCCGATTAGTTTGTTGACACTGGCAGATCGGTGTTTTCTCCTTGTTCCTCGGACTGCTCCCACTTCCCGGGGAAGTCTCCTGCAGCTGGAGCTGAGTTTGCTCCATCCACAGAGTCCTTCCCAGGGGGTTCTTTCCCCGCTCCAGTTTTGCCAGACCGGGGTTGATTTTTGGTCCCCAGCCCTGCCCATCACCTCCAGGCCATCCTCAGGGCCTCTATCCACCCCAGGAGAGCAGCAGGACAGTGTCCACCCCTGGCCTCCCGGAAATCCAGCTGTGCTCCTGGACCTCAGCATGACACCGGCTCCCATTGATCCCACAGGCATCAAACACCCTCAATGTCCCTCGTGGCTTTAGGATTTCATAAAGAACCGGGCAATTTGTCCAAGCAATTGATGGGAAGAGCTGAATCTTCATTCCCGGTGCCTCAAAGGCCCAGGCCATCCTTTCTTCCCCTAAATGCGCTGCTTTGTGTTCTTCCTCCATTCCTGGGGAGGTGACCAGCAGGGAGCTGCTGCCCAGCAGGCACGGGGTGATCCTGCCAGTACAAACACCAATAATTGCCGCATATTTACACCCCACAGCTTGCACTGCGCTGAATGAACTCATTTAAGTCAGCAACAACGGGTCAAGCCAACAGTAACTTGTCTCCATCAGACCCACGGCAGGGCCAGGGGAGCTGCGGGAGGAAGAAGCCCTTTTATCCTAATTAAAGCACAACCTGGCAGAGCTCAGCTCCCACCTTTCCAACACCTTCCACCAAACTGCTTAATCACAGGCAAATGAGTTTCTGTAATTACAGCAGGAAGGGATTTATCTCCAGACGCAGGGGGGGGAGCAGCACGACCTGCAGAGAAGGGCGGTGTCAGCAAAGAGGCTGCCGGACGTGCCGGGGGATCTCCGAGTCCCTAAATCCCTCCCTGATCCATTCCAGAGCCAGCAAACATCATTTTCTGTGTGCTCAGGCTCCAGGGATCGGCTCTGTGTGCTCTCTGGCACTAAACAACTCCTCCAGGAGGGAGCAGGAGCATCCCGGGGAAGGGAAGGATCCGTGGCAGGTGGGCAGTCACCTGTTCCATGCTCAGGGAGTTTTGCTCCTGGCTGAGAAATCCAAACCCAAATCTGTTTTTTTTTCCTCTCAAGGCAAATGAAGATGTTTTTCCAAGCTGGAATGGGATTTGACCACTGGACTGATTTTCTTTCCTGCAGCACTGCTCTGTCACAGCATGAGAGAGCCGGAGGGGCGATGGGGGCACTGAAAAGGGGCTCCTGCAGCAGCTCCCCCTCCTCCACATCCATCCCCTGCTCTTGCAAACAGCTGGAAAAAGGAATTCCTCCGGCTTCACCAGGGTTTTGTCTCAGCAACTGTGTTTAAGTCAATATTTATTTGCTGTGTACGGCAACTTCAGTCAGGGACTGAGGAAAACAAACACTGCGCACACAGTGCCTGGGAAAGGCAGGGTTTGGCTGAGCACCATCCCCAGCGACTTCCTGGGGAAAGCTCTGGAGCTGGAGCTGCTCCTGGAAAGCTCTGGAGCACGTGCCACTGTCACCAGCAGCCTGGGGACCTGTCTGAAGTCACCAAGATCAACACAGTGTGAGTTTCTCTGCTCAGGACTGGCAATTTAACCCAGCAGAACGGGTTAAATGCTGATCGATGCTTCACACATGCAAATAGGCACCACGGCCTCCGTCTGAAAGCTCGGCAGGATTTTTTCCATCTCCGCGGCCTCTCCAAGGAAAACGGGGCAGGGAATTCATCCACCGAGCCCGTTTCCCAGTGCCTGAGGAAAAACCTTTCCCTCAAGCTCTGGGTTTGGAATTAAGTGCATGCAGAGCACTCGGGGCCCAGAGCAAACAGCAAGGAAGGGGCTGAACGCTCCAAGTGCTGCCTGTCCAAGGCTGCCTCGGGCAGTCCGGCTGCTCCTTCCCTGTGCTCCCAAAGTCCTGCCTGGCGATTGTTTGGGAGCTGCAGATCACGTCTCACTTTCAGTGCGCACTTCCACAGCAGCACCCCGGCCTTTCCCAACTCCTTCCCCTTCTTTGCCCAGAGATTCTTCCCTTCCCAGAGAATTTCCCACCTCTGCTGGCAGGTTTGCCTGAAGGGCTGAGCAGGGTTTTGGCTGCACCCCCGGGGAATTCCCTGTGCGTGGTAATCCACGGGCTCCGTGGGAGGCAGCTCCAGCCTTTGGATTAAACAGGCAGGAACATTAATTAAAAAAAAAAACCAACGTAACAAACAAAACAAAACAAACAAACAAACAAACAAAAAACAACTAAAGAAGACCAAAACTACAACAACGACAAAAATCAGAAGCTTCTGTTACAGCCAGAAGCAGCAGGTTCATGCACTTTTGGAAGCACTTCTGAAAGGCAGATTAAATCAATACAGAGATGGAAAGCACGGGCATCACACAGGCAGCAGTCCCTTTTTTTATTGCACACAGACTCGCATTAAAAAAAATAATAATTTAAAAAAACAAAACCGAAACAAAAAAAAATTACATTCAGAAAAGCAGAGCAGGAACAATGATTTCTTGATTTCCCATATTTTATTTTCCCCACCAGCGACTTCCAGATCAAACCCACTCACTTTCCAAGCCCCAGCGAGGGCTTTTTGCCCCTGCAGCTCAAGCTGAGCTTTTTGACTTCACACCCTGACCCCAACACGAGCCCCCCACCCCAGAGCTGCGACGGCTCCGTGCCCAAACTGGGCAAGGGGGCTCCGGTTCCCTCCTCGGCGGCTGCAGCAAAAACAGAAACCAAAACCCACCCAAGTTCATTTTTCTGCCCTGGGACAATGCCCCAGGCTGCCCGTTCCGGAGCCTGTCCTGGGGACTCCGGCAGCGACCCCGCACTCGATGCTTTCCCCACCGCAGTCACCCTCTCCGCGCTCAGAGCTGGCACCAGCGCGGGACTCGGCGCGTTAATTAAAGGTTAATGAACGTGCTCAGAGCACAGACATCAGTGCCCTCTACTGGGACCAGTCAGAAGGGTCTGGGGGGGAGCACTGGGCACCCTGCGTGGGGGGATGTGCCCTGGCGGGGGAAGCCCCGCTGGGTTCGGGAGGGGTGCGGTACCTGCTCGGGTGAGTCCTCCCTGCACAGGCTCCTCCATCCCCATTCCCATTCCAATTCCCGTTCCCGTTCCCATTACCATTACCGTACCTGACCCCATCCTCATCCCCATCTTCATCCCCATCCCAGCCCCATCCCCATCCCCATGCCCATCCCCATCCCCATTCCATCCCCATTCCATCCCATCCCCATTCCCATCCTCATCCCCATTCCATCCCCATTCCATCCCATCCCCATTCCCATCCTCATCCCCATCCCCATTCCCATCCTCATCCCCATTCCCATTCCCATTCCCAGTCCCATTCCCATTCCCATTCCCATTCCCATCCCATCCCCATCCCCATTCCCATCCCCATTCCCACTTCCATCCCCACCTCCATCCCCATCCCAGGCTCTGCCACCCCTCAGGGCTCCCTCAGTCCCAGCACTCCATGTTCCAGATTCTGGGATGAAAATGTCCCTCAGGGAGCACTGGAAACACAGGGACCAGCCTGTCCCTTGTCCCCAAGCCTATCCCTTGTCCCCAAGCCCATCCCTTGCCCCCAAGCCTGTCCCTTGTCCCCAAGCCCATCCCTTGTCCCCAAGCCTGTCCCTTGTCCCCAAGCCAGGCTCCAGAGCTCTGCCTGGCCGAGCACCTCCAGCGCTCCGAGCTCAATCGGCTCTGACAGTGCTTGGGAAAAGCAAATCCCCAGGGAAAGGGAAGGAAGGGGGAAGGTGGGCTTTACAATTTATAAAACCACTCTCAGTTTGACTGCATTAGCTTTGCCTTAGGCTCCAAAACACGACGAAAGCCAAGCAGCAAAGGGGGGGAAAGAGGGATTGGGGGGGAGAGGGGGGATGGCAATGAAGGAGAAAGCTGTAATTGCAATTGCTGGAATTCACTTTTAATGCTGGCTGCTGAATACAGTAAACACACTCTCAAGTCCAGGGAATAAGCATTGATTTTTTTTTTTTTTTGCAAGTGTTCCAGTGAAAAGCTTCAAATCAATCCTGTTCTGTCAGACACTTTTTTGCCTCTTGGCCTCCAATTACTCACTCTCCACATCCACCCTTCCCAGGTCTCACCTTCACCAGACACACCTGGTGCTGAAGGAGCACTGCTTGATCCAGAATCCCACCCTGCACAGCCAATGGGGCCGGGGAGGGGTTCACAGCCCCAGCAAAGGAAGAACTTCACCTGCAAAGCTCTCTTGGGCACAAGGGATGAGAGGAGAGGAGAGGAGAGGAGAGGAGAGGAGAGGAGAGGTACATGGAGGTGTGGGGATATTTCTTCCCTGTCACAGGTTCGTAACATCATGGGTGATGTTTTGAGGGCTTAGGCTGAAGCTCTGGGCTGGACACGGAAGCCACAGGAACTTTTTGGTGGTTGTGCTGAACCTTCAGCCCCTGCTGCAGAAACACCAAGGACTCAATCCCGGTGGGAGCCTCCTCTCCCACCTGCCTCGCACACACCCCTCCAGTTCTCCAGGAGCCACAGGATCAGGTTCCCTCCCAAAGTTTCACTTGGCAGCTATGGCTGAGCCAAGGCAAAAGGCTGGATTTTCATCCTAAGCATTTGCAGGTCGCTGGCGATGTTTGGTCCCTGCCAGGTTTCCCAGAGGCAGGAGCTAAGGGGGATGGACTCTGTGTGACATCCCAGCTGCTCAGTCCCTGCTGGAAAGCTTCAAAGCAAGGGAAACACTGTCACTGAGCCAGGGAACAACTCCAGGCTCTTTTGTACCCTCCGTGGGGGGACAGTGTCCGACTGCAACCTGAGCGTGGCACTGGCTTTGATTGTCTCCCTGTGACTGATGAGGGAAGGGAAGTTGTTGTCAGGGTTTTGATGCTTCCCAGGACTCTACCCCCTGGATGGCAGCATTTCATTCATCTGCTCCATGAGCAGAGCGAGGAATATTGGCCAGAAAGTCTGGACTGTGGGATAGATACAGCAGGCCCATTGTCACACAGAGAGGGAACTCAATCTCCTACAAACTCAAGGGTTACTCAATGATCTTGGAGGTCCTTTTCAACCCAATTGATTTTGTGACGATGAGGCAGAGCTGATTCTTTGTCAAGTTTTAATTCCAGGAGAGGCTTAAACAACTTCTCCTCTGCTCCTGTGGCAGAGGGAAGCTCCTGGAGGAGGGAGCCCATGCTCATGACAGAATGCCATACTGTGGAAGCACAGGGGGACAGGGCTGTGCCAGGGAAATGTCACCCACGAGGGGACAGAGCTGTCCTCATGGCCTGGTCAAACACATCCTGCCAGAAAGCCACAGGTGACATTTCCTAGGACAAAACTTTCTCCGAAGCAGACACAGATGGAAGCAGACGCATCCCACGGCTCCTGCCACACGTGCTCTCCCTTTTCCTCCCTGTTTACCCCCACATGGATCAAGACCTCCTGGCACAGAGGATTTGCTCTCATTCCCAACACCCAACACAAGGAAGAGTCACCACTGCAGTGACATGACCTTCAGCTGCTCACAGCCCAGACATTTCCTTCTGACAGCTCCCACATTCACCCTCAAATTATATGTACTGTATATGACTGTTAAGAATAATCACAGTATTTGCAGTGGTGTGTTAGGCACCAAATTATGTATAGGCAAAGCGATTAGAGAGCAGAACAAAGTGGTTGTTCATGCAGCTAATGGCCAAAGTACCACTATTTTCCATCAAGACAATTTGCAGCCAGCGTAGCATCTTCTCACTCCCCAGCCAGGAGCAGCTTTGCATGAAATCTTCAAAAACAACTCTGTTATCACAAGTCTCAACAGCAGAGCTCGGAGGGGGTTGTAACAGCCTTGATAGTCTTTAATTCTTCTCACCCCACCGCCTTTCCCTCCTGTCCCCAGTGCCTTCCTCTGGGAGATGTGGCTGAGCGTTGCTGCAGCTGAGCTGTGTATCCAGCACTTAATGGCATTAAAACTTCTGCTGACTCCCAGCTTTAGATAAAAACCTGGTCTTCAGGTTTGTTTACTAAAAATCAAAATCAATAACCATCTCAGCTCGCTGTCCTACAAGCCTTCAGTCTCAGCCAAGCATCCTGAGCCCTGTTTTCCAGGAGGATGCCAGAATATGCTCAAACCATACACAAAATCCGTGCCTTCCACCATCACCAAAGTCTTTCCATGGGTAAAATTTCCTGGTCCACATCCCCCTTAAGGTCCTCCCTCCTTTTTTCCATGAGTCTTGTCCAAAAAGCCAAGCACCTGCTTTATAAAGCCTGTCCAAGTCTAGAAGGAACTCTCCTGTGCCCGGCCCTTGGAAATAAGAGATCCAACAGAGTAATTACTCCAGTCAAACCTAGAGGGAGATCATTTTAATGGCAGGTTGTCCCCTGGGGTGGGAAGGAAACACCAGAACTTCTAGGGGAGATGAGGAATCTCAGGTTGGGGCTGATGAGAACCTCGGACCAAGGATGGAGAAGGTGCAGGAACTGCAGGGAAGGAAGTGATGAGGCTTTGGGAGCAGGAGAACAGGAATGCTGGTGCCCTTGACAGCTCTGGCTCCAAGGTTGATGGAGCTGCCAGGAGGTACGGCATGTTCTCTCCTATTGATCTATCAATGTCTGCTCTCCAGAGGAGGGATTACTCACTTCTGATAACACAGCAAGGTTGCCTCTGATGAAAATCAATGGCTCTGACTACCCAGCCTTCATTTAATTACATCACGCTGTAAATCCGGCGGGAGCAGAGCGGGGACATTCTCCACCACCACCACCACCACCTCTGCTCCGTGCTCCTCTCCCCAGCTCTGCACGAGTATCTTCCCGGGATTATCAAGATAAATGGCCTTGATGAGCAGAGTTTTGCTGTGTGTTCTGCAGCCAAGGAAAGGACACGGGGACTTCTCCATCACCTTGGCCCACAGCTGGCAAAGCTGGCCAGGAAGAGAAGGACAGCAGAGATGTGCAGGCACATTCCTGGCAATTAGCTTTGCGGGAAGGAGGATTGGATTAAGACCGAGTGTGAGATCAGGCAGCTTTTTACAAGCTAAATAAGCAACAAGCAGTTTGGGAGAGATTTCTCCCCCTGTTTACAAGGCCAACCAAGGCCAGGTTAATTAATCTCTCTTTCCAGCTGCCCTTCTCACTAGGGCTTGTTCTTCACTTTGAGCAAAACACCCGAGACAGCTGCTCAGATCTCTCACATTGCAGGGTGATGAAAACAAAGGCGCAGATGAAAATTGCTTTAGAGCTTAGCCTCTCACAGAAAACAAACGTGCCCGTGCTGTAATTAGGACTAGGCATGCAAAAAAAAAAAAAAGAGCCAGATCTTTGACCGGTGCTTAAGCAGGGATAGTAAATAAAAATAACAACAATCCTTTCCCACACACACGGAGCACACACAGAGGCACGAAACCAGGCAGGCCTGTTTTCCTGGAGCTCACAAAAGAGGGTGGTTCACGTCTCTTGATCCTCGCACAAAGGCAGATCCCAGGCACAGGCTGTGGCTCTGTGCATGCTAAAACCCGGCAGCGACGCCCTATGAAAACAAGGCATTCAAACACACTCTGCTGCCCCTGGGGAGAGTTTATACCCGGCACAGACACGCAGCCAACAGTGGTTCATGAATCGCTCGGAGCTGTTCAGCTCCAACGGCCGAGGCTGCAGTACAGAACATCATCTGGAGCTGTGGCACAGCCCCTGCCACGCTCCCAGCCAGCAGCTGGACATGCCAGCACTGCCATTCGGAACTGCCCTGCCACCTCCTCCTCCTCCTCTTCCTCCTCCCCCAAACACGGTTTAAGGCATTTAGTGGCAGAGATAAATTCTCCCGTGTTTATTTTAATGAAAAGGTCCCCGACGATGTTTTCTTTCCCTGGCCATTAACAGCACAATTAGAGCCGTGAGGCCTCAGCCAGCTCTCCCTACACAGACACCCTCCATCCTCAGCTCATCCCAGCACTTATGCAGAGAACAGAAGGCAAAGGCACAGCAGGCACCAGCAGCAGACACTTCCACAGCCCTGCAGCCGGCCACGAGCTAAACCCAGGAGCTGTGGTGCTTTAACACAGCTGGCAAACATCTGTGTGTGGG
This sequence comes from Chamaea fasciata, assembly GCF_029207755.1. Taxonomy (NCBI): domain Eukaryota; kingdom Metazoa; phylum Chordata; class Aves; order Passeriformes; family Sylviidae; genus Chamaea; species Chamaea fasciata. Next base: position 3,310,063 of record NW_027094110.1, read on the forward strand.
TCTCCTGTCTGGGGAGGGCTGCAGGAAACTCCCCAAGTTTATTAGGGTTTGGGTAATGGGCTTGATGGGCAGCAGGGTTTATGTGGCTGTCCAGAAATCTCAGTCAGCACCAGGCTTTGCCCTGTCCCAGGAAAGCATTTCTAATCTCACCAACCCCACGGACAGCAGCCACAAAGGGCCAAAAGAACAGGTCAGAAAGTACAAAGCTCTCCTGGCTCAGCTGCCTGGCTGTAGCAGAGCCTGCAGGTCCAGCAGGGCTGTCTGAGCATCCCTCACAAGAGATGTCTCCTTTCCTCCTCTGACAAGGTCTCCTCTCCAAGCATGTCCTCTCTGCCAGCCGGGCTTGGAGCAGGAGGCAGGTGCCAAAGCCTTGAGTCACCAGGCTCAGAGCCCTGCAGAGCCTGGCACGTCCCCGAGAGCCGGGGACACAGGGAAGGAGCAGTCTCCATGTGTGCTCGCTGCTCCTCAGCATCCAGACGTCATCTCCAACCCACTTGCTGACGGCTGATGCGTTCCAGGGAGGAATAAGACACCCTTAGGAACAGCTCTTCCTCCTCAGCAAGGGTGTCCTGAAGGAGTTGCCAAAAATATGCTTTTCTCCGGGTTTTTGTGAGGGCTCTGCTGGCAAAAGGACAGGCTGAAACTCCAGGGGAAAGGGGCTCTGGAGCCAGGCATTCATCCTACAAACACGGGGGCAAAAGACTGCCTGGGCAGGAGTCATCAGCAGATTTTGGTCAGAAGGATTGTGGCAGGGATTCTCAGGAGAGAGCTCCCTAAGGAAAAAGACGGAGGAGGTGAAAATACCCTTAATTTCTAGATTATCTTATTCCCTAGCCCTTTGCTATCAATTGCTTTGAGATATGGCCATGGATACCAGCAGACAACTTGCACTCCTTATCCCTGGCTGTGGAACAATTCTAAAACAGGGAAACTGCTCCTGACCCAGTGACCTCGGAGATCAACTCTCCTTTCTCTGCTGTCAACAGCAAGACTGAGCTAAGTTACCAATAGCACATTCCCAAGATTCTTTCCTCAAACGTGGCTCAAATTGGCTAATGCATTAGGAGATTACTGGGGTGGAAAGGGCAGGGGAGATGGACGGAATGCAATCACAAGGCCTTCATTTCTCCTGGAAGCTCTATTAATGGACAAGGAGCCCTTTGGCGAATAGATGAGCCCCAGGCAGAGGGTAGCAGTGAGGAAGACAGAAGGAAAATGCCTGCTGGGATTGATGCTTTCCTGTTCCGCTGGCATCTTGTCCCAGGCCTTCTCTGCATCAGCATTCACACAGTCCCCTGCAAGGGGACAGTTCCCTGTCACAAACTGCAACAGCTGACCGCTAATTAATCCCAATGCCAACACTGCCCAACCTTTCCCACTCCTCCCATGTTAATTTATTTAATTTATTGCTGTATTATTGCCAGACCCCTGAGTTAACTTCTCTCCAAGCAACTGCAAAGGGGAAAGATCTGGAAGTTATCCCAGGGCCGTGTAAGACAGGAAATCATTTCCCACGTCAGGTCCTGAGGCTCGCTTTGATCATGTAAACACACACAAATCAATTGGCTGCAGGATGGATGCCAGAGGTGGGAGACAGGTATTCCAGGGAGCCCCAGCCACAGCTGCTGGAGCCTCTGCTCTGGGAAGAACATCCCTTATCCTGGCTGACTTTGATGGAGGAATGCCAGCTGGCATCAGGGAAGATTTATCCCTTGTCACACAGCTCCTCCGCAGAGCTCGACAGCAGCACTGGGAACACTCAGGCCCAGGAGCAAAGTCTCTTTAAGTGGATTCAGCAGACCTGGGCCAGTTCTCAGCTTCAGGAGCCTCTGGCCTGGCATGGCGTGGCCCAGAACGTGGCACAGCTCAGTCTGACTGGATTTAGTTCAGAGCTCCACACTCGCACCCTCTGCGATGCCGTTTCCTTCCTCTGAGCTCTTCCAGCTGAGCTTGTTAAGCCTCATCACAAACTGTAAACCTCAACCCTGAGTTCCACCACCGCCCCGAGCTCGCTACCCAAGCGTTGGGAGATCTCTGCACAGCTCCAGCAAATCATTTAATCCCCGTGCCTCATTTCCTCTGAGGGATCATTCCTCCTCTGTTTCCCAGTCCCTGGGATAAAGACTAACCCCAGATTTAGTGGCTGGCACTGGGGGTCCCCAGCCATGCAGAGGGGGTCCAGCCATTGATGCCTCAGGATTTTAGCTTTTCTATTTTTCATATGTTTGTAATCCTGTAATTCTTTAGAGTATAACTTTAAACTCCATATACAGTGCCAGCAGCTGCTTTCCCATTTTGACAAAACAATTCCTCTCCAGGCCTGGGAATCAAGGGCACCTCACTGTCTCAGACCCCGAGAAATGTAAACAAGAGTGAGTTGGCGGGGACTAAACTTGGGGTAAATCATTTAATTACCTGAAGCTGTAATTGGAAGATTAACCCCCAATACGCAAATGGACCAAACTCATAAAAGTGTGGAAAGCGACATGAAAACTCACGACTGTTTTTTTGGGCGTAGTCCCTGGGGGGTGGTTTGTCTGCCTGAAATGTACCTGAAGGCCCTTCAATAAACATACCTGCTTTTTATTCTCTTAATTTTGTCTGATTTTAGGCAGCCCCCAAAAGGCACCACCGTGATGGAGCTTCAAACTCTCCCCACAGGAGCCGCACCAGCCGAGGATTAATTCCCCAGCGAGCCGTCCCTGAGCTCCGGCTCCCGAAGGCTGCTGACAGCACACGTGCTGCCGCGGCACGCGGAGCTGACCGAGCAGCTTATCGCCTTCCCCTCGGCTTATTACACCTCGGCAGCTTTGTGTCTGGGAAAAAGGAACACCGGGAACCCATCTCGGCGCCGGCGCTCGAGCAGGGCCCTGAGAGCACGGGGCTGAGATAAACACGGGCCCCGCTTTGTCAGGGGCTCTTTATCTCCCCGAGGGGTCTGTGCGAGCAGGGCAGGAGCCCACAGATATCTCACCAGGCCACTCAGGCTCTGTGCTGGCAGCTTTCCAGCAGGAGGAGGTTTGTATTCCCAGGAGAATTCCATCAATAGCCTGAGTGGGGTCTGCAGCCTGTCCCTCAGCGCCCCAGCAGCAGGCAGCACCCCCCTGGCACAGCGTGCCAACAGTCCAGGGGAGCAGGGGGATTTTGGGGGGTGAAGTTACTTCCTCAGCTTTCAGGGAACGAGGGGAGACTCTTCTTACCCTGGGGACTCCAAGGAAAGGATCCCTGAGGGGATGATGGAGGGACAGCCAGGCTTGGGGCAGAGGGTGACAGCCTCCACTCACTCTGCTGGGAAAGGCCACGGCTCCCAAACCAGCTCCAGTGCCGGCTCCTTGCTCCAGTACACAAAACACAGATGCCAGATCCTGGTGACGCCGAAATTGCAGTTTGGGGGAGCCCTGGACCTGTCAGGAGACAAGGCCCTGACCCTGAGGCTGCCCCCGGAGCTCTGCAGGCGGCTCAGGCAGTGCTGGAACAGGGTTTGGGGATGTGGGGAGGGAGAATCCTCCTCACCCAGCAGCAGCAGCCAAGGTGGAAACAGGCTGTGGGATTAATGGAAATGGCTCCGCTCCTCCTCAAGAAGCCTCTGGCCAAAAGGCTGGGAACTCACAGCCTCTCCTGCCTGCTCCGTGACCTGCAGCATGGCTGGAAAGGAGAGGAGGGGTTGGGATGGCCCAGCCTCAACCTCAGATAACCCACACCTCCTGACCCACAGCTCTGAGGTCCTCCCAGGACAGAGCTCACACCCCAAGGGAGAGGAAGGTGAGAAATGCAAGGCCATGGCCAAGAGCCCTCCCTGGCCCGGGGCAAACACCTGGGTCTCACACAGCGGCCATGGGGGCTGGGAAGGTGAGCTGGGGAGGGGAAGGATTTAACCCAAGGTAGCCAAAGGACTCAGGTTTAACCCAGGCAGGCAGCAAAGTCCAGTCACATCCAGTGCTCGGTGGGGGTGAGCTCCAGTCACCAGCTCAACCTGAGCCCAGGGTGCCTGGCTTCCCTCTTTTAGCTCAAACTCAGTGCAGACTTCTCCTTTCTTCCTCTAGCATGGATCAATCCATGGAAATGAGCTCCAAGATGGGGGCACGTTGATGGAATATGCTTAGAGATGCAGTTTAAGGAAACCAAAGGCATCCTGGAGCTCCCAGGCAAGCTCCCTGCAGAGAAAACACCGACATGGTGTAAAGCAGCTTTTTCCTTTTATTTTGGACCCCCTCGGGCTGAGCAGAGCCAGAAGGTGAGGCACTGCCAGGTGGGCACTGCCCCATGCTGCCATCACCACCACGGCCTCAACCTGCAGGTGAGCTCCCCTGCCTCATCAGCAGAGCATGCAGAGGGAGTGTTTCTAATTTAAAAATCCTCAGAAAGCTGCTTCAGAAAGAAATAATTTAAGGAAAAAAAAATAATTAGGGGGAAAAAAAAAAAAAACCAAACCCAACGATATCTCAATTGCAAAGTTCCTGCCTGAGCCGTTTCATTTCCATTTTGCACCACAATAGGAAGAGAGCAAACAATGGCTGAGAGGAAGCAGCCTGATTGTGGGGAGGCAAAGTGCCACCACGCTTGTTTTTCATCAAACATGGGTGAACCCGATTAAAAACACCTTAAAAAATATAAATATATCCGTTTCCTCACTTCGTTATCTCCCTCCCCCCAAAACAAACAAACAAACCAAACAACAAAACAAACAGCCCTTCAGGACAGCTCATTGCGGCTCCTTCCCAGCCCTGCTGCCCTCACCCACAGCCTCAGACCTGCTCAGGCTTCTTCTCTCCCACCTTCCTTCCCAGACTGGGAAATTTGGGAAGGAAAGGGACATTCCAGGGCCACCATTCCCAGTGTCACCAAAGGGCCACCTCTGTCAGGCTGGAGCTGGGGAGAAGTGCTCATCCCACCCAAAAGAGGAGGAGAAGGAAGAAAATTCCGCCGGCATCACTTCCAGGAGGGCCAGGAGGGTCTCCCTTGCCAGCGGGGCGCCTGTTCAGGGTGACAGCTCCAGGTGACAGCGATCGGAGGGGATTCACCACCGCCGCTTCCAGCGTTCCCATGGCGACGGGCGCTGGGTAGAGCGTGTGAAACACTCCATTCGCTTATTGATTGAGCCGCCGTCAAATTCAATCACAAGCGAAAATGGATTTTTTAATGCGACTATTAGCTGCTTTTGAAAGGCAAATTGAGTTCGGTTATACCGAGTCAGCCATCAAAAAACAATTTGCCATCAGGCAGACGGGCCGGAGAGGAGCCCGGCCGGGAGCGGCGGCTGCGGGCCTGCGGATCGGGAGATCCGAGACAGGAACTGCGGGGAAATACGGCTTCCCCTCCTCAAAAACCCACTGGATGAGGAAGGTGAGGCGCAAGGCTGGGCTTTGAGCGGCTGGCATGGACTCGGCTGCTTTGTGGGATCCATGCTTGGAAAGGAGCAGGGGGTCCAAGGAGGAATTTTGGTGGCGTTCATCCCAAAAATCCAAGCGGGGCTTCAGGGCAAGCATGATGGACGCTGTCCCCAAATATTGGGGTGCACAAGGGGAGCCGAGAGAGAAGGACACACGACCCACAGTGCTGTGGTGAAGCCCAGGCAGTGTCACCCCCTTCCTGTGCCACCCCACAGCCACCACAACCCAACAAAGCTCATTTCCTTCCAGAAGCTGGAAAATAAGATTTTTCCCTCGCTGATTAGGGAAGCAGATTCTCATTACTATGTTAAGTGAGGATCAATATCTCAGCCAAGTCTGAAATCAGCCCTGTCTGGCGAGGTGCTGAGAGCACCAGTTTCCCCAGTTTGGGGCTGGGCAGCATCTCTGGGGGACATTCACAGCATTGCTCCACGATGGGGATGAAGGAAGGACGTGGGACAGGACAGAACAGTTCTTAACTGAATTTGAAGTTGGGAAAAAATTTTGCCAGATGTGGGAGGACTTGCCTGTACACACATATTTATAAATAAAACCCTCTATATGCTAAAAAAATCCACATAAAAATAAATACATTTTTCCCCTGTAGAGCTCAAGGATTCTAATAGAGCCCGCTAATTAAAAACTCATTGTTTTCAGCCCCCCGGAGAACCCTCCAATACATACATAAATAAAAATCCAGCTTCACTTTGGGGTGCCACCTTTCCCGATTCTCCTCTCAATCTCACGAGCAAATTCACAGGCCTTCTTAAACACTTGCAGGAGCAGTCCAGGAATTTCTATAGCAGCATAATCCAAAGATCTGCTTTCAAAGAGCCTCTGCTTCCTGCAAAGCTCCAGCCTCGGCTAATGAGAGCTTAACCACATGTTTGTGGTGGATGAAATAGTATCATTTTGCAATTATGATCATTCAAACATTATTTATTTAACCCGCAGCCACATTATATTGACTGCAGAATTGCTGTCATTTTTACTTTTGATGGCTCTCTTATTGAGCTGAGTGTGAGGAATTGTGTTCCAGGTTCCCGATGTGGGGGGGGGGCTTTCCCTGCTCCCTCAGCCTCTCCCCAGCCAGGTCCAAGTCTCTGCCCCAGAGCTGGTGGTACCAGAAACCCCAAAAATGGGCATTTTTCCCATCTTTTACTCTGGTCATATTTGGGGAATTAATCTGTTCTGAGCACCAACACAAAGCCCTGTGCACCAAAGAGTTCCAGGTAAGGACAGAAGGTGGATTTGGTGCCACCCGTGTACCCCTCCAGCAGCTCTGAAAGCTCTTTTGTAAGAGCTGGAGAGGGAAGGCAGCAGCTGAGGACCCCAGAAAGTCCAAATGTGGAGCAAACAGACCGCCTAGGGCTCAAACGCTTCTCCAAGGCAGCAGCAGGATGAGCCCCAGTCAAGATCCCTGGGGTCTGCAGCAAAATAAACACCAAGGGGTGCACAGCTCGAGATCTGAATGCCAGCAGGGTAAAAAAAAGTCTGGCCTCTCTCTCCCTGCTGGCCCCAGTTCTTCTCTCACACGTCACTCTCCCGAAGCCTTGCAAGATGTATTCACACAACAGGAAATCCAACATTCCCCTTCGCCTTCTTTTTTCTTCCTCTCCTTTAATTTTCCCCAAATGTAAATGAGGAAGTCATCTCTCCTCCGGTGATGAAACATCTGCCTGGAGAAGCTTGCAGTGCAATGCAACATATTTTGATCACTGCTCCATCTAATTACAGAGAAGAGAAGAGAAAAATCGTAAAGCAGGGTTTGGGACTTCCCCCCCCCCCCCCAAAAAAAAAATGCAAGGCATCTGAAAAATAATAGAAAACCAGCAGCAGTGACAATCAGAGCAGAGGCAGCTTCCCCATCAGCCTTGAAGAACAGCACTGGAATACAGAACCTGCTTGGAAGGAGAGGGATTTCAGGGTGAGATAGGGAAAGATTAATTGCTCGTGCCAAGGACACGTGGGAATGGAATTGGAACCTCGTTATCCTCAAAGCCAGAGGCTGCTCCAGCCAGGCCGCAGCGATCTGGCTGCACATCCACCCCTTGGGGCTCACCGGGGCCAAGTTCCTGCAGCTCCCTCGCACCTTCTCCAGAGCACAGGGGAAGGAGGGACACGGTGGGGGGAAGAGTCTCAAAGAGAAACTGACGGTCACCAGTTTCAAGACCCACCAAACACTTGATGTTCAGGAGCCAAGACGCAGAGGGAGCAAAGGCTGAAGCTCAAAACTGGGATGCACTGTCTCACCCAAGACAGGAATGGTTCTCCAGGAGCAAGCCCAGGTTCTTCCAGGAAATACTCAGACACAGCTTCGACCCGGCACCAGCAGGGGCAGAGCTCTGGTGTTGGCTTCGCTCCTGAAGTGACAACGGGAGAGGTCTCAAAGGCACGGCAGGCAGCACCACCCACCCCCCTCGGCATTCCAGAGGGGCTGATTGCTTCCCTTGTTTATCTCTGAAAAAATTCACCGTGAAGCACTGGCGGGGCGTCGCCTCCAGCCGCTCGAGGATGTTGTTCACCGCGGGGAAACGGAGCGTTTAGGAGTTCCAAATAAAACCCTAATCATAATCGTTGCTGTTTCCCTGTCTTGCTCTTCAAGCTCAAAGGGAGTCCATGGCTAAGCAGCAGCAAACAGCACCTCTAACGAGACCTTGCATGGCAAGGAACCAAGCCCAGCACCGGGGGAGCCTGTTCAGCAGCCTCACTGGAGGAACGCTGACAGGTTGTTTATAGCAGCTTACAGAAAGGCAGTGCAAAATAAACAGGAGGCTACCTGCCTTCCACCCCTCTCCCACCCAGATTTCCAAGGGAAAACTTGATTTCCCTTCTAAAACGTTTCAAGTTTCCAGAGGAGGAGAACAAAACGCTGCCTGTGATGAATGGTGGTTGGCAGCTGGTGGGGACAGGTACGGCACTTCAAGCTGCGGGAAACTGGCCCAAAAACGTTCAGGCACCGCAAGGAAACAAAAAAGCTGATGGGAAGGATGCCCACAGACAGGCAGGGGGGTCCCAAGCCCCCGGTTTTTCTTCACAGAGATTTGTCAGCAGCGTTCTGCTGGCAAACAGGCCCCCGTCCATCCCGCCTGCCAGCTCTGCTCCAAAACAATTGATCCGAGGATGGTCCTCGCCGTTTGTTATCCCGCCTGGGCGGGAAGACACTCAAGTGAGCAGCAGGTGCCTGTCTGGAGCCAACGGCGCACAATGGTTTAATCCAAGTCCATCTGCACGCGGAGAACAGAGCTGGAGCCTACAGAGCTCCTCAGCACCACCAGGAAAACAAACGGATCCACTTCAAAATCATGCCTGCCCACGGACACCCCGGGCTGCTCCTGAAAGGTCACTCATTGTGGGCTTAATCCAAGTCTTGGCTGTCAGGGAGAGAGAAAAACACAGGCCTGGGTCTCTCCAAGATGGAATTAGTGCTCTGAATTCTCCCCTGTGAGCACAGGCACGTGTGGGTGGGGGGAGTGCGTTGTCACCTTGGCGGAGCGCCCTGTACTCCCTCCTCGAGTACAGCTGGTGCTGACAAGGTCAGCAGCAAGAAGAAAACTCACCCTGGGCTAACGGGTGGCAGAGACTTGGAAGATTAGTCACCATCCAGAGATCCGCGTTTCCTGGGAAATGAACCAGCTGACAAGGGGTGGAGGACACGAGAGGGGCAGGACGGTGTGAGATTCCACGCTGGAATTCAGTCCCTGGCTCTGCCCTAAGTCCACACAGCCTCTGCTTCCCTCTCTGCATGTCCTGATTCACCTCCCGCTCTCCTCTCGGGGCACTGGAATCTCTCCGGGGTTTGCCAAGGGCGAGTTCTTGCAAGTACAACTAAAAACCCCGAGTCCTCCCAGGGTAAACGGGAGAACTGGCCCTAACCCCAACCAGGACAGACAGAGAGGGGCTCCTCCCCGGCTATTGCTGCTGTCTCCCAGGACACAGGAGCGTTCCCAAGCGGATCTGTCAGTCTATTTGGAGCATCAATGTTTGCCTAAGCAAATAGCTCGGAAAGCTCCACAAATAGCAGGAGGGCTGGTTAATTGGGAAGAAGGCAGAGAGCCACCGAGCAAAACACATGCAGGCAGCACCAAAGGCAGGGAAGAGCACGGCTGAGGGGATCTGGCCACCCCAAGGGCACGTTTGCCCTCCATCCATTGTTTTCTCGGTCCCTGCACCACTGTCAACAACACTTTCCGCATATGCAAATAGGACCATACTCCCGCAATTACACGGCAATCAGAGGCAAATTACATTCTTGCTGTTTACTTTCAGTGTCCTTAATTAATCCGGTTATTAGACGATTAATGAAGCTTGTTTGGTGAAAAACTCATAGCATTTACAGCGCGAGCTCACGCGTGCAGCCGGCTGGCATCTGGCTCCGCATGGGCACGTGGGGCTGGAGGCAGCGCCTGTCCCCAAGGCCAGCAGAGCAGGGTGACACTGACACCGGCCCTGCAGGGCTCGGGGAGGGGCTCAGGGTTTGGTTTTTCCAGCTGAGCTCCTCTCCAGGAGCGCAGTCCTGCAGCTCGAGCCAAGCAGCGCATCCCGGCTCCCTGTCTGGCGACACAGCCCCCTCCTCCCTGCTCCTCTCCAGAGGCAGCAGGACCCACACCGGCAGCTCCCACCGGGCTGGAAGCTGCTGGAGAAGGTTCCCAGATCCGTGCAGCCGCTGGTCCCCATCATCCCTCTCCTCAGCCGGCTCCCGAGGCACCCTGCACTCCCCAAAGGTCACCCCAGCTCGTGTTTGGTTAAGCTGCCGATAATGAAGTGGCATGTTCATCTAATGATCAAATTGCTGCACCACGAGCATGAAAGGCTGAGGAGAACTAATTAAGAAGCTCATTTGCATACTCCAGCGTTTCCGGTGCACGTATGGGGTTCCCATAGCAACCGGTACAAAAGCTGGTGATGGTGTGTGGGTTTTAGTGGGTTTTAAGTGCTGTTCCTTCCCTTTGTCATCCACTGCAGATCACAAAGGCTCTGCGAGGAAGGTGCGGTGACACCGGGCTGGGGAGGGAGGGACATTTCTGCACAGCAAGGGTAGGGGGTCAAAGGAGCTGCGAGCGTAGCAGGGGGCTGAGCCCGCTCCCAGTGCCGCCAACTCCGGTACATGAGAGGGGAGAAGGGATGTGGGGGCCGAGGACGCACTTGAACAGAAATCCCTGGCCTGATACTGCTCTATCTAAAACTTCCCTGAGTCACTTTGTCCTCGGCTCCGTGAGGAGGCGACAGCTCCAGAGGGAAGTTTTGCAGGGGACTGCACCAAATCCCGCAGCACCCCAGAGCCCTGAGGAGGGACTGGCTGCAGGGAGCTCGGGGTGACGCCTGCAGCACCCGGGACGTGGGGACACTGTGGGGTGGGACCCTGAATGCTGCACCCCGGTGTGGGGAGGAGGAAAGCAGGACTGGGCAGGTGAGGGTGTCAGCTCAATCCCGGCAGGTTCCCGCAGTGCGGCGCAGTCCAGCCCCGGCTCCTTCCATCATGTCACTTTTCCTAAGCACCAAGATTTCTTTTCTGCTTTGTACTTCTGGCAAGAAACCTTTGCATTTAGATAAGGAATAAAGCCTGGAATCAGATCTGAACTCTGCAGCAGAGATCAACATTTTAATGAATTAAATATATTCCAAACTAAATGTAACCTCTTAGCGCTCACATTTTTGAGTGAGGCTAACTTAAAGAAAAAGCCAACAATCCAACTCATTTCAGCTCTCCCCGGCTGCGAACTGGCCACAGGCCAATCAATTATCTCGAATTTATTCGTTATTCAACTTCCCCCCAACAGCCAATTTCCAGGCTGTGAATTGCAGGTGAGCCGCTCCTGCGGCCGCCGCTGCGCTCTCCTTTCCAGACCAGTTTGCAGGCACTGGTTTCACTGGGAGCAGCGCCTGGCCCGGGGCCACCAGCGGGGCAGGACACTCGGGCTGGCACGTTCCGCGTCAGACAGCGCCGGGGGGACCGCAGGGACAGCGGCTCTTTGACACCCAGCAGCGGCGTTTACAGATGTAAATAGAGCCCGAGCATCCCCCCCCCAGGGCTGAGCAGCGCTGTCAGGCCCGGGAAGAGACGTTTAATTCCTCCCCGTTAATTCGTGGCTGAGCAGAGAGGGCAGAGCTGCTCCAGCGAGGCGCGTTTGGTGGCTGGGGGCAGATGCTGCGGCTGAATGAAGCCCTGCGTGCCCACGGATGTTTGCTGGGCTGGGAAGGGCAGTTTTGGGAGTGGGGAGGGCAGGGATGACACCTCGGCTGTGCTGTCCCAGGCTCAGAGCCTGGCGTCTGGGGGGCAGATGAGGGAGGAGAACGATGCTGAGGAGGCAGCAGAGGAAGCCCAGCTGGTCCTTCCTGCAGCCCCCACCACGCTCAAGGCTTGAAGAGCCCCAGAACTCTCACCTCTCCACTTCCCACACCTCACCATTTCCCACTCAAACCAGGAGTTTTTCCTCTGTCCCCAGCCTACCCATCATCCTGGAACAAGCTCCAAACCCATCAAGCTGGAAGAAGTCCCCTTGCCCATCCAAAGCTTTCTCCTCCCCTAACATTGTTTTCGTTTCCCCCTCCCCCCCGTTTTTTATTCTCAATAAAAACATAATTACAGGCTTTTAAAAAAAGCAAATTATAGTGACATACTTTAATTATCTCCAAGCAATGGAGGACTAAATTACACAGTCAGGGAATCGGAGGTTACCTAAAAATAAAAGCAAGAAGCTTCATTAAATGCTAATTGCAGCTTTCACCACCGAAGTGAGATTTCAACACAGACCACCACTGACTCACTGGGCCCTACAGGAGAACATCGGGGCTGGGGAGAGACCCTCAGGTACACAACTTGTGCCTCCATCTGTGGCTCCAGCTCCCCAGGCACAGGGCCGGGTGCTGCCATCTCCCTCCAGGCCACCTACTGTCCCCTGAGCCCCACTCAGAGGCACTGCCCACCTTCCCAGCAGCGTTGAGGGGCTCATCACAGCTCCTCCAGTGCTTTGGAGCAGAGAAACGACCTCCAGTTTTTCCCAGAGCTGCTCCTGTGCCATGAATAGAACCACAGCACCCACCTTAGCTTTGCTGCCCTCTGCTCTGAACCCGAGCCCCACTCGGCTCTCCCGGGGTAAAAATGGGTCTCTCCTTGTAGAAGAGGGGCTGAATTCAGCCCTGTCCTCCTGTCCTGTCCAAACTAAGCTCTGCTCCAGCCCTGTTCTTCCCATCCCCTTCCTCCAGATTTCCTCCCCAGGGAGCTGCAGCAGGAGATCTCCAGGCCCAGAGGGGCAGGGGTCTGATTTGCCCCCCAAGACACGGGGAGGGAGGCACGAGGTGGCAGGCAGGCTGGAAAATTCGCAGGGAAATTATCTTGTTTTTCCATTTCCCATCGAGTTGGCCTAATTATGCCACCGAAGTCTGTAATTTGCCTCTCACAGAAGAGAGTTAATGACTGGTTCCAGGCTGCTGCTGCTCCAGGCGGGGGCACAGCTCCCACTCCAGCCCCCAGCTGTGCCCTGGGACCCCCAAAATTCCTGCTTGTCCCTGGAGAAGGAAGTTCAGGAGATGAGCTGGTGATTGGGAACAGCAGCCAAGGACAACAGAAAGTTCCAGGAAGCAGGAAGATACGAGCAGGGGATGGAGGGAGCTGGCACCAGCCCAGGTTTTTTCCTCACCACTTCTCAAAGTCCCAAAAAAAGTGAAAAATCTGCAGGTCAAGCACTCAGGGATCTCAGGCAATTATCATTGTTTAAATTCAACAGCCCTTCACAGAAATAGGAGGAAAATCAGACAAGAGCTTTTAAAGCTCTAACGGAGACAAGGAGGAGAAACGATGGCAACAATTTCCAGATACCTCATTAAAAAAAAAAAACAAACAGCATTAACCCAAATACCAAAAACTAGGAATCTGATATCCAGGAATCAGTATCCACTCTGCTCTTCTCCCCAGGCACAGGCAGAGCTACCCTCAAAAATATGAAGCAAAGCAGAAAAGCACAATCTGGATCCTCATAGGTCCCTGCTGCAACATCCACAGCAGAGCCTGGCTGGATCCCCATCCATCTCAATGGCTCACAGACTGCTCCCTTTTAATTAGCTCCCACAATCAAAGAGATGTTTAGAATTGAACAGCACTCTGTCATGAGATAAAATCAACCAGCTGTGTTGGGACGTCACTGCATCCACCGCTGGAATGGGCTGGGAGGGACGGGGGTCCTTCAGCAGCTCAGGTTTGGGGTGACAAAAACGGGGCTTAGAACGCCCCCCTCACAGGCACAGTGAGGTGGAGGCTGTAATTAAGTCAGAATGAGCCTTTCCAGTCGTTCTCAGGCAGATCTCAGGGTGAGAGCTGCTCGTGACACCATGAGAGCAGAATCCCCGAGCCAGAAGCGGCAGCAGAGACATCAGCTCGGGTTTTCTCAGAGCCCTCTGAACCAGGCAGTGCCTCACATCCGAGCCGACAGTGATGGATGCGCTGGGAATGGAGCAGTTTTTTCTCCTGAGAAGCTCTTTTGACAAGTATGATCTTATCAAAGTTTCGAGCTTTTCATTACGCTGCTTTTTTTTTTTTTTTTTTTTTTTTTTCTCCCTTTCTTAACTCCTGCCTTCAAGCCAGGCTCTGTCCTCTGTGCACAGGCAGGGAGAGGCTGCTTTTCTCTCTGGCACCAATTCCTGGCTGAAGCTCCCGTGGGGCTCACCCAGGTGCCCCCCACACCCCCCAGGCTGAGAGCAGAGCTGTGATTAACACACCAACAGCTCTAGAAATGTGCAAAATACAGGGAGGACATCACACAGGCTCAGAGAGGAGAAAACAGCGGCACTTTGGGGTTGGGGGGAACAGGCACAAAGGGACAGGGAGGCATCCCAGCTCCCCTGCCCAGGTCACCACCAGCTCCAGCATTTTATTGGGCAGCTGAAACAAAGCTTGTCCAGAAGCTGGAGGCACCCAGCACCTTCTCTGCCTCCTCTCCCCCTCTCCCAAAAGAGAATAAGGTTCGGACCCTCCTCTCCTGATCCAGCAGCCAACAAGCATAGCCAGGCCCAATCCAAGAGGAAAACACTTGGAAGGCCCAGGCCAGAGACAGAAAGAGCAGCAGGCAGTGCACCAAACTGCCCCAGAAAGGCACAGCCCAGACTCTGGGAACAACCACGTCCCTCACACAGGGCTGTGCCAGCCCAAGGACAGGCTGCAGCCAGGGAGAGGAGCCCTCCCCACAAGGCAGAGCTGCTTTGGTTAGTCCGTGTTAGCCCGGGATCCTTCAGGTTGGAAAAGCCCTCTGAGATCCTCCAGTCCACCCCTTAACCCAACAATGCCAAAGCCACCACGTCCCCAAGTGCCACACCTGCAGACTTTTTGAACAAATCCCTCCAGGCATGGGGGCTGAAGGTGCAGAAAGCTCTGGGAATTCTCCTCCCCACAGCTTCCACCCACAGATCAGGGAGGAGAAAACGAGGAGGATCCAGCCCTTTCCACCCCAAATCTGCCCCATGCCCCGTGCCAGGGACAAGCCCAGCTCCCCTCTCCCCGTCCCATCCCCTCTCACACAGTTTGCAGCTTCCTGGGATCTCCAGCAATGCCTGGAGAGGAAGGACACCGAGCCCTGAGCTCTCCCAGAGGGTTTGGCCACCCAAAACCTTCGCTGGCACCTCCTGAAGCCAAGTCACCAAGAGACAGCAAACGCCGAGTGCAAAACCAGGGTCTTTTATTAGAAATCTCCTCGTATAAAAATGATCATGCTCTACACAGTCATCGAATAATTCATAAACATCCAGGCACTGAACTTTGTTTTTTTGTGTGTTTTTGTTTTTTGACTGGTCAGTACATAAAGCAGACATATTTCAATCCATATGGTCATCACATACATTAAGGAACCACCTATAGAAATCAGCACTTTGAACACAGTCTAGGTTTTATTTTATTTTATTTTGCTGTCTTTTTTTTTTTAATGTAAATTTTAAGTATTTTTTATTTATTTTTCCTTTTTGCAACATATAGAATTTGGTAGGATGTGGGGTAGAGAGTGAAGAGGGACGGAGGAAGACAGGAACGAAAGAAAATGGAAGATTTAAAAATAAAAATAATAAAAAGAGAAAACAGAAGGTTCTGCACAACCACAAACAATCTCACAAATTCCAGAAAAGGGAAAACTGTTGGGACTCTTTTTTTTTTTTCTTTTTTTTTTTTCTTTTTTTTTTTTTTTTTGCCAAAATACAGGGGGAAAAAAAAAAGAACCCAAAGACTTGCAGAAGTCCGTCCCCTCTTGCCTGTGCTCCATCCCCGCGCTCTGCTGTCCCTCCGTGGGAGCCATGCATCGCCACCCTGGGCGCTGGAAGAGTTTTAGTGTTTCTTTATGGATTTTTTTTTTTTGCTGCTGTTGATGGCGTTTTTTTTCCCCAGGAGCTCTGCCCTGGGGCGTGTCCCTCTGGCTGCCACCTCCCTGTCCTGTGCCGCTGTCCCTGCCAGGAGCTCGGCTCCCTCCTGGCCCCTGCTCCTGGAGCTAAATGGCGTGGTTGCTGTAGCTGACGTAGGTCTGCTTGGTGGCCAGTGCTGCAAGGAGACACAGAGCTCACGTGGGTCATTAGCAGAGGCCACCTTCCCCTCCTGGCTCCTGGCCCGTCCCCCTGGCCCTGCCGTCGTGCCAGGAGGGATGTGACAGGGTTTGCTCAGGGGATCTGGACAGTGCTGGCACTTGGGATCCTCCCCTGAGCCCCACAGCAGCTGTGGGTGCTCCCGAAGGACATCTCAGCCCAAGGAGAGCCCCCAGGACGTGCCATGAGCAGTGGGAATATGGTCTCAGGTTCCCGTCAGCTTCCCTCAGCACCCCCCTATAGACAGACCCAGAGGTGCTGCACCTTCCCAGAGCTCAGCTTGTCCCAGCCAGCCCTACCTGGGATAAATCGTGGGGTCCCAGGGGGTTTTGGGGTCCCAGCTGAGTGTCCCACACCCCTGGCCACCACTCCACGGCAGCAGGGCACAAAATCAACCACCCTGGCTGTCCCAGAGGGTGCCACAGGGACACAACCCTGCTGCCACCCCCCAGCTTCCCCAGCCCTCAGACGAACCAGGAGAGGAGGCAGCGATGGCTCCAAAGCCACCAAACATCCCAGAGTGGCACTGGGGGGCACAGCAAAAGCCACAGAGCAATGAATCCCCCAACACACTGCAGCAGCTCACCGCCCTCGGTGGGGACAACGCTCTGCTGAGACCCCCACGAAGTCCCCAGGTACCACGGGGTCAGCAGGCACAGGGACACCCTCCAGCCAAGGGCACAGGCTGGCACAGATGGCACAGCCTGGGACACCCTGAGCAGCACAAACGTGTCCCCACGGAGCCCACAGGGAGGGGACAGCTCGCGGCGCCTGGCTGGCAGCGGAACCTTGCTGCAGGTTTGCAAGTGGTGTTCCCAGATAACAATTAGATAGAGCAGAAGGAATTGGAGCTGACAGAGCTATTTGTTAGCTGCGATGTTTTCGTAGCCGATCTGCCCATATCAAAGCCCTGTGAATTATTTATTCTGTTGTTTATTTAAGGATACGTGACCCGGCAGTGACAGAGTGAAAAATGTCCCCTCGGTGCTGCGCTGACGTCCCCCTGTGCTGCTGCCGTGCCCGTCCCCTCCCTGGGCACCACGGGAGCTGCCAGCCCTGCTCACTCCCAGCTCCCCCAGCCCCGTGTGTCGCTGGCTGGAGTCAGGGATGTGCAGATGGAGCTCAGCTCTCCCCATTCCCGGCGTTTATGATCCCCAGAGGATCCCGCTGTGACCCCCTGCGGGAGCAGCCTCACCTTGTGTTTCCAGGTTTTCGCAGAGCTCCGACTTGGCCTCCCCGTTGGGGCGGAACCCTCCCTTCTGGGAGAACTTGTTGGACATGGTGGCCGCCGTCACCACCGCCTTGAGGCTCCGCTTGCGCTTGGGGACGTTCTGCTCCGGGTGGAAGAGGATGATGTACACCTTGGGCATGTAGAGCATGCCCAGGGACACCGAGGCACTCAGACTCACCGAGATGGTGAGCGTCGTGGTCTGGATGTACATCTGCAAGACACAAGGCCGCCAGCTGAGACCCGCCCCAAGCCCCTGTGGGGTCCAAAAGGAAAGGGAGGAAACGGGGAAGCCAGGGAAAGTTGGGGTTAAATGAATGGGGTGGGGAGGCAGAGCTGGAATGTTGGTGGTGCTGGGGGTTCAGCGTGAGGTTTGATGCTCCACCAGCCTCAGGGCAGGAGCTGCAAGGCTGGTGCTGGGCACAGCAAGGACACCAGAGCCCAGGGCACACCCCAGTGCCCTTCTCCCTTCAACAGGTAATTCCCATTCCCCAGCTGACTCCTGGCCTCTTGTCATGTAAGTCACATATTACACACCGACGCTGCCTTTTTGCAGTCAAAACTAATTTCACGCTCACTGTCCAGGACTAACAGTGACAGATGTTTTGCAAAATGAAAGCCCATTAATCTGACTGTAGAATAATCCATTTTTCTATGGAGAGCAGTTGGCAGGCTCCTCTCAAGCCGGAGCATCTGAAGCAGGTGGCAACTGGAAGCAGAGACCCCCCCCCCTCTGCCCATCCCACCTCTCGGGGAGGCCGGGAGGGCAAGGCCCTGCTCCGTGGGCATCCCTGCTCTGCCAGCATCTGCCTCCTTCCTCTCCAGCATCCCCTTCTCCACCAGGCAGTTCTGAGGCTCTGGGGTTGAGCAGGGAGGGGGCTCTGGGTCTCCAGATGCCTTTGCACACACCTGTGTGTGCGGGTCACCAACAAGGCTTTAGAAGGAGCCTTAAAGCAGCTCCTGAACTTCACCTGTCACTCAATGCCCAGGGAGTCCCCTGCAGGTGTTTCACAGGTGGGATTTCATGCCCTGTGAGGAGGCAGCACCTGGAGGAGCCAGGGAGGCCTGGGGGCTGCAGCAGTGGTCCCCACGTCCCCAGGGGCACACATGTCGCCTGAGGGCTTCTGAAGTTAAAAAGGTGATGAAGAGCACACGCTGAGGCAGAGGCTCTGCACAGATCCCAGGAGTGAGAGCTGGTGGGACACAGCTGCTCCAGGACCCCCAGGTCCCACCTGTGACCCTGCAAAGCCAACCAGCACCTGGCCCAGAGCGTTCCGACTCCGCCCCGAAGGGAAAATGCCACCAAGCTCGTTCTGAGTCAACTGAAAAGCTTTGGTTTGTCCCCAGAATAAAACCTCCTACTGTCACACGCGCCAGTTTGTTTGTTCCACCTTCTCTCTCTAGGCAGTTTTTGGAAATAAAAATGTCATTTCATCAAGCAAAGTCAAAACACATCTCTGTGCCAGAATATGTGCGCTTTTTTATTTCTTCCTTTTTCTTTTTTTCCACTCCAACTCTCCAGACTCTGCCATGGGTGTCCTGGACTGGCCAGGGATAGGGGAAACTCTGGGACCCCAACTCCAGGCACCCCAAGCCCTGCCTGGGAACCAGCACAGCTTGACCCCGGTGGGGCACAGCCGAGCTCAGCACCCCTCATCTCCCTGGCTCCCTGCCTTCCCTTGCCAATCCAGCCATTTCCATATTTTCTGCTTCTACAGAGAGTCCCCCCTCCCCGTGCCTTGGGGCTCGGGGGCGTTTCAGCGAGGAGGGAGAGCACAGCTGAGCTGAGCTGAGCTGAGCTGAGCCATCTCCGTGCCTGCTCCCCCCACGCTCCTGGGCCAGTTCTGCCGGGGACTCCCCTGTGCTGAGACCCCGCTGGCACCAGCCCCAGCTCCCCACCCCACTCTCTGTCTCCTGCAGCACTTTTGGGGTCTGACAGGGCCACTGTGGCAACCTTTCCCCCCACGATGCGTTTGCAGGAAGTGTTTTCCTGCCCACTCCAGCCTCCACAGCCGTGTCTCGCTGCAGCAAACCCCTCACCAGCTCAGACTGGAATATTTTTAGCCTGGAGCCTCCACACAGCCGTGGAGCTCTGCTCAGTTAACCTTTTGCCACTGCAAAAAAAAATGACCATTTCTCACAGTTTCACTTCCTACTCTCTTAATTGGCTCCCAGCCCAGGACCCCGCTTTGCCCCTCCGTTAACGGCGCTGGAGCTTCCCCCGGAGCCCTGGGAGGTGTGAGCTGTGCTTCTTGAGGAAGTTCCAGCTCCTGCTGCCTCGTGGGCTGGATCAAAGAGCACAGCCAGCCCTGGCTCGGGGCGATGATGCTGAGGGACAGCAGTAACCCAAAATAACCCCACACGGGCCCCCAAACCCAGCTCTGTGCTCAGCTTTGCCCAGGGCTGGGTGAGCCCATCCTGCCTGAGGGAGCAGCCCAGGCTTGAGGCACAGCCCAGCCTTGTGCCTGTCCCACAGCAGATCTCTGCACTAATGAGAAGCTGCTCCCACTTTAAATCAACGCCTGGCCCTTCTACAAGGGGTTTTGCACCGTGGTGGGTGCTCTGGGGAAGTGCAAACCTGCTCAGTGCTCCTCCAGCACTCCCAACACCACTGCACAGCCCCTCTCACTCCTTCCCTCTCCCTCTTTTCCCTGGCTAAAAGTGGATTTGATAAACAGGGGAGCAGACAATGACTCCACTGTCAGACAATGTCTCCACTGTGCTCAGCTTTGCCCAGGGCTGGGTGAGCCCATCCTGCCCGAGGGAGCAGCCCAGGCTTGAGGCACAGCCAAGGCTAGTGCCTGTCCCACAGCAAATCTCTGCATTAATGGCACGCTGGCCGCACTCTAAATCCACACCTGGCCTGGCTACAGGAGGTTTTGCACCGTGGTGGGTGTTGGGGAAGTTCAAACCTGCTCGTTGCTCCTCCAGGGACTGGACAGTCCCTCTCACTCCTTCCCTCTCCCTCTTTTCCCTGACTAAAAGCGAGTATGATAAACAGGGAAGCAGACAATGACTCCACTGTTCTGCTGCCACCTTATCGGTGCAGGAAATTGTCTCTTTCTTTAGATGCTCTGTTATTGCTATTTCTGTAATCCGCCGGGATCGGCGGGGATAAGAGGTTCTTTTCAGAAAAGGCTTGGGGGACTTGTTACAATAATATGCCACCTCCATGCAAAGTTGTGGGCACGAGGTAAAGCAAATTAAAGTAAAAACGGAGATTATCATCCAACTCCTCCAGACCATGAGGCAGCCTTGGCTGCGGCCCTGCAGCCTCAGCTGGGGTCAGGGCAGAAGTGCCAGGGGTTCAGGGTGTGGCTTTGCCCTGTGGCATCCTCAGGATTTCGGCCATGAGACAACAGCCCAGACAATGCTCCCAGGTTTTCTTTCCCCAAGGGTCCAGACACTGCACGGAGCCCAGGAGGCCCTCAGTCCCAGCAGCAGTGGGGTGAAGATGATGGGATCCCTCCTTATGGTGAGCTGGGGGTGCCCCGTGGAGCATCCCCAGAGCACCACGTGGGTGATGCCACTGCCAGTGCCCCCAGCTGTCACCCCAAGGACACACTCAGAGCCACATCCTCTGTCCAGGCTCTGCAACAGCTCCTTTTTGACCTTTTTCTCCCCAGAAGTGCAAACCAACAGCCAAAGAACTGAGGGAGCCCCCATCATCTGGTTCCTCCAGCCATGTTTGAGCACATCCATCATCCCTCAGCTGTGGCCCAGGGACACTCAGAGCCCACTCCCACGCCCTGGGGACACTCAGAGCCCATTCCCACATCGGCAGAGCACAACTCCAAGCTGGAATCCCAAAGCCCCTCCAGGGTTGGCTCAGCAGGCTCGAGGCAGGGCTGGGCTGTGAGACAGAGCTCCGCGTCCAAGGGGAGTTGGGAACATCACTTTTTCCGCCTCTAATCAGCTTGTTAGCAGCCTAATAACAGAGCCGGCCTGTGCATTACAACCCCCAACGAGAGGCACAGCCTATTGTGGAGCTGCTGCCTGACAGGCAGCGTTCAGCAGCCCTAAATTATCCCGTGACAAGCTGCAGTGAAGAGGTGAGCAACCTTGCGCATAATCTACAATCATTATCATTTCCATCTTTATTACCCACAGTATGCCAAGCACATTAAGGAGGCTTTCAGGGAGCTTTTGTTTTGCAATAATTTCTTAAAAAACCTGCTTTCTTGTTAGTATCTCCCCTGCCATCTCATCAAAATGGAAATGCTGCAAAAGGCTCCATTTATTTCCTTTAATTCTCCTTCACACTTCCAGCCAGAGGAGGCCTGGTGGGACTTTTCGGTTGAGCCAAGGTCAGAGGTGGCTGGGCAGATTCAGCCTCCTCGAGGGATGGATGCTCTGAGAAGAGATGCTCCAGGACACGACAAACTCAGGTGCCCACAGGTAAAGCTCTCTCAAGAAATATTTGCAACAGGTGTGTCCTAAAGCCATGGTGTCAGCAGCACGGGGACACGCGATCCAAAGAGGGATCCGGGTGCTGGGACACCCCAGGGATTTCCAGGGAACAGCAGCTCCAAGGTTTGTTCATCAGAGCAGCGCTGGGCTGGCAGGCGGGAGCTGTTTGCGTTTGACAGAAACGCGATGATTCCTGTTTTGGCTGGCAGGCAAAGGGATTTGGGTCTCATTCATGAGATTTTTATTCTTTGTTCTTAATCCCTCGCACTTGAGCACGGAGCCTCATCCAGGATGGCCTCAGTCCCACGGGAACTCAGCGCTGGGAACAGGGGCTGGCTGGGCAGCGCCGGGTCCCTGTCCATGCAGAAATTGTGCCCACGACACTGGGGACCTCCCCTGGGGGCTCACCCTCCCCCAGCCCACACAGCAGCAGCCTGTGCTGCCCCACTGCCCCCATCCACGAGGGGCAGCGGAGCCAACAGAGCAGGGAAAACTTCCCACCCCAATTCCCAAGCTGACCAAGCCGCAGGGAAGGACCCTTCTTGCTCGAGACACCACAACCTCTCCCAGCCCTGCACACCGGACACCAGCCAGGCCCCTCCCCTCCTCCCTTACCTTTTCCGCCGACTGCGACGTCCCAAAAAATATCGGGATGAAGGCTAACCACACAATGCAAGTCGTGTACATGGTGAACCCAATGGGTTTGGCTTCGTTAAAGGTCTCGGGGACCCCGCGGGTCTTAATGGCGTACACAGTGCAGGTGACCATGAGGAGCATGCTGTACCCGAGCAAACAGATGAGGGACAGGTCTGAAATGTCACATTTGAGGATGCCCCGGGCAAAGTGGGGGTTTGTAGTCCGCTGGTCCTCGTAGTCAATGATGGAGTGGGACGGGTCCACGATGAACCAGATGCAGACGCCGACGAGCTGCAGGGAGATGAGGCTGAAGGTGATGACCAGCTGCGAGGCGGGGCTGATGAAGCGCGGGGCGCTCACCGACTTCTTGCCCTGCTCAAAGATGCGGTAGATGCGGTTGGTCTTGGTGAGCAGCGCGGCGTAGCTGATGCTCATGCCCAGCCCCAGGAAGATGCGCCGCAGGGAGCAGGTGCTCAGGTCGGGCTCGGCGATCATCAGGAAGGTGGTGGCGTAGCAGAGGAAGATGCCCGTGAGCAGGACGTAGCTGAGCTCCCGCCCCGACGCCTTGACGATGGGCGTGTCGTTGTAACGCACGAAGGTGATCACCACGAACAGGGTGGCGATGATGCCCACGATGGCGATGAACACGGGCACCACGGCCCAGGGAGAGCTCCACTCCAGCTTGATGATGGGGATGGGCGTGCAGCTGGTGTGGTTCTCGTTGGGCCGCTCGTTGAAGTGGCAGCGCTTGCAGTGGAACTCGTCCAGCTGGTACTGGTAGCCGTCGCAGCGCTCGCAGTGCCAGCAGCAGGGGATGCCCTTCACCAGCTTCTTCCTCTCGCCCGGCTTGCAGGGCAGGCTGCAGATGGAGCTGGGCTGCTGGCTGCCGCCCCCCGGCCACAGCATGTTCTCCACCTGCGGGGCAGATGGCACCAGCCATGCTGAGGGCACAGCGGGGACCTGCCGGGCACGCCTGGGCACAGGGGATGCCCTGACCTGGATCTGGATCCTCAACCCATCAGCACATCCCACAAAGGGTCCCAGCCCAACCTGGCTTGGGGACAGGGAGGTGGTGAAGCTCTCCATTGGTCTTTTGGAAAGATTCAACAGCAGGAACCCAAAATGAAGCCCCTCCTTCCCTGAGGAAACCCCGTCTGCTCCGGTCTGGTTCCTGTCTCCTGTCCCATACCCAGAGTCCCTAGAGTGGTAACACACTCTCCCTACGTCCCAAAGCACAAGTGTGTACCGAAGGACACCTCCCTCTCTGCCCCCACCACCTTTGGCCGTCTGGCCTTCCACCCAGACTCTATGTGGGGAGAAGAGAAACCTGCAGGACCCTCCCCTTGGACCACGCCCTTACCTTGAGGTGCAGGTGGTCTGTCCACTGCCCGATGACTTTGTACTCAGGGGTGGAGTTCCTGATCTGGTACTGGTAGATGTCGTAACGCCCTGGAGCATCTCCGTTCTCATTGAATGTCACAGGAGTCCCAGCAATGCCTGCAGGAAAGGGGGGGGTCAGCACCCACAGCACCCCCCACCCCGCTGGTGGGGCCCAAGGGGGCTCTGGCTTGATGCTCCCCCCTCACTGCTTCTTTTAAGAAAGGACGGGAAAAGCAGCTTTAGAAGTTAAATCAAGTGAATTCTGGAGATAAACGCTAATGAAAGGAAGGAAGAGAAGAATCAAGCGAGAGGGGAAAATAAATAAAAGAGACACTGTGGAGGAGATCAGAGGGTGGAGATAAATAGAAATAATAAGGGAAGCAGACAGAAAATGTTTATTAAGGAGACGGGGCAGAGGAAAAGATGAACTTCCAGAGGAGATCTGAGACAGACAAGGGCAGAGCAGCGGGAGGCAGTGGGACCTCTGCCAGCTGGGAGGGAGCAGGCAGGGGGAGAGGCTGGGCAGGGCAGCAGGTGAAGGCAGGGAGCAGGTGAGGGCAGGGTGAGGGCAGGATTGGTGCGGGATTTACACTCCAAAGGCTCTCAGGAGATGTGGAAGCTCAGACCTCCTCACCTGCTGCTCTCCTGCCCTCCCTCCATGCTGCATTCACTGTGCTGCCAGATGGCACCGCAACTAAACTGGGGACAACCAGAGACCCCCAGGGCCGCTCCTCCCACCGCCCCAGGGCCACGGCACACCTGAGAAGTTGACGCTGCGGATGTACTTGAGCAGCTCCACGCCGTCCACGGGGTCCATGCGGGGGCACAGCCCCACCTTGCCGGGGCACAGGTTCTTGTGCATGTTGTGCAGGGCATGTCCCATGGCGTAGACGGCGTCGATGACGAACTGCACCTTCCCCTCCTGCTCGTATGAGGAGTCCTGGCCGATCCTCTCCCGGTCTGTGGGGACAGGGAAAGGAGGTTCCATCTCCTGTGCCCCAGCCATCCCCCCCAGGATGTGTCTGCTGCACCCAGACCCTTGCAAATGAGCCATCCCTGGACCGGAGCAGCTGGAAATTCCAACCCCATTCCCAAACCTGCACACGCAGAGGACAGGCAGCCAAGGGACATTCCCTGGGGAACACCCAGCCAACTTCTCTGTCCCATGGTTCTGAAAATGTGGGTGCTGGCACCCTGCTCTGCTTCCAAGAACCCTCGGGATGTCTAGTCCCTGTGCCGTGGGATCTCCCTGAACTCCCAGGTCCCCCAGCAGGATGTGAGCTGGGCTGTGACTGACATCCCACCCTCACCCCTGTACGTTTCACCCCTCCTTCATCTCCCAGGAGTTTCCACCGACTCAGGCTCCACCAGTGGTGTTAAGGACAACCCGGGCAGCATCCATCACTGCCTGCCTGTCCCCTTTCTCACTGCCAAACCCTCCTGTCACCCCGCTCCCCTCGTCACCCCCTGCCACCCGCCTGCCTTGCTGACCCCACAGCCTCCCCGGCTGGCAGGATCCTGCAAGGATCTGGCAATTATCAGTGACAGCTGCCTTCCCCCGGTCATAGCCGCCCTTAATGGGACCACAAACATGTTAATCACTTAGCAGAAGACACCGATTAACGCAGCACGCTGTTAATTACAGCTAAGAGAGCCGTCTCCCAAGGGGCACAGCCGCTAAGGAGAGCCCCGGCCTCTGCCCCTCCATCCCTGCCCCGAGGCATGGCCGGGCATCCTGCCAGACCTCCAGCGGGAAGGAGGGCTCGCCACGGAGCCGAGGGCACCACCTCCCTCCTCTGGAGAGGCGGCACATCCTAGAAAGCCACGCCAGGGTGCCCAGAATTCACTCCTAACTCCAGCTCCGCCACGCAGGGAGGCGCCCCGATGAGAGGGGGGATTCACGGGGACTGCAGGGGACCGAGCACCAGGTGCTGATCCCTTCCTTCCCCGCTATGGGGGAGTGGGATGGAGCTCCAGGGAGAGGAGACAGCCCCGTCGTGAGCCGTGCCGGAGGTCCCTGTGCCAGGACCTGTGCCACTGACATGACACTAAAGCGAATTGATAACAAACTGACCGACGGGAAAAGATGATATCGGGGAGGTGAATTCATAGCCCATCCTTCAAAGTTATAAAAACGCTTTTGGAACGTGGAGATTACTCATGCAAAGCCCGGCAGGTGATCCCTCCTTCCACATTATTGACAGGAGCCATTAATCTTCTCCCTCAACTTCAGGCCCTTCCCCATATTCATCTCCAAAGGCGCAGACAGGCCACTCTGTCTTGTCAAGATAATTACCCATTAAAAGAGGAGCTGTAATAGACTGTCCAGGGGAGCTGAGCCCATGGGGATGTCACAGACTATCCACAGCACCGTCCTGTCCAGGGGACACACAGGACCCAGGGCTGGTCCCTTACAGCTGTTCAGCTTCCCTCAGTCACCTCAACCCGCCCGCATCCCAAAATCCAACCCGCCGCAATAGCACAGGCCGTGGGGGCTGGATTTTCATCCCTGTGCCAAGGCTGAGCAGTGCAGATAAGGAGACATCCCTGGGGCTGTCCCTCTGCCTGTCAGCACCTTGCCCCAGGCCCCAGCTGCTTTTTTCCAGACGGGAATTAGGCCAGCGCACAGAGGGGCAATGTGGAGCAGACAGCCGAGGCTTGTTCCCAACCTGGAGACAATAAATCTCTGCCAAGCTCCAATAGATGAGGGCCACGGAAGGGAGGTGACCTGCTGATTATAATAGCAGGGTCGTGCGTCGTTCTACAGGGCTGGTAATTAATTTTCAAGAGCGTGACGAGGCTCGGCGGCCCCCTCGGAGGAGGGACGCGGCTCTTCCCCAGCGGCAGATGAGACGGGATTAGAATCAATTCCCAGCACACCACTGGTCCTGGCTTTTGGCAAGAATTAATCAAAATCGCCCCCAGCACATCTGTGGGGAGCTGAGGATGGAGAATCTCCAAATCTTGTGGGTGCTGGTGGCAGCACCTGGCACCCCTTGCCGTGTTTTTGGGCTGGGCGAGCCCATCCCGGAGCAGGAACAGTCCCTCCATGTGGGATGCTCATGGCAAACATCTGATGGGTGCTAGGATGGTCTCAGGGGTAACACAGGCAGCTGCCCTCAGGAATTCCATCAGCTCAGCCCCCACCTTCCTCCCAGCCCTCCCATCCAGGAACGGGAGCCAGGAGCTCTCTGGTTCAGGGTGGGATCCTTCAGTTTGGTTTTTGGGGTGGAATAAACAAGCCAAGCTGGCACTTCTTGGGCGTCTTAGGCTCTACTCAAAGAGCCCCAAACTGGTCATTTGCATCAGCCCTGCAAGGCAGGAGCTAGTGGATCTGCAGGGGCAGGTGATTTGCTTCACCAGGCGTTAGTTCCCTGCTCTATCTGCCAAGCAATCACTCGGGAGATGGTTTATTTGCTGACAAATTCCGATGATTTAAAGACAGCTCCTAGGACATTTGCCACGTCGTAGTTTCAGCTGCTTCCACTGACACCTTGGGCCTGAAATATCACCTGCTTAAAAGCTACATCAGGGTGGAGATGAGAAGATCAGCACTCACAGGGCCTGCTCATGCATCTCCTGGTGCCGAGGGTTCCCTGATGCTCTGGGGAAGGATGAGGAGCTCTTGGCTACCCAAGGCTATGGCCACGGACTAGTTCCCTGGCATGCCCTTGCTGCTTGCCCAGCTCCCACCCACCCAGATCACCAGCTGAACCCTGAGGGAATGCCTGCAAGGACAGGAATGTGGAAGCATCGCTCAGAACACTAACTGAACTTTTGGGGAATGCCTGCAAGGACAGGGATGTGGAAGCATCGCTCAGAACACTAACTGAACTTTTGGGGAATGCCTGCAAGGACAGGGATGTGGAAGCACCGCTCAGAACACTAACTGAACTTTTGGGGAATGCCTGCAAGGACAGGGATGTGGAAGCATCGCTCAGAACACTAACTGAACTTTTGGGGAATGCCTGCAAGGACAGGAATGTGGAAGCATCGCTCAGAACACTAACTGAACTTTTGGGGAATGCCTGCAAGGACAGGAATGTGGAAGCATCGCTCAGAACACTAACTGAACTTTTGGGGAATGCCTGCAAGGACAGGGAGGTGGAAGCACCATCCCACTCCTCCTCAGTGGTGAAAGCAGGGGGGGAAAACAAAACTTTCACAATCCAACTTCTCAGGCACAGCCAGGTCCCTCTGTCTGATGGCACACGATGGCTTGAAAAGACATCCCTCCCAAAGGGACAAAGGGACACGCCAATGTCCCCGAGTCCTGCCACGTCGCAGCTCACGAGCCACGGCGCCGTCATCTGTCTTCAGCCGGTGCCAGGCAGGCAGTAAATCTCTCCCATCTCTCAGTAAACATGTCGCCTCCCAGAGCCTCCAACCATCACCTGACAGCAGCGCTGTCAGCAAGACAGATCCCCGGCTGCCTTGTTTACTGCACTCGTCCCTAAAGCCTCTTTGGGCTGGAAATGACTCAAAATGCACAGTGGGGCTTGAGCAAGGGGTTGGGAACCTGGAATCGAGATTTGACAGGATCCCTACCAGGCAAAAAGCTCCATGCTCACACTCCCCATGATCCCCCACCCTCCCAGAGCAGCCCCCCAGCTCTTACTGGTGCATTTCTTGATGCTGCTGCCCTTCCTCAGCGCGTGCCGGCTCAGCTTGCAGTGGAAATTCTCCTCCCAGAACTCGGCAAACCAGATGTTCCGGCGGTTGTTGTCCAGGGTCCTGCTGGAGAAGTAACGGTCGAAACCTGCCCGGGGAGAAAGTGAATGGAGGGGATAAATCCCGGGGGTTGACAGAGAGGTGCGTCACACATTCCCAGATTCCCCAGGCAGAGAGGAAGGGAGCTGCTGTGAGCGATGGGGACACATCAGAGTGTGGTGGGATTGCGTCCAAAGTGCCCCTTGTGCAGAGATGCCAGTGGAAAAACCACGCAGGGAAGATCCTCTGCAAAGCAGAGACTTTCTGGGACTTTGGGAGCAGCAGGAAACGCCTCTCTAGGTACCTTGGTGATAAAGGGAGAGCAGGGAAAATGTGGCACGTGGAAAAGAAGGAGGTGATTGGTGGGCAAATCAGGAGGTCTTTAAGGTCCCTTCCAACCCAAACCATTCTGTGATTCCACGATGGTTTCACAGCCAAACCCTGCAGTTAAGGAGGGCAAGCTCAGAGGACCAGCAGCCCATACCTCTGACTGAGACCCGCTTGGGCAGGATGGTGACAGAGCCCTCGGCCACCTCCTCCAGGTGCAGGACCGGGGCAATTTTGGAGCCCCAGCTGTCTGAGCCCATCCAGATGAAGTGCCCCGTCTGGTTCGCCCTCTTGGCCGCCTCCAGCACCCTTCTGTGGAAAGAAACAGCAGAGGCTGGGCCACCAACTCTATGCCTGGCCCCAGGGAAGTGGGGACACTGGCACAGTGCTGGTGGCATCTCCTGCTCCAGGCACAAGTTTGGCGCCAGGCACAACCAGGTGTACATGGACACACAAAATCAACAGTGCCACACAGCTCCCGCACCCTCTGTCCTCCCAGCCCAGGCACACAGGCTGCTTCCCCCACTTCATTTGCATATTTGCTGACTGGTAATTGAATTTCCCCTTAATTACCCAACATTAAGAAAGAAAGAAAGAAAAAAAAAAGAATCAGGTTATGCCGCAGCAGGCAGGGAAAGCAGCAGCGTGGAGAGCACGTGCTCCCAGCGTGGCCGGCCGCGGGAGAGGAGCAGCCAGTGCTGCCAGTGCCCAGCATGGAGCTAAACTGGGCTCTGCTGGGCTCAACTGGGCTCTGGGCTCAACTGGGCTCTGCTGGGCTCAACTGGGCTCCGGGCTCAGCTGGGCTCTGCTGGGCTCAACTGGGCTCTGGGTTCAACTGGGCTCTGCTGGGCTCAGCTGGGCTCTGGGCTCAACTGGGCTCTGCTGGGCAGCAGCTGGGAGCGGAGATGCCATCAGTCCTGCTGAGCATCCCTCCTGGTGCCAGACACTCAGACAGGCCTGCACGCTCCTCCAGTGCCAGCCAGGTCAGAAACTCAGTGGGAGGATGGGAACGGAGCATTCCTGGATCTGACCCTCCAGGCTCTGTCTCCCGGGGCTCACTGTCCCCTCGGGGGCTCCTGTGGGTCCCCAGCCATGTGGGAGGGGGACCCAGGGCAGCTCCCTCTCCCTGTGCAGAGCTGAGGCAGGTTGTGACTCACCCCCCACGTCGAAGCTGATCATTTCAAGTCCAGATGGTGCTTAAAATGTGTAATAAGGGAAAAAAACCCCATAGAAACCCAGCAGAGTGCAGACGAGATGGGAAGAGGCAGGCGAGCAGTGGGAGCCGTGCAGGCTGCTCCGTGCTCATCCCGGGCTGCCCTGGGCTCCAGGCACATCCCTCCCTAGGACAGTCACAGCCCGTGTCCCACTCTGTGACAGCAGCACCTCCAGCTGCCCCTGGTCCCTGTGCGGGGCAGGGTCTCTCCAGGGCAAACCCAGGACACTCCTGGAGGATCAGTGATTTACACCCGAGCTGAGCCAGGCAAGAATTCCAGCTACAACCTTCCCAGCCCGTCCTTCCCATCTCCCAGGCTCCACAAGCCAAGCTGGCTCGAGGGTCAGGATCATGGAGAACCGCACTCCTGAGCTAAAGGAGGCTGCAGAGCCCCACTGCCCAGGGCTACAATCCCATTTGGATGGGTAAATGTTTCCAGAGCCCTGATAACAGGACCTGCCATTTATCCTGCAAGGTAAATCCCTTTTCCCTCTCACCCCCACCCGATGTCAGCTCCGCAGACATTTCTATTAAGGAAGGAAAAGAGAAACTGGGAGAGTTTGCACATCTCATGTAAACTGATTTAAACTTGCAGTTTACCCACATTTACATAATGTTTGCTGATTAATAAATTAGACACTTAGGAAATCAGGGGTAGCTCCATGTGAATCATTCTGCTCCATAAACAACGGAGCTGCAGCCGCCACTTCGCCTGCAGAGCAGCTCATCACCCTCAAGTGCAGCCACGTCCCCGGCACTGCTGGGCACAGAGTGCTGGGGAGGTCCCCAAAAGGTCCCTGAAAGGTCCCCTAGATCTGTTCCTCTGCCACGCTGGGGCTGGAGCTGCTCTGCAAAGCAGAACCAGTGCCTGGGTCTTGCCCTGGCCAAGCTGGAGCAGCCCTTGTGTGGTGTGAAGCAGCAGGTCATGGTAACAAGGGCTTCCAAAACCGATGGGAAGTGGGACTTTCCTCCGTTGGGCTCTGTGTGCCTGTGGTTGGATGGCAGCCACTCGCCAGGTGGCCACTCTGAGTGGGGCCCCACTGCAGACATTCCCTGCCACGCTGCATGGTGTATCCTCTCCCCACTGCAGACATGTCCCAGTGCATCCCAGTGCCTCTCAGTGCATCCCAGTGCATCCCAGTGCATCCCTGCCCAGCCCCGCCTCCTGGCCAGGCCGGCCCCTCCACACCTGATGTCGTCCTCGTTGGCGAAGATGATGACGGCGCGGGCGTGGGAGGTCTCCAGGAGCCGGCGGATGATCTTGTCAAACTCCCCCGGCTTGGGCTCCCTCGGGATCTTCACGGACTGGGCCACGCAGACCCCGCCTGTGGCAGAGAGAGCGCTGGCACTGAGACGCCCCACGAGTCCCCGTGCCCTGGGGATGGCCCCTCTCCCAGGGCTCCTCAGCCCGACAGGCAGAGCGAGGTCTCTCCAGCACTCCCACTGAGGGGCTGAGCACTTCACCACCTCCTCAGCCCAGAGACCTCCTGGCCACCACCCAACCCTCTGGGACATGTCCCCAGCCCTCCCCTTAGCCCTGCTCTCCCAGGTCACTGCCTTCACCCCTCCTCTTCCCCCAGCTCAGCCCTTCTGCACCACTTTCCCTCCCACCCTGTATCTCTGCAGCTCCTCTCTGCCTCCCACCCACTCCTCTGGTACCTGTCACCTTCAGCCACCACCACACCACGCTCCAGATGTCCCCAGGACAGACACACGGTCCCATCCCGGCAGCTCAGTGAGGATTTTCCAGCCAGTTCCAAGCACCAGCCTCTGCCCAGCCCAGGATTTGCAAAGGGTTCTGCACACAGAATGGTCAAACTCTGGCAGAACCACCCCATGGGAAGAGCAGCCAGGCCCTGCAGAGGGGTTTATTCCCATCCCTATGGCACTGGCCAAGTTCCAGCCCAGCTTTCCAAGGAGCCATTGCACAACCAAATAATTAAAATTAAAAGAGACAATTGGAAGAGCAATTGGAAGAGCCCCCACACTTCACTGCTGGGCTCCCAACCTCCAACTCCAAAAAGCCAGAGCCCTCCTGCTCCTGCATTTCTGCAGATGCCAATAAAGAGAGAGATGGGAGAGAAAATTAAACATTGCGGGACCTTCTGGATGTAATTGATGGTCTCAATTTGCATAGTAAATGACACGGCTGATGCCTCCTGCCACTAACAGATCGCAGCTTAAGCAAAGGTCAGCATAATTACCACCCGGGGCTGGGAGAGACTCCCAGAGCACGGCCCTGGAGAGGAGCAGGACAGGACAGGGTGGGGACAGGCTCCAGGAGACTTCACTCCCTACGTGGGGCTGCAGAAAAACTGGGAAAATTTGGCCCCTTGCAGCCAAAACCCAAGAGAAGGGCAATGTGCTGGGTGCTGAGCAGGCGGGGAGGGCTGCAGGGATGGGGCACAGCATCCCCAACCTGTACTCACTGCCCGGGGCTTTCCAGGGGTCTTTTGGGGGGTTTCTTTTCCTTTGGTAAGAAATTGGGCCAATTTGCTGTTTGTTTCCCATATGGGGAGCCAGATGGATGGAGAGGAGGGAGTTGGATAAGCAGACAGATCAGCCAGGCGAGGCGGGCAGCAGCCGGCAGCGCCAGCAGGACAGGAATGTCCCAGCCTGGGGACACTCACCCTGGTCACCTCCCAGCCCCCGGCCAGCCCGGGGTGCCACAGCACACTGCCAGGGGCCACCGTGCAGCTTAATTACAGTTTCCATGGCAATCAGTGGGAGAAAATCCAACAAAAGCAGCAGTTTGCAAACACCGAGAGCCTTCCAAAAGCCCTGGCAGGGCCAGGCGGGAGCGAGTGGCAGCTGGGGGCTGGCACGGGCACACACGTGAGTGCCACCAGGCTCTCCTGCTAGGGAACATCTCCCTGCACATGTGGCGGAGGAGATGGGCCCATAAATAAACAAGGAAAGAGGTTAAATCGATGGCAGTTCAGAAATCACCGCAATGCTACTCGGCTGCTTCGTTAAATCAAACTAACGAGGAACGCAGCTCCTCCAGGTGACAGCCTGCAGGGCCGGGGAGCCCCTGGTTCCCACAGCAGATGCTGGCAATGTTTTTATCTCCTTAATTAATGAAAACATAATCATCAACAGCAAGAAGTCCAGGGTGTCAGGGGGCAGTGGCGGTGTGGCTTGGGGCGCTCTGTCTCTCGGCACCGCAGGCAAAGGGGATTGGCCAAGTGATGTTCCCACTGTCTTTGCACAAAAATCCACTTAGTCAGGACACTCCTCTAAAGCCAGAAATCAAAGTGAGGAGGCGGCAGTGATGGGGAGGAGGCGACCACTCTTTCTATTCCAGTAGGATGGCACAGCACTGCTCCCTGCCTTGGGACAAGGTGTGACTCTGAGGAAGGCAGCATGTGAGGCATGGGGACCCATCTCCTCCTCCCCCAGCTTGGGAAAGGACCAGAGAGGAGCAGGAATATTGGGGATGGGGGAAACACCCCACAGGCAGCTGCTGGAGGCAGTTTGGGATGCTGGCAAGCAGTCAGAAGATGCTCAGAGGAGATCCTGCGCATGATGTCACGGGTGGCAC
Organism: Chamaea fasciata; assembly: GCF_029207755.1. Classification (NCBI taxonomy): domain Eukaryota; kingdom Metazoa; phylum Chordata; class Aves; order Passeriformes; family Sylviidae; genus Chamaea; species Chamaea fasciata. Next base: position 3,343,455 of record NW_027094110.1, read on the forward strand.
AGGACACAGGGCACCCCCGACTAAAAAACAGCCTGGAAAACCCAGCCTGAGCCCACTTCCAAACCTCCCAAAACTGCCTGCGCCATCCTCAGGCACGTATCCCTCCCATCCCAGTGGGATCTCGCCTCCCCCGGCATCACCAGGGCCCCGGGGGACTCTCCTGATGCCTCTGGGGGTGAGGCTTGTTGTCAAACACGGGTCAGGGTTTAATCGCCACAATTCTGGCTCGGTGGGAGCGCAGCCACTCCGGCTTCCCCTCTTGATTGCCGGTGTTTAATTATCTCACGGCTCAGGGGCTTCTGCCAGGGCTCCCGCAGAGCCTGCCAAGCTCGCAGCGAGCAGGGTCCTGGCTAAGGGGGTGAAGCAGGGACCCGGCTCAGCCGTGCTGGGAAACAGCCATGTGGGTGTTCCCCCCACCCCGGGCAGTCCTGGGCATCCCGGGCAGGGATCAGGCTCTGCACAGCCCGGCAGCGATGGCATTCCCAGCTCCCATCCTAACTCCAGCCTTCCCATGAGACTCCCGAGCCCAGAGGCTTAACTGGAGGCGGCGGGCTGCTCCCCTGGCCCGGGACTCATTGTCTGTGTCACTTCAAAGCCTCCAGGAAGCAAATTATTAGAGAAGAAGCCATCAGGGACAGGGATCTGCGCCCTCTCCCGAGCGTGGTGAGACCGAAACGCTGCGGTCAAACCTCCTGCCTCAAGATTTGGGAGTGGCTTTTTGGGGGCGACCTCCTGGTGCAGCCACCGCGAGTAATGAGCCCGGCTGGAACCAGAAAGAGACAGCCAGGGATGTCACACGGGGATGAGCAAACGCATCACAAATACACATCAGGCTCTTAACTAAAAATACGGAAAACTTAGTGAAGGGTGAAACAACAGAGGGGAGGAAACGGCAGCAGAATTGATCCAGGTGCATGACCAAGGAGCCCTGCGTTGGGCTGGGAGTATTCCCCTCGTCATGGACCCAAGGTGTGGCAAACACCAGCTCTGTTACACAAACATCCGTCCCAGGCCTCATCTCCAAGAGCTTGGGGACAACAGAGACCTCAACAACGCAGAGCCAGAGGGTCCTGGATGGGTCTGTCCAACACCAAAGTGATGCCACAGGTCAGGGGCATGGGGAAATGCTGGACAGAGGGGCTGGGGACACCCTGCCGTGCACCTTGGTGTGCAGGGAAAATCCGGCTGACAGCCACTGCCAGTGCAGGATGCTCAGGATGGATTTTGGGAGCAGAATGCACTTAAAACACTTTAAAATGGCTGAAGAAAACACATCCTTTGCGGAGTGAACATCTCTGCAATGCTAAAACCCAAAGAGCAGCACTCTAGTGAATGAGGACTCTCCAGCCACCAGTGCAGCCACCAGCAACCTCCAGGGGCCAACAGCATCACCAACTGCAAATATGGACGAAGATAAAAAGACAAATGAATAAAGATGTAACAGCCACCCAGGTCAGTCTGTCGTGGTAGCCCAGGGCCAGCCCCAGCTGTAAGAATAACCCATCTCCAGGGTGAGTTTCCTCCCTGCCTCGCTGTCGGAGGTCGCTCTGTGCCTCAAGCAGAACCGTTTTCCACTGCGCTGCGAAGCTTCAACGTGAGGCTCTGCTAAAAATTGAAACTGAAGGTCAAGTTGATAATGCATCAGAAAGCAAACAGCTTGAGTGCGAGCTGCTAACGACAGCAATGAGCATTATTGCCTGATGGAAATAAAACCCGACTCTGAAGGCTCGGGCTTGGCATGAGAAATGAAGCAGAGCGCTGTGGGGAGGAGAGCGGGAGCTGCTCACCCTGAGCCGGGTGGGCGAGGAGCCTCCCGGGCAGAGCCGGCGTGGGGGGCTGGGGATGGGGCTGGGCTTGTGCAGGGCCCCCCAAGCATCAACACCCCCACGGGGAATCTCCACCACTTGACCAACAGCCAGCCAGCCCCTGGCACAGGCCAGATCCTCGCTCAGCTGACAGCCCTGCCCGTCCCTCTGACAGGCTGGAGGCCCCTGGAAGCAGCGTCAAATTGCAGGATCCTTTAGGCTGCTGGAGAAATGCAACTGAGAGCCAGCAACAGCCCACAGAGGGCACAGATCCTTCCCAGTGGATCTGTGCTCGTGTAAAGGTGTTTGGTGCCAGCAGAGCCCTTTGCACAGGGGAACACAGAGAGGTGAAGTGGGCAGAGCCTGGCTCTTCCTCCAGCCTGGCATTCCCACTACAGATGGCACGGCTTGGGGGTGGGGGAGGGTTTAAATACATAAAATAAAGGGGGAAAAAAAAAAAAAGAAAAAGCATGTTTTTGGTCCAGCCTCACCATTATTCATGGCTGTGGCTCTACTTCATGGGCAAAGCAGTGTGGCTGACACCCCACCCTCGCTCCCATGGGAGATGCTCCAGGGAGCAGCTCAGAGCGCAGCCAGGGCCCCACACTGGGGCTGGCACAGGCAGCTCCCACAAATCTCCACATTCCTGCAGCGTGTCGGGGCCACAGCGTCACCACTGGCACCACACGTGCTGCCCTCACACTGCAGGCACCGTGGAAATCTGCTTTTTGATAACTAAATTATCACTAATGCACATAATCGCCAGGTTATGTGGATACCCAAATTACAGGACTGCCGCAGCCCTGGATTAACACGGGGCCGCTCTGGCTCCCTGTGCACTCCTTTACTCTGCAATTACACTGTCAGATCGTTAACATCTGGTTAGAGGAGCTCGTGGTAACCACAGGTATCTCAAAGGAAAAGAGCTCATGCCGCAGCAGGACCACCAGTCACAGCCACCACTCCTTACTGGTGCTTAGCGGAGGAGGAGAGTGGGTTTCAATCGTGCCTGTGCAGCCCCTCGGCCACCCCAGAGATCACCTGGGGGGGCTGCACCCATGGATGGGGCAGCAGAGCATCCCCCAGCCCCTCCCCAAACCTGCCAGGTGCTGTCACACACACCCAGCACAGCTCCTTTGCACCTCCCCACATCCCCTGCAGCCACCGCTCCGGAGCATTCCCCACGCGCTGCTCCTTGCGAAGCCACGGCCCCGTGAAAAACATTCCGCTTTTCAAGTGAAAATCCTGAAGAGCAGCTCCCAAGTTGGATCCCCAGATGGGTTTCTCTGCATACTAAAAGCACAGCCGGCTCCGGTGCCAGGGCGCGCGCGCGAGAGAGAGACGGAATTAACGCTGCTCCTATTTATAGGGCTTTGATTAGGAGCTCGTCACCTCGAAGTTTTTATTCCCTTTATCCATTTATAAGGCCATAACGCAGTTTGACTGGCTCCAGATAGGCCGGTGTCCCACCGACTCTGCCAGAACCTAATGTGCCATTCAGACACACTTAAGCCTGTAATAAGCAGCAGCCTGCGCCCTGCAGGGGTTTAACTGCCTCAAAAAACACCCTTTAACTCCCGTCCCACCCCGTGCTGAGGGGCTGAGGTGATGCCAGAGCCCAGGAGGGACCCCAGTGCTGTGCCAGCCCCTCGGTGGGGTCCTGGGGCACCTCTGAAATTGTGGTAGCAGCACCTACAGCAGCGATTCCCAGGGCTCCTCACCCATCCCAGGGTTGATGTTCAGGTCCCCACAAGCTCCTGTGCTGCTCCCAAGGCTGCTAATCCCCCCTAAGCATCCCAGAGCTCCCGTCAGCAAAACGCTTTCTGCCTCCAGACAAATCCTCCCAAAGAGTTTTGCTGAGCACGGACTTTCCGCCTGTCCAAAGCCCATAGACAAATTAAAGCACCTGCCCTGGGGGATAATTCCACTAAAATTGGGTGCAGCTCGTGGTGGTGCCAACTTGATTTTCTGTTAAAACCTGGGAGTATTTGTAAAAGTCTTGTCTTCTGGAAGGCGCCCAGCGCCGTGGCTCAGACACAAAGGGAGGGGTGAGACAAGCTCGGCAGAGCTGGGGAACAGGGAGTGGGATCTCGAGATGCTTCCCAAATGCAGCCTGCCCTGCAGAGTGCAGGCAGCCCAGGATTGCTGGTCCCAAGCCTTGCTGGAAAACTTGGATCCTTCTTTGGGCAGCCCCAAAACCCACACGGCCCCAAACCACACCGTCCATCACCTCACCCACATCCCAGCTCTGCCCAAGGAGTCCAACCAGACGCATCCCTCCATCCCAACCTTTTCTCCTCCTGTCTCAGCTGCTCCCATCCCGGGAGACATCCACTCACCATCCTCCCTGGACTTCTGGATGAAGGCCTCCACCCCGCTTTCACCGTAGCTGCCCTCGGAGGCCAAGGTGGAGACGTAATTCCACTTGAGGGCTTTGACAATGTCCACCATGGCCTGGGCCTGGTAGGTGTCCGAGGGGACCACGCGGGAGAAGAAGTCGTAGCGGCTGTTGTCGCTGAGGTCCGGCGCCGTGGAGGCGTAGCTGATCTGGGGGATCTGGGGTGGAGCAGGGAGAGGCACAGAATCAGGGCAAGGAGGTGATGATCTCCACCCCACGGCCATGCCCACGCTCCCCAAGCCCTGCTCTGGGGCAGAGGGAGGTGGGAATTGAGGATGAACATGTGCTCCAGGGGACATCAGGGTTTGGGGACCAACTGCAGCTCAGGGACACCCAGCAGGATCCCAAAAGGAGCACCCAGTGTGGGAGAGGGCAAAGGAAAAAAACATCATTCTGCCCTGGCCAGCACCGCCAGGGTCTCCCTTTGGCTTCCTCCTCAGGAAGGACAGATCCAACCCATCCTGCTCCCCACCCCCCCCCCCCCTCCAGCCCTAAATAAGCCCCTTAAATTAACCAGAGCTGCAGCACCTCTCCCAGCACACTGGAATGATTTAGCACCACGGGATCAGGCGATGTTTAACACTTACACAGCACTTTCCATCTCCAAAACGCACCACACATCCCCATTTATCTTAAAGATGGAAAAGGCTTATTAAATTATCAAGCCCAGGTTCTCCCCACCAGCTGTGGGAGTCCGAGTTGGTGTAATAAGCCCCAGGCACCTCGCTGGGAGCCCAGCTGGGAGCTGCATCCCAGGGATGAGGTGTGCACCAGGGCTGGGTGTCCCAGCCCTCCTGGCCCCACTCCATCCCCCTCCAGTCCTGCATCTCCCAGTTTTCCTCCTTTGTTTCTCTGTGATTTCCCCTCTCCCACTCCTGCCTCTCTCTATTAAATGTGATTCCAGTGTTATAAACCCACAACTCCACCTGAATGCTAAAAGGCCCCTGGAAAGGAGCAGCCACCTTTCTACCTGCCTGCGAAATAGGAGATGGAAAAAAAAAGGGAGAGATGGAGCAGGAGTGGGAGAGGGAGAGGAAGGAATCTTTATCAAGGCACAAATAGGATTACTCCCCGTGACAATCTGCTTTGTGCTCCGTTCCGAGGGGCTCTGATCTGCTCGTTGGGGATCTCGGACTGGAGCCGGTGCATGAGGCTCCATTAAAATTCTGCTCAGCAGGTGAGGAGCTCGCCTGGCAATCGCTCATCCCGGGGGGAGCAGGGGGGGCTGCTCCCAGCACAATCCCTCCCTTTCCCTGCCGAGCCTGCAGGATGGACACGGGCTCGGGATGGGGGCAGTGCCCACAGCGTGCCCACGGGGGCACAGCCAGCAGCAGTGCCCACGCCAAAGGTGATTTGGGGGCAGGGATGCACCCCTGCCCTTCCAGAGGGTCTTTTCCCAATGATTTTCCCCCTGCCTGGTGTTTTGGTTTCACCTCTTCCGCAGGGCACTGGTGATGGAGAGTTCCCAGCCATTCCCCATGCCACCACCATCCCACCCAAGCTCCAACAGCCTGGGATTAAACCCTGGCCTGCCCATTCTGCTCCAGCCTCAGATGGAAAACAAAGCCCAGAAAATACCTGTTGATCCACAGGCTACGGACTGGAAGCTGTATTTTAATAAACAAAAGGAAAGGGCTTTTTCCTCTCACTCCTCTGCCTTTGGATGAAAGTGAAAATAAAATACCAGTTCCCAAATGACCATTTCATAGATTTCTTCTGCCTTTTCCCCCTTCTGCCTTTTTGATAGCCCAACTCCTGGCACCAGCTATTTTCTCAGATAAAAGACAAAAGTCCTTTTAGGTACATAAAAGCAAAATGCAGGCAGGGAATTCAAGGTTCTTAGAAAGAAGGATGCAGTGGGAAGAGGGAGCTGGAAACATCACTCAGCTGCAAATCTGGGCACTGGTGGTCCCTTGTCTGGCTTATCTCTAGCCTGGGACAAACACTGTAGTGAGGAAAATAGTAGGACCAGCTCTCTTGCACCCCAAGAGTTCCTTGTCCCACTAAGAGTGGGGAGTGATCCCAGGGCAGGGGGTAAAAACTCATTCCTTCTCTTGTTTCGAATCAAAAACCAACACCGAGAAGCACCCCAAGCCTGGAGAAACATCCCTTGGGGTAAGAGAGATGGCGGGAGCCGGGGCTGGGCGTGTCATCCTGCTCCTCCAGGGTGTGACTTCAAATGCGCTGGGAATGCTGCATTTGGTACCCTCCATTATCACCCATCATTAACTCAGGAACTGCTGTGGTGTTTTCTCCACCGGTGGGAGACAGAATCCCCCCAGATCGGGAAGAATTAGGCCAAGGTGGTGATTTCAGCACATCCCAGCTCAGGCTTAAACCATTGATGTCAACATCAGCCTGAGCAGGCAGGAAGAACGAGAAACCAACCAAAAACCAACCAAAAACCCCAAAAGCACTGCAGAGCCAGGACTGGTCAGGAGCACCCCATGAGCAGGGGCTCCTGCACCAACTCCCCATGCCAGAAACAGGGTCGTGAGCAGCCAATTCCCTCCCCATAATTATTAATTTCATGCATATCTTATGCAAACCCCTGGTTCGCCGACAAGACGGAATTGATTTAATTAGAATTTCCATCATCGAGCCATTTGGATGGCAGCTTTTAATTAGGGAGAGCGTAAAGCACCGCAGGGGCTGGAGCAGCCGGGGGCTGAGCGGGGCTGCTCGGAACTCGGCATCGGGCTGGGACGAGCCGCAGCCCCATCCTGCTGCCCCTTCCCTGGGTCAGGATCCAGCCCTCAGCACCACCTTGGAGAGGGAAAAGGCAGAAATCCAACTCCAGGAAGCACAGCAGGAGCTGTCCCTGATCGCTGCCGGACTTGCCACCACCCGTCCCACTCCTCCTCAACAAGCCGTGCCCAGGGAGCCCTCGGGGCTGGGGGCAGCCCAGGCAGCCGCAATTTGTTTCAATAAGGCCGGTGAAGAGCAAGGAAGTGAAGTGGCAGCAGCGGGTGATTAATCAGAGCATCCCCCCGGCCGGCTGCCACCTTCCCCTCAGTGGAGGTTATTCACCCGCTAAGTGGTGTGGGAATCGCTCCACCCCACTGCCCACACACCCTGACAGGAGCAGGGGGGCTCAGCACTGCCAGGGGGGCTCAGAACCAGGGCCTGACCCAGCTCTGCCCCAGGCAGCGCAGCCTCGTGGGCCTGCAGGTGCCCAGAGCCCGGCTGCAGCGCGGGCAGCGCCGTCCTCAGGTGAATTATTCATGTTGTACAACACGGCCCTGCGCTGCGGAGAGCGGCTGCACTCGCTGCCACGGAGGGAACAATCTCCTCAAAGTGCCTGGCACGTGTCAAACCCATCCCCTGCCTGCTCACCCCACGCTGAGCGCTTGGGCTCCACCTTGTCACAGCTCTTTCTGGGTGGGGACAAAAAACGCACCTCAGACCCCAAAGTGGCTTTTAGGGGATCCCATTTGCAGGAGGAGGGCCTGGTTTCCCTGACACCATCACCGCTGGGGTGGCTCAGGAGCCCGTGGGTAGAGCTGGGGCTGGAGAGGCAGCAGCAAGGCCTGGGAAGGAGCTGGAACGTGCCAGAGCGCTCTGGCAGTGACGCCAGAGAGATGCTATCACACGGAGCCGAGAGCGTGGATTTGGGGAAAGGATTTTCTGCAGGAGTGATAAAACCGGCTTGGACAGAGGATGCCGCATCTGCAAGTTGTTCCACTGATGTACAGCCTTAATTAGGAGGCGGCAGATAACGAAGGACCCGTTATTTATTTATGTAGTGCAGGAGCGACAAAAGCCCTGGCAGGGAGGAGCAAGGCTGGCCTAGCGGGGAGGGCTGGGGGCTGTGCAGGGGATGGAGCAGGGACAGGTGCACAGGAGGGAGTGTGGGATGGGCAAGGGGATCACAGCGGGCAGAGCATCATTTCGAGACAGGAACAGCCACCTGCAGTGTGCTCGTGGTCACAGGAGAGAAGGGGGAAAACCGGGGAGCTGCTCAGCTCTCATCCCAGCCAGGGCTCTGCAGGACTTGTGTGGACTCTAATTCATTCCATGCTGCTCGCTGGATATGCTGGAGTCCTCCCAGATGTGCTGGAGCCCTCCCAGATGTGTCGGAACCCTCACCAAGAACCACTTGAGCACTTCAGAAACCAGAGCACTCAGAGGACGCTTGGCACCCCGCAGGTAGGGTCCCCCTGTCCCAGCACTTCCCGCCAGCATCCCCGTGCTGGGGGAGCACCAGGGGGGACAGGAGTGACACAGCAACCCGGGGCCAAGCGGGGGCAGAGCTCCAGCAAGTGCCGTGCCCCAGGGAATGGGCAGAGGCAGCTGCCTGTGCCCGAGGCAGCCAACGCTTTGCTGAACCTCGGAGCAGAGTCACCCACGCTTAAAGGTCAGCGGCGGTGTGAAATGGAAGTCGCCTTATTCTCATTTTAAGCATGTCCCTGCCATAAAAGCAGTGTTTGAATAACAAAGAGCAACAGCAGCACTCGGGTCGTGGCGGGGGAAGAGTCTCCAGAACCCCCAAACTCCCGGCCCCTGCCTGCTGCAGGAATGGCTGTGCCCAGACAGGTGGGATGAGATCCCAATCCCATGGGAATGGTGTCCCTGTGCTGAGACCACTGAGGAGGGCACCAACCGACCCCACTGGGATTCACTGCTGTCTAGGAAAGGCTGAGATTTTCCTTATTCTCCTCTCCCAAGGGGTTTTGAGGTCTCCATCCTCCACCTGTTCATGCTCCCCGCTTGCATTTCTCCCTGCCCCGTGGGGCTGGGATCAGCTCTGGATTAAAGTTCCTGAGGCTCAGGATGCACCAGCAGCAGCAGCAGTGCGTGGCTGCTCATCTGGGGCAGGGCTGCACCTGAGTTCAGTGACATCCTTCTGCACAGGTACAGCTCTTTGCCCAAGGACCAAAACTGGAGGAGAAGGATGAGGGAAGGAAAAAATAAAAAAACAACACCCTAGAAAAACTTTAGTTGCCCCCGACTATTCTGACTGTCACTCTCCTGCCTCCTTCCCCACTGCCAGCCTCCCTCCTCCTCCTCTCCAGAGCCAGTATTCAATCTTTTTTGTCTTGGCAAATAGCTTTTAAGTTCCTCCCACTCCTTCTAATTTATATTATTTTAATTATTGAATAGCCCTCTCACTCGTCGCCTGGAACATTAACACTTTTTTTTTTTTTTTTTTTTAAAAAAGGGACCCAGAAAAATCAAACTCCATCAGCGATCTGGTTTTTCCGTCTTCACTAACAGCTTCCAGCCCTCCCAGGAGGGCACCCGGCTCTCAGCATTGCTGGGCTGGCAGAGGAAGAGGAGGGGGAAGAGAGAGGGGGAAACAGCCCCAACCCTGCAGGACACAGGGATTTCAGGGCGCTGGGACAAGGCCAAGATGGGATGGGGCCCCCATTGCCACTGGAAGTACGGAGTATTTACATTTCTCCCTCATTTCTGCAGAGGGACTCTTGTTCACACACTCTGCAGCCCAGGGAACGTGGTTGTGGATAAATAAATGTACAGCAAGGGGGAAAGGAATTATCAACTCCTCAGCATTCCTGCGGCTGGCACAGAGCAGGAGGGAGAGTTCTACTCATCCCACCACAGCCTGGGCACCTCTGGGCTTGGTGGCACAGGGCAAGTGTCCCCAGCCTGGCTCATGTCCCCCAGGCAGGAGCAGAGCAGCACCAGCTGTCCCCTGCCATCGGCCACCGTGGCCTCCAGCCCTGTGGCTGCCTGGCTAAGGTGGGATTTACATTTTGGGGTACAACCCACACCCCTGATGGAGCGTCCCCCAGAACCAGCACAAAACCCACCCTCAGCCCACCACAGGACAGGAGCAGCACCACGAAGCCGAGGGAGATGAGACAAAAACCTTCCTGCTCCGAGTGTCGTCACTGGAGGGGGCTGGAGGAAGGGATCCCCAGGGACCTGGGGGAGGCAGGAGAAGCATTTTAACACCGCCGGCTCTGCCTCCTCCCAGCTGTGGAGGAAGAGGCGTTTGTGGAGAAACGTTTTTGCCAAGGGGTTCTCTTCACCTGGCCGAGCCCTACCTTGAAGAGGCGCAGGATGTTGGCCACCATGATGGACACGGAGCTGCCCGAGGCGCCGATGACGCCGACCACCCTCTCGGGCTTGGTGATGATGGGGGGCCCCCCGCTGACGCAGCGCACCTCGGTGCTGTCCTTCTCGATGAGGGCCTGCACGAAGGTCAGCGACTGCTCCAGGGCGTGCGTGTCCCGCGAGCACGTGTCCAGGATGCGGGCGCCCAGCGTGATGTTGGGCAGCAGGTCGGGGTCGTTGTTGATGCGGTCCAGGGCGAAGAGCATGGCCTCCAGGCGATGGATGCCCTTCTCCTTCTTCAGCTCCCCGCAGGCTTTGCCCTCGGTGCCCCGGCCGTGCACGGGGAAGAGCCCCCCGAGCGTGATGTCGCCGTCGATGCGGATGGAGTTCATGTGCGGGTAGCCCTGGCCTTTGGGCTTGGCAGCACCCCCGGGCGCCCACCCCCAGCTCCAGGCACTCAGGAGGAGGCAGAAGGACAAACGCTCCATGCAAAAGTGACCCCCGCTCATCGCCAAGGCCGTGCTGGGGCAGAGCTCGGGCCGGGAACGCGGCGGTCACGGGGCCGGGCTGGGCCGGGAGGGCGGCATGGCTCCGGAGGGATCCCGCCCCGGCACGGTCAGCGGCTCCCGGCGGCGCTGCCGGCCCCGGGGGAGCAGCGGGAGGTCGGGGTGCAGGAGGGTGCCGGGGTCTGCATGGCTACACCAGGGAGGAGAGACGGCGGCAGAGACACGAGCCCACGCAAAGCTTCGGGTCCTTCCTCCGGAGACCTTGGAGGGACAGGGGGAAAGGGGAGAGAGAAAATTAGGCAGGAGCAGGAAGAGGACGCCGGCTATTCTGGGCTTTCATCAGGGAGCTGGCGGAAATTAGCACCGGGGGTTATTGCAAAAAATAGATTTGGGATTCACTGGGTCTTTGATTCATGCCAGGGGTTTTGGCTTAGCCCAAATTGCATCTGGGCAGAGGGACTGGTCAGGGCCTCGAGGACACTGTGCCTCACAGAGCAAGACAGGTCAGTGACCAGCTTGGAGGAGGCCCTGAGACCCTGTCCCAACCTGTCCCTCTTGAAGGGAACTGTGAGGGTGGGACAAGTCCCAGGACAGTGCTCAGAGTGGGGCGAACCCCGCACACATCCCACAGCCCTACTTCCTGCCCATCCTAAAACACCCCTACATTTTCCCAACGGGTTTTTCAGTCACCTTCCACAAGCCCATTTGGCTTGAGCCCCACAAGCTGAGGTCTGCATCCTCAGCTAGAGCCAGGCACTGCCAAAACCCAGCGTTCTGGATCCGAGTCACAACCCCGAAGCACTGCACTCCTGCTGCTCTCCCTTCAGGCCACTGATTCCTGAACCAGCAGCTGCATCCATTATTGACGGCTTCCAGCAGCAGATATCGACAGCACCTGAGCTGCCTCCACCCCAGCAGCACAGCCCCTGCCTCAGTTTCCCCCCGAGGCAGGTTCCCCCTCATGCCATCCCCGCCGTCTGCCAGCAGCCGCTGATGGATGCTGAGGGCAGTGCATGATTAATGCAGGCACCAAAAGCAGCGCCGAGCTGAGCAGGCAAATGCATTCCCCAGGCAGGACGGGCAGCAACAGTGAGACCAAGGAAACAGCTTAAATTAATCTCAGCACAAACCCAGAGCTGGCACCCAAGCCCACGGCTGCCGGACAGCCTCTCACCAGCCCCGAGGGTGCTCCCGCTCCGCAGCCATCCCAGCCAGGAGGACCCTGGCTTCAACTCACCTCCATAAATTATGCACCTCCCCGCCCGCCGCAGCCGCTTGAAGGCCCATCTCCAAAGCGATTCTGACAGCCGGGGCTTTTAAGGAACCAGAATTACCCGGTGCCCAGCTCTGTGCTTCCAAAGGCAGGAGGTTGGGAATGCTGCAGCAAAACCCCCGCCCCAGCCTGTCGGGAGAGCCGCTGGATGGGGATCAGGGACAGGGATCAGCCCTCTGCATGGTCCTGTCCCCTCTGCAAGCACCACCCCACACATCACCAGTGGGCACGGAGCAGGGAAATGTGGCTCCGGGCACGGCCTGGAGCGGGTCAGGCTCTGCCCGTGCTGGGGAGGAGGAGGAGGATGGGGAGATGAAGGGATGCTCAGACACCACAGCCGCCCTCAGCAGTCAAAAGCAGGTCACCTCTCCCACCCTCATCCCTGGAGCTGCAGCATTTCTGCCCATCAAAGGTGGGATGCTCACACCACGGACCCGCTCCCAGGAAAACCCTCAGAGCCCACGGCAGCTCCCGCAGAGCTGGCAGTGCCCCCAGAGCCCACTGCCTTTGCCTTTCTTCTTTTAAGCTTTTTCCCTCTCTGTTCTCTCCCCTTTGTGGCTCCTTTGATCATATAATCTGAACGAACTGAAGGTAAAAATATCACGGCAGGCAAGAAGAAAGCGCAAATAATGGGGAGAGGAGGAGGAGGAGGAGGGAGCTGGTTCGGATCCCTCACGGAATCATCGGGGGAGAGGGAGCCGGAGTTACCCGATGAGCCCCTGCTGCAAACGGCCCAGGAAGGGGTGACAGATGAGCGCTCATGTCCCCTCCAGGTGCCCCCAGCAAGCCCTCAGCCACACACAAGTCACCGCTCCCACACAGCCCAGACCTTGCTTCCATCATGCCTGAGCCTCCCCAAAGCAGCTGCTCCACCAGGGGCACATCTGGAGGGAGGGGCACATCTGGAAGAAGACACCTGCCTACAGCAGGTGTGCACGGAGCAGGGAACAGCCTTACCCACACGCTCCGGGCAGCGAGGGGTCAGAGCCGCCCTCCTGCTCCACCTGCACGGCTCCACAGGGCCACCACGAGGGTGGGATCATCACTCAGCGTGGTGCTTACCCCAACCCCGAAGGAAGGAGCAATTCTGCTCTCTCCTACTTCCACCAGCACGGCATTGCTGAGGACGGAGCTCTCCTATCGCCCTCATCCCGACTACGCCGCAGCCCCATCCGGAGCTGGGAAGTGGCACTAGTACCAACCAAACCGAGATCTCCAGAGCCCTGGTGTGGGTCACCCCCTGCCCGAGCCAGGGTGGAGGGAGCCGGTGCTGGGTGCTGCTGCCCCAGGGCAGGCTGAGCCCTGCAGGTCCCGGCACCCCGGACATGGGGCCGGGCAGCACGGTGGCATCCTGCCCCCCTCTAGTGGTGGCCATCGGGCCACCGGCATGGCCAGCGTGGAGGGCCCTGGAAGGAGCAGGAGAGGGCTCAGCTGGGCAGGCGAGCCCCTCTTGGGGCGACCTGGTCTAGTGAAAATTGTCCCTGCCCATGGCAGGGGCTAGAACTGGGTGAGCGTTAAGATCCCTTCCAACCAGAACCATTCTGTGATTCCATGAAATCAAACTCTGATTAAAAATTCCCCCACATCACAGAGATCTCCTGCTGCAAAACCCTCTCCAGTGCCCGGAGGAGCAACCGGCCACCGCAGGCATCACCTCTGTGGCTCCTTCCCACAGCTCCTCCTGCACATCCCTGCAAGCACTGCCCGGGCTGGACTGTGGTGGCACACACCCCGGACAGACCCCACTCCCCAGAGCTCTGCCTGCAGCAGGATCCCTCATCTCCCAGTTCAAAGCCAGAGCGTTTTCTGGGGCTCATTAAACCCGTCAGAGGCTGAGCTGGTTACACAGCCCAGGAGATGCTGCAATGATCAGCCAGGAGCACCCAGCACTCACCTGCACGTCCCCATCCCCAGCTCCACCAGCACCAGAGGCTCCAGCCCAGCCCTGGCACCGGGAAGGCTGTGCCAGCTTAAGCCACACTGGCTCCTACCAGCTCCACAGCATCTTTTTGAAAATCAAGGCTATTTCTTTCCCCACCTGCTCTTCCTCCAGCAGGCAGGGCCAGCCAGCAGGCAGCACAATATCCCAATTAGTGTACACTCACTCTTCCCGCTTGCAAGCAGCTACGGGGTACTTTCGCTTGGCTCCTGGTCTTTTTAATTGCAAAAGCTCCATGAAGTAGAGCAGAATTGAGATGTGGACAGAGGGAGGGGATGCCAGGTTAAGCTCCCTCCCGACAGGCAAAACCTTAAGTATTCAGGTCCAGTTCCCTGGCGTTCGCTCAGAGAAGCAAGGCCACGGCTCAGCGGGCAGCAGAGAGCAGAGACCCCAGACTGTGCCATCCACATGCCCCCAGTGAGCTCCAAGACACAGCCCCTGCCCCAGCAACCCCTCGATGGTTGCATGAACCGGTATCACAACACTCACGCAAGCCCGAGCCCATCACCAAGGTGCCAACTCGTCCTCTCTGCAACCAGGTCCTGCCAGCACCTGGCTCAGAGCCCCACGGTGGGGAAAATCTGGGTACGACCACCCACCTCAGTGCCCTGGAGCATCTCCTGAAGGATGCTAAAGTCCGAACAGAAGTGCTCCCGTAGGGCACAGATGAGATCCAGGGAATGTTTACCATCCCATATTTATATATGTCCTTAACTGCAGCAAGCCCTCTCCTTCCGCCTCCCTCCCGCTGCCAAGCAGGTCAGGGCTAATCCCTCACTTTGAAGGATGGGATGGCGCGGCAGGGGGGGAAGGCGAGCAGGATCCAGCCCCGGAGCAAGCGGAGAGAGAACAGCGGCTCACCTTGCGGGCAGGAGGCGCGAGGTCTCCGCCGGCAGCCAGAGCTCCAGCGGGAGCGGTTGGGAGGGAGGGAGGGAAGGAGCCGCCGCTCGTCCCCGCTCCTGCCACGTGCAGCAGAATCCCGCAATTAATTTTTTATCGCCGTCCGCAGTTTGGGACGGGGCTGGCTCCCAGCGAGAGCGCGGCCTGACTGCCGGCGGTGCCCGGCAGCGCCCACAGCGCGCGGTGTCCCCGCTCCCCATCACACCCACGCCCCGACACTGCGGTCTGGCAGTGCCAGCCCCTGCCCACACCCCCCCGGCGGTGACTCCAGAGACCCCCATCCTGAGCCGGGCCATCCAGGGAACTGCAGGGAGGAAAACCCTCGGTGAGACGCAGCGCCCGGGAGGAAGAGCCGGTGCCCGCAGCGGGCGCGGAGCCGGGGAGGGCGGCGGGCGCGGGTTCACGGATGTTATAATTAGGACCTGCCACTTCTTCAAGCCGTTGCCTTTCTGGGAAGAGCTGGAAGGGGGTGGCTGAGCTGACAAATCCATCCTCCTCCTGCCTGATGCCAAAGTTGAAGCACGTGATGCTTTTTCGGGGAGCCGTTCGGCTCCTCCACAGGGCGATGCTGGCCCCTGGGATGTGGGGCCAGGCCATGGCTCCGCTCGAGCTTGGGCTCCCACAGGAAAATCCCCTTGACGCTGCTCCGACACCTCGGGGTGTAGCTCAGCACCCTTAACCCGGTGCCTGACGCCATCCTCAAAAGGGCTTTGCCTGTAGCCCCCCAGCCTGGGGCAGCTGGAGCCGCCGCTGCCCATGGGGACCCTCTGCCATCGCAGAGAGGGACCACCGTCACCAGCGCCCCCGGCACTGCCCCTCCAGCGTGGCCAGGCTGGCCAAAATCAGGCGGGATCTCTGCACATCCCATCGGCCCGAGCCTCCCGGCACAGAGGTGGCAGGTCACAGGGAAAAGAGTCTTGTCCCAGCTCTGCCCCCGCCGCAGCCTTGCCCAGCACACCCCGCAGCGCATCCCCCGCCGCCTGGTGCGGATAAACGCTGCTTACAGGGCGCTAAGGCAGGGAAAGGAAGCGAGCTTGTTCTTTTGGCACTTCTCGTGGCGTTTTCCCCCGAGCTCCTCGCTGCATTCAACAGATCAGCTCTGCTCCTTCCCTTCTTCCTTCCATCGCTCCGTCCCTCCCCGAGCCCTGCCCGGGGCGCACGGCCACTACCGGAGGGTTCCTGCGGTGACCGCCAGCCCTGCCTGGTGCCACCCCCGCCGAGCCCCGAGCCACAGGTCACCTGCAGCGCGATGGCGATGGCAAAGGCAGTGACTCACCCGCAGCCTCTCCGTCGCAGCCGCCGCCGAAGGCAGCGGGCATCCCCCAGCGCCGGAGCAGCCCACGGAAAATCACCCGGCTGGCAGAGCACGGCAAACTCATCACACCGAGGGGAGGAGGAGGAGGAGGAGGAGGGCTGGCGGGGCTGCACCCGGGCAGGCAGTGGGAGAGTTCTCCGTTTTTTTCTCACGGTTGCCAACTTCCCCAGCGGCTTCCGACGCCTCAGATCCGCTCGCCCGGAGAGCGCCAAGGAGCGGGAGAACGCTCGGGAGAGGAAACCGACCCCGTGCTGGAGCGGGGCTCTGCCCGGCCCAGGGCCGCCTCCGAGGGGTCGCTCCGGCGCTGGGGAAGGGTCGTATCCCCCGCAGCCCCTCCGAGCTGGCAGGGGAAGCGCCTTCAGCCCTTCGCCGCTCTCCTGTCCCCCCTGCCCTGCCCTGCGGCGGCTCTGCGGGCGCTGCCCGCTGCGGCGAGCCGAGGGCAGCCCCCGCTGGCAGCTCGGCCACGGGCACGGCCACCCGCCCCTGTCCGCTGCCTCCTGCCCCGAGCCCTGCCAGCCCCCTCCGTCCGGACGAGGCCCCCCCAGGTCCCCTCCCGGAGCCCTCGCCGGGCAGTGGCCACCTCTGGGGACAAAGGCGGCAGGTTGGGGACCGGGGCAAGGGGTACCCTCCGTGCCCCCCGCGGGGGGGGGAGCGGGGCGAGCAGGGGGCAGCGCTCCGCAGTCCCCAGCAATGAATAATGCGATGAGTGGGAGGCGGGGAGCGTTGGGGGTTCCGGGCTGCAGCCCCCGCTGTCGCAGCCCCCCCAGCCCAAAAACAAGAAGGAAAAGCGGAAAATTCGCCGGAGCGTTGTGGAGGGGAGGGGGGGGGAGCGGCGAGGCTGCAGGGAGGGGGAGCGGGGGGCACTCCAGCCCCCGGGGAAGGTGCGGGGGCACCGGGCGTCCCGGGGATGCTCCCCCCGCGCCGCCCGCACTTACCCGCGGGCAGTGCCAAGTTGGCGGCGCCGCCGGCCCCGTCTCCGCCCGCTGCCCGGTGCCGCGATCTGTCCCCGGCCCGGGGGCGCGGGCAGCCCGGGGGGGGCCCTGCGGCGTGCGGCGGGGGCGGCCCCGGCCCCCCCAGCCCCGGCCCGGCCCGGGAGCCGAGCGAGCCGCAGCCGGGCGGGACCCGCCGCGCTCCGCGCACCGCAGCCGCGGCGAGGAGGAGGAGGAGGAGGAAGAGGTGGAGAAGGGGGAGGAGGAGGGGGAAAAGGAGGAGGAGGAGGAGAGCCGGGGCCGGGGAAGTTTTGCATGAAGAGGAGCTGGGAAGCCCGCCGCCAGCTTTGCCAGCCTCTTAAAGCACTAGCGCAGCGCAGGGACCCCCACCCCGGCCGACCCCCGGCTCCTGGAGGAAGGGTCTCCCCGCCAGGCTGCTGAGGGTCTCCGGCTCCCTGCAGTGACAGCCATCCTCGAATTCCCTCTCCCAGGTGGGAGCAGCTCCCCCAAGCAGCGACGAGGGAGGATGCTCATCACCCCAAGCCGTTGCCCTTCTCTTCTTCCTCCCTTAAAACGCTGCCAACCCCCCGCCCCGCGGAGCTGGGCTCCTGCCTCGCCTGCTTCCCCCATCAATCCCCCTCGCCGGGCCCCGCGGCCGCGAGGAGCCCGTCGTGCTGAGTCGATTCATTAATCCAGAGAAAACACAACCCCCTGGTAATGGCCATTGACACATTAACTGCCGCGATCCATCACGGTAATGACACGGTGGTGATTGCTCGGTCACCGGAGCAATTAGGGCACACCCTGGCGCTCACCTGCGGGCACGCGGGGCTGCCGGAGCCCCCAGCCCCTCCTGGGGGACCCATCCGCGCACACGAAGCGGGGTCTGGCTGTGGGGAGGGCCCTCTGCCCCCTCCCAGCACCAAACAACCAAGCACGGACCACAAACACCATTCCAGCCTCATCTTCCCTAAGGGGTGACTTGTGTTGCTCGTTTGGAACAGCGAAATCCCAGCCCTGGTGAGGCTCAGCCAGGGCTCGGGCGGGCTGCTTGCCCTTGGAAAAAGCTCCGCTTCACCCAAATCCCGGTTAGGAGGCTGGAGAGGAGCCGGCTTTGCGGACGCACTCGGGATTGCCCAGCTCCAGCACAACACCTTTGAAAGAGCTCCGGCTTCCCCAGTGAGATGCATCTCCTGAAAAGCTGCCCAGACACCCTCCTGCCGTTGGAATATTCCCGTGGATCCAGGTGCTCACGGGATGCTGCCCAGAGCGTGTCTCCTGCAGAGCAGCCAGGCTGTTGCAGTGATTTTGTCCACAGCAGGAACAAGAGGTGGTGTTTGTTTGTTGTTACCCTGCTCATGTGGGACAGAGCAGGGGGGGCACAGCCCCACCGCCCCCCGTGTGAGCAGCCTCAGCCATGGCAGAGCTGATGCCAGGAATTGAAGGAAAAGGAAATCTGCACTGTGGGCCATGGGGAGGGGACATAAAGACCAAGCCCCTGGGAGGACAGGACCCCCTGCCTGCCCCAAGCCAGGGCTGAGGGGACTCCAGACGCCACAGGATAAGCCAGGCACAAATCCCTTGACAAAAGTAGCTTTTAGAGGCACCCTAAGGTCGAGGTTCCTGCTCCAAATCGGGTGAAGCCCTCAGCTCCTGGGGATTTCTAAGACACGTGTTCGCCTTCAAGGAGAAACAAGGGTGCTCTGCTCACACCCTGGGGTCATGAGGACTCCAGGCCACCCTGCTCTGATCTTCCCAGATCCCAAAAAAATCCCTGGGGGAAGGTGTTTGAGATAAATTATGGACTATTTTGGCAGAAGCACCACCTGGGCTGCTCTGGCAGCTGGCTCGTTCAGGAGTGCCTCAGTGCTGCCCTGGCTCCAACTGAAAATCATAACCCAGCCCCCCCAAAATCTTGGTCACCTGAATCCCAGGGACTGCAGGATGCTCTTCCCACCATGGCTGAGCTGGCAGTGCCTCTCTTCTCCTGTCTGAGCCTCACAGCCTGCACGTCTCCCCTGCTCACAGCCCTCTGCCAGCCGTCAGCCAGAACCCAAAATACCAGCACAGCGCTCGTGTCACCACCGGCAACGTCAGGACCCAATTAACATTTGGAAATCCAGCTGAGGACGATGTTTCCCCCAGCACAACGGGAAAGGCCACGGTGCGGAGGCTGAGAGGATGGGGGGTAGGATGGGGGTCACCCCGATGATTCCAGGGGTGCAGTGAGCATGTGGGGTTACCCCCAGAGCAGCTCTGCAAACCCCACAAAGGTCTCTGCGAGGGCTCCTGCTCAGTGCCTGGGTCAGAGCTGATCAAATCCTCCAGGAGAGTTCGATGCCATCAGCAAATGGACACAGAGAAGTCCGCCAGGATCGATATCCCCTCAAGCAGGCACAGAGCCAGAGGAGCTGAGCGAGTCCTGCCTCTCCCGCCCCGAGGGCAGGGCTGGGGCCACAGCCCGAGCCGGCTCCCAGCTCTGTGTTCATCCAGGGTGCCCCAACACCTCCAGGGCCCCCAGCAGCCTTTCCCTGAGCTCCCGGGCTCACAGGATGCTCGCAGGAGGCTCTGGGTGCTCTGACCCCACTCATCCCACAGCTGTCCCCAGGCAGGCACAGCTCCAGCCTCCCGCTGCCCTGGCCCCCAGCCAGCTGGGAAGGTCACCGTGTCCACTGCTGAGGCCACCCAGCGCCATCCAGGAGACACAACTGCTTGCAATTTGATTTTTTTTTTTTTTTTTTTTTAATATAGGAAAACTTGAAACCGCATCTTATGGACTGGACATTCCGGCTCAGCATCTGCAAAAGGGCGATGAATAATTTATGGCCGAGCCACCAACCTCCTTCCTCCTCATGGGTCACTCCTGTCAAAGAGAGGGAGGCTCAGGAATCACACCCGGCCCTTTTCATCCGGGGGCCTGCATTGCCAGTGCCAGCAATTGCCTTGGGTGTGGATTCAATTCCCTCCTGGAGAGAAGGGTGCGGAAAAGAAATCTTTAATTCAAAGTGAAATATTAATAGAACTGTAATTAGCTGTAATATCTACACAATTAAAAAGCAGGAGGCCTGGCAAAGAGCTATTTTCGTGTGTATTTAGAGAAAAATAAGTTTGCAGGGTAAGGGGTGGGGGTGGCTGGGGATGCTTTTCTGGTGTCCCAATTGTCTGAGGGAGAAACGTGGCCGGGAGGAGCAGCGGCACAGGGAACACGGGTCCTGCCAGTGCTGGTGGAGCAGGAAGAAACAAAAGGACAGGTCTGAAGAAAAGAGCAGAAGAAGGATTTGAGGAGGAAAAGAAAGAAGGAAGAGCCATGATGACACTTCTGTCCTGGTCCTCGGGGATTTTGTAGCAAAGGGAAGATTTTCACTGACGTCAGGCAGAGCCGAGCCTGAGCAAGAGGACGGGGATGGGAAAAGTGTCTGTGGAAGTTGGCAGGGAATGAGCAGGGTGACCCTGGCTCAGCCCCCACAGACATTTTCCAGCAGGAATTGCATGAGCTGCTTGCAAAAAGCCATCAGCACACCCTGAGCTGGGCAGTCACCGAAGGGACGAACCAAACTGCAAAACAAATCCAGCAGAATAATTCAGCTCAGGCCCTCCAAAAACACCTAAATAATAGGCCAAGGAGGTATTAAAAAAAAAAAAAAAAAAAAAAAAAAAGCAGCAGCCTTGGATTTCTTTCCAGAAGAAAGAGACTCCCACACAACCCCCAGCACATGAATGTGGGTAATAGATCTGGATCTTTGGAGAGCAGGAACGGCACTGCCTGTGCTCGCATGGGCTTGACATTCACACATCGGGTCCGTGCCTCTCTCCAGGAGTGGGGATAATGGGATGCCGAATGTCAGACCACTTAAATATATATAAAACTCATTATACGCCTCATGACTAACAGATCTCGATGGGGAAAGTTGCATTTTAAAGAAATGCGGGGAAAAAGAAAAAAAAAAAAAAAGAAAAAAGAAAGAGAGAAAGAAAAAGCCCATCCGGGCTTGCGGGGAGGAATTAGCAATGAACGAGGGATGATTCGGCTGCAGGCTGGGAGTGATGACAACTCCTCCTCCTCGTGAGGAAGGCTCCTGCAGCTGTGCCAGCTCCCTGGCAGCCCTTCAGCCACTTTGGGGGCTGCCAAGCTGCCACCAGAGGCTTTCCTGCAGCCCAGGGTCCTGCCAGGCAGCCACATCCCCCAGCTGATGTGAGGGGACCCCCAGAGAAAGCCCAGGGGATACCGAGGAACCAGCCCTGCCTCTCAGAGGCCACCAAGGGAGACAATTCCTGGGTTTCCCCCATGGCAGCAACGTGGAGATGGAGCACACTGGGCGGCTGCCATCGAGGCAATGCCTCTCTCTGCCCAAAACTCCTCTTGCTGCAGCCTCAGAGCCTCTTCTCGGGGAGTGATTCCTCTTTCTCGGGTGTATCCAGCCTAAAACTTCCCCTCTGTAC
Organism: Chamaea fasciata; assembly: GCF_029207755.1. Lineage (NCBI taxonomy): Eukaryota > Metazoa > Chordata > Aves > Passeriformes > Sylviidae > Chamaea > Chamaea fasciata. The sequence continues at coordinate 3,364,981 of NW_027094110.1, forward strand.
CTCACTGCTGCCGTGACACGAGGACAAAGGACCCGTGCCGGGCTGTCACCGCTCCTGAGCCCGAAGCCGGGCAGCACCTTCGCTCTTCTCCTCTACAACACTTCCACCTAATGGCGAGAGAGCTGGTGAGGAGAGAGCCAGCCCGGCCAGGGGGACACCCCCAGGAGCAGAGCAGAGGCCAGCACAGCTCAGCACAGTGATGGACCCTGCCAACCTCAGCCCTCAGTAAAGAAGAAGCTGCTGCTTTGCCCCTGGACCGACCCCATGGGGTGGTTCCAGCATCTCCAAAACCTGGGGGTTTTGTCAGCTCCGTGCTCTGGGCCATGTCCTGCCTCCCTCCTGCAGCTGCTGCTCCAGCACGGCAGTGCTGGGAAGGAACAGAGGATTTGGGAGCCTTGGAGCCCAGCCCTGCACCCCACTCTGCTGCTCACAGGAAAACCCAAGGGCTGCTGCTGGATGTGCCCTCAGCTCTGATGCACTCGGTGCATTGGTCCCATCCCAGTTAGAAGCTGTTGCTTTATAGAAGAGGAGGAAAGGGCTCAGCCCCAGGGATGTGCTGAGTGGCCAGAGGTTATTTTGGGCAGTGATTACTCCGGGTTTGGGGTTTAAACAATACAGAAACATGAAAAGCTGAGGCACAATGTTCTCCTGGAAATCCCTCGTCCTGCTCCATCAGCAGCTTTTTGTGCTGATGCTTCAGGAAGAGCAGGACCTGTCCCCAAACCAGCACCCTCAGAGGCACCGGGGTCCCAGTGGTGCCACCCTGCTGCCACCTTCCTGTTCTCCCACCAATTTTGTCTTTAGGGCCGGAGATGTCCCCGTCCCCAGTGCAACATCCCAAAGTGACAACCCTGTCCCTCAGAGGAAGGGAAAGAGATTGGGAAAGGAAAGAGCATTGGGAAAGGAAAGAACCACAGACGGCTCTGTCTGCATTTCCATTTGGGTGCAGGAGGGGTTTTTTATCCACCCACAGGGATCATGAGCAGCTGGAAATGTTTTCTTTAAATCTCAAAAAAAAAAAAAAAAAAAAAAAAAAAAAAAAAAGGAGAATAGGGAAGGGGAGAGAACATTTGGTGGTAAAATTAACTGTGACGGCCAGGCAGCACACACTCCCTCTGCACCCACAGGACAATTAGAGGAAAATCTTTACACATTAACTACCACGGAAGGCAGGGATGGCATGAAAGACAACCCCCACGTTTATCCCAACCAGCAGTGCTGGAGCAAGGTGGCAGCAGCACCTGGGATGCAGGACACGGGCAGGGGACAGGACAGAGGGGACAGGAGAGCAGCGGCACCAGCTCTGCTGAGGGGCTGGTGCTGGAAAGCCACGGGATGCTGGGTGGGCCCAGCACCAGCATCTCAAGCACCCATCCAGGCATAAGGAGATGGGGCAAAGCGGGGAAGGGCTCCATTCCAGGTGCCCAGGGAAGCTGCTGTACCCCCCTCACACACCTCCAGGCTGAGCACCCGTCCCACACCCAACCCCGTACCAAACCTGCCCCGCTCACCCTGCGTGCACCAACCTGCTCTGCTGGAGAACACAAACTGCCCCAAAGTGGGATGGGTTTGCACCAGAGGCTCCTGCAGCACACCCTGATCGCTGCCCTGGTGGGGAGTGAGGGGCACACCTTGCCCAGCACCCGGGGAAAGGAACCCGAGGTAAAGCCCAGCGGTGCCGGCGCAGCCTCCAGCTCGGAGCCGACCACGGCCGGCAGCACCCGTCTTCTCCTCCCAACTTTTCCATAATTCATGCAACAACCTCCTGAAAGAAATATCCTCCTCGGACATAAAATATTCATGGCCTCATCCTTGCAAGGAAACACTGTCTTCCTTGGAGTGCAACCAAGCAGCCGAGGCCAGCACGGATTTGCCTTTGCAGGAGTAATTACGTTGGTCATTGATCGGGTGCCAGAGCGAGGGGCTGTGCCGGGAGGGGCCGGGGTGACCCCACCCCACCCCCCCCCGTGCCACAAAGTGGCTTTTGGAAAAGTCACAGAAGGGTTTGGGGAGAGGGAGGAAGGATCCCGCTCTCCACAGCATCATCCCAAGGGGTTCCCCGTCCTCGTGGCTGCATCTTCGCGCCAGCAAAGTCGTCCCAGGAGGGAGCAGCTCCCCCAGCACCAGCCTGGATCCCATCCAGACCCATCCCAGTCACGTCCACCACCCCTCACACACCACAGGCTCGTGCATCTGCCAGCAGCCACCCCCCAAACCTCTCCAGTCCCCCCAGCTCCTTTCTGCTCCCCGTTTGGATGCTGTCAATCCATTCGGAGCTCCCTCCTATTTCTCTGCTTTTGCAGAGCCCAGCAGAGGCTCCAGCCCCATTTCACTGCACAATATTCAAAACCTTTATTATTACAATTTTTTTTTTTCTTGCTTCTTCTCTCTCCCTCAGCTCCCTGAGCCCCAGGCAAAGGGTTCCAGAGGCTCTCCTGTGCACTGGTCATGGCACAGTCCAACAAATCCCTGTGCCTTGGGACAAGGGGGAGATGGAGTGAATGCATCACTCATCTTCCAGGGGGCTCAGCGGTGGGGAAGGAGGGGGCTGCGGGTGCCAGGGGCAGAGGACACCCCAGCAGAGCTCTGGGAGATGTTTGAGGGGAGGGGGGCTCAGCACGGGGTGGCGGTGAAACACAATCTGGAACAACCAGTGCAGCCAGGATCGGAGCCAGCCTTGGCCAGGGCCAGGTCCCGCAGGAGCTCCAGCCCCGGGGACCCCCCCGGCTGCCGCAGACCCCAACCCAGGCTCCGGCGCCGGCGCTCGGTCCCGGAGCTGGGCTCAGCATCTCCAGCGAAGGCCAGCAGTGCCTTCCCGTGGAAGCCGCACTCACTGCAGCCGTGCAGCGGAACGGACGCTGCCCAGGGGATCCCTGCGGCCCGGGGGATGGGGAAAAAGTGTCTGGAGCAATCGTTGTCCTAAATCCACACACACACGGCAGCGGTGGGGACTGTCCCCTCCTGCCCCACGTGCAAAGGTGTGGCACAGCCCGAGCAAGCAGCTCCTGGTGCAGCAGGTGAAACACAAGTTACACCTCCACAACCCCCTCAGGACCCTCCCCTAAATCTCCAGGGCAGATCCCTGCTCCAGCCGATGCCCCCCAAGCCCCTTCCACAGCTGCTGGGGGGCAGGGCCCCTCCAAGAAGCCACATCCTTCTATTTCAGGGCGACGTGTGGGCGCCGGGGTGGGCTCGTTCGGGGGAGTTCTCTCCCACCCCGCAGGGACTCTGGGACCGCTCGTCAGGGACGGGAACAGCGCTGTCCTCCCCCAGCTCCGAGTCACGGGGAGCCGCCCCCCAGCCCGCGCCCGCCGTGTCGTGACGCTCCCCTCGGGGGGAGCCACGCGTGCGGCTCCGCTCCCACACACGGAGGAGCAGTTGCCAAGGGAGCCGCTCCCCGGGCCCGGAGCCGGCTGGGAGGGTGGGTGACAGCCCGGCAAACTCCCACCCGGCTGCTCTCATGGTGGTACCAGGGCACAAAAGTAACATCCTGCCCCCTCAGTGAAGCCTGGAAGGTGGGGAAGGTGATTTTCCTGGGGATAACCACAGCCTGCTCTCCCCCCACCGTGGGTTTGGGGGCACGGAGGGTTGGGGTGCTCACCCCCACGGTGCCTTCCAGCCTCGCGGGCGCCCCTCCCAGCCCCTGAGCCCCTTGGTGCCCCCACAGCCCCGCTGCCGGCCTGTCCCTGCCATTTGAAAGATGAGCCCCTGGCAGGGCCGGGGCAGGCACGGAGTAACCGGAGCCGGCAAGGAGCGGTGACCCCCGGCCCGTTATAGCCGGCCCTAATCCCGGCCGGGCCGGGTGTCACATTCCCCGGGAGCGGGGGAGCCCAACTGCCGGGGCAGGGACACGCCGTGTGCCTCGGGGTCCCCTGACAGGGACAAACCCGCTGTCGCTGAGGTCCGAGAACAAAGCGAGCAGCACGTGGAGGGCTCAGCCCCGCAGCCGGGTCACCAACACCCCCGAATGCCCCTCCCCAGGGGACCCAGCACCTCCCCGCGGGCACTGCCAGGGGCAGAGACGGGAGCGCGCCTCAGCCCTGCCCGGCCCCACTTTGCCCCCAGCCCACGCCAGCGCCACCCTGGTATCGGCGAGGGATGCTGGGACTCATCCAGGCACGGGCGGGGGGAGGATGCGGAGCCCTCCCTCCATCCCGCTCCACAGCCGGAGCCTCTCCCCGTTAGGTGGCAGCAGGAAACCGCAGCGTTGGCTTTTCCAACCGAAATTATTCCATAATTCTGTGATTCTGGATACGTGGGAGCGCGTTCCCCGCAGGAAAACTTGGCGGTTCCATCCCAGGACGCTCCATCCCGCCCTGCCCTGCCTCCTCGGGTCATTCACTGGTGACCCTCTGCCCGCCCTGACCCATCTCCTCCCAAAGCCCTTCGGTCAAACCCCCAGGCCACGCAGGGGACAGGAGCAGGGCTGCTCCTGCTCCTTCCCTTTCACCAGCAGCCAGCTTGGCCCCATTCCTCGTCCCGTCACCTCCGGCATCGCCTCCCCGTTCCCGTTCCCCTGCCTCTGTGTCACCCCGGGCTCCCCGTGCCCCCGGAGCCGGGGCTCTGCCAGGGCTGAGTCACCCCGGTGACCACCACCTGAGTCACCGGGACAGAGGGAAGTCCCCCGGTCCTCGAGGCTTTTCCAACCGGAGCTGAGTAAACGGGAAAGTGTCAAGGAATTTGGCTGAGAAAAGTGTTTTCTTGGAGCTGCTCCGATAAGAAGCAGCCCCTTTGGTGCATCCCCTTTGCCACAGTGAACTCGCAGCTGGCCAGGGAGTGGGGGGCTCCTTCCCTATCGCAGGGAGAAATTCCAGGCCATGGAGGAGCTAGGAAAGGCTGGGAAAATCAGGAAAAGCATGCCCTGCCCCTTGTCCTCCAACCCCCCGCCAGCGCCCTCCAGTGCATCCCCCCACCCCTCCTCGAACGCTGCCGGCAGCCACTACCTCCTTCGCTGCCCCCTTCACATTTGATGTGCAATAAAATACCTTGATTAAAAAAAAATACCAGGCGGCCAAACCCCACTGCGAGCCCGCCAGAGAGCCCTCGATTAATGACCCCTCACATTCCCCTCCACCGCGGCCCTGTTAATGATTTACAGCGCCTCCTCCTCAGCCCTTCCCTTCCCTCCCTCCTCAGCAGAGGGGAAGGGGCTCCGGGGAGGGCCCGCAGGGATTTTCTCACCCCCTGGCACATTCCCTGCGCGGGGACCCCAGAGGTGAGGAAGTTTCCGCCACCCCCAGCGTGGGTCAGCCGCATCCTTGCACGGAGGGGCCGCGCACGGCTCCATTGCCGGTGTTCCCTGATTCCTGCCACCTCCTTCCCGCCATGGGGACCCCGGCTGGGCCGGCAGCGTCCCCCCACCCACCTGAGCCCCGGCACGCTCGGTGCACATGTGCCGAAGTGTGGGGGGAGCCGGGAACGGGGCCAGGGCTGCCCCCCGCAGCAGCCCCAGGCTTTGTGCTCCCGGCAGGCAGCCCCGAGGAGGTTTCATGTTACTGGGAAACTGGGATGGCGGGATGTTCCCGGGGCAGCCCCGCAGACAAAAGGCCATTGTGCAGCCGCCGCGCGGCGATGGCTGCGGCCCCGGAGCATCCCGCTCCCTGCCAAAGCCAGCAGCCACCCCAGGCCCAGGAGGTGACACAGCCGGTGTCGCAGGAGCACCAGGGGCCCGAGCAGCTCCCCAAAACTCGTGGGATGCTCCAGCATAGATTGCCCAAGCCACAGCACCCCAGACACGGCCCCTTGCCCATCCCACCAGCAGCAGCACCCAAAATGCATCCTCTCCATCCCAGAGGACGGGAGCGGCGCTAAACCAGCCCCTGCTGGCACCGGGTGGGGGTGACGGGCAGGGGCATGTCCGCACAGGTCAGGACGTGAAGGTGAGGGGTGGCTGAGCCTGAGCTGCTTTCCAGCCCCACCGGCTGATCTTGCTCGCCCTGCGGCCGCCATGGATCAGCCTGTGCTGTCTCGGGATCATCAGGGTACAGCGAGTTATTTATGTGCATTTCCCTGTGCGGGGGCTGGATTTAATGCAGCCCCAAGCAGCACCCCGGAGCCCAGGGCAGGGAGCACCTCCAAATCCTTCTCCTGCCTCCCACCGCCACCAAATTCTCCTCTGAATCCCCAGCTCCCGGAGTCGGGGATCCAGCCCCCGGCACGCCCCATTAACTGCTCTTCCAGAGGGCTCCGGAGGTGACAAACACACCCGCTCGTAATTAGCCAGGTGGCCCTTCCAGTCACCCAACAACCTGAGCTGACTCAGAGGATCGGGTTTCCCCTTTCCCAGGGAAATTAGCAGGAATTAGGCACCCAAATCCCAAATGCAGCTTTGCTGGGCTCGGTGGCAGTGCCAGGGCGCAGGGCAGGATAAAATGTGTGCCACTCAGGGCCACCCTCTGGTCCCCCAGGTCCCCCCCTGGATGTTTTTCGATCAGCACCTGCGGTTCTGAGGGGCCAAAGGGGCTGGGGGTGATTTCAAGCACCTTTTTTATTTTTTTTTTCCTCGGGCATTTTCCAGAAGTGCAGCTTTTCTCAAGCACTGGGCACCCCTTTCTCCATCAGATCTCCTCCCGGGCCTGAAATATTGGCTAAATAAATCGAGATACGAAATGGTTCATGTGTGCAGTCCCCGTTTGCAGCTCGTGCACCCCACGGCGCTGGCCTGGGGCTCCTTCCTGCAAACCCCGGGCTCAAATCGGCGGCATTAAGCCTGCAAGTTATCAGGTGATTTAGGAATTTGTCCCCAGAATGGGGCTGCAGGGAAACTGCCGCCCTGGTGAGAGCTAAATCTGCTCCAGGGGTGAGAAGGAGGAAGGAGCCATTTAATCAAATTAACAGGCCTGTTTTGGGGTGGGTCCGGGGCTGTTTGGCCACATGGGGCTTCATCAATGGGGCCATCGGGGAAACAAAGCCGGGAGGGGAAACAAAGGCCACGTCCCTGTGCTCCCGCATGGCCGGCCAGCCCTGTGAACACCCGCACCGGGACATCCCTGTTCCCACCCCGGGGGGGTTCCCAGCTCCTCCGGGATACCGGGGCTGCACGGGCTCCGTGCGATGCCAGCCCGGCACGGCACAGGCTGCTCCGCCGTGCCCCGCGTCGGGCTCAGCTGCGATGGGGGTGGTGGATAATAAATCATTTGTTTCCCTGTTTCCAGCCATTTTCGGCTTCTTCTCTGCCTGCAGAACTCAACCGCAGGAGGGGGGGGAGCTTTGCCCTGTCCTGCTCCCAAACCCACTCGGCCACGAGCTGTAGATCAGGAGCCCAACCGCAGAAACAAAAGTGAAAATGTTCTTCCCGGACTCCAACCCCGGGCCCAGCCCCGGGCTCTGCTCCAGCCGTTTTTTCCCTGTTTTCCCCTCCTTGCACGCGGCTGTGTGCCTGTACCTGGCTGCTGGGCCATCTCCCCACCTCCCTCCAGTTCCGGGGCACCACTGCAACACTACTTTTCTTTACTTTTTTTTTTTCTTTAGCACTATTTTTCTTTCTCTGACCAAGTGGTCACCCCACGGGTGAACCCGGCGTGGGGAGGCTCCAGCGTGGGCTCAGAGAGTGGGGAACTGCCCAAACTTTGAGGGATTTAAGCAGAGCAGCCGCGGTGGTTTGCAGGGCTCGGGCTGCTGCCATTCACCAGCACCGCACAGTAAATCACGAGGGATATTAATAACAACGAGCCTCTGCCAGGACACAAACCAAGTTCCTCTTTGGGCTCACGGTGAAGGAGGAAGCCTGAGCAGCAGCGTTGGGGTAAAAGGGGCCCTGGCATGTCCAAACCCAGGCAGGGCTGCCTGCAGCTGGGGAAACGCTAATTTTAGCCAAAAAAAAAAAAAAAAAAAAACCAAAAACGGGTACTTAGGGTCTGCAAACAACCCCTTGCTGGGTGTAAGGCCCTGCGGTGGGGGAGACCCAGCAGAGCTTGGGTCAGGAGCTGCACGGGGTACAGGCAGGGTGTGCCTGCTCTTCCTGCAGGTGTTTGGGAACAGGAACCCTCTTGCAGGAGGGTTCTCCCCCCCTCTTTGCTTTCATTTTTTGTCAGAAAGGGACATTGCTCCGATTGTGTTTTAGGCAGGGGAATTTGCAGGGCATTTGAAAAATCCAAATAACAATTAGCAGAAACAAGTGCCCCAAGCCTGGCTGGGTTTGGTTTGTTTTGCATCACAAGCCTTCCCTGCCAGAGCAGTTTTGCACAGGCAGATATCGATACTTTCACATTTCATCTTTTTAAAGATCTTTTTTTTTAATCTTTTTTTTTTTTTTTCTTTTAGTAAAAACTTGCCTGAAACTTAAACCCTGAAACTGCTTGCCAGCAGTCTGAAGTTCAGATCCTCACTTCAGAGTTCAACCCTCAGAGTCAGGATGGTCAAAAGGACCTAAATAAGTTTCCTTTAGATTTGTGATTGTTGTTTTAACAGGAGTTTGCAGAAATTTCGCACAACGGGGTGCTGAGCTCTGGGTTTCCTGGTATCCCACAAGGAAAACCATTGCAAGACTCCAAATGCTCCACATGTCTTAGAAACACTGGCCTGACACAGCAGGCACTTTGGTTTTTGGGGTACCTCACCAGAGAGCTGATCTCAGCTGATTCCAGACTGACCCAAACCACTTCCAAACCAAACAGAGGAATTCTGAACAAAGCTCTTTATGGCAGACAGAGCCCAGCACATGCTTAAAGCCCAGGAGAGCCTCGTGGCCACTCATGAGCCCCCCAAACCCTGCTGCACCGAGCAGGACTTGCTCATGAGCCCCTCAAACCCCACTGTGGTGAGCAGGGCCAGCCCCCCAAGCCCCTGCATGGAACAGAAGCTGCTCCCACACCAGCCCCCCCCTTTCAGCAGTGGTGCTGCAGTAACACATTAAATAATATCACAACACGATCCCGGGCAGCCCCGGGGAGGGACCCCCCACCGCTGGTGCGTCCAGATGGGGACGAGAAGCTTTTGTGGGGGTTGACCTGGCGAGGAGGCAGCAAACAGCAGGAGCATCGTGCTTTGGCCATCGGCACATGGCCCGGCCCCGGCCGGTGATTGTCCCCCCACGGGGACACCAAACCCCCCACGGCAGCCATGTCCGAGGTGTCGGAGGAGCACAGGGCACTCTGAAATACGGAGAGGGGAGAGCCGCGGGTGTTCCCCTGCGGGATCACCCATCGTGGGGTCACCCATCGTGGGGTCACCCCCCGCACGGCCCCAGCCGGCAGCATTCCCGGAGCATCCCGGGGAGGGAGGACGAGGGTGCCTCAATCCTCCCCGGCGTTGCCTCCAGCCTCCCGGGGGAGCCTCCATGGCCACCTCCGAGGACGCTGGGCCAGGCAGGGCCGGGGGCGCAGCCGCCGCCGCCGCAGCCCTTTGAACGGCCCTATCGCTCCCGGCCGCGCCGCCCCGCGCCGCCCCCGCCGTGATGCGGCCCCGGCTCCGCCTCCCCCGCTCCGCCGGCGCTGGGAGCTCCCTTCGCCTGTTTGCCCTTATTTAATTTCGAGTGTGATTTTGCTATTTTTAGCAGCTGGATCCCCTCCAGTAAGGCTAGGAGCTCGCTCCGGTTTTTTTTTTTCCCCCCTCTCCCCCCTTTCCCCCCCCCCTCCTTTTTTATTTTTTCTCCCTCGTTCCCTGCAAATGATTTTGACCCAGCTTCCTTCCTCCTGGAGCAATTTTTTTTCTCTCTCTCTTTATTATTTATATAAATACGCGGGGCCTGGCGGGGCCGGGGATGCGGGGCTGAGCCGCAGCCTCTCTCTTCTCCTTGCAGATCCGCAGTCGCCGCGGGCGGGGGGTCCCTTCGCTCCGCAACACAGACCCGCCGGGAAAAACAAAACCATCGAACCGCCCCCAAAAACCCACCGCGAGCACCGGGCTCCGGGATCAAGCTGACGGTGAGTGCCACCTTCCTCTTCCTCCTGCAGCGGGGGGCGCGCAGGGCCGGGGTTCTGCTTCCCCCGGCCGCATGCGGGGCACGGTCGGCGCCGGGGTGTCGGGGTTTGCAGGGACGCGGGTGCATGCGGCTGGCGGTGCTTGGCTTTATTATCGGTATTAATTATTGTTAATAGCAGGCTGATGCACCTGGCGGGCCGCGGCCGAGCCGGGGGGGGGGGGACGGGGGACGGGCGGGGTGTCCCCGGCGCCGTTGCTCCCACCGCCGAGAGACTTTGCTCCACTTACTCGGTTGCGGGTGATGCAAACGCCCCGCACCGAGCCCGGGGGGCCCGCACGGCCCCGGGACGGCCCCGGGACAGCCGCGGGGCCGGGACCGTGCAAGGTGCGTGGGGCCGCGGCCGGTGCACGGGCGTGGGAGCGGGAGCCGGCCGTGGGGCCGGGGCGCTGTGAGGTGCGTGGGGCCGGTGCGAGGCCGAGCCCGGCTCACGGGGAAGGCGCACACGCGGGTCGGGGCGAAGTTGCGGTGCTGGGGCTCAGCCGCCTCCCCCCCCCGATGGTGCCCCCGCACCCCGCCAGCCCCGCACCCCGCCCGCAGCGCTGGCTCCACGAGGGGTTTTATTACCCCCCCAGGCCAGGGGCTTCACAAAGCCCTGATGGTGCCCTTCCTGCCTCTTTTCTTTCTCCTCCACCTCCCTCCTTCCTTTCCTTTATCACTTCCTTTTATTATGCATCCCAGGAAGGAAGGGGGGGACTTTCCTCAATGGCAGCCCCGGGGTGGGGTTCAGAGCAGCCCCACGGCGGGTCTGTGCTAAGGAGGAGCCCGCACATCCCTCCCGGCCCGCACCCCTGCCCAACAGGCTCTTCAACTTCTGCTCCACGATTCCTTCCCCTCCTCCTTCCCCATCCCTCTGCCAGGAGGTGCGGCTGGGATCCTTCTCCAGCTGCCATCAGGCTGGATTTTCTGGGCGTGAAGAGATTTTATATACATACATATATATATATATATAATATATATATATATTTTTTTTTAAAAAAAATAATTTATTTTTAATTTTTTTTTAATATATCTAAGCCCCCGCCTGTTACCCCGTTTCTCCTGGGCCAGTTTGTTTAATCTAAGAGTAGGTGGCAGGAGCGGGGGATTTATGGGGTTATCTGCACGGAGCAGCGTAAGCTAGTGCAGGCGGCTGGGAAGGCAGGACCAGGCCCAGGAGCAGGCGGGAGCATCGCTCCGAGGGGACAGGTTGGCCCTCGTGCGACCCAGAGGTGGCTGCTGGGGACAGCCCAGCTCACGTTGTGGCGCCGAGGGAGCAATGGGGCTGGGGGAGGAGAGCCCGGCGGCTCAGCATCCAAAGGGATGGAGAGGGGAGGAGGTTTCCTTCCCCCAGCTCCATCAATCGAGAGGCAGATGTGGCCCCTCCACCTCCAAACCGTGCCGAGATGTTTTCCCCCACCACCCCCCCCCCCCGCCTCGGCCGCGGGGAGCCCGGCAGCCCCTGCCCGCGTCCCCCACTGATTCCTCCCTGCCTGGAAAGGTTTCTCCCTCAGCTGCTTCCTCTCCTCCATGGCAACCCAGCTGCTCCCTCCCTCCCTCCATGGCTCTGATGCGTGTGAGCAGGGCCGGAGCTGCTCCCGCCATGTGCCCGGCATGGTCCCGCAGCACACCCGGGGCCTGGCAGGTGCTGCCGAGCCGGGGGCGCTGCAGGGAGCTGGGGCTGCTCTGGGGAACAAGGGGGTTGGCTGGGAAGGAGCAGGGACGGGGGAGAAGCATCCCCCATTTCCAGCATCCTCCTCCCAACCCCCTCTGCCAGAGCACGGCTCGGAGCCCCCTGAGTCCCCCCAGCTCTGGAGGCCCTGGGGGGAGCTCCGAGGAGCTGGAGGGAGGGGTGGGATGAGGAGGGATGGGTGGGTGGGATGCAGAGGGATGGGTGGGAGGCGCACGTGCTTTCCCCAGCACCAACAACTTTGCAGCAGCAGCTGCTTTTGTGTGTTGTGCGTGTGGCGGGGGCAGATCCAGCGGCACCCCCGTCCCATGGAGGGTCTCCTCGGCATTCCCAGTTGGAGCTGCTGTGGGGTCTGGTCCCTCCTCCAGGGGAGGAGAGCACGGCAGGGTGGGGGCCATGCTGGGCCCATCTGTTTCCAGCTGTGGGAGGGGGCACGGAGCAGCTCGAGGCTGCGCTGCCTCTGACAGAGATTGACTTAAAAAGAGACAAAACCCCGTCCCAGCCCGACCAGCAGCCGGCCCTTTGCTGGCCTAAATCTAAACCATACTGCTTTTTTTTTTTTCCCCCCCCCTAAGAGACTCCTTGAAGGGCTCTGGGATGCTGTGAGTAATATTTTTGGGGTGTTTACACTACAGCATGGTTTCTGTCTCCCAAAAAAAGAAAAAAAAAAAAGAAAAAAAAGACTCCGAGGGTGGTTTTTGTTGTTGTTGTTCTGCACTCATGAGTCACTTCCAGAGGGGAGCAGGAGCTGACGCCTGTTTTTTTGAAAAGGCTCAGAGGTCTGAGTGTGGCTCCTCAGGCTGCATGTCCTGCCCATACCCTCCCTAGTGAGGCTCAGTGTCCCCAGGGGCTCAGCACCCTCTGCCCCCTGCAGCCATCCCAGCTGCTCCAGCACCATCAAATGGGGACCAGATCCTCAAAACTGAGCATTATTTTCCCAGAGGTAGGTGGGTGCCTCCATCAGCACACACAGACCGGGCACACGACCTGCCTCTGCTCCTGCTGGGAAGCCTCACACCCACTCTGGGCAGGTGTCCCCAGCATGGCCATGGTCACCTCACCTGTGTGGGGTCACCAACAAGCCCCAGGGCTGTGGCAACGATCCTGCTCCTTCCCATCCCGAGTCCATCCTCCCTGCTCCTGGGCTGGCAGCTAGGCACGGAGCCACCCCCAAAGCTCTGGAAAAGCAGGTTTTCCCTGTGCCCCTGGGAAGCAGCGCGGTGGAGAAGGGAAGATGGAACCTTTTCCTTTGTGGAATTGCTCCAAAAGCAAGGGAGAGCTGCCCAGCCCTTTGGGACGTGCACGGGGAGGTGATGATCCACTGTCCCCAGGTCAAGTGCCTGTCCCTAATCCCAGCCAGGTGGCAGGAGCAGGGGTGCAGCAGTCACCCTGTGTGCAGCAGTGCTGAGGGTGGGGTGGGGAGCAGGGCTGGGGGACCCTGATCCCCACTCCAGGGCCCTGGCATCCCCCTGGGGACACCCAAGGTCCCCAGTGCCACCACTCCTCCTGTCTCAACTCGCCGGTGCCAGCAGCACATATGGGATTTCAGATTAAACCCGGAGCCACTCTCCTCTTGTTGAGGAAAGGGGCTGGGCTCTGCAGGATGGGCTGGCCAAGCTGCAGCTCCCCAAACACCTGGGGGGACCCCAGGAGCTGCTGGGCCCTGGCTGGTCCTGCAGGGTGGCCGTGCCTTGGCTCGGGGCACTGCCCTGCAGCACAGTGCGTTTTGCTGCCCAGCCGGTGCCAGGAGCACGCAGGGGGCACCTCAGCTGGCCCAGCCTGAGGGCTGGGGGCTGTCACGGCTGCCATGGTGAGCCAGAGCTGTGCCTGACTGACCTTCCTCCCTCCCACTCTTCCTCACCGCTGCTGGGACAGACGATGAGTGAATCCAGCGCCAAATCCAGCCAGGCCCTGGCCTCCAAAGGGGAGAAAGACGTGTCGGAGAAGAGGGGCCGAGGGCGGCCCAGGAAGAAGCCGCAGGTACGTGGGGTCCCCTATGAGAAAAGGGGGGCTGGGCAGGGCATGGGGCAGCAGGAAACCCCCCCACACCTACACCCCCAGTGCAGCCCCACTACCCCTTTGGGCAGCACCTCCCCAGGGCTCACCAGCAGCAAGACCCTCCTGGAGGGCTCCAAAGTCCCCCCAGAGCTCCTGGCCCTGGCTGGGGGCTCTCCTGCCCCTCCCCAGGCCCTGCTGAACCTGCCTTTGCAGACAGGCTAATTAAAGCTCCATTAGCAAAAGCTGCTCAGAGAGATAAGATGCTGCTGGAGCCTTTATAGTACCAAACCCCGCTCAGCCCCCCCGAGGCAGGTGGGGTTTGTGCACATGGTTTTCCTGCAGAAAAGGTGATTTGTGGCTTCCCTGACACTTCCTCGGCTGCAGCACCAGCAGCGAGCAGGGTCTGATCTGAGGGGCCGTGGGGACAGCCCGGCTGAGCTGGGGGGGGTGATGCTGGGGGTGGAAAAGGTCACGTTTGCCCAGCTGAAGGACACACCGGAGCCTGAGCCTGGCGTCTGATGGCCAATCCCAGTGTGACCAGTGCTCCCAGTACCACATGCAAGAGCATCTCTGCCCTGGCAGGGTCTGCTGGGGCTCCCAGGGTGGAGCATCCCAGGGCGCACTGGAGACCCCCCTGGGCATGCAACCCCCTCTGCTCTCCCTCCAGCAGGAGCCCAGCGAGGCCCCGACCCCCAAGAGACCCCGTGGACGGCCGAAGGGCAGTAAAAACAAGGCCACCCCAAAGGGCAGGGTAGGTACCCGGGGATGGGGCTGCTCCACCTGGTGCTGGTACCACAGGCCAGGTTTGAGCTCAGTTATGGACAATTGAGGGCAGATCTGCCTCGGAGGTGGGGATGGGGGGTGGAATTTGGCCCAGGGAGGGTGGGGGGAGCTGGGGGCCGTGTGTCAGCACCGGGATACCCGAGAGAAACCTGTTTGCAAAACACGCGACTCACATCCTGCACCCACCTCGTGACTCACGGGGCATCCCGGGGCTGGGGGGGCTCGGGGGGCTGGCAGCAGCACCCCAGGAGGTGCCACTGGGGTGATGAATCACGGGTGGGAGGAAGGGGAACACCGCCCACCCCTGCCAGCATCCTGGGGACAGCCTGACCAAAAAGCCTTTTTTTGTTGTCCTGGCTCAGAAAGCTGCAGTCACACCAGGGAGGAAACCTCGAGGGCGACCCAAAAAATCGGTGAGCAGGCTTTTCCCTTCCCCATCCACCCTGGGAGGGCACTGGGCACTTTAGGAGCACAGCAGCTCCCCAGAGAGCCCCACGAGTGCGGGGTGGGGTTGGAGGTGCTCAGAGGAGTTGAGCGAGGAGGAGACGGCACTGGGTGGGCTCTGAACCCCCTTGGGCTGTGGGTTTGAGGAGTCCGGACCCCCCCACCTCCCCATGGGCCAAGAGCAGCGTTGTGTGGCTGGCCCTGCCCTGGGGACATGCCGGCACACGCCTGCCCGGGTCCCTGCGCGGCATTCCTGCAGCCCACGGCTGCAGCCACCCCCTTCCTTTCCTTCCCTGAGCTTTCCCTCCTCCGTTCCTCTTTCTCCTTTCCCCCTCGGTTCGCAGCTCAGGCGGGGGTGCCAGGTACCCGGACGGTTTCCTCTCCCTTCCCTGCCTGTCCCAGATTTTGCTCCTTTTCCCACTGAAATTCCTCGCAGAGCCGAGGGGCTGAGACCAGCCAGGGCTGCAAACCCGAGGTGCTGGGGTGTCCTGTGCCGGTGTCTCAGTGCCGGGGGCTGTTTGGGGACCCCGGGGGGGGACAGGCAGTGCGGGGGGGGTGTGGGAGGAGCCTGTCCCGTGCCAGCGGGGCCGTGCCGGGGACACGATGTCCCGCTCTGGCAGGCGCGGTGGCGTTTTTTGTGAATGGAGCGGGAGGAAGCGGGGGCCGGCGTGACTCAGGCTCACTCAGCCCTGAGTCACCGCCGCGTGCGGGGTCACGGCCGCCCACCCCGGCCTGGGGGCTGGACGGGGACACCCGGCACCGGACACGGGCAGCCACGGCTGCCACCACCCTCCGGTGGCCACTGGGGGCCGCGGGCCCACACCGGGAGGTGTTGTGCAGCCCGGGGGTGTGTTCTCCCCTCCTCACTGTGAGCCCACCCGCGGGGGGCTTCTCACCTGGGATTTAATCTCCAAGCTGGAGTCAGGGCCGGTCCTTGAATCCAGGAGGGTGCTGTACCTGTTTCCCTCGTTGCACGAGGGGTGTGACGTGCCTGGCCAGCCCTTTGTCCAGGGGCAGTGAAGTGGGGCTGCCCTCTCTGACACCCCCCCCGGCCACGCTCCCTTGCCTTGCAGCAGCAGGACGAGGAGGAGGTGAACATTTCCCAAGAGTCATCCGAGGAGGAGCAGTGACACCTCCCAAACCGGCGCTACCTCATCGCCCGACGGCCCCGCAGCGGCCGGGGGGGAGAGGGACGGGGAGAGACCCACTGTGCCGCCCTGGCTTCCTCCTCCTCCTCCCTCCTCCGCTCCCTCCTCACCCTCAGACAACGGCAGCACTGGAAAATGGCCCAACCCGGGCGGCCCCCACAGCCCCCGCCCGGGGGGGGCACCTGCCCCAGCTCCCCCTGCCCAGCCCTGGGGTTCGGGGCAGCCCCACTGGAAAGGGAGATCGTGGCAGAGAGCCGGCAGCCCCCACCTTCGCTGCCCCCCGTGCAGTGATCTCGCCCCGACAAAGTGGGTGCTGGCTGCCCCCCCCCAGCACTGGGCTCTGCCCTGGGGCCTCTGCAGGGAAGAGACGGGGGGGGGCAGTGAAGGTGTGACCCCACCCCCCCCCCAAAAAAATGCATTAGACCTTTGCTCTGACCTGCTGCTCCCCTGGGCAGCCCCTTTTGTCCCCACAGTCCTGGGTGACTGCACTGTGTGCGGGAGCAGCTCCCGCGGCGCTGCCGGGGCTGGGTGCCCATCCCTGGGGTGCCCGTCCCCGGGGGTGCCAGTCCCCAGGGGTGCCCGAGCACAGCTGGCTCTGGGCAGCCTTTTCCTCATAGGTTCTGGTATATATATATTTTTTTTTTGTTTAGTACTTTTTTTTTTTTTCCTTTCATTCACAACTACCTCTGGATATTTAAGTTCCACTCTCTGAACTCACAGACGTGCTGCTGCGCTGCCGGGGCACCGTGGGCTCGGTGGTTCCTGTTTTCGGGGTGTTGCTGGGGGCTGTGGGGTATTTTTTTTTTCCCTCCCCTTTTTTTGGGCTTCATTTTTCTTTTTTTTTTTTTTCTTTTTTTTTTTTTTCTTTTTTTAAAGTTGATATTTTGAGGTCTAGTTTGCTCTGCTGCTTCAAGGGATCGAGGCTGGCAGGGCAGAGGTGTGGGGGGACCTTGGGATGCTCCCCCTGCCCCTCTGCCCCGGCACGACGGCTGCAGCGGGACCGGAGGTCGGTGCCGGGCGGCCCCGGCGGGAGAGAATCGGGGTTTGGTTTGGGTTTTTTTTTTTGGTTCACTGTTAACGACCTTTTGGGTTCCTATTT
This sequence comes from Chamaea fasciata, assembly GCF_029207755.1. Lineage (NCBI taxonomy): Eukaryota > Metazoa > Chordata > Aves > Passeriformes > Sylviidae > Chamaea > Chamaea fasciata. The sequence goes on from NW_027094110.1 coordinate 3,382,041, forward strand.
GCAGTTACTTGAATAAAACATTTTATGGATGTTTTTGACGCCTCTGTCCCCGGGGCCCCAGCTGGGTGGGGTAGGGGTGGCTCCTCCCAGGGCATCTCCTCCACAGGGGACATCCATGGGGATGAGCTGCCGATGGAAACACAAACAGGCAAAGCCCTGCTGCCCCCCCAAACTCCCGCCCAAGACTGGGAACCCCCAGCCCCACACGGAGCCTCGGGGCCAAGGCGGAGACATGTTTATTCACCCCATCTTCCCCCAGGCATCCAATGCCAGCAGAGCCTGCTGCTCCCTGCCAGTCTGACAGCCCCAGTGGACCCTCCCAGAGTTTTCCAAGGGGCTGCTGGAGCAGTTCAAGCAAAAAAAAAAAAAAAAAAAGAAAAACCAAAGGAAAGAAAAAGCAAAACCAGGCACTGAGGTGGGAGACGTCCAGTCCTGGTCAGTGCTCAAAGGTGAGGGCAGTGGCTATGGCATTGTGACACCACCGCGGGCACATCCTGCCCGTTGTGGCTGATGGTGCCAGTGCTGACACCGTCCTCCCTCCCCTCCCGCGGGCAGGATCCGGTCCCGGTGCTCCAGGCAGAGTCAGGCCCTCCAGTCCCAGCGCGGGGGCCGAGGGGGCGAGGGGCCCCCCCAGCCGGGCACCACCTGCAACACAGAGGGACACACCTGCAGCCCAGGGCATCGCGGCGGGTGGGGAAGGCACTGCCCACGCGGCCCAACCCTCCCAAAAACCTCTGGATTACACCCAAAGCCCGACTCCCTCGAGGCTGAACTCTACATTCTTGGAGGTCTTTCCCAACCTTAACGATTCCATGATTCCCAGAGCTCCCTCGGGACAGGCCCCTCACTTGCTGCTGCTTCAGTTTTTCGTGGGAAAACTGGATAAACGCCAATTCCCAGCACAGCGACCCACCTGAGCCTCCTCAGCCTCCACCAGCAGCTCCTGCTCCGACTCGGGCGGCTCCTCAGCCGGGTCGTAGCTGTACATGGGCAGCAGCCGGTGCCGCAGCCGGTCGGACCTGCCGGGGGTCGGTGGTGAGGGGTGACCCCGCAGCCCCCCAGGGCCCCCAGCCCCGCCGCCCCGCTCACCTGCGCTTCTTTTTGACGTACATCACCTGTACGGGGAAAGGCATCAGCGGTGCGGGGCTCGGCGCTGAGCTCGGTGCCCCCCGGTGCCCCCCGCCCGCTCACTCACCGCGGCCAGGAGGGCGCCGAGGAGGGTGAGGAGGAGGAAGGGCCCCAGCACGGAGCCCACCAGCGAGTCCCCCGCCGCGCCCGGGGCCGTGGGGGCCGTGGCGTTGCTCATGGCCCAGCGCCGGCTCCTGCCCGCATGGGGAGGACGCGCCTGTCCGGCCCCACGGACGGGACCTCTGCAACCCACAGCCGGCCTTGGGAATGACCCCCACCCTGGGAATGACCCCCACCCCGGGAATGACCCACCACCCCGGGAATGACCCACCACCCCGGGAATCCACCTCCCAGGAATGACCCTCACCCGGGAATGACCACCACCCCGGGAATGACCCACCACCCCGGGAATCCACTGCCCAGGAATGACCCTCACCCCGGGAATGACCCCCACCCCGGGAATGACCACCACCCTGGGAATCCACCGCCCAGGAATGACCCTCACCCGGGAATCCACCGCCCAGGAATGACCCCCACGCCAGGAATTCACCACCCAGGAATGACCCACCGCCCGGGAATGACCAGCGCACAGGTAATCACCCACCTCCCGCCCGGTAATAACCAACTCCCCGGTAATGATCACCCCGAGCAGAGCTGGGGCTGGGGGGGATCCGCCTCCACCAGCGGGAGGGACCCCCGCACTGGGCTCAGCCCGGGACACCCTCGGACCCCCGACCCCCACCCCGACTCCCCCCCTTCCCCCTCGTCCGGTTCGGGATGTCCCGGGCTCCCCCCTCCCTTCCCCCCCGCTCCGGGGATCCCCGCGCGCGCGCCACGCCCCGCCCCGCCCACCTGCGCGCGCCGCCCGCACCCGGAACCCGCGCGGCGCGTGACGGGCGCGGGGCGGGGCCGAGCGCGCGGGGGAGGGGGCGGGGCGAAGGGGTGAAGGGGCGGCGCTTAGAGGGCGGGGCGGTGGCGGCGCGCGGCCGGCAGGGGGCAGCAAAGACCGGGCGGGGGTGGGGCGGGAAAAGGCGGGAGGGAAGGGAACAGGGCAGGGAAACCCAGGGAACATGGAAAAACGGGGAAGGGGGAAAACGGGGGAAAAATTAGAGAGAAAGGAAGAAAAGGCCCCTGGCTTGGGCGGGACAGAAGGAAAGGCGAGTGGAGGGGTGGGCGGACAGATGGGGGGAGGAATGGGGCAGTTGCATATCTGGCCAGGTGAGTGCACAGCTGGGGGTGTGTGGGAAAAAGAGGGATGGATGGTGCATGGATGGACATCAGGAATAGGTAGGTGCACCCATTGATTGGGTGGACAGATAGACAGATGGATGAAGGGAGGAGGGAAGAAGGAAGGGAAGGACAGGGACGTATGAACAGAGGGGAGAAGCAAGGATGGATGGATGGATGGATGGACGGTGTGGTGTGGTGTGAGACAACCAACCCACTGGTTGGGTTGGGGATGACTGGGGATCGCTGGGTTTCAGGGGGTGCCAGGAACACAGGCAGGGTCATCCACACTGGGGGCTGCTGTGGGTGCCTGGCTGCTGTGGCCGCTCTACCCCAGGCTGGACCTGTGGCGACTCCAGGCAGGGGCTGTGATGGTGCCGGCAGTGTCACCCACAGTGGTGGCAGCGCCCCAGCCCTGATCCCGGCCACAGGGCTAATCCGCTTTGCCCGCGGGGACCAGATGGTCCCGCTAAATGGGTCAGGCAGGAGCAGGGGACACCAGGGAGCACTGGGCCCCACGGCGCTTCCCAACAGCTACAAAAAACAATCGTCGAGTGGAATGAGGTGAAAGAGGAGTCTGGACATGGTGGAGCTGGGGGGACGCAGCCCCTGGACTGGTAGCGGGACAGGGCTCAGCCACTGCGGAGCATCCAGAGCCTCCTGAGCTGGTGGGGAAGAGCAGCTCCTGGTCTGCAACCTCTGGGATGAACTTGCCGGCACAGTCAGTTGTACCCAACCTGCACCCTGCCTGCATCTCTGCTTGCACCTCTGCCTGAATCCTGCCTGAACCCTGCCTGCACTGCTGCCCATACCCTGCCTGCACCTCTGCCTGCACTGCTGCCTGCAGTTCCCCCTGCACCCTGCCCATACTGCTGCCTAAACACTTTACCAGTCCCTGCACTGCTGCCCTCACCTCCTGCCCAGCCCAGGCAGGGTTATTTTCCCTTCTATAGACCAGAAAATGGCACCGGCTGTCCCGAGAGTGGCCAACAGCTGCTGTTCCCAGTGTCCCATTGTCCCCAGGGGTCCCGCTGGCCCCACCAGCCCATGCTGACCCCACTGTCCCCAGCAGTGGCACTGGTCTCCTTGTCTGTGTTGGCTCCCCCTGCCCCAGAGACCCTTCCCAAACCAGCCCCAGCCCCTGCTCACCACTGCAATGGGACAACCACAGAGTGGGACAGGACCCCCAGTCCCCCCCAGCCCAGCACTGACACCTCAGGGGCCCTCCATGCTGCCACCATCCACCGCCGCCCATCCCCTCCCAGCTGAACCCTGCTGTGCCAAGGCTAAAAATAAATCCATCAATTTCTAGGAAAGCTCCTTGGAGAGCATGAGCGAGTGGGAGCACATGGCCAGGAGGAGCATGCGTGGTCCAGGGGAAGCAGCATCCTTAGGAGGAGACCGGGGGTCACCAAGGCCCTCCACATGGCCAGAGCCAGCCCAGGACACCTGCAGCATCGTCAGATCCTCTTTTTTTTTTTTTTTTCCCCAATCCACTGCTTTCCAGGGCACTCAAATGAGGGGAAAAGAGGAGTCAAAGCAGGGGCAGCACAGGACCTGCTCATCCCGGGGGAAATCTCTCCCTTGCTTACCTTGGGGTGGGGAATGATGTTGGGGGGGGGGCTGAGGGCAGCATGGCCACTCATCCTGGGGACAAGGCACCTTCGTGACCGGGGTGTAAGGGGCGTCAGGCAGGGGGCAAAGCTGGAATAGCAACACAGGGTGTTTATTTCTGCCTCAAACCCCGCTGTGAGACACCAACCCCCTCCCCTGCGCTGCTCGGCCCCCAGCACATAATTGGGGACAGCTTTGCTGAGCCGCTAAGCTCCCGTTTAAGCAGCTGAGCACAAGTGGCCGGATTTCAGCCAGCGCATCCCTCCGGCTGCTCATCCACCCAGAAATGCCGGGGTGGGGGGCCGGGTGCCGCCGTCCCCGCGGGGGCACAGCCGCCCCGGCTCTGCCTCGCCGCTCGCCCGCTCAGGCATTAACGCCGCCGTCAGCACAGATTAATTCTGCCCTGGGCTCCGCGCCGCAGCTGCAACACGAGGCCGTGGTGCACCAGCCCCCGTGTTTTGTGTAGGAGGAGCCTGGTCACATCCCGATCCCAAAGGGAATCTGCACAGGCTCGCTTAGGGATGGGTGTCCTCGCCAGGACAGGTTTATTGGCAGGGAGATGCGGGAGCTCACCTTTCTGTGGCCAGCAGCACCACGCGCGGCCGGGGCTGCCGGTGCTCTCGGTGCAGGCTCCACCCGGCCTCTCCCACTGCCATTCCCTCGGGAAGGATTTTGTGAAAGAGGTGGGAGCACATTCTGAGGCTCCACGAGGCTCTCGCCTTAAAATGCCCATTTTATTGCAGGGTGCATGCCCCCATCAGCGAGCCCATCACAACACCAGGGTGCTGGTGACATCCCTCCAGTTGCTCTTCCAGGCTGTGACTGTCCCAAGCCACTGCAGGGAGGGCTTTTCTCCTTGGGCGACACCATCGCTCAATCTCCGAGTTCACGTATGCAAAGAACAGCGTCGGCAGGAGAGACCAGGCAGGAGGCAGAGCCGTGTGAAATACTGGCGTGTTTATTGGTTGGCACTAGATTACAGCCCACACTCTCGGCAAACTGGCATCCACCAATTCAATTTTTTTTTTTTCAGTTTTTCACTCTTTTAAAGACAGTGACGGCCTCCCTCTCACACACAACTCAACAGAGGAAACCCCTCACGACAAGATCCCGCTGCACCACCCAGCTCCACACACGGAGAGCCCTCCAGCCTTTCTGGAGACACTGTAGATGAAAGGTCAGAATCATGTGGGGGTGTCCTGCACCTGCCAGCCAGGACTGAGCAGGAGAACTCCTGCATTGTCCAGAGGCTCCAACTGAGACGGAGCCCCAAAGGAAACAGAACGAGTTTTCTACTTCACATGTGGGACTTTGAACAAAGGTGTAAGAACGAGTCAGGAAGAAAGAGAAAAAGCATCCATTGCAATGCTCCGTTTCCAAAAGGCCTTTGCAGCTGCAAAGTGTTTCTGCAAACTGTGTAATTTATTGTAACCCTCGCATGCGAAATTCACCGGGAGATTAGAAACACCAAGTGCTGGAGTGAGGAACAGAGATCTGCAGCCAGGAGAATAAACCCAAACAGATTATGGGACTTACAAGTACAAAACCATCTTGAATTCACAGAGAATTGAGTACTTCACTTGCAACTCATTGAAAATCACTGAACATATCAGGCCTCTTTTAATCCTAACAAATCAGCCAGTTTGTTCTCTACATCGGTTTTCCTTCTGCAAACTTGCTGACACTTCCCTGTGAAAGCCAGGTGGCAGGAGCAGCACAAGAACATCCATGAGACATTCCAGCTGACCCCATGACAACCCAACCGACCCCCCCACATCCCAGCTAACCCCACCATCGCATGGAGCACAATAGCCAGGGATCCCTCAGCAGCCTCTGTGGTTGCCATCAGCCCCTACTCCAGGCCTGGACATTTGGATGACTTGGATAACATCCAGAAGGGTTCAGAACCCATTTTCCCTCACACCAAGGTCAGTGCCTGGGTCAGGCCCACCCTCAGTCGTGGGGGTGAGGTCGATGGTACCAGCACAGACACAAACCAGAGACAAAGCCCCACAGCTCTGACCAACCTTGGAGATTCCTTGTTTTGGGGAGGGATGGAAAAGCCTCAGACAACCATGGACAACCTCAAACACACCCATGGACAGGAGGTTGGACAATGGACCCTGGTCATTCATCCCTCACCTGGGGTCTGGGGTCCCATTCTCCTGATGTGGGGGGACTGCCAGAAGCCCCCCATGTACACAGAGCTCATGGAAGGACTGAGCAGCAAATGCAAAGATCGCTCCAGATTTTCTGATTTAATAAATATAAAATAGGACACACAGGAAATTCAACAAACACTCTCAGACCTCCCCAGGTTTCTGAGCCAACTCATCAAGTATAACATCAAAATTCCCATCTTCCCACAAAAAAAAAACAACAACCCCCTCCCAACAACAACAAAAAAACTCAAAAAAAAAAAAAACCAACCAAACAAAAAAAACCAAACACCAAAAAAACCCTCTATGGACTAGCACCAAAGAGAGATTGATAAATCTCCTAAATACAACTTCAGTCAGTCCAGTTCAGTTTCTTTTTCACCAGCTAGACCTTAGTTATGTACAGACCCCTGACACTACCCCAGCACAGCGCTCCAGGATCTCTGCAGCCCAGAGCAGCTGGATTAGTTCATTCCAAGGTTAGGAAAATGAGGATCACGCCCTGCGTGTGTCAGGGGCTCAAGGAGCAGCTGAGGGACACCTCAGCCATGAGGTCACCTCGTCCCTGCAGGGCTGCAGCCACCAGATGATGCTGTTATTGAGCGGGAGAACAGAGCCAGGAGGGAAAACCGAGCCTGGGAGCAAGACCAGAGCAGGCACTGGGTCAGCCACAGGGAAAAGCTCCTCACAGTGCATCAGCCAGTGCTTGGGGCAGGTTTGGCTGAAGATGCAGCTCCAATCCCCCCCCAGCACCAGCCACAGGCTCCACTTGGGAGGGTCAAACCACAAACCAACCCCTCAGCAGCCCCCAGTGCTTCTGCACAGGGGTGGATGCTGCACCAGCTGTGTGACAACACAAACACATCAGCTTGGGATAAAACAGAGAGAACAGGCGGGAAAACCTACAGCTCTTGTACAAGGGACACTCGCCGGACCTGTGCAGCCTCCAGGATTTTGATCCCTGCTCACAACCCATTCGCTGTGGAATGCTGAACACAGCTTCTGCATGGAAAAGCTGAGGCAAAGGCCCAAAGCCCCTGCTAGATCCGGGAAGGGAACTGAGGATTCCTGACATTCCCTACCCACATTTTTAGCCACTGAATACTTTGTGGCCACACAAAGGGAAAAAGCAACACTTGCAGATTCCAATCCCTTTTAATTTTTCATTTTACGAAATTTGCTTTAAGGCACATTCCAGCTGAGGGCGAATGAGCTGCCTCTGCTCTGTAGGAGAGTAGGGAAGAGCTCACAGCATCCATCTACACAGGAACAGAGCTGGTGGGAATGCTGATACTGCTGCTCCTTCCAGCTCCCAAACCCAGCTCCCACCTTCCCCCAGGACCAGGGCAGACAGCAGCAGGTTTGGGTGCTGCCTCTCCAACACCCACAGCTGGGTGACCCTGACATGCAGCCCTCAGGCTCTGCCCTCTTCTATTCCCAGAACAAACCCACCTGACTAAGCTGGAAGCAAACCTACCCGAGGAAACTGTCACCATGTCCCCTCCCTGCTGCCACTGCCTTGGTCCTGGGGAGGTTTTACAGCCCAAAGTTTAAAGCGTTTTTCAATTTGAAAAAAATCTTTTTAGTTTGCACATGTTAACTCCACCTCTAGGGAATGTTCTGCCTAATGCTGTACGTGGAGAGGTGAATGCCAAAGACTCAGAATTCCCAGTGCCAGGGCAGTTCTGAGCTGGGGTGTGCAGACCACACGGAGCACGGACAGCTCGGCCAGCGCTGCTGGGAAGTGGCAACGCTGCCCTGAGACAGGGAGAGGCACAGCTGTGACACTGAGGTTCCAACAAACCACTCAAACAATCCATCTTTGGGAAGCCACCAGAGGTACTTCTAACATCACTGAATTCCAGATTTCAGGGAGAATGGAAAAAACCCCTCCCTGCTTTCAATCTTCTCTCCCAGGAAAAGGCAGCACCTCCCAGGCCCAGCAGTGGCCCAGCCAGACAGCACCCACCACACAGCAGGGGAAATCCCAATCCCCACCTGGGATTCACCACTCTGAACTGCAAAAGGGCTCCTCCCTCTGAAACGTGCCTTTGAACAACCTCAGCGAGAGCAGAGCCACATCTGAAACCCAAACCTGCCCAACAACAACCACCTCAGTCAAGGTGCTGTGAGGGTCCTGCCACACGCCATCTCCAAGCTGCCGGTAACCAAAGAACCAAAATCCCTTCTCCACCACAAGAAATCCTTGTCTAGGAGAGACTCCGCAAAGCCAGAGCCACACAATTCCAGCTCTGCTGGGTTTCCTTGCACTCAGCTCTCTCTGCAGAGGGATGTCCACCTGCCTTACACATCGTGTAAGACCATCACAGAGGTTTGGGATCTGACAATTTCTGCTGAAAGAACCGAGCAGCACCTGGACACATGGGTACTCCAGGGGTGTCTTCCTTTTCTCCTGCTCCCATGCTGGTGTCACCAAACTGGCGCAGAGTTCCCTGCCCCTCGCTGGTGTACCAAGAGTGGGGTGCCCTTGGACCATCACAGGAATGGAAAGTGGCAAGGGAAGAAGGGACCCCATTAGTGACATCGCTGTGCCTCTAAGGAGCTGCAGAGGGACCCCCACGGCCCAGAGGTGATGAAGAGGAGCAGCCCCTCCTCACCTGCACCTCGCTCACACCCCAAACCAGCGCTCAAGACCTGCCAATGCACCTTGCTGGCTGTCTGGGGACACCCTCTGTTACACCCAGCTCCCAGACAGTACAGCCAGGCAGAGCCAGCCAAGAACTGCTCCCACGGCATGCTGAGACACAGAGTGATGTTCCACGTAAGGGCCAGGCCAGTCGAGGTAAGAATCCCACTATCCAACACTACCAGCTCGGAACACCACCAGTTTTAGCACAGCTGGGAGCCCCAGGCTCATCCCTTGGGATCCAGCACGCTCAGGACAGTGGTCCCAGCACGGAGACCAAGCAGCACCATCAGGGCTGCAGAACCAGAGCCACCCTCCCAGCAGCTCCCCTGTGCCTCACACAGACGGGGCGACGGTCAGTCCCAAACCAATTAACACCAGTTTAGATAAAACCACTCCAACTGCTGGGGGTGCAGCTGTACCAGCCCTAGAGAGAACCTCAGATGCTGAGGAAGATGGGAATTGTGTGGTGCAGGGAGAGGTTCAGGGAGCACAGGGCTCAGGCCTGGTGTGAAATCTGCATCTCTTCAATCAAGGCTATTCCTGCCCCAGGAGCCATTTCCAGTTACAAGGCATAACATCAGCCACTCCTTGGTAACAGCATCAATCCATGCCACATTAAAACACTTTCTTGGCACAATTTATTTTTTCTGACCCAAACAAATAAGCCATTAGCAAGTCATTAACAATATTCTACCCTAAATTGTCAGTTTAACAGCCCTGTAAAAACATTTTTAGTTTAAAAACAAAAATGTGCATGCTGCTGATATTAAAAGTGCAGTTACTCTTTCAGGAGTACCAGCTGTTTTGTTGCAAAGCATTTCCAACATACTAATCTGTACAGTAGAGACCAAGACTCGTTGAAGGCAGTAGATGGCTGTGTCAGGTGCCTCGCAGGGCGCGGGGACAGCGACTCTGGGAATTTCTTGGACACTTCCAGACAGAATATTCAAGCCCTTTTGAGAGTTTGGTTCAGGCTGACCAGCACATAGTGTAAAGGATTGTACATTCGTCTCTAAGTTGAAGTGAGCTGAACTGGTGTAATTTGGGCTCAATTCCAGACGCTTGGGTTTGAGCTACTCGTTGAATAATGGGCTGTTCCTTACGCGTGGTTTTCCATGTCAGCGATCACTGGCACTGCTTTTGGCCTTGCTACTCCACACCGATGAAAGCAGGGAGAACAAGGAAAGGAACAGAAGAGGATCTTAAAATGAACAGCTTCTTGCCAAACCAGCAAGGATACCATTCCCCCTTGTCCCAGGCTCCATGGATATTTCTATCAGATTTTCATATTGTAAGCGCTTCTCAGGAAGAGAGAAAACTCCGGAACAGTGAGTGTTTATTAGAATATTTTTTTGTTAAATAAAGAGCAGGGAAAAAAAAAAAAAAGGAAAAAAAAAAAAGTACTGCGGATTTAATTTCACATCTTGGCTCTGCTCTGACAAAGGAGAAGTTACTGAACTCAGCAACCACTTCTTGTCCCAAGCCAGGGATTAATTAATGCCCCTCCCAAAACTTGTACCTGTCCCAACCCACCCCCCCCCCAACCCCAACCCTTCCCATTTTATTTCCCAACTAGACAACACTGTTGGCAAATCAAGACAGCATGAAACTTACAGCAATAAAACAACAAACCCCCGTGTTGAAAGTGTGCCAACGCATCGGGGAGCTCTCCTGTGCTGCTCCCCCGGGAATGCCGCCTGCAGGAGGCAGCTGTACCTTTCTCGGAGGGCACACTCCGAGCACGCTCCGCGGTGCCACCGTAAGTGCTGCAGAACCACGGGACAAGAGACTGAACACCTGAATTCTCCCCCCCCGAGGGCTTCTCCTCTCGGCGAGCGCGCTCCGACGCTCCAGCACAAACCCCCAGTGTCCGGTTCAGCACGGCGTAAGGCATGTGGACGAGAGAGACACGAGCAGGACGCGGCGGGAGCGGGGGACAGCGTTGGTGAGCCGCACTGCAGTTTGTCTGTCCGACAAACATCCCAGTTTGTCCGTCCCCCCTGCGCCCCCGATGCCCGCCGCCATCCGGGCGCTGCCGAGGCTGTTTGGTTTTGGCCAGCGGTTCCAGAGCAGCTCCGCTCGCAGGGAAACGCAGAAAACATCGGCGGGAGCTGTCGGAGAAGCCGCAGGGATGTCTGCAGGTGATCTGAACTCTGCCCTCAACTTCAAGTGTCACTGCACTAAATCGGGAGATACTGGATGGGGAGTAAACTGGCCCAGCCACTAGCACTGTCACAGAACGTGTGTTTTTAAAAAACAGAATGAAAGGCAAACAGATTAATTATGAACCCTTCCTTTCAGAAGCAGACCAGGATTAAAAAAAAAAAAAAAATCCTGCAAAATTAAAATGTTAGATCCTCCATCTAAAAAAAAAAAGTTTATACAGATGTGCTGCGAGTGATCCCCACACGGGTCTGAGCAGCACCTTACAGTACAGACTAAGACTTGAAGAGCTGATCTCACATTGGAAGTCTTTTAATTAAAAAAAAAAAAAAAAAAAAAAAAGTGGCTCTGGCTGGGGTGACACAAAGGGGACACTTGGGACACTTCAGAGCACAAGGCAGAGGCAGGGCTGGCAGCCTCCAGGCCGTGGAGCGGAGTACCAGGAACGGGGCACTTCATGCACAAAATGTATTTTACAAAATACAGATCCAGAAACAAAACAAAACAAAACAAAAAAAAAAAAAACAAAAAAAAAGAGCAAAAAATGCCAACCAAAAAAACCAAAACCAACCAACAAATCATCCCACCTTGCACTAAATCGCAGCGCTCTGAACACTTGCTCTGCCCCAGGCGGCTGCCCATGCCTGGCATGAGGGAGGAGGCATGGAAACGGGGAGGGGAGGGAAATCCAGGTCTCAGTCTGCTTTTGGGAATTGCTCTCGCAGGGACGTCGTCAGTCATCTGATGTCGGACACGGAGCTCTCGGAGTACGGCGTGCTCATCACCGGGGTGCCGTTGTTGGCCAGACAGCCTTGCCTCAAGGTCTCAAAATACGAGGCCTGCACTGGTTTATGATACTGCAGAACTTTTATGGCATCCTCTATTTTAAACCATTCCCTTTTCCTTCCTGGGGGCAAAGAGAGAAAGCACTTGATGCAACAGAATGATGTTCTCTGATCTCAAGGGCCTCCCCCTCCAACCCCACACTGATAGCTCCCCATCCCCAGGGACAGGTGTTTGTTTAGGGCAGTACATCCCCTGTCTTGCATTTCTTAATTTAAAAACCCCATCATTTTGCTATTTCTGCAATTTCTATTCAAGCCAGATGGTCATTTTACAACAATTCACAACACACACACCAAGCACCACCCAATTTCCATCAGTTTGCAAGTGGACTTCTGTTTGCTGTGGACAGCTCTCAGTCCTTACTCTTTCCATAAAGAGCATGAGGAGAGTCACATTCCATTGCTGCAGTGCCATCACAAACCTGGTGGCAACAACAGGTTCATTTGCATTTGGGAATCCAATTTAGGTTCATTTCCATTTGGGAATCCAAACACAAAGATTTCAAAGATAACAGGGAATGATTAACACACACTGCCCACATGTATTTCCTCTAGTGTCAGACAGGACAGCTCTTCATGCTCTTTGCTTGGTACCTTCCAGTGCAAGAATTAAACACAAAATTGCTACAGAGGCAGCTGGACACTTAGTTGGCTTCTCCTGGACCAGAGAGGTGACAAACACAACAATTTCACCACCGTTTTTTTCCCAAGCAACCAAAGGACACACCACTGCAACTTTTCCCAATGACACTCACACAGACTCCAAGGGAATGCTGAGCTGACTTGTGATTTGTTTCCATCAGTTAATGCAGCAAACACCAAACTTACCAATATTGACGGAGTCCTCCCAGTCCTCCAACACCTCGGTGACGATGAGTACGTAAACATATGTCCTGTGCTTCCTGTCCCGGTTCTGGAAGGTAAAGGGGACAGAGTAACAACCAACCAACAGCAACAACAAACCTTTTTAGGCAGGAGGGCACTGGGTCACTGCAAGATGCAAGCTGCACCCCATGGGTGCAGCTCCTCCCACAGCACAACTCATTCTTAGCTACTAAAAACTGTTGGGTTTTAATCAGAGAGGTCTGAAAGTGTTAATAGGGACACCCAAAAGTGTAGTTCCTGATCTGTGGAGCAGTGGTTTGTGGACTGATGTCCTTACAAATCAGTTCCTCAGCTGGGAAGGTTTTGACCTGTTTCACGTGAGTTTGAAGGAGTCAGTGACAGAACAACAGCAAGAAGAGCCGTGTCTGGTACCTGCCAACTGTGCCAGGTGTGGCTGTGAGTGCTAAAAATGAATGGGGGACCCCACTCCCCAGCTTTTGGCAGCACCAAGAATATTCACCCACATCAGTTATCCCCAGTGATCTCAATGAAGTGCCCATTGCAAAGATCAGAATTGCTGTGCGGGTGTGTTTTTATTTACCAGGGACTTTGAAGTTTGCACCAAACCAGCAGCACCCGCTCACTCCACAACCCTGCAGAGCCATTGTTATTCCAAGATGATTTTTTGCAACCAAATTTCACAGCACCCACATCTGAAACTTACCTCAAAAATTCCCACTAATCTTCCTAACGTCCCTTTCACTCCAGCCTAGGGAAGTTCAAAGAGAAAAGAAACATGCTTTAACAACAGCTCAGTACGTGTTTCCTACTTGTTGTGCAGGACCAGTTCCTTTAGGACAGGAAGCAAACGCTCCAAAATTCTGCTTTGTCTTAAACCAACACAGTCACAAGGCAAAAGACAGAAACGTATCCTGAGCACTCAACATCCAAGCATTCCCAGGGTTTTTTTTTTTCTTGTTTTCCTACATTCAAACAATTTTGCATTCAATCTGGAGGAAGGAGAAATATTTGAGGAGTCACTCCTTGCATACCAATACAGTCCTCGTGACCAGAATCTCCTCTGCAGGTTATTACAGCCTGAGCAGAGAAAACTTTGGCTTTGGGGTTTCGCAGTTCTACCCCTTCAAAATCAGAGTTTAAGGAAAAAAAGTATGTATAAGACATTCATTTACACTCCAGGAATGTAAGTGACAGCTTTCAGGTATTTCAGGGGTGTCCTGCACACACCTGAAACCAGCCAATACAAACACAAAATGCCGTGAAGTGGCCCTGGCAGCAGGAACAAGAGGGCTTTGGATAAAACAGAAAGGGCAGAGGCACACTGAAATAAAGCTCTTGAATCAAGCAGCGACACAAATCAAGATATCTAAGCAACAGCTTTTTCTGTTTGAAAACTATTGAGGATGTACCACTCCATCACATTTAGTGTCCCTTCTGGTACCTCTCTTGCTGGCTCCCTCCCCACCCTCCTCAGCTCTCCGTGTAAAATCCCAGCCCACTCTCCTGCCCTTGCTTTATATTCCCTCTGTTTTATGACTGTAAATGGCTGGAACTCAAGTGCTACAGACAAGATGAGATCTTGCTCCATGATTTAACAGGTCTGAACCAACCCACACAGCCTGGCACACAACCCAGCCACAACTGGGAGGTAGAGTCGGCTCAGTCTCCGGCAGCTGGAACACATCCCATGAGCAGCCCAGGGAAATTGTGCCTCTTGCAGATGAGATACAGAGATCTGATTATGCCAGGCTTCTCTTTTTCTTTTTTTTTTTTTAAGATGTTTGAGTCACATTAATGATATGACAAATTCTCTGTCCTACTGACTGGCTGCTGCACAGTCTCGTGCTGTCAGAAAGGAAGAACTTTCTTTAATGAGACAATTTTCCTGGTTAAGTTCCAGCCTTACTGCATGAACAGGTACCAAACAATCCAGCCAGGGCACACCTCACTCGTGCTTCCACAGGGTGCTGATGTGGAACTGCCCCAGGAGCAAAGGGTTTGGTGCTCCCTCACTACAAGCAGTCACAGAAATCTATAAATCCTTTCGGTAACACACTCACTGAGCTCCGTTTCTAGGAAGCGAACCAACTGAATCTTCCATTTCATTTTTGGACGCAAGCTTTATTGTCTCACCAGTACCTGTGACATCCTGCTCTGCCCAGAGGTGCCTCGCTGCCTGTGACTCCGGGGGCTATTTCTGGAGTGAGAGGCAGCTCCACGAAGGAGCAGCAATTCCAGGAAGGTCGGTGCCGCGTGCGCAGGACGGGCCGGGCAGAGCCCGCCTGACCTTTGCTATTCCACCTCCTCTGCCAACCCCGCTGACCTGGGCTCAGCCTTCTCCCAAGGCATCTGGAATGCAAATGCTTCAAATGCATTTCCCTCAAGGAACTCCTTCAGCACTGGGGTTTATTTTTGGTGAAGCCGTGTTCAACAGGCAGCAGTAACACAGGGAGGAACTGGAGGCTTCCACCTTCACAACATATGGACAGGAATGCATTAAAAGGTGAAGCATTATCAAATATTTCAGGAAAATAACTGGCTTAAGCCAATGCTTCACTGGATCCTGGAAAAGGTCGTTGAATTTCTGCTCTCTCTACCTGTAGGCACTGAATCAGAAGCCAGGGCTTTTGTTGTGGTGGTTTAGTGAACTCTCAAGTCTCAATAGAAATAAATTTATCTCCAGGCAACTGGCCAGCCTGGAGACGAAGGATGAATTCTGCTCAAGCAGCCTCCCAGGCAGTTTATCCCAGCTCCAGAACTGTGCTGGAAGTAGCAGAGGAAGGTGAGGAGCCCTTCCTTCTGTGCTGGTAAAGAGAAGCAATGGAAATAACGCTGTCTGCAAACCAGGATCCTCCTGCTCTGTCCTGCCTGGTCTCATTTGCCCAAAAAGGCACAAAAAATGAGGCTGAGACAAACATGTCTTGTAGAAAAATCATGTTGAATTATCATCAGACAACTGGAGAAAGCTCTTAAGCTTTGCTTCACGCACAAACTTCTCCTGTGCAGTTGTAAATGGCGACACAAAAGAATGGTTTGGTTTTAAAAAAAAAAAAAAAAAAAAAAAAGGGGTTGATTTTATAAAGCAAGTTCTTACCAAAGCCAGCAAAACACATCAGCCACTGCTCCTGGGGGCCAGTGCCTCTCTCAGCCCATTTTCCAGGCACACTGGATTTTGAAGACAACATACAGGACACCCAACACCAACAGGATTGTCATACACCTGTTTTTGATAGAGCACTAAATTCCCACACCAACAGAGAGCTGGTCTCTGTACAATGGAACAAACGAGCATGTGAGTGGAATTCACAGTCTCGCATAAATTTCTAACATAAAAGTTGCCCAAGATACCTGAGAAATTAACCTAAAGCTGTTATTACTAACAAGTCAAGCTTGCTAATCAGCAAGAGAACTGCCAGGCTCCTCTCTGGGCAAGCTCCTCATCTCTTCCTTTCATATGGGCCACGAAAATTTTCTTGAAGAGTTAAAGCATAGTCCCAGGCTCACCCAAGACTGCAGCAGGGTCTAAATCTTAATTTGCAGTAGATGACTCAGGAATTTTCTCCTCGATAATAAACGAATTGAGAATGCTGTGCCCTCCTGGGCCAGAACAGTGAGTGAGGCAGAGGCAGCACAATTGATTTTGTGCCCCTCTAAGTGCTGCAATCCTCAAAGTACATGGAGAATCTTAGGAGGATGCTCCTGAACTCATTAGCAGGGGTAGGAGAGCAGCAGCACCAACTGTTCCAGGTGCAGGTGTAGAAACAAGGCAAGGCAATCACACAACAGGATTCCCTGGGAGAGGCATACTCAGGTATGAGAGGACACGCAGAGCTGGCAAAATGAGCTTTTTCCCTGCTCTGCTGATCTAAATCAGCATCCAGGGTCCAGGGGAGGAGGAAAAGGCAGTTTTGGCAAGAGCACATCAGCCACAGACACTGCCAGAGCCAGCTGCCTGCCCAGCACACACTCCAAATCCCCACTGCACCCAGAGGGGTGGGCTGGGAGCTCAGGACAAGGAACAAAAACCCGGAGGAAATGAAGCTTTACTAGTTCTGCTGCTCACGGAACAACTTGTTTTAATAAAGAAAAATTACTGAAGGCATCCAAGAACAGCAGGTTCAGGTTTCAAAGCTGAAAATAAGTTGGGGTCAGATGCAAAAAGCAGCCTGCAGCAACACCATCTGTTCCTTGGGACAGCTTTTATTTCCTTCCATCTGAGCTAAGGAAAATGTGGGTTGGAATTTCAGCTATTTTACTTTGCTCTATTAGGCTCAAAGCCTGCATCTACTACAGATTACTGCTGGGCAAGAGGACTGTGGTGGAACACCCAAATCTTTGCTCTAAGACCTGCATTAGTGAAGGTGCAAATCCCACCCAGGAGGGCTGTGGACACGTTTGAAGGATGCTGATTCCAGGCCAGTTGGGCAAACTCTGCTGTCTCTGAGAGGGTCAGACTCATTCATCTAATTCTGTAGTGCGTGACACCTTTATTTGCTTCTACACTTGTGAAATAGAAATGAAATTCCATGTCAGAAGGAAGAACGTTCAGACAATGCACTCGTTTTTGTGAAGTCTGAGTACACAGGGGAAGGGACAGTGACTTTGAGCCACTTGCACTGGGTATGACCAGCTAGGAGGAGTTCAAGGCCATTATCTCATCATTCATCTGTGGGCCCTGCAGTACTTTTAAACAATCTTCCTATTTTAGCACTGAAAGATATCAATATCTGTGTTCTAAATCACTAACAAAATACATGAAACAGGGAAGATTATCTATAAAGCATGCTTAGAAGAGGGGAAAAAACCGTTCCAGCAACCAGATCAAAGCACTGCCATGATGGACTACTCCTGATATTGGCACCAACTGCCTGTTTGATCACAGATCAAGCACAGTTTACCTGGCTTTTGACTCCCATGAAGAAATCACAACTACCACTCCTGCAGTGTTACAAAATTTGACATTTACTAAGTATTTAAAGGTCAGGATGTGAAGAATGCTCTAAGTGAAAAATGAACTGGTGCTGAGTTTCACAGATGAATGTGGAGGCTTTTTTCAATGTCACTCTATAATAAGTTTAAGGCATCTATTTCTAAACCATGATGTTCACCAGTTGCTCACACCCATAAAACCCCCTTATTCCTAAGCAAAGAACACACACCATGAGCACCAAGACCTGTTTGAAAAGGGCACACACCTTCCAACAAGGTGAACTTCAGAACACACGTGGAGTTCCCAGCTCTGTAAGACTGACTACAGCACTTCTCAGCAACCTGTCAGAAATAAGAGGGTTGACTCTGACGAGGCTGCTCTGACCCAGAGCTGCTGTGTGTCTGCTGTCACTCTGCACAAACAATGCCCAACAATTCCAGTCACTTCCAATTTCCTGCAGACAATAGGAAGCATGACAAGTGTTGGTACCTGTCTACTTTAATACTTGTGCTGGTACAGACTAATATAGATAAGGACTACTTCAAACTAGGACAAGGACTTGAACTCAAACTGGGACAGAGGGATCACAGCCTTCACTCAGAATCAACATTTCATTTTTGGAACATAAAGAGGGAAAAGTTGGGTAACTTTAGGTGACAATTATTCCAGCAGTAACATGGATAAACTCAAACACATCCACAGTAAAATTAAAACAGTGAATGCAGAAGTTAAAATGTTCGTTTTGGGAAGCATGTTTTGGAAAAAAAAAAATGCACACTATGCAAAAGAGAATTAATTGAGAAGAGACAGCCTATTGTCATCCTCAAAAGCCACAAGCAACAGGAAGGGTCACAAGTTCTTACAGCTCTTCCAACTGGCTCTTATGAAAAGTTGGAAAAGGCATACCAAAGTCCAGGAAAGAAACCCCACACATTTCTCCCACACCCTTGAGCAGCACTGCTCATTGACTTGGGGGAAACTGGATTTTGCCTCTCCCACCTCGAGCAACAAACTGGAACTGCTCAGCTAACCTGTGTCCCCACGAGTGGCTGTCTCAGGAGAGAAGCAAAGACCTTAAACCTACTCAGAAATCAGCCTCAGCTCCAACCAACCCCAAAACACCTGGATCCGCATGGAAGGGAGAGCAAGGGCTCCCAGCAGCCTCCTGAAACGCTTCCTGCCAAACCAACAGAATTAACTGGGAAAGTGGGTGCTCCTGTCTTCCCCAACACTCCTATTGTGCTCCAACAACATCCCCCTGCAGGAAACAAATATCTCCTGGAGTGTGAGGCCGGGGATGTGGAGGATAATTCTGTGTTTGTAGATCCTCAGCAGCAGCACATGAGCACAGCCCATCTGGGGAAGGCCTCACATCCTTAAAGCTCTGCCAGTACCACAGGCAGCAGCAGGGCACTCATGTCAGACAGCTCCATGTCAGCTCCTGCACCTGCACCGCCCAGGGCTGCGGGTGTCCAGGGGAGCCAGGGGTGCCCAGGTGAGTTGGGGGTGCCCAGGTGAGCCGGGGGTGCCCAGGTGATTCCCAGGTGCTCCCAGCGTTCTGAGCTGCCGCCGTTCCGTGCTGGGAGCAGCCGGGCAGAGGTGCCTCGCTGGGCAGAGCTCACCCCTGCCAGGCTGCCAGGGCTTGGGTTACAGTGGCAGTGGGCACCGCTCCACGTGAGCAGGGAACACCAGCCGAGGAGTGGATTATCTCAGCCAGCCCAAACCAGTTCCTGCGCGGCCGGGGCCGTGCCAGGGCTCCCTTCCAGCCAGCGCTGTCATGGAAAGAGCTCTCAGGGCGCTGCTGCCCGCCCAAGGAGTGCTCCTGCACATTTATTTTAAGGGTTGAGAGGCAAAGCTCTGCACCTCCTGAATGAACCCTGGACTTCTGTAGCAAATCACTTCATTATTAATAATGCTTGGGCTGAAAAGCAGGAGGCTGCAGCTAAAAATATTTCTATTGTTCTGGTTACCCTCACTTTGGCTTGTAAAGCAGTTGAAAGGTTGCCGAGTTACTGGAAAAGCAGGAGCTGGGTTATGAGCTGGAAATAAAATTTGCAAGCAGCAATTCCCAGTATTAGAGGGACCTATTTAAAATAATAAACTTAAACTGTATAATCTCTTTCTGATAAACTGCTAGATTATAAAAACATCCAAAGAGAAACACGCAACTCGAGATCTGCCGCATTTGGTTAGTCCAACAGTCTGAATATTCAGAGTTTTGTTAGACAGCAGCAGGTACTTCCAAATAATTCAGGAAGAAACCTGCATATACCAGACAATTCAATAAAGCAGCTAGAGGAGAAGCTTCCTCCCAAGTCCCATCAATTAGCTCTTGCTTTCTGTTCTGCTCAGAGCCCAAAGATTTATAACCCTCTTGAAAGCATTTTTAATCCTGCCTTATGTAACTGTGAACCTACTTGGCCATTCCATCTATAATCATGCAATCGTTTCTGAACCTAAGCATCTCCCCAACTGATTAATATTCAGATGCAAATTCTAAAGATGTGTTTTACATACACTGCAGTCAACTGCCATTTGCTGCCTTTACACTTCTTACGAAGAAAAAAATTGTTCTGCCAGCTTTAAGAGAAAAATGTGCCTTCCCTCTACAGCCCATTGATCTGTGTTTGATCTGCTGTTTGATCTTCTTCCTGAAACAGCTTCAAGCAAAAAAAAGAAAACAAACCAACCAGCCCATGCACACTTTTAGGAATTGCTGCTGCTAACTTATGGCCTATTTCACTTCTTCACATAATCCTCACTATGTATTCTAAACCAAAACATACTTAGATCCCTGTGTTTGCAGTGGTTTTAGTGGCTCCAAAGGTTTTATTTCTACCTTCTACCCAAGTAGTAGACAGGTCCACAAAGGTACAGCTGAATTTTGAAGTTCTCTGACAGAGAAAATGACGCAGAGACTATATATATATTGAGTGCCTAGAGCTGAACTTTACTTTCAGTTAGAGGTACCAGGCAAGGACAAGTTCATTCCAACTGAGAGGTTTAATTACATTCCCATGCTGTCTTTATTCAAGACTCTCTTTTTCTGCCACAGGGGATGGGGATATCACCAGTGACTCTGTCTCCCTCTCCACCTCCGGAGAAGAAGGAAGAGTGCTGAAAACAAACCCAGAGAGGCTGACAGGGCAGGGTGAAGGCACTCACCTCCTCACAGACCTCGCGCACGGCGGCCACGCCGGGCTCCTCCTCGGGCTCCATGCCACCCCCGGGGACGATCCATCGGTCCGGATGGCGACTACTGCTCACCAGCAGCACCTGTGGAGAGCAGAGCACAGCTGATGGGGCACCCCCAGCGCTCCCCCTCAGAGCTCAGCCCAAGGGCAGAGATTGTCTTCGTGCCTCACACACCCCCAGATACGACCCACCCAAGGCGAGGCCTTGCCACCGCTCGCTTTTCCCTCAGCCCCATCCCCACAGCCGTGGAAATTCCATGAGCAGTGACAACCAGGCACTCCCACACTCTGTGTTACTTCAGCCACTGCCTCTCCCTGCTCTGATGCATTGCAGGAAAAAGTCCTTGCACACCAAAACACTCCTTAGCGCTGGACACAGCAGCACTGACAGTGTGAGCTCACTGCAGGGTCCTCAGGGCTCGGGATACACCTCAGGCAACAACAGAAATGCACAGATGCTGCTCAGCACCTCCACTCTTTGCAGAAGTACCTGAATTTAATTATCCTGGTGCCTTTGGCCTTGCCTGTCCCTGCAGTTCTGTCACTAACAACATGTACACATCCAGGAACTCCCACTGCACTATTTATGTGCAATTGTCTGAGCACAGATTCTCAGCCCCACTGTTCGGCACTTCTTTTGCAGGAGGCACTGAGGAGTTCAGCTCTGGAGCCAGCACTTGGCTACTTTTGGCTTAGAGGAGGTTCTTCAGTGAGATATAAGCAAAATAAAAGCCTATATTAAATCTATTTAAAATTAAAACCCATTAGAAAAGGGCTGCACAGGACAGATTTTTGTGAATGAGAAACATGGTTCAATCATCTTGAGAAAAATGGTTCAACCCTCTCCCCAGGAGGGATTCACCATACACATGCTTTGTGGCAGGTTTTCTTGAAACAGTATTTTTTATTCCAGGGTAATTCTGCTCTGTAGAAGTTCAGATTCTGATTTGTCACCTCCCAGGAAGACAAACTCTAACTAACACTCTCAACTGGCTGCAGACTGTCCCGAAGAACAGTGAGACACTGTGCTTATTAAATCTACTTGCAATACATCCATGAGCAGAGATGGAAACTTAAAACAACACTAATACTGTTGTCCAGCTCTCAAAACAAAGCTCGTTCATTAGAGTCATCCTGCTGTACTTCATCATTTCACTGGCACAAAGCTCGGAGCCAAAGCGACTTGCTCCAGAAACTTTCCAACATACCAGTCCAATTAGGTTCCAGGCCAGCTGTAACAGTGTCAGACATTTGGGAGTTACACTGAAATCCCAGGCTTTACTGGGGAAACAGTGATCTGCCATGTGGATATGAAAAGATTTGCACTAATTACCCAAAGGAATCTACCTACAGAACTCAAAATTAAAACTTCCAAAACAAAAACAAGCACAGGATTTCCAGGGTTTTTCAGTTGCTTTATCTTGAAAATTCTCATCTGCCAACTAACAAAACTCATATTGGAAACTGCAGTGAAGCTGCATGGGCCACCTCAGCTCCATGGGGGATGGTGTCTGCCCCATCCTCTGGCCAGGCTGTGACAGAGCAGCACTCGCTTCACAGTGACATCCCAAGTGTTTGGCCCTCTCCAAGTGGAAGGCAGAATTCTTTTCCCCCAGGCATCCAGTCCATGTAAAACACCATCAGAAAGCCATGCCTAAATAGGGAATGTAAACTTCATTCATCCTCAGAGCCCTTGGGACAGTTGCCAGTCCCTGCCAGGCCATCCCCAGCCACCTCAGTTTGCCACTGTGCCTCCTCCTTGCACAGTATTTGACTTCTGCTCCATCCTCACTCATCATCCACAAGAGCTTGGACTCCAATTCCTGACTCCAGGTCAGTCGGTGATTCTGAGGACAAAGCTAAAAGAGCAGGAACAGCCATTTCAAGTCCACCTTTGCTGCCAGGTAAGGAAGCACCAGCTCTGCCACTTCCAACTGCAACTTAGAGCTCCAGCTCAAGGCGGGGGAAAAAAAAAAGAGCATAAAAATACTAAAAAAAAGCTGCAAGAACCAGATCTTTGAAACTCAGCACAGCACATCTCACACCGCTGAACTCCTGCCACCTTCCAGGCGTGAGAACAAGGATCTGCTATGGAACCCTGGACACAGATTGCTCCAGGAAACCTGCTCGGGCTGAGACAATGCCTCAGCAACACACCAAGAGGAACTTCTGGGTGTAAACAATGGTTTGAGGCAAAGTAAATTAACTTCAGCTGCTCTGGCAGTTGAGCATTTTGTGAATAGAATTAACATGAACAACCCTTGCTGGGAAGGAAAAACCTGTCATTCTCACACTTTTATGTAATCAGACTATTTCCTGTTTAATAAAAAGGAAATCCCATCAAGAGAGCGCAGGAAACAAGCCCTACAAGGTCATTCTTTTAAAACAACTTCAAACAGGATATTGCTACCAATGAGCTCTCCCAAGACAAAGGGGCTGAGTTCCAAATGAAGGGGAGACATTGCTGTGTTGGGAAAAAAAAAACCAACAAAAACCACACTTCCAACACCAGTCCTGGATTCTGATACATGCAATGCATTCAGAGGGACCAAGGGAAAAGTTGTCATGTTGATCATCTGAATCCCAAAAAGGTTTGGGTTCAAAGGGACCCTGAAGCCCATCTCATTCCACTTCCTACCACCTTCCAGTAGACCAGCCCAGGGTACAGTTGGCTTTTTAGCTCATTAACTTCTTCATTACATAAGTAATTTTTATTTTAATACGTTCTAAAGTAGTTAATTGAATTTAAACAGCCATCAAAAAATAAAACCGAAATTTACTTATGTTTTTAAATCAGGCTAGAACACGTAGGAAGGTCAGACATTTCCATTTTATCCTCGCCAGGCAACTGTGTTTAAAATGGCTACGGAGACTCTTGGCCTGCCAGGGATTTTGGAGTTGGATTTTGGAGCCACGTCTTGCAGACTTTTTGGAAAAGCATTTGCAGGTAACACGTCACAAGGCCAAGTTGTGTTCTCCAGGATTTCAAAGACAATTATGTCATTTCAAAGCAGGGAAATGAGCAACACAAGCCTCTCTGGCAAGGCAGGAGGTGGCCCTGCTGAAACTCTCCCACACAATCCCCCACAAAAGAGAAAGTTTAGAAAAATAAGCCAAGTTTGAAGTGTGCAGCAGGGGCTCAAGCAGAGCCTCATAGCAAGAACCTTCAAAGCTGCACGCAACAAACAAATCCAAACAAACCTGAGCAGTACTAACCCCGCCTGGAGGAGACAGGAAACACACCAAGACATCTAAGGCTGCCCAGCCAGCCACGTGGAATAAGGAGTTCCATGGGAAAAGGGGTAAAGAGTTTGTCCCCGGGATAAATCTGAGCATTCTCCATACAGAACACTGAATTTAAAACAACCTACACAAACCTGCTCTATCCACATGGAGGGGGTTTTCTGTCTTTTTTTCACAGGAATAATGGGGTTCTGCAAAGCAAAAACTGGGCAACCAGGATCAGGCAGAGAATTAACTCCCCATTTGTGGAACAGGGAAGGAAAAGATTCACAGGTTGTTCCACTCTGTGGTGGATTTAAACAACATTCAGCACCCATAAATAAAACAAGAGCGGCTACACCATAAGGAATACGATTCCTCGAAAGGCTCCACAGCAGCATTTGAACACAGAAAGGCCCACAGCCCTGCGAGAAGCTGGGCCACAGTGTGAGTAGAAAATGAGCTGAGAACCTTCCAGACTTCCAGGAAAAGCCAGTGCTGCCCACCTGTGCCAGCCAGGGCCTGGCAAGCTGGCAGCCAGCACAGGGAACAGCAGGCAAGATGTTAAAATCCGGGGTCTGGCCCAGCAGCCTCCTGCTGCCAGCTGATCCATAGCTGCTGCCTCCTGACACAGCCTCTGCACTGCCTTACAGGCTTCCCCTCAATATTTTCAGGCTTCCCCTCAATATTGACATGCTCTCTATCAATACTGTCGTGCTTTTTGTCAACATTAAGCCATAAATCACATCATCTGCACAGCGACTGAAGCACAACTCTCCCGGCATTGCACCTCATTTCCCACTCCAGCATCATTTATCAGAGCACAGCCTGCGAGGAAACGCTGCCGCAGAGGCTGCAGGAGCTGGGAGGAGAAGATGGCTGACTGCAAGGCTTTTGCTGTTCAATCTGCCTTTGTCTCAAAGTTTCAGTTTAAAATCAGTGTGCTCCCATGCGCAGATCCCAGAGCTGGCGCTGTGTCCAGCATAACAAACACCTTGGGTGCTTCACTCAAAATTAACAAACATTCTCCCAATGCCCAAAGATCAGTACTGCAATGCTTTTCTACCTGACAAAAGTGGGATGTTCATTTGACCACACCAAACCACCTTTAAACCCTACGACCAAGCAAAGGGTGAGAACGGGAGGAGCAGAGGGGAGAAGGGGGACACTGCTGTCACCAAAGCTGTGCAAATTTAATCTCATTTCCCCGGCAGCAACGCAGCCTCGAGGACTCCCCAACAAATCACGTGTTTTGCCAAACTGCAAAGGCAGGAGGGCCCCAGGGCGCACGACAGGGCTTACAGGAGGGCTTCTCCCACCCTCTTGCTATTCCAGGCACGTTCTGGAGCTCGCACATGGTCGGAGTGAGTCCAGCCGGCGGTCAGCAGGGCTACAGCCGGCCCTGCACCTGGCAGGGTCAGCAGCTGGGACCACAACACGCTCTCACCCTCTCACCGGCCACAGAAATCCTGCCCATAACAGCCTGTCCTGCCAGGAGCATTCCAGCTCCTCAACAGGATACGTTTCCTTAGACAAGTGTTATTTTTGCATGAGCACCTGTACCAGGCTCCCTGGGATAATGGGATTTAACCGACAACACGGGATCCAGGAGCTGGAGGTGGGAAATTCACGGCAGGACGAGCAAAAGGGAAGGGATTCGCGCTAGAAAACTTGACAAAAGCAAAGCACAAGTTTTGAAATGGGAGCAAGAGGTGAACTGGAAGAAGTTCAAGTCATTTCAAGTGCTTGGATCGCACCTACAGTCCTATAACCAGAGAGGAAAAAATACAGCAGATTTCTGTTGGTTTTTAGGCTGCTGGTTAGAATAACAATAATAAATCACCGTGCACGGCGCTGCTGCTCTGGCTTCAGAGCTCCACAGGTCCTGTTACTGCTACTGCAGCGCTCCTGCGACTCCAGAGCCGCTGCCTGCTCCTACCAGGGAAGAACACAACCCCAAGTCCTCCCCCTCCAGTGAAATTATGGTTCAGATAACCACAGAAATTATCTGCAACATGCCTTCCCATGCTTCAGGAGCAGCTGAACCGCCTGCAGCAGCAGCCGCTGCTTTCAGGAGCCGAGGGTTGATAAGGGGCACTCCCAGAGAGAGACCCCAAACCCCAGAACCTATTTCTGCCTGTCAAAACCAGTTTGGTGACCACTCAGTGCTTGCACAACTTGTCAGGGCGCACCTTCTTCAGGAGAAATGCTGGATTGTAAAGTGCTTTTTTGAGTAAGGGAGGGAAAAAGCAACACATAGGTATTTGGGCTTTTTACAGAGCCCAAATGACTCTGGCTGTCAGCACCTTCACACTGTTCTGATTAGCCACCCTACTCAGGAAATACAGCACACACAGACTCTTGGGAAGCTGCTCAAATGTAAGTAGTTAATTCTACACACAGCATCAATATCTGTCACTTGCAGGAGGAGAAGTGACCCCTGAAAGATCTAACAAAAATCTACCCAGCAGGTAATTGTATCCCTCCAAATTTCACAGATTAACGTGAAATTTCTGAGAACAAAGAGTCAGTGAGCAATATCCAGTGGCAGAGACAGGAATTCTGAAACAAACAGACACAAAATTTGAGAGATCTTTGACTGGCCTGAGCAGTCGGTCCTTCAGCAGGGCTGAAAACGAGCAAAGAAAACAGAGGCCCTGCTTCCCAACCACTGGGTGTCACCTACAGCATTCCCACACGGGTGTTTGCTATTTATAAGGCAGAACTGAGTTTGTTAATTTTGCACTATCCAAGCAAACCAGGAGAACTCTCCTTATTTTACGAGAATGGACAACTCCAAGTGCATGCTTGGGGGTTTTTTTGTGTTTTGTTTTGTTTTTTTAACTAAGAAACTAAGAGTTGATCTTCCAGATTGTGAGAGACCATCAAAGGAAAGATAAGATCCCCTGGCAGCAATCCTTGCTGGGTGCACCCCCAAAAGCTGGTACCTGTCTCCACGCTGCAGGAGTTTGTCTGAAGAGTGCTCAGATGAACCAAGTCAGGCAACCGGGCATGAAGCTTTTTTTCTTTAAAAAGAGGAGGGTACAGAACACACATGGAGAGGAGAAAAAGGTAGGAAAAACAGCTCCTAGGCAAGCAATAAATGGATGCGAGGTAGAAGAGATCCCAAAGCAGTGTTCTGCAGAGAACAGACACAGCCACCACTGTTGGGTCCTTCTCCACACACCCAGGGCGGAGCACACCCTCCTTCCACAGTCATCACTTTTCCCTGAGCTGCAGCCGAACAAAACTGACTCAGTTCTTCAGTTTCACAACAGCTTGCCCAGCTTCCAGTAAATGAAGTGAAAATTTAACGATTTTCATTCTTTTGTTGTTTGGGAAAGTACAAGAGACCATGGAATTGCTTGTAATATTGTTTAGTGACAGCTGCTTTTGTGAGAAGGCAAAACACTTTTTAAGATGAAGGTTTTGCAGAGGTTTATCCATGCTCCTGCTCTTGGAGAACACAACCTACAGATTCTACACAATCTACAGGGCTGAAAGGGACAGGAGAAGCACAAGCAAGAGATCCACTCCCAAGCTGGCCCCTATCCCCCTGGAGATGTGGTAACAGGTTTGCAACAGACCAGGAGAACTTCACTTGGCTTCAACCACAACCCTTTTATGCACCAGGTGGGAGCACACAGCCAAGCCCAGCCATCAGAACAG
Source organism: Chamaea fasciata (assembly GCF_029207755.1). Classification (NCBI taxonomy): domain Eukaryota; kingdom Metazoa; phylum Chordata; class Aves; order Passeriformes; family Sylviidae; genus Chamaea; species Chamaea fasciata. Next base: position 3,409,688 of record NW_027094110.1, read on the forward strand.
GGATTCTGAGGCTGTGTTCCGTGGAAAGCAGGATGATCACATGATGCTGGGCTCACTGACATCCCAACAGTGAGGCACTCCGAGTGGTTTTAGCCGTTATTGGTCTACACCGGAGCCAAGGCACAGGGGACAGCCCAGGAGCACCTCGTGATCCCCACCACACTCGGCGGGTTCCAATCCCAGCTCTGCTGTGTTACATCACAGCTGGAGTAAAACCGGCCCAGGGGAGGCCAGAAGGAAAAAGAAAAAAGGTTCGTTTGCATTCCAATGGCTTTCCCAGGGGCCACCCGGCCCAGCTCTCCCCGTGACCACCGTGACCACCGAGGGCTCGGCGTGTGCCAGGGCACCGGCCCCTGGGTGAAACCTCTCTTCTCCCGGCTACATTCAGGCTTCATTCACCGCTTAGAAAAGATTCTTCCCGAGGCATTTTCTCCAAAAAAAAAAAAAATAAAAATAAAGTCTTTAAAAACGCCCGTAGTTAACGAGCAGCTTGTCCTTTCACAGACACAATGTGGGCATGTTCAAACCCGCCGCTGCCCCAGCGGACCCACGGTGCCTCTTTATCCCTGACAAAAAGCACCCGGAGCAAGGCTCCAGCTGCTGGGGCACACTCAGGCGTGATTTCTGGGATGTTTCCTCATGGAAACAGCCGGTCCACACAAAAAAACCAAACGTGTGTTAGGTAAAAATAACACCCCGGTGGCAATGCTGAGAGAAGGGACGCCCCAAGGAATGAACGCAGTGAGTGACTCCAGAGGTGCCACAGACTTGGGGGCTCTCCCTCTCCACACTCTCCTTCCACAGTTCTGCAAATATCCCGGGAGTTCAGTCCGTGTGGGAAGATGGGAATAGCAAAGTCCTGGCGTCTGGCTGCCAGAAGGTGCTTTGAAGTCTGTTCCCACTCTCTGAATGAATCCTGCTGCTGCCCCGGCTCTCCCCGCTGCCCAAGCAGGTGGATCGTGGTTTGGGAAACCACACACAATTTGGGGAGGGTTCCACAATGCCCAAAAAATGCACTTTTTTTTTCTCCATTTCAGATTCAAATTGAAATGAATTCTCCCTGTGCTGCTTTTTAAAGCAATATATAACAAAGGCATCTTTTCAGCCAAAGTTTGGTCTTCCAAAAACGTTCCAGAGCTTTTTTTTCAAGCCCAAAAGCAGCGGCCTCCAAATGCAATGCAGAGACAATGTGCGACCTCCAGCAGCATAGGGAAAAAATAAATCACTTAAAAACTAAAAAAAGAAGAAAAGCATTTTTCTGTTAAGACTCTTTCTCTGCAAATGTAACACCAAACCAAGGACATGGTGTTTTATCAATCACCAGGGATTGCAAAGATTTCAAAGAAAAATACATCAGTGAACCGAAGAGTCAGGGGGAAACACCTAAACAGAAGAAAGTAGCCTCCCCTGTAAGTGTACACAGAATTCTCTTATTTCTTCTTGTCCATTGACGAACTTTTATGATTCAAGAACTAATGAGGGGTTAAAAACGGGGGAAAAAAGAGGTTTTTTGAATTCATAGCAGGAAATGAAGAAGAAAGACAAGAGCAAAGTTCTACTATTTCTTAAGCACTTAAAAGAAACAGTAATGAGAAACAGCCAGTCCTAGGAAAAATCCTACTTTAATAGAGAAAGATTAATTTATTTATCAAAACATGCTTCTTTTCTTCTCTCTTCTTTTCAAACACTAAGCTTTTAATAGCTCTTTAATGTACATACTTTGGCTCTGGCTCTTTCTCCCTTCCCCGGAGAGACCTTTTAAAGAGATCTCAATTTCCATTTAAATAGAAGCAATCAATAATAAAATAGCAGTCAGTAACATTAAAAAGTATTATTGTCCAAGAGCAAACCAAGAAATCTTTCACAGCCATTTTAAATTCTGTAGTTAAATGTGTACAGGTAACACCTTGCTTGGTATCAGAAAAGTGCAAGCAGGAATGAGTGGATACCAGTCAGCTTCCCTCAAAGTTTATTTAAAAGCCAACAAATGAGAATTAACCCAAGAAATAATTAGAAAGGAAAAGTAATAAGGTGTCCTGCTTGCTGATTTCACTCATTGACACAAGTTTAACTTCAATGTCTTTTAGCCAAGGCCAAGTGCAGGATCTGGGCACAGAGTCCATCCCAGTGGGGTTAATTCCGTGGGATTGGGTAAGAACTTTCCCAGGCATATTTGTGACAAGGCCTTGCAGGGCAGCTCCTGCAGCAGGGCTGGAACAGGTGGGAACAGAGGATGCAGGTTCAGCTCAGGGTTCAGCTCTCAGGTACCCCACAGCCCTCCAAAGGCTCCGAGATCAGAACCTGCCTCACCCCTGCGGGGGCTCCTCACACAGCACATCCCAGGGAAACCCACCCCAGGCACATCCCAGGGAAACCCATCCCAGCCCGGACTGCAGCCCTTCCCCGAGCTGTCCCGGGGCAGCACAGCCACTGCCAGCTGTCACTGCGAGCTCAGGGACGAGGCCACCAACAGCGACCACAGGGCCAACACAAAGCTCACCCAGAACTGCCCTGCACACAGAAACCTCCCCAGAGCTCACAGACCCATGGAAATGACCTGGCACAACCAGCACAGCACCAGCTGTGCCAGGAACAGATCTGTTTCTCTTACCTAGAAACTAGAGCCTGAAGGAGCTTAAATTCTATCCACTGTAGGTGGTGACCACAGCAGAGACACAACTGACACAAAAGTGATTTTAAATCTCAGCCTTACACCAACCTGACAGCTGAGCCTGCTGGAAGCATCCAACCCACGCCAGCGTGCTTCTGGAACGAGTTCACTTTCCTCCTTCGACCTCCTGGGTCAGCACTGTGACACTGCCACACAGCCACTGTCCCAGCACAGCGAGGGCTCTGACACCTGTCACTAACACACCTCAGTGTCCCCAGCGCCATCAGGGATCTGTCACCAGCTCCCACGGGCCGGAGGGATCAGCTGGAGCCTGGGCAACACTGCAGACTGAGGTGTGTTAAAATAAAACAACCAGTCACATGCTGATTGCCTCAAGCACCTGTTAAAAAGTACTTTTTTTACCCTCAACCACACTGCAGTCACATGTGGCCAAGCCTCCACCTCTCGGGAAAAGCCTGCGAAGTGCCCCATTAATTGTGTAGAATGGCATCAGGGCACTCCAACGCCCCGAGCCAACCCGTGCTGAGCACCCCCAGCATCACCACACAAAACAATGATGCTCTTCTTCACGCTCAGTCCATAAATTTCCTGGAAGTCCGTGGGAAGGACCAGCTACACCGAACGCTGCACCAAACACACCGCTGTCATTTCAGACCATTTCTGCTGAAATGCTGACACTCCTCATCACGCCAGCACAGCTACAAAGGCCTTGTGCAGCCTCCTTCACGTTAAATAATAACTGGATGTATGCTAATTGCTTTTCCTCCAGTGAACTGTCTGCATTCCCTTCCGATATCCTGTAGCTACAAATATGATAATCAGGAGAACAAAGACTTTAGCACAGCCACTCGGGCACAGCAAATGCAGCGGAGTGCGTACGCCTGACTCCAGCAGCAGCAGCAGAACGCAGACCTGCAGCCCTGAGCACCCCGAGCCCACCTTCAGGAGGTGTCAATAAAGACTCGTGTGAAATCGCACATCGGAGCGAAGTTTCTCATTGTAACTTCCCGGACAAAGCAGCCCCTTAGCAACGCGGCCGCTCTCAAACCCACCAATCCACCTTTAATTCCCACTTCCTCCCAAGCTCTCTGGACAGCAACTTCTGGCACTCCATCAGTCCCCCTTTTATCCCAGTTTCTTTTTATAAATCCAAGGTCAGGTTTCCTCTCCCATCTCATGTGATGTGCTGGACTGAAGTTCTGCCAGCGTGGTCGGGCCCCTGGGCTGCCAAACCCCGTCCCGCGCTGCCCTCAGCCCGTCCCGCCGCCCCACCGGGCATCTCCCCGGCTCCGGCGGAGAGCAGTAACCAAGTGGGAAGCACCAACTCTCCCGGAGACGCTGAATTACGCCTCTTAAAAATAAAACCCCGCCGGCACCGAGTCCCCGCACCCCGGGCGGCTCGGGGGTCCCGGGCCCGGCCTCGCCCCCGGCCCGGCCCTCACCTCCTCCTCGCTCTCGCTGCGGAAGCACAGGCAGGCCGCCCGCTTCTTGTAGCCGTCCCCGTCGTAGGTGCGCGTCTGGTTGGACTTGAGCTTCATCATCCTCCGCTCCGGGGGCGGCGGGGCCGGAGGACGCGCGGCCCGGAGGGGCGGGGGCGGGCGGGACCCGCCGGGCGGCGAAGGACGGTGGGGGGGAGCGGGGTGACCGCCTGCCCGTGACAGTCTCTCTCTGGGTCTGGCTTCGTGGGTCTCGCTACGCGCTGCCGCCCTTCGCCCGCCTCACCCCTGCCCTCGCTCCCGGCCGCGCCGCCGCCGCCGCCCGCGCTCCGGCCACCGCCGACGACGACCGCGCCGCCATCTTGGGGCTCGCTACGCAAACGGCGTAGCGCCGCCGGCCGGGGAGGCGGTGCCGCCCCTGCGGCCTCACGGCGCGCCCGCTACGCAAAGTGCGCAGCGCGGCTTCCAGAATGGCTCCCCCCGCTCCGGCGGCGCCGCCACGCCCCCGCCCCGGCTCGCGCGCGCTGCGCCCTTGGCGCAGGCCGCGTTCGGGAATAGCGCGGGCGGCGCGGGGCGGCGGCGGGGCCGCTCGGCCGGCCGCAAACGGCGCAGGGCCCGGCCGGCCGCGCGCACGTGGCCCCGCTGTGACAGCGCCTCCGCGGGGACGGCGGCGCCCGCCCTGCGCCGCGCGGGGGCGCTGCGGCACCGGGCCATCCCCACCCCCCCCGTGACACCGCGGGTCCGTGCACATCCCCCGGTGACATTCCGTGTGTGCGTGTCCATCCACCCCCCGCCCTGACACTGCGGGGCGGTGTCCACTCCCCCTGCGGTGACACCCGGCTGGGTGTCCATTCCCCTGCCGGTGACAGCGCGGGTCCCTGTGCCAGCCCCCCCGGTCAGTGACATCGCGCGTCGGTTCCCAAGTGTCCGCTCCCCCCGCCGGTGACACCGCGGCCATGCCGGGCCCGTTACCGATCACTGTCACCGGCTGCCCGGCGACACCTGGCGGCGGGCGGCGGCCACTGCGCCACTCGCCCCCCGAGGTGCTGCCACCAACCCCGCCCTCGGTCCCCCAAAGTGACAGCGCAGGTGAGAGCGCAGCGGTGCAGGACACGCCGAGCTGCCCACGCGGGACCCGATCACAGGGACACGGGCTGGCACAGCTGAGTTTTCCATCTGCGGAACAGCTCAGTCCCAGCCCAGCCCTGCTGCACCGCTGGGAATCAGAATCACCCTGGGCAGATGGGAAACACTCCTGCATTCCTCCAGCACTCACCTCCACGCCCCTAAACTTGGAGAGTTCCTTCCCTAGAACCTGAATTTAGTCACTCCCAAAGTGCTGTTCCAGATGCCAAAGACCTGAGTCACGCTGTGCTTCATGAGCTCTGTTTGTGCTCTTCAGAGAGACACAGGCATGAACCCAGTGGCATTTTCACCTCTTTTATTATACACAAAACATTAACATGAAGTTCTACTGCGGGGGCTGACCACGTCCACGACCAAATCCACCTCTCTGCAACAGCAAAAGAAGAATGTCAGAAATCATTGTGTCAAGCAACGACAGCAAGAACAAACATCAAAGCTCTCTGATGGCACAGGTCAGCCAGGTGAGCACCACCAACACCAACCCATCCCAGCCAGTTCTGTGGATCACACCTAAAATACTTTTATTTTAGAAGTATAAAAGCATGGATCTCCAAAGAGCTCAGCTTGCTCTCAAATCCGTCACTGTCCTCTGTCTCACCACATACTTTCCCCACAGCAAGGAAGCTGTGTGTGAAGGGTGACAGTTTCCAGCCTCTCTGATCCCCTCAGAGTCCCACAGGCAGGATCTGCCAGCTTCCCCCATATCAAAGCCTTCAACAAAGGAAGCAAAGCTGAAATGCAAATACTCACGAACTGGAATTCTGTGGCTGCTCCAGCACCAGCCTCAGCCTTCTTGTCAGCACCAGCTGCAGAGAGAAGAGGAGTCAGTGCCCACAGAACCCCCCTGCTCAGCACAGTGCTCCTGCCTGGGAGCAAAGCTTTAACCTTCCCACTGAACTAAAACTGAGGCAGTGTTTAGCCTCCGAGGTTTCTGAGCTGTAACGGAGCATATTTGAGTTACTGAACCAACCCCAGAGAAGATTCCACAGCTCAGCTGGACAAAACTCCATCAAACCTCCCATCCACCTGCACAAACAGGCGATGTTTGATGCACTAAGCTATGCCACGAGTCTCATCTTCCCCTTTTCTCCTTGAGAGGAGCTCTAGAGCTGGGACAGTTGTCCCCAAGATGGCAAGGGGGGCACAGGGGGGACACTCACGTGGCACGGCGCTGCGGCGGTACGTGTCCCGGTCAGCCTCGCCCCGCGTGAGCCGCGCCGGGCGCTCGCCCTCCAGACCTGCAACACAGAGCAGAGCCTCAAACACTGCTCAGCCAGGGAACAAACAGCTCCCTCCTGCACCCCAAGGGGCAGCACAGCATGGGGTCTGCCAGCAGTGCAGCACCTGGGGCAGCTCGGGGAGAATAAACCTAAGGAAAATAGTGATGAAGTAAGGGACACTTCATTTTAAGGGTGAAATCTGCTCAAGTGTCCCAGCTTGCGGCAGGGTGGCAGTTAAATAACATGAGAAGTGGGTTTACAGCATCATCTCAATAGCCTTTTGGTCATGAAAGCAGTGCTGAACGTAATTGTTGGTAAAAATCCCAGAAATCCTGGGAATCTGCCATGTCCGACAAGCCTGTGCACAGCTGAGTCACAAACTGCAGGACAGAATTCCGACCCCAACCTGAAACAGCCACACTGTCAGTACCCCAAATCTCCCCACAGAACACGTTCATGACAGTAAAAGCAGGTCATCTGTGGAATCTCACATTAATACCAGACAAAGCTCCAGCAGGAACACCCAGTGCTGGAGGGACCACCTCCTCTCAGGGACTGGGATGTGTCCCTGCAGCCAGGCTGGGGTCTGCCCACCCAGACAGGACACACCGAGGGGCAGCTGTGCCGGGCACACCCCAGTGTCCTCCGGCACGTCCACGGGCCATACAAAACCCAGTTCTTGTAATAATTCTTTTACTACACCACCTCTGTGGCTCCCAGGCTGCTGCTGCCTCAGGCAGATCATCCACAGCAAAAAAGAGCACCAAGTGCAGCCCTTCCAAATATCCCTGGCCCAGATGAGGAGGCTTCCAGCACCAGGACAAGGTTGTGACACCACAAACAGCTCCTCCTGCACAAACCGCAGCCAGAAGCTGCCACCTCTTCCCTCCCTCCCAGCCCCTAAAGGAGCTGCAAAGGGTTGCAGCTCCTTTAGCTCACTGGATAAACACGGCATCTAAAGAACAAATCTTGGAACATGCAAGCAACTCCGAGATCAAAGAAAGCAGCATCTTCCCAGTTTCTCTGCAATTCCTTCCTTTGAAGCAGGTGACGCTCCCATTTTGTTTGGCTGAGACACAAATTGCAGCAGCTGGGGGTGAACTCCCAGCACCCCCTGACCCCAGTGTGGCTCAGAAGCAAAAAAGCACAACCCATGTGAGCCCCCAGAGCTAGAGCATGTCTGGCTGCATCCCCTGCACCCGGGGGTGTGAAAACCCACCAAGGGAAAATCAGAGCTGCAAGTCCAACACACAGAATCACACAGCAGCTGGGGACTGATCTGGAGATCACCCAGTTCAACCCCTCTCAAGGCAGGGTCACTCAGAGCAGGTGACACAAGGATGTGTCCAGGTGGCATTGGAATGTGTCCAGAGGACCCTCCCTGGCAGCTGTTCCAGTGCTTCTGCCACCCACATGGTGGAAGTTCTTCCTCACATTGAGGTGGAATTTGCTGTATTTTAGTTTCTGGCCACTGTTCCTTGTACTGTCTTTGGGCACCACTGAACGGAGTCGGGCAGCATCCTCTGGGGGTATCTGTGGATTTTTGTCCCCTCTCCTCCAGACTAAGCAGGCTCAGCTCTTAGTCTCTCCTCACAGAGAGATGCTCCAAACCCCTCAGCACTTCTGTGGGCTCTGCTGCTCCTCCACCACCAGTTTGCTGTTAACCTTTAACAACGAGCCCTGATCCAGCAGCATGTTCAGTGTCCCTGGGGAAGGCAGAGTGGGACACCCAACCTGGCCTCAGGTGGGCCTCACACAGCCCTGGACAATACCTCCATCACATCCCAACCTCAGCAGGTGTTTTCCCAGCAATCCCAGTCCCTGAGGAAGGCCAATCCCCACCCCGAGCATGACCCTGTGAGTCCCAGCTCTCCCAACCCCTCCCAAGGGACAGAGGGTAGAAAAGCCACAAATCCCAACCACATTTCCTTGCTCTGGTCACACAATTTTACACACAATCCCCACAGCTCAGGCACTGTCCTGACTGCCCAGCCCAGCTGACCTTTGGGCCGGGGTCTGCCGGTCTCGGGGCGGCTCCGGCGCAGTGTGGCCGGGACGATCTCGGGAGGCAGGTGCAGATAATCCCGCAGGTACTGGATGCCCTCGTTGGTCAGGTACCAGTAGAAGTGTCTCCAGGCAAACTGCTCCTTCACATACCCTCGAGACTTGAGCGACTGAGGGGAGAGCTCCCAGTTACTCCCAGTTAAGGCTGAGCCTCTCCCAGCTCCTCCACCAGAGCCTCACAGGCACTGGGGTTCAGCAGGGCAGTGGGGAATGGGGATGTGGGAACAGGGAACAATTCACGGGACACAGTGCAGCAGCATCCCAGAGAACAACATTCCCGTGTGCCCCCAAACCCTCACACCTGTGCCCCCCAAACCTGTGGCCCCCAGGCCCTCACACTGTTCCCCCCCAGCCCTCACACCTGCATGGCTTTCATGACGTGCAGGTTGGGCACGTTCTTGTCCACGAGCTCGGGGTGTTTGGGCATGTGCACGTCCTTCTTGGCCACCATCACCCCCTCCTTGAACAGCAGCTCATAGATGGCGATTCGGTTCTTCTTGGGCATCAACATCTGCGGAGGGCACAGCAAACAGGGCCCGGTGACATTCGGGCACCGACATCTGCACCGGGGACAGCGGACCCCGCTGGGTGACCCCAGCGCCCCGCGAGTTGCTCTTCCCACCGGGCCGCTCCTTCCCGGGAGGGAAACCCGAGCAGTCCCGGCTTTTACTCCTTAAATCACCCCGCGCTCTACGGGCGGCCCCGCCGGTGCCGGTGACAGCGGAACAAGGGGCACAGGTGGGGCAGGGCCGCGGCTTGGGGGGAGCCTGTCCCGGCCCCGCCACGGACGCCGCTGGTGCTGCCGTTAAGTCAAACCGAACCCGGGAACCGGAGCCCACCCCGGCAGCGCCCCCAGCACCGGAACGCGGCTACGGGCGGCACTCCCGGAGCCGCCGGGCCCAGGGCGCGCGGGGCTCTCCGTGCTCAGGCACGACTGAACCCCCGCGGATCACGGGCCACCCCCGCGGCAGCTCCGGGGGCGGGAGGCCCCGGCGCCAGCGCTGGACGTCCGGTATCACCCCACGGCCCGGAGGCCCCAATCCCTCCCTCCCCGCAGAGGCGGGCCTGGAGCCCCGATGGCGGAGAAGCCCCGCGGGGGGGTCTCGGCCCCGGGATGGCGGCGATGCGCGGCCGATGGCCCGAGCGCGGCCTCACCGTGGCGGCAGCGGCGGGGCCCGACCGGAAAGGGCTGCGCGTGCGCCGCACCGCCACTTCCGCCGCGCGAAAGGCCCCCCCGGCGGCCAGGGTGGCCGCGGCGCTGCCTGAGCGGAGCGAAGGCCCCCTCCCGCCTGGGAACGGGCAGCCCACCGCGCTGCCTGATGGGGTCAGCGCGCGACCCCCGCGTCCCCCCCGTGTCACCGCCAGCCGTGACATCCCCCACATCCCCAGCTGTGTCACCCGCAGCTCCCCGCGGTCCTTCAGAGCGGGGCTGTAAAGCCGGGCCCGGGATCCCGGAGAGCCGCGGGTGCCACCCCGGGCTAAGGGCTCGAAGCTCCCGGTGGCACCGAAGCGCCCTGCTCCCCACAACACCCCCCCGGGAACCGGCATTGCCCCGACCCCCGTCTGAGGGCTCTCGTTCCAGGGGGATCGCACTGGAGCCGTGTCCCCCCTTGGGCACACCCCGTGTCCCCCCAGCCCGGGGCTCTCCCGCCCTGTTCGGGGGTTTGAACCCCCGGGAGCGGGGTCCGCGGGGAAGGGGACACGTCCCCGCTGTCCCCCAAAACACCCCGGGCACTCGGCACATGGCACCCCGGGTGGGGGTGACACGGGATGGGGACAGCAGGAGGGACAAGGGGGAGGCGCAGGGTCCCCCCGCCGCTCCGGAGGTTTATCCCCATCCTCTCCGCGGTCGCGTTGTCACCTTGCGCGGCCGAGGAGCCGCCGCGCCGGGCCGGGGATTGGTCGGCTAAAAATGCCGCCCTAATCTCCGAGCTGATCTTTACCCCCTCCCTCCGCCCCATCTGCCGCGACCTGCCCGCGATGCGCAGCGCCGGCCCCGGGAGAGGCTCCGCCGCTGTCCCCGCGGCCCCGAGGTACGGCCGGCGGGGCGGGCGGGGGGCGGAGGGCTGTCCCCGGGGGGCAGAGGGGATGCCGGGGGTCGGGGCTCTGTGACAGCGCTGTCCCCTCCGCTGTTTGAATCGCGCCCGCGCCCTGGGAGACGAACCCGTGCCCGACCCGTTTTAAGTGGTTTCCAACTTGTGCCGGACCGTGCCGGGTGGGGAACGGGAGGGATCGAGGGATGCGCCGCATTCCTGGAGCTGCCCGCTGCCATCCTGGGGCTTTCATACCGTGTCGTCCCCTCCTTTCCTCCTTTCGGGGACAGCGTGGACGGAGCTGGGGCAAAGCTCCCACAGGGTGACCCCCAGGATGCTGCGACAATTGCGGCATCCCCCGGGAGAAACGCACACCCCGGCTCGTTCCACGGAGCAGGAGCTGTCCCTGCCCGCCTGGCACGGACATGCTGCCCATGGACGCTGTCGCTGTCCCTTGTCCCTGCCTCTGCTGCATCTCCTCCTCACAGCTCCTTCACCTCCTGCCTTGGAAATGGCAAAGCAAGCGCTTTGCTAAACGGATTAGAGCTTTCCCGGCAGCCTCCCCGGCCGCTCCCGCATCCCTCGGCCCCCGCGTCGCCTTCCCCGGGCAAACCCCATCCCTAAGCCAAAAGTCCAGGTCGAGGCCGTGGCCGCAGCACAGCAGAGATCAGGCGCTGCGGCTCCCGGCGCGCCTGACCCCGAAACCCCGGCTGGAGCCCTCAGGGTCCTTCCCACCTCCTGGGGTTTTGTGTTCCCTTTGCAGGGGCGCAGAGAAAATCGGGGAATTCACCAGGCAGCGGCTCGGCCGGTGCTGGAGGTGCTGCCCTGCCCTGCCCTGCCCCGGGCTCTGCTCTGCTCTGATCTGTGATCTGTGTCTGTGATCTGTGCCCCCCCCGGCCGCTTTCTCTCCCTCCTCTCCCTCCCTCCTCTCCCAGGGCGTGCGGCCGCCGGAGGGGCTGCGGCAGGACGGGAGCGGGATTTAACCGTGAAAGGATTGAAGGAAGAGAGCCCAGGCACTGGCAGGGACCGACTGTGACGTGCGCAGGGCAGGGCGAGAAGGGAAGGGACACCAGCAAAGCGCGTCAGCACCAACCGGGGCCACGTCCTGAGCCCAAAGCCCGGGCTCGGCTCTGTGTGGGATCCCCCTCGCTGGGAATGCCCTGTCCCAGCTGTGCCAGGGACGGCTGGCACGGGGATGGAGCCAGGCTCCTCCAGCACAGCGCATGGCACGGCTCTGCCCGGGGACAGACTTTGTCCCGGGGGTGCCAGCTTGGCCGGCGTTTGTGCAACACCTTGAAGGCAAACTCCGGACCTGCCGAGCTCCTGCGGATGATCCTGGAGGAGGAGAGGCCACATCCAGCCGAGCAGCTTGCAGGGGCGGCCAGACCAGTCTCCGGCTGCCCCCGGCGTGGCACAGAATGGGGGGCTGGAGGCAGCGAGCCCCAGCACCGCTGTGGCCGTGGGTGAGATGTACGGGCTCCTCAGGCAGCTGCCTGCAGCCAGCTCCACGCTGCTTCCCAGGAAAAATGGAGCCTTTATGTCCCGGCCCCAGCCCCTTCCCCGGAAGGGCTCGGAAGATGCCCCGGCCGGTCACAGGCAGACAAGAAGGGGATTGTTTCGGTGGGATTTGGGTTTCTGGGAGCACCTGCCCCGCGCGGGGCCCTCCACAATGGCTGCCTGTCTGCCGCAGAGCCGCCAATTATCCTCCGCGGCTAATTAGAGATGCAAAGTAGCGCTTGCATTCTCCCAGCTCCCCGGAGGGCTCCTGGGACCGGCGGCACATCCGCAGCGGTGACGCGGGCCGGGCATGGGGCGAGCGTGGGGCGCTGGCCCCATCCGGCCCCCCGAGCCCCCGCTCCCGCTCCGCTGTGCCCTGGGAAGAGGCAGTGGAGGACGGGAATGGGCTCGGGATGTCTGGGATGCCCTCTGCCCCCACCCACACCAGTCTTCCTGCACCACCCCTGGGCTCTCCCATTTCTCCCAGAAACAGCTGAGCCCCGTAACTCGGGGCCCTGGCGGGATTTAGGGAACACATTTTCCATTCCTTGCTGGGGAGGCAGACGGGAGCTGGCTGTGCTCAAACCCCCCCCGTTCGTGCGAAGGCTGGCACTCCTGCCTGGGTGATGGGCAGGCGACTGATCCCTGGTGGCATCTCTTCATTCCTGCCCGCTCTGGCTCCAGCAGCCGCCGAGATCACGGTGTGGGCTCATGTGCTCCGACTTCTCCCTTTGAGCTCATGGAGCTGTAATTCCAGAGCGGCAAGTGGCCCGATAAATCAGGGCTTATTTCCTGCCAATACCGTCTGCTGCTTCCCACAAGGAAACTCATTTACAGGAGGAGAAGTGACTTACCACTGAAAACAGTAAACGGTGGGATGGTGAGAGCCGGGGAAAAGTTTGTCGTGACCGAGTTTTTGGTGAAGGAACTGAGGAGGCAGAGCTCCCGCCTGCTCCCTGCGTGGAACAGCCCAAGCTGCAGGGAAGGAGACCTGAGCTGGTGCCACCTGCGCACACCACAAATCTGGTGGCAATGGCTCTGTGCAGTGGGGAACTCCCCCAAGTCATTGAGGTCCCTCCATAACCATCCTGGAGAGCATTTGTCACCTAATGTGTGATGCCGAGGACATTTTCCCCTCTGCAGCAGGGATGCTGTCAGGCCAGATGGCAGCCGGGACATCCCAGTGGTGCCTGCAGTGGCCCTGTGCTGAGAACTGCCAACTCACTGCTTGAAAGGACCATGACCAATTGTTCAGCACCCTCTGGTTCCTCACCCTGAAACACCAAGAGGCAAAGACCCCCGCTCCTGAAGGAGCCACCATCCATCCCACTCCTGTTTGGGGGCATTAAATGACCGGGGTCTCAGCCCAGCTGCAGCCAGGCGTGAAACCTTCTGGGGGCCGTTCTGTCTGGCCATGAGGTGGGCTGGCTCGGGTGGCACGGAGCTGGAAGGAGCCGGAAGGCAGGCGGGCTGGAGAGCCCCACCGAGCTTCATTAGGCAGTCGAAGGCGCTTGTTAGGGGAAAGCTGAGCCGGCGTCGGAGGCCGGCAGAGCCCCCCGGGACCGGGTCGCATTCTCTGGGCAACCCGATCCCGGCGGCAGCGGCCCCGGCAGCCTCATTACTGCAGCTTCTGCAGCGGCTTCGGTTACTCGCCTGGACGCTCTCGTCTCCTGCTGGCTTTTAATTTCCCTGACATCCCCCGCGAGCGGGGGGATGCAGGCGCAGTGTCGGGGAGCCTGTCATCACCCCCACCCGCATCCTGCCTGCTTCCCGACGCCTTCCAGCCCCCTCTGCCCCCGGGACTCTCCCATCCTGTACAAGCCCCGGTGACCCCGCGCGTGTGCCCCGGGGCTTGGGAGGAGGCAGATGGGCAGATGGCAGTGAGGGGGAGCTGCCCTGCTCCAAGAAGCCTTGGAGGGTGCAGCCCCCTCATCCCCTTCCCCAACCCTGCCGGGGGGAAAAGACTGTTCCTGATTCTCTTGCCAGCCTGTTCCCAGCTGGCACATTTGGCAGGGAGGCGGCACCGGCTGCCTCTCCGAAGGCGTTTTGGGGTGTTTGTTCCTGCAAAAGCTGTGGCTCAGCCCCAAAACCCCCCTGCAACCGCGGGGGTGACAGAGAGGCCGGGGCAGCAGTGGAGGGAGAGCGTGGCTCTGTCCCGACCCTGCAGGAGGGACAACCACCCCCAAGGGCAGCGGGACCAGGAACCCCGGGGGGGTCCCCAAAGAGCCCCCCCCGCCGCATGGCCCGAGGGGAACGAGTCTGATTAGACCCTAACGGAGCCCGGAGCCGGACCCCGTCACCGCCCGGCCGTGGCAGCCCCCCATCCTGTGCCGTGCCCCCGGGCTGCGGCCCCCGCAGTGGGGCGGCCCCGGTGGCTGCCCTGGGCGAGGGTCTGGGGCCGGTGGGTCCGGCTGGGGCTGCCGGCAGTGCGGAACCTCGGGGTGGGCGCGGACGCGGGGATAAGGGGGGGGGGTCCATTCCCCCCTCCGCCCCCCCCAGATGATTTTCGCAGCAGCGGCTCCATCTCGGTTGCCATGGCAACGGGCGGCTCGGGCAGGCGCGTGCCCGCGGCCGTGCGCGCCGCCGCTGCCCGGCGGGAGCGGAGCGAGCGGAGCGGAGCGAGCGGAGCCCTGGCCCCGGCCTCGGGCCCCCGGCCCCCCCGGCCCCCCCGGCCCCCGGCCCCCGGCAGGTGAGCGCGGCCCCCGCGGGGGCAGCCGGGTCCACTGCGGCGACGAGGTGCGGGACGCCGGGTCCCTTGCGGGGATGGCGTGCGGGACGCCGGGGTCTCTTGTCGCGGGATGGGGTGCGGGATGCCCGGGTCCCTTGCGGGGATGGGGGGAGGATGAGGGGGATGCTGTGCAAGGACTGGGCTGTAAGGCATGGCTTTGCACCCCCCGGCAGGACACAATGTCCCCTGATGCCTTCTGCAAGCCAGGCGGGTTGGGGGGGTATATGACCTTCACCCCCTCTGTGTGTCCAATGGGGTGCTGGGGAAAGGGACACCCCCTTCTGCAATGCAGCCGCACTCCCGGGCTTGTGCCTCAGTTTCCCTATCTGCAGACAGTGGGGGGAACTTGTGCTGTCCCTGTCATCCCTGTCCCCCTGCCCAAACAACCCCCTTACCCCATCACTGACCCCCCTCCTTACAGCACTGTCACCCCAGCTTCTCCCTTGCTGCCCCCCATCTCCCCACTCTCCTGTCCCCTCTGGCTCCAAGTGTGCTTCCCCGCCACAGGGAGCTGAAATTCCGCTGTCCCTCCACCTCTGCTGCTCGCAGCAGCCCCATTTGCCTCCTGTCACCACCAGCTCCGGGTCCATCCCACCAAGGCTCAGGGGACGGGACCCCCGTGCCAGCGCGTGACGCTCCACTTCCCCCCTCCCTGATGCGGAAGCGGGGGGATGGCACCGCCGTATCCTCCACCATCCCCGTTTGCCACTTCTGGGTTCAATTGCAAACCTCATCTTTGGATTTCTGCCTAAACCCGGCTCCTGGGACTGCACAAATCCCTGCTCGGTGTCCGAGCAGCCTTGTTTACCGCGGCGAGCCGAGGCGGCAGGATGAGACAGAGCTGCAGAGCTGGGCAGCCAGTGGAACCCCCAGCTGAGGCTGAGCCCCCTCTCCCTTCCCCCAGCCTGAGCACATGCAGGGGGTTGGCAATCCTGCTGCTGCTGCCCCTCCCGGGATCCCCATCCACATTCCCCATCCGCATTCCCGGCACATCCACCGTCCCTGAGCTGGGCTGCAGGCTCCCCTGGAGAGACACTTGCGTTATCCGCAAATGCCAAGCAAGCTTCCAGAAATTTTTTGCACAAGACTCCTAAAATCCCTAGAAGATTAATGGGTGCCCTGAGCAGGGAGGTTTTGGGAGCGCAGGGGGAAGGGGCAGGTCTCCGCAGAGCCCACATGAGCCGTGAAGCCAATCGCTGCCAGGGCTTGGAGCAAATGCGTCTCCCCTGGCTACTGCAACCTGGCAGCACCTGGCCCCCGGCGGCCTTCCGTCTGTGCACAGGACACCAGGCTCCCGGTACTGCTCCTGGATCACTGAACCTCCTTTCTGGTTTGGGGGAGCCCACAAGCCCTGACCCCGCAGGGTCCAGCAGATCCCCGGGCCTCAGATCCCCCCATCAATGCAGATGACCCTGATGGAAACAAGGTGGCTGCCATAGGCACATTCCACACTGGATTCGCTGGAAAAGTGGCTCCCAGAAGTTTCCTACCATTACCTACGTGCCCCCTCCAGGGTCCTGCTGCCCTTGCAGCCACCTCATGCACTGCTCGAACACCAGGTCCCAGGCAGCCCTGTGGTGCTGCTCTGGCCGAAATCCCATGGAGAATCACCCACCATTCTGGATTTGGCTCTTTGCCCAAGAGCTCCAGCCCTGCTCATGTTGCAGCCAGGGGAGTTTTACCAGGGAGTGCAGGAGGGACCCTACATGAGCCTCCTCCCATGGAGACAGCACCCTGGAAGGGCCCAGGCTCGCCACCTGCCTGGCATTGGGCTTGGTTTGCTGATGAGGGGGCAGGATGGGTGCTGAGGCTGCTCAGGCCTGAGCCCCGGGTGCTGCCGGTGCGGAGCTGCCAGCGTGAATCAGCAGCACCCACTTAACCATTTCCTCACAGGGTCCCCATGGGCTCTGGAGGGGCCACTCTTCAGCCACGCCACAGCCAAACCTCTCCACACTCCCTGGCTCCCTGAGCTCTGACCTTCGCCAGCCCCAGGAGCGTTTCCCTGCCCCAGCCCCACGGGACACACGGACCAGCCCTGGGGTGGGAATCCCAGAGCCACCCAGCTGTGTCAGAGTTGAGCAGCAGACCAGGCATGGCTCCTGCAGCTGCAAAGCCTCTTACAACGCATGTCGGTGTCACGGGTGTTCCCTGGGACCTGCCGCTGTGCCTTGGCCACTTCACCTCCTGTATGTGACCACTTCATCCCCCCTATGTGACCACTTCATCCCCCAAATGTGGCCACTTCATCCCCCATTGTGCAGCCACCTCAACCTCCATGTGTGGCCACTTCAGCCTGTGTGTGGCCACCACAGCCCTGTGTGTGGCCACTTCAGCCCCATGTGTGGCCACTTCAGCCCCATGTGTGGCCGCAGTGGGAGCAGCACATGGACTCTGGTACCCATGGTAGATGCAGCACGGCAGCCCCAGAACATGGTGGGAGATGTTGCTGCCAGGCTCCTCTGGACTTCCTTGACTGAATCCATCTGTCTTTGCCATGATTGGTGTGTCGTGTGGCCACAGTGATGGAGCACGGTGGAGCTGGTGCTGTACCCTGAAATGCACCCTCAGGCAGCCCTGTGCTAAGGGAGACCAAATGACCTCTCCTGTGGCTAAAAGCCCAAGGCTCAGCCCACTTGCTTGGATTCCCACGGACCAGTGCAGCTCCCCGTGTGGATTCCCCCTGCCCTGGATGCTCTCAGCAATGGTCACTCATCCACTGCGCTCCAGCAACGGGGCTCACACCTGGTGTGAACCTCCTGCTTGGGGACAGGATGGGGACAGGTATGGGGACACCATCTCGCTCTGTGCTCTGCTCCTCTCCTTGCAGTCCATTTGCCACCATCTTGCCTTAGCAAGGGGGTCTTTGCAGCAGAGGAACTTGCACCAGAGGCTCTGCAGCCACTCCTGCCCCTGGTCCCCACCAGGCTCAGCCAATGTGCCCAGAGGCAGGAGTGTGACATCCCCATCCCCTGTTTTTTGGCTGCAGGAGAGATGCTGGGTCTAGGACAACAAACACACCTGGAGAGAGCAACCTGGGGACAGGGGACAGCAGGACTGGACTGTCCCACCTCGCTGGGGACAGGGCTCTGCCAGCCAGAGCTGTGCCATGGGGGTGCAGGCAGCTGCCCATGCCCTGCCCGCTGTGTCAGCAGCACCAGCCTCTGCATTGCAGCAGCCTCCTGCCTGCGCAGGGCCAGGGCCACGGCCCGGCCCCCAGAGAGGGCAGAGACCCCCCTGCAGCAGCGGGGCAGCAGGAGCTGCCTGGAGGGTGAGGAGAGTTGTGTCAGTGCTCAGCGCCGAGCGGGCTGACAGCAGAGACGCGCAGGGGGGCCGCTTCTGCAGGAGCAGCCCAAGGGCACGTGGAGCAGGAGCTGGGACAGACTCCACCGTCACTTGATGCCAAACGCTCTGTGGCTTCTCCCTGGCAGCTCCGTGGAAGAGAGGGGCCACAGCAGAGCCCCCCAGGCCGAGGGTACCCAAGCGCATGGCTGGGGCTGGCAGCTCTCCACACCGTGGCTCAGCCGCCGGCTCTGCAAGCGCCAGGCATCACCGCCAGCCGCCCTGATGTGAGGTGATGGGCTGTGCTGGCAGGGCCGGGGGCTGGCAGGGGGCTGGCAGGGGGCTGGCACATGTGGCACAGGCACCCAAGGCAGCCTGGCACGGCGGGGGCACACGAACGTACGCAGGCGTGCGAGGATGGTCGTGCGTGGGGGTGTGTGGCAGGAGAGTGGCAACGAGGCGGCAGCGTTAGCTGGGAAGTGATGCAGAGCCAAAAATAACCCCCGGGCTGCGGCTCGGACCAGGTAGTGGCTTGGAGAGGGAGCTGCAGCAGCCACGTCCGCAGTGCCCCGTGGCACGAGTGGCTGGCTGGGGGCAGCTGGGGCTGGCACCGTGCCCGTGGGTGCTGGGGTACACCCAGCCTTGGGTGTGCTCCCTCCCTGCAGTGCCCATCCCAGCCCCAGCACGCTGGGGCTGTCACCCTGAGGGTGCCCTTGCCGTGCCAGCGCAGCCTCTGCAGCAAAACCCAGGGGCACAAGAGCCGGGCACTGCACTGTGCCCACGGAATTCAGGGGGGATGATGCACACAGTGCCTGCGGGGTCCCTTGGGGCTGTGCCACCAGGTGCTCTGTCACCACTGCAGGTGCACCAGGGCAGCCTGCGGGTGCTGGGCTGCCAGGCATAAACTGTGATGGCACTGTGGGTGCCAAGGACAGTGCCCATGCTACGGGTGCCAGGCAGTGACAGGGCTGTGCTGTGGGTGCCAGGCGGTGACAGTGGCAGTGCTGTGAGTGCCAGGCAGGAGTGATGTTGGTGCCATGAGTGACGGGCAGTGGCAGTGGTGGTGCCATGAATGCCAGGCACGGTGGTGCTGTGGGTGCCAGGCAGTGGCGGTGGCAGTGCCGTGGGTGCCAGCCATGGTGGTGCTGTGGGTGCCAGGCAGGGACAGTGGCTGTGCCATGGGTGCCGGGAGGAGTGGTGGCGGTGCCGTGGGTGCCAGGCAGTGGCGGTGGCAGTGCCGTGGGTGCCAGGCAGGCGTGGGCACTGCATGCTGCCAGCTGCAGGGGGACGCTGCTGTCCCCCATCCATCTGCGTCTCGGCGGCTGAGCGAGGGACAGTCACGCGTTTATTTTTAACCGTCTGGGGAGGGTGGAGGGGATTGGTGCCTCCCTGGTTATATCACTAAATCCCTGCCAGGCCCTGTTAGTTCCAGCACAGCGAGCCCTGCGCCGCGCTCCAGTAACTGTTTCAGGTCCCCGTCCTCCAGGGGCCATGCCCTGCCCAGGCCTGGGGACACCTCAGGGCCAGCTGTGCGCACAGCTGGAGAGCGTGGGCACTCACCAGTGTTCCCCACAGGACCCTGTGTCCCTAGGCCTGCCCTCCCACCCCCCCACAGGGCAGAGCACAGGCAGCCGGGACTCCCTCTGCCCATTCCACCTCCCCAAGGAGGGGATGGTGTGTGAGGTTCACGGCCCTTTTGGGGACAGGGTGGGGGGAAATTTGAGCTGCTCATGGCCTCCTTTCCCCTGGCAGATGCCAGGCAGGATAGGCCCTGTGCTGTCCTGTGGAAACACTGTCCAAATCCAGGTCAGGATGGGGGTGATGAGGAGAAGGCCAAGGAAAAGGCCACCACGGTCCCCACTCTGTCCCCGTGCAATGCCACCCCCAGCCCCCTCCCAGCTCTCGGCAAAGTGGCAAAGGGTTAAGCCACCCAGCGGGGCCACGTGACGCTCCGGGGATGCCGTTTTTCTGAAGATCAGGACGGATTAGGGTGGAATATCAGGACGAGAATTTCTTGGGCGGCGCATCCCCTGACCCTGCCATGGCCCCTCGCCCAGCGGCTCCCAGTGCTGAGCCAGGCCCCGGCCGGTGAGCGCCCACTGTGCTGCTCCTCGTGATTCCCTCCCAGCACCGCTGCCCCTGGGGGTCTTTGGGTGGCACCAAGCGGGTGGTGGGCACCAGAGGAGTCTGTGGGTCCAGAGCTGGAGTGGGCACTGTCCCCATGCCTGTCCCCTGTACCCGGATGATTGTCCCACAGAACTGTTGGCAGGAAGAATGGGGGTCCCCTGCACCCCCCGTGACTCCCCTCTCCTGTCCCCTCAGTGCATGAGGCTGGTGTTTGCCCCGGAAACCCCCAGCGCCTGCTCTGACGCCCGAGGCAGCGCCGGGAGCCATGTCGGGTTCCTACGACGATTCGGCCTCGGCCGCAGAGGAAACAACCGACAGCTTCTGGGAGGTGAGTCCCGGCCATCCTCTCCTCCCACACACCCCACTGCCACTGTCACTGCACCCCCGGGTGTTCCCTGGCCTGGGGGCTGCCCTCCTTTCTCTGCCTGAGAGCATCTCTGCTGTGGTGGCTCTGTGTTTGAGCTGGCTCTGCCGAAGGTCTTAATCTTGGCTGTCCCTGAGTGACAGAGGGGTTGGAGGGAGTTAGACTTGAGCAGCCCCAACCCAAAGCTCCCATCCCCATACCCCCAAATTGCCTGGTGCTTCCCCTGTAGCCACCCCAGGCCAGCTGGGGCTGAGCCAGGCAGGATGGTCACAGCCCCCACAGCTGCCTGTCCCCGTGCCCGTCCCAGGTGGGGAACTACAAGCGCACGGTGAAGCGGATCGACGATGGACACCGGCTCTGCAATGACCTCATGAACTGCGTGCACGAGCGGGCCAAGATCGAGAAGTCCTACGCCCAGCAGCTCACCGACTGGTCCAAGCGGTGGAGGCAGCTCATTGAGAAAGGTACCGTGGTTTCCCCATGGGGAGGGGTTCCCTGGGACACCTGGGTCCCCGTGTACCACCACAGCTTCACCTGGCAGAAGCGGAGGGGGTGAGGGCAGTGGAGTGACCCCCAGCTGTCCCCTCGGCCCCCAGGTCCCCAGTATGGCAGCCTGGAGAAGGCATGGGCCGCCATCATGACGGAGGCGGACAAGGTGAGCGAGCTGCACCAGGAGGTGAAGAACAGCCTCCTGAACGACGACTTCGAGAAGGTCAAGAACTGGCAGAAGGACGCCTACCACAAGCAGATCATGGGGGGCTTCAAGGAGGCCAAGGAAGCTGAGGATGGCTTCCGGAAAGCCCAGAAACCCTGGGCCAAGAAGCTCAAGGAGGTGAGAGAAGCACGGAATGTCCTGTGGGGCACTCCTGTGTCCCCAGGTCCAAGTCTGTGTGCCCAGTCCAGGCTGGGAGAGACGTGTGGCACCTCCCCACAGGTAGAGGGGTCATCAGGGGGCTGTGACCGCTACTCTGATGTCCCTTCCCTGTCGTCCCCACAGCTGGAGACAGCCAAGAAAGCCTATCACCTGGCGTGCAAGGAGGAGAAGTTGGCCATGACCCGCGAAGCCAACAGCAAGGCAGATCAGTCCAACACTCCTGAGCAGCAGAAGAAGCTCCAGGACAAAGTGGAAAAGTGCAAGCAAGACGTGCAAAAGGTGCGAGGCGCTGCCCTTTGCCGGGTGCATGGGGCATTGGGCAAGGGAGACCAGTGGAGATGGCCACCACGTCCCTTTCTCCACCATCAGTTCCCATTTTCCCATTCCTGTGCTCCTGGAGAAGGATAAGGGCTTGCAGGCAGTGCTCAGGGGAGCGTGAGCTGGGCAGGGATTTACCCCACTTATGGGGGCTGATTCCAGCCTCTGAGGCTCCTGGCTCAATCTGGGCTCTCCAGCTCTGGTGATCCCCAAACCAAACCTCTCAGCACACAGAAATGGCCTCTGAGGTGCTGGAGGTACAACCAGAGTCCTTCATGCGTTTTTGCAGACTCAGGAAAAGTATGAGAAGGTGCTGGACGAGCTGAACAAGTGCACCCCGCAGTACATCGAGAGCATGGAGCAGGTCTTCGAGCAGTGCCAGCAGTTTGAGGAAAAGAGGCTCAACTTCCTCAAGGAAATGCTCCTGGACATCAAGAGGCACCTGAACCTGGCCGAGAGCAGCAGGTAGGGACAGTGAATCCTGGCCAACATGATGGTCACCAAGAGGTACCAGAGTGGCAGGAGGCTGTGCTGGAGCCTAGCGCCCCCTGGTGCCTCGGAGGACACACAGCCTGGCCCCTGGTGACACAGCCTGGGCACGTCCCTGTCCCACTCTGTCCCCGGGGGCGCACCCTGACCCACAGCCCCCCGACCACATCTCTCCCCACAGCTATGCCAACGTGTACCGGGAGCTGGAGCAGACCATCCGCATGTCGGACGCACAGGAGGACCTCCGGTGGTTCCGCAGCACCAGCGGCCCCGGGATGCCCATGAACTGGCCCCAGTTTGAGGTGAGGCTGGGCGCCCTGGCTGGGTGCAGGCAGCCCTGCGGGGCAGCCGGGCACTCAGGGCTTGGTCACTCTGTGCCTGCAGGAGTGGAACCCGGACCTGACGCACACGATAACGCGGAAGGAGAAGCAGAAGAAGGGCGAGGGGGTGGCCCTGACCAATGCCAGCAGCGCGGGCGACACGGGGGCTCAGGCGGGCGAGCGCGGGAGGTGAGGGCCGGCACGAAGGGGAGGAGCCATGAGAGGCACGGCCTTTGCCTGTGCGAGCATTCAGGGATGCGGGATGTCCTCGGTGACAGCCACCCCTCCCTCTCCTCCCCCTCGCAGCGTGAGCAGCCATGACCGCGGGCAGACCTACAGCGCCGAGTGGTCCGATGACGAGGGCAGCAACTCCTTCAACGCCAGCGAGGCCAACGGCGGCGCCAACCCCTTCGACGAGGAGTCGGCGGGGAAGGGCGTGAGGGTGCGGGCTCTGTACGACTACGATGGGCAGGAGCAGGATGAGCTCAGCTTCAAAGCAGGTACGGTGCTTCGCCAGGGCCAGGTAGGATGGGGCTCGTGTGCTGGAGCTGCGGGTGTGAAATCCCTCAAACGATTTCTGAGTTGGCCCAGCCCTTCTAAAAGTTGAACTGTCAGAAAGGGGAAGGCAGGAGCTGAGCCCAAGGGCAGAAGGGACAGGAGCAATGGTGGGACAGGGCACATGAGGGCTCGTGGGTCACCCCTTGCCTTTCTATCCTACAAACTGATAAGTCCTGCAAACCCCCAGCAGCTCCATCGCGGGGAGAAAAAGGGGATGGGAGAATTTCCAGCACCTGCAATGAACTCTTCCCTTCCACCTTCCTCTGCAGGCGATGAACTAACCAAACTCGGTGAGGAAGACGAGCAGGGCTGGTGCAAAGGGCGCTTGGACAACGGGCAGCTGGGGCTGTACCCCGCCAACTACGTGGAGGCAATCTAAGTCTTGTGGTGTGCTCCTCGTCACCGTCAGCAGATAAATCCACCCTCCGTTGTCTCCATCTCTCCACCAGCCAACCAGCCATTCTGCCGTCTGGTCCTTCACTCCTCACCCTTAGAGATTCAGACATATTTTCCGACCAAGCTTTTATTTTTTTAAGAGTTGTCTCCGAAGAGTATTTTGCATAGTCGCTTTCTTCTAAGATAACGTGAAGCGAAAGATGACGTTGTCCGTTCGTCTACGTTAGTTGAATTTATTTTTTTTTTTCTGAGCGAAAAGCCGATACCTCAAGATCTTAAAGCCCAACCAGTGAGAGCTCCTGATTGGTTGGTTTTTAAAGATACTGAAATCATGAGCCGCCTTCTGATTGGCTGGAACTGTTCCGAAACGCACGGCGCCGAAGTTCCTGGGACCAACCAAATTCATCCCAGAAAACCGAGAGGGATTGGAGTCTGGCTCCGTTGGGTTTTTTTTCTTGGTGTTTCCATGTTCTCCCCAGTTCATCCTCCCGCCCCGAGGAAGGGGGCGAATTCCCCCTTCATCCCCGCAGCCATCCTTGAGATGCCCAGGTGAGGTGGGACCAGCCCCGCCATGGAGCTTGCTGGCATCTCCTCAGCTTCCTCCTCCTCCCGGCTGGGCTGTCAGCACACCTGGAGCGGGCGGAGGCTGCCGAGCCGATGCCCGGTCTGTGCTGCAGGGAGCAGCATCGCCCTTCGGGTGGGCAGGTATCCAACGCACACCAGATCCAGGCGAGAGCCCCCTAAAATCCAGCGCTGTCCAGAGGAGGACCCACCGGGGCCCAGTGCTGCTGGAGGCACCTTCGTGCCCAGCCTGGGATGGCGAGGACTGCCTTGGGCACTGCTGAGGACGGTCCCCGTCCACCCCTTCCTGAAGAGAGGCAGGAGCAGAGCAGGGACGGGGGATGAGCATCGTCCGGCCTTGCAGGGTGCCGGCAGGAGCTGATGCCGGAGGAGAAGGGCTCAGGATACCCAGCCCAGGCAGAGCAGCTGCCTGGCGAAGACGGCCGAAAACAAGACACGCCAAGGCAGGGGAACGGCCGCAGGCTTTGCCCTTTGCTTGTCCCCACCGAGCTCTACCCCTCCTCCCCTGGGCTCTGCCCCCAGCCCCGCAGCTCCTGCCACCCAGCACGGCCACCCCCGCCCCCTGCCTCGGGTGCGTTTGCCGTCCCGAGCTCTCCCCTACGGATCATCTCTCATTTCTTTCCATACCATCACCCTTAGCAGCATCAATGCCATCGGCTTCCCGCACGCTCCTCCTGCTCCTATCCTGCCCCCTCCGTTGGTTCGTGAATTTTTTGGCCCCAGGGATCCAGTGTTCTCGTGGATGCAGGGGAAGCACCGTGTGCTGGGCACGGTGGGCGGGAGCCACCCGGCCCCCGCCAGGTACCGGAAAAAAAAAACAACCACAAAGTCAGAAAAGACCCAACCAACCACCTGTCTCAGCAATGCACCCCGGTTTTTGTACATTGATTGTGTAATTTAAGAAGTATATATATAATATATATATATATCGTGATTGTATTTCCGTGGATACAACAACAAAAAGCAGCAAGAGAAAATAACCGAGCTCTGTCAGCGTCCTTGGCTCTGGGGTCTCCTTTGCTGTGCGTCTGTCTCACCCCCCAGGGACCGGGTTATGGACCCCCAGGTAGTGACACCCCCCACCTCAAGGTTTTGGGGTGCAGCAGGTTGGGGGGGCTTGGATGCATTGCTGGGGGCTGGGGGAACAGCCACCGCCTTTGGGGACTCCTGTGCCGCTGCCAGACAGAGCCCTGGGAAACCCACGGAGGGGCTCGGGATGATGCAGGTTCTGGGGCCACTCCAAGCACCAGCCCTGACCCAGCCCTCTCCTGAGCCTGTGAACAGGCACAACAGGCTGGTGTCACCTCCTGCCCTCTCCCACCCCCACCCTGCCAGAGAACCTGTGAGGGGGACACGAGACCCGGGGCACCACCAGCACCCCCAGCCCATCCCCACAGTGCCCCCCCACCGGCTGCATCGGGCACACACAGCAAATCACAAGAGACACTTTGCTTTTTTCTTTTAATTTCCCCCCACTTTTTTGTTTTTCCACCCCATTTGCCAAAGGCCAAGGTAATTTTCCTCCTTCCCCTGCTCCTTGCCCTCTATCCGTCCTGCCTGGATGTGAGCAGGGCTGTCAGGATTTGCTGCTGTGGGAGCAGCACGGAGCAAGAACAGAAGAGAAAGGCAGTGGCTGGCACCGGCAGATTTTTTAAGGGAAAAAAAAAAATCATAAGACCAAGAACCAGGTGTTTTTCCTTTTAAGCTCCCACAGAACATCCCTGGAAGCCTGGGCCACTCCTCAGCATTTGAACCTAAACCACAACTCATCACCAGCCAAAACCAAAAAGCAAATAAACAGATAAAAAAACTCCTATAATATAAAAGATCAACATTGTCAGGTAACCCTGACTCTGGTGCAATGAGCAGGTGAAGCAATTCCCAGCTCTCTGCCCCTGTCCAGCCTCAGCGGATCACTCTGGATTTATTACTGTCCACAGGGAAATGGCAAAGCTGCCATCTCCATTTCCCCAAACTCCGGAATCAGGCAGTCCAAGTAAAATCCAAATCAAGGGAAGAGGTTTGTGCCAGGGCACAGAACCTGGGGCCTTGTGAGGACTCTGGTGGCCCCGTGCACAAGGATGGGGAACCCAGCTTGGGGGACAGCCCTACACCCACATTTACAGCTGCTCCCTTTGCAGAGCTCCCGTTTGCAGCCCCGAATCCCTGTGAGAGGGAGAAGCTGAGCATGTCCTGGAGTGAAAAGCAAAGGGGGGATGCACCTATCCCGGGGGATGCCCAAGGTCCCCAGTGGCACAGCTCCCGTGGCAGGCAGCACCCTCGGTTGGTGCCAGGCTGCTCCCACAGGGGTTGGGACAGGATCCCACCAGGAGCAGCAGCGGATGTCCCCGTCCCTGTGGGTGACATTGTCTCAGCTCGTGCCCAAGGCTTTTTCCTCCCTGAACAACGGCTGGGGTGAAGCCACCTACAGCCAGAACCCGGCAGGGAGGAGAGGAGGGGGGACAATCCCAGCCACCGTGCCCACCCTTCCCACGGGAGACAAGGGCTCTGCACGGTCCTGGCCCCGTGTCGGGAGGGGAGGGGTCCGTGTGTCCGTTGCCAGCAGGTCCTGGCAGGGGAAGCCTCGCACCGCAGCCGAGGTCCTTGCTGCCGGCAGAGGGTCTCTGGCTGGGGCAGAGGGAGGCAGTGAAGGTCCCCCGCCCCTCCCGGCGCTCAGCCGGTCCCGCCGCCGCTCACACCGGGTGGACGAACTGGTAGACGAGGCGCTGGGAGATGTCGGGCTTCCGGATGATCCCTTTCTTGTAGTACTGCCGGATGGAGCGGCTCAGCTTGTCGTAATTCATGGCCGGGCGGTTCTTGCGGATGCCCCACAGCCGGGCCACCTGCGCCGAGTCCTCGATCTTGAAGATGCCTGGGCAGGGGAGCGGGGCACGGAGGGTTACAGCATCTCCTGCCCCACACCTCAGCCCCCCCCGGCGCCTCCGGAGCATCCCGGCTCACCTTTGTCCTTGTTGAGCCAGCGGATGAAGCGCCCGTAGTTGTGCGGTTTCAGCAGCAGCTCCTTGAGGAACTGCCAGAGGTGGATGGGTTGGCCGGCGCAGGACGAGTCCACCTCGCTGTCGGCCCAGCTGGTGTCACCTCCTGCCAAGGGAAGGGACTGGTGAGAGGAGGGAAGGGACAGAGCTCGCTGCTGTGCACCATCCCAGGGAGCTGCACGAGTTCTCATCAGGGAACCCCGCTCGACGCCAGAGGGGCACCGGGGCTCAGCCCAGGAAGATTTGCTCTCTCCTCCCTATTCTGGAGCACGGAGAACAGCTCAGTCCTGGCCTTGCACGGCCCACAGGGGTGCGGGGGGTGTGGGACAGGACCAGTGAGGGGTACGAGCCGTTTCCCCTTTGCTGCAGAGAGCCGTGGGGCTCCTCTGGGGCAGAGCGAGTGTAACCGCACAGATCCCACAGCAGCAGCTGCTCCAGTGCTCTGGATAATCGCAATTAAGCAGGGAGGGATCCCTCAAGTACCCCGGACCTGCCCGAAGCAGGAGTGGGGCCAGTGGGGCTGAGCCCACACAGAACTCACCGCAGTATCTCACATCTCCAGGGGCAGCCTTCTCCTTCATCCAGGCGGCTGGAAGGGAGGAGCGGGGGGTCAGGGGGGCACCTCCTGCTGCACAGCATCGCCCACCCTCCCCAGCTCCCTCCCGCTTCCCGGCACCCACCAGACTTCCAGATGTCGAGGTGGGCGTGCAGGATGTCGCCGCAGGCGGGCGAGCGCTGGCAGAACTGCTCCTCGGACATGGCACACAGGTCCTTCCCCGACAGCTCCTGGAAGGACTTCCCGATCTGCGGCAGCCGGTACTGATGCTCCGTCCACAGGATCCACTTCTGCACGTTCCCAGGGCTCCAGTCCGTGGGGTCTGGGGGTCGAGGGGGGTGAGTGTGGCCAGCCAGGGGCCGTCCCCTCCTCCTGCTCTGGAGCATCTGCTCTCCCCCAGACCCTCACACACGGCTGCAGCCCCGCAGGAATCATCCCCTTCTTCCATGGGGGAGCAGCCACACTCTCCCAGACCCCAAAATGTGGCTGCAGCTCCCAAAGAACAATCCCCTTCTCCTGTGGGGAAGCAGCCACACTCTCCCAGACCCCCACACGCTGTTGCAGCCCCCCAGGAACCATCCCCTCCTCGCAGGGAGCAGCTGCTCTCCCCCAGACCCTCACACACGGCTGCAGCCCCCCGAATGCAGCGTGACTTTGGCTCCCAGCACATCCCTCCTCCCTGGCCGCCCCACGAGAGCACTGGGGCACCCACCTGCGGCGATGTTGAGGAGCTTGCAGGCTGTCTCGATATCCTTCAGCACCTCGCCCACCACCATGCTCTGCACCTGCTCCAGCGAGTGCTCCTCCAGGTGCAGGCTGTCCTGCAGGTCCCCCTCGGGCCCCAGCCCCAGGCCCTGGCTGTCGATGATGGGACATTGCTCCGGTTCCTTCCTCGCCTCCTCCCGCCCGCCCTGGGCGCTGCTGTGGGACGGTTCCCCGGCGCCCTTGGCGGCCCAGGCCGTGTCCTCCGGGTAGAACATGTCGAAGTAGTGCAGGCAGAAGGCTGGCAGGGGCTGCTCGGGGGTGCTGGGGGGGCTGGGGCTCTCCGGGCAGCCCCAGCTGCGGGGGTCGGGGTCCCGCGGGGGCGGCAGCAGCGCGGGGTCCGGCCAGGCGAGGCGGCCGGGGGGCAGAGCGCTCAGCCCGGGGCTGGCACTGCCCATCCCTCCGCTCAGCGCCGGCTCCAAACCTGCCCGGGGGGGAGAGAGGGGCAGAGCTCAGCCCGGCACCGCTGCTGCCTTCCCGCCCGGCAGCCAGGCACAAAGGGAGGAACTAAGCCTGTTAGAGGGGAAAAAAACCCTCCAAAGAGACCCACCGTGCCCTGTGAGCCCGAGGATGAGTGCGGGGTCAGCTTGGCTGAGGGGGCTGGCACGGGTTTGGGAGGACCAACAGCAGCTGCCAGCAGGGAGAAGGAGAGCAGGAGATGAGCAGGATCTGACCCCTATTCAGGGTCTGGGTGTTTAGGGTCTCCCCAGGGGTTGCACCCCAGGCTGGCAGCAGCTCAGCCCCAGGTGGAGGTGAGGCCTGGGCAGGAGGCAGTGGGGGACACAGGGGGGGACTCCCCAGCACCTGTACAGGACAGCCTTGGGGTGACAATAGATGCTTGAGCCACAGGGACACATTTCTGAGCATAGAAAACATCCTCTGCTGCTTCCACCTGGGGCACAACAGCCCCCAGTCCCAGATTTCCCAGGAGGGACCGAGCCCCTGGTCGCTGTTCCCAACCCCCAGATGAGAACTTTCCTTGTAAGACAGGATAATTGCAATTACCTTCAGTCTCTTGCAAGGAAAACTACCCAAAATCAGCCTGTCCCCATCTGTCTCTGCATGCAGGGAGTCCCGGAGGCCATGGAGAAGAGGATGAACCTGCTGAATTTCCATGGCAACACCAGGGAATGGCTCCATCCGTGGAGAAACCTCCCCAAAAACCATCCTGAGACTTTGGGAAGGGGAAGGCCCTGCCAGGGAGGAGCTGCTGATGGGCATGGCCAGGGCGCTGCCCAGCTCCTCCACCTTCAGCATTATTTTACAAGAAGAAGAACCATCTCAAAGTGGTGGTTTAAAAGCAGAAAAAGGAGTTTTAGCAATGGAGCTGGCACTGGGAAAGGAGCGTGCAAAGCTTGAAACCCCTCATGGTGCCAGGCAGCCCTGAAGGGGAACTGGGGGCAGTGGCCAGGGAAAGGGGGTGCCCTGCTGCTCCAAAGCCCAGCTGGGCAGAAAAAGTTTTAAAAGATGTGAGAGGAAAAGATCCCTCGGAGATCTTCCAGGCAGAGCACAGCCCCCAAGCATGGGGGTGGTCAGTGAAGGAGGGACACTGGGGACCCAGCCACGTGTCCCATGCTCAGGGGGGAGATAATGCAGCTCCTGAGGACTCAGTGCTCCCAGGAATACGAGTTTTGAAGTTCTGCATTGCCTGCAACTGGGGAAAACTCATCACTTCATCCTTGGAATAGCCCAAAGAGCTCAGAAAAACCCATGGAAGAGCCAGGGACACCTAAACAGCACTCACGGCAGCTTGAGCCTGTGGGGACGTGGGGAGGGACCGTGGGTTCAGGAATTGGAGCCCACCTCCCTGAGTGGTTTTGGTGGCACGGCAGTAAGGAGGAGGAGGAGGGAGAAGAGGGTACCCAAACCCTCTTCTGACCTGGGGCTGCCCCCACCATCCAAACAGTTTCCCTGAGAGATGGTGCCTGCTTCCAAACCTCTCCTTGATTTGCTCAGGATTAAAAGAAGAGCTTTAGCAGATCAGCCCTAAATCCAGCCACACGCTGCTCCAGGGAAGGGCAACAAAAGGGAAGTGGCAACAGCTTGTGCAGCTCCTGCTGCTGCACAGTGCTGGCCATGAACATCTCTGGGGAAGGGACAGGCTCCTCATTCCCAACGCCTCTGGGATGTCCTGAAGTCCTGGTTCAACCTCACACATGGAGGAGCAGGGCTATGGAACCACCCTCGGGAACGGCACAGGATGGACGGCCCCAGCCCCATCTTCAGCCTCATCCTGTCCCCCTCCTCCCAGATGGGACCAGAGGGACCCAATCCCTCGGGAAGTGTCCCCAAAAGCCGGAGCTGTGCCCCACCAAGGGCGCTGTACTCTCAGGGCGGGGGCCGCTGTTTGACTTTCTCCCGCTCTGGCACGCGGGCGGCCGGGCTGGGTGGGACCTGTTTGCACTGAGAAGCCACTTCAGGTGGCCTTCTCCCCCCTCTTTCCCTACCCCTTTTTGCATTTCCCTGCAAAAGGAGAGCTGGAGGGGCAGCCCAAGGTGCACTGGCCCACATGGCACCCAAAACCCTTCCCACTCCCTGCCTGGGGCTGAGCTGGGCATTGCATCAGCCTTGGCAGACGCTGCTCCACGGGGCTGAGATGGGGTGGTGGGACAGGAACGGGGTGAGGCGACTGGGATGGGGCTCCCGCACTTCCCAGGGCACAGAGCCAGCATGAGCCCGGGGCTGTGGGTGGTGTCGGGTCACAGCTCAGCTCCACAGGCCTGCAGGGACCCAGCCCCACACAGACCCCACAGCTGAGGGGGTAACAATGGGGC
The DNA here is from genome assembly GCF_029207755.1 of Chamaea fasciata. Classification (NCBI taxonomy): domain Eukaryota; kingdom Metazoa; phylum Chordata; class Aves; order Passeriformes; family Sylviidae; genus Chamaea; species Chamaea fasciata. The sequence continues at coordinate 3,440,839 of NW_027094110.1, forward strand.
CAAGGACCCGCCGTGCCACCCCAGGCTCTCCTGGCAAGTGCAACCCACCATGGCTCAGGGTGGGACACGAGCACCAGTGAGGGTGGAACGCTGGGATGAGCCCTTGAGAGCGAGAGGGAAAAAAAAAAAAAAAAAAAAAGAAATTCACCCACCCCCCACCCTCGAACAATGGGTCCGTTAATTAAAATCAAATCTGCGGTGGAACAGGTTGTGCCGGAGCTCGGGAAGCCCTGTGGGACCGGGGAGGGTGGCCGGCTGCGGGAGGGGGGCTGCCCACAGCGCCCGGGATGGCTCCCAAGCCCCCGGGCGCTTCCGAAAGCCCTTCCCAGGCAGCCGAGACGAGGGATCAGGGCCAGGCTCCAGGGTCACCTCCAGCCTCAGGCTGGGGACAGCGATGTGCTCTGCTGTCCCAGACGGAACTGGGGATGTGTGGGACCCAAGAGCAGCCTGGGTTAAGCAGGAAAAGAGACCTGGGGTCTCTGCACAAGCCAGGGCTGCAGCAGGCACCCAGGTGGGTGCTCAGAGGCTGCTGACAAGCTGAGATCCTGCCAGCATGTCCCATGCACCCTGCAAGCCCCAGAGTGACAGCTGTGCCACGTCCTGCTGCCAAACCCTGTGCCACGCACCCTCCTTATCTCTGGGTGGAGGAAAGAGGATTGGCCAAAACCTCCCCACAGCCAGGGCAGGGACTGGGGACGGCGCTGGGGGCTGGGGAGGTGACAGAGCAGGGGGCTGGGGAGGTGACAGCCTGCGGGGCTGCTCTGCTACCTGCACGGTGACAGGGTTGAGGCCAGGGCAAGCCCTGGGCTCACTCTGACGTACTCCCGGAGGGATGCAGCCCATCCTGGGGGCCCTGGACCCTTGGTTCCCCGCCAGCCTCCTCCAACACCACCGAGGTGCCCTGGCTCCTCCTGCCGTTACCTGCATGGCTGCTGACACAGGGACCAGGTGTCCCCACGGGTCCCCACACCCTGGGTCAGGCTGCCCTCTCCATCAGCGCAGGGAGGCAAACAGCAGTGCAGGGGACAGGCACAACCTGCCAGTGACCTGAGCAAAGCTTGGTGCTCCGTGTCCCCCCGGTGAGCAGCGGAGCTTGGTGTTCCCCATTTGGGGCCAGGGAGCCCCTATTTATAGCAGCACCTTCCCCCCCGTGCTCCCAGCCCCAGAGAACACCGGTATTGTGGGGATTTGGCACCCTCACGGCGTTTGTGTTTCACTAACCGAGCAGAACCACGAAAACCAAACCCGCAGCCAAAGTGACTTTGGGGATGACAAAAAAAAAAAACAACAAAAAAACCACCCCAGCAGGAAAGCAGCTGGGACAGTGCAAGTCTGGAACAGGGTTCAGCTTCACAGAGACACCCCGGAGCTGGCAGGTCCTCAACAGCCACCCGGGACACTCCATGAAGGGTCCTGGCTGCTGGTTTGTCACACGATGCCCCAAAGCTCCTTGTCCCCTGCCTGGGGCTGGTGGGACCCTGGATATCCCAGCTGTTCCCGGGTGGGCTCAGGAGGAACCAGCCCCAGGAGTCCTGGCCCCATCCCACCCTCCTTGCTTGGGCAGGACGAGGTTCCAAAGACACAAAAATAGCAAATCCCGTTTCATTTTGGGTGACACCATCCAGAGAAATGCCAGGATCCTCGCACCGAGGGACAACCCGTCCCTCTTTAGCCCTAACGACACCCGAAGGTGCAAGGAGCTGTGGGATGGGATACTGGCATGGGAGAGCACCGTGCCCGCCCCAAACTGGTGCCAAAAGCAGGACCCCCTGGAAGGAGGGAAGGTGGGCCGGGTGGTCGGGGAGCCGGGGGTGGTGGCAGCGCGGGCGCCTTACCTCGGAGGTGTGCGGGCTCAGAATCCACATGGATGCCAGCGCAGGCTGGGAAGAGCCGTCCCGGTGGCACTCGGCGCGGTGTCTGCGGGGGACATGGCCCCAGGTGAGGGGTCCCAGCACCGACGGGGAGCGCGGCCGGCAGCACCGCACCCGGCTCAGCGCCGGCCCCGCGGCGGCAGCACGGCTGGGCTGAGCCGCATCGGCCCTGGGTGGGCACCGGCGGGGTGGGGACGGCGACGACAACGGGGCACCCCGCGGGGCTCCGGGGGCAGCGGGGGGACGAAGCCACCGGCGGCTGTGCGAGGGGGATGCCGGCAGTGAGTGTCGGGGCTCAGCCAGAGCCTCCTTTGCCCATTATATCCAATTCCTTCCTTATTTACCTGAACAAACAAGCTGCGCTTACCTCAGCCGAGGTGTTTGAACAACCCGGGCCGGGTTAACCCTTGGCAGGTGCGTCCAGGGCGGGCTCAGACCAGAACGGGCCTTGGGAGGGGAGTGGGGCAAACCCGGGCACCGTTAACCCCTTGCCACCCTCCCATGGGATGGGACAGGGACGGAGACAGGGACAAGGACAGGGACAGACACCTGGCTCCTCCTGAGTCAGACCTGCAGCACAGAGACCTGTCAGATGTGTGAGCATCTATGGCATGACATCACTCCCAGAGCAGGCCGGCCCATGCTGGGGCCAGGAGCATCCCTGAGGGATACCCCGGGAGCATCCCTGACCCAAACCCAGAACCATCCCCTGCCCAAATGCTGCAGCCAGGGACAGAGCCTGTGAGTGAGGGTGCACAGAGCTGGTGGGGGTGAAGGGAGCCCCTGACAGCACCCAAACCCTCCCACCTCATGGACACAGTGCTGTCCCCTCCCCGGGGTTCCCTGACTGCAGGATGGGGCACGGGGCCACAGCCAGGACGTGCAGCACTCCAGGCTCAGGTTGTCTCCACCGGCACGAGCAGGAAAAAGCAGTTCTGAGCGAGACAGACACCGCGCTGGTATTTATTGTCTTTTTTTTTTAGCACATGAAGCAGGCTGGGCAGTTCAGGCAGTTCTCCTGCGCACGTAGCGCTGCCAAAACCGAACTCCCCCGTGCCCTAAAAACCCACGTCAGACCAAACCCCGCCACAAACACCCACAGGTCGGCCACACGTCACCACGTCCCGGCAGGCACGTGGCCTGTCCCCAGCCCACACCGGTGGCAGAGCTGGCATCCCTCGCTGCCCTGACCCGGGGCAGGCACAGCCGATAAGCCGCCCATCGGAAATGTTTGCCCCGAGGAAATGAAAACGCTGGAGGAAGGAGACCCCGGTGCGAGCACGGGGAAAGGGCTTCGCTGCTATCGGCAGCGCCAGGAGTTTCTGCCTCCCTTTGAAATGCCTCAATGTTATCTTATCGTGGGGAAAGCTCCCCCTGGAGCGGGGATCCCGTGTCCCAGGGGAGTTCTTTTCCCCTGTTTTGGTAAACACGGCTGGGCCTGGGACACGTGGCGGTGGCTGCGGGGGGACCCCAGGACAAGCAGCTGTGTTGGGAAGCCGCCAGCCCCTGCCTGGGCTTTGCCAGGGGTTGGGCATGTTTGATTGGGATGTGGCACAGCTAAGAGGGGGGTCCAGGTCACCCAGTGCCCTCCCAGTGCTCCTGGCAGCCACAGCAGAGCTCCCCAGCCCACTCAGAGCATCCACTACTTTGGACAAGGCCCCACAGGCTCCCAAAGCCGCTCCTGTGTCACACCTCAGGATCCCCGGAGGGCACCCGGAGCATCCCAGCACAGCCCTCCAAGCCTGGATCCCTTCCCCACAGCACAGAAACACGAGTGTGTGACTGTGGAAACTGAAGATGCAGAGTGGAGTCACGTGTAAACTCGACACCGGGCTGGCACCAGCCATGCTGGGAAAGCACCGTGGCCATCCCGCCCTTCCTGCAGCCGCCTCGCTCCTGCCCCACAGCTGGGCCGTGGCTCGGGGGATGTCTGGTGAGCAGGGTTTGCTTTGCACAGGCTGTGCAAGCTGGATCTGCTGTGACACCTCCTCCAGGTCACCCGTGGTTACTTGGTTTCTTTACAACTTTTCACCAGAACAAGCACCAGGCCAGAGCACCAGAAGGAGTCAGAAGCAAAGCAGAAGAGAGCACGACTGGGGACACCGGACAGTGTCAGATGTCACCACCAGTGGGGAATTCCCAGTCCCAGATCCAGAGCATCCCAGACCTGGGTCATCCTGGGCTGTCTGGGACCCGTTGCCAAATTCACACCTCTGTCTGAAAGAGCTTTACCTACTTCTCTTATCGGTACCAGCGGGATCTCGATAACAGAAAGAGATTAAAGGGAAAAACATTTGCTTTTCTGGGCTCAGGGAGAGCTGGGCAGTGCAGCACAGTGCAGCAAAACTGGGTGAAAGGCCCTAAAATGAGACCTCTGCTTCCTTCCCAGACAGCTTGGGGGCTGCAGCCACCCGGTGTCACCAGTTTCTGTGGGCTCCAGCTGTGCTGGGCTCCAGCCGCGCTGGGCTCTCGCCGACACCTTTCGCAATCGCAGCTCGGCACAGCTCTGCTTGCACATACAAACCAGGAAAAGGAGAGATTGCAACACCTGAGGAACAACAAAAGAGGGAAATGAAGTCTGGCTTTTCTGCCCCGTGTGCGCAGTTTTCGGTGCTTTTTCCTTGTCCTCCCTGTCAACCCATCAGCTTCGATTCCGGTGTCTTTTGCCACTGCTGAAAATTCAATGCTTGGGAACGCGGCCGGAGGGGAGAGATGGAGAAACGACTCATGAATCAGCCTGGAGGAATCTCTGCCCACCTGCCTGCAGCTAATCTCTGGCTGCATCACAAGAATAATAGATAAGCAGCCATGTCACATATAATAAAACTATTGAAGGCCCTTGATGTCACTGCACAAACCACAGAGAGCATGGAGCCCGACCTGTCCCCACACGCAGCTGGTGTTTCCTGGTCCCCTGCGGTGGTGGGGCTTCCTCTGCTCCAGCTCCTGCACGACTTTTGGGACAGTGGTGGCCCCTAAGTAGAGCCAGAGTCCCTCTGAGAGGCTGCATCCTGTGCCACAGGGTGACAATGGGACAGGATGAATCCACACTCCCAGGCTGCAGGATGGGTGCTCTGAGGCCTTTTTGCTGCCCAAGGAGACTGGAAATGTCTGAAATGGTTGAAGTACCTTTAATGCATTCTCCCCAAGCCCTGGAGGGGTCCTGGGAAGGGAGAAGGTCTCTCCAGCAGAGCCCAAAATGACCCAGAGGGTCAGGGAGCACAAGTGCAGGAACCCACAGGTGTGCACGGACGGGACGGTGTTTTTGATGGTGCAATGTCCCTGTGCAGATCTACCTGGGAGAGTGTCCACAGTTCCCGAGCTGCTAGGATCGCTCCAGAGCCCAGACCACCAGAATCCCTGACTCCTCCTTATCCCAGCCAGACCTACCCACTTCCCGTGCAGCCCCAGGGTGAGCGGGGCCGCTCCTCTTTATTCTCTTTATTACCCCACCGGCTCCCCCATCTCCCAGCTGCTGCCATAAACGCAGTTTACTCGGCCGCGTGTGTGCTCGGGGCAAACAGCCGCCTTATTGCCGTGGCACCCGCCCGCGGCCCACCCTGATAGAGGAGCCGGGGCTCCCGGCCCCGCTCCGGCACTCGGTCTCCGCTCGGAGCCTGCTCCAGCTCCTGCTCCCTGCTCCCACACTCCATCCCCGCTGTATGAGGTGGCTCCCGGTTGTTCCCATGGCCCTGCGAGGGGACCCAGGTGTCACCCGCATTCCAGGGCAGCCCTCCCGGGTGCAAAGCGGGTGCTGGAGGAGCCGGCTCCATCCAGCAGCGCATGGGTTGCTGTTTGCTCCACACAGACGGCACAGGGGGTCCAGGTGCCGTCCCTTTGCTGAGCACAGAGACCTTGGTGGTCACCTGGCACCTTTCAAAGGCTGCTTCACACCTGTGGTGGCAGGAGGTGACAGGGTCTGCCTCTGGGGTACCACAGTCCCGCTTCTGCAGCCCGGCCATGTCTGGGAGGGCAGCTGGGGAAGGACGAGCTGGGGGAGGCGGATGGAGACACCAGGGTGAGCCCAGCCCCTGGACCACCAGCTCCCCGCCGTTCCCACCCCGGCTCCCCCCCAGCACCCCCAGGGTCGGTGCCACCCCGGGTGACGCAGGGGAACTCGTGGGACACCCAGCCAGGCACGGAGCAGCGGATCCACCGCCGTGTTTGCTGTTCCCTTCCCAAAGCCCTGCTCTTTTCTTCCTCCGGTGGCATTAAACTCCGGCTTTTGTCTCTTGGGATTAAAAGCCTGGAAATGGTTGCGGGTCGCCCGGCGGTGCCAGGAAGAGAGGGCTCAGGGCGGCGTGGGCACACCCCGCTCGCCGCAGGGTGAGGAAAGGTCACGGCTCCCCCTGCACAGCCCCCGGAGATTTGGGGTGCAGAGGAGGGGAAGGATCCTGGTCTGGGCTCTCCATGCAGCTGCTGCATCAGCGCACGAACCCCAAATCCCATCCGGCACGAGAGAACTCCCCAAAATAACCCACACAGGAAACGTACTCTTGCTTTGTCACTGTCACCTGCTCATCCCACCGGCACGCGGGGCAGCGGGGTCAGCACCCCCTGCCCGTGCCGGGGGCCGGGGCCGCTCGGCAGCAGCAGTTCCCAGGCACACACGGGCAGCCAGGTGAGACGGGCCGGGCCCGGTGCCAGCAGACGGGATGTTGTCTTTTCACACAGCCCCGGTGCGGGGCCGAGTGGCAGCGGAACCCTCCGCGGCTTTGGTTCCCACACTGGGTGCCATTGAGAAATGCAAATTCATTCTTCTGCTGCCCGTTCTCCCCGCATGCAAAACGATCCTCGGGCATAACGGCCCCACGGAGCGACAGGCCGGAGAGCGTGGGAGCCGCTGGGCAGGGAAACACCCCGGGTGGGAGAGGGGGGAACGGGCAGCTCTGAGGGCCCAGGGCAGCACACGGTGCCCCCGGAGCAGGGGACTCTCCTGGTGGTGATTTCCCCTTGGCTTCTGCAATGTTCATCCCAGGAGAACTGCAGAAGGTTCTGCCCCAGGGGGCAAACCCCTAAAAGTAACCCCAAACCCCACAGTCTGCCTGGGCTCGGCTCAAAGAGCTGGTGGGGCCGGAGGGTGAGGGGCTGCGTGGTGAGGGGCAGGAGGGGGTCAGCAGGGACCAGTCACCCCTCTCCCATCACTCCCGAGCCACCGAGCCAGGTTTGCAGGGCCGGGGGAGCAGGGAGAGGAGGGTCGCCCTGTGCACAGAGCGCAGGGACCCCACATCCCGCAGCCGTCCGTGGGGCCGTGGGTCTGGGGGGCGGGAGGGGGCCGGGGACGCGGAGCTGCCCGCAGAGCGAGCCGTGACTCAGCCGTGACTCACCGAGCTCCCAGGGAAACGTGTCGCTCCCCTGAGCATCGCCCGGGTCTGGCACCTTGTCCTGGGGGCTCAGCACGGAGCCGGGACCCGGGGGGTCATGTAGGGAAAACGGGGTGTGGGAGGTGGGGCAGGACCTCAAACGAAGTCCCGTGTCCTATCTTCTTCCCCCACTGTGCAGTCACTGGGTTGGGCACAGAGCTTGGAGGAATTTACTTTTCCCTGGCAAACGCACGGTCCTGGAAGCAGCTCCCGGGTATCCCCAGCCTTGTCAGCCCTCCTGACACCAACACCGTGCGGAGCTGCAGTTCCCGGAGCCAGGTCTGGGGAGGAGGGAGCTGTGACAGGCACTGGGAGCTGGGCAGGGTGGGCCCCAGCACCTGTCAAAGCCTTGTTGGACACGGGCAGCATTCCTTGTGGCAACCCTGGTTTCACAGGGCAGGATATTAAAGCAGAAAGTGATTAATGCTCTGCGAGGGGCTAGAGACACAGAGCTCTGGCCCTGGTGTGGGATGTGACCCGAAATGGCTCCATGTTCTCCTCAAAGGGTTGTCCCAGCCCCAAGCCCGGTTTTACCCATCCCAAATGTCCCCATCCTAGTGCTGGCTTAGGCACCAGCAGAGCAAGGACATCACTTCTCTCCTCAGCAGTGGATTCTGAGCGCAGCAAAATGTTTGTTCTGTCAACACGTGCCTAATCCCCAACCAAAAGCTGATGAAAACACCATGGGGGGGAAGGATGGGAATGAGCTGCCCTTTGAGACAAAGCCCCGGTGGTGACAGCCACAGCCCCAGCGGGGGGAACTGGGATCCTCCACTGGCCCTCTAGTCCTGGGGTACCCAGTACCAGGCAGGGCAGGGGAAATGCTCTCCGTGGGGCAGGGATGGTCTCCAACTGCAGCCTGGCCCTGCCACAAACCCGAGCAGGATCCTGAGCTCCACAGAGGAGCTGCAGAAAATATCCTTGCTCTGCAGGGATGGCCCGGCCCCAGTGACCAGTCCTGGCTCCTTTCCCCCTCAAAATGTGGCCAGCAGGTGCAGGCAACACACAGCAGTGTCCCCACACCAGCCTAGGACTGTCTCTGTCCCTGCTGACCCAGCACCTGCTGTGACACCATCAACAGGCTCACGAACGTCACAAACAGGCTCACCTGAGGATTAGCATTTCCAGATGACCCATAAAACCTTTTTCCTTGTGGGATGAAACAACACTTTGTCCTGCGAGGCTCGTTTCCAGCCTGGCTGGGGCTGGGCTGAGCAAGCAGAGCTGCCCCACTGTCCCCCCTGGGGTGGTCCCAGCAGGGACCCACTCCCAGCACCCAGAGTCATCAGCCCTGCACCCTTCAACCACAAGGGAAAAAAAAAAAAAAGGGAAAAAAGAAGGTACATTTAGCAGTTTCCATTTGTTTGCTCTTTAAATAATTGTTTCCTTATCGCTATTGATTTAGATCCCTTTAAAATTCTGACAAACCTGCTTCTCAGGCACCCTCAGCTGCTTCCTCCCAGCCTGCTCCCCCTGGGCAAGGCAGAGCAGCCAGGCTCATCCTAAGGAGAGTTCCCTGCTTGGGGAGGCACCTGCAGGGCATCGAGCCCCCACTCACCCCCTCCTTCCCAAGATGGACAGACCAGGATGCTCCAAAGCTGTCGTTTGGGAATTTGTTCTCTCCCCATCCCACTGCAGTGCAGACACAGGGGCTCTGGAGCTCTGCCATGCCCTGCCAGGCTCGGGGGGCTCGGGGGGGGACATCCCCAAGGGCACAGTGGCCACCATTGCCCAACCCCTCTGTGCAGAATCCAGCTCTGGCCACAAACAGCCCCAGTCAGGGCAGCACAGTCCCTGCTGGGGTGGAGGCAGGACAGGACAGGTTTAAGTGTCCCTCAGGCACAGCCCTGTGGCCTCGCTGGGGACAGGGGCCCTCTCTGCTGTCCAGTGCACAGGGTCAGTCCTCAGGTGACTCTTGCTGTCACCTACCAGAGGGTTCATGGCCCTGCTGTGCTCACAGGGGTACGAGGGGCTCATCCCGGGGCCCCTGCAATGCCACCCTGGGTCTGGGGCTTCAATGCCACAGGCTGACGTCACAGCCCAGCCTGCAGCTGTCAATTGATTGAGGAAACACGGCCACAGTAAACAGCGAGGAGGGAAAATGCTGCAGATTAGATAAGGAATGTGAGTTCTTGCTGTGTTTCCCCCTGGATGCCAATGCTGCACAGACCCTGCCGAGCCCAGCTGCTCCACACCGGAGGTGCAGAGAGACCCAGGAGTGGCGCAAAGCCCCGTCCTGCGGGGTGGCTTTCCTAGAAAAAGCTGTGGAAAAAGGGCCTTACCCCAGCTCCAAGGTTTGGGGGTCCCTCTCTCCCTCCCACAGAGCTGTGCACCACCCTGGAGCCACAGCAGAGCAGCCAGACCCCCTTTTGTCCCCAACATGTCACCCTTCAACATGGGACACAAATGGCCCTCCTGGTGTGGAGACCCTCCGTCATTCCCAGCCCAGCGGGGTGTGCCCAGACTGTCGCTGCCCAGCAGCTCCTGCCTGGCTCTGCAGCACTGCCCCGGTCCCACGGTGGTGGTGACAGGCCGAGTGACATGTGCCACCTCACTGGTGGTGACAGGCCGAGTGACATGTGCCACCTCACTGCCCAGCCAAGCCTGGCCAGGGCTGCAGCTGCTCCCGGAGCAGGGGGGACACGGCCCAGCCACTGTCACCAGCAGGACTCCACGCCTGGAAAAGCCACATCCAGCCGCTCCACAGGGTTTTGTGGACAAGGAACAACCTCAGCTCCCTCTGCTGGCACCTGCCCCAGGCTGGGCCCGCCGCCAGCAAACCCTGTTCGAACACCTCGGCTGGGAGCCCCCGGGTCCAGGGCATCCCCCCAGAGCAGCCCCTGCTCCCAAAACCGTCCCCTGGCAGCACGTGGAGCTGTGATTCCCGCGGTGTCCCCACTCCTGGGCATGGCCGACCCACCTCACAGGACACTGCACCGCTCACCCTGAGTGTAAAGTCTAAGTGTGAAGTGGTGAAAACCAAACTTTTCTCCCCTCACTTGAAGTTCCTGTGAAGGCGCCACTCCTGCAGGGAAGAGATAACCAAAATATGGGAAAATGATGAGCAATGAGGCAGCTCTGGAGCCAGCCCAGGTGCAGCTGCTCCGCAGAGGCGAGCCTGCAGTGTTCCATGGGGCAAACAGGGCTGGTCCGTGCCCACGCGTGCCATCTGCCTCCCCGCTGGGCTCCGCTGAGAGCTTTTACTACTCGGCTGTTTTATCAATGGGGTAGGAAACGTTTGAGATTAGATTTCCTTAAATAATTCCTGTGTAACTGGGAATTTTCCAACGAACACACAGGCAGAGAGAGCAGGCTGTAGAGAGCTTCCAGAAAGATCCCAAATTCCCCCTGATCCTGCTCCTTCCCCGTGCCCCCCTGGTAGCATCCCACCACTGGCCTGGCCTCATTTCCCCCTCGGGCAATTAACATTCCCCTGTGCCTCCCAAGGGATCTGCAGAGATGCACGAGCAGAGTGTTGCACACCACAAGCTGCCGCTGCAGGATGTGGCAGGTAGAGGAGGAAAAATAAACAAAAATCACAAAAATCCTCTCTGCCGCTGTTTCAGGTGCCACTCCTGGAGGGGCAGGTGTCCATTGGAGCCCTCGAGGTCACGCCTGCAGATACGAGGACATGCAGAGGTGCTGGGGAGGTTTTGGAGCAGATCCTGCTCTTCCCTCCAGCCTGAGGGGCACGAGTACCCATCAAGCACAGGGCATGGGCCCGAGCAGTCCTGGATGCTGAGCACATCCTCATCCCTGTAATCCATCACAAAAATCAGGGAACACCCTCCCTCCGACTGCCACTGCTTTGGGAACAAAAAATAACTGCGTAAAACCAAAATTAATTTTGCAGCTTCTGATGAACGATGATCTGGTTCCCCTAAAAAAACAAACAAGCAGCAAAAGCAGCACCCAAGCAGCTCCCAGGTGCCTGTAGCAGCCGTTTGCCTTGGCCTCCTGCCCGCCCGCCCAGCTTTGCTCCCGGGATCGCGGGATGACCTCCACCACGGCAATCCCGCCGGTTATTTGCCCGCTCAGGAGATACCATTAAAGGTGTGATGGGATTGTCCTGTGCTGGCAACCTCTCACAGGTTGCAACCCTAAAGATAAACAGATTCTTTATAGCAAATAAGGAGTAAATGCAAAGCTGGGCAGTGGGCAGGGCGGGTGATCCTCCCTTGCCCAAACACAGCAGCCTCGGGACACCCCACGAGCACCCCGAGCTCGAGGGGCACATTCTGCTCAGGGCACAAAACAAACACCCCCAGGCACAGATAGCAGGATGTCTGTTCCCAGTCAGGCTTTCAGTCGAGCTTAACCAGCACATGAAAGCTCCAGGCATTTATTCAAATGATAAAAGCAAAGGCAGCACACACAGAGTGAGGTTTCTCGTGGGGATTAGTAACAAACTCCCAGGTAAGCAAAGGAACGGCCTCAGCTGCTCCATGGCGCAGTTTGTCCAAGTAATGCTTGGGCTGGGTGTCCTGAGCTGCAAGGCCTCACCTGGGAACTCAGATCCACCTGGGACAACTGTGCAGGTGCCCAGCAGAGTGAGACCTTCCTGTGCCCCCATCCCGATACACAGCCCCAGCTATTTCCTTAGGGATTGTGAGAAAATAAAACCCAAACCAATCTTCCTCCCCTCAACCTCCCACTCCTGCCTTCCAGAGCCGCTTAGCAGATGGAAGGTCTGATCCCTCAGGACTGGGCTGTTTGAAGTGGGAAGCATCACCCCATCCTGCACCAGGCTCCGAGGGGAGGGCTGGGATGTGGATCAGTCACACAAGGAGGACCTGGAGAGGAGCTGTGGCATCGCTTCGTTCTGGTGCCCCTCCTATGGAGATCGCCGAGACCATCCCACTCGTCAGGAGCTGTCGTGGAGAAGTAACCTGACCTTGACACAAGGGAATCTGGAGTTCCCTCCCTCCCTCTGCCTCCCAACCACCCCCAGAGCCTCTCCCCACCCTCACCCCCACCCAGGGGCTTGGCAGGTGGTTTGATAACCTCAAAATGCACCAAATTTGGTCTGGTTTCACAGCAATTTGGACTAAATTAGGGCTGGGGCTGTGTTTAAGGGTGTTGTGCCCAAGTGTCTGGAAACTCTCTGGGGTTGGAACAAACCAGGGACATTTAACAAGGTGACAGACTCAGAAGTTTTGCAGCTTCAATAAAACTCTCAACAGCTACAGAGCTTTTTTTTTTTTTTTTTTTTTTTCTGTGTTAATTTAATCATACAAATATTCATTTATACATTAAGGAAAAAGCTTCCTTTATTTTCACCCCCAATGTGCTATCATAGGACTTCTCCCAGACTCAGAGAGGCAACACACCATCCCGTGCTACACATGCACTGCCCCGGCGAGCACAGACAGGCTGGGAACCACCCACGCACTCACACACGGAAAAAATTAAACACAACAGAAACCCAGACGTGGGACAGCGTGCATTTCCCACCCACACCACTGCTCTCCGACTGCACGGCTCTGCCCCAGCTCCCAAACCTTGGCGGGGTTCGAATCCAGCACTCCTGAAGTGTGGGCAGAAGATTCCCCCTCTCTCACCCCCTCCCACAGCACTGCCACTTCAGGGTCAGTCCCAAGGACATCTTGCTCTGGTTTGCCAAGGCTGGGAGGTGACACTACTTGAGGTGTGTTAGTGACAGGGTCCAAGTGGCTCTTGCTTACCACAAGGACCCATTTAGAGGCCATCAGAGATGTTCTACATTACCCTTTTCCTTATGGGAGCTGATACAAACTGCAGTGGCATGAGGTCACCTGGGCAGAACTCTGCCAAATTCATCTCAATCTCCCCATTAAAAGCTGGACACCTGAAACATGAACAATCTGAGGGCCGGCTGCATCACACAGCTCCAAGAAATCAGGAGATAAAACCACCTTTGGCCTCAGTGAAACAGTTTTTACTCGAGGAAAAACACAGAGATAAAGCAACCCTTATTTTAAACAGCCTCCCAATGCCACAGCGGGGGCCACAACCCTGGCCTCAAAGAGCCAGGGCTTTGTGGATCCCTCAGCTGCCTGGGCAGAGCAGGACGTGAGCAGCAAGAGCTGCAGATCTCAGAGCCCTGCCTTTCCTCTCACCCTGGAACGTGTGACCCTTGTCACCAGGGCACCACGGACTGCAAACACGTGTGCCTTCAGAGTGGGAAAGCACATGGCTACTTGGGGTGCATGCAGGTTTTGATTTTTCAAGACAAGGGAAAGAAATTCAGCCTTAGGAGGAGCACAGGAACACGAGTGTGGCAGCCAGGGGACACAGGAGGAGCACACGTGCCCGGGAGCAGAAAGCCAGCGTGGGGGTATCTGAGTGCAAGGGTCTCCCAGGTGCCTCTGCTGACACCAGGCAAAGGTCACAGCACCAGCTCTAACTCTCAGACTCAGACCTTGATTTCCCCTCCCTTCCACTATGCAGCTGACACAAGGAGCTAATAAAGATAAGGAATCATCTCGTCACTTGGACCAAGAGCTGATCAGGGGCTCAGTGCCCTCGGAAGGGGAGCAGCGGCACTGCAGGTGCGATGCTCATTTCCTCAGATGGGCTCCTGGAGCCACCTGTGAGGAAAGGAGGGAGTGAGCAAAGATTCCACTGGCCCACACCACTGGCTGGTGGGGCTGCTGATCACCCCTCAGATCAATGCTCAGAACTAATCCAAGGCAAAATGTCGTTACAGCACAAGAACCAAACCTTCCAAGAAGCAGCACCTTCAGCAGGTTCTCTCCAACCCCAACACTCCCCCAGATCCAGGGCACAGCCACGTGCCCACCAGACTGCAAGTGTCAGGCAGTTCAAATCCTGTGGTGCCACTTCTATGCAGGCAGTTTCTGATCTTATACTTGTTTCTCCCAGCTAACAGATTTCTGAAGGGAGGTTTCGGCTAATGGTGATCTGTAACAACTGAACCTCTGAAATACGAACAAAACCCATTGCCCAATCCTTCCTCTGTTGGACACAAGGAACTCCCACTGGCCTCACGAGGTCCATCCACATGCACCCAGGTACCAGTCCTTGGTAGCTGCAATGAAACATTCTCCCATTCAAAACCAGCCACAAAAACAAAAGCAGCCAAGAGCAGTGAGGGCAAAGCCATGCAGTGTGCAGCTCCGACACAGGGAAAAGCCTTCACTGGGAAAATCTGGAAGAAGGTAAAAGGGAGCTTTGCATATTCCTGTATCTTTGGCAGATGGCTGTTCCAGCCTGGTTCGTTTGGGCAGGATGCTGCTGCTGGGCTCACTCCCCTCTGTTTGTGGGGACAGCACTTCAGAATAAATTCACCACAGTGCCTGAGACCAAGCTGCATCTCCTCACACTGCACTTCCCAGTCCAGAACGGGAGGAAAACATGCTGGAGAAACAGCAGAGGAGCCCAAATCTTGTGCAACCCCTCCCCTAGCATGAGCCCTGAAAACCCACTCAGAGCTCAGGGCAGCCCCGAGTCCAGACAACAAAGGCAGAAGAAGAGGAGGTGACAGTGGGATCCAGCTGGTGGTGCCAACTCCTGCTCTGTGCTCCAGAACACATGGATCAGCCTCTAAGCCACACCTCAGCACAAGAGAAACAAATGCAAACTGATGCTCTAAAAGAGAGAGGGGAGACTCCAAATGAAAAGGACAGGATGTCTGTGAAGCTTTGCAACTATCAGCAGGTGAATTACAAGTACAGAGATTCCCCTTGGCACACAGCTCCAGGCACAGCTACTGCACATGAGAGTGAACAAAAAGGGATTTTAAACTGCTAACCACACAGGACAGCTCAGGAACTTGAATAAATCAGTTTCTTATTAACATGGGTGTGTATTTGTGTACTTCATGTACAAGGGGGAAGGGAGATGAGCCCTCCATGTTATCCCAGAAGTCCCAGAGTCTCCCTCTCCAGCTCTGATACCAAGACCTGTCCATCGCGTGGTTCCCAACGACACGCAGGACAACTTAAAAGCAACACCCAAACCGAAAAGAGGAAATAAAAGATTAAAAAGTCGGTAACTAAAACCAGCAGATGCTGTTAAAAACGCAGTGCTGGGTGCAGACCCAACCTGGCATTAAAAAAGCCTGACAGAAGCAGTCCCTGCACAAACCCCAGCGGGCGCTGAGCCAGTCCCGTTCGGCAGCAAACCAGGACATTCTGGGAAAATGCACGCTGTCCCTTAGGAAAAAAAAAAACCAAACCAAAAAAAAAAGAACAAGAAACAAACAGAAATTAAACATTTGCTCAAACTACAACCGCTCTGTAGGCAAAATATTTTTTTTTAAAGATGGCTTTTAAATTTTCATTTTTAAACTTTTTAAGCTACCTAATTACGTGTGAAGATGATTTCTAAAAACCCATAGTGTTGGTGTCTCTTCTTCCTCAAAGCATTTACACCACTCTGAAATCCAGCAGTCACACATGCATACTCAGCTTTTGGATTTTCCTCTGGAAACAGCTAGTCTTAAGTTACTGGGCTTTTGTTTTTTCTTCTTTTCCAGAACACGGAGGCAGAGAAGGGGGGTCCACGCTGGGTCTGTCTGCCACATGAATCCCCCTCCCTTCCCCCAAAAGTCAGTTTTCTCTTAAATTCTCCTCTTGTCGATACCCGTTTTGTGTTTTTGTGTTTTAAGACTGTCCGAAGTGATAAGGACCGTGGAAACCCTGAAAGAAAGTTGGAGACATAATCAATTTTCAACAGGCAAGAAACAAAACGCTCCGTGCTCAGCTCCAAAGAATGCCCAGCCCAGCCCAGGGCTTCCCACCAACCCCACTGTGGCTCCAAGGACACTCTTAAAGCTCAAGTTCCAGGGTTGGTTTCCCCAGAGAGGGCAGATGCCACCACTTACCTCTGTCAGATGTTTTTTAGGCCAAGGCCACAAAATAACTTGTGTTTTCAATACTGGAATTCCCTTTAGATGCTACAACACCTGCAGGCCCAGTCCCTGCAGCCTCCCCAGCCTGTCCCAGAGACACGGCGCTGTAACTGAGTAAGAGGCTATGCCAGAAAAAAACCCAAGAGAAAAAAATCCGCATTCCCACAAGTGCCATGTGTGCCTTCTCAAGGTGACACATCTGCCTCCAGTGAAATCAACCAGAGTATTTACCAAAACCCCCAAAATGCTCCCTTACGGAATCCATTTCCCTCCTTTACATCCTGAAGTGAGTCACCTAAATGTCAGATCTAGTCACAGGTCTCAAATGAACAGGAACTCCTTTTGTAACTTCTATTGTCTGGATCAGTTATCCGGGGTTTCATCAGGAAGCAGAAGAAAGACCAACAGGCAGCAAGGGATGCCCCAGCTCACAGGGAGATGAAGTCTGTCAGTGATGAAGGTACAACCCCCACACAAACCCAGACACACA
The DNA here is from genome assembly GCF_029207755.1 of Chamaea fasciata. Lineage (NCBI taxonomy): Eukaryota > Metazoa > Chordata > Aves > Passeriformes > Sylviidae > Chamaea > Chamaea fasciata. Next base: position 3,457,417 of record NW_027094110.1, read on the forward strand.
CAGAGGTCAGGAGGGAGATGAGGGAGAAAAACTTGTTGTATCTCGTGGCAGAGTTGGAAGACCATTATGCAAATGCTTCTACACACAGTCCAGCACACTGGGTAAGGCAGTGAGAGCCCAAACTATTCCTGTTCTGGCTAAATGGGAAGCTCTGACCTCAGTTTTCATCACTCTGCCTTTAACAGGGCAAATTTCTTAGGAAATACCATTTCCTTCCTGTTCTACAACTTCAAAACCCCCTCACTGCAAGAGCCAGGGTCATGGAACCACGAGTAGGAACACACATTGTGTGAAGAATCAACATCACTGGCAGACCCCAGGCTGGAGAGCTCTGCTGCAGATCTAACTAGGAAGGAAGTGCCATGAACACTCTGTAATCTTGCTACAGCTGGAGAGAAAAAGTTCATTCTTGGGGATATAATCAGGTGGTAAATACAAGCAAATGGCAAAATGAAGCAGCTCTCAGCAGCTCTCAGAATCCAGCCAAGAGGAGGATCAGCAGACAATTAACCAGGACATCTCCTGAACTGCGTGGGAAGTACGAAAGACTGGGAACGTGGAAATTGCTGTTTGCAGACAGAAATACACGCAAGTGATGGAAAAACAAACACGCTTCTACCCCAGGAATATGCTGCAGTGCCAGTTGGTAAAGCTTTTCAAAAGAGAACAGCCAGCAGATTCCAGCACGACAGTTCACCTGAGGAAGGAGATGCTCCCATCAAAATCCAGAGACTGAGAAATCCAACATTTCCAAAAATAAACTCAGTGAAACTGGGGGAAGGGAAGAAGCAGGAGAGAAACATTAAGATGGCGTGAGCAGGTGCACAGGAAAAGGACAGAGAGGAAAAGCAATGTATAAACAGGATCCCAAGCAGTCTCACCTCACAGGGATTAAGCTATTGTACTTCGCACTCTGCAGAAGGAAAACAGGATTTGCTGCCGGTTACCTGTACAGACACATTTGCCAGAATTTGCTTCATCTTTGAGTTACCTGCACACAAGGCTTTGTTTGAGGCCCTGCCTGGTGAGCTCAGGAGCGGTTTAACCATCCCCTGCTTCTCTGCTGGGGGCACCCTGGGAGCCCCTTACCCTGTGTTACCTCACAGGGGATGCCACAGACAAAATTTGCTTGCTTTAATTTGGGGGTTCCACAAGCATCCCCCAGTGGTGTAAGGAACAGCCAGTCACCCTCAGCGTGACATCAGAGCAGCTCATTTGTGCTTTGGATAGAGAGACCCTGTGAAGTCACCATGAGCTGGTTTGCAGGGAAACCCTCTGGATCTCCACATACTGGTTTCTGGAGCATCTAATTTAAAGCTACGCAATTCTGCAAACTGTGTCAGTTAAACCCAGAATTCAGCTCAGCACAAGAGATTCCTCAGCATGTACAGCTCTGCACCACCTGCCACCCTGCACTGAACACCTGACACCCTGGAACAGGCTCCCCTGGCAATGCCAGAGCAGTCCCACAATCCATGACCGTGGTCAGCTCCTCCTGACGCAAGGAATTTCACCATGGAAAAGCCCCAAATCTTTCCTTTTGGTACTGCCACTCTTCACTGCATTTCACCTACCCAAGATTCATTACTGGACATGAGAACGTGGCAAAATTGAACCCCACTTGTATCTTTAAGCCGAGTGAGAGCTGCTTTAGTGCAGACCCCACGCAGGTGACTCCACCTCCCCTGTCCCATGACATTTAGTTACCATGCACAATGTAAAGGTTTGATACCAGAAAACTTCAGTTACTGCTGCAATGCAAATACCAAACCCCTGAATAACATTTTCAAGCCTAATTCTCCCCTCTATGCAACATTTTACATCACAAACATGCAAAAATAATTCTGCAGACAATTGCAGTTTTTCCAAGTTGTTTCAATGGAAGGATTATTCCCACTATTTTTGGTGCATTCCCGTCTATCCTCCAAGTGGGATCACTGTCTGTATGAGAAGCTCAGCTGCAGCTTTGCAAATTCACTTTCAGTTCTTCCAGAATGTTCCCCAGCAGTAACTGCTCACTTGCTGGTGGGAGCACTGACTTTTCACACAGACCCGTGTGTGACAACACAGGACTGTGATTCTCCCAGCAGAGACTCTGCATGACAACTACTGGTATAAATTAACATTTGACTCGTGCCTCTAGGAAGGAAATGAGATGTTTTGCGAAGTTAAAACCCTTTGTGAATACTGAGCTCTGTAAACCGAGGTACCTGTGCTGGGAACAAAGTGAGGATTAAGTGAATCTTTCATAAACCATCACACACGGGCTTTCAGACAGCTCTTTATTTCACCTCTGTGACTGAGTCACCACCAATGCAAGTACACTTCCAGGGACAGGAGGTGGATGCACAGCTGCACAGCAATACAGGAGTCTCTCAGTGGACACTGACAGTGGCCCCAGCCCACGCTGCTGGTCACCATCCCCTCAGACCGCTCCTACCCCGCGCTGCTCCAACCTCGCTTACGTAAATGGAGCACAAACACAGAACAAAGCATCCAGCACTTGTGTTTTATTCCATGCATGCTGTGCAAACATGGCGTGGCTGGGAGACCACCAGGAAGTTCAGGACCTTTTGGGAGCAGGCACTGGCAGGGCTGGTTCAGGTGCCCGTGGGTGAGGAGGTGGCAGGGCTCAGGTACCTGAGTTCCCATGCACAACTCTCTGATGTGCTGCCAGGCCAGGATAAACAACAGACAACTCCACAGTGCTGCAGTGCAGCAAAGTTGGGCTAAAATCAGATTATCTGGCACTTCCCACAGTCCAGAAGGACATGGATTTCATGGATGAGCTAACATGGAGCACCCAAATCACCGATCTCCCACTAGAGAGGCAAACCAGCTCATGCCAGCCCAGTCCAGGCTGCAGTGCTGTGGGAGCTCCAAGTCCAACATTCTCCCACTGTATCCAAATGGACGTAACCACACAGTGACCAGCCCAGTGTGAAGCCCAGACACCAGGATGGAAGAAGCTTCTCTCCTCCGTGGATGCAAACATTTTTGGGGCATCGTCTTCATGCATAAAGACAGTTTGATGCCCAGTTTCCAGTAAAAGTATTTCTGTCTAAAGTTTACAGAGGTCCTGCAAAAATCTGCAAATTGGAGGCCCTGGTTAGGGAGAAGCATGGCTCTAGAAGCAGCAATGACATCGAAGCCCAGATAGGAGAAGACAGTTACAGGCTCCAAGGACACAGGGTTGGTTTCTCCTTGTACAGAAAGCTGCCAAGTAGCTCAGCTCCACACAGAACAGAGGGAGATGGGGAGCTTAATAAACACAGCAGGGAAAAAGGAGTTCAGGTTTTAAAGTTGTGAACTCCAAATATGTTTCTGTTTCACCAGGCTTTGAAGAGCAGCACAAGCAATGACCAGGACAGCCAGGCACCTTTTGCTTTGGTGGAGATGATGCTCAGTGTCCTTTCTGGGCAAATCTTTGCAGAATCACAACCTCTAGGTGCAGTTTTCTGCATGACATAGAGAGAAGTGATTCCTCAATTCATCGGGGCAGCAGGTTTAGATACAGATCTATGGATTTTATATAGAGATGTTAAGTACAATCTAAGTGTCAGAATATGGCTATTCATTTCTGATCTTCCCAGACATGGAAACCTGTAGGTTTATTTCCTCAGTTAAGCAATTAAACTCTAATTCCCAGGCACTGTAAGACTGGATCTTGGGCTTTTAATGGAAAAGCCAGTCACAAGAGAGCTGCAATGACCGTGCAGGGTTGCTATGAGACAGGAGTAAATAGGAGGAAGCTGTATCAACCTCAGATCTCTGGAGAATCCAGAGAAAACGACTGCCAGAGAATAAAGTATCCCTGCATGGGGATTTCTGGGCATCCTACCCTGTACTTAGGCACATCTTTACATCTAAGAACATGCAAAAACTCCACTGGGAACATATTTAACAACAACATGCTTCAAGCAAAGGCCTGACAGGCCCTGGCCTGCAGCCTCCCTGCAGTGTGTGTGGAAGGTGGGCAGGCAGCCCCAGGGAGGTGGGTGCCATAGCAGGAGTAAAGGGCACACAGGTTTCATTTTACCCACTTACAGGGAATTCTGTATCTGGTTTTGTTTGTTTTTCCCTGGGACACCCAAACCACACACTCTGCTGCTGTATAAAAGCATTTTGAATGTTTCCAGGTGTGAAATGCTGCTGTACTTGTCTAACCCAGCAGCAGATGGCACGTCAGCATCACCACAATCCTGACTCCAGCGGGGAGTTCTAGAGGACAAGTCACACCTGCTCACTGCACCTGTGGGAGAACTAATTCCGACAAGGTCTGGCAGCTTCGAGTATGTTTTACACCTGCAGATGCCAGAAACTGCTCGTTTTATCTCAAAGATTTCATGGTCTCATGCACTGCATGACTGGGTGTCCCCAGTGTCTGTCAGCAGAGGAAGCCTCCAGAGTCATCTGAGAAATATGAGGGCTTATTTTACTTCTAAATACAGGATACAGGCTCTTCTCAACACTTTAAGTAAACCTGAACCATCTCCTTCGCTCACCAAATGGCCTGTCAAACATGACTGGGGATTCCCTCCCTCTCCCAGGTACATGAGAGGAGACAAAAATATCAGAGATTCTGCCCAATATAAATAAAATCCAGGAATCTTGCAGTCTGTGCCACTGCCTAAACAACCCATAGTGTTCTTTTGTCTGCTCTAGAACCTGAAATAAAGCTTTTCACATCAATACTCAATCACAGGGCAGTAGTTTTCCTTCTCCTCTGCAGCAGCAGAGTACAGGTCAGATCCCCTGGGGATTTGGAGAAGATGGGCCAGGTAGAGCTTTTCCCAACAGGTACCGGAGGTCCATCTGTTCCTCAGGTAATTCAATACTCCGGACATCACCTCTAATAACCCCTGTTCTGCTCCAGCAGCATCCCCAGCTGGGGACACCATGCACACAAAGGGAAAAAACCAAACAAAACTGCATCTTCTTTTCCCAGAGGCCAGGCTAGGGAATGGGGGGAATGTTCACCTGGCCATTTCAAACCACATCAGGTGTCTGGGATATCCAACTCCCTTAAACTTGTTTACTACAGAATCAGTATTGTACCAATTTGAATACTTGGTCTGTGGCAGAAAACTTCCTTCCCTGGGCAGGATGGGCAAGGCTAGAACAGGACTCAGATCTTCAGACCTACCAGAACAACCTCCAAAGGATAAAAGAATTTGTCTTAGTATGTCACAAATAAAAAGAACTGCAGCAGAGAGAAAAAACCACCCAAAAATCAAGCAGCTTTTCCATGTCCCCCATCCCCATCCAAAAAAAGGACCATAAAGTTGTCCCTTCTGAAGTTGGCAAACAAAATGTCTGCTTTAATCTCAGATAATCCACCTCAAATCCACCCAAGAATATTCTGCAAATACAGAAAGAAACAAACAACCCCCAAACAAAACAACACAACCTGGAAAAAATGGAGGAAAGGTCACCTGCCCTACGTTTGGGATTAGATCATAACCACCCCCGTTTCCTCAGAGCACGGAGCTCTGGGTTTACCAGCCAGACCAGCTCGCTTCAACCTAGTGACACCTCTCAGGTGGTGCTTCACTCTCCTGTTGGCTTCTCTCCCACAGCACAGCTGCTCCTTGCCACGGGCTCTGGCTCCTCACACCCACCTCCTTTGAAGCCAGTCCCAGCCTGGCCCCTCGGGGAGCACCACGACCCCACCACGCAGCCACTAAAGCAGCCACTTTCAGGTGCTGTTTCACTGACAGGTCATCATTTCCCAAGCCATCCACTCCACTGTTATGAGCAGAGCCTGGCAGCAGGAGCCAGCCCGGAGATGGTGTTTGGGAGCACTAAGGGGGGGGCAATCAGGCTCACCCCACAAGTGCTGGCTGTAAAAAAATGCACAGCCCTGGGGTAAAGGTCACTAAAGAAGATCCGCTGGCACAGGACAGGCAGGTCATCCAGGAGGAACTAAAGTGCTGTAGGTGAACTAACATTAGGGCTTTATTAAGTCATTCAGCAACCAAGTGTTATTGTCCTACACAGCCTGCTCAAAGTACAGTAAAGCATTTTTAAAGGATTTTAAAAATCAAACTAGTTTGACATACGACAGTACACACCTACACATACTGCTGCATTAACAGGTGGATTCTGAATTGTAAATAATCCTGCAATTCATTTTTCACACACAAGCAAATAAAAACAGTCAAAATATCACTCAGACTCATATAGCATCCACCAAGCAAGCTTTTGAGAGAGATTTAAAGTAAAGATAATTTAGAAGTCACCTACAATTATGAACAAGACAAGGACACAGACAGGAACAGTTCTTTGATTGACTGTTCCTGCAGGCAGCTTCTGGGATCAAATGGTGAGCTCTGTAGTCTCCCCACACCAGCTAAAAAGAAGTTATCTGGCTAATCTGAAGTTTGAGGGTGTGGTTATTTGTTCTGTGTTCAAAATTATGTCAAACTCAGGACACATCTAGAGAGATATTTTGACTTATTTGCACACACAACCGGAGCAGGCTCCGGCCACTTGTGGTTACAGCACCCAAACAAGGTTATATAAATTTTAAGAAGGACTTGAAGCAAAAACAAAAAGGTGGATCTGGTAGAGTCTATCAGAGGCAAAAATATTTTAATATAACATGAGGAGTTGGCAGAGTCAGACAGTCAAATTCAGAACCTTCCTTAGCAGGTCTGGCAGAAGCAGAAGGAAAGGGCTTTGCAGTTTGGAAGGAAGAGCAATTACACACCTGCCAGGCTCCTCCCCTACCCGTTCTCCTGCTCGCCCAGGGCACCTACCTTACTGTACGTCACTACCGACAAGTTGTTCGAGTGACTGCTGGGGGAGAGATTTACAGAGTTTTGTGACAGTCCATTCTGATCTTGTTCGATTTGGTCAGGAGCAGGCCCCCATGTGTTTTTGCTGATTGTGCCTAGCTCGGAACCCCCAGGGTCTTTTAGGTTGTTTTCATCTGGTTGCCTGTTCTTCTGTGGAGAGGCGAATGGGTTAAAGTTTCCTTCTACCTTGCGATGCGGCTGCGTGTTGAACTCTGTTTCAAAGGATGACAGCTGCTGTGTGACACCCAGAAGTCCTCCAACTTCCACGCTGAGGATCACCCAGATGACATCTGTGGAAAGATACGTGTTTGGGCTGTCACTGGATGGGACTTTATGAAGAAGGATCAGGAGGAGCAAATGAGTTCCATCCTTTACACCAGCAAGAAAAAGCTAAAAATTGCTTAAAGCACATTTTTACAAAGCCTCAGCAGTACTGGTTCCAGTGCCCCCAGTTTAACAGAGCTGGGACCAGGAGTTTGAATTTTAGGAGCCAATTGAGGACTGTGGGATTTATCTTAGCAAGCACACGACTTCCTTTGGGGAACTCCATACCCTACCAGGTCCAGCACCCCCAGGACACACCACTAATCCCCCTGTGCACAACCCCCCTCACTGAAAACTGTACACAGATCCCCACTGACCCCTGCACACACACACCACTGATCCCTGTACACACACACACCACCGACCCCACTGCACACCCACCACTGCCCACACACACACCACTGACCCCACTGCACACCCACCACTGCCCACACACACACCACTGACCCCACTGCACACCCACCACTGACCACCCTAAACACACACACACACCACTGACCCCACTGCACACCCACCACTGCCCACACACACACCACTGACCCCACTGCACACCCACCACTGACCACTCTAAACACACACCCCCACCACTGACCCCACTGCACACCCACCACTGCCCACACACACACCCCAGTGACCCCACTGCACACCCACCACTGACCACTCTAAACACACACACACACCACTGACCCCACTGCACACCCACCACTGACCACACACACACCACTGACCCCACTGCACACCCACCACTGACCACTCTAAACACACACCCCCACCACTGACCCCACTGCACACCCACCACTGCCCACCCTAAACACACACACACACCACTGACCCCACTGCACACCCACCACTGCCCACCCTAAACACACACACCCACACACCCACACACACCCACCCACACACACCCACCACTGACGCCACTGCACACACGCACACCCACCACTGAGCCCCCCATACACGGCTCTGGAGCAGCCCCGCAGCGCCCTCTGCCGCTCTCTCACGGCCTTGCAGCCCCGGTGCCGCCCCGGGCGGGCAGCACCGGGCCCCCGCCCCGAAATGGGACAAACGTCCGGGCCCCGGGATCGTCGGGCCAGACCTGGGAGCAACCGCCACCAAAGCCACCAGCTCGGCTGCAGGGCAAGAGTCACTCGGACTCAGAGCTTGGCGGCCAAGAGGGTTCAATCTTCAGGTCGTGCTCTGGCCGAAGTGACAACTTCTGGCAATGCAGGGACATCTCCCATTATCCGGGGCTCGGAACCCTCTGGAAACCCTGGGAAACCCTCGGCTTTGTGAGCACATGGGACCAGCAACACAAACTGGACCGGCTGTCCCACCTGCATGGGGATATCCCTGCCCATTCCCCAGGGACACGTGTCCCTCCAGACATGTGGCAGTGCCAGCGCTGCCAGCAGCCCCCTCTTTCTGGGCACTGGTATTTTTGCCTCTGTGTGCCAACACCTCTCACTCAAACCCTGAAACTTGGGATACTCCCAGCTGCCAACAGAGACACAAAGATGTTCTCAGTGTAAACTAAAGCTGGCAGAAAAGGGAGGGAGGGCTGCACTGAAGGCAGATGTTTGAGACCCAGGCTGAAGCACCAGGCAAAATAGCCAAATGTGTTCTTTAAACAGAGAAATAGCTCACCGGGGATGCACTAAATCACTGCATTAAACCCTGAGCATTAACTTCTCACGTGAGGTTTTCACTACTATTTTATGCTCATATGCAGTTCACAGTGTTAAGCAATGAAAAACTGGGAAAGAACCTCAACATAGACCGACCGGGAAAGAGTCTCCATGAGAGCTGCGCACATCCCTTTGTTTTCCAGAGTTTTATGTAACCTGTAATTTGTTCCAGTGCTTAGAAAACACTGACCAAGACAACAAAGGAGCTCCCTTGATGTTTTCCTTTACTTTGTGTTCTGTATTTAGGCCTGGGGCTGGGAAGGGGCAGCTCACCTCCGTAGTAGAGTCCCGTGGCAGTGCACATCCGCCACTGTCCCTGATACATTCCGGCTGTGCTGGGGCTGCACATCTGCACGCTGACATCGGCCATCTCCTGCGGCTCCAGGGACCTCACCATCACCATGTTCACGTGGCCAAACTGGTCTCCACCGACATACTTCAGGCAAACCCCTGGGGGCCACGCCTCCGTCCCTGGGATTAGACGGGAGAGGGAATTACTGACAGTGCACCAGGAAAAGCTTTGTTTGTGTAAGACTGGATGAAACCTGCTTGTTAAAACAGTTGTGCAATTGTTGGATGGTCAAAGGAAACAAAGATACACAGGACACAGCAGCAGTGGATGCTGAGGAAGCCTGGTTTTCAGAGCAGGCTTAACTGGTGCATTTAGGGACCAGCAGAACGATTCCTATTTGTGTAATCTATATGTCTTTGTTACACAAAAAAATTCTCAAAGTCACTGTGTAACAGCTTAAACAAAACAAAAAAAACAACGCAGCCTACACACACCTCCCCTTCCCCAGGGCCAGAGGCAGAGACAAGGGCAGGGCTGTGTTGTGTGCCCCCATTTCTGCCTCCCTCCATGAAGCTCCTGAACCATGCCACATCAAATACCTGTTATTTATACAAAGTGTTGGCAACATGTCCTTTCAGGGATTCATTTCTTTCTAAGCCTGTTAGGAGTCTCAAGAGGAACTCATAATTTGAGCCGTAACTGAAGTGCCAGAACTATTTCCTAAACGGATTTATTTCTCTCCTTGTATCAACCCTTTTCTCAGGCTTGTGCAAAGGTGGGAAGGGTTGTGAACACACGGTTTATCTGTGGAGATCCATGTTTAGGCTGCAGACACTGGGACTGCCAGCATGACCTGGCAATCAGAGAGACAGAAAACAGCTCCTGCGTGCAGGCACCGCTGCCAAAAATAACAAGTGCTGGGGCAGACAGAAAGAAAAAATGCTTCTGAGACTCATGAAAAATCAGTTTAGCACAATTTTCTTTTCCTTCTTCCCCAGTCATGTCACATGACTAAGCCACGGACTGAGAACACCTCCTGCTCAGCTGAGGCTGACGGAAATGGCTACGGAAAGCCTGAACCACCACGAAGCCTGGAACTGCTCCGTCTGGTCCGAGGCGAGTGCGCTGGAGGCTGCTCTGACCTCACGTTACCTCAAGGAGCATCCTTTGCAACAGCTTGCCTGCTAATTTAATCCCTGTGGATACTCCAGTGAAGATACAGCAAGGACTGGTTTTCTTGTCAAGTCCCTATTTGTGGAATTCACAAGCTGGCAGGGAGAGCGGGATGTGCAGGAGTGCAGCGGGATGTTCTGTGTGGGGGATGCACCAGTACAGCTGGAAAGGTGCTGAGAGAGCAGGGCTCTGAAAGAGGAGCTGGGTGTCTGCCTGACCTCAGCCTGGGGAGTGGGGCACTTGAGCATGAAGCCTCATCTGCAGAGGTTGGCAGCTCAGCAACATGGTTTAGTTTAAATTATTTATGTGATTTTTATCGGGTTTAATGGCTTTAGGCTTGCAAGGTGCCTAGAACGCTGCAACTGATAAGCCTCATAAAATGAAATTACAATTATGTCATTCTATTCCAGTACACTCATCTCTCAGGAGATGATAAATTGCCGAGTGTCCTGCAGAGCCAGCAGCAGCTGGGGGCAGAGTGGGGGGAGAAAGCCAGGCTGTTAAATCCCGCTGCTCTTTCAGCAATGGTTCTACTACACAAACTGCTCTCTTGGTAGACAAGGCAGCATCGTCCTGCAGGTACCAGAGCAGGGCATTGTTTTTTACAGACACATATGAGAACCCGACTGAACTGAGCTCACACGCCTCAAACTGACAATCTCTGAGCTCTGCCTGTCACACTCATCAGACCTGCAACACTCCAGTGACACACGCCTCAGGTATTTTGTGTTCCAGAACTGAAGTCATGTAATCAAGGACTCCTGTAGAGCTGTTAAAAACCTTGGCGCTGCTTCAGTTATCTGCCTAACAAGTAGATATTATCTGGAAACACTGCAACCCTTTGATACTATACCTTAATTAAACCTAAGAATGGTTTTTGAATGCTGCAGTCCTCCTCACAGTGCAGTCATAGCCAGCATGTGAAGCTGCACTTCACTAACCCTTAGCAGCGTGGTTGTACCAAGCCCTGGCCTCCAACACCGCTGTTAGGGCACGGATGGATGGTTTGACAAGCCAGGTTCAAACCACACAGAAGCCAAAACGCTAGGAATTCCTAAATCAAGATGAGCTCCGGTCCCTCATTTTAGAAGGCCCAGGATTTCAGAAGGTGAACCATTCCAAGAACAATGAAACACCCCCTGAACTAGGATGCTAAATTAAGGCTGAATTTGCATCCAGGAAATGGCACATCAGAGGAACAAGGAAGGGAGGAGTCAGAAGGGCCCAAGATAAAGGTGTAGTCATAACACACACAAATTGAGATACTAAGAGTGGAGAAAGAAGACCAATCACACTCACTAGATTTGTAAGAGCTGTATTTGGGACAGTTATAAAAAAAATGCCAGTCAACTTTTCACAGTACTGGAGTTCAAACAAGTTCCACACGTCACCCTTCCATTGTACTTTCAAACAAAAGGAGGCAGAAAAAGTAAATCCTTCCTCTAGAACACATTCTCTATAAATCAGTGCTCTCAAACATCCCCTTCTAATTATCAGTGTTGTTAAACATCCCCTCTTAGATTTTTAGTGTGGATATTCAGTCCAAGTACTGCAGCTACACACAAGCAGAAATGCTGAGAGAGTTGAATCTGACTTGTGATGACTCCCAACATCACACCTCAGTGTGGGATTGTTCTCTCACACAAGCACAAGCAGGTCAATTAAATTCAGACACACAGTTTTAAATGTTCATGCAACATCCTGTCACTGCACTGCTGGAGGACAAGGGATTCCTTCACATCCATGGATCTCATTTTCCTCTCTGTCTGCATCCCAGTTCAAGCATTAGGAACACACTTTGCCCAGCCTCACTTCCTGGATCCCAGTCACTGCTTTGACTTGTTTCAAACTGGAATGTGGTCTCTCCAGCCCTGCATCCTCTCAGAACATGAAAAGGCAATTTTGCCTGAAGTAGACCTGCCACATGACCCTTGTGTCACTGCCTTGTTTGTATACAAGTTTCCTAGAGTTTGTGTGGTGGCACGAGGAACAAGACCCGTGACCTGACCGAGCTGCACTTCCCACCACAAAATGCTTGTGCCAACTCAGGAAAAGGAACTTGCACGGGCTGGCAGCACCTCAGGGTGGCTCCAGCCCAGTGAAGTGCACACGAGTTTCCTGCCTCAAGCCAGGATCCCTCCCACTGGATCCCAGCACCTGCTGCGTGGGGTTTGCTGCAGTCCAAAAGCCTCACCTGTATTCTGTATCCTCCATGTTTTTGTAAACTGGGTATCAGGAGGGATGGACTCTCCTTCACCTATGGTGACATCTTCCACAAATGACATGGAGGGGACATTGATATTTGGACTCTCGAAATCATAGTAGGCTCCAATGGCAGCTTGTAGATTCCTGGAAAGGAAAAAAGCACATTACAACTTGAAGTATAGTATTTGTCATCCTAAACAGTTCAGCATAAATATCCAGACTGTAATAACTCTGCTGCTTATGTGTTTTTAAAAGCTTTTGTCTCTATTGCATATGAATTCTCCAAGATAATAGAACTCAAAATACAGCACATTTCTTGCCAGGGATACTGGTTTAGATCACTTTTCTACTCTGCTTCTATTTTCCCTAGAAATCTTGGAATTTACAAGTCTTGGAGACCTCTGCTCAAACAATTCTTTATGAAACTTGCTGAACAGTTCAGGAGACACCGAGAGAAGAGCTAAGCCACAGGAGGCAAACACGGGGCAGTTTCTTCACACCAGTCTTGTTACCTCAGCTAATTTCAAAAGGACCAACCAAACCTCTCCATTTTATTTTGGCACACAAGGTCCAAAAGGAGCACAAGAGGAACAAAACACGAAGAACACCCTTCTGATAACTCTCAGGGCCAAAGGGCACCAGTAGCTACAGATAATAACTCCAGCCTCACTGTTTTTGAAACACATCATCAGGTACAAACTGTTTATTCATCAGTAAAGTGCCTGCTCAGCTCTGGGTAGTCACAACTCGCAGGAACTTACAAACCACCTGAGTCAAAAGTTCTCACTGAATAAAGATAAATGACAGTGCAAGTCTGTGATATATTAAGGACATTCAGAAAGCCACACTGCTATTGATTCCTGAGCCACGGTGTAGCTACAACTCATGATAATTAATGTGAGAAGAGGAACAGTCAGGCAGGAAGAGGATTCATGAGCCTTAACTCAGTTCCACGATATACTATTAAGTCATTACGTAAGTGTTTGGCAAGTCATGTAATTCCTCTGTTTATACATGTTAGAGAGGTTATGGCCCTGATTTACATGTTGTGAGTGGGTGCTGCGAGAATGGAGATGAGTAAAATCTCCCCAAACGCAAAGGGCATAACAACTGCTTTTTTTTTTTTTTTTTTAATTCATGATTGCAGAAATCTGTGTTGCTTTTTTGAGCAGGATAGAAAAAAAAAACAACAAACAAACAAAGACTTCAGGAACTGGGAGCCACCACCCAAACCAAAGCCGTGCAGAAGCTGCTGTGTGGGCACAGTGACATGTTGAGGGGCTGGAGAGTGGTGGGGTGTCATGTGTCCGAGTCAGAGAGCCAAGGTGAAAGCAAGAGAAACATTTGCAGCGTGACCCTGAGCAAGAGCAAACACAGGGCTCTGTGGGGCTGCTTGCCAGCTGGAAAGAAGCTTGAAACAGTGAGTAAAGAAACTGCCTCCTGTTCAATTCCTACAGTGTTCATGGCAAAAAAACATTCAAAGCAGACATTCTGGGTAAAATCTGAACAGCATGGGAGCAGTGTCACTTTCTCCTCACAGAAAACTCAGAGGATCCAAAGTGCAGGAGCTGACTGGGGGGCAACAGCAGGGGGTAGAGCCACACTGGGGGCACTGGGAGAGGACCCAAAGAGCCCCATCAGTTTTGCAATCAATCCATCCATCACAGCACCAGCAGATAATCGCTGTGTGAGTCACAGGAGCTCCTGACATTCTGCTAAGGAGGCGCTGGAGGAATGTCCTGCACAACATGGCCACAGGATCGATCAGCAATTCAGCAACCCCAGCCTCAGAGCCAGACCTCTGCCGTCCGTGCCGAGCGGACTTTGGTCCAACACAGGAGCCACCGGGTCCCAGGCCGTGGCCAGAACTCTGAATGCCACAGCAGAAACCATTATTCGGCCTGAGGCGTTTTCTACTTAGGAGTGTCAGGGCTCTATTTAATCCCACCAGCTCAGTCAAATGCTGCAGGAAGGGGCCATGTCACATTAGCCAGTAAACAGAGACAAATGCTCAGTTTTACGTCACCAACCGCCTGTTGCTTATACACTGCACAAGATTTACATAACTCACACCAGGGCTGTGCCAAGAGACTCCTGCTCGCTCACCCAGCTAACACCATGAGCTGGAGCTTAGTTTGCACTAGGATTTCTTCCTGTAGTACAGCAATCCAAGGCAAAAGGTATTGTAGGAGATACAAAAGACAGCAATGCAGCTCTTTCTCTCTCTAATCCACTACTACATAACTACATTTTCAGACGGACCACAACATCTTGTGAGTGATGGTTCTGGAATCAGTGATACTGACGTTTTATTGACACTGAGAGGAAAAAATAAAAAGCTCTGAGGGGCAGATTTCTACTGCAACTCTTTGTGAGGCAGCCTGGCTGTGTTTGTTTGCTGGGTTGCAAACAGGCCTCAGAAGGTAGTGGGCTATTTGTGCACATAGGCCTGGGGCCAGCACTCCCATCCCGGGGTCATATTTCAGCGCGCTTTGCCATTGGGAAACAACAACACTCCTCTGCAGCATCGAGTTAAAAACTAACTAAAGAAAGAACAAGGCATGCTGGTAACAGATTTGCCCCGTTTATGATCAAATATTCCCAAACCCACCTCCCCACTCCCACCATGTGATCTGTGTGATGGGGGATGTTTGGGGTGAGCCCTTCTGTGTGTTTCAATGCCTCTTGGACTTCCCAGTAGAGAACTAAAAAGAAGCTTCCAGAAACCGAAGAGAAATTCAGAGTGGCAAAAGCCAAAGTCAGGATGACAAAGCAAATCTGCCTTGAGTTCATGTTCTTTGACACAGACAACCCCAGGAGATAGGGACGGTGGCAGGGGCCGTGCTCTGTGCCAGAGGCACCCCCAGCTCACACCTCAGTCTGTTCTCGCTCACTTGCACAACCACTGGCTCTGTCCCACTCCTCCCCCAAGAGACAGTGCTCCCTCTCCTCCCTTGCCCCAAACCCCCCTAGGAGCAGTTGGAGGGCAGCACTCCGGGGAAAATGCCGCTTGCAGAGGTGAACTCTGCAGTCTGGTGATGTGCAGGCAGCTGAGCCCAAGCAGCACACCCTGCACTCGCCCTTCTGCCACAGGCACAGCATCAGTGCAGCCCACAACCAAATGTGACCCTAATGACAGAGATGCATTACGGCAAACGCACTCAAGGCCCTGAAATTTCTCTCTTTTTAAACACATATTTGGGGTTTTTTTAGGTCTTTACCCTTGTGCCCAACTGGAACTGCATAGCCCCAGCTGCAGACGCTGCAGGGACAGACACAAGGGTCAGCCCTCAGAGGGTCCAGTTATCATCTAAAGGCTTCTGCTCACACATCCCTGCCTGCTTGATTTCACTTCTCAGTGTGACTTACACCACACTACTTACTACCCTCTGCTCTCTGCCATACCAGATAAATTACTATTATAAACCAAACAACTCTGCAAATCCAGCCAGTGTAATTGACATGACTGAGCTCTCCTAATTACAGGGGTGGCCATGCAGCTCTTTCTTCACAGGGCCTCCAGGTCTCAGGCCCTCCTTACATTCCCAAAATTAAGCAATTTTTCCATTTTTAGAGCAGTCCTGGACTGCAGCAGTTTGTAGCCCTGCCACACTTACAGAGCAGGTCTGACAGGATCCAAGCCCTAATTCCCAGGAAAAGCCTGCAGTCACAAGTCACCCCAGTGATGGGGTGAGCCCAGGACTCAGCACCGTGCTCAATTTTAGCCCTAAGAACAAGATTCCAGAAGGAGAGAGGGGACTAAGAAGCAAATACAGGTTGTAGCTCCACATCATCAACCAAATCCACTCTAACTCCTTCCTCTCCAAGGGCCTCTCATAACTCTTGGGTGTCAAGTGCTTTTCCCACACAACACCAAAATGTTCCTTTTCAGATCAATCCTTCTGCTCTGCTGCTTCATTTCAAGCCTTAAGGAGCCAAATTACAATAGTCAAGTTAAAACCTTCTCTTCTAATAACTTCGGTGACATCCCTTAACAACTCTTAAGTGATAGCAAAGAGGTGGCTCATCTTGGGCCCTTCTTTCCCTTCCCTGTTTTTGCCAGACAGCCTTTTGTTATGCTAAACCAATATATTTAGCCATTAATTAATTAAAGTAATTCAGTGTTCAAAATTAAAAGAGACTCTTCCAAATCAGTTCACAAACTCGAGGCCTCCTTACACAACCTCCCTGTCCTGCAAACAACCAGCAGTATACGGGTAAATGGAAATTGTCTTTTAATTAATTGTATCAGGCTTTTTTAGGAAACTGAAGACAGTGCTGAGGCCTCAAGTGAAGCAGGTTATGGGCCCAAGACCCATCTGCTCCCCAGAATATGGAGAAATTTTTCAGCATAGAGAAGCTCAGTATCTTGGAAGAAAAGCAGTACAAGCAGGTGCTTTGAACATACGAGATGAAGGACATTAGAATTTGAACTATAAATGTTACAGGAATCTGCAAGCTTTCATATATTGTCAAATTACTTGATGGCAGAGCAAAAGAAAAAGACGTAATTTTTTTCAAGAACAGATTTTTGGGGGGTAAAAATTCAAATCAAATCACAGCTTAGGCTCAAAATCCAGCCTGCAAATTTCCCTCTCTCTGGCTCCTGCCCATGCCCACAGCACCCACCATGGCCCAGTCCTGGGGAACACTGCAGGGCTCTGGTTCTCCTGAGCTGCTGGAGAACACAACAGACAAAATGCTCCCTTGCAATGGCACGTCCCTTTTGGAATTTCAGCTGGGATCAGCCCTCAGGTCATGCAGAGACAGCCAGCAATATTGCTTAGCTAACAAATGGACTTGGTCACTGCAAGGAAGGTGCCAAGGTCTGTCCCTCAGCACTCGCAGTGTTTTGTCATGAGCCAAGCAACTCAGGTGACATCTCCTGGCAATATCCAATGTAGACGCTGGCAATGCTAAACAGCACAATAAAATCTCCAGCACAAACACGTGATGGAGGACACCTCGGACTCCTCCTGTAACTCAAGTCTCCACCTTCACAGACCTCCTCTCGCTCTCCAAATGCAGCCTGTAACCAGGCACCACAGCACCCCAGAAGGTGCCTATTGTTAAAAAAACAAAAAGAAATAGTGCAGCAGATGGACAGTTTCTCACTCCCAAATAATGGAACTTCTCTACATGACGCAGGGAGGAGAGACTAAAAACACATATGGGAGACATCCAAGTGAGGCAACCCCTTTTGTCTCTTAGTTCCCACAATCTTAGTTGGATGTTCTCCACCTCAGCTCTTGGGGACCTGGATTGCTGATACTCCAAGCTGGGACATCTCCAACAGCTTCCACCACTCCTGAAGCAGGAGATGCTTCACTCCAAGCCTTGAAGAAGGCCCAAGGGGGTGGGGGAAGACATGCATATCATGCTGCTGGGAAGCACTTCTACCTGGAGCTTTCAATTCAATAGGGATGACACATGGCAATTAAGTGCAAAGTCTTAAGATGTTCTGAAGGGCTGGAATTTTAATGAGTGAATATCTTTTAGTAGACAATTTCAGAAAGCAAAATTTCTGTGTCGTTCTTGACTCCCTTTACACTGAAGTTACCCTAAATTCTATATATGAAGTTGGGAAACTACTTTAGAAGATGTCTGATGATGGAAAAGGACCACAGAGGGAAGCTGAAAGCTTTAAGCTGCACTTACACAGCTGAAGGCGGGTGGGGGGCAAAGATCTGGCTAATTTAAAGCTTATGTATTTTTTTCACATGAAGACACAGAAAACATTTCATTGTCTTAGTAGAAAGCAGCAGTTCCACATACAAGTGGAGTGTTCTAGGAAGAAGACAAACCTGTGGTGACAGAAGCAATCCTGTGTCTGCAGAGGCAGCACAAGGAGAGGAATTGAGAGCCCACAGGAGAGCCACGGTGCCCCCAGAGCACCAAACCAATAACGGAATTCACTTACCCTGAGCAGCTTTAATGTGCACAGAAACACCAAGGGCAGCTGCTGAAACCTTCCCGAGGTACCTGCACAGGGCTGAGCACATCACCTGAGCACAGTGAAACACCTGAGCACAGTAAAGCACCTGAGCACAATCCCTTGCCACCACAGCAATGGTGCTACAAGCAGGAGCCCCCAGAACCATACCCAGCAGCTGAGCCCTCCCAAAGCAGTTGGTCCCAGCAGCTTTAAGTGGGGGGGGGGGGGGGGGGTGTAAAATATCCTGAGAATGTCCCAGCAGGAGCTGCCACTGAAAACAGGCAACGGCTCTTCCCAGTGGAAAGTCATTGGGAGCTGCCAGTGCACAGGAGATTCTGTATCTGCCAATTCCTCAGGACAAACTATGTTAACAATCTATAATTGTCAGCAGGAAGGTGAAGGGGGATTAAGCTACAGAAACTGTCTGAGAACAAGTTGGGGCATGTAAGGCAGAGTCCAGCTGGACCAAAATTATATTGTACCCAATTCTGCTACAGTTACCTGCTTATGCTTTCACGCCACAGGCACCAAATTTTTCAATGCTTTGTACCTTGGAGCACAATTACAGTATGTTCCACAGTTATAAATACAATTTCTTTAGAGTCTAGATTTCATTCAAAATAATCAGGTCAAACACTTGAGTTGCTCTGGAGAAGAGGTGTGTGTTTGGGGTTTTTTTTTAAAGCACTAGATAAAAGCTTCTAAGAAAATATTTTTAAATTGTTTAATTCTGTAATGTTGCTATTTTTAGTAACATTAGGAGACAGCTGTGGACACAGAGAGGCAGCAGTCTGGGATGGTTCACAGGCACTAAGAGACATCCACTGTGTTTCAAGTGAGCCACAACAGACCAAACAGTTGAAAACCTCTTTTCCCTCCCCAACCCAAGGGTGTAAATGACCCTGCACCCACACAATCCACAGAGCTCCCCAGACTGTCCTGGTGACATCAGCAACCACCAGATCTGCTTCTCGGATGTCACTTCTGCCTCTGAGGACAGTGCGTCACCCTGGGTTAGGGTAAGACAGACATCAAGTCCAGAGCCTCAGCTTCCTTCTTCCCTCCTAAAGATTATCAACACCCCATCAATGTTTTGGGGTAACCCTTCTAACCAGATTTGGCCCAGCTGGTCACCATAACCAAATATTAACCCGACCATTGTCACACCAAGACACAGATTGCTTGACAAACGTGTACTGAGTCACAGAAAGAACATGGGACTCTGGTCTCTGTCACCTGATAATGATGACAGGCAGCAAAGAACAGAAACTCCCACCCACTGCTGCCACTGCCCCATGGATGCTGGGTGAGGAATGAAAACCCACAGGCATCCCCAGGGAAGGATGATTTATTTGCAGAATCAGGTCTCAAGTTTCCTGCCTCCTCCATGACACGAGGATTCTCCACCAGAGAAGGGGTGTCAAAACTGAGCTCGAGGTCTACACAGAGCAGTAGGGAAGTTTTCCTCACATTTGTCAGAACATGGATTCAGTTTGAAGAGCAGCCCAAACATCTGTACTCAGAGGACACTTACATGCTGCAGATGTTTGCAAACACCTGAGGTTAAAAATCAGGAGCAATGCTGGTGTGAGCCACTGTGGGAAACAAACACATCCTGCCTGAGTGAATCCCCTTGACCGGGTCTGTTCTGTTAAATTCTGAGTGTCCTGACTTCTCACACAAATAAACCTCAAATATTTCTCTGAGTAGCACCTACACCTCGTATAAGTCACATGAAAGGCAATTAAACCCCTATTAACTAAACCATGTCTTTAGGCCCCCAATTAAGTGCATCCAGGTGTTTCACTGGATGTTAAAAATTTGAACAGCCCACTCACAGGGATGGAAATGTGAATCTCTAAGGCATTTGTAGCACAGAACTGCCCCACACCTGACATGACAGAGAATAAGTTTACCGCAGATTTCTGCAGTATTTTCAGAGAGAAACCTATCCTCATGCAAAACATCACAGCTTGGGAGTACCAGTTAAACCATGATACAGCTACAAATTCTCCTAAACAGATGAAAAAAACAAGAGGATCTCCAGAAGAGATCTGTCAACCTTACAAATAATGACCTTTTTCACCTAAGGCTGGATCCAAAAAGCTCTGTTACAATAATGCTTTTTTCCCCCCACACACAATGGAAACCATCATTACCTGACACATTTCAATTAAATATCACACCTACTGCTCTAATAAAAATTCAGCTTTCTAAACAAGAGCTAAAAAGAGAATGTAAAGAAATATTACATGTAAATTATTGAAATACACATTAGTTCTTCCAAACTAGGAATCTCTGAGCCAGCTACACTAAAATATGGATTTTAAATCCACCACCATTAGCTACTTCAAACTAATTCACTTTCTCACAGAATTAAAGCAGCTCCAAGCCTCCCACCCACAAAGCTGGCACACACTCCAGCTAAACGAAAATCATCCCTTTTTCTTGTCCCAATACAATTTCCACACCAGCTTCAGAGGAATTCAATGACTTTTATGGAGTTCCAGGAGCTCCCTGTGAAGGCAAGCCAAGGCCAAAGGGCTTCAGACCCACTTCTGCCCATCTCACAGATCACTGTGGAGCTGCAGGCAACACGTGGGACTTCACTGCCCCACAGAAATGCCTCCCACCAGCCCCCTCCTCCCACCTGTGGTGGGGCCCAACGTCTGGAGGGGAGGGAGCAGAGCCAAGGTAACCGAGGGGGATTTGATCCTGGATGCAACAGTAGCAAAATGCCTTCCCCACTCCACTGCCCAGGGTTTCCTCCCCAGGAAGAAACGTTTCAGCAGCAAAACAGCTCATTTCTGGTTCTGCTTTTTTGAACAAAGAAGTTCACTTTTGGTTTGAGGCCGAAAGTGAAAGCTCAGCCTCTCCCTCTGTGGCCTCTGAATGGAAAATAAATAACTAAATAGTAAAGCAGGATGGTGTGTGCTGCTGCTGGGCAATGTACAGCCAGGAGCTCGGCAATCAGATTTATGCAGCAGGAAGGCAAGAAGTCAGCACAGAAAACAGACAGAACTCTAGGAAAGTGTTTAATAAATACCAGGGAAAGACAAAGGGTTTAACCTGTATTTCCTGCAGATCAAGGAACAGCCTCTGAAACTTTGGATGCATATGTTCAACCCCAAAGCATTTTTGCAGCACTGAATAAAGCCAGCTGGCAGTTCCTCAGCACTGCCCAAGCCTGACAGGGGTCTGAAGGAGCACTGGGAATTCCTGAGCACTGGAGAAGTGGACACACACTTTTAGAGACTACTTACAGGTATTCCTCCCCAGTCAGCCACTAATTTTTCCTCCCAGATAGGCCAAACAAGCTATTTAAAAGTAATTCCTTTATTCCAGCAGTCCTGCTAACTCACTGTAAATCCTCTGACCACAATTACTAATGATGCTGTTGGAAATGATCTTTCAAAGCACATTAAGCTCTGAGTGCTCCCCACAGTACGTGAAAGGCACAAAGTGAGGAAGGAACTGCGGGTCTGGAGACGACAGTTATTCACAAAGAGCAGCTTTCACACCTGAGCACAAGTTCTAGTGAAACTATTAATGCCTTTGTTAATTAACTCACACATGGGACACGGCTACAGAGACCCTGGAATACCCAATGAGTGCATTGCTGTCACCCCACCATGAGCTCCCTCACCATTTCCTGCAAGTGAACAACAATCCTGGTGCAGAAGGAAGGGATCATTCCTGAAAGAATGTATGTGCCATGCCTTCAACACCTGAAAAAGTGATCTGACAGCAACATCAAGACACATTATTTACAGGACATGCTGCTGCCAGAAGGTTCAGACCCTAATCCCAGCCCACACAAGGCAAACCTGGTGGGGCACCTGAACCACCTGGGCAGTGTGGATTGCACAGGGCCCCTCCATGATATGGGAAAGGTGCTTCCAGAACAGGGACACGTGTCCTGATTGTCCCTGCTAGGGGACAGCAGGGTCAGTGCAGGGTCAGCCAGGACAGCCAGTGACCCTGCGGCCATGCGGGAAGGGGTGGGAGCTGGGCAGGGGGACAGGCACAGGGCAGAGCTGGTGACTGGACACAGCAGCGTGAAGAGCAGCACCAGGCTGGGGGAGAAGGAGCAGTCTCTGCACTCACACGGGTTCTGAGCCCTCTCAGAGCAGCCCCAGCCCCTGTTTGCTTGCACACACATCTCTCCACCACAACCACTCTTTTCCCTCCAGCCACAAGACTTATCAGTGAGTTCAGAAAAATCAATTGCTAATCAATTTACTTCAGAAAAAATGTGAAAACCAAAGTTTTCAGAACTAAACTATTGAAGTTGGGAAATTAAGGCTATTTTAATCACTTCACACCTTCTTCAACTGAAACTAACATTTGAAAAAGCCCTCGGTTCTGAGGCTGGATTTGAAATGCTGTTCTTTCAAACGAGAATTCTATATTCCTGAATGAAAAAGAGCTGCTTCAGAACAAACCAGGAACACTCTGGCTACACAGAGCATCTTCAGGAGTTACTTTCAGGTCCAGCTCTGTTCCCTGCTCTCCCCAGGAACCCCACAGAACCCCCAGGGTTACAGTGCAGGGTCAGTTTAAGTCATATCACCAACACAAGGATGAGGTGGGAAAGCATCTTCTGCTGGGAACCAACCGTTTCTTCCAAACAAACTCCTGAACTCCTCCAGACCTTCTTTCACACTGTGGCAGCTTACAAAACACAAGGAATTACTTGCTATTCCCCTACTCCTTCTGCAGATGCTTATTTTTCACTAGAATTCATCACAGAGCTGTAGGAGGAAGAAAAAGCAAAACCAAAAAGCCAACAAAGTTGTCTTATCACTGTTTATAAGCTCAACAATTCCACAGAAGTTTTCTCCCAACTGTTGATATCCTGACCTCCCCCTGGATTTCAGTTTTCAAAGCCGAGGTTTCTGGGTTTGATGTTCTGCCTCTAAGCAGAGCTTAGCCAAGTGATCTCTGTTCACCGTGTCAGAAACACACAGCACGTATTTGCTCTCCTGCAGCCCCCACCCTGCAGAGTTTTTAGGTCAACACACTTTGGAGATGGGCTGAGAGGTGCAAGGGCTCAAAACGAGCCAAAACCCCGACTCCACAGAGCAGCTGCTCCACAACATCCTTTTTACAGTTCCTGGGCTACTGCACCAAACCACTCCTAGCCGCTGGTTTTCACCCTTGTACTGAATATCTCCCCTGTTTTTTCTCGAGCTACAACTTCCCTGATAACCCGTGCCTACTTTTTCCTTGGGCAGTGACACAGAGCCTTTATCAAGACAAACACACACCCGAGAGTCAGAAGATTTAGAGAGACCCTCAGTCCACAGGCAGGCGCTGAGTTTTCCCCAAACACCCAAGTAACTCTCACACGTGCACCGCGGCCGCTTCCAGGGTCCTACAGCGCCTTTCTGCCACAATTTCCCTTCCTCTGAAGCTGCCTCAAAGTCGGGGCGACCCAGCCCGTCCCCGAACGCCGTCCCTGCCCGCGGCTCACACGCCCCGTGTATCTGTTTGCCACTCCGACAGCTCCGCGGCCCTTGGACCGGCGAACTGGCAAACCCGCACCCCGGGCTGGGGCCAAGACTCAGCGCCGTCCGCCCCGGCGCCGTCCCGCTGCCCCACGGCCATGGGAGCCGCCTCCGGCCCCGCGCCGCCCGTCGGGCCCGGGCAGGGGACAGAGGGCCCGGCACAAACACCGCCCGCTCCCCCCCGCCCTGGCGGGGCCCGGGGCCCAGGGGTGACCGGGCCGGGCCCGCGGCCCCTCGAGCCCCCTCAGGCCGTCCCGCCCGCCCCCCCTCCCCGCCCCGGGCCCGCACCAGTTGGTCATGTCGAGGAAGAAGGCGCAGCCGGCGGGGCTGAGCTGGAAGCCGAGCAGGCGCTGGAACTCGCCGATCAGCACGTCCTTGTCGGTGGTGCCGAGGCAGCTGAACTTCTGCATGAGCTCCGCGTCCAGGTCCACGTCCATGCCCTCCATGGCCGGGGGTCCCGGGGGCTCCGGGCCGGGCCGGGGCCGCCTCAGCGCCGCGCGCGCGGGGGGGGCGCGCGGGGGCGGGCGGGCGGGCGGGCGGCGGGGGGGGGGGGAGCGGGTGCGCGCGCGCCGCTGCCACCGGCACTGCGCCTGCGCCGCCCCGCCCCGCGGCGCGCGGCACGCGACGTCACCCCCGCTGGCGTCACCCCACGCGCGGTGCGGGGCGGGGCCGCGTGTCCGCGGGGGGGAGTGAGGGAGCGCGGCAAGGGCGAGGGGGCGGGGCCTCGCATGCAAATAAGCGCCGCGCGTGACGCGAGGGCTCCGAGCGGGCTCCGCTGCGTCACCGAGGGGCGGGGCGATCGCTCGTCTCCGCCCAGATTCGCGCGCTGCTATCCATATATGGCGGCGAGTGCGCGTGTTTGTGTATGCAAATGAGCTGCCGTGCCATCACGTGGTGCTTATGCAAACGAGAGGCGCAAGGCTTGACGGGAGCCCCTTGGGTGTTTTTTTCCGTCTAAAAATCATGGTTTTCCTTCAGTTTTCGACAGCGCGAGGCTGCTCCGTGCGCGGCTCATGACCGGAGCCGCCGAGTGTGCTCCGTGAGGAGAACACAGACAACAATGAGAACACGCTTTAGTAGCTGCGGGGGCCCCAACGAACACTGCGCGCCGTGCGCCTGAGGGGCTATGCCGGCGCTGCCTGGCCTGTGGGCGGGCGGTGATGGCGTGACCAGACAGGGACGGGTGGGATGGCTCCACCTGCCGGGCGGGAGAATCACACAGCGGGACCCATTCCGTGTCACTTCCGGGCCCTACGGCAGCCGGCAGGGGTCAAGCTGCGGACGGCGGCGCCGTGTGAGGGCGTCACTGCGCGGGTGCGTCACCTCCGGCTGGCGGCGGCGGGAGCACCATGCCCAAGTGAGTGCGGGAGGCCGGGCCGGGGCTCCCCGAGGCTCCCGGCCTGGGGTCGGTGCTTCCCGAGGGTCCTGGTGCTCCCCGCGAGCACAGGACCCTGAGGGGCGCGGATGACCGGGCGGGCCGAGCTCTGGCGGCCTGCGGGGTCGTTCCCGGGGCTCCATTAACGCTCGCAGCGCAGAGGGGGCTCTGAATAACAAGGTTTTTCCCCGGCAGGTTTTACTGTGATTACTGTGACACGTACCTCACCCATGACTCGGTGAGTACCAAAGCCTCGGCTTTAATTCTTTGTGCGTCAAGAGTATTGATATGAAAACTTCCCTCGGCTAAAAGCAGGTCCCGTGAGATGCGGCGGTGTTCCTTAGTGTTTTCCCCTTCCATGCAGAAAAGCGGGAGAGCGTGCCGTGTCCCCGGTGTTCTCCAGCGGGGCAGTGGCAGGGTCAGAGAAGGCAGCCTTTGGAGAGTCAACACTTACCGTGCTGCTAAAATTTTACATAAAGGTTTTGCACATCCCCCATCCTCTGCCTGGCACAGAAACAGATCTGCTTTACGCTGCTAAATCACCCGTGTTTAAAATCATAATGAACAGCCCATAACCTTAGGCTTTCTGTGACCTTTCCCAGCCCTCCGTGAGAAAAACCCACTGCAGTGGTCGGAAGCACAAGGAGAACGTGAAGGACTATTACCAGAAATGGATGGAGGAACAAGCCCAGAGCCTGATTGACAAAACAAGTAAGGCCAATCTTTCTGTGACCCCGGCTGCCTCCCCCTTCCTTGCCCTGCCTTTCCTCCAGCTGCTGTTCCCTGCTTCCACCTTATTTTTTCCTCGCTTCCCTGGGGAGTCTTTGCTCAGTGAGTCATGAGTGAAAACTTGGAGTGTGGACCTTGAGTTCCTCAGGTTTTGAGCTGTCCTAGGGGAGCCTGAGAGCTCTGCCTGCCCCACAAGAGCTGAGGTTCCCTCCCTGGGCTGGTGGCAGTGGCTCCGTGTCACTGTTCATGAGGGCTGTCAGTGCCACTGCTCTCAGTGATACCCTACAGAGCCACATAACAAACTTGTGCTGCTTGGCAGTGGCACACTGATGCTAGGAGCATGCATAAGAATTCCAAAAGATGGGAAAAAGGACATTAAAACGTGTGGATTGTTGCAGTTTTCACATGCTGGGGTTGCTTGCCCTCAGTTCTCAAGTGATTTTTTTTTCTGGCGCTTGAAGGCTTGATTGAAGTGGGACATTGTTTCCTCTGTCACTTCAAGAGGTCCATTTTCCTCTGAAGAATGTCTCTTTCCTCTGTGAAAGAAATACAAGCACCAGATTAACTTTATGGCAGCACACCCTGGCTTGTAGGATATCTCAGGTTGGACAGGACCCCTAAGGATCATTGATCCCAGCTCCGTGCAGGACTGCCCAAGACTAAACCATGTGACCAGCAGCATCTTCCAGCTGCTCCCTGAGCTCTGACAGACTCAGAGCCATGCCCACTTCCCTGGGGAGTGTTCAGTGCCCAACTACCACTGGGTGAAGAGTTTTCCTAAAACGTCCAGTCCGGACTTCCCCTAACTCATCCTCACTCTTATTTCCCTTTGCCTATTTTCCTTGTGATGCTTCCAACTTCCCCATCTTTTGCCTTCCTTCCAGTCAATACCAGTGGAGTTTCTCCCCTCCCTTGTCCCCCGTTTCCTGCTCCTTGTCCCCTCCCCAGCCCTGGCCCCGTTGCCATTCCAGCACAGCATGCCCCGGTGGAACGCTCCGGATCCCGCCACGTGGTTTGATTTTATTTTCTTCCTCTCCCACCCGCCCTCCCGCCCTGTGACATCCACGCAGGAGCTCTCTAAAGTCCCAGCTGTAACAATAATTGTCTCCAGGAGTCTCAGGTGCTCCCCAGGTGCCAGGGATGTGTCCGGCGTGGGGACGGCAGCGCACGCAGCATGATGTGACCGCGGGGCATGACACGGACGAGTGACCCGGCGCTTCCTGGGCCTAGTAACTGGTGTTTTTTTTTTCCCTGGGATTCTTTCTTTCCTTTTTTTTTTTTTTCTTTTCCCCCCCAATGTAGCGGCTGCATTCCAGCAAGGGAAAATTCCACCGACCCCGTTCTCGGCACCACCTCCGGCCGGAGCCATGATTCCACCTCCTCCCAGCATCCGTAAGTTTGGGATACTTTGGGACAGTTTGGGACTGGGATCATGGCCCTCTGGAGCTGTATTGCTTGTGTCCTCAGCTTGGAAAGAAAAAGCCTTTTAGTTTGAAGCCAAGCCATCTTGAGCTTGTGCTCCTACGGTGTGAGGGAATTTTGTGGGAGAGCAGTTCAGTCCTTACTGTGTCTGATTTCTGGGATGCTCAGTGCACCAGAAGCAGTGGCAACCCCTCATTCCATGGGGGCTTCCATGCAGGTGGCTCTGTTAGAACTGCACAGTGGGTTGGTTTGGGTTGGTTTTTCTAAATAGAATCACTTGGGTAACCTTTTGCCCTTGAGCTGGTGAAGGGCCCAGAGCCCTCGCAGCCCCAGGTCCTGCTCTTGAGAATGGCAGTTCCCTGTGCTGGGTGTGCACAGCTGGATTTGGTAGCCAGCATGTTCCTCCTCTGGTCACTTCCCAGCACCTGGAATCAGGGCTGGAATGGAGGCAGATGTAAAGCCATTGAGGCATTGGTTACTGCCGTGTGCTGTGAATAACTGCAGTGCCCTTTGGTGGCTGAGAGTGCCAGTGTGTAACTGTTGTGTCTGTCCAGCTGGCCCTCCCCGGCCCGGCATGATGCCAGCCCCACACATGGGGGGACCCCCGATGATGCCAATGATGGGCCCACCCCCTCCAGGAATGATGCCAGTTGGACCTGGTAAGTCTGGGATGGGGTAACTCTGCCATGTGGGGCCTGGCTGGGAGGTTCTGGGTGGTGTTTCCTGTCCCACCATCTGTTGGGAGCTCAGTGCTGGGCTGGTCACGCTCTGGTCACACCCATGTGTCACTGTTACCCCTGCGCAGGGAGACCACAACAATTCTAAAACCACTCATTGAAACCCCTTTGCTTCTCGTTGAGAGTCACCAGCCCCCTGTGCAGCTGGAATTATGGCTCTGGGAAGTTGTAGCTGTTCTCCCTCTGCTCTGAGCAGTAATTGTTTAGGTGTTTGGGGCCTCCAGGTCTCAGGTTTTGCACAAGAGGTGCATGTTTTGCACTAAATGAATTTTACTCTTTAAAGTGTCTCAGGGGAACGTGTTCCAGAGAAACAATGGGCCTGCAAAAAGCTTTATCAGAACTGTAAACTAAAATGTCTTTGATCCATTCCACTCCTGAGCTTCCTGGCATTCGAAGAATTCTCAAGGGATATCTTATTGGAGCAGTTCCCAGAAAAAATCTATGGGAACACATGCACACGTGCACTGAAAGTAGTGAAGTGTCTTTGCAATTATTGTGTTGCGCTTGGAAGTGTTCTTTGAGTGTTTTTAAAGGCACGAGATAAATGGACAATCTGTGATATTCAGCAGCCTGGTGAAAATAAATGGCAAAGTGGGATGGAAACCATTATTTCAGGGCTGTGCAGCAGAGCTCCTGCTTTTCCCTGGCAGAGGTGCTCGGTGCTTGTTTGTGAGCACATGGAATGGTTTTGCAGCACTTTTCTCCAAATGAACAGTTTTTCAGATCAGGAATTAAGCTCGTGTGTCTCTTGAGTGGCTGGAAATAAGTTGTGAGTGAATACTGTCAGATTGGGTATATAACCAGGAGCTCAGTTCCTCCTCTGCTGGTGGCTGAACTCCTTCAGGGAAAGGAATCCATCTCGGCAGCTGCCAGATCAGAGCTTACAGACTTGGAAAATGGGAGCAGGGTAGAGAACCTGCTCACTGTACTGGGTGAAATTTCCCCTCTCTGAGGGTGGTGAGGCAGATGTTGCTGTAAAGAGAAGCTGTGGCTGGCCCTGGATCCCTGGAAGTGTCCAAGGCCAGGTTAGATGGGGCTTGGAGCAGCCTGGGGTAGTGGAAGGTGTCCCTGCCCATCGCAGGGGAGCAGAAATTAATCTTCAAGGTCTGTCTCAACCCAAGCCGTCCGTGTTCTACCATGACTGGGCAGGTGGTGCTCCCAAGAGCTGTTCTTTAACCTGTCTTTCCCCTGACAGCTCCTGGGATGAGGCCACCCATGGGAGGACACATGCCAATGATGCCAGGGCCCCCAATGATGAGACCCCCCTCCAGACCCATGATGGTGCCAACCAGGCCGGGAATGACCCGTCCAGACAGATAAAGATGGAGATGGAGCTGCCTTTTCATATTAGGACCTTCCCTATGATAAACACCACAGACCTGTGTCCCTGGGGCTTTGTACTCGGTGTGTGGAGGGACTCTGCTGTCACCTCAGCGTGCGGATAGACACACCCTGCACTGACTTGTATGAGGTCTGGCTTTTTGGGTGTCTCTTCCATTGTATTATTATTTTCCCCCCCCCATTGAATGATAGAAACAAGAATAAAGCATTGATGTTGTTTCCATATGGACTCAAAGCCTTGTTCTGAACTCTCTCCTGGGGAAGAAGGGTGGGGAGCAGTGCTGGACTGTGAGGGAAGTTCAGGGCTGATGGGGGTGCTGGGGGAACCCCTGGGAAGGGGGTCCTGGAGGATCCTGGGGCGGCTCCAGGGTGGTCTGAGGGGTGCTCCTGGGTTGGTGGGGTGAAGTCCCCTGGAGTGGGGTCCAGAGGGGAGTTCCAGGGTGGTCCCTAGAGGATCCTGGGTTGGTCCTGGAGTGGGTTCTGGGAGGGGGGAGTCCTGGAGGATCCCGGGGTGGGGTCCTGGGGCACTTGGGTTGGTCCTGAAGTGGACTCCGGGTGGGGGTCAACCCTGGACATCCGGGGGCTCGCTGTGGCCGCGCCCTCCGCGCACACGCCCGGAGCGCGGCGGCGGCGGTGCGGGAATGGGGAGGGCGGTGCGGAGCGGGGGCGGGCCGTGCGGGCCGGGGCCGGCGGAGGGCGGTGCGGGAATGGGGAGGGCGGTGCGGACCGGGGGCGGGCCGTGCGGGCCGAGGGAGGGCCGTGCGGGCCGAGGGAGGGCGGCGCGGGCAGGGGGCGGGCCGGGGCCGGGCGGTGCGATGGGGTCCCGCCGCCCGCGGGCCTGACCCGCCGGCCCGGCATGGCGGGCATCATCAAGAAGCAGATCCTGAAGCACCTCTCCCGGTGAGGCGCCCGCTCCTCTTCCTCTTTCTCCTCCTCCTCCCGGGGGGCTGCGGGGACGAGGGCCCGGGCCTGGGGGTTTGGGGAGCTGCCGAGCCCGGGGGCCTGCTCGGGCTGTGGAGCCGGCGGGCCGGGGGGCGGTGTCCGAGGGTCGGGCGGTGTCCGAGGGCCGTGGGGACTGTGGTGTCCGGGGACAGCGGGCCCAGCCCGCCCGGAGTGGCCCCGCCGCCCGTCCCTGGGGTCAGAGCCCTCCGAGCCCGGCCGGTGCCCCGGTGTCGGTGCCCAGCTCGGCCCGGCGGTGCCCGCCCTGGGCCGCGGCAGGGGAAGTTCGGGAGGCGAGATGGGAACACGATCAGCCCCGGGGTGACACCGGCTCTAGGGCGGTGTTGGCGTCGTGTTCCGTCATTTTCAGTGAACTTCATCCAAGGCGCTGCGAGGGGCGTTGGGGAGAGCGGGCGCTCCCGGCGTGAGGCTCTGCCGGGAAATGCGGCTGCGGCCGCCGCTCGGGGCGGGCCCTGGGCACATAGCGGTGCCTCAGTTTCCCTTGACGGCGAGAAAAGGGCTGCCTGTGTTATCTCACGGCTGCGGGCACCACCTCGCTCTGCATCGCTGCGGGATCAGAGGAGCGTGAACAGAAAGGCGCCGTGCCTGTGAGGGTGCCGGTGAGGGCACAGCGCTTGTCCTCGGTGCTTTCTGAGCAGGTCCTTTCCATCCCTGCCGCTGGACACGCTCAGGTGCAGAGTGACGGGCCTCAAGTGACCTGTGTGGGCTGCTCGGGGTCAGTGTTGGTGTTGTTCGGGAATCCCAGGCCTCTGAGGTGGATCCTGGCAGTGTCTGGAGGCCCAGAGCATCCCTGAGTGGGCAGTGCAGGGTCTCTCTTGGAGTCACCAATTGCTCCGTGCTCCGGTTCTCTCGGCACTGTCCCGAAGGAGGAGTGATGGGGCTTCTCTGGTTTAAATGGATTTCTGCCAGGCCTGCCATCCCAAGGCTCCGAGCTTTCTCTCTCGTCCACCTCACACAGGTGTGTGCTGTCAGTACAGGTTCAGCCTCCTGGTAAGGAGGCACTGAAGTATTTTACAGCACGGAGAGGTGGGTGAGAGCAGTTCTTGACAGAGGGCAAAACAGAGCTGCGCGTTATCCTGGGTACTGCTCCTCT
The DNA here is from genome assembly GCF_029207755.1 of Chamaea fasciata. Classification (NCBI taxonomy): domain Eukaryota; kingdom Metazoa; phylum Chordata; class Aves; order Passeriformes; family Sylviidae; genus Chamaea; species Chamaea fasciata. Next base: position 3,488,998 of record NW_027094110.1, read on the forward strand.
GGGTGTTGTTCTCATGGACAATTCCCTTTCTTTACAAAAATACAATTTTGCTGGTGCTTTTGCTTAATTTTGCATTTTGCTCTCCTTACCACTGTTTCAGCATATTCTTATCCAAAGTGCCCCTTTTTCCCTCTGATTGGGCCAGTTCTCAGTGTTCACCTGTGTATCCTTTGGGTGGTTCCAGGAACAGGGAGTCCCAAAACATTTGTCTGCTTGTTTTCCTGTTAGCTGGACTTGGTTGTTTGGTGGTTGATCTGATCTTGCCCCTCACTTGCACAAGGATTGTGGATCTTTGCAGAAATGCAATTTGAACCCAGTTTAATGGTGTATAAAAACGATTAAGTTTTTTTGTTCCAGTTTTGTTTCCTCCAAATACCTCCTCTTCACCCTCCCTTTGGGTTTTCTTTCAGCCACGCTCGTTTGCCTGAAAGAATTTTGCTACTGAATCATTAATCTGCCTTTATTTTCTGCTCACATTTGCATATGAAATAACTCCCTGTTCTTTTTGTTGTGTCTCCACTTGGAGCCCTGCACGGGGAGGGGGGGGATGCGTGTGGTTTTGTCCCTCTTCTGTGTGGAAATTTGCAAGAAAAGCAGTCAGGAGAGGCAGCTGGATCAGGGAAATGTGAATGAGGTGTTTCACCCGACAGTTCCTGTGATCCCACATCACGTGTGTGATGGGATGGCCGTGGTGGTCACGGCGGGGCTTTGCCCAGTTGTGAAGATGTTAAAGGCTCAGCCTTGTGTTCTGCTTCAGCAGCTTAAATTCCTAGAGCAAGAGAACCTAAAAACTTGCGGAGCTTTCGCCATCTGTGCCTTTCACTCCTTTGTCCTATATTTAGCTTGGAAAAGCAAACAGATGAGGTGGTTTCAGTTCTTGCTGCTTCCAGGCAGGCACAGGACTGCAGTGCTGGGAAGTGTCTGGAACCCAACATCAGGGGCTCCCTGAGAGCTGCCCGGGCCTCGGCTGTGGCTTTGAGCATGGTCGTGTTTCCCAGCCTGCAATTATTCATGGAAGTACATCTAATGCTTTTTTTTGTTCTGTTTTAACCAGTGTTGGTGTAGCTGCAGCAGATCCGTGTTCTCAGGGTGTGACAAAGGCCCTGTTTATCCACAAGCTCAACTGCCTCAACTTCATGTGCCACTTTGGGATTTGTGTTCTCAGCACTGCAGTGGAAATCCTTGCCAAAAAGGCTTTTATTTAATTTCGTTGGAGAGGTTTATCCCCTGCTGCCTATAACAGCTGCTTTGTGACGTTTTCTGTCGGGACACGTGTTGAAACTTGTGAGCTTGTGGAGTAACAGGCACACAGGACATGGCTTCCAGAGGAAATGCAACATGCAGTCCTGCTGGGAAGAAATAAAAGCTGATGTCAGCAGAGGAGCAGCTGGACTGGGGTTTGGGGGCAGGTCTGAACGCAGGGGGAGGAGGAGACCACAAATGTGTCTCACTGGGACAGGGACCCCAGAGAGCTGCAGCTGAGGAGTAACTTTGGGAACCTCTGAAAGTAGGGTGAAAAGGGAGCAGGGCAGAAATGAGAGAGGAGTTAACAACAGCAGAGATGTTACCAGAGAGGAACACCTGTGTGGAAAACGAGACCTCTTTGCAGAGGAGAGTGCAGAGCACGTGTCGCCGGTGCAGGCAGATGTGTAACAGATGTGCAGCACAGAAATGAGTGGATAGCAGGTTGTGGATTTGGCAAACTGTCCTCAGCACAGGATGGAGCCACCTTTTCAGGTAAGTGAGATAGGATTTAGAAACAAAATTAAAAATAATGTTAGAGAACAGAGCATTGGTGCATGGTGTAACACTGAGGTGCTTATCAGGGCTGGTCAGGTACTCAGCCAGGAGAAACAGCATCGTGTAGCTCCTCATGAGTGGTGCTGCACCTCAGTGGAGGAGGAATGGAGGAGTGCCTCTCCATCCCACGGATTAGGCCTTGCATCCCATTTTCCAGGCGAGGCTGCCTTGACCCCTGCCCTCTCTCATTTGCAGCTGATGGGTAAGTGAAGAGAGCAGGCAGGCTCCTGGTGTAGCTTTAGTTTGCTCTGGACCCCTTTGGCAGCGGGGACACGTGGGTGTGGCAGCGTGTGCTGAGCTGGGAGCTCGTGGGCTCCTGGGGGCTGTTGTTTCCTAACTTGGATGTGAGCATCTGGGAATCCCTTCCTGGCCCTGAAGATGCCTTTGGCATTACCCCTGCCACGCAGCTGTGCTGCTTCTGTGCCAACACAAAGAGCTGAGAGCTGGCTCCCAGACCCTGCACTGTGCTGTGTGTGAGTCCTGCCTGTTCTGCAGTGGGCCGTGGGGCTGTCTGGGACTCCTCCCTGTCCGTCCCCACGCTCAGAGACCTGCACTCAGGCTGAGGCAGGGCAGAGAGAGGCCTTTGCAGCTGTGCTCATCCTGCGGGGGGGTGAGAGACTTTCTGGGGGCAGGATGGCAGAAATGAGATGTGCTATCTCAAGGGAGACACATCCTTCTCCTCAGAAAAGGTGGGCAGATGAGACAGAGCAGTTCTTCCACCAGGAAGATGGGATTTGTTCTGTGCCATTCAGGAATCATCGGAATGGGCTCTGTGGCTTGCACCAGGCAAGTCAGGCCCTGTCACCAGCTCTGCCTTTGCCCAGCACAGGAGTGTGGGGAATTCCCTGAATCTAAAGAATGCCTTCTTCCCCTTAGCTTAGATTCCTTGCCCAAATGCTGCAGTCTGGGCACTGCTGTAAGAGAACAGACCCTGAATTCCTGCTCTGTTTGCCTCTGCCTTGCCCTGAAGTGTTTTGCAGCATCGCTGCGTGCTCGAGCGCTGCGCTGCAGCTGTGCCCTTGCTGCAGTCACAGGATGGCACATGCAGCTCGCGAGGGCCGTGGGACACCCTCAGAGTCAGGAAAAGCTGTCACCAGTAAGACAGATTTGCTTACGACCAACCCTTCAGGCTTCTCCCAGTCTCCTGACCTTGATTATAAATTACCTGGAAGCAATTTAACGAGCATGGTGGGTAAGGAGGAAAGCAAAGAAATTGCATCTGGGAATGGTCTGAGGAAGCTACAGAATCTCCAGTGGTTTAGGCAGCAAGACCTCTGACCAGCTTTGCAGTTTTGGCTTTAGCTGCTTTAATATCCTCCTTTGGTGATCAGGGAAATTTCTATGATGATCTCTAAGATGATCATTTGCCTAAAATAGCTGTTGCAGCAATGGGAAGTACATGAAACCACAGAGCTGCCAGCTGTTAAACGCTGATAAAAAAACGTTACTTTTCCATCTGCACGGCGTCCTGCTCCTGTGGTTCAGCACATGCTGTTTGGCCAGGTAATGGTTCCTTTGGTGCCCCAGTGCCCAGGGTGGATCCAGAGCACGAAGCAGTTTGTGGCAGGGCTTTATGAGGCAGTTTTATGAGGAAGGAGCTCTGTCAGGTCCCAGCAGCTGCTGCTGGTGCAGCACCAAACCGCTGGTGATGAGCTTATCTCTAAGTTCTTACATGCTGTGCCCAGCAAAGCATGTAAGGCTGGGTGTAAACCCTTTACTCAGTGTTTCAGTTTATATCTTGTTTTCCTAGAACATTTTGATGGCTTCTTTTACTCTTAAAATTTTTAATATAGAGGAATTATTGATGGCAAGGCAGAACCCCAAGCTACTATGGGTAAAGTAACATGCATCTGCCTCTTCTTTGTTCAAGACAGGGTGGGAAAAAGGAGTGGGCACAGACAGGACGTGGCATTTTCCCTTCACAGAGTCTGAAGTCTTCCCTTGTAAAGTCATGGTTGCTGTGCTGCACTTTGCTGAGAGAACCAAGCAATGAGTTTTATGGAGCTGCTGGGTGCAAAGCGTTTCCAACGACTTCTCCTTGGCTCCAGACACGTGTGTGCCGTTTCTCGAATGCTAAATAGACTCTAGTTGCTGCAAAGGTAAATTATACTTGAGTAGCTCAGGAGGAAAGTGCGGCCAGAGCTCCTTCCCTGCAGCTCTGGGCTGTGCTGACCCTGTGGAGCCTCTCAGAGCCCTTCAGCCTCACTGGTGGAAAGGGGCTGGTAAAGGGGCTCTTCTTATTCCTCCTGGACTCCCTGAGCCCTTGCCTCCCCTGCAGCTGCTCAGCTGAGTCGGAATTAGGTAATAACCTGTTTGTTTCTGCACACTGGAAACGAAAATGGTTGGAGGGTGAAGAAGTGGAGCTTTGGACTAGTGCTTGCGTTTATTTGGTTTCTTTCGAGTTTTCTTTCATCTGTTATTTGCTTGAGGTTTAGATTTGGGAAAATCCCTGGCAAGTACTGAGGGTTTGCATTCCGGATTTGTTGAGAGCACGGGGCAGCTGGCATTTAAACTTTACTGAGTGTCCAGTACTGACACTGAGGAGCTGGAAATAGCAAAGAAGGTGGAGTTCAGCCCCTGGCAGAGACCCGGCCTCTGCTCCTCTCAGATGAGTTCCTGGTTTGTTTTCCAGGGCTCCCAGTACCCAGCGAGGTGCTGGTGGATGTGAAGCAAGGAGCCTCTCAGCGTTCAGAATGCTCTAGAGAAATATTTGTTGGGGCAGGAAGGTATCCTTGGTGCCCGGGGAGGCTGCAGTCCTCGGGGAGGAGTGAGCAAGAATTCTGCTCTGTGTAATGGTTTGGTCTCGTGCCTGATCTGCTTGGAAATGCTGATTTTTCTCCCTGCGAGTTTAACTCTGAATTGAATTTTCATAAGCCTTCCCTTAGCCTCGTTGTGTTGCAGGAGGTAACACAGAGCCAAGACAAGATTACTTACCAGGATGTTTTGTGTTTGGCTTAGGGTGGCTGAGAGGCCCAGCCTTTCATTCAGTGCAGTTGAAGCCTGGAAAAACAGAAAGCTGATAATGGAAAGCCACCAGCAGTGGCGTGTGTGTACAGAGACACCAGATGTGCCTAAATCCACCCTGATAAGGAGCGTGGGACAGGCTGGTACCTGGTAAAGTGGAAACTGTTTGCCCTGTAACCCAAGCAGGGTGAATTTCTCAGGCTGATTGTTCACTTGGGGAGGTATTACTGCCTCCCAGGATATCTGGGGTACACAGAGCTGTGCACAGGTGATGAGATGATGACAAATGTGGTGCTTTCTGTCTCCTTTGCAATTGGGCAGTTTGGTGTTGATCGGATTCCCTGAAGCTCTAAATGGCTTTGTGCTAAGAGGGTGTGATACCAACTCCAGCTCATACTGGGCAATGATTACTCCCATCCTCTGCTAATTCAGCAAGTTTCTCTTCTTCCTGGGCAACTCTGCAGAGCAGCTCTGTGCCCACTCTCAGACCGAGTGGTCACTGCTAACACTGAAAGTTCAAGGAGGTAAAATGACTTTTCTTCCTGAAAAAGCTTTTAGTTCTTCCTGTGCATCTTCGAGGCGGCTATTTTTTTTTTCCTTTTTTACAGAAGTTTTGATCACTTGCCCAGTTTTATTTCCTCCAAAATTATTTTTAAGTTCATTCTCAGTCATGTGTACTGCACTTAAGGCTTCTGCTGCTGCCTTCTTTGAAAGCAGCCCTGATTTGGAAAGTCACTGACCTTTCCTTTTAACAGTCATGAACCTTTTGTTCTAGGAAACATGCTGTTTGGCTTCTGAGGTAAGAGGTTTTGTTTTGAGGTGAAATGTCACATCACGGAGATTTTTGGATTTTCCCAAGGCAGATGGAAATCCCAGTAAATGCCCTGTCCTAAACCAGACCAGGCAAGACTTGGAAAGATTTTTGGGAAGGAGCAAATCTGCATTGGTCAGAATACAGTTGTTGGTTTTTTTTTTTTCCCCCCCGTGTCCAATTCCTGTCATAGTTGCTTAAATTACATATTTGTATTCCAAATCAAAGCAGAAAATCCTCATCCCTTCCCTTGCTGTGACCCTTGTGGAGGCAAAACCCCCAGTGGTTCCTGGGCTGGTTTCCCACTGAGCTGATCAGTTCCTCCTTTCTGCCTTACCTATGTTTGGAGGGGCTTTCCAGCTGCTCCCTGCAGCTGTGGCTGGTGTCACAAGCCATGCACTTCCTTCTGCCAAGAGGTTTTGCTTGTCATTAAGCAAAATCAAGGTCACTGGTGTACAGCTAATTAGCTCTCCCATATAATAGCCATAGTGACAAAGGTATTAATAGAAATGCTGGTGTGAAGCTGGGGGTGGTGGCTGTGTACAACAGGACTGCGGGGAGGAGGCTGAGGCAGAAATTGAGTATTGGAGAAGAAGGTTCCTGATCCATGTGGCAGCAGGGTAACGAGACGGGGATCTGAGGAGAAGTTTTATGATTTCAGATGTCTTCTGACATTGTCTGTGCATTTGCTCAGTTGGAGACACCGTGGCGAGACAGCTACAAATGTGAACTTAAATTTATTTATGAGTCTAGCCTGGCTTTGGGCCAGCAGTCAGATTTACCCAAATTCCTTTTGCAGTCAGTGAGTTTGTGGCCTCTGGGTATGCAGGCTGAGGAATTGGGCAGTTGTTTTCAGTAGTGACATCATGTTTTGATATATATTCAAGCTGATGATTGGGCAAATAGATTTTCAGGGTCGACTTTTGTCAGAGTAATCCCAGCAGGCTCAGAAGGAGTGCTGCCCTGTGAGTTTACTGGCTTGGCTCTGCTTGACTTCTGATGGAGCTGCAAAAAAAAAAAAAAAAAAAAAAAAAAAAAAAAAAAAAAAAAAAGTGCAAGTATCCTCCCGTGTCAGTTTTCCCAATACCACCATTTTCATTCAGTTTTCCCTAAGCCAGCAGCCCGTGCTGCCAAGGACGTTGCTGTGGGTGAGTGTGAATGGAGGGAGCTTGCCAGCAAACATCTGACACGTTCTGCCCTCGCTGCCTTTCCTCCCCTGGCGCTGACCAAAGCAGTTCAGGCAACAGCAGAGACCTGGCCCCTGTGAACTCTGTGTTCTCACCTGAGCCCTCCTGTGTGACATGTGGGTCCTGGAGTGGCTCAAGTGTGGAGGTTATTCCAGTGGAAGGTCTGGGATTCCTGTTCGGGGCAGCAGCTGAAAGCAGGGTTTGACAAATGGGGCAATATACCCTGAGAATTTTGGGCCGTGGTTTAAAAGAAAGAATTTGTTTCCATTTGAGATTTGGTTTTTTTTCCAAAACCTCCCGTTTCTGTTGTCCCATCATGGGTGGGGTCTGGAAGCTCTGCTTTGGGGGTGGAATGGCACATTTTGGTGCATCTGGAATGCCTCATGAAAGGATTCTTGAATGAAGTCGGGTAGCACCAGAGGTGGGTTTGGTACCTGCTCAGCAGGATCTCTGCAGCCTTTCCCTGGAGATGGTGGTAAAGAGTTGCTTGCTTTGGCTGGGTCAAGTTTCATACCTCACTCTGCACTGTGTCCTGTTTCACAGCTTTGGTTCTTCCACAGTGTGCTGGTATTTTTGATACACCTACACACTAAAGGAAAGTGATGTCCTGGTTCAGACATGGGCTTGTGCTGCCTATAATCAAAAAACCACCAAAACTCTTGTGTTAGAATAGTAAAGTAAAAAGCAGACCTTTATTTGGACACTTCCAGGTGTCCTGGTGGTGATGGGAACACCTGGAATTGAATTTCTACAGTTTTTTAATGTTAATTAATTAGGACGTCTAACAGGTACGTCCAGTAGGAGATTCAACTGCCCTGGTAACCCACCCCTGGGTCAGCCCCTTGGGGCTGGTCCAAGGGGTTCTCTGCCCCTCTTCTTATTATGCCTTTTTGTAGGTCCCCTCCTTGGAAAAAGACTAAACAGTATTTCAGGAATGTGTTTAGAAGGTCAGCTTATGATTCTGAAATCTAGGGGAGAAGGACAGGAAAACTACTGGAGCTACAGCCGTGCATTAGCAATCTACAAAGCTACAAATATATGAAAAATATATAAAAAGCTTAAGCATCATTCCCCCCCTTTAGAGACTTGACAGTGTAGAATTACGGGCAACACTTGTACTTTTCCTCTGCATTACCAGCTGAAAGCAGCTTCCCCTCTGAGCACTCTTATCCTGGGATGAGGCTCCCAGCCCAGGGATGATCCTGCCGTGCAGGTGTGAGAAAGCTCAGCCAGTGGGAGCTGATCACTGCCCATGCCAGCTTTCGAGCTTAAGTGCTGGGTATTACCTACCTGTCCATGTTGTGTTTGGTTTATTCTTAGCATCCAATCCCAGGTGGACACGGTGACAGCAGCTTTCAGCAGAGCTGGTTCTCTGACACACCACAAGGGTGCTCCTGGATTGCCCCTGCAGGTGTTTGCTCTAATTTTTAGCCGTGTCTGGGTTTGTGGGTGCTCACAGCAGGACTCCAGGCCCAAATCTCATGGATTCTCAGTGCTCCCTGCCTGTGGAGCAGCTGTTGGAACACACTCTGCAATTTTCAGTTTCTTGGTGCGGATGCTGGGAAGCCAGGTTAACTTCAGCCACCTCCCTCGGCGTGTTCAAACAAGAAGCCTTCTAAAGGGAGTGTCGAGTTTGAAGGGAATGTGCAGCCTGGCAGGTGTTGTAAACCTGGTGTGAGCTGTCAGCGTGTCCCTTCTGCTCAGCAGGGGACAGCAGGGCACAGGAGCTGCCTGCAGGGGAAGAGCAGCCCTGGGCAAACTCACAGCTGTGTGCTGCCCTCCCCTTCCAGCAGTGCTGCATCAATAGCACAGGGTTGACATCTCAACACGTCTGTCACACTTTCTCTTCCAACGAAACGTTTGCTTTGGAAAGGCCCTTTTGCCCCTGCAAGCCCTGGGCTGATGGCTCAGCTGCTGCTGAGTGCCCCAGCCAGGTTTGTGCTACACCTCGAGCTCCTACAGTGGCTGCAGCAGCTGCATCCCGGCACTGTGGCTTTGGTTCCTCCTCTCCTCCTTGAGCTGTGGCTGTTCCAGAAGCCCCTCATGCCTCTCCCAGAGCAGCCCCCACTCTGTGGGTGCAGGGGCAGAGCGAGCAGGGCAGCGTGTGACTACTGGGAGCCTGCTCCTGCTTACGCTGACAATAGGGGCTTTCTTTCCATCCCGCTTTCTGGACCACTGGTCAGAATAAGAATTAGCATTGGCATGGAGGAATGTGTGAAATAAGCCCTGGATTCAGTGGGGGGAAAGTTGTCTGGCAGGAACTCTTCAAGTTTGAATCCAGTGACGTCAGAATGCAGCCCCCTGCTCCCGTGGTGGCAGCCCCTGCACAGGAGTGAGGTGTGATGGAGACAGGAGGGGTTCTGCTGCCACAGAGGAGTTCTCTGACATGGAGAAGTGTTGCTAACACTTGTACAGCCTCTGTGATCTGCTGCCCTCTGAACTGGCTCCTCTGGTTCCTTAGGGGCCCCTCTGGTTTTAATGAAGCCGGAGGCTTTCACACCAGGATCCTCTGCTCTTGAGCAGTCCTGCTGCAAGTGTTTCATCCGTGACACTGAAATCTCGGGCACATGAGGGATGTGAAGGGCTGCACACAGGGGAGGTGAAACGCTGGCAGCCCTGGGGAGGAGGAATTGCAAGCAGAGGAAACAGAGGGGGGAGCTGGGGCAGTCTCTGGGAGGGGAGTTGCTGTTTGTCCCTGCTGACCAGAGAGCAGGCTGGGCTGCAGTGGTGGTGTTAAAAAGAGACAGCCACAAAAGTCGTTCATTAATGATCTTTTGCTTTCCTGGGTGAAAACAATCTAGAGAATTAAACTTTCCCCCGCTGACACGGCAGTTCTGGGGGGAGTAAAACTGCTGAGCTGTTGCAGTTTGGCTTTGGTTTTCTTTGGTTTTGTCCTAGGGCAGTTCTGCTGGTTTCCAGGATCCAGAGCTTTAGAAGGAAATTTTCAGTTTCTCAAACCTGAATTTAGTTTAAAAAAAACAAACAAAAAAAATTCCTCCAAATGTCAAAGTGTAGAGACGTTTCTTTTTCTGAAGCAACCAACTTGCCTTGGGTTTAAAAATGTCAGAAAGGGTTTGACAAAACAGCAGACAAACTCTGGTATTAAAATAGCTCTGAAATGCTCCTGCAGTCTCAGCAGCTTTGCTGGGGGCTGTTTTTTGAGTTTCCTCTTTTTTCCCTTGTAGGTTTACCAAGAATCTCTCTCCAGACAAAATCAACCTGAGCACGTTGAAAGGTCAGGGGCAGCTGACCAACCTGGAGCTGGATGAGGAGGTGCTGCAGAATGTGCTGGAGCTGCCCACCTGGCTGGCCATCACCCGGGTCTACTGCAACAAGGCCTCCATCAGGGTGAGCAGGGGCAACTTCAAATGGATGAAGTTACCATTTACAGGCAGAATCGCTGAGATTCTGCATGGATTTGCACTTTGCACGCTGAACTCTTACAAATTCTTCCTCCTTGTGCTTTTTAGAGCAAAAAAAAAAAAAAATTGTGGTTTTTTTTAGTTGTTATAAGCTGCCAGATTGTTCAATTGCACATGGTACTAACCACTGTTGCATTACACGAACTCAGAAGTTTTAAGGACATCAAAGAGACTTTCTATAAAAGAAATATGATTCTACTCTGCCAAGTGACAGTAAAAATGAGCTTGTCTTACTCATCTGATGTGCTCTGTTTTTAGAGTCAGATCTGCTCAGTTTAGTAACAAACATTTGTTCTCCCTCCTACAAGAACTGCAGAGTGAACGTTGCTGTATGAAAATAAAATGGAGCTTTTTGGTTTGTGCTCAGTCTTCAAAAGAGTTGTGTGACTCCCAGTAACAGCAGCAGTTAGTTGTAAACTCTTAAAGGCCAGGAATGTTCCCCATAGCAGAATTTGACCTGCAGAATATCTGTTACTCCTGATGATATATGAGATCCAAAAGCTCAGCTGGGTTTGTGGATCTGGTGTCTGGAATGTCTTTTCCCTTGTCTGTGTCACTGTTTGACCTGGATACAGTGAGGCAGTGTGGACATTTCTCAGAGAAATGGGGCTCAGAGTTTGGGCTGAGAAGGTTTCCTGCAATTTCTGAAACTTTCCAATGCAAAGATCACTCTGATAACCTCAACTTTATCGTTTCAGATCCAGTGGACAAAGCTGAAAACACACCCAATCTGCCTGGTAATGTTGCCTCTCTTGTCTTCTTGCCTTCCTTTCTCCCTTTTTCCTTCCTTCTTCTTTTCTTCCTTTTCTTCCTCACTCTTTTTAATCTCTTCTACTTGAGAAAAATTCTGGAGAGGGACACCATCAAGTGCTCAAATTTTCTTTGGAGCTGAATCCTCCAGGCCCTTAGCACACAGAGCCCCGAGTGCCCTCCCATGAGCCCCTCATTTCACTGCAGGATGGAGCCAGATGAGCTCTCAGGGAAGTCCAGGGCAGCCCTGTGCCTGTTTTTTTGTTGTTTGTTTTCCCCACTCCCGAGTTTTCAGGTTACCCACTGGCCCTCATGGTGTGAGAGCTTTAACACATCAGACTCTTGGAGCACTGAGACTCCAGAGTTGGTTGTCCCTGCCCTGGAATCTCACCCTAGGGTTGGTGGGCTGAGCTTGAGGCTTATTGTGGTGCTCATGGCTCCCATGTTGTGTGTCTGCAGTACCTGGACAAGGTGGAGGTGGAGATGAGGACGTGTGAGGAGCCTCGGCCGCCCAATGGACAGTCCCCCATCGCTCTTGCTGCTGGACAGAGGTCAGAGCCTGAGCCCTGCAGCTTCTCCCTGCCATCCTGCTGGGGTGTGGGGGCTGCTGTTCTCCTTGATTTACCACTGGCCTCCCTCCTCTCGGGTTTAAGTGCCTTTGGTGTTGCTCCTAAACCTGTCTCTGTGTGAGCCTTACCTCTGCCAGGCCTCTCGTTGTGACATGGGGGGATCTTCTCTTTGCAGTGAATATGGCTTTGCTGAGAAGGTCGTGGAGGGCATGTTTATTGTTGTCAATTCCATCACCATCAAGATTCACTCCAAGGCCTTTCATGCTTCTTTTGAGCTGTGGCAGCTCCAGGGCTACAGTGTCAACCCCAACTGGCAGCAGAGCGACCTGCGCCTCACCCGCATCACGGACCCGCAGAGGGGAGAGGTGAGGCCTTGCTTTTCTACTGGGATCACAGAAGAAAACCGTGATGAATGATTTTTTTCCTTGTTTCATTTCATGTCTTCTGAGTGTTTTGGGGTTTTCTTTTTAATCCTTGAAGTTGTGAAAATCTCAGCATTTTCCTGTTCTCCTCCTCCTGGGCAGGTTCTGACATTCAAGGAGCTCACCTGGCAGACCCTGCGGATAGAGGCGGATGCCACAGAAAATGGTGATCAGGATCCTATCACTACTCCTCTGAGACTCATCACCAACCAGGGGAGGATCCAGATCTCTCTCAAGAGAAGGGTGAGAGTTTCCTCCATGCTTTGCAGGATGTGGTCTCACTGCCTGGTGCAGAGATGATGCATATTTCCTCCCACAGTCCTCAACAGCCCTTCTCTCCCTTCAGAAATGTTGAGCCCAAACTGATGTATCTCTCCATGTTTTCTGTCAGAGACAGCTGTGTTCTTACCAAATGTCAAAGCAGTTTCTTTCCCAGGGGAGGATCTCGTGGATGGAGTGAATTTTTCAATCCATTTGAACATCCCAAGGAGAGCTGTCATCTCCTTACTGGGAGCTGAAAGCCTGACAGCCTGATTTTTAGCTGTCAGTGGAAATGTGATGATTTAAAAAAAAAGAATTAAGCAGTGAGCAATTTGAGCAATTTGTCTCCTAAAGAGGAGGTGGCTTTGACTACTTTCCGTCTGAGAGGAGGTGCTGTGGACATGCACCAGATAACATCTCTCAGAGGAGTTTCACAGCAGCCTCCCTTCTTTCTGCTTCTGTGTTTTATGAAGACTCTATGTCTGTGGAGGCAATTTTTGAAGTCTCTAACTCCTTCCTTGCTGTTTCAGACCAAAGATTGCAATGTGGTGGCCTCCAAGCTGATGTTCCTGCTGGATGACCTGCTCTGGGTGCTGACAGACTCTCAGCTGAAAGCAATGATGAAATATGCTGAGTCTCTGAGTGAAGCCATGGAGAAATCTGCTCAGCAGAGGAAAAGCCTGGCACCAGAGTCTGTACAGGTGAGTGAGCTGGGATGTTGGTCTGCCAGGGAAAAGGACAGTTTCTGTTTGTGTGGCATCTGGCCCATATTCACAGCATTTTCCTTGATTGGAACTCGTGTCAGGTCAGTGTCATGTGGACTGTGGGCTGCTGTGGGGTAGTGAGGTGACCAAAGGAGTGGGATTCATTGCCAGTAAAATACGTTTTCCAAGTCAAGGATGAGGGAAGAGGAATATTTCTGCTGGAGTTGGAAGCTCCAGGGAAGCAGGGATGCACACGTAGTGCAGTGAGGCTGCATATGAGGGATGGAGAATACTTGGCACTTTTTGCCCAGGAATCTTGAAACATTCCAAGAGAAGTGCATGCAGCTGGCAGAGCCACAGACAAACTCATGAGAGCCCAGGAAAGGATCCAGATCCTGGGAATCCCAATTCAATCCTCTAAACCAATGCCTTACAGGCTGGAAGATTTGCATGCATTCATCAATTGCGTTATAACCTCTGTGTTTTCCCTCTCTCCGAGTTCTCACTGAGCTTGTCTCTCTCCCGCAGATCACTCCCCCTGCTCCCAGCGCCCAGCAGTCCTGGGCTCAGCCCTTTGGGGCCAGCCCCAACGCCACCAGCATCGGGCAGTACTTTGACAAGCACGACATGAAGGAATCCTCCTACCACCTGCTCATCTCCCGCCTGGACCTGCACATCTGCGACGACAGCCACGCCCGGGAGTCAGGTCAGGACAAAGGAAAACAGCAGCAGAGGGAAAAACAGCAGCTGAGGCAGTGATTTTCATCTGGAAGAGGGTTGGGAAGCACTGGGGTTTTGCAGTTTGGGATTTGAGTTTCCAGGCCTGGTTCTTACCATATAAACTGTTGACCTGTTGATTCAGGTGTCCTTCTCCTCGCCTAGGACAAGATTTTGGTCCAGATTCCTAAAGATGATCCCCTAATCCTGGCTGTGGTGTCAGTTAATCAGTGGTGGCAATCAGAGCAATGTGGTTCTGGATTCTCCTGGATCAGGGCTGGGATTGCAGAGCTGACCAGGTTTCCTCTGCTCCGTTCCTCACAGGTGCTTTGAAGCATGGGATGCTGGGCGGTGCCATCCAGCTGACCTTCAGGAGGATGGCTTTTGATTATTACCCTTTCCACAGGGCAGGTATGGAACCTGTGGCCTCACAAGCTTAGGAGAGGGATAGAAAAGGAGTTTAAAGAACTGCTCTATGATTGCAGGCTGCCCTGGAAGAAATAAACTGCATTTTTAAAGCGGGGATCTTTGCTTATCTCTGCAGGAGATGCCTGCAAGCATTGGGTGAGGTACAGTGAAGCAATGGAGACTCGGGGGCAGTGGGCAAAGAAGTTGGTCAGTGAATTTCAAAGCAAGATGGAGAAGCTTTATGAAGAGACAGACCCTGTGTTTGCCAGGACTCCGCTTTCCCCTTTCAAAAGGAAACCAGGTAATGGTTTTGATAGAAGCAGTGAAACAGGAGGTGCTACCAATTTTTCTCCGTCCAGCAAAGTCTTTAGTTGCCTGTCCCCAGCTGAGCAGGCTGAATGCATAGCACTCTAAAAATCATAGATATAATGGCAAGAGGGAGAGCACTGGAGCAAGGATGGACAGGCTGCAGTGGATTATTGTTGAGTTTCTCCATAAGATATGAGGATGAAATTACATACTTAAGACCTGTCTTAGGAATGTGTTCTCTTACCACAGAACAGACTCACCTTTCACAGTGTTCTTCCTTCAAAAGTCCTGAGTGTTTCTCCTGCCCAGCCGTGTTCATCCATTTCTAATTTTGGGGCCGTCAGTTCTGCTCCGTAAGCACAGAGGTGTTGGTACTGGTGGTGCAAAGAAGGTGACTAAAACCCTGCTGGTTCTGCCTGTGTGTCCCCACAGAGCCTCCCCAGAATCTCCAGAGGAGCCCCCCGGAGAAGGGCCGGGCTCCCCCCACGAGTCTCCCGCGGCTGCGGCACCCGCCCTGGCACCGGCTGCGCTCCAGCTGCGTGGTGGTTCGGGTCGATGACCTGGATGTGCACCAGGTAGGCTCCTCAGCACTGTCTGCAGATGGCAATGGCACTGCTGAAAAGGAAATGGTGTGATTCAATAGATGATTCAAGACGTGATTCAAAGGATCATGCAGATCCTACGACGTCCAGAATGCTGCCGGGAGAGCCTAAATGCTGTTATGATGTTGCCTGTAAAACTTCTAACCCAAGAGTGAACTGCAGATAGTTTTCATGTTCAGAGGGAACTGCATAACCACGGGTTTCTGCCCTCTGTTCCTATCTAAGCTTACACCAAGCATTAGGCAGGCCCAGTGTAAAACATTCCATGCCTTTGAGAAGTCAGTGAGGATGTGGATTTTTGACAGAGGAGGCATAAATCTCACCTCAGGCTTTCTGCCTGGATCAGGCCCTGCATCCATGCGCCCTGTATCCATCCAAGAGCTGGTTTTGCTCTTTGCAGCACCAGATACTATGATGGACTTGCCAACGTGCTGCTGATCTTGCAGACAGCTGTAACAGATTTCTGTTCTGTTTGCTCATGTCACCTAATTCTGCTTGTCACAGCTCTTACTAGCAGTGACAGGAGACACAAAGAACTAAATTCCCTCAAAGGAGAGGAGTTGGCAATATCAGCAGGTAGAAGAAAATTATATTTTTCTTGAAAGCAATATATGTTTGATGTGCAAATGAGGTGGATTGAATACAGGCAGCTGTGGGGTCACTGGGACACTTGGGTTTGCCAAGTCTGAGTTCTGCTCAACTGCATTTCATTCTCTTTTCAGGTCTCTACAGCTGGGCAGCAAAGTAAGAAACCCTCCACCTTGCTTTCCTGTAGCAGAAAAATCTTCAAACTCCCTGACCAGGTCTCTGCAATCCACATTGAATTCACAGAATATTACTTCCCAGACAACCAGGACTTTCCAGGTAATACATCAAGGTTAGCACCTTCTTTCACAAGTTTTCTTAAAGAGCCATCAATGGTCTAGATGTGTTAACCCTGTTAGAAATTCTCTGTCTGTTGTTGTTTCGTTTTCTGATGTTTGCCATCCTAATTTGGGTTTTATTTTTTTGGCTGTGGGAAGGTGGGATGGAGTTTGTGCACAATGCGGAAGCAGAGCTGTGCTTGCAGGAAGGAATTGCAGCGGCTGCTGTTTTCCCAGTTCCTGGGGTTCAGCCTTGCTGAGAGCCCTGGAGCAGGGCCATGGGGTGCTCTGGGTGCTGTCCCAATGGGTCACCTCATTCCTCTGGGTGCACCACAGCTGCTCCCCCCTGAGATGTGTCTTCCAGGGGTGGTGAAGCCCCTGCATTGGTGCTGTCAGTGCAGGTTTTACACTGAGCTGCAGAGCACCTGAGGGGCCTTTCCTGCTATCAGTAATCTGTTTCCTTCTAGTTCCGTGCCCAAACCTGTACGTGCAGCTGAATGGCCTGATGCTCACCCTGGACCCACCAAGTGTGCTCTGGATAAACCTCTTCTGCCTGGATCTGTGTCGCAGCCTGGAGCAGTTCAAAGCCATCTACAAGCTGGAGGACTCAGGCAAGCGGGATGAGCACGTGGATGTCCGGCTGGATGGCTTCAGGCTGAAGGTACCATTCTTTTCCTTCCTTTCCCGGTCTTCAGTGTTCTCTCTGTAAAAGGAGCATGAAACCAGGACGTAGCTGGAGTCCATAACTGTAGCCCTGGTTTGTGCCTGAGGTGTTTCGGTTTTCTGAAATTCTTTTCCCAGAGGATTTTCTGTAAACAAGAAAAGTGTTTTTGTAACTGTACTCTGTTTTCATTCCTTTTCCTAGGAGGGACTTCTTGATGTCCCTCTGGTCTGACCGTTGGGATGGAAGAGGTTTGTCTTTCTATCACCAATCAAATTGGTCAGTGTAAAACAGTATATAAGGGAGACACATCCCAAAAATGAAGGAGTCATTTTCAGCCTTCTGAAGTTCGGAGTCTGTGTCGTTGTGGTGTAAAACAGCGTCACATAACGAGGAGACAAACCTGCTGCCTTCCCCTGACTGCCAGCTGACTTGTGCTGGTTTTGTTTGGTCCAGTTGGTGCTGGAGTTCTCATCCAGAATAAACCTCTGCTATTCCTTTCTCACCTCGTGCCTTGCCGTGTCTCTCTTCCCCCTGCAGCTCAGCATCCCCGTGGATAAGAAAGTGACGGACCACCGGGACCGACCGCGGGCCCTGTGTGTTTGCATGTCAGAGGTGACCGCCACCAACACCCGCCACGCTCCCTCCTGCAGCTGCCAGGACCTGCAGAGCCTCTTCCGTAAATTCGCGGGCTCCGAGTTCTTCCACTCCAGCTATGCCGAGTTCCCCCGGGCGCAGGACAGGTTCGGCCTCCTGCACACCCTGTTCCTGCGCCACGCCTACCAGGTGGATGACAGGCCACAGAAGCGCCCAGGCCTTCCCCAGCTGCCTCACAAAACCTCTGCCTCTGAGGATCTGTGGTCTGTGAATTTCAGTGAGCTCTCCCTGGGCTTTGAGGGGGCCGAAAGCTCCAAGGGCAGAGCTCTTAGCTTTATTGACCCTTTTCCCCTTTCCGTATGGGCCTGCCTGCCCAAGAGGTGGGGGCAAGCTCAGATATCTAAACGACAGGAACTGGCCACCTCTGAGGTGAAAATCAAGCCTTCTGCCAGCTTCAGCAACCACTCCAAGAACGTGAACCTCTCCAGAGAACTCAGTGTTTGTCAAAGATCAAAAACTGACCAGGATCTGAAGAATATCTATAAGGCTCCAGACATGATGGATGTCTTGGGAGAATCTGACTGTGAAGTTGATGAAGGAGTAGACAGTAAAGAGCTGGAAGCCTCTGCTGATATCCACGTGCTCATGTCCTCCTCTGTCCATGTCAAAGTTCGGCTCAACCACTACCAGTACTTGGTGCTGCTCAGGATGAAGGAAGTTCTGCAAACACTACAGGAGCAGCTGGCCCAAGATACCCAGGAGATGACTGGGTCTCCTTTGGATCCCATGTCTGCTTGTGTGGGAGTTATGTTCCACAGTGCTGAGGTGGCCCTGCTCATGACCCCTGCTCCAGGGTCCATTGTGGAACCCAGATCCCTGGACTCGGACACAACCAGCCTGATCGAGTCCGAGCTCTCGCCCTCAGACAGCAAGGAGGGGCTGGCAGCTGAAGAGAAGGCGCTGAAATCAGAGAGCGGTTCAGAGAAGGGCTTAGGCAGCACCTCAGAGCTGCCAGAGGACAGTGGGATCCAGGACACTGGAGCCAGTGTCCCGCTGGAGAGGCTCCCGAGATCCGCGAGCGATGGAGCCCTGAGCGCAGCTCCCCGCGGTAAGGGCGCAGAGGAGAAAGGCTCGGTAGAGGAAGCACACGAAGCTGTGGAAGCCCTGGTTGTGGAAAGACCAGCCGAGAGCAGCAGCCACCCTCAGAGCCCCCCTGCTCTCCCTTCCAGCCCAGCCTCGGACACGCAGCCCTCGGGCAGAGGAGGCGTCGCCCTCAACGGCCAGGCAGAGCTCATCCCGCTGCGGAACATCGAGGTGGAGCTCTCCAGTGCGCTGCACATCACCAAGGACGCCACGAAGGAAGCCCTGCACGCCACCATGGACCTCACCAAGGAGGCCATGTCCTTCACCAAGGATGCCCTGAGCCTGAGCCGGGACAAGATGACCTCCACCATGCAGAGGATGCTGTCCCTGCCCCCGGCCAGGTGAGCAGGCCAGGCTCCCGGGCTGCAGGAGGGGGAGAGAGGCCAGCTGCTCCCTTTCTTTCCGTTGTGTTTGGGTTGGAGATGGGTTAAGTGTTCATCTCTTGGGGCTGTTCTGAGGATGCTGAAGTCTGACATGCAAGTGGTCAGAGACCAACCCAACACTCAGATAATCTGCAGGCTCAGCTGCCTGCCTTTATCACTGGTTTTTGTTGGGTTTTTCTGTAGGGATCCTGTGCCCAAAGCAGAAGAGGGAGCAGTGACCCCGGGCGGGGCGGGCAGCGGCCGGATGCGTTTCTTCTCCATGAAGAGGACCTCGTCCCAGCATTCCTTTGACACCACATCTGTGGATGGGAGTGGCCCCGAGGATGGGCTGTCCGTGGACAGTGATGGCAGTGATGGCTTTGTGATGCTCACAGACTCTGGTAAAGCCCTTGGCTTTTCCTCTCCCCACCCTCATCTGACAGGGGTGACAGCTTTGTGCCACAGGCAGCACATCCATGCTCTGTTCCTGTGGAATCACTTTTGCTGCTCCTTGTTTTTGAAGGTCTTAAGGAGTTGCCTCACAGTGGCTCTTTCTGCTTTTGCAGGGGCCTTTTCTTTGATATGAGGAGGGTAAATCAGTGTGGGGTGACCCTGCAGGGTCCCAGTGGTGTCCTGAGGGCTGTAGGGGCTGTGATGTGCTGGTGGTGGGTGGTACAGAGCATTTAGGAAGGGCTGGCTGGATATTGGGTACTCTGGACATCTTTCACTTCAACCCTGTGTTGCCTAAACTCACCTGAGGAGCTGAAAAGAGCTCTCCAGAGCATGGTACCTCCAGAGAGGCCAGAAATTCAGGCAGATGCTGATGTCAGGAGTTCCAGAAAAAAGAAATGGAATTGAGTTGTTGTTACTTTCATTTCAGAACCCAGCCTGGACCCTCTTACTTCAGGGCAGCTTCCCCAGGCCCACAATGACATGGGCAGCAGAAGCAGCCTGGTGGCAGAGGAGGAGGGTGGAGTGTCCCCTGAGGTGAACAGCTCCACGTCCCAGAGTGAAGACCCCAGTCTGCAGCTGGTCAGTGCCTGGCGCTGGGATTCTGTCCCTGAGGGGCTCTGGAAGCGAGGTGTTTGCTGTAACCAACGAGCTCTTGGTGGCTGTTTCAGGTGTCTGTCCTCGTGCTGAAGATGAACGATGTGAACTGTGCAGTAGAGGTACAAGGAGATGATTTGTCTGTGGCTTTGCAAGTGATGAACGTGGTTCCAGAGCAGCTGAACAACGTTGGCATGTGGCAGTTCCTGCGTGGCTACGTGGGTAAGATGCTGCTCTGGGACTCAGCTGCACTGTTAGAACTGGCTTTTATACCAGCCTCCCTCAGGGAATATTCCATTAACTGGGGCCTCAGTGTTTGGGGTGGTTAGGATTGAACACAGCTCGTGTGTGAGGGTTCAGATCTGGCATTTGAAAGATGTTTCCCAAGTGCCTACACAGTCAGGCTCTGTGGTGCCTAGTAATCATTGATTTGCATTCTTTAAATTGCTGCTAGGATGTATGAAATTAATTCAAAGAGTGAATAAAGCTATCTAGGGAAACCTCAAAGTTATTCCTGCTCTGAGAAAAATGCTTTCAGTCCACAGTACTTCCCCTAAATTTGAATTTAAAAAAAAAACCAAGCCAAACCTAAAAACAGTCAGCTATTCCCCCAACACCCCAAAAAATGTAACCCAAACAAAACCAAAAGCAGCTCCAACCCCAAACCTGAAGTGAAAGTGTGAGCAGTTCCCCGGTTGTTGGTCCTGCCTTTCCCAGTCCTGCCAGTGCCCATGATGGAGCAAAGGGATGAGGAAAGGCTGGTGAGCTCTGGAGAGTGAACCAGGGCACTGGGTCAGCTGTGGAGGCAGAGTTGGGACACTGTGCAGGGCAGCTGGGACAGTTCTGGGGGGCGGAGTGGGACACTGGGTCAGCTCTGGAGGGCAGAGTTGGGGCAGCTCTGCAGAGTGAGTGGGGCACTGGGCCAGGTCCTGTGCATGCAAAACAGAGGCCAGTTTTAAAGTGTGATAAGAGAGGGATGTGCCTGGGACCTTAAATGGTGCAGCTCCAGTGCCAGTTCAGTGATGGGGGCTCTTAGTCCGAAATTTGGGTTTCTCTCATGTGAGGGGTGATGCCAGACCGAGGCCCCCTCAGCTGTGTTTGGACCGACATGGGCTTTCCATGAGGCCCTTTCTGAGTTGATATCTGATCACTGGCGTCCCGTTGTGCAGCAAGATCTCTCTGCCCCAGCTCTAGGAGATCCAGGAGCGGAGAAGCCTGCGAGCCCTGAGCCCAGGCAGCCCCATGCCGAGGTGAGCCTGCGCCTGGAGTCGGGGCCGTGCGCGGCCGCTCACTCGCCGCTGGCCGAGCGCAACGGCTTCCTGCGGCTGCTGCTCCACAGCTGCTGCACAGAGCTCTGCATGTCCTGCCTCACCAGCCTGGGACCCTTCCTCGAGGATGAGATCATCCCAGAGGTGATCCCCATGGAGATAGAGGTGGTGGATGCCAAAATCACGTTGAAGGTGAGAGATTCTTCCCAGGGCAGAGCTCGCTTGCAGGGTTCCACTTGGGAAGGGATGCTGTGGGATTGCTGGGGGCCTCTGTAGAACTTCTCTGCTCCTGAGACTGTTTGGTTTTGCTTCTAAAAGCTGCCCTAGGGATGAATGAGGAACACAAGGGAAGTGTGTACCTGTACACCCTGTACACAAAGCCAGGTTGAACTTTCCCTAGGTTGAACTCACTCATGTGAGTCTGGCAGTGCTGCCGGTCAGGAGCGCTGCTCCTGAGGAGGCTGCAGGCAAGGGAAGTCCTTTCAAGAGCTGTCACAGCTGCTCATCCCTTCTCTGCTTCATGTTTCTCCAGGATGACAGCCCCCCAGTGTACCCCACCTCCCCTGGCCCTGTCCCCATCACCTTGGCAATGGATCACGTCGTGGTGAGGCGCAGGGATGACGGCGTCTTCTATCTTGCAGGTCAGTAACATCCTGGTTTTATTGTCCCTCTGCACCCCCAGGCTGTGCTGGAGGAGGCTGGGACACGATGGTTGCTGCTGGGAAGGGTGGGCTCTGAGGTGGGAGCTGTCCCTGTGTGTGTTTCCTGTTGTGGGAGCAGTCCCTGCCTCTCTTCCCTGGTGTGAGAATTCGTCTCTGGTGTTTCTTTAAGCACACGCAGACAGGATCCATTATTACCTTTTAGTTTCTCCATTTTAAAAGGGGAAAGAGAAATTTATTTCCCTGTCTAAAAAAGCAGGATGGGGGGGGGAGGGAAAGAAGGAAAAAAATTAATTTAAAGTTTTTTTTGTTCTGAGAATCCTGTTGTGTGAATGTCCACACCTGAGTGGGTTCTGTTGCTTTCCAGCTTCCCAGGAGAAGGACTCAGTGAAGCAGGAAAAACCTGTGTCAGTCCCTGAGGAGCAGAAGGCCCCATCAGAATCTGTCTCACCAGCCCCAGCAGCAGGAGCACGTGGGCTGCAGGTGAGTCTCTGCTGCCTGTTGCTGTCTGGACAACAGAGAGCTGGAAATTCTCTTTCGCCTTCCTGTGTTTGCAGTCCTGGGCAGGTGAGCTGCAGGAAGGGAGTGCCCCAAGGAGCAGCCTGTGCCTCCTCCTATGAGTGTTTCGAGGAATGTCTAGCATGAACTCACTTGTTTCCTTTCAGAGTCTGGTTGGGGATTGTTTCCTGATTGGCTCCATCTTCCCCACTGTGTCCAGTTCCTTGTTAGAAAAACGTGAATTGAGAGGTTCCCAAAAAGAGAAGTTCTGTCAGCGTGGTTGTGTCTCACTGTGTAATTCATCCCAAAAGCCCCTGCTGTGGTTTTCCTTGGAGCAGCTCACTGTGGACCTCGGAGACTCCTGCCTTGTTCTCTGCTTGTCTGTTGCAGCTCAAGCAAGTGCCAGAGTTGCAAAGGGAGCTCCAGACCATGAAACTGGCCCTGGCAGAAGCCAACATGGACAAGGCTCGCCTTCTGCAGGAGATCAGGAAGTACAACCCCCTGTTCCAGCTCTGAGGGCACTGCCAGGACAGGGGACCAGCACCAGCAGGGCAGGTTTGGTCATTCCGCTGCCAAACGGGTCCAACTCCAGGACTGAAACCAGCTGTGACTGCAGAGGACTGGGGAGAGGGAGGGAGGGAGGTAGGGAGGGGGCCTGGCTGAGACAGATGGGAGAAATGAGGAGGAGTTTGCTCTGTTCTGGCCTGGGAGTGCTGCACTGAGCCAGGGCATGGTCAGCCCACCAACACCAGGTCAGATGCAGGGGGACACCCCACATCTCCTCATCTGCAGGTGGCTTTCAGCCTCCAGCTTTTGTGGTGACATCTGGAGATGGTTAGTGTTGGGGTTTCTGCTTCGTTCACTCTTCCTTGTTGTGTTCTTGCCCAGCTGTGCTTACCAGAGGTCACAGCAGGAGCAGGGTGGTCACTTCAGCACCTGGGCAGTGACAGGACAGGGGTGGCAGAAGGGTCAGGGCTCTGCTGGGAGAGCAGGGCTTCTGTCACCTGGAAACAGAGATGGGATTTCCCACTGTGGATGAGGGCACACAGCTCACTGTTCCCACAATAACAGGGTCAAGATAATACAGAAATTCCTTCAGAGTCCCTTTTCTACCAGTAATTCCTTGTGTAGAGATGGATGAGACTTAATCCAGTTCATTCCCACTTAATCCCACAATGTTTGGCTTTATTGGCACAGGAATCAATTCCTTTCAAGGCACTGTTTAAACCTAAAGTTTACTATCAGAGAACGGGGTGAGGGAGGTTGGCTCAGTCTCAGAAGGAGATGACTTGGGTGTTTTTTTGGATGCACCTTGTCCTCAGAGCTTTGTGTGCCCGAGTTCCCCAGTGGGGAGGGCAGCAGCCGTGGCTGCTGAGGAAGGAGCTGTGGGGTTTTCAGCACTGGGTGGAATCCTTCAGCAGGGCTGAGGGGCTGCCTGGGATGGGACACCAGAACCACCTGCCAGCCCTGATCCCGAAAGGAAAACACTGGAACACACCCGTGTGGAGCAGCTCCCTGGGAACTGCCCAGAGCCCACGAGCAGAAGTTGGATTTTGTTTCACCAAACCTTTGTGCTGCTTCCTCTCCCTGTGGGGGGAGCAAGAGCTCCAAGAACTGCTTGCCTGAGGTGGAATGCCACGGTATTCCTGCTTTTTCTTCATTAATTGCTTGAAAATGGGAGGTTTCTCTCTTCTGCTTTTTCAAATTTTCATGACATTTTGTGTGAGTATAGGAAGGGGAGGCCAAGGGTTTGCCCAGCCCTGGTGCCCACCTGTAGGGTCCCACAGCTCCTCCCACCTGTGCAGGCTGAGCGCAGCTGGGGCCAGGTTGTTTACAGCAAATTCCTTGCTCCAGCAACTTCAGTCAGTGGGTTTTGTTGAAGATTTCAAGCATTTCCTTTGCTTTGAAGACCAAGCGGAAAGGACTGTAACCCAAACCCACACACGTGGGAGGATCCAAACCTCCTGGATCCCCAGATTGTAAATATCAAAGTTTACTTTGTGAAGCCTCTTATTTAAGGATTCTTCCTCTGTTCCAGTGAGAGCTCAGGGAGTCCTGCCCGGCACAGGTGCTAGGGGAGAGCACGTGGCCTCAGCACCTCTCACAGGGTCAGGAGGAGCTCCCAGGGCCCCTGGAAGGGGACAAGGGGAATGTGCAAGTCTGAACTTGAATTTGAATTTTAGGCAGTATTGCAACTTTGCTGCAGTTTGTTTCCACTGATGCGTTTATTGGTTCTATGAACCACGAGCAGAATTAAACTTATTAACCTCCTTTCAGGCTCGGGCTTCTTGTCCTGCTTTTCCCTCCCTCTCCCTTCCCAACGCTGCTGTTTTCTGGGCAGCTCCTGGATTTGGAACACTGGATTTGGAAGCACAGCTGAGCCATGACTCCATATGTCCCAGCTCCCAGCACGTGTTCCCAGGGAACCAGGCTGGGAGCAGCTCTGGGAGCACCTTGGGTCACACAATGAGCAGCTCCCAGTCAGGTTACAAACACAAGAATAAGTTTAATGTACAAAAAAAAAAAACCAACCCACACATCTGGGCACAGATGGCACGTCTGGGCCAGCAGGAAATGCTCTGCAGCCCCTGGATGTTCCTCTCCCTTCTGCGTAGAGAGCCCAAGTCCAGGTCAAGGGCGCATCCAGGCTCTGCCCAGTGTGGGCAGGGACAGCAGGAACATCCTTGAGGTCCCACAGGCCACCCCAAAGAGGCCTTATGGAAGAGTCCATGTGGGAAGGTCCTACAGGAA
The DNA here is from genome assembly GCF_029207755.1 of Chamaea fasciata. Classification (NCBI taxonomy): domain Eukaryota; kingdom Metazoa; phylum Chordata; class Aves; order Passeriformes; family Sylviidae; genus Chamaea; species Chamaea fasciata. The sequence continues at coordinate 3,513,773 of NW_027094110.1, forward strand.
GCTCATTCCAGCCTCTCTCAGTGGAAGATGATCTTCTTGTACTTGGAGTTGGGGATTTGCCCACGTGCCTTGAGCCTCCGGACGGCCTCCCTCATGTGCTTGGGCTGCAGGGGGGGCAGCTCCCCCCACTTCTCACACACATCCAGAGCTGCACAAACAGAGAGAGGGGTCATGGCAGGGGCCAGCTGAGCTCTGCCCAGCCCCTGCTGCTGCTTCAGTGAAAGGAACAGGTAATGTTTGTGTTTGGGGTTTGCAGCTCAGAGCCAGGAATGAACCTGCTCCGTGAGCTCCTCCTTGACAGGAGTCCCAGAGCAGCAACCAGGACAAAAAGCTTCTAAACCACTCAGGCACTGTGGAGATGCTGGATCCTGGGAATGGAGGAGCTCAGAGCCTCTGCTCTGGAGCCCTGGGGGCTGGGTGGGCTGTGATCCCCCGACAGTTGAGCAGCAACAGCTGATCCGAGCCCATCCCATAAAGGAAGACTGGGGCAGGTTTAGAGGCTTAAGGAACTCCTCTGTCCCTGCAGCACTAAAGAGATCCTCATGCAGCTGCTCTGGGGCTGAAGGACAGAGCTGCCCTCCCAGGTTCTCTGCCTGAGGAGAAGCAGCAACACTGGCAGGATCAGAGGGCTGTGGCAGCTTCCCCAGGCCCTGCTCCGAGCCAGAGCTGCTGCTGGAAGGGAGAACCACGGAAAACCCTGTCCTGTTCCAAGTCCTGCTCCAGGCAGGGAATTCACCCCGGGTTCTTCAGTTGTCACTGAGCAGGTGCCACTCACCTTCCTCCACCACCTCCCCAACGAACACCTTGGAGATGCCCGACATGGCGATGACGACGTTCTGGGACACGGAGGTGCCGGTGATGGACTGGATCAGCTGGGACAGGGACAGGGACAGTCAGAGCCCCACGGGCTGTGACCCCTCAGCCCCACCCAGCCCCTGAGCTGCAGCATCAGGTCGTGGTGCCGGGATTTGAGCTGGAATCCATCGGGATCAGCCGTCCCGGAGCACTGGGCTGAGCCGTGGGAGCGGCACAGCTCCGGAGGGTCCCGAGGCACGCCCAGCCCGCCCCGCTCGGGCTCTTGTTCCTCCCTCGTACCCGTTTGATGGCGGCCTTGGGGAAGGCAGAGCGGCGATACATCTCGTACCGGTTCAGCTGCTCCTCGGAGAAGGAGGAGACCAGGATCCTGCGGGGGAGAGAGCGATCATTACAGCCCCCCGCGGTACCAGCCAGGGCCGGGAGGAGAGGGCAGCGCTGCGCTGTAACGCGGGGTGGGAGGGGGAATCTGGGACTGCGGCACCGGGAAGGGTGAGGTCGGAACCGGGGACACGATTCCCGAACTCCCCGGCACCGCCGCGCCGGCACTTACTGCATCTTCTGGATCTCGTCCTCGTCCACTTTCTGCTTCTTCTCCTTCCGCTCCTTCAGCTCCAGCTTCACCTTCCTGGCCGCACATGCCTGCAGCCCCGGGTCCTCCGCGTCCGCCGCCTCTCCCTCGGCGCTCCTCACCTGGACGAGAGGGCAGCGCTCGCTCTGCGGCCCCGCGGCCCGGCCCGGCCCCGCTCCCGCTCCCGCCTCACCTCCCCGTCCGCCACCTCCGCCTTGAGCTCGCTGCTACCGCCAGCCTCCCCCACCTCGCCTTCTCCCGCTCCCTCTGCGGCTGCCGCTTCCCCCGCGGCCGCCGCCCCATCGCCGGCGATGGGCGGAGATGAGCCCGCGGGCGGCGGCTCCGGGACAGCGGCGGCACCGAGCGCTTCCCGGGCCGGGTCCGCCATGGCCGCGCCCGCGGCGCCTCCTGATGACGTAACACTACGAGTGCCGTGAGGAGGCGGAGCCTATCGCCATGGGAACGGGGGCGCGTGGAGGCTCGTGATGACGGACATTTACCGGCGACACTCGGGCGGAGGAGTCTGTAGTCATGGCAGCGAAGATGCGACGGCACCTCCTGATGACAAATGACCGCGGGCGCCGCGGCGGGGGCGGTGCCTGTTGCCACGGCAACAGCGACTCGGCAGCGCATCTTAATGACGCTCTACGGGCGCCGCCATGGGGGCGGAGCGTGTCGCCACGCCAACGGCGCCTCCTGATGACCACAGCTACGGGCACCGCGAGGCGATGCGCGGGGCCAGGCTTGTCGCCATGGCAGCGGGGCTGTGGAGGGGGGCCTCTGCGGGGCTCAGCCCCGGGCCCCGCACGCTCGGACCGACCGGCCCCGCTCTGAGCCGCCGTCCCCACACCCGGAGCCTGCCGGGACACGGTGTTAGAGCGGCCCCGCCGCCCGGGCCCCGCACGGGAAACCGCCCCAGACCCGCCCAAAGCGAGCGCGGCTGAGGGACCACAGGCAGCGTGGGGGGGGCGAGGCCTACACAAACCCCGCCCCTTGTGCCGCCCACCCACCAGGTCCCGCCCATTCCCTCCCTTCAGGCCCCGCCTCCGCCCCGCCGCGGCCCCGCCCCGGAAGTCGCGCGGGCGCCCGGGCCGCGCCGGCCATGGGGAAGGAGCAGGAGCTGCTGGAGGCCGCGCGCACCGGGAACCTCCCGGCCGTGGAGAAGCTGCTCTCGGGGAAGCGCCTCAGCTCCGGCTTCGGCGGCTCCGGTGGCGGCGGCGGCAGCGGCGGCGGCTCCGCGGGGGGAGGCGGTGGCGGGAGCGGTGGGAGCGTCGGTGTGGGGCACCCGCTGTCCAGCTTGCTCAGGTGAGCGCGGCCCCGGGGCGGGGACCGAGGGGTTTGAGATGAGGTGCGGGCTCCGCACGGGCCGGGAGTTGGTTGTGGGGCTGCGGGACAGGAGGGAGCGGGAGCTGTGGGTGGCGTGCATGGGGCCGGGGGCTCCTGTAGGGCTGGATGTGCTCATGGAGTGCAGCCCCAGCGCTGCGGGACAAAGGGGTGCCGGCGGCTCCCGGGGCTGCAGACCCGCCGGGGTCTGTCCCCAGGCTGTCCCCTGGGGGGGTGGGCCGGAGCTGGACGCTCCCCGGGTAGGACTCGAGGGCCGAGGGTGTGGGACGAGACATGGCAGCGGGCTGTGTGACCTGGGCACCCCTGAGGGTTTGGTGGGACCAGAGATGCCGGGGGGCCGTGCCGGAGGGAGCCGCGGCGGAGCCCCTCGGGCTGCCGTGCCCTCGGCCGGCTGGGACCGGAGAGAGCGGTGACTTTGTGGCTGTGTGCAGCCGGCAGCGCCGGGGCTGGGCGCTGGCCTGTCCCCCGGTGTCACAGCGCTGCTGTGCTGTGTCTGAGGGCTCCGTGGCCGGGGCAGGTTCCCGCGGTGGGAGCCGCGGGGTGACTTTCCCGGGTGTCGGGCGAGGTGTCCGGGCCCTGCGCTGGCATTGTCGCGGCCGGCGGTGACACTCTGCCGGGCCTGGGGTCGGCTCGTCCCCAGCTCCATGTGGGATTTGCTGGTTGAAGCCCTTGGATCTTTGTTAGGGTTTTTTTTTTTTTTACCTCTTCCTCGTTTTTTGGCATTACCTCTGGCTGCTGTGCTTCTGGAGCTGCAGCTGTGGGGCACTTGTGCCTCTGCCGGGAACGCTCCTGGTCCCTGAGCAATTGGTCTGTACGGGAGGTGTGGAGGAGATTGGTGTCCAGTGCCAAGTGACACTGTTGCTACGCAACCCGACTGTTCAGAGGGATGTAACTTGCCCCTTTTTGGCTGAATTTAATCCGTTTTTCCTTAGCATAACCCAGTTGGATACCTGCAGGTTGTGCTGGTGGCAGAGGCCTGCAGACATGCGAGAGCTCACCCTGCCCTGAGGCACACGTTTGCCTTTGTGAAACGTAAATCTACCCTTGGGTCGAGCTTTGTTCTTCTCTTTTGATATATTAAACAGTCTGAGCCCTTGTTTGAGCAGGATGGATGTGCCCACAGGGGGCTCAGATCAGCGCAAAGGGTCGGTGCAGTTGAACACCCCGTGAGCTGAACCAGATCAGCCGCTGCCTGGCAGCACCTGGGCACGGCGGTGCCTGTTCCCTGCCTTTCCCCGGGACAGTGCCCGTGGTGCCACGGTCCTGGAGCAGTTCCATGGTGCCAGAGTGAGCCAGCCCATCCCTCTGACCCTGCCCTGTCACTGTGTTTCTCACTTGTGAACACGGCTCTGTGCACAGACACCTGTCTGAAGGATGGTGGCTGTCACAGCTGTCACTCATATTCTGTGTTCACTGCCCTGGCTGTTGGATGTACCTGCTGGTGACCCTGGAACTGCCCCTTTTTCCCCTGCCCAGGTCCCAGCCCCTGAAGCTGTTTCTCCCTGTACAGCTGGGATTTGTGCCTGCGACACCAGTTCCTGGTCTGGCTGCACGTTGTGGGGCATGGCAATGCATCCCGTGTGCCACCTGCTGCCGTTTAGGGGCTTTGTGGCTGGTTCCCACCTCCTGACCACTTGCTGGGCTCTGGCTCTGTGAGACTCCTCCAGGTGAGGGGGAGTTTGTGATGAGGTTTTGATGAGAAGCAGCTGCTGAGCGTCCCTGCAAGGAGAGGTCAGAAGGTGCAGGACACAGGCTGGGGCAGGCTGTAGGGACCAGACAGATGAGTTTTGGGGTGGAGAAAACCTCACTTTTTCCAATGCTAGAGCATGGGAACTTCTCTGATGTAGGATTTTGCCCTCCTTGGTTGTGAGGAGAAGCCTGCCCTCAGTCAGGTCTGCATGCTCAGTATTTTCCCTTCCTCAGGCAGCCGCTGGCCCTGCTCAGGCTGATCCCTGGTCCTGCTGAGGCTCCTCATGTCTGTGAGGATCTCTCCTGACACGGAACTGCTGAGCTGCTCTCCACCCCCAGAGCTCGTTCCCAGAACAGGATCATAAACACTCTGCTGGGCCGGCACCTTTGTTCTTTTCTCCACCCGATTTCAGGTCCCTATTTTAGTTCCTATTTTATTCTTTTAAGTCCTGCCATTTGGATAACCTGTTCCCAAAGCTCTTCTCTCCTGTCACAGCTCTTTCTGTCAGTTCTGCGTTCCAGGTGTCTCAAAGATACAATTTTGGATGGGGTGCAAACCAGGCATTCCCTGGAATTCCCACATTACACCTGGTGTGTGCTGAGCTGGCACCTGCTCTGAGCTGGCACTCATTGGTTTGGGCCATTTCTCTTCCAAAGAGAGCAGGTGCTGCTCCATGAAGTGGTAGAAGATGCCCCTGGCAGTAGATTCCTTGGAATGTGGTGTTTTATCAGGTAACCTGACCTGCCATCAGTCTGTTATCAGTTAAATGTGACCTTTGTCACGGTCTGGGCTGCAGTTGCTCCTGCCCAGGCCCAGCAGGGCCCGCTGGGTGTGGAGAGAGCACAGACTCCAATCACCTGTGGCTGCAGGAGAGCAGGAAGCAGCACGGGATGGAGTGGGATAAGCCACAGGAGGAGGAACTTCAAAGACAATTTAAGTCTCTCTCTCGAGGGGTGAATGTGCCAGGGTGTAACAGTCAGGGCATTGGGCAGGAGAATAAATCCCAGTGTGAAGCTGCTGGGAGTCGGGAATGCTGACAGCGGGCTGAGGGAATGTGGAGGATGCAGGAGGGGGAAAACGGGAGCGTGGATTTGCCAGAGCAGATGGTGGGCTCACAAAGAGGTGATGGCTGCCAGGGTTTGGGAGGCTCGGCTCCCTGCTGGGATCTGCCAAGGCCTGGCCCGGCAGGGAGCAGAGCCCATCTCCTTGGCCAGGCCTGGCTTCTCTGGTTCCAGCCACGGATCACGGCACAGGCAGAAGCACCATGTGAGGAGCAGGGAGCAGCCAGAGAGAAAACCCACTCTGTGCATGCACAGCTTAAGGCTTATGAGCAACAGCAAGTCCAGAAATCAGAAATGGTCTGTGAATCCTTGAGGTTTCTCGGGGTTATGAGCCACTTCTGCATCGAGGCTGCAGAATTTCATTTATTGTATTTTTTTTTTAGTGGTTCGCTGTGAAGTTAAAGATGGGAAACAACAGAACAATCTGTGGCTGAGCTATCAGGCTGCATTCGGGAGGTTTTGCCAAGAGCAATGAGGGATGGGTTGTGTTAAAGCCAAATCTGCAGAAGCGACTTTTTATTTTCATCTATTGCTGTGAAAAGTCTGGATCTGTGTTGCCAGAGGGGGAAACTGAGGCTGCTGCTGAGCCCCAGATGGGATATGCAGTCCCCAGGGAGGGTGTCAGGGAGATGGTTCTGCTGGGAATGAGGAGTTTGGGTGCACATCTATTGTGGGAAGGGTCGAGTCTCTCCACAGGAGCCACAACCCTTGTTCCAGGCGTTGCTGCTGGTGGGGGCTCTGGTTGGTTTAGAGAATGACATGGTGTGATGGCAGAACACTTGCGGTGGCTTCCAACAGTCTGAGGACTGTTAGGAGTCAGAAAAATGAGTTCTTTTTTAAAAAAGTGGGGTTTGGTATTTGTTCTGGCGTGGCTGATGGTTTACAGCAGGGATCTGTGTACTCCTGGGAGGCGAGGCTCTGATTGTGCCTGTCTGCTGCCGTTCCCTTGGAAGGGACACGGTGCTGTTGCCAGGAATGGGGGGGATTGCCCTGTCCGAGGTCAGGGTCGGGCTGTCGGGGTGTCTGTCCCTCCGTGTGTCCTGCAGTGTCCCACGGAGACAGCAGCAGGGAGGCTCCAAGGTCCGGCTGCCAGGGTTGTGCATACAAGGTGCTTCCCTCTCTTCCCCTTCCCCATCACAAGGGCGCTGCTCCTGCTGCTTTCCCACGGAACAGGGCAACGTTGGGTCTTCCCCTCGTCCTGCTGCTGTGATTCATCATCTCACCCACTCCAAACCTTCTCCTCTCCACGCCCTCCCGTGCACACGGATCCCTCCTTAATTACACACCCGAGCACAGGGGTTGCTGAAGGTGCTTGTGCCACAGGCACAGGTGTGCACCCGCACTCGGCTGGGAATTGTTTCCTAAGTACTTCTTAAAGAATTCAAAGGCTGCAGTTACTGGCTGTGACTCTGCAGTGTTTTGTCTCTGTGTGATGTAGTTTTGGAAAGCTTTTGTTGCGTGCTTTGGTCAGCACAGCTCCGTGTTCAGGGCTGGGTCAGGAGCACCGGGCTCTCCTCGCTCAGGGACCTCAGAGCAGTGGCCTTAGCTCTGCCCAAGCCAGTGGGCAAAGCAGCCCTGGTGGTTTCACAGCACCTGGGGCTTTCTTGGACACATGGGAATTGATGGGTGGGTGGGTTCCTTCCTGTGAAACCCCCTTGAGAGAGCCCTGTCTCATTCCCTTCCCAGTGGGCTGTGGGCAGCCCCAGGGTTTGGTTGGCAGGGAGGGGTTTTGGAAGTGGAAGGCTCTGCACACACAGGTGGGTTGGGGGGGGCTGAACATTCTTCCAGGTGTTGGTTTTCCATCAGTCTTTCCCCACGTGCTGAGTCCTCTGGTGCTCTGGGACTCTCTGTCTTGGGAATATTGAAGTATCATCGTGTTTGTGTCAGATGGAGGGTGAGACTTCGAGCTCAATTTTTGCCTTGCTTTGAGAGTGTCTTGAAGTGCCAGGTGACTTCTGGAAGTACTCATATGCTCTTGCAGGTTACCTCAAATGCTTCATCAGGGAGTTGCTGTGAGCTGAGATGTGAGGAGTATCATGGGGGTCCTGGTCTCAGGTGAGGAGCATCAGGTGGATTCTGCTGTGCTGAGGATGCTGAGGATGTTGGAACCAAGGCAGGTGGTGCAGGATGCGAACAGTCACAGTGTCCCAAGGTGGCAGGGGCTGGGGGCTGGAGCAGAGCCCAGGCTCAAGGCTCCCAGGTGTTTTTCCAGTTGCCAGGTTACCTTCCCAGGAGCATTTGCAGGGCTCACCTAAGGTTTGTGCTCTGTCCTGTCATGGAAGGAGCAGCAAAACACATCCACTACATGCATTTACTCATTTCCCATGCCATGCCTGGGCCTGGCTCCAGCCCTGGCTGGAGGATCCTGAGCAGCTGTTCAAAGCCTGAGTTGTTTGTGCTCAGGTGCTTGTGAGACTCGAGTGCTCTGAGGGGATGTTTGTGAGGTTCCCTGATGGCTTTTTGATTTGTATACCCCGAGTTCTTATCCTGCCATTGAGCCGTGTGAGGAATTTTGGGAACAAAACACGGCTACACCTGTCACCAAACCTGAGGTATTTGAGTGATGGGATCCTGACATTTCCACAGCCTCGTGGCCTCTACTCGTGTCATCAGTCCTGAAATATCACTGCAGATCTGTGCACAGCCAGAGCACTCACTCTGTGTTCTGGAAGCAGGAGTGATGCAGAGCTCAGCTGGATGCTGAGTGTTTGACGGATGTACAGTGCAGTGTAAAGATTCCAGCTTGGTCTGGCTGGGATGAGGAGCCCAGCCATCCCCAGCTCCTCTTGTCGAGGTTTGGCTGTGCCAGGGGAAACGCTGCAGCTGGCAGGTCTAATAAACTGCTGTCTCCTGAGGCTGCACAGCTCCTGGATGCAGCGGGAGGGAAAGGCAGGAGGAGCAGTGTCTCCTTTTCCCTTCTGCTCCCTGCGTGCAGCAGGTCGTGCCCCAGCAATGAGTGTTGGTGAAGTGGAGCTGCTTCACTCGGTGCCACAGGTCCCCTCTGGCTGGGGAAGGCCTTTTGGCAGGGAGCAGAGCTTTTTGGAGATGAATGGTTGGAACAGAATTTGGTGTATTGGGAGCAGCTGAGCTAAGAAACAGCGTTCACCCAGCTGGGTTTTTGTGAGGTAGCGCATCATTTCAGTGAGACTAACGGACAAACAGCATAGAAGAGACACAGAGTACAGGTGATACAGAAGGGAGGAAATGCATCCGTGTCATGCCAGACCAGAAGGAAAGCTCCTCTCAGCTGCCCTGGGACAAAGGACAGGCAGTTCTGGAGGCTGAGCCCCTCCTGTGGCAGTGCCTGAGGGACTGCCAGGCTGGCTCTCAGCAGAGAACATGTGCTGACACCTCCACTCCATGTGAGCCCATCACCTTTCCGGGCTGTGCCACCCACTCCTGCTCTGTCCCGCTCCTGGGATGCAGCTGTGGAGTGCTGTGGAATCCTCTCAAGGTGAAGTGTCCTCGAGATGAGAAGATGCCTCTGAACACGGGTGATGGCCCTTTCCTCTCGTCACTGCAGCACAAGCTCTGCCTGATGCTGAGCTGGCACTGTCACTGTCCCAAAGAGCTAGCTCCAGCGTACAGCTTAGTCATGGAAATGAGATAAATCCTATTTCACAGAAACTGGTAAAAATAAAACTATTGAGGATTGATTTGTTTCTATAGCAACCGACTGGCGAAGTGAACACAGCTGCTGTCTGCAGGAGGGAGGAAAACAGAGCTGGAAATGTCGGTGCACCTGGGCTGGCTGTCGGCAGCAGAGAGCCTGGGGGCTGGGGAGAGGGCAAAGGCTCAAATAAAGACAGGGCAGGAAGGTGTGAGCTGCCTTTGGAATGAAATTTGAGCTGGAGCGTGTGAATGTGCCCTCTTCTTCACGAATCCTGGAGAGCCTCAGAGCTCTTTATGTCCTGATTCCAAGAGATTGTGCTCCTGCACCCTCATGGGTGGGGAAATGCTGTGCCCTGGGTCAGGCAGGGCATTAATACCACACGGTCCCTGGGTATCCATCAGTCACATGCACGTTTCTAGACCCGAATCCAAAATTACTTTGTCCTGGTGCCATAACTCAATGAGAAATACTCAGCTTTGAGAAGTTTGGATGAATCAGATTGGAGTTAAACTTCTTCGATTGCCATTTAACTGTAACTGAATGTGGTGCTGGATACTCAGCAGGGATTCCTGCAGGTGTTTGTATCCTGGAAGAAAATCCAGTTGAGCCTCCAGACTGCTGGATAAGGGGCTCAAGTTTGGAACTGTTTCTATCTTGGCAGTGTGTAGATTTGTGTGGTTTTTACTTTTTCCTAAGCCAAGGATTTTAGCTGGCTCTGGCACATGCAGGATGTGAAGGTGGCTGTTTCCCCAGGGTTAGTGAGGGTGAGCTGTTGAAATGTTTGGGAGGCTGCAGCATGCAAAGTGCTGGGACTGTGTGTTTAGGCACATGCTTGGCTTGCTGACGTGGCTTTTGAGGGTTTCAGGTGAAAATCGGGGTGTATATCTGACATAGCAGGACGCTTAGGGAATTACAGGAGGAAGAGTGTGTGTACATGGCTTTCCTGGACACTCTGCAGGAGCCCGAGTTGTTCAGCTGAAGGAAAGTTGAGCTGGAGTTGGCGTTTAGGTTTGATAAGCCCAGGTACGTTCGCACTCCTCCCTTGTTATTTAAATACATGGTTTCTTTTAAAGGGAAATTAGATTTAAAAATCAACGTCAAGCACGAAAGAACAAAACCCTGTCTGAGAGTGAGTGCCATAAATATTATGTAAATACATTATCTCATTAGATTTTTATCTAATCCTGTTGCCTGCTGTTGTGCAGACTCCTGAGGCGAGCAAGGCTGAAGATGTCATAGGTGGTCTTTCAAATCTAATATTGAAGTGGGTTGGAAATTAGGTGAATCAACTTTTGCCTCATCCTAATTAAGACACCGAGAAATCCGCTCAAGTTTGGCATTACAAAGTGCCTGATTTTAGAACAGAATCCGATTCCAAAGGCTGGATGCCTGCTGAGGTTTGAAGCACCCCCGTGCAGGAACCCAGGTGGGCTCCACAGGCTCTTCCTCACTGCTCTCAGTTTCAGGAATCAGCACAATTTTTTTAGGAATCAGGAACAGGATTAGGATAAAGCCTTAAGCTCTGAAGACTTCAAAGCTTTGCGCCGTGATCTTGGTTCTGCTACAAGGACAGAGAAATCCATGAGATGACTTAAATAAGAGGCTGTGTCCTGTGGGCTTGCACTGGTTTTCTCCTGGTGCTTCTTTCCAGTGGTTTCTTAAGCCATGGTTTCTCACTGCACAGTGGGGACTCGGATAGAGTTGACTGCCCTGTAAGAGATGTTTGACCTCAATTCATCCCGTGATCCCCAGGGCTGACTTGTGACTATCCTGGAGTGTTGCTAGTAACCACCTTTGCATCATTTTCAGTTACTGCATTGCCCCTGTGCCCCCTTCACAGCTCCTTTCAGCCTGGTGCAGGCTGTGAAGCTGTCTGAGCTCCTGTGGCTCATCTACTCTGGGTCAGAACAGCTGAAAATGGAACTTGGAGGATGTGTGGAATTCGTGCTGGATTTGGCATTTTGGAAATATTTCCTCTAATCTCAACAGAAATTATTTCACGGAAGGAGTGAAACAGGATGTGACCTTGACATTCCTTTTCACTGAAAATAAAGACTAAAGAGAATTGGTTTAAAAGCTCTGAGGATCCTGGTTGTTATATGGGTTTGAGTCGTTACAGCTGAGATATAATTATTTGCTGGGACAGCCACAGTTACCCTGAAATTGTGTGAAGTCATGGAGTTTTATCCTGCATATATTTAGGAGTCTGACTGGCGTATGTGCATTCCTTCTGTACATTTAAACTCTCAGACTGGGGAAGGCTCTGTAGCTGAAAGCAGCTTCTTGCTGGGAGAGCTGTATTGAACAGAGAAAAGGCTCAGAGCTGGGTCTGTTCTTCTTGCAGAGAAGTGGGCAGAAATATTTCAAGGGGTTTGGAACATCATATGTTGCGTATGTTCCCCAAAGAACGAAGTTTTTTTCTGGTGAGGAAAAGCTTTTTGAGGCTGTCATTGTAGGCAGAGTCAGGGCTGACATTTGGGTGAAACGAGGACTGGAAGCTGCAGATCCACCATGAAATATGTGGGAACATTTCTCTTTGCTGCCTGTTCTGATATTGGTTCAGTTTTCCAGCATTAGGGGTGGGTGCAGCTGCCTCTGGCAGCTCTTGGGGAGCAGTCCCTGCCCTTCCCCAGGGCTCTCAGAGCAGGGCAGGACCATCACACTCCACCCCTCTGTTTGACTGCCTGGCTCACGCTCTCAGCTCTCAGCACTGTGTTTTTCAGCTCTAACCTTATCTCTGTACAGATAACGCAGACAAGTAATGACAACTTCTAGGAGTTATCTGGGGATTCGGGAATAATTTCCTGCCTTGGCCATTCACGCCTGTTCCTGCTCTCTAACAGATTGGATTTCAAGGATGCTTCTGGAGTAAAAGGATGTCCTTTCTGATTTCTATCCTTCTTTTCCTGAGCTTTTCCTTAGGAACTGTTGACTAAGTCAGTGATTTCTCTGCTTGTTTAGCATCCACCAGGAACAAGCAGAGCTGGTCACAGAGCTCTGTGGTTGCTCAGGTGCGTTCCCCATGTTCCCACCTGAGCCACCACAGGGTCACTTCTCTGTTTGCTCTCCTCCTCTTACTGTCTTTGCTCCCTCTTTCCCCTGTCACTTGCTCTTCGGGCACCCAATTAAAAAGCTCATCAGGAAGGAATGTCTCTGGAGTCAGTGGTGTGTCAGTGCCTTGTTTGTGTCCTGCACTGTTGCCAGTTAATCTCTCCTTGCTGTGTCTTTCTTTAGCCCTCAGGGAGTCCTGGCTAAGCTGGAGCTGGGATTGATACAGGCTTAAATGGAGCCATGTGGGTGAGCGGCTGGGCTGCTGGTGTGGGCTGTGTTCAAGGGTAAAGTGTGCTCCAAACGCTTCAGTGGAAGCTTTGTTGTGGCTCTGAATTCTCCAGTCCCGTGTCCTCTTCCTCGAGGGCCTTGCCTCTCATCCTGTCATTCTGCTGGTTGGTGTCAGAGCTACTCATTTCCTTTTCACTCCGGCACCGTGTTTCTCCTGCCTGTCCTGATGTCCTGGGCTGCAACCCAGGGGTCCCTCCCAATGTCCTGGGGTCTTTCCATGTGCACGGAATTGAGCACAGCAGTGCCAGCACCGATTCGGAGTCCTCATGTCACTGATCTGGGCAATGTCACGGGGGAAGGGGGATGTCGTGCGAATCTCTGTCTCACTGGTTTCAGTCTCCCTAAGGCAAAAGTGCACTCTGTGTGCAGTTGTTGGTAGAAAATAATTGCATTTGCTTTTTTAATTGCTGTAGGGAAGGGGTAATTCGGTCCCTGAATCTCTGTCTCTGCTTGATTTGGCCTATTTACCTGCTTTTCATCTGCCCCAGGTCAGACACGTCACGGTTCAGTGTTCCAGGCATCGGGGCTGGGCAGCAGCCAGGCTGAGAGGGGTGTGAGCAGGGTTTGGGAAGGGGTGGGCAGCAGCCAGGCTGAGAGGGATGTGAGCAGGGTTTGGGAAGGGGTGGGCAGCAGCCTGGCTGAGAGGGTTGTGAGCAGGGTTTGGGAAGGGGTGGGCAGCAGCCAGGCTGAGAGGGATGTGAGCAGGGTTTGGGAAGGGGTGGGCAGCAGCCAGGCTGAGAGGGATGTGAGCAGGGTTTGGGAAGGGGTGGGGAGCAGCCAGGCTGAGAGGGAACATGAGTGTGGGTGACATGGCACAAAGTGAAGGGCCAGTGCCCCGGAAGAAGCCATGGTGGCCCAGAGGAGCATTAGAGCATGGCTGGCTGGGCTGAGCAGACAGACCTTGAGAAGTCTTTGAGTGCTCAGATGGGGAGAACATGAGATGGTTTATTGTCTCTCTACAGAGACGTCTGAGACTTCACCAGGAGGAGGGTGTCCATGTTTAAATAAAGTGTCACCATCCCCATACCCTCCTAAGTGCAAGGTGCTAGAAATCCCAGATTCCTACTAAGATGTGTATTGGATCTGATGCCTGTGGGTGCTGGAAACAAACATTAACTTTGTGGTGTTCTGATCCCGTTGACGTTGTCTGACAGTGAGCAGAGGGTGACACATTTTCTGCAGTCTCAAACCACTTAATTGACACATCCACCCCATGCAAGGGCAGTGGCAGGCAGGGGAGCGCATGTGCTCTACCACAATGTTTTCTGCACAAGTTCCTTTTGATGACATTTTTACTCCAAGCTCAGAGCTTTGTGCCTGTCAGAAGGGAACAGTGCAGATGGACATGTTGGGCTCCAGACACGATGCTCCATTGCTGTTGGCTGGCTGACATGTCCCATGGGATTCTGCAGCTTGTTAAATCATCTCACAAAGGAGAAGGGGGAGGGAAAGCCCGGTGCGAGGTTGCCAGCTGTAGCCAGCTCAGTGCTGCAGCATCAGCTGCTTGGTGGTTTTGATCAGGAATTTTGTGGCTGCTTCCTTCCTGCTTTCCTTCTATTTCTCTGGAAGTGCTCAATGAAGGGAAGGCCAGCAGAAAGTCCGGCACCTTTCTAAGGAATTGTGCTTCAGTGGAACCTGGCAGCCTGCTCCATCTACATGTATCTGGCTAATTTTTCCTGCATCTTATTTATTTGTTTATTTTCAATATTGTATTTTCTCCAGTGCTTTGGGAGCACAGCTGAGCTGCAAATGGAGAGTGGGGAATGTTTACCTGAGCAGTGCTCTGGTTCCTGTTTGCAGTTCCGGGATATTGGTTTATGACATTGATAATGCTGCTCAGTTCACTGTATTTCTGCAGGAATGTTTTGGTTCCTTTTGCTCTTATTCCTCAAAATCTCATCTAGTCAGATGCAAAAGAAGAGAATGAGCCACAAAATCAGTGTTCAGTAAACCTCAGTGAGAGGTTTGCCAGCATTTGGCAAGTGTCAAATCTCTGTCCTCTTTTAGGGGTCACTTTCCTCCTTGAGTGAGCCCAGACTTCATGTCAAACCCTTCCACCTCCGTGCTGGGTGGCTGCCTTCTCATTTTCCCTGCCCTTCCCTTGCCATCATGCTGCCTTTGGCCAGGGGGATGCTCCTGCTTCCACACACATCAGCCCCCAGAGCTCCTGGACCACTCCCCGAGACACTGCTTGGCTTTCTCTGACTCGATGGCCGACCCTCTTTGCACTTCTCCCAGCAAAGCTTGTTTGGCTCTGGCCCTGAGGTCAGCGCCAGCGTTGGAGCCTGTGTTGTGGGGCTGCTCCTGCTCCGTGGCCTGTCATCAGCTGGGAATGCTCCTTAATGGGAGCTGGTTGCAGAGTGCCTGTAATGCTTTTAAGAATAAAGAGCAGCATATGCACTCAAACCAGACCTATATTTTTCCTGTCCTGCAGCTCTTTATTTGCCCCTGCTCGGAGGGATTCTCTGATGAAGCACACGCTGCACGCCTCACCCGGCCTTTCTGTCCCCACTGCCACCCCCCACCATACATTATGTTTAAATAAATGCATTTTCACTGCCAGGAGCCATCCATAAGGCTAGGGCTGGCCTCTTCCTAATGGGGGATTTTAGCTTGGATGGACACGTTTCTATTAGTGGTGCCAACCCTGTCTGGTTCCTTCCTAGTGTGAGCTGCAAGCCCGGGAGTTAAATGTGTGGTTGTCGTGGGTCTGTGCCAAGCCGAAACAGCCTCCCTTGGAAATGAGGAGTGGGAGATGGTAGCCTGGTTCTGAGGGAAGCAGATGAGCTCACCTTCTGCCTCTCAGTCCCTGAACTGATCCTTCACAGGCTGCTGTCACTTTGCAAATGCATGCAGGTTTCCTGCTCCTGGCCGCCTGCTGCACCTGAGGAATGAAAGGCTCTGCTCCTTTCCATGGGAGAAGGGATCCTTTGGCCATCAGAGGATTGGTTGCTGCACAGTGTTGCTCCACTGGTGGAAATGTTGGTTTCTCACAGCGCCCTGTTGACCTTACACTGGCTGAACTGTCTGCAGGTGTTGGGCAACGAGGCTGGAGCTGTTGCTTCACTCAGAATGAGCTGGTGAAGTGGGAGCTTGAGGTCTGGCTCTGTGCAGAGGCCAGGTGTGGCTCTGACTGCTGCAGTGTGTCAGTCAAAGTGGACTGAACCTGAGGATTTTCACTGGAATCCCTGGTCAGTGGCTCTGCCGGAAGTGGGGCTGATGACAGAGCCCAGGCTCAGCAGCTCTCCTTCTGGCTGTGGTGTTGTGTGATGTCAGCTGGGTCACTTCTATGTGTCCTGCCTTTATGATGGTCCCTGCTTTTCCCTGTCCATTCTGGTATCTTGTACTTGAGCTCATGACCCTTTGGCTTTGAGGAAAATCCACCCACTTTTCTTATAGCAAATTAAAATCTGGGCCAAGGAGTTGAGGAGTGCAGAAGCGGAAGCTCATGACTCCGATAGCTGGAGTCTGACCAGCTGCTCCCCTTGGGCTTTCTCAAAACCTGCCAGGAGGGACTGAGAGTCCCTTGCCCCAGCAATACTCTGCTTTACTCTAAATGCTCCACTCTCCAGCCTTGCATCAGCCATTTGTTTATAAAAGCTGCTGTAGTATCTGGTGGTTGGAGTGTGTAAGAAACGGGGTCCCCGCTCTGTTGAGAGTCCCACCATGCCAAACCCTGCCCGCTGCCAAGGTGGCTGCAGCAGTCCCTTCCTCACGCTTTGGAAAAACACAAGCAGCTTCCTAACCCTGAGGCTTTGCCCAAAGCCTTTGGGTTGTTTGTGTTCCCTCTGTAAGCAGGAAATACCAAGCGAGGGTTGCGTTTGGTTGCAGGAATCCAGTGGTTGTATGGATGTGGATAGCTGGGATGGGGGACTGACCTGCTGTGGTGGCCTCTGGGCAATGGACTCCAGGGAATCCGCCTCCAGCCCTCGCCTGCCCTCCTGACACTTTGTCTCTAAGGCTTTGAGTGAAGTACACAAATATCTGGGGCCAGGGCTCAGCTGCTTTAAACTTCCTGGGGCCTTTGGGCCGAGCCACTCGTGTTTGCTGGCGTTTCATTGTGCTTTTTGTCTTTGGGGTTGGGTGTGTAAATACAGGGGGTCCAACACCCTCTGCTCTGCACAAGCACCCTGAGCTCTCCTGGTGCTTCCTTAATCCATGTTAGTGAGACCAGAAACTGGCCCCAAAAGTTCATCGTTTGAGCTGAAAACACCACGTTGTTCTCTAGGCTTGGCCCTGCTTTAGCTCCTTGCCTGTGTTGGTTGTGTGAGCAAAGTTACTCCTGCAGTTGGGAAGAAAGAAATGGAAAAGCAAGAGGACGAATATGGTCCTCTTTAAAGGTACTTTGGGGTTTTACTGTGACCTAAAGCATGTGCTTTATTCAGCAGTTTTCACAAGCAGGAAGCTTTATTTAAGGCCTACAGCACTTGCTGAATCATGGAGCAAGAGAAAACTGAGCACAAGAAATAGTTTAAATGGGGCGGATTTTGCTATTTTCAGAACTTTCCTGATGTCCTCAACGTTCAGTCTTAGTTGTCTTAAACAGATGCTATCAGGAGCATCTTCAGCTGGCTGCCCTGGTGTAGCAAAGGGCAGGCGAGACCTGAGTAATCCTTTGAGAATAGAGACCACAAGGTAAAAGCAAACCCCTCTTTGATGTGAAGGGGTTTTGGGGAATTGGGAGGGAAAAGACATCAAAAAGCAGCAGTGGTCAGTTTGGCTTCAGGCCTTTACTGGGGACCTGTATTTACAGCATTCTCCTGCCTGTGCTGGGATTGGGGTTTCTGTTTAATCAGAAACAGCCCAAAGTCACAGAGAGTTCTGGGCTTTGTGCTCTGCTTTTCTCAGCACCCTGTTTCCATACCTCAGGAGAATTGTATGGCCTTTCTGGCAGAGCCGAAGAGGAAGAGGAGGGAAGGGAGTGATGTACTTCACTGCAGTCCCCACATCTAAATATAAATTGTTCCCCTCTTGGATCCTTCCAGTCTGATCTTATGGGTAATTTGACCTTTCTTTGATAAAAGCTTTCTTTATTTGCAGGAATAAAAAGGCAAAGGGGAGGAGAGGACACAGCAGATGTTTCTTTTTTTTTTTAAATATCTTTAGATCCTGGCAGTTGGTTTCTGCAGCACCCAGCGCTCGCTGCTGGGCCAGCTCCCTCCTGGGCTCCAGCTTTTCTCCTCCTCTGAGCTCCTTGAACAAACTTTGCATTTTACTCTAAAGCATTGACCTGAAGATTTCTAAGGAAGTGTTTTATCATGGGGACACCACGCTCCAATGGGGATGGATGCCCCAGGCTCCAGTCCCCAGCCCTGCCCACTTCACCGCTGACCCTGGTTTTCCTCGTTTCATAACTTCAGCTGAAAGAAACATTTGTGTTAATTGCTGCTGGTTTTTCATGTGTTCACCCTCAAGCAGTTTGAGCTCAGCTTCCAAACACAGCTCAGATTAATGTGCAAAACCACGGGATGCTGGCACTGCCCAGGTTACAGCCCAAGCAAAGGCAGCACAGGTGCAGTGTTAGAACTGCTCTAGACTGCACACAAGGCTTTCTGGCACTAGTTCTAACCATTAATTGCCATGTTAAATCCAGCAATAAATTATTTGGGCAACCACAGTGCAAGAGCCCCCTGCCAGGAACAAACCAGAGCTGAGCTCTACTGAGTCCCCTTCATGCTTCAGGACTGCAGAGCTGGATCGGGCAGGGCATTCCCACACACTCTGCGTGGGGGTTTTTGGTGTCTCACTGACTTTCTGGAGGTGGTTTAAGCCATCATCCTGTGAACAATGTTATCAGTGCTGGAGGTGCACTGCATGTGTGTATTGATCTGCATCTGCGTGAGTGTATCCTCCTGGAGCACAGGATGGTGCGTGGCGTGCAGGATGCCTCAGGATAAGCCTCTGATCCTTTGCAAATTGGATTTTGTGGCTCACTTGCCTGTCCTCTTGGATAAAGTTTCCCCTTAGCTGCCTCTCCTCTAGCAGAGCTCGAGTCCATCTCAGGACTGCAAAGCCTTTTATAATGCTCTGCAGATCAGGAGTCACTTGGAAGGGACAGGGACAGACTTTCCATTTCCCACTGAAACATGCTCCAGACTGATCCTGCTGCTTCATTCCCTTCTGGGGTTCCACTCCATCTGCACGGGATTCCCCTTGGTTTGGTGCCTTTCCTGCTGTGTGGCACTGAGGTGCCCCTGGCTAGCAGCCCCCAGTGCTGACTGCTGTTTTAGAAAGCCTCTGGGCCATGTGAATCGTTGTGACTTCATGCTGGGGAGGAAATGGATTGCTCAGAGAAGGCCAGCTTCAAACAGAGCCACAGCTGGCTGATTTTAAACCATTTCAGCTGGGGATCAGAGGGTACTGTTAAGTTTTACCCCCAAAGAAAACAAAGCAGGAAAGTGCACCACATTAGCACAAGTGGGATTGTCAGGGCTCGTAATAAGCGCCGTGTAATTCCTAAAAGGATGGTGTGTAAAACAGGCCAGCACACACAGATGATGGGTTGTACTGGAGAGGGCCATCATCAGGGAGGTTGAACAGTTCCAGTTTGCTTATAAGAATGTCCTGGTTTGAGTTTCATGCCCGTTTCTGGGAGAGGGTGGTGGCCTTGGTGAGGGACAGCAGACTCCACACTCCTCAGGAGCAGCACTGGCCTCTTACTTGTGCCATTCTGTGCTGATGTGAACAGGGCACCCTGCAGGGGCTGGGGAAGAGTAATCCTTGCCAGGGTTAATACTTAAATCTGTGCTGCTTAACTTCTGAGCAAGGGAGGGAAGTTAATGCTCTCAGAAGTGCTGGGAGACCACCTACTCTTTGGGACAGACTGCCAGCAGCTGACAGATGGAAGTGATTTTGGGACAGTGAGAAGTCAGTGTGGATTCACACTGGTGACCAGGAGCAGACTCTGTATCCCACAGTCTTTGACTTACACCCACCCCTTGTGACTCTTGCTGTGGAGAAGGACAATTTCCCAGAGCCATCAGAATTCTTCTGTGGGGTGTGAATTAACAGTGGGTTGATGGTTTGCTGTCTCTTGTGGTTCAGTCTAATAGACACATGTTCCTCTGAAATGCTTTTTGGCAAGCCTGTGTATGGCTGAAGGATGTGTGGCAGTGGGAGCTCTGGTTGGAAGGCAGGAGGGTGAGGTGAAGCAGAGGAGTGATTCCGTGTGCCGGCGTGTGCTGACACACTGACCCATCTGCTCTGTGCTCCGTGTGACTGCCCCTGACCACAGCTCTCACATACCCACCCTGGTGTGAGAGCTGGCCCTGCCCTCGCCCTGTCCCTGTTTGGTGTTTACCTAAGCCTTCCCTGTCCCTTTTTGTCTTGCAGCATCTGGAGGGGGCCGAACGTGAACTGCGTTGACAGCACTGGATACACCCCGCTGCACCACGCTGCTTTGAATGGCCATAAGTGAGTCCTGTTCCCATGCCTGGGGTCGCAGGGGGTGGATGCTTTGTGCTTCCCTGGCCACCGTTGTGTGGTTCATTCACCAGCTGAGGCACTGGTGCAGCACTACTCCATCTTCAGGAGAAGCGGAGAATGTCAGTGCTTTGGCTGGTGTGTGATCTTACATCTCCAAACGCCGAGGTTTCCAACCACCCGTTTATTTCTAAGCAGTTCGGATAAGCTGTGACACCGTGTGAAAGGGGCTGCCCTGGTGACAGTCCCTACAGTCTTTCTGGTGTCCAGGGTGGTCTGGGCCTGCACCACTTGACAGTTGCCTTGTGTGCATAGCAGATTTTTAAGTAGCTTTAGTGTGGTGGATCTTGTGTTGCTCATTGCTACCTGAGATGCTGAGAAATCAGAGTTAAAGTCTTTATTCACCCTCCTTGTGCTGGTGCAGTTCACTTTGCAGCAGAGGCTTGTGGCTGACTTCAGCCCCTGTTCAGCTCCATTAATGAGGAGTTAATGTGGATCTTCCCTGAGTTCATCTCAGCAATATTTATTTCTTTTTTTTTTTTTTTTTTCATTTCCTTTGGCAACATTTAATAGGAACCCTTAAAAATCACATTTCAAGAGGCTCTCTGGAACACTCCTGTTTGGATTAACTTCTTGTTCAGTACTTGCTGCAGAATGTGAGCTGTGAAACAAGGACTGAATGTCTCACTGAAGTTCCTGTCTCTTGCAGGGATGTTGTGGAAGTTCTGCTGAGGAACGACGCGCTCACCAACGTGGCAGATTGTAAGGGCTGTTACCCCCTGCACTTGGCAGCCTGGAAGGGAGATGCTGACATAGTGAAGCTCCTCATCCACCAGGGCCCTTCACACACCAAAGTGAATGAGCAGGTCTGCCTGATTTTCTCTGATGTGTCATTGAATCACTTCCCTGGCTGACTCCTGACCCGTCCCAGACCAGTAGCAATGGTTGTAAGGTCCTTCTTGCTGGTGGGATAAGAAGGACACTGCCTAAAGCAAGACATTCAGTTCTGAGTTAGTGGTAGGATGAAAAGGTATTTAAGTTTTATAGAGAGACACATAAATATGAGAACTGCTCAACACCTAGGAAGTGGTCTCCTGCTTCTGGGCTTCTAAAACTAACCCACAGTTTTCCTTTCAGCTGCTGGATAGCTGAGCAGGTTTCTAGTTCTGCAGAGGATCCATTGGCTCCCACCTTTGGGAACTAATCCAAGCAGCTTTGTTCAGTCTCTTTGGCCGTGCTTTCTTAGCTGCTCTTCTGGCTTGTCTCTGGCACTTGCTCCAGTTCACTAATTTGTAAGTTTTAAGATAATTTTAACACTACTTGCCCCCAGATAAATCCCTACCTTAATCTTAAATAATTATTTTTGCAAGCAGGCAAGGAAAAAAAGCCTCTTGGATTTGTTCCTTTTGTCAAGCTGACAGTTTTGGTCTGGGGTGCAGAGGGAGTGAGGACTATGAGACAGCTGTGTACACTGCAGAGGGCTGGCTCCTGTGGAACTGCCCCATGGACATCAGAGGTATCTTAAATTGCAAGGAACTTCTGAAATTCTACTGGAAGGCCCAAATACTCCTGTTGTTGCAGAGTTTGGTTTACAGGAACTGGTTTCATGAATGAGGCCAGCTGAGTGCTGTCACTGAACTGTCCCTGGGTGAGTCTAGCAGACACAGAGTGACAGGCCCAAATCAGGTGGCTACAGCTGCAATGGGCTGTGGTTGTCCTGTCCCCAAGGCAGGAACATCTGATGTCCCTGTGAATCAACTCCAAAGCCACTCAGATGTTCTTTCAGGAGGAAAGGAATAAACCAAAACAGGTTTGCCTGCCTTGATGCCAGCAGGTTAAACCAGGGCATTCATTCCAGAGGTAATTCCAGGTAGGTCAGGCACCCCTGGCCTGAGTTCAGCTCACAGTCAAGGTGAGCAGCTGGGGAGTCCCTGCTGTTGATTTGCTCCATGGTAGTTTTTCAGAAGCTGGGGATCAAACTCCTTTCAGAGGCTGCTTTAGGAGTCCCAGTCCTTCTTTGTGGGGACCCAAGTGCCACACTGAAGTTTCTCAAGATGGGTAGCTTGATGCACCAGGCTGCCCCAGGGGTAAATGCTACTAAAACATTGTGGAATGAAAAATCTGGTTGGAGTGTAACTCTGTATCATTCCTCCACTGAGCAGGAATAAGGAGGAATGTGTGTTCTGATGTCTCTGGTGACAGTTTTCCATTTTGGGGCTGTGGTTAAGCATGTCTCCAGGCACAGCTGCAGGCACTCAGTCTGATTACATAGGCTTGAGTGCAGGTAACCCTTTTCAATCAATCAGACAAGAACTGAGTGAGAGCCCGTAGTGTAAATGTTCTGCTCTGAGTAGGGCAGCTAGAGGGGTGATCTTTGCAAAAAATCCAGAGCTTAGTGTGATCCTTGCTGGTAATGTTTCATTAATGCCTGTTTAGTAGGAGCCCTGTTAAATGAGAGAAGTCAGCTGAGGAGCCTGTGCTTGGAGCCTGGTCCAGGTTACAGCAATCCCAGCTGGAATAGCTTCTGCTGGCCATGGCTCTGACTGGAACAAGATGCTGTGTCCTGGCGTTCCACCCCTTGGAGTCACCCATTGCTTTGTTGCTGTTTCGCACCCATTTCATTATCACATTTTTTTCTTTTTTCCTCTTCCTTTTTGTAGAATGCTCTTGAGATCAAAGAACTCAAAAAGTACGGCCCCTTTGACCCATATATCAATGCCAAGGTGTGTACTTTGCTGTCAGCATTTCACTGCATCATCACTCCAAGCTGCACTCGCGTGCTTCCAGGTGCAATAATACCTGTTCACTTCGCAGCTGCTTGGGGAAAAGGAAAATGGGACCATTGATTTACTGTGGGTTTCTCTCTTCAAAGCAGTTATAGAAACATAATTAAAGGAAAGCTTTTCCTTACTTTCCTGGGGGCTCCTTCCTTGCTTAGCCTTGTAGGACTCGCAGTGATGGTCAGTTTGCTTGATTGGGCTGGATGACTTCCCAAAGGTAATGTCACTTCAATTAAATGTTGTAGGTTTTGTTTCATGTGCTGATGTTGCTGATAAATGCAAAGAGAAGGTTTTTGTTGTTTTTTTTTCCCTGCTTAACCATGGTTGCATTTTCTCTGTGGGCTGTTTGGAGTGAATTTTGATGCCTTTTCTCCTACCAAATGCATAATGCTCTGTGTTGTTTGAATGTACAGTTAATTCCTGTGGTGGTGGTGGGGGGAAGGGAGGGCAGTGATGTCCCTGCCTCCCTTCCCAAGTCTTCCATGTCCTGCTTACTACATCAGTCTCTCTTTTGATATTCAGTCTGTGGTGTCGTTTGACCCTTCAGCCCTGGTCTCCTGTTCCTGTTTTCTGGCCTGTTTTGCTCCTCTCTTGTTTTCAGATGTTATAAGCTACGAAAGACACAACATCAGCTTGTGTGATGTGCTGAGACTGAGCTGTTGAAGAAGCAGATCAGAGTCCTCATGGTGGTTTCTCAGACACCATTTTTCAGTTTTATTTCTAGTGAATCTGCAAGCCAGGGGTGGGAAACAGTCTGTTGCTCTATCCTGAGACATCTCTGCCACGATCCACCATGCCACAGCTGCTTCCAGCCAGTTATTTTGGATCCAGCCATCCATGGCACATTTCTGTCCGTCAGTTTCCCTCTACTTGGTGTGCAGGACCTTAGAAACACACAGCCAGAGCTGCTGTGCTTGCTGGGAGTTAGGTGTGGTTTTGTAAAGCCCTGTTTCAGCGTCACCAGTGCCCACTCTCCAAGCCCAAATGCATTCCCATGAAGCTCATCGGAATTGAGGATTTTTGCAAAAATCCAGATGGGAATTTTATGCCTTTATGTCTTCTGTGGAAGCATCATAGTTGAGCAGTTCAGTTGCCTGAAAGGAGCTTCCTGAAACATTGTTAATGACCAAGTAAAATCTTACACACTCCAGTACTGGGATGTTGAATGAAAAAGGAATGTAAAGAGGGGCTATCCAGGGAGTTCCCTTTTTTGTGAATTTTTGTTTACAGAGTCTGATAATTTGGGTTTTATACTGTGGAGAAGTGCATTATTTAAAGCCTCAGTTCAGTGTTTACAATGGCTGAGGTGCTCTCTAGAGCAAGACAAGATTTTGGGAATCTTTGCTTTGGTTTTAAAGAGAGAGAGTGATGATTTACACACAGTTGTTGGATTCATCACAAGTTTTGAGCAGCTTTGCACCAGTTCCTGGCCAGGTGTGATGAAGAGCATATGGAGTTGTACCTGTTACACAGACTGGTTTTTTTTTTCCTCAGGAGCAGCCAACAGCAGGTTGTCAATGGGGCAGGACTCTGTTGGACACTCAGACACCAACAAAAATCTTACCAAGGAATCTTAAAAGCAGGATGGGTGGGACTGAAGGGCTGTGTAGCCACTTTCCCCAACCCTGGGGCAGGATCAAGTCTCCTTACACCATTCTTGAGCAGGGTTTGCCCACCAATTTCTCAAAAACCTCTTAGAGGGACAGCTCTGTGGCCTTTCTTTGGCAATTTATTCAACCCTTCAGATCTTTGCAGGTCAGAAAACTTTCCCTTATTTAAACCAAGTCTCCCTCTGCTCAGTCGGAGCTGTCTCACGCTGTGTTGGGAGCAGGGGGTGCAGAATGGACACAGCACTTGAAGGGGCTGTGGATTCTCCACTTGAGCATGGGATGAAGAGCAGCAGGGCTGTGTGTGATGAGTAGTATCACATTGCCAGGGCTTGAAACCTGTGCTGGAGCCCATAAGAAAGCAGAGCCATCCCTGCTCGTGTCCTGTTTGTGCTCTGCAAGGTGGGCATTGCTCCCGGCTCCTCTCTTCCAGCTGAGAGCTGGGGGGATGCAAGGATTCCTGCAGGAATGCAGCCCCTCGGCCCTCCTGAGTGCTCTGTTTTTCTAAGTAGTTCTGAAATTTGAAGCCATGTGCCTTCTGGCTGCTGGAATGGAAATTTCCTTTTCCATCTCTGATACATCTGTAGGTCTGAGCACTCCTGCCTGCTGCTCTGGTTTGTGCCTGGAGAGGTGACGCAGGAAGGGAGCAAACTCCCTTGCCTGGAAGAACTGTAATATTTTTGGCTGCTCAAAACTCTCCCAAAATGGAGGCAATAAAGACTCAGGCAGTAGTGGGAGTTTCCACTGCACAGTCTGGAATTGGGAGAGACTTGCTGTGATGATTCAGGGGGAGTTTTACCACTTGGTGATCTCTACTGCTGGAGGAAAGTCTGGGGATTTTGCCTCAAGCCTTGGAGCCCCAATCTGCTTAGGGAAAATTGGACTGAATTGCAGGGGAGATGAAGGAAGTCTCCAACAATTAGGTTTTTAAACGATGTCGTGTTCCCATTTCTGAGCCCTCAGGCGAGTGCTTGGAGCTGCTGCATATTTTAAAGCCCCCTGAGGGATACATACCCTATGCTAGGGAGAAAGGAGAAGGGGGGCAGTCCTAGCCAAGGAAATCCCCAGTAGCCAGGGTTGGCATGGCACGAGCAGTGTGTGCCCCCACGGCTGTGGGGCAGGGACCCACTGCTCAGGGGGGCTGGGGTCATCCTGTCTTTCCACAAAGCCTGGCAGTGAGGATCCCTCGTGCCACAGGGCAGGCTGAGAGCCTGGGCCCAGCTGTCGTGGGCTCCCTGATCCCTGCACTCCCAGCCCTGTCAAACGGGAATAATGGGATTTGCCAGCCCTGTAAATGGCTGAGAGCAGCAGTGTGAGCTGACGGGCAGGTGCGAGGTCTGATGTTCTCTACTCTGTCCCCTCTCACTCCGTTTGTATATTTTCTGTGCAGATTCTGTATCCTGCAGTACCCTCTGTCCACGTGTATGTGCCTCCCCCCAGGATAGAGCCTGTTTGACTTGGACCTTCTGTGCTGGCAGTGATGCTTTGCCCCTGTTTGCCCCCTGCCCCTGCATGTGCCTGGTTCTGCCTCCTTCCCTTCACTGCCGTACAAAGTGCAGCTGCCAGAGCCTCTTCCAGCTCCCCTCCTGCTTTGCCTGTGGCTGAGAAGTGATGCAAAAGCCAGATTCAAACGACTGGGGGATTGACGGGACTCCTGTGAGCCTGAGAGTGGCTGAACACCTCAGCAGGATCCGAGTGCTCGTGCAGCCTCGCAAGTTTGTGACGTGGTGCAAAATACTGAGCAGTGTCCCAAGGTGTGCGTGTGTTCTCACAGCAGGCAGGCAGGGATCAAATTCCCTTCTGCAGTGGTGCTGCTGCCTCCAGCAAGACAAGAACATTCTGTTTATTTTATTAGAAATGTTGTTAAAATGACGAATTCAACCGCGATTCTTTCAGTTGAGGTGTGTAACTGTATTAAACTTTTTTGGGGGTTATATTGTCAGATGGTTGTTTCTAAAGTGCTTAAACCAGAATCCCTCTGTGGATGACAATAGTAGTAAAACTAGAAACTTGAGAGGAAATTAATTTGAAAAAAAGGCTCTGTTAGATCTGGCCGCGTTCCTATTTTGCACCTTCACATGCGGGGCTGCTCATCTTTGGGCTTTGCATTGCTGATTCTTAGCCTGGCTGCTCTGCACGCTCTGGTTGGGATCTGGCTTCCAGCTGGGGGTGCTCCCTTGTCGCTGAGACATTGCTTCCCTCAGCTGACCTGAGCCCTGGCTTGTTCCTGCGGTGGTGGAATTGCACGGCTCTCTGTTTCACAAACTGCATGGGACTGGGTGCACCCTTTCTCTAAACAGCTGGAATTGCAGAGGTGGAATGATTGTTATAACCAGGATAAGTAGGATTTGAAACAATTGAAGTTTAAATCTAAAATGATGATGATGATGATGAAGCTCCAGCAAATAGAATTCACACAACAGGTTGCCTGCCTTATATTCAGCCTTTTATTTTTGTGGCACCCTGAAGTGTGGGATGCTGCCAAGATACCAGACTGCCTTCCCCAGGTGCCAGCAGCATCAATGGGCATCTGGATACAGCTCAACATCCCTTAAACTTTAAAATGGCCCCTGGATTCTGACCCTAGTGCTGGGGTAGCAGGCTGGTCCATCTGTAGTCCCTCTTTCCCACAGCTGAAGTGCGTTGTTCTGGACATCCCTGAAGCTGTGGCTGGGCTGGCTGATCAATGAGCTTGTGAGGGGATGCTAATCACCCAGGGAGATGGTAAAACATTGCTCAGGCTGGTTCAGACTGGGCTCTCTGCTTCCCCACTGCATTTTATTTTGCATTTAAACTTGAACATTGGAGCGAGGCGCGAGGCGGCCGCCGGCCCGGCCCTGACGCGCTGCCGCTTGTGGCCCGCAGAACAACGACAACGAGACGGCGCTGCACTGCGCGGCCCAGCACGGCCACACCGAGGTGGTGAAGGTGCTGCTGGAGGAGCTCACCGACCCCACCATGCGCAACAACAAGTTCGAGACCCCCCTGGACCTGGCAGCTCTCTACGGGAGGCTGGAAGTGGTCAAGATGCTCTTGAACGCCCACCCCAACCTGCTAAGCTGCAACACTAAGAAACACACTCCGCTGCACCTGGCGGCCAGGAACGGTCACAAAGCAGTGGTCCACGTCCTCCTAGATGCTGGCATGGACAGCAACTACCAGGTATCTGGTGTGTCTGAGTGGGGCTGGGCTGGTGGCTGGGGATTGGAGAGCTCCACCGACCCTCCTCGCAGAGGGAGCGCTCGCAGAAGCTGAGGAGAGCTTTGTGTTCGGCTGGGCTGTCTGTGCAGCTCTGGGTTGCTGGGGGAGGCTGCCCGGAGGGGCTCGGGTGCTGTGCATGCCTCACGCCTGCGCAGGGGCCGGGCAAAGCCCCAGACACGGAGCAAGGGAGAGAAACACCCCGTGGCCGAAGCTGCTCTCCCCTGCAGTGCTGTGAGCTCTTGATAGGCAAACATGTCTCTTCCTATCAAGCCACTCGTGAATGTGCTGTTTTCACAGCAATGGCTTATATGTGGGTCCTGTTTTTCCTTGTCAGGACATGACCTCTTGCCAAGCTGTAGAAGGCCCTTTGTTGGTCTCTCTGATGGAACCATCCCCGTTTTCCATCCCACATCCTCAGCACTGTAATAACATTGATAGTCGGTCCTCAGCCATAGGTAGTGCTGCCCACACCTCGTGTACAACACCGTGTGTTTATTGCTTCCGTAACCCTCTAAGCCATGCCTCCCTCACCATCCCCTGCTGTCTGGCTTCATGCTATGTTTCCATTTAATTTGCAGACTGAGAAAGGCAGTGCTTTGCACGAAGCTGCTTTGTTTGGCAAGACAGATGTGGTACAAATATTGCTGGCTGCAGGTGAGAGAATGTTCTCCTTTTGAAGCACTAATGTGGTGATCCCTTCACCCAGAGCTTGAGGAAATCCCTTTCTAGTGCAGCAGGTTTCTCCATCCAGCTGTCGGAGCTCCTCAGAGCAGGATATAGGAGAGGTTGGCTCTTGGAGTTTGGCTTTAGATTTGTCTCTAGAGTGCCTTTTAGCTCCCCCCAGTGATGATCACAAACGTGACTTGATGAAATACATGAACCTGCACATAGTTAGACAATATTCTTGCTTTTGCCCTCTGTACCCCTGTGGCCACAGGTATTGATGTGAACATAAAGGATAACAGAGGTCTGACTGCTCTGGACATTGTGAGGGAGCTTCCTTCCCAGAAAAGCCAGCACATAGCAGCTCTCATTGAAGGTGGGTAATGCAGCTCTGCCTCTGGGGAGGAGGGGAAAGCTTGGGGTGCTCATTGTGCGGGGACAGGTACAGGATGTGCTTTTGTAGACCTGGAAAGTGCTGAAAGCAAAACAGCTTCACACTGTGTCGGAAGAACCAGTGCTGAAACGCTGGGGTGAGCTTCTCCAGACCAAATGTTTGGAGGAGGACTTGGGGGGGATTTAGGAGGATTAGCCCTTTGCTGAGGGAGTGTGGCGTGACTTTTACAGTTTAAATGGGCTTAATTGAGCTTTGTTTAGCTCACTTTAGAAGTTAATTAAAATTAAGGATAGCCTAAATCTGCTTGCAGAATGCAAAGTCACAGCTTTAGAAATGGTTCTGGTGTAACTCCCCTTTACGTGTCTGTGTAGGCAAATCGTTGTCCACAGATCTCACATCCTGCTCCTCCCCTCGCTGTGAGGCTTGGGCATGGAATTTGCAGATGAGATTTACAGAAAAGGCCTTGATTACTTGTGTTTTATAAAGGAGCTTGGTCCATTGTGTCTGTCCAAATTCGGGAAAGAAATGTGACATCTTGGCTAAATTCATACCTTGTAATTACGCTGTCTGCATTTCCTCTCAGCTGTGGGGAGGATCAGAAGCATTTGGAGCTGGGGTGTGTTATTCATGCTGAGCATTTGGGAGCTTTGCAGGTTCAAAGCACTTCTCAGACTTTTAACTAAGCTGTGCCTGTGAGACTGGAATGTTTGAGCTTTATTCTGTAACTGAAGTCAAAGATGGGCTTTAAAACTGAAGGTGTTGCAGATAAAGGCTGTTAGTTTTCCCCGGGAGGGAGCTGTTGTTGGATGTTACATCAGCTGAATGTTTCTGGCTTTCCCTGTGGTTGGGGGCTGCAGCTGGGATTGGTTTCTCTTGTTATGACTCTGCTCAGTGATGGAGTTTGTGTGTGCAACATGAATTTGCTCCATGACACTGTGTCCGTGCAGCAGCTTTGCAGCTTTCTGATTAAAGACTCTGAAAGTTCAAAGGACCATCCCTACCCTTGTGCCTGTGATTAAAGAGGCCGCCTGCTTCTATTTTGGGATCTGAGATGCAAGTTTTAATAATGTTTTTTTTTTTTTTTGGACACTTAATAAGCTGACAGTTGGCCTTCCACCCACGAGGGAGGAAGCGCCATGTGCTGATGGGGACAGAAAGCCAGATTGACGTGAGCTGACCCTTTCCCCCAACTCCCTTGCAGATTACACCGTTGGGAAGAAAAGTGCCAAAGCTCTGGAGAAATCTGCTCCAGCCCCGCTCGCTCCTGCCACCGATCCCTCGGGCCGGACATCTCAGGGTGGGCATCACCAGCATTCCTCTCCCTGCCAGCGCCGAGGCCAGGAGATCCAGTGACCATCCCGTCTCTCTTCCCCCACAGGTGACGTGGACAAAGCTGTCACAGAGCTGATCATTGATTTCGATGTGAACCCCGAAGAGGAGAGCCCGTATGAGGCTTTGTACAACGCCACGTCCTGCCACTCCCTGGACAGCCTGGCCAGCGGGAGATCGTCCGACCGGGAATCTGTGAATAAGGAAACTGAACCCAGTGGCCTCAAGGCAGCCGGAGTCAGGCCTGTATGTAACTCACCCCTGCTTGCCCTAGAGACACGGGGGGCTGACCTGCAGGCTGCCCAAGCTTGAGGAAATCTTTAAATCCTTCCCTGACATTGATGAGAGCAGGCAGGTGCCTCTCCTTCCCCGCCCTGTTCACAGGGATTGCCTAAAAGCAGACGCTTCTTCATTTCACCTTGTGTTGTATCCTTCTGTTTTCTGGCAGCACACCAGTGCCAGTGAATCTTGGTCTGTCAGGAGATTACATTTCGCAGAAGGGCTGACTTCTTGTCCTGAAAAAAGTTCTGGAAACTTGTGTGGAGCATCTTCTCATGTCTCACTGCTTTACCAAAGCTAAGGCTCTCAGGAAATTATCTGTACTAACCTGTTGGAGACTAGTTGGTAGTGAAAGGGGGTTTTTTTGTGTATTACTTGAAGAGCTCTGTAGAGGGTACTCCAGGCTTTACAAGGCAGCACAGAGCTCCTGGAACTGTCCCCATAGAAGTCTTCCTCACCTTCTGTCAGCTGCATCTGCTGCCCTGGTAGCAATCGGCAGGAAAGCTGCTGTGGGGCAGATGGGACATGGGCCCTGCAGTGCTGGGTCAGCTTCAAGCTCTGTGTTCAGGTTGGTTTTCCAAAGCCTGCTCTGTGGAGGCGTTTCTGGACAAAAGGCAGAGCAGCAGTGAACAATTAAACTGCTGGGGGCACAGTAACCATGGTTCCCCTCTGTGCGAAGAGGTGCAGCCTTTGGCTTGTGCTGAGAGCAAGCAGAATAGAAATGAGACAAAAGCTTTGGATGATGGACATTTTTGGCCAGATCTCTCAGGTGTGCAGTACCAAGCAGTTGTGTTACTGAAAATCAAATCTTGTCATTGTCCTGTGCTGATGGCATCTTGTGTGAAATTAGCTCGGTTTTGTCACAAGTAAGGAAGGATAAAAGCTGAACTGCAGTGAAAAGAGAGCAGGAAGAGGGACGTGCTCCAGTAGTTCGCTGGAGTTTGAGCAGAGCAGCTCTGCTGCTCCCTT
Source organism: Chamaea fasciata (assembly GCF_029207755.1). Taxonomy (NCBI): domain Eukaryota; kingdom Metazoa; phylum Chordata; class Aves; order Passeriformes; family Sylviidae; genus Chamaea; species Chamaea fasciata. The sequence goes on from NW_027094110.1 coordinate 3,544,848, forward strand.
TGCCATTAGATGGAGCTGTGGCCAGGCAGGAGGTGGCCCCGGGATGTGCTCGGCCTCAGGACCAGGCAGCAGCAGCTCTAGCTGCCCCGTTGCAATCCTGGGATATTGGAGGAGAGTTTCTTGATCCCTAGAGTTTTCCACTATAAAAGGTGCCTCTGGCATCAGTTTCACTAAGCCACAAGCCCTTTCTTCTGCTCAGCTCATTGCTCACTCCCCTGTGTAATGCTGTGGAGATGCTGGTTTGGGTCTGAGACCAATGTGAACAGATCAGTGTCCTGAGGGAAGAGGAGGAGGAAAGACAGCAGTCATTGCCCAGCTCTGTGCCTTTAGGGCTGAACTTCTCCTCCACGCAGATTAATTTGAAGAGGTCCTTGCTGCATCCACAGCAGTGGGGACATAGAGCTGGTGAGGGCAGAAGGGATGAGCTGACAGTGTCTGTCTCACCTGCAGAGAGAACGTCCTCCCCCACCGGCCAAGCCCCCGCCTGATGAAGATGAGGAACAGAATGTGGAGAAGAAGACAGGCCACAGTGCTCCCTGTGAGGTACATGGGGCTGGTTCTGGGGTGTTTTTTGGGAGAGTGGTTTAAACATAAGTTTTAGTAGTTTGGGAGGAGCCAAGGATGCTGTTACCTCCTGTGCTTGCTGGGCTGTGAATGTGAAGTATTCCCTCATTCAGCATTGCTGCTGTCCCTTACCATGGGAACTTCCTTTGTCCGGTTCTTCCAGGGCACCTCAGAGTTGACCTTCAGCCTTACTTTCCTATTCTTGGCTGAGAATTCCCTTAGGAGGAGATTTTTCTGACCCACACTGCGATGTGGACCATTGCCCACTAGTAATGATCCCACCACAGGCATCTTCAGTTGGACTGAAACACAGAGGGGCTGTGAGTTCCTGCTTCCTCTGAGCTCCCAGCTGTGGAGGAGCTGCATGGGCTTGATCCACTGACATGAGCAGGGATCAGGGGCTTGATTTCAGCTGAGGATCTGGCTCAGCGCGTGTTAAAGCTGCCTTCTGCAGGGGTCAGTGCTTGTGAGCTGCGTTCTGGTGGAGCTCAAGCTCTCCCATTTCATATTGTCACTGCTGGGGTTTCCTGTTGCTCATCTTATTCACCTGCCTGTGAACCTCAGATGTAAGGACTCTGGGAGACACGACTGTGGGAAACCACAAATGTGCCTTGGCAACTTCTGCTGACGCCCAGGAAAACCTTCAAAGCAAATCCAAATCCTGTGGACTTTTGTGCTCTCCCAAAGGCAGTGGGTTGTGTGTGGAGCTCATGGAGCATGTACCACCTCTGCTGTCAGAGCAGGCTCTGGTTCCACAGGTGCTTTCTCTGAATGTGCTGATCTGCTGGAGTTCTGCAAGGCATAAATGAAATCGGTGTTCTGAAGGGTGTCAAATCCACACGAGACACGGTTGAACGTTGGCCTGCTGTAGTAGAGCTGACTGCAGAGAGGGAGAAAACTCTGAGCTGTGTGTGAACAGGGAAACTGGGATGTGACATTGTGGACTGATCCCTGCACTGCTGTTCAAATGCAGGGATGGTAACCAGTCCTGTGCCTGGCTCTGGCAGAGGAGAGCTGGGCAGCAGGTCATGGAGTAATTGGGAAGCAGAACTTGTTTATGACAATAAACACGAGGGAGGGAAACGTGCTCTGACCGTTCCTGCTGAGCTTTCTTGCCATGTTTAATTACCAAACACCTGCTGTGTTGTCCTGCCTTTAATGGCTTTGGAAGCACAATCCATTAAAGGGAATCTTGCTGGCAAATGGCAGAGTGACTCACTGGGAAGACCTTAATTTGTGACCAACTTCAGTGACAAAACTTACAGGCAGCGTGTGGCTGCCTGGAAAAATGACCTTTTGGACATCCTGATGAGGAGTTTGGGGCTGATGCTTTTACTTTGCTTGTTCCTCCTGGCCTGCTCTGCTTTTTTGACTCTTGCCCATCTTTCATCACCTCAGAGCGTGCTCTCCCTGTGCCGGGCAGGTGTGCACATGCTCCAGGAATGCTGTAAACATTCTGCTGCAGCATCCCAATCTGCCACCCTCCAGCCCTACTCTCCCATTGGAGCCAGGACACTTAGTCATTGAGTATTCTGGGGTTGGGCCAGACTCTAGTTTTCCAAAGTAGTCTTTTTATTCCTTGCCAAGCTGGGGCTATCACTCAAAACAGATGAGCGTAAACAAGAAACTTCACTTTCATCACGGAAAGGCGTTGGTACAAACAGGCAAAGGAGCTGATTGTTTGGAGGTGCTTGAGTGGTGCCTTTCACTATCTGCAGAAACCTTCTGGGTTTGGAGCTAAGTAAGAGTCTGCACTGTCAAATTAAACTTCAGTTGCAGTTGTTTACTGCTTGTCTCCGGAAGGGAAGTGCAGATCAAGGACAAGGCGCCACGTTGGCTCCAGGAGTTTGGTCTGCAGCTCTGGGGAGGGAGAAGAGAGGAAGAGATGAGTTACCCTTTAAAAAGTCTTTCAAAGTCCTCTGCTGTGGATTAAGTGCACCTTAAAGAGCATCCTCATTATTCACAACATCTTATTTCTGGGCTTTGCTAGCAATGAACATTTATACATGCAAACAATATGGCTGAGGACCTAAAAGCTGAATTGGAAGAATGCTTTACTTAGTGGTGTTGCTCCTGGTCACAAAGCCCACAGAGCAAGCAGGATTCTCCAGCAGTGGTCTTCGTTTTGGGTGAATTTGAACCTGGAACACTATTTGGAGCTTGGAAGGATGAGAGATGGAGAAAATCAAATGTCGCCAGGCCTATGAAAATTCACAGAGTAGAAGCTGGGAACTGTGTGCTGCTGGAAAGCTTCTGCCTTTGGTGCATTTAAAGAGGACCATGCAGGAATCATCATCCACAGGAGTGTCAGGAGAGCACCAGAGCCTGGCTGAAGGTCCAGGCTGCTGCTGTGCTAACAGGCTGCTGCTGGGCAGGATTTTTCCAAGACCACTGGCAAGAACCTCTCACCTGCTGTTCTGGTCTGATGGTTTTGTGCCACCATCTGGTCAGAATTTTTTTCCTAATTTGCTCATTATGAGCTCTTCACCTGGAAAGGAGCAGGTTTGCCTGGCAGCTCCTGCTCAAAGCAGCTAGAATAAATAAATATTTCCCATGCTGGACATGGCCTGTTTCCTCCCATTGGGAAAGTCACTTTAAAAGCCAGCTGGGTTCGTGCAGAGCAGCACATGGATGTCAGAATCCTGTCTGTGCTGCTGACTCTTGGGGCCCTTTCCAAGATTCCTTTAAGCTTCCAGAGCTCCTGGCTGGGTTGCAGTCAGGTAGGCACCAGTTTGCTCGTGGAGCAGCTCTGTTGCTTTTACTTTGGGGTGAAACAGGAGGTGGCCTGTGCTCTGCTGGCGAGGCAGTGGCAGGTCCAGGGTCTGAGCAGTAGGAGCTCTCCCTGGGGGCATGTTTAGTTCAGACCTGTTCTTCCCTGTCCTGGCAGCAGGTAGGGGTTGTTTGCTTTCTGGCTTGGGTTTGTCCCACTGTGGTTGGGTGTAGTCACACATGAGGTCACAGAGTGGTTTGGGCTGGAAGGGACCTTAAGGATCATCCAGTCCCAAGCCCTTGTCATGGGCTGGGACACCTTCCACTCAACCAGGTCGCTGCAAGACCCATCCAACCTGGCCTTGAACACTTCCAGGGCATTCACAATTTTCTCTCACTCCATGCTCTTCCCCAGCTCTCTTGGAGCCTGTTAGGGTGCATCCCTGGGTCATGTTGAGCTCCTGGGACAGGGTTGCATCAGCCTGCCAGGATCTGGCCAGGAGATGGTGCTGAAAGGCAGCCTGCTGTGCCAGCAGGGTGCCCTGGTGGCCAGTTCAGCCCCTTCAGCACTGGGATGGCACATGAGGGCATCCAGTGTCTGTCATCCTTGGCATTGGTGCAGACCAACATGTGCGAGTCTGCAGCAAGGCTCTGGATCCTGCACCAAAACCTCATCCCTGCACATGGCTGGTGGCTTTCCAGAACAGCTCGGGGAGAGTCTGCCGGGGTTACAAACCAGCTCTAAGTGGAGGCTTTGGGGGATTTAAATGAGCACAATCGCTGCTGCACTTCCTGAAGTTAAACTGAGTTCATACAGTGCTGCCTGAGGACTCTTTAGTTCCGAATATGCCGTAGACCCTGAGGTCAGAAATGCAGATCTGAGGTGCCTGAGAGGGTGGCAGAGATTTGGGCGTTTGTTCTTTTCAGCTCTGTCCTAATAGGGCCGGCAGCTAAAAAGTGAATGACGGTGCAAATTCCACTAGCAATAGCAAGTCTGAGATGGGATGAACAGGAATAACGGTCTCAGCTCTTTTCCCCCTCCAGGCTGTCTGCAGCCCTTGCACTGTTGGTCAGTGCTGGAAAGCTGTCAGCAGCCTGAAATACTAAAAATTAAAGGGGTTTGGGTGGGGTTTTTTTGAGGGAGTTAAAAAACCCAAAGGGGATTATTACATTTTGACTCACGCTGCACAGTGAAGGTGTTGCCTCTGTCAATTCTTTGCTCAACCCGTGGCATAGAGGCTGTGGGGTTTATGCTGGGACCAAAGCATTGCTTTGCAGAGCACCGCATTGTGCTGTTCTTCATTAGGCCTCTGCTGCCCGGGGGAAGAGCAGGGGAAGTGGAGCTGAGGAAGAGGAACACCCCTACGAGCTGTTGCTTACAGCAGAAACTAAAAAGCCAGTTGCAGTGGACAGGAAAACAAAAGGTGAGTGACCATCCAAAAAGCAGAGCTGTTTGCTTACATATGCTTCAGGAAAACGTGGGGGGCAGAGGGCAAGTGGAACAATGAAAGTTCTGCTGGGTGGGGGCTGGAGGGTGATTGTTGTGTTTCCTGGTAATCTCTCTGTAAAGGAGAGCTCTGAGCGTTCCTGTACAGAGTGTACGCGGAGGAAGGGCAGCTCCACTGTGGGACAGTTCAGAGATTGCAAGGATCTGCTCTGTGACCTCAGAAATGCCCAAATCTCATGCCTGGCCAAGCAAAGGCAGAGGGTGAGAGGCTGGAGGCTGTGCCTCTGCCAGGGAGGATGAGCAACACGAGTGTTCCAGTGAGCCGTGTGCTCCATCCAGCTGGCGCTGCAGGTTTCTGCTATCCTGCTGTAAAATCAACATCCTGCTCTGTGTTAGAGCTAATTTGGGATGGAAACTAACAGAGGAGGAAAACAAAAATGTGTAGAGCAAGAACTAAAACTGTCTGAGACCACAGGGGTAAACAGGTTGATACTGAGGCCGTTTCTCCCCCCGCCAGAAGGACCTTCGAGCTTTACAAAGCATCTGGGAACACCTTGTCTCTCTCTTGTGTTTGGCTGTTGTTGGCTTTTTGGCTTTCCTTCAACAATAACAACAAAAGATTTGTTTAGAGAGAGATTTCTGCTTTATTCAGGAGTTCTGAGCAGGAATTTGGGTGGATTTAATTTGGATTCTCACACTGGAGCCCCTCTCCCTCTGAGGATGGACAGGGCTACCGAGGACTTGAGGTGATGCCTCGTTGACTATTTTGTGAGATCTGCAGCTTTTTCCCCCTCCTTGCAGCATGATAGCTGTCATTGCTCAGGTCCTGCTGCTCTCCTGGATGCTCCAGGGTGACACAAAAGGTCATTGTGTTCCCACCAGCACTTGCCAAAGCCCCTCACTGCCAGAGGCAAATTTTGGGAGCTTTTCAAGTTGGTGCTTTGCAGCCTGGGCCAGGAACAGTCCTTGGGCAGCAGCCACTGAGCCAGGGCTTTCAGGCTTTCATCAGTTGGTTGGTTTATTGCTGGTTATTCTGGCACGAGCTATTCCAACTGCTCCACTCCTTCCCCTGGCTGCTGTGTTCAGGCTTGATTGGTAAGAGTGAAGAGGTGTTTTATCTATGTGTCAGCCTAAAATAAAATCTCAGAGTAACACAGCTGCCTGTTCTTGATGTAGATCTCTTCCTCTGAACACCTGAAGACATGAGAAGTTGCAGGAAGATCTTTATTGATCCTTTTATGGATCCAGAGCAGAGTCCCATCTTTTAATGTACAGTTGGAAAGATCAAAGCTGTGACTTCACGGTTTGCGCTCTATGGAAAGTGTTGGTAACAAGCTTGGAGCCTTTCCCACTGTTACAGTGGAAGAAGTCCAAGGATGCAGTTGAGTTTTTCCTCATCTTCCCTGACTTTCCCATTCTTTAAATGGAGTCAGCACTGTGGCTGATGTGGGGGTAGAAGATTAAATTTAAGGAGTGGCAGAATTAAACAAGAGTTGAGGGAGAGACTGAAGCCTTACTTTGGGGTGTTGGAGAATTTTCCCACCTCTGGGTCAGAAGGATCCTGGAGCATCAAAGGCAGCAGCTTAATCCCAAGACACAGAATAGGCTGATGCCTGGCTTTGAACTACTTCTTGGCTCTCAGTCTGAGGGTCTGGCCTTCTGGATGAGTTCTGGAGCAGCCTTTGGTCAGGAGAGGAGGGCTTGGGTTCTTGTGGCTGTTGAAAGGGCGTTTCAGGGCAGCGGAAAGGCTGAATTTCAGGCACGCGGGTTTAATGGTGCCTTTCATCTGTGATAGCTGCCTTTGTTCCTCTGGCTGCCAGTTGTCCTGTGTCCAGCCAGCAGATGAATGTGGCATTATCCACTGGCTTTGGTGGCCTTTGTGTGTGTTAGAGCAGCTCGCTGTCACATGCTGGAGCACTGGGAGAAGTTGGCCTCATGTTTTGGGCAGAGTATCAGAAGTGGTTTAAGCCAAATGCTCTCCCATCCACTTTGGTGTGCAGTCACATGCGTGAAGTCAGGGCACTCAGGCCCTGTAACAGGGTGTGAAAACAAGGCAGAAGAGGAGGAATGTGTGTGGAGTGACCAGGAGGAGGCTTCTCAGTTCCTGCTGCCTCCAGGGAGACCTAATGGAGGGTGGAAAGACATGAGTTCTGCTCTGTTTGGCTTCTCAGAAGTCGCACCCAGGTGTTGTCAGCAGTGACCAGCTGCAGGTAGGACTGACTTGGTGCCTTCTGGTAATTATTATAAACTGATACTTGAGGTTGTTCCGTGCTGCTTCCATAGGAGGCCCAGCTTGAAGTCCCCACTTTGCCCTTTCTCCTGTTAGAGATTTTCTTTGTGGTTATACTGGTTCAACCAGCACAATGTGACTGTGCTGCAAACCAGAGAGCTGGAACGAGCCAGCAATGAAGTCAGAACATGCTGCAGAGAGAATGAAAGAAACTTTTCTGAGAGCCAGAATATGGCTGCTAAAACAGCCGGGTGGACATCGCTGTGGGGGTTCTGTGGGGACACTTCGTTATTGCAGGCAAAGGTCTGGGGACAGCTCTTGGTTTGCTGTGGGATCAAGGACAGTACAAACTCACAGCCTGCATGTCCTCATGTGGTGTTATCATGGACAGAGGACAGACCTCTGTCCCATATCCCAGGCCCAGGCCTGTGTTTCTGCTGTCATGGTGTTGTGCAGAGTCACATTAATGATCTCTCTAAGCAGAGCAGCATCTCATTGCCCTTTCTGAAGAGGGGAGTACAAAAGAGCACAAATTCAAGTGGATAAACTCTGCCTGGAATGACTGAGCTTGGTGAGGTTAACACAGGAGTGTGCCACCCTCAGCTGGGTTCCACACGAGGTAGCTGGCTGTGGAATGGGCCTGTATTTCAGTTCTGTTGTAGGTGAAGGATATTTTTGCACCCCTCAAGGTCAGCTTCTTCCTCTGGCCTTGTGTTTCACAGGAGGGAGATTTGCCTGATCTTCACTTGACAAATTCTGGCATGATGTAACATGGGCAGCCTTTTCCACGTGCACATCAGAGGCTGCTGTATTCCCTCAATGATTTTAAGGCTGGGGAGCTTGAGCAGGCAGCAGCTGCAGGGACGGCTTCATTCTCCTAATCCAGGGTCATGAGACAAATCCTGCTGCTGATATATAGGAGAAAAAATCCAGTGGAGGCAGGGTGGTTACAGCTTAGCCTGGAGTGTTTAGGGAAGTGCTTCGTATCTGGAGTCCTCAGGCTGCTGGCAGGGAGGCTCTTATTGGAATCCTGCCTGGGATGCAGACAGTCTGTACCCAGGAAGGGCTCCTGATCCCAGGAAGGGTTGGTAGCAGCCTCTCCTGTGGGTGAGACCTTCAGGCTGTGGCTGAAAAAGGCAGACTCTGTCAAATGACCTGTGCTGGGGTGTAAAATCAGTGAAGGGTGCTGGGCAGAGATCCCTGTGCTAATGACCCTTTCTGAGTGTAACTCAGGTGTAACTGGAGGAGGATGATTCCTTCAGGTTCCCTAAAAAGAGAGGCCTGGAGAGCCCTGCATGTTCTGCTGTGTGCACCTCAGTGACAAAAAGACTGAGGTGACTTTCTACATTAGTTTTTCTGTCTGCCGCTTTCAGGGCAGGCTCTGAAATGTCTCCTTCAAGATGTTTCTCACAACTTCTGAGCAAGTGCTGTTGCCCTCGCTCCATCCCTTCCTTCCCTGGCAGCTGCCCTGTGTTTCAGAGTCCCTCTTCAGCTCGCAGATGAGTGGGTGGCTGGGATTCCTGTCCAACAGGAGCCCTTTTGTGAGGTGCTGGAGTTGGATTTGGAGCACTTTGTTCTGGCTGGACTCAAGTGTTACAGCACGTGGCACAAACTTTGGCCAGCCGCCTCTCTGCCTTCAGCAGAGATGTCAGTAAAGGTTCAGCTGGGGCATGGAAGAAATGGTTTCCAAGGAAGGGAAGAGGTTGGGAAGAAAAACTACCAAAGTTTTTCTTTCCCCACAGGTTTATGTGACTGTCCCATCACTGCTGTCTTGCTCTGTGGCTTTGCAATACTACCAGTCTGTCCTGTGAATGCAGCACATCTGATCTCCTCTGAAGTTTGTCCTCTGAGGTTTCTCTCCAGCATTGGAGCTTCAGAGCTTTATGCAAAGTAACTGGGTTTAGTCTGGCCTCGTAATCTGGGGTGCTGCTGCTGGTCCCTCTCAGCCAGCACTGGGACCTGCCTCCCCCTTGGCAGCTCCAGTCACAGAGCTGGTGGTTTATGTGCCTGTGCAAGAGAGTCAACAACTACTTCACTGTCCTGGAATCTCTAACTCATAGGATCCAGGATGAGATAATCCCTCACATCACTTGATCCCAGTGAGGGCTGTGGCTGCTCCTGGCCTTCCGTGCCTCCAGGAGGGACTCACCATGCTCATCAGGCACGGGGTACCTGGAACCCCTACACAAAGGCAAATTACTTAATTCAGCCCTTTCCTGCCCATTTCTGGTGTGAGGACAGACCACAAAGCCCAATGGGTATTGGTGTTTGAAAATCCACAGGTCAGGCTTGGTGCTGGAAAGGTGCTGGGAGCTGAGTTGAACTCTCTGCTGCTGCTAATAGGCTGCTTTTAGTTAGAGTAGAACTCATTATTTTCCTCACGGAAAAGAGGGTTCCTTTGCCTTGGCTTCCCAGAGCTGCTGTCTGCAAAGCAAGTGATTTCCTCTTCACATCCAAACATCCTCCCTGCACTTCAGAGCCTCATTATCGGAGCCTTTCACTGTATTGTTCCCTTGCAGCATCAATTTTTAGTCCTCAGACTGGAGAGTTTCTTCAGCACTAAATGGAAGCAGTTAAAATTCACAAGCAATGCTGGGAGGATGAAGGAATCCTAGGAAACCAAAGTTAGACTTGTTGGCTTGACAAAGTTTTGCTTTTGCAGTTGAAATTCTCATTCAGCTGTGACGAAGGTGAGTGTGTGTGTGAGTGTGTGTGCGTGTGTGTGCTCAGCACTTGGGATCAGTCAATTCTTCATGGTTTATGCAGGACCCTGGTACCTGATATTAAGGTTGCTGGGGCAGGAGTAGCTGGGAGCCAGTGTCACGTTTCTGGGGCAGGCAGTGCTTCACCAGGTCTGACCACTCTGTGCTCAGTTCATTGCAAAAGAGACTTTTTTGCTCAAGTTTTTTTTCTTGCATAAACTGTTTACTTCTCTCCCCTGAGCAGGGAGGAGAGGTTAAACTCGGAAGCCACTAGGGAGGGAAGCAGTGGGTTTTTTTGGGAGCGGATTTTGGAACTCGCAGGTCGATTACAGTCCAGGCGTTTTCCCACCCTGCAGCCCGTGCCAAGAGCCGGGCGCGCGGCTCTAAATAACGCTCTGGCCTTTATGGAAACGGATCAGATGTTCCAGGAGCCTCCGTCTCTGCTGCTCCCACCTCACTTGCTCTCTCTGCAGGATATAGTTAGCACTTCTCTTGGCCTTATATAGCAAGGCCTGATAGTTAGTGTTAACAGGAATAAAAAACACGGAGAGCTGCCAGATTGCGTAAATCGGGCCAGTGTTTGGAATTTCATAAATGCCATGACTTTGGGTACAAGTTGAGCACGCGGAACAATACGGAACTGTTCTCTCTTTATCTCTCCCTCCCTTGCTTAGGGAGGGCAGGGAGAGAGCTGGAATTTTGCTGCTGCTTCTTCCATGTTTTTAATTTCCCCCTCCTCTCTATTTTCATCCCCTTGAAGACCACAGGCGGAGCAGCGGCGGCCGCAGCCAGGACTCTGCTGAGAGCCAGGACATCCAGGTGCCAGAGCAGTTTTCAGGGTTGCTCCACGGCTCTTCTCCAATCTGTGAGATAAGCGAGGACCCTTTCAGGCTCGTTTCCTCCACGGAGAAGGAGGACACAGAAGCCACGAGCCGCCCCAGTGCTATGCAGCTGGAGGATGCTGAGTTACCCTCGTCAGGACCAGCACGGAGCAGCTCCCCGGACCCCACGCAGACAGTAGTGTACGCCACGGTGCAGCACGTCAGCCGGGCGGATCCCGCAGCCGTAGTCACGCCCCACGTGCCGCAGCACCCCGGCGGTGCTGAGCCAGAGGGGGACAGAGCTGTGGGCAGAGCCCACCCGGGCAGCAAGCCCAAAGCCGAGCTCAAACTCAGCCGCAGCTTGTCCAAGTCGGACTCTGACCTGCTGACCTGCTCCCCGACGGAGGACGATGCCATGGGGAGCCGGAGCGAATCGCTCTCCAACTGCAGCACCGGGAAGAAGCGGCTGGAGAAGTCCCCATCCTTCGCCTCGGAGTGGGATGAGGTAAGGCTGAGCTTGCTAAAGAGCCTCTGTGGCAGGAATGACTGTGCAGCAGAAGCTCCCCTCTGCCATGCTGCCTTCAGGGGTCCTGGGTGGGTTCCGCTGCTTCGCTAACTCTCACAAGGCATTAACAGGCACACGCTCACTTGGGAGTCTGCAAGGTGTTAAATGCCAAAAGATAAAGTTTATTGGAGTGGGGGAATAGCAGAATTGCAACCAGTTCCAAAGTTTTTTGCTCAAATACAGCTCTTGGTTTCTTTCAGGCAAGCCAGATATGTTTTCACATCCCCAAAATGAGAAAGACTTGATAACAATGCCTCTCACCAACCTTTCTCCTGATTTCCTCCTTCCAGTTCTTCCCTGTTGACTATCCCAATGTCTTGGAAGCGTTGTGTTGCTGGGTCCCTGCTGCTGGGGAGTGTGAGCCGTGCCCCGGGGTTCACGGGGATGGAAGGAAGACAGTAATTAGGCTGGTTTGTGTATTTGATAGCTCCCGCTCTCCTCCTCACACACTTATTTCAGCGGCTGGTTAGCAGTCACTTTATTATCATATCGGACGCCCACGGACAGTTAAATATTTCATGCTCAGAAAGTTGGCCCTGGAGAGCCACTGGGGCAAGATTAAGTGTCCCTCTGAAATTCAGCACCGCAGCATTACTGAAACATTCTTTGGGGATGATTCTGTGCTGGGAGAGCCGGGTCTGCAGAAGAGATAAGCTCGGATGAACCACTCTTTGTACTCTGAAAGGAACCAAAGCCCCTGGCGTGGTGCTGGGGGTGTGGAGCAGCGTGTGCCGGGCGTGGAAACCCGGGGGAGGGTTGTGCCCCTGCACTGGCTGACGCTCAGCTGCCTCTCCAGCCCTGACTCAGAGAGAAAATTATCATCTGGGGAAGAGGGAGGTATTTAGAGATGCTAAGAGCAACGTGAGAATCCATCCCTCAGTCCGTTCTCTGCCTCCCCCTCACTCCCTGCTGGGTCTCAGGGTTGCCAAATAGATACTTTCCTCTGCAGCTGCTTGGGCTGGAGAGGCTTCACTGTTAATTGCCCAGGTCAGTTGTACCATGGCTTAGGGAAAGGCTCTGCAGCGGAAGGTTCTTTGGAAGGGCTGGATAATTCCCTGTGCTTTTATCTGAGCTGTTTGCAGCAGACACTGAAAGGGCAGAAGCCTTTGGCACGACTGCATTGGTTGCAGAGGTCAAGTGCTGGGCTGCCTGCGCTGCCTCTGCTTCCTCTGCTCAGATGAACCCTCGGAGCTGCTTCCTCCTGCCTGTAAACAAATCCCTCATTTCCCCTGAGGCAGCCGGACAAGCCCCGGGAGAGGAATCTGCTTTTCCTTCCTCTCATGTTTAGGTGAGGAAATCAGAGAAAGAATGTGAAAAATTCACGTCGGTCTGCAGCGGGGCAGGTCTCACTTTTAAAAAAGTCTGGCTGGTCATAATAGCAACAGTGAGATTTAAACATGAATGTGATTCTGTGGTTGTGTATTGAATTAGTTCCCTGGATGGGATGATGCAGCTGCTCAGAATTGGATGCAACTTGCAGCCTCTGCATTTACCAGGGCAGTATAAACCTTGTTGAGCCGCCCCTGTTAGCAGTGGTTTGGCTTTCCCCTCTGTGCTGAGGGGAAACAATGGCAGATTTATATTATTCTATTAATTTTAATGGCCTTTATGCAAGTGACTAAGGAGGGAAGTGATCCATGGGCAGCTCTCTGTGGCTCCCAGCTCTACCCAAGCTGAGGACTCTGCCTGCTGGCCTGGCCAGCAGTAGGTGTGTCTGTGCAGGGCACAGGGACTTGGGGAGGGGTCTGTGGTGTCCCTGGACAGATGAGATCTGCAGCAGAGCCTGAACTGACCCTGCTCTGGGCTGTGGTGGCTGACTGGGGACAGCAGAAAATCTGCTGCTTGTAAGCAAAGGGTCATGTCCTTGCCCTGGCCGAGCACTGCCAATGCCCTTTGTTGGAAGTGGAAGGTGATGCTGGCTTTGCCAAAAGGGTGGGATGGGGAAGGAATGATTCACTTGGCAAAACTCATCCCTGTTGCCAGTTGCAGCTCCCCTGCTCCAAGGACTTGGCCCAGAGTGTTGCTTTGTGCTCTGTGCTGTCCAGGAGCCCGTTCAGCCCGTGTCCCATCTGCTCCTGACCCCTGCTCCTTGCTGGGAGTGGGAATGCACACATTGTGCCTCTGCAGCTACTGTCAGGTGGGACTTCTGTGTGAGCAAGGCAGAGAAACTCTTACATCGAACGTCCACATATGGCCTGGGGAGGTGAGGACTGAGAATGCTCAGTCCTGCTCAGTGGGAGCAGGGTGGGGGCAAGGAGGCATGTCAGGGGGTAGAGCTCTCAGCAGAAATATTTGGATGCTTCCAAACCTGTCTGAGGGCTGCAGTGGTGGATTTGGTTTTCATCGTTGGCTCATGAATATTGAGCAGACAGGGATGAGTGGGGCAGCAGCAGCTCACAGGGGGTTTGGTACAGAACAACCTGTATTTGCACCTCTGAGGGAGGGGCTCAGGCCCCCAGCCCCACTGCCAGTCCCCTCTTCAGGGCAGATTAATCTGCTTCTGCTCTGCCTTCCTGCTCTGCCTTCCTGCTCTGTAGAGCAGCTCCAGACCTGCCCTCCAGCCTGGGTTCATGCTCCAGGCTCCGAGCAGGGATGTCTGCAGTCAAGGCCTGGGGCTGCTTTCCTGCCTTTTAGGTGCTGGTAAGAAAAACGATCTGTTAAATGATCAGGGCAAAGAGCAAGGAAGGCTGCTGGGAATTAGCCTCAGACCTGGCTCCTGACATCCCTTAACGTCCCCTGACATCCTCCACTTCCAACTGCCTGCTATCAAGTCATCTGTTCCAATGCTGAGTTTGAATTCTGGTGATTCCTGTATCTATCTCACAAAATGAGGTTGTAGTTCTGTGTTTTGGCTTAAGTCTTTATAGGAAGAGATTAAATGTCCTCAAAAAAAAAATATATAGGGAACTGAATAAAACACGCATGTTACTTTAGGTTTTTTTTTAGAAAAAAAAGGAGGTGCACAGTCCACCACTTTTTCTTTTTTTTTTTTTTTCCAAGTGAATTAGTAGAAGAACTAATGAATATTCTGTAGCTAATTATGGCACTGGACATTCATCTCCGATGACTAACTGTGGTGATGCTCCATGTCTCCTGCAAAAGGAATGCTTTGCATCTGCAGTAACCTTGGATGTGGTGTTTCACCAGTTCCTGACCCGTTTTGGGGCTGTTGATGTCCCCTAAGGATGGATGCCAGGAGCAGATGGCACATCTGTGGTGCCTTCCACCTCAGGCTTGGAGCAGGGAAGCAACTTGATGGAGGTTGTGGCTGCTGTGGGTGGGTGCCTTTAAACCTTGTCTGGACTGTTGGGTGCTGCAGTACCCTGTGGAATCAGTGTCTTAATTACAGGCTTACTGTGGAGGATTAACAACATTTGCATCGAAATGTGAAACTTTCTGGAAAGCTTTTGATGCAAAACCTGCCACTGCCTTAAAACACCCAGGAGTTGAAATTCAGAGCTGCCAGCCAGCACCGTTGAAAGAAAATGCAAATATTCCCCTTGTTACTCAGGAAGAGCTGCTGGTTTTGTGCCTGGTGAAATTGCATGGTGTAAAAGCTCAGGGTCAGCTTCTGCCTCCCAAAATGTTTCGTTTATTCTCTTGGTTCAGGTGTTCAGATCTCAGCTTGCCCTGGGTTTGGCTGGTGGGACCAGGCAGGGTGGCTTGAATTGTCCCTGGGTGTCCCCTGTCTCAAGCTGACCCTCGCCCTCAGCTCACATTCCAGTTTCCCCTTTGCCTGAAATAGCTGTGATTCATTTTTGTCTAGGGCAGAAGCAGCAGTGGGGTCAGTATTCTTGGTCTTGATTTCTGCTAAACAAGAAGTATGGACATCAGGGTCTTAATCTGCTTAATTATTGGGCTGATTATTCTATTGTCTCCAGATCCCAATGTTTCCTCCTGTTTTTCCTGTGCTAAGGTCAGGAATTCTTACATCACCCCTCATGTCCAATCTCTTCCCCTTGCCCCCAGTGGTGAGATTTCCTCCAGCCTGATGAACTTTTTGAAGTGAAAGCTTTTGTGTTTCCACCATTTTTAAATCTGCTGCGAAGGCCCAGCCTGTTGAAATTGTGAGCCAATGTGGAACGAAGCCAATCCAAGGCAGTGTAAGACAATTTACTGGTTTTACAGGAAAATCAGTGTGCTGAAAGGCAAATGTAAAGACCAGGCGTGCTTTGTTCCAGCAGCAAGGCTTGGACACAACAGGGGTGATATTTGCCAGCACAGCGGCTCCGTCCACCTCTGTGTGTGTTTCTGGGAGCTTCTCAAGTGTGTGAACTCAATATTTGTGAATCAGAAGCTTTTTTGATTCTTGTGTGAATGATTCGTGCTCTGACGGATGTTTTGGTTATGTAACAGCCTTGTGATCATTGGCGTTTTGGGGACATTTTTGTTTTTCAGGAACAGAAATGTCCGGCCGCAGTGTCCTTACTAAATCCAGTCCTTCATTATGTTCTTTTCCGCTTTACGTCGCATCTTCCAGCACTTCTGAAGCTTTTATTTGAAAAAAAGTCTTTAAATCTCTCTCTCCAGCCTGGAGCAACTTCACTGCTCTGTCCCACAGACTGCAGCCAGCCTTGCTTGAGGGCCTTATGTTGCTTTGGGGTTTGTGTTAGGATGCAAGAATATGGAAAGACTGAATTGATTCAGTGCTTTCGGGGGGTTTGCCTTTTTTGTCGTGACTCAGAGTAGCCTTGTCCAGTTGTTTCCCTGCTGTGGGCAGATGTGCTGCTGCATTTGGCCATTCTGTTTATCGTGTCAGTGTTGGATTTTAATGTTTGTCAAAACAACATTGATCTTTGGAGGGCTGATCTGCAGATCCATCACACACTGTTGTGAAATTCAAGTTTATACCATAAGTTCCTTTTGGTACGTGTTTGGATTTGTAACTTTGGGATTTGTACAAAAACACAGGCTGGAGAGTGGCGTGAAGCAACAGGCCCTGGTCCCCATCCAAATGAATTTCTCAGAGACCATATTAAGCCAGAAAATGTGTTTGCTCGCCTTTATCACTGGCGAGCAGTTGCAGAACGATTTGAAATAAATTCAGCAAGTCTCCATGCTCTGTGGAAGGCTGCTGGGGGACAATGGAGCACGGCAACTCTGGATTCGAGTGCTCAAATGTGCCGTGAACAACTGGCTGGTGCAGTTTAGCTTTGAATTAATAAATGGAGCATTATGTTTTCCAGGCCTCTGGTGTTTGTTATGCTGACTTCATACAGGCTGGTGTCTTTTGGAGGCACGGAATATATTGAGCAGTGAAATATGAGCCGTGTGCTCCATGGGATGGCAATGGGAGAACAGGAGCTGAAGCATCATAAACTGAACCAGAAGTGGTTTATGGGCTGTCACCAACCTAGAACTGAGATTCATGGCCCAAATCCAAATTTTTCAGGCCTGTACCTGTATTAAGGAGTCAGCAGGTATCATCCCAGATCCCACTCTTGCTCCATCCCTTTCAGACATGCTGATGGATGCTGCAATCCTGCCGTTCTTCTTCTCCAGGATATATCCCAGCTGAGTCTGAGCAGCCTCCTTTCCTCCTTCAGGGATGCAGTATCAGTCAGCAATGTGGGGTTTGCTGTGGTATTGGTCCAGAATGGAAGTGTCAGTGATTCTGTGCTGCCCCAACATCATCTGTAAACCTCCCGTGCCCATGGTTCTCCCCTGGAGCTCAGAGCTGACCTGCTGGTCTCTGATGGGGCTGCTCACATCATCACTGGGGGGTTTGTTGTGCTCAGGGGCTGCTGACATCATCACTGGGAGATTTGATGTGCTCAAAGGGGTTTGAAACTGTAGAAGCAGCTTGTTTGGTTTTTTTTAATATATTCAGAAACCAAATCTGCCCCATTCCCCAGCTGTTAAAGCTTGGAAATAATGAAGTCTTAACTCCTGACACTCTCCTGGAATTGCAGAAATTTAAAAGAGTGATAACCTTTCCACCCAACTTTGTAAGTAGCTTTCGAGACTGAGCTCTGCTGCTGGAGCAGCTCTTGTCTGCTGAGCCTGAGCCCCGGGCAGGTTTGTACAATAGGTTATGAACCCTCAGTAATAAGGATTTATAATGGGAATCCTGCTATATTCTTAATTATACTCCTGCTGCAGGGTGTCATTATAGTGCACTAATGCCCTCCATATGGCAGATAGCGTGTGCTTGGTTCTGTGTGGTTTTATTTAATTACAGACCTTTATTTGAGTAACTTTGCTGCTCAGAGTCTTGAGGCCTGTGCAGGTGCACTGCAGGTCCTCTTCCTGGTGCTCAGGAATCACTGGTGATTTTTAAGCTGCCAGTTTGGGAAGGGATCACACAGGAAGCAGAAGACATTGACCCACAACCTGGCGCAGGTTGTCCAGAGAAGCTGTGGCTGCCCCATCCCTGGAATTGTCCAAGGCCAGGCTGGACCGGGCTTGGAGCAACCTGGGATAGTGGAAGGTGCCTCTGCCCATGGCAGTGAGTGGAGCTGGATGAGCTTTAAGGTCCTTTCCAACCCGAACTGTTTGAGAATTCTTTGATTTTAGTTCTCTCTGGGTGACCTTGCTGTGTCCTTGGCAGTCTCTGATGCTGCGTGCAGAGACTGAGAACAAACTTCTGCATTTGCATTGACGGTGACTGTACAGTGAGGTTTTATGAAGCCCCTTTCAGAAAGCTCCAGGAGCATCAAGATGCCTCCAAGGGTGTCACCCTGACAGAGTGATGGTCAATCTGATGCTGTCCAAAGGAGGCTCCTTCCCTGTGTGTGGGCAGAGAGCCCCTTTGTGTGAAGCTCTTTATTCTGGGGACTAAAGCACTGGGGCTGGTCTAATGGCCCTCAATGGATTTATTGGCTTCAAACTTCAGCAGTGGCTTGGGGAGGGAAAGGTGGAGAGATCAGAATGGACACCATGGCTTGGCTTCCATCAGGGCAGGGTGTGGAACAGGGCTGGCTGTGGAGCAGAGCCTCTGTGGGACACTGTGTGCCCTCGGGGACAGGGGTGTCACTGTAGGGTCACTGCCCCCTACACAGGTGTGTGACCTGTCCATCTCTGGGTCCCTGCTGCTCCTGCAGGCTGAGATCAGAGAAGAGGAGCCATCCTGCATCCTGTCTGTGTAAGAAGCCATTGGCTGCTCCTGCCACGAGCACTAGGAGGTGGGGAATTACTGTGCAGGACTCTGGTGTGGAAACTCTCCTGTCCTGCAGCAGGACAGACCTCAGCATGCCATGAGGCTGGCTTGGCCTTGCTGGATGTCTGCAAACAAATGGTTCTTCCTCTGTTAGCAGAACTCTGCTCAGGATAGTTTGTTTTGAGTCAGGTTCTGTTTTGGAGTCCCTGGCCAGTTGCTATGTTCCCATGGCCGCCTGCCTGGAACAGCTCGCCGGGCCCCGGCCGGACTCTCTGCCGCACCCAGCTCCTTTTTTTGGGGCATTTGTATCTTTCACCAAATGTAGGCAAACGTGAAAATACATCCAGGAGCTCCAATGCTGGTAACTGCTCCACAGCTCCTTCCAGCACATTCCTGCTATGGGGTTAATGAGGGACACTCTCCCGTCCTTGCAGCCTTTCCTTCTCCCAGAGTACTTGAGCTGTGCGGGAGTTTTTCCTTCCCTGGTGGGGTTTGAGGACTCATTGGCTCACCCTCACTGTCCCAGCATGGAGCCAGCTGCCCCTCTCCAGCAGGGATAACAGATATGGTTGTATTCATTTAGAAGGCGGAAGCGTTTTGTGGTTTTATTTCCGTGGCTGTAAAACAAATAAACCATAAAATCCCCACCCCAAACCGACCCCACAGCACAACCAGAGATGGGCACTTGGTGCTTCAGTGGAAAAATACAGGTTAAGCCAAAACAAATCGGTACTGAGTGTTCAGGCCACAACTAAGTCTGATCTGCAGCGCTATATTTAAACATGGTATTTTTGTATTTTAATAATTAACCAGTGGGAAAGAACAGCCTAAAAAACTGTAGCGTAGGCTATTTTCAAGGTACCTTCTCTTCAGCCCCATGTCCATGCTGGAGTGCAGCTGAGGAAAGGCTGCAGAGGAAAGGGATAATCTAAAGCAATGGTTCCCTCTCCAGGCTTGTCCTTCCCCTCACTCTTCTCCTTGCAGCCTGCTAACAGTTAAATCAAGCTGCTCAGCCATAAACCCATGTTTGAGGTGGTGTGTGAGTCTGTTTGAGGTGTTTGCTTTTTGTGGAGAGCCGAGGGCAGGGCAGGATTTCCCTCTGCATTAATGGTAGTAGCTGGGACTGTGCGTAGCTGTGACCAGCACTTGGCAGAGGAGGGCTGTGAAAGGTAATCCTCTGCCACGTGATTGTTTAATTTCCATTCAGTTTTATATAGCACAAGGCAATTCCCTGCTTTTGAGGAAAAGGTCGTGGGTGTTTCTGTGCTTCAGAGGCACCTGCAAGTCCTCAAGGCAGAGTTGGGACTGCAGAGCTGGCAGTGCTGGGGGCTGAGCCTGGACAGCATCAAGTCTCTCTCAGATTAGGAGAGGACAACACGAAGGAAACAAAGGAACTTGGCCTCAGAGTTAATGCACAATTTGAATCCAGCTAGAGATTCCCAGATGAGGTACCAGAGCAGCTCCAGCTCAGAGGTGTACCTTGTCCTGATGCTGATGGACACCAACCTGCAAAGTTTAATGTCCTTAAACTTCTGGAGCTTGAACTGAGTTGACCTCAAGACCCAAATTGTGCAGCAATCGCTCAGGGTTGTGGCAGCATCCCAGAAATCCTCTGCAGCTTGGGCTTAATGCCTGTCCATGGAAGGGAGTAGAACAGCCAGTGCCAGGGCCCTTGGTGTTAGCTGGGAATGGGGCTGGTTCTGCACCATCCCTGTATTTCCCTCCAGTCCTGCATGGCCATAATGGTACTTAAGGGCTCTGTGAAATTTGAAGGTTTTGCTTGAGAGTATTTGCTGCTTTGGGGGTCAAAACCATCTGCCTTGGTGGTTCTTGTTGGAATGAATCCATCAGGCCTCAGGTGTCTTCCAGCAAAGGTCACATGAATGTCCTGGCTCTATCCGGGGGCCAAGGAGCAAAGAATGCTTTTGCCTTAGGACCGGATCCATGTGTCCACTGTCTCCAAACACCTCCTAACTGGATTTTTTTTTAGATCATCCTTCCCTCTTCTGCTGTATGTGTTGGGATTCTGATTGTTTTCCCAGGCTGATTTTCAAATCTCCGTGTAAATGGGCATTAACTGTGTTTCAAGCCCAGTAGAGGTACTCATCCTCATGGTTTTCCAGGGGCAGAGGATCTACATCCTTAATAGCTCTGTTACAGCTCACAGGACTGCCCGGTCCCTGGCGAGATTTAACGCTGCCAATGCAGTGCCCACTGCTCCCTGCAGAAGGAGGGACTTCCTGAGGATCTGCCTTGGCAGGAGCCTTTAAGGGATTGTTTTGTTTCCCCAAAACCCCTCTCTGGTGGAGCTCAGCTCCAAGTTAGCCCTGAGTGTGCGTAGCACACTGCCTCGTGCAGCATCCCCAGGAGTTCCCCCCACCAGTGGGGTCGCTGGGGACTTGTGCAGCTGCACCAAACACAGCATCACACTGGGAGCCAGGCAGGGCAGAGGCAGCCAGGGGTGAAGTCCAGGGAAACTTGGACTCCTTCCCCAAATATGTCCTTAAATGACCAGGAGAAAAAAACTTGAGTAAGAGTTGAGGTTTATTCCCCCACTCTGTGGTCAGTCACTTTGCATTCAGCAGCAGCCACTCAGAAGTGCCTCAAAGGGGTGTTTGCTTGGGAGATTTCCTTTTGGGACTCTTACTGGAGGCACTTTTTTTTTCCTTTTTCCTTTTTTCTTTTTTTTTTTTTTTTTAATTTTCTGCTCAGTTATAGACTGGTAAGCAACCAGCCCTGAGCCTCTCGGGTGTGTTGCTCTTTGGGAAACAGGGGGGGTTCAGTGCTGAGAGTATTGAAGTGTCTGAACTGACCAGATGAGCTGCAGTTTGTCAGGTCTTACCTCTTACAAACTAACCTGGGAATTGTCAGTTCTCCCTCTGCGCCACTGCACTGGAAACTGCAATTTACAAATTCTGCTTAAGAATTGCTTGAGAAGTTTCTCTTCTCATTTAAGGAAGTCTCCTTTAGGTTCACTGGGAATTGCAACCTGCATTCATTTATTCTTTTGTGTGTGTGGCAAATGCAGCCATTTCTGTGCAGCTCTTAAGTGTACTCAGACCCATTCCGGCAGAGTTTGTACCTTTTCTTCCTCATTGCCTGAGGTTTGCCTGGAGCTGTAGACTGTGAATGGCTTTCTCAGAGATGGAGTTGTCTCCTGCTCCCTCTCCCGGGTCCTTCAGGCATTTGCCCCGTGATGCTGCTATCCCAAACAATCTTTGGAAGCACCTGCTCTGGTGGGAGCATAGCTCCATGCATAGGATTGGGAAATACGGTGGTTTAAAAAAATGAATCAAGCCCAAACAAAAATGCCCAACAAAACAGAGTGTAGGGAAGCCAAGCCCCCAGTCTCCTTGGTGGGAAGGGGTGGGTGACAGCATTGCTGCAGCTTCACTGCTGGTGTAGGGGGCTGTGTGCTCCTACAGGGTGAGTGAGGAGTTTGGGGCTCCTTCCTTACCCCCAGGCTGTGCTCCAGAGGGGTGGTTTTGTTGAAGTTTTTTATTTCCAGGTACTGACAAGTTGTGGAAGCAAAGGCTCTGCAGAGCCTCAACCTCTACATATCCATTCTGAGCCATCCATTCCAACAAAGACCTACCCAGGCAAAATGTTCAGGGTACCTCTTCTGGTTCAGAGATACCTTAACATCCTCTCCTGAATTTCTTCAGCTGTCACGTGGGAGGTGAAACCCTGGGCTGCTTTTACCTTTTCCTGATGCTTTATGAATAATGCAACACGTGCTTTTTTTTATTTCCAGATTGAAAAGATCATGAGTTCCATCGGAGAAGGCATTGACTTTTCCCAGGAGCAGCACAGGATCTCAGGTAGTGTACCCAGCATGTGTCTGTCTGTCCTGGCTGTGCTCTGCACACAAACAAGGTGCTGGCTCCTGTGTGTGGATGTCTTTAACCTGCTTTGGCTCTGGGAGGGAGAGGAATGCTCTGGCACAGGAGGAGCAAACCTGGGTTCCCACATCATGCTCAATGCTGCTGCCAGCAATTTTAATTCTACGCTCCTTGAGAAGATTCCTTTAATTTTACAGAATGCAGCTGCAGGATTTTCCTCCCAGCTCTTTCCATGAGGGCAGCAGCTGTGCTGAGCAGGGCTGGATGGTGCCAGTGTGGGTGCCATGGTGGCTGTGCCCTTTGCATGTGGTTAGTCTGCCAGGTGCCTCAGGGAAGGGTGATCCTGGGCATTTCTAAGTGTACCTGCAGGTATTGATACCCACTAAACAAGGCTCTTGGAGGACACTTAAATTTAAATTCCCTTCTCTGCCTTTGAATCATGGGCAAAAGGAGAACTCAAGCTTGCTGGAGAGCTGCCACCACAAGGGATTCTGTCCTTTTAAATCCTTCACCTCCAGACTGCTGCAGCAGAACAGCTCTGACTCCGGGTGGGCAGCAGCTCCTGATGAGATGCTAATGCAGATCCGCACACGCAGCTCACATGGGCTGTGACACAGCTCACCTCATACCCATTTGCCACTCAGGTTTTTGCTTAGGTGAGGAGGAACCCACTGTTCCCAGTGGGAGTTTAGCCTGACTCAGGCTCTGTGTTCCAGGCTCAGGTGGGTTTGCAGAGGAGTTGAAGCTCTGTGTGGGTTTGTGCTCCCTGCTCTGACAGCCCTCCCTGTGCTGGTCCAGGCTGTGATGGATCAATAGCGCCAGGGAAAGGTCTGACATGGAGGGGAGAGGAAGAGCCAGTGCTCCTGCAGAGCTGTGCGGGGACCCTCAGCAAGATGGACACCCTGGAGCAGGTGGGCACAGGAGCTGCCGTGTCCTGGAGCCGGGGGTTTTCCCATGGGCTGTGCTCTGTCACGCTCAGTTTGGGATACCCCGTGTGCAGATCGCTTGCTGGGCACGTTCCCTGTTTGTCCCTCCTTTCCCTGGTGCAGGCAGAGCTCTGCCAGCCCCTTGCTGGGATCTCCCACACATTTGGCTTTTCCTCCACAGGGCTTTGTGGGACTGTTGTACTTGAGGTCATGGTGAATGTGCAGGGAACTGCAGGGAGCTCCCAAAATGCTCTCTCATCCTTTAAATGAGTGAGATTTGAGGATGTTGGGGCTTGTGACCAGCTTGGGGTCTGGAAAGGTGAAATGCCTTGTTGGCAGTCCTTGTGGGGTTATGTGTTTGGAGCTGTACTCTGTACAACTGGCTTGTGTCTGGGTAAGGGCTGGCAAGGCCTTCTTGGAGCTTGGGCAGTCAAGGAACACCACCATTTTAGGAAAACCAAACTCCACCTGCCCTTTTTCTTAGGGGAGTTTGGCTTTGGAATAGACATTTGTGTCTCTCTGCACCAAATATCCACAAGCTGGTGGGGTGCTGTTGGTCCAGCACAGCCCAGACACTGATTTCATCCTCCAGACAAATGCAAGCTTCACACTAAAGATTGTTACTGAAACAGTAACGCCTGAAAGCCCCTCCTGAACCCTGGCAGCCTCTTTCTCTCTGTGCCGTGGGACTTGAGAAGAGCCTTGCAGGAGGCACCACAGCTTTGGGAATGCACTCATCATTCCAGCTCTGCCCACTGGTTCCCTCTCCGCCAGCTGCAGGCCGCTCAAAGGGAGGATTCCCAGAATGTGGAGCATTAAGGGGAAGGATGGAGCTGAGAAATAGGAATTTGTTTCAGTGAGAAGTCGTGATCAGGATCTTGCCAGGGGGCACAAGTACTGCTATTCTTCTGTTCTTGTATCGTACTTGTAGCACACAAATATCAGATGTATTTGGGGCATCCTAGTTTTCAGCCTGGGATGTTTTAGGCATCTGTTCTCTTTTTAAAGGAAACCCCTCCATTCCCTCCCTCCAAATACTTCCCTCTCCTCATTTTGTCATGACTTGAAAGGGTTTTGTAAACAGAGGACCTGCACTTGGTGTCACTGTAGGTTTCCCTTTTAAAAGCTGAAATGTATTTACAGGTGCATGCAAGCCTGAATAGAGTAAGTAATTTTAAAAATTAAATTCAGGAGCTCAGGGGGAGCTGCTGTGGTTTCATTCCCCCTGCCAATCCCCCGACAGCTCCCAGGAATGCTGTGGTAGGCAGCAGGCACTTCCTCACCTCTCTCTTGATAAATTAATTCTGAGCCAGCCACAAATCACTTGGATCTGTCGAAGCAGACCTGTGACATCATTTTTTAAAACCCCCAAGCCATGTTGTCCATCATCGAGTAAATATTGAGGAGTCAGTGATTTCCACTGGAGAGTTACGGAGCTGCTGCCTCCCTCCCGGCGGGTGGGAGCACTGGGAGGGGGGAGAGGATGAGGAGAGAAGGGAGGGACAGCGTGGAGCGTGGGGCTCGCGGCTCAGACAAAGCCGCCGCAGCCGCCGCCGGCGGAGCTCAGGGACCGGCGGGGGAAAGGATGGAGGGGAGGATGGAGAGCTGGCCAGCGGGAGCTTCTGGCACACAGTCCAGGCTTAGCTGCTGCCCCGGAGCATGGGCTGGCTCAGGGGAGGGAGGCAGAAGCCTTTTGTGATCTCGGCGTCGCCGCGTGCGCTGGAAGGACTGGCCGGCGCTCCCACGCACCGGCACAGGAGCAACCCCCGGGACCAGACAGCAGGAATTACCCCAGGAATCTGCAGATGACACCGTGAGCTCTGTGTGTGCAGCCATTGCAGCACAGTGGGGAGGGATGGCTGGAAGGTACCAAACTGCTTCAGCTGACCTGAAGGTTCAAAGGAAGCAAACGGGGGTCTCCTGATCATCCTTTTCTTTGCATCCATGCTGGAAACAGACACGCCAGGGAGCCTGAAAATCTGCCTGTCTTGCATAACAAATTTCCTGATGAAAAGGAGATCTCTGAACTTTTTTTTGGTCATACTTAAGGTCTTGAGCTTTACTAGAGGAGAGTAACAAGTCACTGGACTCATCCCAGGGGTGAGGGAAGGGAGAGCTCATCTGCCAGGGCTTCCATAGGTGTTGGGAGGAATCTCCTTTATCAGAGGCTGAAGGGGAGGTGCCAGGGCATGGCTCGGACTTGAGCTGCTGCAGGAAGAGGAGAGAGTGTGCTTGCATTTGCTTTTCTCCTTTTGCCGTGGCTCGGAAGCAGGGAACCGAAATGCCTCCTTCCTGCAGAGCTGCTCCCTGTCTGAGCGAGGGGCTCGATGCGGCGGCTGCGCTCGGCTGAAGAAAGTGAAGCAAGGGCAAATCCAGGTGCGTGCCCAACACCTGGCAGGACCAGCAGTGTTGGGTGAAAACTGTCCTGGCTGCGCTGTCACAGGTGGGGCTGGGCTCTCTGGGGGCCAGTGTGCTGGAATGCCAAGAGGTCCAGGTAGTGTGCTGGAATGCCAAGTGACCGGATCGCTGGTAGAATGACAGAGCCAGGGCTGTCGGACATGTGCCTGGGGTCCCCATAATACAGTAACGGCGAGACGAAGCCCCTGACATGGTTTGCCTCTCTCAGGACTGCTGGGGAGGAAGAGCACAAGCCCTTCCTCTCCGCTGCTGCAGTCTGTGCTTCCTTTGTCTTGCGTGTCTTCCCGCGGACAGCCACTCTGCCTGGGCTCCTGCTGCTTTCCTGAGCATCCTCCGTGTCCGAGCTGGCTCGGCTGCATGAAGCTGTTTTCTCTCAGGCTGCTCCGTGCTCCCCGCTGAGCCGGGGCGGTGTCCAGAGGTGTGTGGATGAGAGGATGAGCTGCGCTCCCTTCCCTCGCACCTGCGACTGCCTGGGAATGCCTCGGGTAGAAGTTTGCTGCTCTCCTCCCGCCCCCTTCCGCTGAGCCAAGGAGTGAATCCGCATCCCCGTGGGGTTGGGCTTCATGTGCTTGCCTGGCGAGGAACTCAGGAGCTCTGACAGCAGTGCCTGTGATCTCAGCGCCCCAGCAGCGCCTCTGAATCTTTGCCCGGGCGAGGAATTTCTTTTCTGAGTGTGAACTGTGGTACAGATCTGCACCCAGAGCCCACGGAGGCACAGCGAGCTTGTTGTCCATGCTCTGTGCACACAAGAGGAATTGTCTGCCCGCTGATTTGTTGTACTCTGAGCATAATTTTTTGAGTTTCTTTATGGTAATGACTATGATGTGGCAATGCCATCTGTCCTCCTCAGAGTGCCGCTGCTACCGCCTGAACGGTTTCTCCCTGTTCAAGCGGCTGCCGATTCCTCTCTCGTCAGGTTCGCGGATGCTGGAGCAGAGCGTCGGGGAGTGGCTGGAGTCCATCGGCCTGCAGCAGTATGAGAGCAAGCTGCTCCTGAACGGCTTCGACGATGTCCGCTTCCTGGTGAGTGCCCGGGGCTCTGAGGAATGGCTTGGCCAAAGCTTCCCCGTGTTGCCGATGCCCTGCGTGGGTTCTGCCGCCCAGCACGGTGGTGTTGGGGGGTGTAGAAGGTTGGGCAGAAGGAAGAGATGAGGCTTGTGTCGGGTCTTCACATTTAATTCAGGTGTTACTGGTTTTCTCGCTAAAATTTTGATAGGAAAATTGTATTTAATCTGCCCCCTAAATCTTGACTATCCAGTTTACTCCAGAAATGGGAACTGCAATTCACTGGTGTTTTGATGGAACCCCTGAGCTGTCTGTGCTCTGGGCTGTGAAGGAGGCAGCAGACCTCTTGTTGGAACTGTACTTGCTCAGAGCATGCAGGCAGTATGTTAATGAGCTGTACCTAATTGCACTGACACTGTTGGCTCTGAAACCTAATGATGACGACATGGTAATGCTCAGGGTTGA
Source organism: Chamaea fasciata (assembly GCF_029207755.1). NCBI lineage: Eukaryota > Metazoa > Chordata > Aves > Passeriformes > Sylviidae > Chamaea > Chamaea fasciata. The sequence continues at coordinate 3,571,641 of NW_027094110.1, forward strand.
GGGGTTTTAATAACCAGTGTCTAGAAACTTAAAGCAGCACGGTGTAAAAATCCAAGAATTCGTGTGGAATGACGGATGAACTGCAAAGAGGGGAAAATCTTGGTGCTGTAGGAGGGGTTCTCCCTGCATGGCTTACAGAAATGCTTTTGAATGTGGACTCCAAGTTTGGCAAATAACAAAAAAATTGATGTAAACCTTTGGAAAAGTCATTTTGGCTAATGCAGCATCCTGCCTTGGAACGGGAGCAGTGACATCTCTGGTGGTGGGGACAGTGCAGAGGTGACACCAGGAGGATGTGATCTGGGTGAGGGGCTTTGGAAACACTCAGTAGCCATCATTGGTGGGGAGGGTATGAGGGGCAGCTGGAGAGAGACAGGAAGCCAGGAAAGGGTATGGATGGAGGTTCAAGGGAGCACACACCTGAGCAGCATCTGTTGGGCTACTTAAAGACAGGGTGTAATTACACTTTATAAAATGACCTGGCCAGGAGGATAAATATTGTAGGATCTATCCTGCTGTGCTTCCTGGTCTCCACAGCAAGAAGCCAGGTCGTTTGCTTTCCTTTCTCCTGGCAGGGCCAACATTCGCCTCCAGAACTGGGGATTGCTGTGGTTTTCACCCCATGTCCCACCCGGCCAGTCCCAAGCCCCAGTGGACTCTTGGCCACGGATGTGTGAGGGTTCAGCATCCCTGTGTGTGCTGGGGCTGTTTTGAGATGGTACAACAAATTTAAATGAAATAACCTTTAAATGAAATAACCTCCTGGGATTCCCTGCTGATGGATGTGTGATCATTGTGGGGTTGGTGGCTGCTCTCACCCAGCAGTTGCGGATAAAACACCTTTCCCTTGCCTGGCCAGGTGTGATGAACCTCACTCAGCTCAGAACTCCAGTAGCAAAGGTTCCTATTTTTGTCCCTCTGTGTGGTGGTGTTGGGTACGTGGTAGGATTTGCTCTCTTCATGGCTGGACATTTTTCTTTCCTGTCCAGTGTTGGTGGCTGCTCCCAGTGTAGCGGTTGGTTGCTGCTGGATTCAGGGGATGGGACACTCATTTGCTCATTCCTCTCAAATTTAAAAGGTCAAATAGTTTCACCAAGATTTCCTGCAACCCCAAGCTGATTTCCATTTTGCTGCTTATCTCCGTTCTTAGGGAGTTGACCCTGCCACTCGTGCCAACCCTGGCTTTAAATCCATTCATCCCAGCCCTGAGAACTCCAAGCTGATACATCAGCCCAACAGGAAAGCTGAATTATTTAGAATCTTTCCCTCTGTGGTGTTCCTTGCCTTTAGCTTCTGGTGTTGAGGGAACAAAACCTTCAGATAGAGCACAAGTGAGGAACAAGTAGTTAATTTGCTTCTAGTGGTGTTTTTGATGTTCTTGGATGAATTATTAAAACTTCTGTGAACACTGAAGCTGGGCAGAGCAGGGGCTCAGGACACCGAGCTCTGAGTGTTGGGCTGCCCGGTCCTCTTCTTTGCACAACCATTGCCTTATTGGCTGCCCCTTCCCGTCTCTAACAGAGAATATTCCAAACTAAGAGCGTTACTTTCCTGGAATTAAACAGTTTCTATGAAAGGATTAGTCCCTCTTAGGGCCTCACTGTGTTCAGTATTTCAAGGTCCAAAGAACGCCGGGTAATGGTTTGCAAATTGCCAGGTGGGTTATGAGGTTAATTAAGTTTTAGTAGCCCGGACTAGGAAATTGGAGTCCTTTGATATGAAAATACGTGTTTTCTGTGCAGGATTTTGCATTGCATTGCTCCCTGCTCAGAGAGCTGCAGGGTGTTCTGGTGTGCCAGGATGGTCCCTTTGCTCTGGGGTCCTTAGGTGCCTTTTGGGGGCAAATCTGGAGCTTTGCAGGAGAAGAGTGTTCAGTGTTCAGAGATTGTGCAGCTACTGAGCAGGGCAGTGTCCTAAAAGAGTCCTTTAATGACTGAGGAAGATACTCAGCCTGTAGTAGATAGCAACTCAGAGGAGGGTTAAGAACAGTCTAACAAGGAGTGTGTCCCGTCACTGCAGCAGGGACCTGTGAGAGCTGGTGTGTGCAGGCACCAGGATGCTTGATGCTATCCTTCCCTGGAGAACCAGGGTTCAAAGTGCCCTGTTTGCCTCGGGTGTGGGACAGGGCTGTAACAGACACAAACTGGGCGTGCTGGGCTTGCTGGTGCTCTGGTGGCCTGTACTGCAGCCGGGTCTGGTTTCAGGAATTTTTGATTCCCTGGGTATTTTCAGCCGGCTCCTGTGTTAATCCATGCCCCATGTCACAGGAGCCTTTACCCCCAGGTAGGGAAATGATTCATGAACACACTGTGTGTAAAGGGAGTTTGAAAAGGGCTCTGTAAATATATTTGGCTTCTTAATTAGATGTTAATATAGGAAGGCAGAAACATGTGTTGTTTCCAAAAATAATAATTCCGTTATTTTCAGAACTCCAGGAACTGGGGATTAGGGGATTAGCTGTGCTCCGGCCACGTGCCGGCCGCCTCACTGGACAGGCTGCAGCTGGAGTGGGCAGCAGGGAGGGGTTGAGGGTCCTGCTCCTCTCAGGGTCTGCTGACCAACAGCTGAGAGGAGCTCAGGGGACCCACAGCTCCTGCAGGTGACGCTGAGAGTCGTGAGTGTCTCACAGGCTGTGCTGTGGAAGGGAAAGGTGCTCTGGAGCCTCCTCTCTGCTCCTGGGAATTCAGCTCTGCATCTGGGACAGAGTTGATCTTGATCAAGCATTGGCTTCACTTGGGGGTGGGTATCACTGGCACAAGTCAGCAGGATTACTGGGACATGGATGTGACGTGACGTTGGAGCGCCCTCGTCCACGTACGTGTTCCTGGGAAGGGACCAAGGTCTACTGAAATCTTGGATTGTGTAATCTTCTGGCTTGGTTGAAGGAAGAAAGGGGTGATAAAAGATGGATTTAGGTAGCTTGGCTTTCCAAAACACTGGAGTTCTCTTCCCACATCTTCATATTGGGTCACAATCTCTGTGTCTGCAGGAATTCTTCTACGCCCTTCAAGTTGCCTACAGTAGCCACACTGTGTTTATGGATAAGGCAGGGAAGAGGCTTTCCCTGTTATTCTGCCACTCTTGAGCACAAACCCCACTGTCCAAGACAGCAGCATCTTTTCCTCACCCTCTGCATTGCCACTGAGTGACCTTCATGGCCAGTACCGCTGCCACGGGGCAGTCGGACTGGGACACTCAGCTGCTGCTTTTCATATGGAGCTGGAATTGGGCAGCAGCCTGTGCAGGCAGCTGGGATTAGGAACAGCTCAAGTGGTGATAGTGCTTCCAGTCCTCCTTCTCTGCTCCGCAGCCCGCTGGGATTCCTTCATCAGAGGGGAAAGTTTATTTGTGCGGTGGGTGAGCACAACCGAGGCAAAGCTGCTGGCAGTGGCTGTGCTGTCCTTGACTTAGCAAAAAGACAGCTCTGCAAGTAGGATAAAACCCTCAGCAGCATTGCCTGCCAAACGTGAACAGCTCCAGTGAACCAGGAATGCCCACCCCACCACCCAGGAGGAGCAGCACTGCTGCCTCCCACGTGGAGGAACGCGGCCCCGTAGCGTGCGCCGAGTTCCAGGAGCCTCATTGCCTCATCCCTCACTAGAGGAGGGGAATGAAAGGTCAGATCACAAAACTGCAGCAGTGAGTGAGAAGTGTCATCCAGAAAAGTACACAATAAATGGACTTAATTGTCCTCAGCGGGCAGTGAGCCGGGAAGCCGGGAGAGCAGGAAAAATGTCACAGGAATATGGGCCAAGAGGGATTCTGCTGCTACTGGAGCTTGGCCCCATCATGTCTGCTGTGATCACCAGTGCATCTGCCACAGATGCCCCTTTCAGGAAGTCCACAGGAAATGGATTTTGGGATGCCCGGTGCCTTCCTGGTCCCTGCAGCAAACAGGGATTAACCCAGGGAAACAGCAGGCTGGACTTCACCCATCTGGAGAAGGCAAGGACGTGGCCACTGTAATGAGAAGGAATTGCAGTAATTAATGGTGGAATTCCTCCTCCACAGAAGTGGGGAAGGAAATGCCATTACCTGTTCCCTCACACGGTGTTTTGTGATCCCACAGATCCCATAAATGTATCTGAGATGCTTGCAAAAGCTTTCCCCTTCCCCTGGAGCGCGGGATCTTGCTGCTGCCCCGACAGCTTCCTCTGGGCTGACATCTGAGAAGGGCAAACCCCGCGTGCTCTGGCAGTTGTACCAGTGTTCTGGAGTTGAACTTTTTATTCAGTTCAAAGATATTTTGATTCACAAATGAGCAGGTAAAAGAGAACATAAACCATTTTTTATGGCTACTTTTTTTATTGTTCAAGCCTGGATTCCCATGGAGTGTGTGGAAAGCAGCTAATGCTGATTCAATGAGACAGCGTCAAAAAGGGAAATCTGTTCTCTGTGTGTAGTGCCCTGGGCTCCTCTGGGGGATTTTATTTATTTTTTTATAATTGGGGAGAAGTGGTAGAAAAGTGACGGTGGTGGAAGAATGGGGTGTCTGCAAATAATTTAGAGTACTGACATTAATTTGATTAAATGCAATTCAGGGCCATGTTAGATTAGCCTGCGGTGTTGTTCACCAACAGAACGGCCTTTCCTTCCCCTTCTCCTCTCTGTGTGTACAGGCAAAACCAGGATAAATGTGAAGTTGAAGCCTTGGCTCAGGTTGGCTCACCTTGGCTGGGTGGGTGTGAGCTAAGCTCGGCACCTCTCGTGCCTTCCCGGGCCAAGGGCAGCCCGGATCCACATCTGACTGGACGTGAACAAAGCCAGGTCTCCTTTGCTCTTCACATCCTGGGATTTGGGTGTGGGCTTACATCTGCACCATCCTCATTCTCACCTGGTACCTGCCCTGCTGGAGCACTGGCTTCTCCTGTGTCCTCAGTTGCTCAGTTCTGCTTGATCCAGTTCCGAATGGCCCAGCTTGGCGCGCAGCTGCTGGTCCCCTGGGCAGCAGCCAGGCTTTGGACATGCTCTGGGAATGTGTCTGCCCCAGAGCTTTTTTCTATTTTCATATAGAGCTTGTCATTTTATAGTAGCCATTTGGGGAGAACTGCACTGACGCATTCCAGTAGCAGTTTGCACCCAGGAACGATCTGTGAGGAACAGGGGCTCACCAGAGACTCCTGACGGGGTTTTACTGCATCTGCTCTTGTTGAAACATAGCAAGAACGTAGCCTGACCACAGCTGGTGCAGGGATTTTCATGCAGACTCAGGTGAGCCTTCTGTAACTCATGCCTGGGCTGTGTCAGGCTGGAACTGGAGCAAGCTCTCCTCAGCTGAGCAGAAGCTCTGAGTGGCTGTTTCTGGGTTTGGTCACTGCTGCCAGCCCCCAGGAACACGTGCCAGTGTCCCCAGACTGACTCTGCAGCACTAAATGAGCCCCTGAGAGTGGAGTTGGACCCTGGGGAAAGGGTCTCTGCCAAGCCCCTGAGTGGGAATCGCTTCATTCAACTAAATGAATTTTGTTTGACATCTCCCCAGTGGCTTCTGGCTGGTCCTTGGGAGGTTCCCCAGGACTGTGCTTTGTCCACCATGGTAGGGGTGTTTGGGTTGTCTCTGGAAGGGAATGGTGAGAGCAGAGGCATGCAGGCATCTTGAGTTGAAGGAAGTTTGAGGATCTAGAGAAATGCGGCAGAGCTGCGCCAAAGTTCCCCGGATAATAGGAATGGACTCCACGGGGAGCAGAGAGGTTGGAGTGGATTTTGAGGAGCAAAGTGGGTGGACCAGAACTGGCAATTTAGAGGATACTTACATTTGATTCATTAGTAGCTCCAGGCCCCATAAACATTTAAAAAGCCATTAAAGTTGCAGTTAATTTTTTTTGCCTCTCAATAAAATTGCCTGAACTTGACAACCATGACCGATTCCCTCCGTTGCCATTGTCACGCTGCCAGTCTGCATGGGGAGGAAAATTAAACAAAAATGAAGTGGCTGTGTGCTAATCTCAGATTTATTGTAGGGTTTTGTGTATGAGCCCCTTTTCCAGTTGATGCTCTGTGAAGAACTCGGGCTTCGTCATTGTGCCCATGGCCAAACAGATCCTTTCCTCTGCTTTCCACTCAAGTACCCCAGACTGCAGATTGCCATTAAGGGAAGGCACCAAACTCCACAGATCACAAAGCCAATTACAAACACACGTTTGTGTGACCAAATGGGGTCCCCCCGCTCTGAGATCTGGGTGTGCAGGGCCCAGCTGTGAGCTGGACACATCTCCATCTCCCACATCCAGGCTGCCAAAAGCAGAGCAATAGCAGTGACAGCAGAATCTTCAACAAGATGCAAATTGTCTCGAATGCACTGAGGGGAAAAAGAGAAAGAGCTTTGTGTGCACTTTGTATGCAGAGAGCCTTCAGCTGTCTCTCTGCTTGGGATGTCTGCAGGAGCCTTTGGAGTCTGGGAACGCCGTGTTTGGGTTTGGCATCTGTTGCTTTTGATAGCAGAGACATCCTGGTGCCCATCCTCCCCGTGGCTGCCCGTGCAGGGTGTGCTCACAGCAGCCTTGGCGCCGGGGTCCATCCGCTGCCGGCCCGGCCACGCGTCCTGCACGGAACACTCGCTGCCTCGGGCCCTTCCTTAGCTGGAACGAGAGCATGGACAGACGCCAGGCTCTGGGGAAGAAGCAGCATCTGAAAATTGGGTAGTTAAGTGCCTGCAGAGTGTCCTGCTGGAGGAAGAATCTGGCAGATTTTGGCAGCGCTGCCTTTGGCTCAGTCACTTTGGGGTCACCTCGGAAGCAGGAGGGGACACTGCCTTATGCCAGGTAACCTCTGACTGGGTTTTTTTCCTTTAATGAGAAACCTGGAGCATCACAGGCTGTTTAACTACAGTGCAGGCAGTGAGGCGTGACCAAAGCCAACCCTTTTTCCAAGAGCTCGTGTCGCTGCAGGCGGGTGGGCTGCACCAGCATCCCGCAGGGCTCCCAGTGAGGACAGGGGACACTGGCAGATCCCTGCCCTCCCTCGGGGCGGTGCGGAGGGCAGAGATGGGTCAGGAGTGTCCCTCATGCTGCTGTGTATTTGTGCCTTTCCATGGAGGGGGCTCAGTTTGGCTCAGAGGAAGCTGAAGGCCAGGTTAGGGGATGAAGGCCCCTCTGACTGCGTGGCAGCTGGGACCTGGGGTGGGACTCAGCCTACCCAGTTTCAGGTGTCTCACTGCGCTGATGGTTCAGCTTTTTGGAGCAACCAAAGTTGCTCTGCCTGGAGCAGAGGAGTTCTGCCCCAGGTAATGCATTTCACCCCGTGTCCCTTCCCTGGCTGAGGCCAGGTGGGGACTGGTTCCTGACAGAGCATATGGTGAGATGTTGGGTTGAAGGAGCTGTTGGCTGCTCCAAAATGTGGGTGACAGTGAGAGCTCTGGCCCGGGCCAGCCCTGAGCCTCCCTCAGTCTGGTCTGCCCTGTGGAGCTGAGGCACCCAGGAGGAGCGTGCAAGGTAAAAGCACTTGTCACGAGGAATAAAATCGGAAACACGTCTTGGGAAAGTCTTTTTGATTCTAATTGGCGTCTCTGAGGCTGCTGCTGGAGGCTTCTGGAGGACTGGGCTGATGGCAGAGCACATCCCGGAGCCCTGCTCTCCCCACTGAGTCTGTCCTCAGAGGACCTGGGGAGGGGCTGGGGGGAGCTGGGGCTGCTCTGTGCCCTCAGAGGGACACTGGGGGATTGCATCTGCTGACCTGTGGCCAGCACCAAAGAGAACCAAAGAGCAGCAGTGGCCCATGCAGAGCAGCTCTGCCCCTTGGCTCGTGTCTGAGGGTGTGTTGGGTGCAGACAGGTTTAAAGTCTGGCTCCTCTGTGTGGCTGGCAAAGGTTAAAAGATCTCCAGTGTCTTTGTATTTAATTCTCTCTTTTAGTGGCAGATTATTGTTTTCCATGGGAGTTGAAATCCAGATGGGTTTGAAGGACATTTCTCCTGCACCAGGGGCTGGAATGATTTGTTCGGAGCTGCTACGCTTTGTCTATCCTTGTTAAGTACCCCAAGAATACAGACTGCCACCGAGGGAATTTAATGTGACACATAAAAATAAGGAGTGCAGAAGAAAGCTGTAGGCTTCACAGTGTTTAACTACCTTATATCCTTGCTACAGAGCAAGCAATTTTCTTCAAATTTGAGATGCTAAAGGTGAGAGAACACCTACTGCCCTGCCTTGGGGCTGACGCTGGTGCCCTGTAGGAGAACAAGAGCCACCAGCTCCATGCTGCTCATGTGGGATCACAACCATGCCAAAGGGGATTAGCACCAAAAAGGGCTCAACACTGGAAAGTGAGCATGAGTGAAAATGTAAATAGGATCAGCAAGCTTGTTTAGTTTTTATACATGAAAATTACACATCGCCATTGTCACAGCTCGTTTGGCTGCTAACTGTTCCTGCTGTCCGGGTGGCACAAAGGGAAGGGCTGGCTGTGAGCTCTGCCCTTGCCAGCATCTTCCCTGCACTACCCCAGCCTCAGCCCTGGCTCTCTGCAGGGGGATGGAGCCAAAGAGCACCAAGATGGGCAGATCAAGGGAGCAGAGCAGGCTCAGGCTTTGGGAACTGCAGGTTTCAGGTACCTGAGGTGTGACATGCTGTGGGCTCTTCAGTCCCTCCCTGTTCCTCCCCCACACAGGGCAGTAGTACTTTGCTTTCCAAACCTATGAGAGAAATCCCATCACTTGCTCTGGCCCTCTTTGTTCATTTCAAAAAGCCCTTTTGAAGCCATCTCTCTCTGGGAGAGGAATTCCTCGAGCACATGCTGCGTTCCTGCCAGGTGAGGTGTCTGTCAAGGGAGTTAATCCCCGTTAATCCCTTCCCTCCTCCCCAGAGCCGAGCACACAATCTCCTGCTGTTACAGGAATGCACATTAAATGTGGCTCTTTGGCTTAAAATTCATGAACAAGAAAGGGGAGGGGATGTTTCCATCTTTCTGGTGGGATGCTGCTGCCCACCCGCCAGAGGTCACTGCCCTGGCCGCAGCCGCTCCATGTGTTAATCACTGGGAGTTTGTTCCCAGTCCAAGAGAGTTGCTGCTTGTGCACCAAATGGGCAGCCTGGAGCTTTTAGCAACAACCTGCTTCTTACTCACTGATTTTGTGCAGTTGAGGGGTGCACAGAACCGTTCACGTGATGTGGTTCCATCCTCTCACTCGTGGTGTGCAGTATCACCTCTCAGGTGAGCTCCTGGTGTCCCTTGGCCTTGCTCACAGGCTCTGGGGTGCAGGGCAGATGGGTCTGGCCATGATCTGGTGTCCCCAGGGACTCTGGAGCAGTGGCTCTCCCCAGCACAATGGCCCTGGCTGGCACAGTCTGTGAACTGGCCTTTGGGAAAACACAGAATGAACCCTGCTCCTCCCCCGTGGGCTGCAGAGCCGTTTAGTCATGACTTTTCTGTTGTTTAAACAGCTCGGACAAATAAATGCCTTTGTGCCATGGCTGTCAGCTCAGGCTCTGCTCTCCTGTCCCCTCCCAGCTCTCCAGGAGTGAAATGTGTGGGATCTGACCCGCCAAGGGGGGGGGGGGGGGGGGGAGGCAGAGGAGCCCTGTCAGGGGGTGGTGGGGGCTCTACCTCCTGCCACCCACTGCTCATTTGCCACTGCTGTTTGCTAAATGACTAGTCTGGGCTGCAGGGCAGCTCTCCCGCATGGCAGAGAGATCTCTGGGTATCTCTTATCTCTGGTGTTAATTCCCTGTTTCCCTGAACAGTCTGTGGCCCATGGAAGAGCAGCTCCTGGGTGGTGGAGAGCCATGTGCCATGCTGCTCTGCTGTCACCACACCCTCCAGGGAAGTGGCAGTGATGCTCCCTGGCAGGAGCAGAGCAGCTGCTGGCATGGCCGGGAGCAAAGACACCCTCGGGAGGTGGCTGCTCTGGGGCAGCTGGCTGCTTTTAAAGCAGGTAACACTCAGCAAAGCACACGTGCTGAAATCCCACGGAAGTGTGGATGGGAAGGGGTAGGAAATTCTTGCTGCCCTTTATGGAGGGTGTCTGGCAATCTCACCCGCCCTCACCTTCCCTGCGGCCGGCCCTAATTGGGTTTCTCTTATAAAACCAAAATGTGGAGCAGTGAAGCGCTGTCGGCGCACACCTGCTGGGACTCTCTGGGGAGCAGAGGGAGGCAGGGCCAGGGAGGGGGTCTGGGCTCCAGCTCAATCCTTCAGTCACACAGCGTGGCTCTGCCAGGCGTGGGGAGCGTGTCCTGCTGAGCTCTGCCCAGGTAGGAGGGCAGGGAAGCAGGTTGTGACAGAGGCTTTTAAAGGGGGGTGCAGTCCGTGTGCTTCTGCTCTGCAGGGGGACGGGGGCAGAAAATGGGTTTTAACAGCACAGCGTGGGGTGACTGGAGCATCTCTGGCCCTGCCTGGAGCCAGAGGAGACACCTGACCTCCCCCTGCTGCCAGGGAAAGCAGTGTAGGTTTCTCTGTGGCCGTGGAGGGAGGTTGAGCAGATCCCAGAGCCCCTGCTCAGGCATGGAGGGGCTGGGGTCTGCTTGGGCACTGTTAGAGGATGTTTAAAGTCTCCGTGTGTCGAATTTCACGGGAGGTAGCTGTAAGCCATGCCCCGGGGCTAGAGGCTGGAAGGGCTCCCAGAGCAGGGAGAGGAAGGCAGTGCTCCGTGTGCTGCAGCTCTGCTCAGTGCTCCTGTCAGCCCTCTCTGTGCCCAAGGTTGGTACATGGGGCAGTACTCGCAGCCTTGGAAGCCTTCCTTATCCTTCTCCTCTTCCTCCTCCTCCTCCTGCTGCCAGGATGTGCTGGAGGTCAAGTCAGGAGGGTGATGTCCATTCACACACCTGTGTGGCTCCTGTTGTCCCCTGCTCCCATGTCACCCCTCCTGTCCCCACAGGGCTGTAATGTCATGGAAGACCAGGACCTTCGGGATATCGGGATCGGTGACCCGCAGCACCGCCGGAAGCTGCTCCAGGCTGCTCGCTCCCTCCCGAAGGTCAGCACCAGCCGAGGATGGGGCATTGCCAAGCATGGCTCTCAACACAGGGGAAACAAAAGCCAGACCCTGTATCTCCAGCCATTGAGGAATCTCCGGGGCTGTGGGAAGGGTGTGGGGAATAGCAGGGAGGAGGAGGAGGAGTATACTGTTCTTCCAGGCTGTGTGGGTGGTGGTAGCTCCATGCTGGGACTGTTCCTCCTGCCAGTCTTGATCCCAAGCACATTCTTTGTTTGTACTGTGCTTTTGGTACTGGCTAGTGGAAATGGTGATGGCCTGTAAACTGATTTTCATTGACCCCATATCCCTTGGGATCCCGACTCCTGCAGCTTTTAACACCTTTCTTGTGCTTTCACAGTTGAAACCCCTGGGCTGCGATGGGAATAGCCAGCCATCAGTTCCTGCATGGCTCGACTCCCTGGGGCTGCAGGATTATATCCAGTCCTTCCTCTCCAGTGGCTACAGCTCTATTGACACTGTGAAAAACCTCTGGGAGCTGGAGATAGTAAATGTGAGTGTCGCCCCTCTCCCGCCAGGGCAGCAAGGTCCTGCCCTGTCCCCTGGGGCGGCACTTGCTACAAGTCTCTCAGAGTAGCTCTGTGCCCGTGGTGACCATGATCTCTCCCTGCAGGTGCTGAAAGTGAACCTGCTGGGCCATCGGAAGAGGATCATCGCCTCGCTGGCAGACAGACCCTACGAGGAGCCACCAGCCAAGCCACCACGGTTCTCACAGCTGAGAGTGAGTCCCTGCTCATGGTTCCCTGCCAGGCTCGTGTGTCAGTGCTGGGAAAAATCTTGCCGTGGCTGGTGGTGTCTGTTCAGCTGCTCACCTCATACTCTTCAGCCACCCAGGCAGCAAATACTTGTGCAGAGGAAACCTTGCAGTGAGTGAGGCAAGATAATTCCAGCCCTTGCAGATCAGCCTCTGGGTGCTGACCCCATGGGAATGGTCAGGCTGCCCCTTGGGATCAGGAGCCTTCACTGAAGGGGTGCCATCCCACCTCTGCCCTGCACAGAAGGGACCTCTGAGCCCACTTTCTTGCCCTTGTTTCCTGGTCAGAGATGTGGGAGCTTTCAGCAGGCAGGAGTGACCCAGCCCAGCTGGAGAGGGGCTGCAGCTGGGACTTGGTGTTTGATTGCACCCTTGGGATCCGGAGCCCTCTCCCTGGCCCGGCTGGGCTGCTGAGAGCTCCCGCTCTCGCTGCCAAATAACACTCGACAAGATGTGTGGATGTTGATTTTTGCTGCAGGAGTGGCAGCATTTGGATGTCAGGCCCTTGTTATGGGGCTTGGCTGGGAGGGAAGCATCACATTCCCCGTTTTTCCTGAAAACTGGCTTTTGAGAGCTGAGTTTGGCAAAAGCTGCTGGGCTGCTGAGCTACCCTGTGAGCACAGAAACGAGGTAGCATGTCGTGTTGCCTCCTCCTAGAGATTGCTAATCAGCTTCCTGGAGCAGGAATTGGAGTGATTAGAGTTTACCCACCCTAAACATCTGGTCCTTGCCCTGCTGCAGAGCTCTGCCCTCTTGGATTCCCAAGGCTTTTGAACCCAAACGGCCTTAGCTGAAGTGAGTTGGGCAGCTGTGCCCTGCTTGCTTTTAGGAGCTGGGTTCAAGCATGAGAATAGAGAGGGTTCACAGTGGTGCTGCACTGGGAGGGTGCCCAGTGCAGACCCACTGCTCAGCCCCCCGAGCCGGGCAGCAGGAGCGTGGAAGGGACCAGCAGCCAAGGATCTGCAGCGTGAGCCGGGCGAGACTGAAGGCAGCGGGGCTGAGGAGGGGAGAGGGCTGCTTTGGTGCGGCTCAGCTGATTGAGATGCTGCGCGGGGAGGCTGGGTGGGAGAATGGGCCATTTGCAGCATTTCCTGGCGCTGCAGCTGGTGAGCTCCAGCGCTGGCTGCGGCGCGGGGGGCGGGCGGACGTCAATGGCAAATCAAGCGAGTGGGTTGAATGGGACTAATGCGGCCGCAGCTGTGCCGAGGCTCCGGCCGTGCCTGCGGGCCCTGGGCGCGCTCTGGCGGCGGCTCCCGCGGCTCCTCTGCTGGGGTGGCTGATCATCATCACCCTCGGGTGCCTAGCTTAGTGCTTTAGGGGAACCCACCCCTCTGGAGTCACCTTGCCCCCAGCCTAGCGTGTCCCCTGCCCTCCTGGGATGGCATGCTGGGCACAAAGGGCTGAGTACTTGGCCGAAACCATCCTGGAGCAAATCAGGTGTCTCATGCTGAAGGTAAAGGGTGGGATTGGCACTGAGGCAGGAGCCCCCAGAGCAGGTGCTGACCCCGTTGGTCCACTCAGTGCACCCTGTGTCAGGCAATGTAGAGGGATTGACGGGGGGGCACAGCACAACCCAAGCTCACTGGGACCCTTTGTGGTGTCTGCTCCTTCCAGTGCCAGGACTTGATGTCCCAGACGTCGTCACCCCTGAGCCAGAACGACTCGTGCACGGGCAGATCTGCCGATCTCCTGCTGCCCTCCGGGGACACTGCCAAGAGGCAGCACGATCGTGGCACTGAGGTTGCTCCCTACTCCAGAGTTGAGCGCTACAAAGCACAGGTTAGTGGGTGCTTTTGTGTGTCCTGGGGGCCCTCTGCACAGGCTCCCCAATCTCTGGAGCCAGGGAGAAGGGAGGATGATGCAGGGAGGGATCTGGTCAGGCTCAGCTTCCCTCAGACATTAGGGCTAGCAGCTCCTTTATGCCTCAGTTTCACTGCAAAAATGGATGGCTCACACTTCCATCAGCACTGACACTTTAACCCCCTGTGCTGCCTCCACCCAGCTCCTTGGGGGACTTTGCCATTGCCATCCTCATTCCCCTCAGCTCAAAGACTCCCCCTGAGAGCTGTTCCAACCCAGGTTGAACCCCTTGTGCCTTCACATCCATGTTTCTTCCCGTGCAGGAGGACCGTCGGGAGTCCAAGCTAACCCTGCGCCCCCCCAGCCTGGCAGCTCCATATGCCCCCGTTCAAAACTGGCAGCACCAGCCCGAGAAGCTCATCTTCGAGTCCTGTGGGTACGAGGCCAACGTAAGTGGCTTTTGGTTTGTGGGGGTGGTGAGGATGAGGAGGCTCGGGGGGTCAGGCTGTGGGGTCTCAGGGCAATGTCATTGCCCTGGAATTGGCAGGATTTCACATCTCTCCCTCCTTCACGCAGTACTTGGGCTCCATGTTGATCAAAGACCTGCGAGGGACAGAGTCTACACAGGACGCCTGTGCCAAGATGAGGGTACGGGGACCCTGGGGCCGGGGGCTTCACTTGCAGCTTGTGGTGGATGATGTAGGTTGGGGACGGGGGAACTCAGTGGTTCCCCAAGCCCTGTAGGGGCCCAGACCACCAAACGGGCAGTGTCACTGTCTCTGGTGAACTTCCCCTTCCCAGCTTTGTTACCAGTACCCGGAAGGTCGGTGCACTGGGACAGTGGGTGTTTGCACTGGGGAAGTGGTGGCTGGATTCTCTTCAAGTCCCTGTCTCTTCCCCTCTGCTTCCAGCAGGAGCTAACTTTCCTCCTCCTGGTCCCAGATCCCCAAAACTTCCTGTACAGGCCTGGGGGTCTCTGAGGTGTGCTGGGGCAGGGTGCGGGTGAGGAGGGAACATCCATTCACAGTTGGTCACTTGAGTATTCTCGTTTCTGAAGAAATCCACGGAGCACATGAAGAAGATCCCAACCATAATCCTGTCCATCACGTACAAAGGGGTGAAGTTCATCGATGCCTCCAACAAGGTGAGCTGCAGGTGCCTCAAAGTCGGTGTCTGGAGAGACATAGCCTGCAATCCCACCTGCCTGGGGGCTGCAGGTCACTTTTTATGGCCACAGAAACCACAGCTGGTCTTGGGGAGCTCTTGGGGCTGGGGGAGAATACCAGGGTGGTGATGATCACCTGAGTGCCGAAGTCTGGGCAGACTAGCTGCTTGTGGACCATGTTGCCATTTATTCCTGCCATGGGAGGGAGCTGGGACTAGTCTGGCTGGGACACCCCCCTTCCATGTCCCCAGGACACCCTCCACAGCCACCGTTTGCCGGGTGTATTTGCCATCCCCAGAAGGGTGACGGGTGCTTGTGGTTGACCCCGGCAGAATGTCATTGCTGAGCACGAGATCCGGAACATCTCCTGTGCTGCTCAGGACCCTGAGGATCTCTGCACATTTGCCTACATTACCAAGGACCTGCAGACCAGCCATCACTACTGCCATGTCTTCAGCACTGTGGATGTGGTGAGTGCATTGTCATATTACATCTCCCAGTCCTTCACAGGCCATTTGTTTCATCCCTCAGCTTTATTGGCTAGTCACAAACTCCTCCTTTCCAGGGTTCTTTCACTGATTTTTACCATAAAGTAGTCTTGGTTCCAAATGCCTGTCCTTTGGACCTCTGTGAACAAAGAGAATATTTGTCTGGCTTCATTACTGCCGTCTCCAGCGCTGAATAAAGCAGGGCAGGAGCTTTTCCTCCTGGGGAATGTGCCGTGCACAAACCCCTAACATGCTCTCAATTATGTTGAGCATAATGGGCTGATTTAACAACCTTTTAACTCAGAGAGGGTAGAAGGGTGACTTGCTTTTATACTTGGGCAGAATCAAAATTGCACAAGACTTTTGGGCTATTTTTCTTTAGGCTGCTTCACTGCAGTGCAGGTGGGACTTTACATGTGGGCAGGGGACCCTGGGGGTGGTCCCAGTGCTGGCAGCTCAGTGGCTTTGCCAGGGACACAGCAGGATGTGACCTGCTGATGGGAAGGCACCAGCTCTGCCAAGGTCTGTGACCCCAGAGCAGCTTCTGAGCACAAGGGGGACTGTGCACAGGGTGATTTGACAGCTTTGTGTTCTCTGTGTTCTCTCGAAGAACCTGACGTACGAGATCATCCTCACGTTGGGGCAGGCATTCGAGGTCGCGTACCAGCTCGCCCTGCAAGCCCAGAGAGCAAAGTCTCTGGGTGCTGGAGCAGGAGAAATGATTGAAACAAAATCTTCCAAACCAGTGCCTAAACCACGAGCAGGCATGAGGAAATCCGCGGTAAGTGGTGCGGGCAGGAGTGACCTGCTGGGCTGAGCTGGGGGTTCTTGTGGGTACCACACCCCTACACCTGCCCTGGGTGGTGGGGGGAGCCCAGACATGGTCCAGGGGGGCCTGTCCTGCTGCTGGCACTGCAGGTCTGTGCCTGTGTCAGTTCTGCTGCAGAGCTGGGGCTCCTCCTGGTAGCAGGAGGGCAGGCAGAGTTGGAAATAGCCCAGGTGGGATGGGGCTTTAGTGCCCTGCTGGGTCCAGCACAAGCTTCCATGTGCAAACCCTGCAGAGCTGCAGTGAGATCCATAGGTGAGCTGCACTATGGGATTCCCCATAGCCAAAACCAGCTGAGACTGGAGCTGCTGAGGAGCAGGGACTGCTGCACAAGCCACTGCCTTCCTTTAATGTCTCCTTTTGTCTGTGTTCTGCTTGCTCCCCCCGCTCAGGTGCCGCTCCCTCCCGACACCCGCTGTTGTTACTGTCACACCTGTACAACACACCGCCCCTCCTACCTGCCGCTGCAGTCTGTTAGTCCTGGAGCGAAGGTCTTTACCCTTCTTCCTGCCATCCTCCCTTCCCAACCGACCCGGGCTGCCTCCCCACTTCCTGTATCTCCTGCTGTGCCCCCGTGTCCTGCCTCACTGTTGTTCCTTCCCCTGCTCGTTCTGGCCCACGCCGGGGGTTCAGATGAACCCCGGGGATCTGCTGCTCCCACCTGCCCCCGCTGACGCAGTGTGGCAGCTTTCAGCTAACCCCGCTGCTCCTGCTGGGGTGGTAACTTCCCCCTGGCACCCTGATTTAGCAGGACAAGAGGAAAGAGCCTTGCTTGGTCAGGAGGTTAAATCACGTGGGAGCTCACCTGCCAGGAGCTGTCTCCCTCTGTCCCATTTCTGTAGAGCTCCGTTTTTCATGCTTGTTTGAGATGAGCGAAGCTGTCGCTGATGGTGACAGGGACTCACAGCCTAATGCAGGGAGTCATCTTGGGGTGCTGGGTTGAGACTGACGTGGCCAGACACGTTTTAGCTGTGAAGGACTCAAATGCCTCCCCAGCAAGAGTTGCTCCCTTGCACACGTGCACATTTTTGGGACGGGCAGTAGGCAGGCAGGCGCTCCGTGCTTTGAGTCCCCACTCGTTCTGTCCCAGAAGCACAGGTGTCCTAAGATGCCCTTTCTCTCGTTTTCTAGCTGGATCCCCCTGAAGCGGACCAAGACTCCCAGTCTCATGCCAGTGTCTCCTGGGTCGTGGACCCCAAGCAGGACTCCAAGCGGACCCTCAGCACTAAGTATGAGACCACTATCTTCTAAAGCAAACGCCCGCGTCCGCCCCGTCTAACCGTGCCTTTGCGATCTGATCTGTCTGCTCTTCTAAACTCCCTCTTCCTCCAGCTGCTCGCCCTGAGCCCGCGTAGGCACCTCGTCCAAGGCAGCAGCACTTAGGAGACTGTAGACTTAAACGGCTTTTGTACCTGATCGCTGCTGAACACTGTGAATCTCCTTACTCGGAAACAAGGGTAACGCGCTGTAGCTGCCCGTGAGGCGGGAGGAGCAGAGAGGGCAGGCTGGCAGTCGGAGATGCGGATCCAAGAAAGCTGCCCACCGTTTTCACGTCTTCCCCCCTCGCTCTGGCACTGTGAATCCCTGGGGCAATGTGATACTCCCCAGGCCTTTTTTTTCTATCTCACCTTGTCCTTGGACTGATGGAGACCTCTTGTCTCTACGGTGCACACACTCCCTCCTCCTAAGGTCCTTCTCTTCCCGACTGAGCCACGGCTGTCTACTGTTCAGTGAACTCACCTCTCCTTCCCTGCCCGTTGAACCGACACTAACCACTGTGATGCTCTCTGCAAATAACACACGGGCACTTCCACTTCCTCACGGCCACCCTTGCCCGCAGTCTTCCTCCTCAAAGCTCAGCGCAGAACTTGCTCTGGGTGGTGGGGGAACGTTGGTTTGGGCCGGGTGTGATCGTTCCCACTGTGAGCTCTGTCCCCTCAGAGGTGAGGGGGGGGGTTGGTTGCATGCATTTCAGTCCCTTGTAGGTTTTTCTTCCCCTCATAGTCCTTGTGTTTACAGTCACCAGACTTCTCATGAGCGCTGGGTGTAGTTCTCACATGGCAGCCTGTGGTTAAACTTCCAAAGGCACGTGTTGTTGTTAGCCCCGGGCTGGGGAGGGGGCGTGTCAGCTGGACACCACAAGCAGCATCACCAGGGAGAGGTCAGGGAGCAGCCCTGGGTTATTTGCCCCTGGTGTTAGGGCCCAGCAGCAGCTTGTCTGAGTTTTGCTGTGGCTTTGGAGCTGCTGTCTCAGAGCTTCCATTTCCCCTCACCTGTGGTGAAATACGATGTTTCAAAGTCCTTATTTAGCTCTTTCTCAGGAATGAGTTCTATCTCCCAAGTCATTTGCAACTTAATGGCAAACTGACCTCAGACTGAGGGCTCAGATAGTGGGAACCCAGTTAGAGGACTAAAAGTGAAAGTAGTGTCTTAAAGAAAAAAAAATCAAAGGAAAGCTCCTTCTAGTTACATACATTTCATATGCCACAGAGCCCCCTGACACAAAGTCAGCACTGCCCAGGGCCTGCAGTGCCACCCTGCCAGCCTTGGGGACAGCAGAACATTGCTGTGCCTGAGGTGCTCCGGGAGGTTGGGTTTGGGTTCCATCAGCACTTTTCCAAGCTGTAAGAGTGCCCTGAAGGTTTCTGTGTCCCTCTAAGAGAAACTCAGTCCCTGGGGTGGGTGGCAGAGCAATTTCTACGTGTAGGTGTTCACCACGCAGCTGCCACACGTCCGCCCAGGCTCAGAGGGTCTGAGCTCTTCACCTCTCCCTGCTCTCAGCTGAGAAGGGCAGGTCCCTCCGCACCCCCTAAATTCGGGTCACGAGAGCATGTGCCTTTCTGAGGGTGACCAAACCCAGCGGGGATCACAGGCAGCCCTTCCCAAACCGCGCCGCTGCCGCTCTGTGTCCGTAGCCCTGACGTTTTTTGTGTTCCATCTCCGGGCCGTTGACCTCGCCTTTCCCAGCACGTGTTTTTGTATGACTCGCAAATTCATTCCATTATCTTCCTTTCTGTTTGCCTCTGCGAAGCTGAGCTCCGGGCAGCCGTCTCCTACCACAGGATGTAGTAGCGGGGCAGAGACCTGGGACGCAGTGGCCTCCTGACATGAAGATCATCTCCCTCTGGCGCGGGTGGCTGCCTCGGAGTGGGTGCGTGGCTGCTCGGTGAGGGCTCCCAGAGCAGAGAGGGGAAGGGACCCGGCCTCCTCCAAGGAAAGCTGCTCTCTCCATTCCTAGAGAAGGAAAACTCGGGACTCGGAGGCCGAGAGCGATGTCGCCTTTTCTAGTTTGAGACACAACGTCTTTCGACCCGTTTCTTTTTTAACGAAGTGACACAGAGTAAATCCGGTTCACGGTTTCAATGTAGTGCTGCAGCTTTTTGGTGAGGAAAAAAAAAACAACAAATTTTTATTTCCTGAGAATCCCGCAGTCCGGCGAGGAGCACGATAGAAGGTCTTAGCAGGGGCGTGGTGTACGCATTTCTGACGGTACTTACTCTGCTTCAGCTCTGGGTGAACAGGAGAGAACGCCAAATTCTTGGAGATCGCCTCCTCCCGTGTGAGAACCTGCTGGGGTAAGTCTGCATCCTGTTCTCCGAGCCACTCCACGCTTTTGTAGCAAATGGAAGTAACTTGAGGAAAAGAATCTGCAAAGGATCTTTCACCCCAGAGCAGCTGTGGCCAATATCCCCGATGGTACAAAGCTTCCTTATCCCCCGAACTGTCCTGTTGCAATACTTGACATTTCTATGGCAAGGACCCCGTTTCTTCCCGTTTCCGCACTGAATTCCTGGGGACGACTCCCTGCTCCAGCCTCTGTGCACCTGTCTTGTTTTTAAATGCAGTTATGCCCTGAAGGGTTGGGGTTTTTTTGAGTATATTCAATTGTGATTTAGCACTTTTTTGATACTAGCTCATTATTTAATTAGTGCAACCGTTTCAGAAGATGAACAAATAAGGAGTTAAATTTTGGGCATTACACTGAAGCAGTCCATCCCCAAGGACAAACCACATCAGCCTGAGGGAGGCTTGGCCCCAGCCGAGCCCAGTGTCCCCAAAGACACTACCTCAGAGGTGCTGTGTGCTTGCTTTTATTCCGAATTACGGGAGTGTTTCACAGTGGTTTGGGCTGTGACTGATGTGTTTTCAGACTGTTCCCCTCTGGGGAGAATGTTAAAATGGTTGTGATTTGAATTCTTCAGATGCAAAATGTAGCGCAGCGCGTCCGTTGTGATCTCGTCAGGCCCTGTCAGGGCTGTGGGACCTGCTGCCACACGAACGCTGTGCCCGAGTAATTCCTGTTTAACTCCAGTTGCTGCTGTATGTCAGGACTTCCTTTAGTCTCTCTCACCAGTGAGGCTGGGAGGGCAGTGAACCGTAATCCCAAGGGCACAGACCTGTAAAGGATTGGGAAGGGGGAGTGGAGATTTTGGGTTAAGTCAATGAATTTAGGAAACCTAACATTCCTTGTTATGCACATGTTGCAATTCATACTGGTGTAAGTGTAAATATTTGATGTGTTGGCAACAAGTCTTTGGTGAGATTGCAAATTGAACCTCTGCTTGGGAGGAGGGACACCTTTCCTTTCTGACACGTGAGCTTTTTTGGAGGTTGGCTTGGAGGTGACGTGGTGATGAAGACTCCAATCTTCAGGCACTGGGCTCAGTGACCCTGGTGGTCCATTCCAGCCCCACGTGTAAACCTGTGGTTGTCTTTAGTGATCCATTCTTTAGCCAGATACTCCCTTTCTCACCTCACAGACAGAGCAGTTGTTTTGGCAGTTCAGTGTGGTGGGGTCTTTCAAGAGACTGACCCTGGGCTGTGCCAGTCTCGCAGCCACCCTCACCCACCCACTGTGCAGTATTCGGGCTCTTCCTCCCTGCAGGGTTTTGTGCTATCTGGAGGAAAATGCCCCAAATTTCTGGTGCTGAACATGACATTGCATCCAACTGCATCTGCTGTATTACCTGCCTGGGAAGAGTTGGGGCTGCCCTGGGCCTTGTTCCTCTCTTTAATGACAGGTTGTGTTTCACAGACTTTGGTTTGTGGGCTGAGCCCTCACTCACAGCCGGCAAACAGAGTTGCCGAGTTTTGTCTTTCTTTTTATAGGAGGGGATGATATTTTTTTTCAAATTGAAGATGCTTTATCCTATTTTTTTGTGTTTACAAAGAAAAAAAAAAAAGCGCTAATCTTAGCTGTTCAGCTGACTTTAAACTTGCTTTGGGATTGTTCTTTTTAGAAGAAATCATGCAACCTTTTTGGGGTACACACCTGTCCCCCCTCCCAGGGAGAAGATGCGGCACCTTCCAGGCTGTACCTGTAGTGAAGTCTGTACCTTCAGGAGGCTGCTGAGACACAGAGCAGATGCCAAAAAGCCCTGAACATGTCCCGTTCTGTGTGCAGCTGAGGTGGAGCCAATGCTTTAACGCTCCTTCCACCCACCTCAGAAGTTTCCAGCAGCAGCAGCAGCAGCATTTCCCCGGCTCTGCTCAGATCCGTGTTTTGGAGCCGGCACAGCGCTCGCAACGCTGTCGTGTTGCAAAGGTCTCCCTTTTAGATCTCACATTGGTATTACCTTTATTTTTTTTTTCCCAGAAGAAAAGTACCTGTGCTGTTCTCGCTAAGTCAACCCAGCTCAGACATTTTTCTTACCCACAGAAGAATAACCTGGGATTCCCTGACAGGGCAGAGACAGTCGAGTTCAGTTTGCAATGTGGACATTTTTGCTAATTGTGATGTATGGCAGTGGGGCTGATTTGTAATACAAATGTTATTTAATCTGTCTGTATTTTGATACTTGAATTTCCTTTTATTTCCTGTATATGCAATTGTTAATCTGTTCAAATTTGTCTGAATTTTAAACATCTTGTGGTACCAAACATAACCAATCTGTGCAACAACATAGACTGACCTCACTACAACAAGGCGAGATTGTAAATATTCCTGGGCTTCCAGCAGTCGTTTTGTTGTTTTCATAATTGTACAACTTAGAACAGACAGAATTAATAAACAACCTTAGACACACGTGTGTGCTGTTGTGTGCGGCCCCAGTGTTGTGCCCGAGTCCTCCTGGGGGTCTGTGTCAAAGCAGGGCAGTTCTCATCCTGCAGGCACTGGCTGGGGGGTTTGGGAGCTTTGGTTGAAGCTGCTCTTTCTGCAGTCAGTCATAATGACCCAAACATTGAATATTATTCTTTCCAGAGTAATTTATGCGTAAAATCACATCCAAATGTTGTGTTAAAGACAGCCCAAGGGTCTGCAGCCATTGTGGGTGTGTTCTACATGTGATGGAGAGTTAGAAAAGCTCATTTTTACTCCCACTAATGTACATCTGCAAGGACTGTGTCCCTGGGGGCTGGCATGTACTGGGGA
Source organism: Chamaea fasciata (assembly GCF_029207755.1). Lineage (NCBI taxonomy): Eukaryota > Metazoa > Chordata > Aves > Passeriformes > Sylviidae > Chamaea > Chamaea fasciata. The sequence continues at coordinate 3,593,969 of NW_027094110.1, forward strand.
TAGCCACTGAAATCCCTTTTTGCAGCACGGCAGCGAGTGGTTCCTGTGATACCAGTACCCATTTGGGCAGTCATAGTTGAGAACATTTACCCAGCAAAGACCTGGGGCTTGCCAGGAACTAGGACATTTCAGTATGTAAAATTAGAGCAAGAAATCCAGACATTTAAATACAGGTTAAAGTTCAGATTTTTGTGTCAAGTAAAATCTGACTGATGTGAAATGCTAAATACACCAGGGATTGCTAAATTTATACCGTATGTTCCATTTCTAATAACAAGGCAAGTCAGGTTTTTAGGCTGACATGAAATACACTGAGCTGGTTTAATGGTTTGAAACACCATGAGGTTTTATCCCTCACAGCACAGCCCTGGCTGGGACTGACACCTCAGCAGAGGTTACAGGCTCTGGGCAGAATGAGCAGAGAGTTAAAAAGGCCTGATCTGCACTGCACTTCAGTGAGTTCCACAGCCCCTTGCCTTCCCCACCAAATAGTGACAGGTTTTTGAGGAAAAAAAGACTGCTGCTTTTTCTAGTTGAGAGGTTTATTCAGATCCTGATGTGCCAAGGGTCACCTCCTGCTGGCCTCGGTGGAGTTTTCAGATGGATTTTTACAAGCTGAGGCAAGATCTGAGGAACTGGAGGAGAATGGATTCCACCCCTGCCTGGTATGTGGAGAATATGATCAGAAATAATCCAGCTTGCAGCTGGGAGAAGTACCTTCCTGAGAATTCCCAAACTCTTGCCTGCACCCAACTTGCAGCAGCTCCTCCTGAATGGAACCAAGGCCCCTTGGGAAATCTTTTTGAGAATATTGTCCATCGAGGAAAGTTAAAAGACTGAGGGCGGAATGAATCCACTTCCCTGTAGGGAGGACAAGTATGAAAACAGAAAATAATTGGTCAATCAACAGAAATGTCCTGTGAGAAGCTTCCTCAGGCAGCCAGGAGCAGATTAGGGACAGCCCTATAACAGGAGGATGCTGCAGGAACCAGGAACTGGTTCTGGAGGGATGCAGATAAACCAGCATCCAGCACAGGAACCCAGGTGACACCATGTGGCCCCTGAGAGCACTCCAGCATCAGGTGTACTCACCTTGCTTTCTCTTTGTCAGACATCCAGTTTCTTTCACAGGTGAAAAAGCCAAATCAGTGACTTGTGGTGTGGACAGGACAGAGTCCTGCCAGATCCTTCTACAGAAGGTTCAGAGCCAGTACAGATGTTAATTTGTGTGTCTTTATGAAAAAAAGCTGTAAAAGTATTCGAACCCATCTCTTACCTGAGAGAATAATTCCCTTTGCCCAGGCTCCCAGCAGAGCAGATCCATGGATCCTTGGTTTACCAGGACGTGAGACCAGGCTCTGCTGCTGCTGCTCAGCCTCTCCGGGGTGATCCAGAGAAACAAACACACACACACACAAGATGTTTGCAAGACCAGCCTGGTCATGCTCAGCCAGCAAGAAGCAGGTTTGGGGCACTGCAGGCTGAGGGGATTTGTGTGTGTGGGAGGAACAGCAGGGAAGAGCAGGGAACTTACACTGACACACAGCACTCATGTCCCAGCACAGGGTTAGGCTCCAGGGACTGGTATCCACTGAATGTTATACTGGACAGAGGATTTCAGCCTCCAAGAAGGACCTGTAATGAAACCAGAGGAAGGAGACAGCTATAGAGAAATCTCTGCAAGCTAGAAAAAAAGATGTCCGCATCAAATGCAATTTTTCCTTTTACCTCATTTCCTCATTCCTCACAGGATCTCAGAATCCTTCAAACTTGTGAGTTCCTCCTGGGAAGGCTCTCAGCTCTGTTTTCTGCATGCAGGAGCAGAGGCTCCCTGCGTGAGATGTGCCACTGACAGGCTTTGAGGGAGGTCTCTGGCTCCTAGAGGGATTTCTCTCATCTGTTACTGAGCAGGTGATGAAAGCATCAATTTTGGAATACCCAGGGTCCATTTAGTCCTTCAGTAGCTCCTGTAGAAGAAGCAATTCCCTCCATTTCTCCCTGACTTCCTAGGCAGCTTATCCAAGAGCTGGAATTTCCTCCGTTCACGCTGGACATTGAGCAAGTGCAGAGGCTCTGGGTGGTTACATTCAGCAAGTCCAAACCCCCCAAAATCTCCTTGGGATGAGACAGCGAATTGAAGGTTCTACACAGCAATAAATGCTGTGAAGCAAATAAATACTTTGAACACTGAGCAAGTTCATCAAATGCAGTGCTTACCCTGCCTTAGCTGAGGGATAAAAAGAGCACAGCACTTTTCGGAGAAAAGGTGTCCTCCACGCCCTCACGAAGACCGGGAGAGTATTCTTCTAGCTAGCGCTTGTTTCTGCAGTGAGAGAGTGTCAGTCACTTAACGGTTCTTCAACTGAGACGCCAACACCTCAGGGAGCTCCTCTGCAGAGTCTGCTCTGATGTCACAATCACAGCTCACATAGCTGGAGCCTCTAAATCTTTCCATATTAGTGACTCAGACCTGACACTCATCAGATTTAAGAACTTCTTAGTAAATCATGAAGCAATGAATAAATAAAACAGCCTCCAACTTTTTTTTTTTTTTTTTGCTTATTCCAGGAGCCATCCTATTTTCTTGGTACTTCTACAGTCAGACCCAAACCCACCTCCATCCCCGTTCTCACACTTCTTTTGCTACGAGACAGAGAAAAGCTAAACCTGAATATTTATATTTATATTTATATTTATATTTATATTTATATTTATATTTATATTTATATTTATATTTATATTTATATTTATATTTATATTTATATTTATATATACACATGCAGACCTGTTGGGGAGAAGCCGACCCCTGGCAGTCCAAAGTCACTCTAAGGACAATTTCATGCACAATGGTCCGTGTGGAAATGTCACCAGTGACTGCCCGTAGCCGCTTCCAGGAGAGAATTGGTGCAGGGCTGGCTGCAGAAAAGCGGGATAAAAGTAAGGGAAGGAACGCGAACCACAGCCTCGAGAGGATAAGGGGGGCTAAAAGCATTTACCGAGCAGCTTTTGAGCGAAAACGCGCAGGTTCGTGCACAGACAAACCACGCCGGCGGCTGAGGGTGTGAGGGGACTCGCCTCCCTCTGTGGCATGCGATCCCCGGCGCGGGGCTGACCCCTAGTGCCGGCCGGCAGCGGCGGCCCCGCCGCCTCATCGAATTCATCGAATTAACATTGAATTCGCTCAGCGGCCACTGAGCGAACTGACACCGCACACTGCCCTCGGCCGCTGCCCCTGCCCCGGGGTCCCGCGGCCGGCCCCAAAGCCGCCTTCGGGCCCGGCGGGCCGGGACCCCCCTGCCCCGCCAGTGGGCTGCGCCAGGCGCCGAGGCGGGGCGCTCCCATTACGGGCGGAGGGGGGCAGCGAGGGGGGCCACGGCCGCGGGGTGAGGCGGGGCCCGGCGCCGCGCTGAGGGACGGGGCGGCCGCGGCGGCGAGACCCGGGGGCAGCCCGGGGTCTGCCATCGCCTCCCGGCCCTGCCATCGCATCCCTGCCATCGCATCCCGGCCATCCCGGGGTCTGCCATCGCCTCCCGGCCCTGCCATCGCCTCCCGGCCATCCCGGGGTCTGCCATCGCCTCCCGGCCCTGCCATCGTATCCCTGCCATCGCATCCCGGCCATCCCGGGGTCTGCCATCGCCTCCCGGCCCTGCCATCGCATCCCGGCCATCCCGGGGTCTGCCATCGCCTCCCGGCCCTGCCATCGTATCCCTGCCATCGCCTCCCGGCCATCCCGGGGTCTGCCATCGCCTCCCGGCCCTGTCACCCCGGGAGCTGCCGCGGGGCCCGGCTGCGGGGAGCGGCGGCCCGCAGCTGTCGGGGAGCGGCAGCGGGAGCTGCAGGGAGCGCTGCTGGCCGTGCAGCCGCCGCAGCATCCTCCCTCATTCCTCTGAGTTTGTCCATTTTCCTTTCCGGCGGGCCCAGAAGGAAGGGCCTGACTCCGGTCACCTGCTGTAACCTCTCTGACACTTGTCTGGGATTGGAGTTAAACCTTCCGATGGGCAAACCCACAAACCCTGGGATGAGGCTTCTTGTGTGCCAATAAACAATTTCCCTTTTTTTCTCCCTCCCAGCATTTTTTTCTCCTTCTTAATTTATTTCCTCAGCATCCATGACAGCTGCTGGCTAGCACCTGCAGCACTGAGGGAATTACGGAGCCCCCAGGCAGGGGATGGGGATGGGGATGGGGATGGGGATGGGGATGGGGATGGGGATGGGGATGGGGATGGGGATGGGCTGGCTGCTCAGAACCGTGGGGATGGCTTGTGAGTGGGAAAGCAACTGGGCATTAGAAACAAAACCAGTAAAACTCAGCATGAGACCCGCCTGGCCCAAAAATCCCGCCCAGGAATTTCCCCCTCAATGCTCCTTGTGCGGCTCTGTGCAGTGCGAGACCCAGCTCCTGCCTTTTTCTGATCCTTAGCTTCGTGTGAGGAAGTTGAGGATGGGAAAATAGCATTTATAGGGAGTAGAACAGCACAGCTCCTGAGTGGACCACAGTTTGCCCTTGTCTCTGTTTCAGAGCAGGGCCCGTTGCTTCCAGCCTATAAATTCCTGATCCCAGAGGAGGCAGTTGTAGGTATTTAAATATATATGCATTTGCCCTGCATTAATTTCCTTTCCCAAGTGACTGGTGACATGAAGGATTGTAAGAGCAGTGTGTATTTTTAATGCATTTCCTGCAGATTTCTGTAAGGCAATCTAATTCCAGAGTGGGCTCAATTTGCCACAAAGGCAGAGGACCTCAGGAGCACTGGTAATAGGGCTGGGTGGGTTCTTTTAATCTACTGTTTTAATGAGCTCCATCCATCTCTCTGATTAGATTAATCTCATTTATTTTAGCCAAGCCATCTAGCTGAAATCCCAACAGAGGAAATCGGGATTTTGAGTCTTTCAGGGTAAGCACTTGGAGTGTTAGGCAGCAAACTCCACAGGTAGATTTCCAGTCTGCCCTTTTATCACCTCAGAAATTTGTAACCCTGGTGATCACGTTGGAAAAAGACCATTTGGGTTGGGAATCTGCCTCACTGATGAGGGGCTGGGGAGAGCCCACGTAGGTCTCCTCTGCCCTGCTTGAAGCACGTTCCCTAAGAAATTAAACCCAGCCTGGTGCAGAGGGCTCAGCTCTCCAAGAAGGCTCCCATTTTCCTGGCACGAGCAGAGAGAGCTCCATGGCTGGACCTTCCTCACCTGTGGAATGGCCACGCTTTTGCAGCCCCACCGTCACGACCGTGCTGGGCGCGGCGAGGGGGAGAGCCTGCCAGTGCAAACAGAAATGCCTTCCCCGTGGAAGGGGAAATGGATTTTTTGTTTAAAAGATGGCAATGTTTTTCCAAGCCTGATGAATATGAAAGTCCCCATTTAAAGGAGTCGAACCTGTGGAGAAACTGGTCACTGTTTGCACGCCCACGCGCCGACCGAGGAGGTGAAAGCAAACTTCCTGGTGTATCCCGATCCAAATCACCTGGGACTGAGGCACAGTGCCCCAAGCTGTGAGCTGCTGCGCTGAGCAGCCGCAGAAGGCTCTCTGTGAAAAAGCAAACCCCGTCCCAACAGGAGAGGCAGAGCCTCGCTGGTGTCACAGCCCTCACTCCCAAAACGGGAGGGAATTTGGAGCCTAGCAGCTGCGTCTGTGGCTGTTGGAAATTGGCCTTCTAGGAGGAAGGCAATGGGGGTGAAGGGCAGAAAGTGTTAGCAGGTGTTTTGGGAGGGTGTGGAGGGGAGAGCAAGGGAAGACTGGAGTTTTCCTCTGCCCAGTCCGCCAGGAAAGCTATTTTTGCAGGAGCTCCTGGGCGCCAGACAAGGTTTGGATTGTTCCCGTGCTGGATGCTGGTGCAAATACGTGGGCAGACAGCTGGATCTTGAAGAGCTCCCAGTGTCCCAGCAAGCGTGTGAAGGGGCATTTTACACCTTGTCCAGGTGAGAGGATGTCTTGGCATCGGGTTTGCTGTAGTCCCTGACTTTGGTTGGGAGTCCTCTGGAGAAGTGCCTGCTGCAGTGCTGCTCTGGCGTGGGCACTCAAGGTGTGTTTGTGCCCATAACACACCACATGCTTCACCAGCAGCTATAGTATCTGTCAATTCCCTACTCCTCAGGTGGTGCATGACCTTTCCCGTGAGACATCCCATGTGCGTGAGCTGGCTGTTGCCACCTCAGTCACAGTGGACGTCTCTGAGCTATGGGGAGCAGCCACTTGGAGCCAACCACCCCTTGCCCTTGTCCTGTCCAGCCTCCTGTGGGCAGTGCCCAGCCTTGGGGTGTTCCAGACCAATCTGTCATCTGTGTGTTTAGGGCATGGGTTGGTGCTGGGTAAACTGAGGCTTGGAGGGGTTTGGTTCATGGTCACATGGACAGTGTGGCCACAGCCCAGGCATTGTGACTGGGAGCTGTGCATGGAGTTGGGGAGATGCTTCTTGTGCCATCTCACCCCTTTGGACACCTCCACACCCAAAACTGGGTTTGGGCTCCCTGTGCAAAGCACTGGGTTGCTGCTGGTGCCGCTGGCTCTGGATAATCTTTGTATTTGCTGACTTGACTTAATTGTGGCTCAGTGGAGAGCTCTGCTTTGGGGAAGCTGAAGGTACAGGGAGGCCCAAACCACACACAGCGCTCAGGGAGGGATTGCGATCCAAAAAAAAAAAAAAAAAAAAAAAAGTTCAAAGGTGTTTTTGGCTTAATGCGGTTTTATCTAGATTGCTTTATGTTCATTAATCTGGATTAACACAAATTCTCTTGGAATGGCTGGCTGGGGAAGGGTTTGCTCAGCTATTCTGACAAGGACAGACTTTTCCAAAAGTGAAAAGTTTGAGCTGGGAAAAAAAAAAAAAAGCCAGGTCCTGTCTGGCATGAGTACATGGAAGCCTTGTGAGCAGACCAAGGCTGTTTCATCCCTGCTGCCCACATCCAAATGTCCCTGGCACCTGCAGACACTAATGACTGATCAAGTTCCCCCAATACCATAGAGGATTAAACCCCCTTGTTCTTCCTGGGGTGATGTGAACCCCTTTTCCAGCTGGCATGCCAGAGTTTATGGCACAATTAGTGAGTGAACTTCAAGGTAAATTGGAGGTCAAGCCCAGATTTGAAGGTGGTGGTTGGTGTGAGCGTGACCCAGGGAGCCATGTGATGTGGGCGACGTCCTGGAGAGGCAGGTGATCTCCCTGTCCTCTCCTTTCCCCAGGGCTGGGATTAGGAGAGATTTTACAGCTGAGTGACCAGCCTCATGGTGAGGTTTGGTTCCCAGTGGCTCAGCCCCCAGCCCCTTATCAAGGAAACTTCTAGGTCTTTTATGGCCAAGCTGCGCATCAGCAGACAAGTTTGTGCCTGCAGGGGACTTGTCCCTGGAAGACACCAACGCTTTGCATCCATAGGGACTTCCCACCTTGAGCACAGGCAGAGAAACACCCAGTGTGAAACCTAGAGATGGATGGCAAAGCCCAGTGCTTTGGAGAGGGTTATCTAATGCTTGAACCTTCACCTGCGAGCTGGGTGCACTTCTTGCTCTTCAAAAGTCTTCTCGTGCAGCGTTGGGCAGGTCCTTGCACCAGATGCCACCTCTTTCCACCAGCTGCCTGTGATCAGGATTGCTTGGGTGCCACAGGGCTGGAAACCTCTCTGGGACCAATGGATCAGCTCCACGAAGGGCCCAGCTCCAGCTCTCAGCAGCCAGGAGCCGCAGCAGGCAAGCAAAGCATTCCTGCAGAGCTGGGATGGGAGTTGTAAGAAGGACCTGGGGCCTGCCCCAAACGCAGGGGACTCCCTCCTCCCCCTGCCCGTGCAAACAGCAGATTAACAATTTATTTGACATGTTGCGGCTGGTTAGTTCTTCACCCGCTCCCCTGATCAGAGGGAATAAGTGTTGCAGTGTGCAATAATGTTCATTTCAGGTGAGGGTAAATATAGAAAGGAAAACCTGCTGAGAGCACGCCATTTATTCCTGCGTTTGGAAGCCTCTGCTCATAAACAGTCAGTCATGCCCATTTGGAAAATCCCAGTGTGGTTTTCTTGGCCATCCTGGAAGAACGTTTACTTTCCTGTAGGTTAAGAAGTCCGTTTTAAATAAAAAAAAAAAAAAAAATAATGTCATCTCACTTCCAGCTGCCCTCGGGCGTTTAGGGCTTGTTGACACACTGAGGCCGCTCTGTTCTCATGCAAAAGTGGTCTGATGCAGGAATTAGGAAGGAGATCCTGCAGGGCTTCCCCAGCTGGTTGGGCTGTCAGCCCCTAGTTCTTTGGGTTCTCCTTGCTCCCCTTGGGATTTTGTCAGATGTTTTAGCCATGTGTAGGGTTAAACCCCCCCAGCTTTGGGGGGTGTGGGTGGGTGTGGATTCAGGGAGGTGCTGAGGGTGCCCTGAGAGCCCCAGGGAGGCTGGGGCAGAGGGATGAGCTCATGCTGGACCAGAAAACCTCTGAGGGTTTTTGGGAGAGCGTGCCAAAGGCAACAAGACAGTGCGGGCTGCAGGAGCATCCCTCAAACAAGCCAGCAGCCATGGCCAGCCCAGGGTGACCTGCTGCAGCACAGGAGAGACACCCCAAAGCAGTGCTGTAGGAGGAGGCTGAGGAAGGTGGGGAGCCCCTGGCACAGCCAAGCTCTGCCTCTCTCCCCTGTCCCCAAAGTGGCACGGAGGAGCCGTGCGGGAGAGCGGAGAGGCCAGTTGGAGTTGGACGCCTGCCCTCCGTGGCTGGCACCGGCCAGCTCCCTCCTCTGGAGTGTTCTGCAGTCAATAAGGGTCTCTCCATGTTTTCTGACAGGCTCTGGATTTGGCTCGGGTTTTGCCTTGGTTTCCAAAGGCAAGAGGCAGTTAAGTCTCTTGGAAGAATGAATTAATTAGCAAATGCCTTTGGTCAGGTCAGTGCCCTGAGCAGTGTGCCCACGCCTCTGCACCAGGTACACGCTCAGGGAGGCTGCTCTTAACCCTCCCATATTTCCAGGGCTGTACATGCATCATCTAACAAAAAAGAAAGGGGAAAAAGCCTCCCCTGGAACGCAGTATTGACTTTAATGGTGGCATTTGTGTAAGCAACAAAATATTGACGCAGTTGGCTGGGGTCTGGCCGGGGCTTCTGGAAATAAACTGCTGCCTTGTTAAATTGTAGATGGAAATGCAAGTGGGAAAATGACTGACATCTTACACAAGGCGGGCAAATAAAACCGCTGCTTTACTACAGCGTGAAAAAACTCAGGAATTAATAGGTCTCCTTCTGCTCCAGGGTGTTGGATTTATCCCCAAGTAAGATCCATAAACTATTTTAAGGAGAGAAGTGCTACTTTTAAACATGTGTGTCTGGGTCCTGGAGTTCCCGTGGTGTCACAGTTAACCCCTGCCTTGTCACGGCTGTGGGCAGCAGAGGAGCCCCCCACAGCCCCCCACAGCCCCGTTCCTGGAGGCACCATTGTTGCCAATGCACAAACACATCAACACCTGATAAATGATGAGGTTGCTTTCAAAGGATGTTTTCCTATGATGTGTTCCAACAGCTTTTGTCAGAAATGTGTTTCAGGCCTCGACCTGGACTCAGAGCTTGATTTTACCAGTGTGGGACGTAAAATGTATTTTAAAAAACCCACCTGCTCCAAAGCTGTGTCTGACTCAAAGCAGATGTACTGAGCACTGCTGACTCCATCTGGGGTGTGACCCAGCACACCCCGAAAGACTCCTTTTGACTTCAGTAGCTGAAGACCTTTTATCATCTTCTATGGGAAATGTGATTAACAGAGCTGTAGGGAGTGATACACCACTTTCCTTCCTACCCAAAGCCCCTTCCTTCTCCACCCACATCCTGATGATCTCCCAGCTGACGTACATGTGCTCGTGGAAAAGTGGGATGAGATAAAAGCTGTCTCCCAGTGGCACAGGGTCCGACTCACCGGCAGCAGTGACACCAGTGTAATTACACACGCTCCAGTCCGATCTCCCAGTAATTATTCTGGAATAAAAGCCTGCCTATTTCTGTAAGACCTTATGTCACTTGGAAAGCTGTTATAAATTCAGCTGGAAAAAGGGACCCTTATTCTGGGATAAGTGTGGTTAGTGGTTAACTGGGAACGGGGCTATTCCTGGCGTTGCCATCGACCTTCCCGGTGACGCCGGGGTAAGTCACGTCACCTCAGCGTGTGTCACCTTCTCCTGCTGCAAACTGGGAATTACAAACAAGGGCTTTCGCAGGCAGCGTTTTGGGAAGCCCCATGACTCTGGAAAAAAGGTGTCACAAGGTGCCAGGCCGTCATTTAGTGGGACCTGGTGCTTTTTTACCCACCTTGGAGGCATCTGGATCCAGCTGTAGGCTGGGGAAATGAGGGACCAGTGTTGGGGACCGGCTGAGCCGCGTGAGCCGGGGCTGTTGGCGTGTTACTGGGAATACTGTGTTTTCCTCTCGGTTTTTAAAAATAGTCTATTCTGTTCCAAGTTGTAGACCACAGCCCTCGCTGGGGCATTGAAATGTCTGGGCTGCTGTTTTCTTGAGCCAGCACCTTCCAGTGTGCAGGGTCGGGATGCCAGCATCCATCCCCTCAACTGCTGGGTCTGGCAAAGATGGGGGGTCCTGCTCTGGACTGGCAGCACCGACCCTGTGGTTCTCTTGGACTGGAGGGAAAGGGAAGTTTGGTTCACTCTTCTGCCTGGAGTATCCCTGGCTGGTTCAATAGCTGCTTCTGCAAGCCCTAAGGGCCTCGGGGACTTTTGCTTCTCAGCAGCTTCTTGTGCAGCCTCAGAAACTGCTTTTGGCTCATCATCACACAAGCACACGCAGCTGAAGATGCAGTTCCTAGCACATGGCATGAAATCCACGCTAGAGATGGGGAGAATCGTCTCGGGGGCTTTTATCATTTGCACAGACAGTGCAGGCTGGCTCCCAGCCAGAATCCATCTGCTTGCCAAGGCGGGTGCTGCCCACGGAGCAGCGGCACCAAGGTGCTGATGCCAGGAGGTGAAGGCAGAGCCTGCCCTGGCGCATTCCCACGGCCTCCGTCCCTGCGCAAGCACCGGAGTGGGGCTCACTGCCGCTCGGAATTGGGCTGGAGCCAAGGAGGCAGAGGGGAAAAAGCCTTTTACAGTCCATTAGTGCTCCCCAGAGCCGTTCAGCCCCTCTCGTCGTAAAAGTGGTGGAAGCCACAGAAACATTACGGCTGGTCTGCAGAAGATGCTGGTCTGCAGAAGATGCCAGCCCACCTCCCGGCTCCATGTCCCTTCCCAGGGGCTTTGCCAAAGCCGCTGGCCCTCAGGGCAGCTCCGGCTGCTGGAATTCCCTCTGGGAACAAGCTGGCAAGGGCTGGTTCCCTGTCCATCCCGAGCTCCCCCCAGGCAAAATGTACATGGGAGGGTTCCAAGTGCAAATGTGTGTGCGCTAATGGGAACTGAATTGCCTCTTGCCCCGCAGCCTTGCAGCTTGAGGAAAACAAGGCAGGGGCTAGGAATGACCTCATATCGCCTCCCAGGGAATGTTTTGCCAGATGAAGGGGGGAGAGGCCGCATCAAGACAGCACAATGTATGTATCTCTCTCCCTGTGTAAACATCTCTGTAGCTGCAGAAACCTCTTAAAACCCCGAATGAGAGGAGAACAGCTGCTTTGATCTGTGGATGTGGTTGTTGTTTTCTGAGTGCAGATCCGTTCTTTTTTTAATTTTGCTTCAAATTAAAAAAATGCCTGTTGTGATCTTTTGCTTTTATTTCTTGGCGAGGGACGGGAGAGTGGTGCAGTAAATTTTCATGACTCCCCATGTAACCGTTTCAGCATGGCTGACAATTCCTCGCCGGCTCTTCAGCGCCGCAGCACAATGGGCCGAATCTTCTGGCCCTACATGAAGCCAAAGCAAATGGGTTTTGCCCAGAAGTGCACAACGGGGAGTGGAGGCAGCAGGGAGGAGAGTCCTGCCACCTCCTTCCCCGCCACACACACACACACACACACACGCAAGGCTTGGGCTGGCAGGGTTGTCCCAATGCCTGTGAAGGGTTTTGCAGACAGCTCCCGGGCACGGATCCATGCCAGCCCCATGAAGCAGCAACGGGAGCTGGTGAGGAGCCACTGGGCCGAAGCACTGGGCCGTCCTGCAGGTGATTTCAGTGCGGTTCGTGGCACTCCCTCCAGACTCCCTGTGTGATGTCGGGAATCCCCATCTGCCCGACCTTCCCCTTGGAGGATGGCCCTGTGCTTGGAGGGGCACCAAGGCATGCGCAGCCCCGGCACCATCACTGGCCCTTTGGCCACTCGGCTTTGGGAAGAAAGTAAGATTACACAGCTTTTTTGGGAATTCCTGGACATCAACAGCTCACTCCAACCCCACTGCTTTGCTCTGGTACTTTGTAAACCCTGTTGGAGGAGTGAGACACGGGGGTCAGCCCCTTGGCTCCTGTGGCATGACCCAAGGTACTGGTTTAACTGGGAGCACTTGGCCAGAGACCTGTCCCCTCTGGGGCAGTCTGGGTGCGAGTGAGGAGTTTGTTCATTCCCCCTGTGCTGTCACGTGGCTGCTCCGTGTTTTGGCGTTTTAATTACACACGGTCCTGTGTATTTAAGGCTGGTTTATGGGTGTTTATACTAATGCATAAACCTGCAATTTAGAAGCTCAGTTATAAATCAGCATTGCTGAAGGTCTTGTCCCTCGTGCCGTGAGATCGGTCTCCAGATTTAGAAGATAGGTTAGAGGGGGAAGAAAGGAGAACTGTTTAGTTTTCCTCTGGTTATGATGATAAAGGATCACAGGATGGGGTGTGAGGTGCGGTGGCTGGGCACAGAGATCTGCCAGCGTAACCCAGAGCAGAGTTTCCATTCTGACTCTGCTCTTAGGAGTCTCTGCCGTAAGAGACTTTGTATTTCTGCAGCAAATTCCAGCCCAGAAGGAAAAGCAGTGCCACACCTGCTGATCTGACACTCACAGGAAGGTGGTGGCACCCCACTGGTGGTGTCTTCAGATCAGGATGTGGGCTGCAATCACCAGAGTCCCATCCTGCTCCATACCTCAGGGAAGGAGCTTTTGTACCCAGGAGCTCCTGGCAGACTGGAACTGGCTTCCTCCAGTGGCAGTGCCCAGTGAGATAGCACATTCCCACTGGTGGGTCATGGTCCTCTCCCAACACATCCTAAGGACAACACCTCCACAATATTTTTTTTACAGTTTTAGCAATCATTCACACACCTTTGCCCCTTTCCAGCTGCCGTGGAGCCTGGCTGTGCCAGGGGTGGGTTTGGGTTACTGGTGTGCCCCTGCAAGCCCCTTCCCAAAGGGAAGGTCCCTGTCCCATGAGGGCAGCCCAGGGTGTTTCTGTAGGGGAAGACCCAGGGAGTCCTCAGCATTCTCCTGTCCAGCTGCAGTCCCTCCTCTCCGCCGTGGATGCTTTGGCTTAGCGGGACATTTCCCATTGCCTCCAGCCCCATTTGTCATATCTTTAGGAGTCATTAGGACAAAAGGGGGTTCGGGAGGGTGTAGGGGCAGCACGGTGGGCTGGGAGGGAGCCCATGGGCAGGATGACCCTGTCCCTTGACAGGTGGAATCACTGCACACCTTCCTCCCAATCCCACTCCTGCCTCCAGCTTTATCTCCTGCTGCAGTTTCCTGGCTGGCAATGCCTCTCCTGGCTCGGGGAGCTGGAACACCCCGGAAGAGAGATGGTGCCAGCAGCTCCCAGCACAAGGACGGTCACGGGGTGGGGCAGGGGTCCCCCTGCCTCCCTGGGGTGCCCCCAGCTCCAGGGGGCCAGGCTGTGAGAAGGTCCCGCAAGCAAACAAAAACCCCATAATCTTTCAGAAAGGTCTTTTTCTTCCCCCTCCACCCCTTAGTTCCAGTCCTCCTCCCACCTTTCAGGGCGGCCAGCAGAGCTGCTCTCTGGCCCTGTTTCCCCCTGCCCAGCACCCCGAGACGCTCCCGCAGCCACCAAGCCCAGCCAGGTCGTGCCATCTGCAAACTCTCGGGTTTTTTAATTATATATATATTTTTTTTCTTTCTCCTTTTCTTTTCCACCCCTTGCCTTTTCCCATGCCACAGGCCTCCCCCTGGCCCCCCTCCCCTTGCCACCACCCCAAGCCCTCGGCTGGCCGAGGGGCTGCGAGGTGCGGGGTGGGTCTGGGGGTTGCGGGGGGCTTTGCATTGATGCATTGATCGCCCATGGTCTCTGCCTGACCTCCCTGCTCCCAGGGAAGCAGTCTCCATGGCTACTGGCCCTTCTCCTTCAGCGCAGACTGTAAATTCCTGCAGGCAAAGCCCAGCCTTGGGGGTGCGAGGGGGGGAGCCGTGAAGGAGTAACCAAAGCCAAATAGAAAGAAAGAAAGAAAGGCTGGGAGAGAGAAAAAGGGCGTTGCTTGGATGGGGCTCTCCTTTCCACTCCCCTTTCCCAGGTCCCCAGCACCAGGGCAAGGCGCCTGCTTCCCCCCTCCAGCACTGCTGCTCCTGCTCCTGCTGCTGCTGCTCTTGCAAAACTGGAATTGGCTGGGATTATTTAAGGGGAAAAAAAAAAAAAAAAAAAAAAAAAAAGGAGGAGAAGGGATCAGAGCAGCCGCCAGAGAGAGGGCGATAGAGTCCACTTTCCTCCAACTGCCCTGGGTCTCCCTCCCTCGCTCTCTCCTCTTCAGCAACACCAAGAGCCCCAAACTGAACCCAGAGCAGCTTTTTCCATCAGTTCAGTTCGCTTCCCTCCCTCTGTCTCACACACGGCAAGGAGAGAGCCCCTTCCTCCCCTTGATTTTCCTTTGCATGCTCAGCCCCTTGTTTCCTTTAAAGCACTAGAAATCCCCCTTCTTGCCCCCGCTCCTCCCTTGCAGACTGGGATTGCAATGGGAGCTTTGCAGATTGCTGGATTTTCCATCCTTTTCTTTCTCCTCCACTCTGGAAACACGCTGGCGAATAAAGCCAGTCAAGGTAAGAGAAAATCTTCCCTGCTCGAAGGTTTGCTGTTTGATGTGTGAATTGGGCAGCCGGATCTCCTCGTTAGAGCTGGGGTTTAAGCGCAGGCTGGAGAAGGCAGCAGCAGTAACAACAAACAGTGGAGGGGATTTTAAATGTCGCTTGCAGATATTCTTGCCTACTGCCTTGGAACTGGGGTTGGGTTTGTAAACTCTTTAATGAGTTGCGCTTCTTAGACTTCAGTTTTTTTGGTTTGGGCTCTTTATCTCAAGGCAGGGGGTGCAGGGGCAGAAAATTAGGGTGGGCAAACAAGTCTGCATCCACCACAGGCAAAATGTGGCTGTTTGGAGGGGCTTGAGGGGCTCTGCTGGTTTTGTGTCTGTGAGATGGGGCTACCACGGCAGCAGTGTGGGCGAGGAGGCTGCTCCGGGCTGGGTTGGAGGGCAGGGATGGCGGAGCGGGCGTTGATAACGCCGGGAGGCTGCATCTGTGCTCGGGGACTCCACATCGGCACGGGGGAATCTCAGATGTTGGCTGCAGGGGTGCGGGCAGCAGGAAACTTCGGGTAGCCGAGCATAGCTAAGCCTGAAAATTAAGGGAGCTCTTTCCCTATCTCGTGGAAAGAGAGGCATGTCCCATCCTTATCAACTTCGGGCTTTTCTGTTTCACAACTCCCGTATTGAGCCAGAGCCTCCCCTTCCCAGACGTACACACGGAGCTTTATGTATGGTCTATCTATACCTTGGCTTTTCTATAGCACCTCTATATTTAGCTCAGATTTTTTTTTTTTCTATACACACGCGCGGGAGTGCGCGCGCCCACACGAGCACACACAGCCCTACACATGATCCTGTTGGCTGTCTCAAAGGGGGTTTTCTCCTTAATTCACCACTATCTGTACAATCTGTCGGGTTTTCTCTTTTTCTTTCCATAGCGTGTAAGGTCTCCCCGGCCCGGCTCTGGCTGTGCTGTTGTGGCAGCTGCGTGTTTGTGCGTACGGCGAGATTAAATAGCGTGTGAATGAAATCTCGGAGCGCTGGATATAATGAGAAAGATCTCTTGTAGGAGGATTCCAGCCACGCGCATGGTCGCCCGAGCCCTGTCACTGACAAAGTTAGAAGGAATTTCAAGGCTATTGTCTTATCTGGCTCAAAGTGTTTCTAAAACAATAGGCGACTTCTCCGGAGGGCAGCCTGGGCAAGCAGGCGAGATTTTTCCAGGGCAAAGGTTTGGTGAGAAGGCGTCCAGCTTCACATAAAGCTTTATGATTTAGGCACAGAAAGGAATGCTTAGGTTTTTATCCCCCCTCAAATTATCTTGAGTGTATGCATTGCTTTCATTTCTTATCATAATATTTATTTATTAAGGCCTTTTGGTTTCCAGTTCCATTTAAGCCTGAGCCAGAATTGCATTAAAATAGCAAAGTGAAATTCCATCGTGCAGAGACTTGACAGATCCCTTCAGGGAAGGAGAGGGGTGGAGTGGGGGTGGAGAGAGGTGAGCTCAATCCTGTGCTGGGGTGCATCGCCCGCCGTGCGCCTGGGACAGCGCTGGCTGCTCACCAGCCAGAGGGGCTGTGCTGGACAATTGATCCCTGTGTCTGCCGTCGAGGGGTTCTGTGGGCTGGGGATGGGGAGATCCCAGCTCTCTGCCTCTGCAGAGAGGCAAAGGTTGGTGCCTGTGGGGCTGCAAGGACTCTTGGCAGGGGTGGGCCTGGCGCTGGTCCTTTTTGGATGAGGCTGAACTCACGGGCATCATTAGGGCATGACTGATGGCAGGTACAACATGTGCCTTTCCTCAGAACCTGCTGTCTCCTGGGTTTTCCGGCTGTCACTGAGCTCTTTGAACACGCTCTGTGTGTCAGGGACATGTGTTAGGAGGATATATCTCAAAAGCATCAGGCATGTGTGCCAGGTGACACTCCAAGGATGGGGCACACATCGCCCCAAAACCTTTGCCCTTTTGAGGGACAGCCACCCTTGCCAGGTGACTGTCACGGCCTGGGAAGGGCTCCTCTCCCATCAGATGGTCTTGTCTTGGTGGGATAACATTGTGTCACTTGTCGGGCTTGCTGGCTCATTTCTCGTACTGAATAACCCTTGGAAAGTTTAGTCTCTGGGGAAGGAAGGATTTAGAGAGCTGGCTGCTGGGCCTGGAGGGTGTCTGCCAGTGGACCTGGCTGGCTGTGGAGTCAGCTTAGGGCTAGGGAAGCACTTGAGAGGAGAACTGACAATATAAATCTAAATAACCATAGGGAGGCTCCAGACACGCATTCACATCTGGGATGGACTCTCAGGACTCCCTGCAGTCCCCAGACCAAACTGCCCACATGTTGCTGTGCCCACCAGTCCTCTGGGTTTTGGGTAGATAACCCAACCTCTTGTCTGTCAGTCCATCTCACAGCCTTCCAGCCAGAAGAGATTGGCCTGAGCTGCTGCTCTCAGTGGAGCAGTGCCCTTACCTGCTGTCTGCCAGCATCAGTCCCTCCCTGAATGCTGGGGGGACAGAGCCTAGGGACTGGCAGCTCTGCACCGTCCTCAGGCAGTGCCAGCCCCTCTGGCAGCACCCTCATCACTGCGAACACATCCCAGGATTTGCCACTTTTCCCTGCAACTAATTGCACATCCCCTCAGATGATGCTGTGGTGTGGGGCCAGGAGGGAGAGGCAGCATCACCCTGGGAGACCCCAGCACCCCGTTTTGCAGCCCCTGGCATTCCCACGACCCCAGTTCAGGGTCCTGGGTGGGATGACAGCCTCATCCCAGCCCACTGGGCACTCGAGGGTTCATGGTTGACACTCTGTGGCTGCCTGGGGCCACAGCCACTGTCCCACGTGAGGGGCTGGTGTGGTGGGATGCACCTGCAAAGCCTACACGGCCAGGGATTATTTTTCTGTATTTTTTTTTGAGGAGTCTAAAATTTTCCAATTGCAGCGTGGAGATGCTGTTTGATTCCCCTCCCACTGCCGCCAAACCTCCTCCCCCTTGGCCTCTGCCTTCCTACCTCTGCAGCATTCACAGTGTGCGACTGTTGTGCCTGTCCCCTCCACCCCGCTGAAATATGAAATGTAAAACTGTAAACATTTCACATGCACAGTTCAAAGGAGATCTTTGACTGAGGGCGTCTAACGTGCCTGTACCGAGATTAAAAAAGGGGAGGGGGTGGGTAGGAAGAAGGGAAGAAGAGTTTTTTTGTAACTGCCAACTGGAGTATAAATATTCAGACACCTTGAGTCTTCCAGTGCCGATGCTTTCTCCAAACTGCTCAGGAGTTGGGGGTTCTTTTCTTTTATTTTTATACACATTTTCTTTTCCTTTGCAGACAGCCACACCAGAGTACTCAGTTTAGGAAAAAAAGTATGCATGATTGACCTTAACCTTCACTTTCAGAATTCTAAGTCCCCTGAGAGGCTTTAGGAGAAGCCTGAGCTGGCAAATAAAGTTTGCTCTGTCTGGCAGCACTGGAGGATGCCCGGCTGTGTTTTGGAGAGGCTGTGTCCCCGCTGGAGATCTTGAGATTGTTGCTCCTGGAGCAAAAAACAAACAAACACATTTTTTAAGGCAAGGCAAGGCTAGGTCAGTCCGATAAGCCAAAGGAACAATAACAGAAATGGCAATTCCATGGGGAGATGCACACGCTGCTGGCATGGAGCATCAAACCCTCTGTGGGGAAGCGCTGATGGAATTGGGTTGAAGTGACCAGGGCTGGCACAAGGAGGTGGGGTGAAGGTGGAGGGAACATTTCCTACCCAGGGAATGGTGGTGGAACTGGGATCCATCGGGATGACCTGGACTGCTGCAGAGGACGGACAGCTCAGCCTGGCTCTGCCCCCATGGGGGTGGGAAGCATAAGTGAGTGGGATAAAAAAGCCCTTTGCTGGAACACTGATAGCTTTGGGGAAGCAAAACCCATGGTGAGGGTTACAGAGCAGGGTCTGGGCATTGGACAGTAGGGTCACCAGGCTGCGAATGGCCCCAGGTCCTCACTGTGACTTGTGGTTCCTCCTCCTTCCATACTCCATCACTCCACAGGGCCAAGCCCTGGGGCTGCACCTCCTGTGTCCCACCTGCTTTTGGGAAAGCTGGGTGGATGTGCAGGGCACTGGGCTGGTTCCGGGGTCTCCATGGCATGGTGAGGTGTAGACACTCCCTCTGAGCCATCCTGAGCACAGTTACCTGCCCAGGCACCACTGGCACCCCCATCCTGGCAGCGAGATATCACCCAGCACCGGAATCAGGATCTCTGAATGCAGATGACACTTCCTCAGCCAGTTTACAGAAGGCTGCCCTGCAGAGCATCCTCCTCCCCTCTCCTGGCCCATATCCCCTCCCAGGGGCTGCCACTGCCCGTGGCCGTGCCCTGAGCCTGTCCTGCTGTGGCGCAGCACGAGTCGCCCTTGCGAGCTCCCTGGACGAACAAATGATTAATAAACTGCACCACAGTGTCTGAGGTGGTTATTAATACCCTGGTAAAAGGAGCTACTGAAGTTATAAAGCTTTAATTTGGCATTAAGGCCGAGTGGAAACTCCACAAGTCTGCCAACAGCTATACACACATCCCCATACAGACAGGCTGTTAATATATATGCCTATATAAAAACAAAGAATAAAATTAATTTGTAGAAAAAGCTGAAGCGCTTGCAGGAGAGGGGAAAAAGGATGGTGGGTTTGTTTCTTTAGGATTTTTCAGGCCAGCTTTTGCTGTCCTGTCTCACCCCCCCTCCTCAAATTGATTGGGACTTTTGACCTACGGCTAAAGCCATCTTTTATTATTTTTTTTAAAAAAACAAAATAAGGAAGTGAGGAAAGAGCCTCAATCCAGGCTCTAAAAATATACGAGCTGTTGCTTTATCCCCCGACTCGCTGTCGGGCGGGACGCCGCAGGGCACGGAGCTGGTGCCCGGCTGCCCGGGGGGCTCTGCCACCGCCTCCCTCGGCCAAAGCCCCTCGGCCCCCGGTGGGTGCGCGCCGGTCCCGGGGAGGTGGCGGTCCCCCGGCTTTTGGCACGCTCGAAATGGCAGTGGCGTTGAAACCGTCTGCCTCCGCTGCCTTTGAAATGGAGAATAAAGCTGCAGCTGGAGCGGAACGGGGCCCAACAGCCAGCGCTGGAAAATCCCACCCACAACGGAATAAAAAACATGGCCCGAGGCGCGGGGCGAGCGCCGCAACCTCCTGCCCTTCTCCGCAGCCCCCGGCGATGGCCGCGCCGGGGATGCTGCCGCCCTCTGGGGAGCCCCGATCGGCCCCAGCGCCGTGGGACAGGGGCGTGGGGCTGGGCAGGGAGCGGGGACACCCAGCGAGACTCAACATCTTCATCAGAACCAAATTCCCCGCCGGCTGCAGAATTCCCCAGTGCCGGTGGATTTGAGTCACCGTGCGCCCATCTGCACTGCCCGGGCTGGGCTTATTTCAGGCAGTTTAGGGTGAAAAACAGCGGGGTTTTTGATTATTTGTGGAAGGAAGAGGTGGAGGGGCTGTGGGGGGACAGGTCTGCGGGGGGACTCACAAACTCACCACAAAGTCCACCTGGATCTGGGACCTTGAATTGAGCAGGTCCCCTGGAGTAAGGGGGAAAGCAGGGCACACCGCAGCGAGGAACTACTGAGAGCAAACAGGGACAGGAACATCAGTAAGGATTTTTTTATTAAAAAAAAAAATCTTCACTTGTCTTGAAGATGAACCCTCTCACATGGTGGCAGCAACTCAGAGCACCTGCAGTGAGGCCACAGGCAGCTTTTTGAATGGAGAAAATTCTCCTGCAGGAAAAACAGGCTGCCTTGAAAGAAAACCTTCCCTTTTCGTGGGAAAATGCTGCTTGTGTTGACAAAAATTCTAAAAATTGAGTTTTTCAGAGTGTTACTTTAATTCACTACATCATTTCTGAAGGATACTGAGGAGCCAAAATTTCAGCATTCTAAAATTGGGATCTTTGCCAATTCCAGGATGGCCCCTGGGATGCCCAGGAGGGTATTTATTCACTCTTCCCACAAACACACTTTTTTTTTTTTTTTTAATAATCCTGTAACCTTTCAGAATTACTCTAGCCTTGGAAAAATTACAGAGTGGAAAACTGATAATGTTTCCTTTTGTACTTTTGCTGCTGTGTAATCTTTCCAAAGTTAGAGACCTTTGAAGTTACAGAATGGGAAAAAAGAAAAAAGATAGGAAAAAAAGATGCTCTACATGTGCGAGTGGGAAAGGGCCAGAGGTGCATTCGGTGCCTCATGCATGTTGTTCACGGTCTTGAGTCTGAGAGCACAGAAGGAAAAAGAAATAGGAAATAAAAATCCCCCCAAAGTGAGATTCCTGGCAAAAGGCTGGGAAAGTTTCAATGATGTGATTGATGCCTGGTGGATGCTTCACGTTCTGAGCGTTTTTAGGGGAAGGAGACGGTGTTTGATGGATGGTCTGCATTGTTCGGGTGCTGGTTCCCAGCTTTGTGCCAGGGTGGGTGCCCGGGGTGCCAGACCTGACAACTGTCACCATGGCACCATGACTCAAAGCATCACAACATGATTTATAACTTTGGGACAACACCTGAAAGGGAGGTCCCATCCATGCAGGGCCAGGACCAGGATCTGCAGGTTCAGCAGACCTTGGGGTCAGCATCAGCTTTGCTGCTGCCAAGTTCCCATGCACATCGTGGCCGGCACTTGGCATCCCCCTACACCCCCCTGCTCCAGTGCCACAACGTCCCACCACCCCTCTGGGAGCCCAGTGAGGGATGCAGCAGCCTGAGGCAAAGTCACTGGGATGCTGAACAGCCACACTCAGCTCCCCAAAGGGACAAGAGCCCCGTGGGACCCCTGGCACGGGCAGGGGATGATGCTGGGTGCTGGGCTAGCCACAGTACCATGGCACCGTGACCAGTGCCGTGGCTGCTGTAGGTGCCAGCCAGGAGCAGGGCCCTGGTCCCCCGTGCAATCCCTCCATCGTCCCCACCGTGGTGGGTCAGCCTCCAGCCGGTGATTAATTGCCCAAGGGAGGCCGTGGTGGCCGCGGGCCATGGCTAATGTCAAATAACAAATATGAATGCGGGCTGTAAATATTTATACAATGCGCAGGCACGTGCCGCCTCCCTGGTGCAGAGACAAAGCTCTCCTCCTCCCGGCCGGGTGACTCACATGTCCCGGCAAAGAGCCGCCGGGGTGGCCGGGACAGGGCTCGGGCTGCCGTTCCCGCGGCCGTGGCCCCTGTCCCGCAGCGCTGCAGGGCTGCCTGCCCGCCCACCGCTTTGCAGGGATGTTTGGGGTCTCTGGGGAGCTCCTGGAGCACTTGTGTTCTTGGGGCTGCTGAAAAGCAGATTTTTTAAAGGCAGCTGAGAGCTTTGAAGCCTCACGCTCCTCCTGAAGGGGTACAGGGAAGCTGGAGGGACTCTCAGGTCCCCCTTCCACAGTGAGAAGCTTCCTATCTCTGTGCGAGGAGGTGGAGGCAGATCCCTCCAGGAGCAGCGCTGGTGTTTCCCACGTGGAGCAGGAGCCTGGGCTGCTCTGGGACCCCTGCCCACACCTGAGGGGCTGTAGGTGATGCTCAGCCCCTGCCTGCCCCTCAGCAGCCTGATCTCCAGGCACTGGCAGTCACAGAGGGGACATGCCCGCTTCAGGGCACTGTATCTCCCTGGCTGCCAGAGCAGGGAAGGCAGTGAGAGCCAGCTGAACAGCCTTTTGCTCACAAACCTCCACTCCATATGCTCGAGGCTTCTCCATTTCCCAAATGCCATTAAAACCTCCACTCCCACGGCCTCCTGTCACAGCAAACCCTTGGGCATTGCTGCTTGAGGCCATTACCAGCACGTGGAGCTCTGGATGTGATGTCCCGGGTACCATGGCACTGCATCCCAGAGAAGGGGGTTGAGGGGCAAAGGGGGATGATTCAAATTTTGTCTGAGTCCCCAAGGAAGCCTTGATGTTTTTCCCAGTTCTCCCTCCTGCTTCTCACTCCTGGCTCCCAGGTTTATTTAGTGTGGTCCCTGCTAATTCGTGCACATTCCTTGGCGCCTAAGAATAGAAAGCGATGACGATTATTTGGGTGCCTGGTCGGCTCAGGAAACAGCTAATTGGAGACAGAGACTTTCACCTCTGCCTGGGCTGGCTCCAGCCTGGACTAGGAGTGCTGGAGCAGCATTTCCTATCATCAGACATGAAAAGGGCCAGGAAGTCTCAGGGTGACGTGTTCAAGAGGGGACACAGTGGGTTGTGCTGTTTTGGAGTGGACCCAGTGATTTACATGTCCAGAGCCCACCATCAGCTGTGTCAGGGCTGGCTGAGGAGCCAGAGGCTGCTGTGATCCATCACCCGGGGTGGTGGCTTCCATGGGGACAGGGGGCAGAGGTTCTAGGCTCTCCCCTCTGCTCCCCTCACCTGTCCTCTTACAGATGTTGACGAGTGCGTGGAGGGCACCGACAACTGCCACATCGATGCCATCTGCCAGAACACCCCCAAGTCCTACAAGTGCATCTGCAAGTCTGGCTACACCGGAGATGGGAAGCACTGCAAAGGTAGGGACAGGCCACTGGCAGAGCCACAGCCCTGCTGATGAGTGACAGCCCCAGCAGGTCAGAGGCCAGCGTGGCTCATCACCACTGGCCCAAGCAAAAAGGCCACTTGTTCTTCCCAGCCCACTGTAAACTTTTTATTCCCCTTTTCTTCTCCAAACTCCTCACCCCTTGACAGTTCATGGGGACAGAGAGGACTCTGAGTGTCCTAGCTGGTGATGGTGGCAGCCATTGTCCTGGCATGGTTGGGGCTGCCCATGAAGGGTCATTTGGGGGGCTTGTTTTAAAGAAAGGTGGGCTTATTTTCCTGCAGGATTTCTGACCCTGAGACTGCAGAACGGTGTTAGAAGCTAAAACATAAGAAATTTTAAAATAACATATAGAAATAGGTATATAGAGGATGTGAATATTAATATAGATGTAGATATAGGTGCAAATGTAGGTATTGGTATAGGTATAGGCATATATCTGTCTATAGATAGAACTGAGAGGGGAATGGAAAAAAAATGGGCTCCTTAGAGCAGCAGAAGGAAAGCAGGATTGGGGCAGGGGAAAAATCCTCAGCTCTGCTCGAAGCAGGTTCAGGGTCAGGATGGGCCGAGTACAAATAGCAGAGGGATTAAAGTGCTCCAGGCACTGCAGGGCTTTGCCATGGAGACGGGCTGCTCTGCCAGCACCCTGGGAAATCCCAAGAGGTTCCCAGCACTCTGCACCAAGCTAAAGCCGTAGAACACTGGGTCAGCTGGGGGTCCAGCTCCCAGGCTGGGGAGAGTGGGGATGTTTTTGTAGGGTCTGGAGGGGTGCTGCAGGTGATAATAGAGCTGACGACCTGCTGGAATAGGCAGAGCAGAAGAGCCCAGGGCCCATTAGCAGCTGGGTGGCAAAGACACTGGAGATGGGGAGCAGCACCCATGGCAGGCAGCAGCCAGGGCAGCCCTGCAGCTCTCCCACCCTTCTTCTCCCCAGATGTTGACGAGTGTGAGCGGGAAGACAATGCGGGCTGCGTGCACGAGTGTGTGAACATCCCCGGCAACTACCGCTGCACCTGCTACGACGGCTTCCGCCTGGCACACGACGGCCACAACTGCTTAGGTGAGGGATGTCAGCGCTTTGCAGTTCCTCAACTGCTCCAGCACCTTAGGAGCAACCTGCTGGCTTTCTTCGCTGGGCTCTTCGCAGGACCCAACACCCCCAGACCTGCTGTGGAGCCGTGGAACTGCGGTGACACTCTCAGGGCACTAAGGCAGCTGTAGGCATGTCCTGGGATTGCTCCCCATTGCATGGGGGTGGTGCCAAGGGAGGATGCTCCACGCTGGGAGAGAAACTCACTCTGTGGGTCCATCTGTAGGCTGGGAGGGTTGGGGTGAGGCAAAACTGGGAGAGTTGGGTTTGGAGATGCTGGGGGTGAGGCACAGGCTCGCCACAGCCACATCCTGCTGCGGCAAGCGGCCGGGGCCAGCAGCTCTGCGCCGCTGCCGAGGGCAGGACCAGCTCACCCGGGCCCTGCCGCTCGCTCCGCTCGTGCTTGAGGTCAGCCCTGCACCTGCCAAAATAGATGAGTTAATAGCAAATACGGTGGGGATAGGAACCAGCGAAGGGACTGGATAAATAATCCCCGGGCCAAGACAAACCCGGCATCTGCCTACGGAGCGGCCGTGCATCCTCCCTGCCACTTCCCACAACCCCAAACTCCATCCGGCCGCGGCGGAGCCAAAGCTCCCGTCAGAGCCGCGGGGCCCATCGAGCTGCCCGCGCCCGTCACTCGCTTCCTCCCGCGGCATCCGCGGTGGGAGCCCCGGGCCACGGGGCCGCCCGCCTCCCCTCCGCCTGGAGCTCGTGCTATTTTCTAATTAGTGTCTGCAGAGGGGTCATTAATGAGCTCATCACTGGGAGGAGGAGGAGGGGGAAGGGATTATGGACACATACGCTTTGCATTAACCACCATCACCGGGATCTTTGCAGCCTCCTCGGGGAGGGGGGAGATTTACACAGCTGGGAGGAGGCGCGGGCGGGCGGCTCTGCCTTCCTCTCCCGGGGGAGGATGAGCCCGAGGAGAAGAAAGGAAAGCTGGACGTCATGTGTTTACAGAGTTGGGTGGGAGGGGATGGAGAGGGCTGGGGAGCAGCCGGGCAAGCGGGGATCTGGGGGGAGAATGCTGGCTCCCACCTTGAGCCCTTCCTTACCTCATCTCAGCGTCTCACCTCTGACCCTGACATGCTTTGCCCAACCTGCCTGCATCCCCTTTTAGCCAAAAGAAAGAGAAGCAGAGCAAAGCAGCATGCTGTGCTCAGGCTCTGCCAGTGCCACGGGCAGCAGCTGAGCTGGAGAGGGGTCAGGGTATGTGCCCACCAGAGTCCACTGGCCCCTCCATTGCTCACCCAGGGCGACCTTTTGAACCAGGACAGGAATTCAAGCCCCCGTCCTGACATGGGCCCTGCTGGCTTCTGCCCATCTCTGTTGCCTTTAATAAAACAGGTATTAGAGCGGCGGAGTCTCGTTTCAGCCATCGGGTTTGAACGGCTGCCTCCTCATTTTTGAGCAGAGCTGGAAGGAGAAGTTGCAAGACATTAAGCCCTTGTTCTAAGCAGGGGGATTTGAGAGTGGGGTTATTGGCATCTGCAGGACATAGTTTGGCTGGGATGAGCACTGGAGGAAGCCATGAGCTTCCTGCCATCGCAGAGGACGTCCCTTTATGTCTGGCTGCAGCCCAGGTGTCAACCCTCACGGCCCTGTGGTTGAGAGGGTGTTTGCAACACCTCCTTTCCGAGACAGCAAGTTTGTGGGGTGCTCCTGGGCTCCGCTGCCTGGCCATTTCCAGCTAGAGCTGCAGCCCTGCTTTGGTATTTCTGAGCATCCCCTCAGGGCTTGCCAAGGTCTGGGGCACAGCACAAGGCACCCACACTTCTCAGGCATCCCTCTGTCCATCCATTTTTCCCAGAAGGAAGGGGTTTCGGTGCGTGCTGTGCTGTTTGGGGAGGGGGCCTGGGAGCCCCTGGCGCGTGCCGTCACCGAGCCGCTATTCCGGCGTTTCCGGTGGGTGATGCTGGTGGGGCTCAGCTTTCCCCACAGCCGCAGCTCTGCAACGCTCGAGTTCACAGGAGGTTTTCTTTGGCATGGGGCCCCTCGCTTCCCGGCCCGACACCAGCACCCGGCCCCAGCACCGCGGGCACAGGGGGCAAGGGGCGGCCACGACACAGATTTGTCTCTGCCCGAGCCCGGCGTCGTGGTTGCTGTGGCACCTCGGGGCACTGGTGAGTTCAGCACTGTCCCCAAAAAGCCTCTAGAGAGAGCAATGGGCAGTTCTCATCATTAAATGCGGGTTTTGCAGGGCTGGGGCGAGGGCGCTGCTGCTGCTGCCACGGGGCCACATCTCAACCCCTTGGAGCCTTGGCTTGTTAAACCAAAACAGGTGTGAGGGCAGCCGAGCAGCAGGGCAGGGGATGCGAGTCTCCTTACAAGTAATTATCCCTGCTCTGGGCTAAGGTTTCCCAGCTCCTCCTAATGAAGTGCAGGCATCCCCAGCTGGCGACAGGCTCTGAGGGGCTGGGAGCAGGGGCCGGCTGCAGCCAGCATCCTGGATGAGCATCCTGGGTGCTTTGGGTTTCTGGGACAAGGAAAACCCCTTTCTCTGTGGTCTGGTGTTTCCCTCTGTAAAATGAGGCCATCAGCCAGGGAAGCTGTGTGATCCCTGCACCCACTCCTGCTGTGCTTCGCCCTCATCCCCTGCGCTGTTAGGCATTCCCCTTCCTTCCTTCCTTCCAGCTGGGGGATCACAGATGTAAGGCAGAAGTAGGTGACTACCCAGCGGGTCTGTCCCACCCGGTCCCCATCACCTCGGTGTGCCGAGGAGCTGTGCTCACCCCCTGCCACCTTCCCTCCGCAGACCTGGACGAGTGCTCGGAGGGCAACGGCGGCTGCCAGCAGACCTGTGTCAACATGATGGGCAGCTACGAGTGCTTCTGCCGGGAGGGCTTCTTCCTCAGTGACAACCAGCACACCTGCATCCAGCGCCCTGAAGGTCAGTGCTCAGAAGTTCCATGCCCTGGGGCACTCTCCATCCCTGCGTTTATCAGGCAGGTCTGTGCTCTGTCACCTCTGACCACCCCTGCCTGGGTTTAGGTGCTGCTGCTGGGTTCTTGGTGTGGCAGATTTGAAAGTTTATCACCTCTTCCAACTTCCAGGCAAGTTGGAAGAGGTGATAAACGTCCTGCAGCAAAACTTTCACAGGTCCCTTGTCCAGGCACAGCAATACTGAGCAGGGGACATTAATCCTATGCCCAGAGCAATTTACTGATGAATGGAAGGACCTGGAGGTCCTCACACCACCTGAAGAGACACATCCACCCCCCCACCACCAGGTCTTGCACGGCACCAAGCCCTTCCTCTCAGTATCAACTCTAAATTGTTGCCATCTGGAGAAATCTCTTAGCCAAAACAGGAGGAAATGAGAGATTTTTTGCGTCTCTGCTGATTTTTATCTCTGCTGCTTGGCAAAGCCAGCTGAGTGTTTTTGCTTTCCTCCTTCCCCCTTCCCAGCTGTGTTGGTCACTCCAGCTCCCCAGGAATCTCACCCTGCCCAGGACAGCTGAGCAGCTGCAGTGGCATCTCTTGTGTCCCCATTTCTTGCGTGTCCAAGAGGGATGAGCTGGCTGCTCCTTCCTCCTGGTGCCACAGTGGGTGGTCCCTGCTGGGGACAGGGATGCAGGTGCTGGCTCTTGAGCTCAATGGGGTTTAAAGCCACTGAGAGATGTGGGAGCAGGGTGTCACCCAAGGTGGGAGGGAATCAAAGGCTGAAGGTTCCCAGGTGGTTTTGTCCACCTTCCCAAGCAGCTCTGTGCCAGGAGCTGGCCAGGGTTATCCTGTCCCCAAAAGGTTTGCCCTTGTTGCCATCATCTCCCCATCCCGTCCCACCTCAGGCGTCCTTCTGCCACTGCTGACCAGTTGCCAGCAGCTTTTGGAGCATTTCTTGGCTTCCTTTTCTCTTTTAGAAGGCATGAACTGCATGAACAAGAACCACGGCTGTGCCCACATCTGCCGGGAGACCCCCAAGGGGGGCATCGCCTGCGAGTGCCGCCCCGGCTTCGAGCTCACCAAGAACCAGCGTGACTGCAAATGTAAGGAGCACTCCAGGGCTGGCGATACGGCCTCCCAGGGACCCCCTAACCCTGTCCCCAAGGCACAGACACCTCCTGCCCCTGCAGCAAAGCCCTCACCCCCTGGAAGCAGTTGGTTCATTGAGCCTGAAGCTCAGCATGCTCAGCTCTGCCTCTGTTGCCCTTACAGACAATGCTTCTGGCAGCCCCCTTTACTATGAGATGTTTTGTCCTTACATGACCAGGCTGAAATGGCAGTTCAAGGGGGTCCCAGAGGCTCAGCATCCCCTGTTCTTGTCCCAGTGTTTCACTTTCCAAAGGGGAGGTGAACAAGGAGAGTGCAATCGGCATGTGGGGAGCGCAGGAATCCTCTCCCTGGGGGTTGTGGTGCTCTCAGCCTGTCTGATCTCCTGCCAGCATCCCACTGGCAGTGCCAGGGTTATTAAATAGATATGTGTGTGTTTATGCAATTATTTTTATTTTGTTTCTCGTTTGCTGTGTGCAGCGAATGTGTAAAATCGCTGATGAAATGAAGGTTTAATCCTAAACTAAACGAACAGCACACCTTGCCCCCTGGGGAGGGCGAGCAGGGATTCCCAAAAGCTCCTGTGTCATTCCAGAGCTCAGGAAAGTTTCACCCTTTCCCTGCAGCACTGGATTCAGGGTCACAATCAACCAGCCCACCAATCCCCTTTGCTTGGACTCCACTGGTGGCATTTAGTAGATATGTAGAGGGAAGACATGAGAAACCACGTAACAGCCTGCATCTGCTGAGATCCCACAGGGAAAGTGAAGGGCTTTAGGAATGATCTGTGAGGGAAGGAGGGAGGAAGGAAGGAAAGGAAGGAGGGAGGGAAGTCTCTGAGGGTACGGACAAGGTGTTTCCAAGCCAGCTTTTTGTGCTACATGCGGATGCTAGGCAGGGAAGGAAGAGCTGGGGCCATGGTGACACTGGTGCTTTGCTCCCACAGTGACCTGCAACTACGGGAACGGGGGCTGCCAGCACACCTGCGACGACACCGACCAGGGGCCCAAGTGCGGCTGCCACGTCAAATTCCTGCTGCACTCGGATGGGGTGACCTGCATAGGTAGGTCAGGACATCGCCCACACATGGGTTGGGATGTGGGGCGGCTCCTCTTCCTCCCTGGGTGATTTGTCCTTGGCCTGGTGAAGGGTTTTTCCCAAGCCATGGGCTTGCAGCGATTTCCTTTTGCTGAGGCCGGGGAAGCTCAGCACGTGTGCGAGGGATGCTGTGGTACCTGGGGGTGCAGGGATGTGTCTCTGCGCAGCCACCGGGAGCAGAGGTGATCTTGGTGGTGCTTGAGGGGACACCTGGGGACGGGTTCCTGTGCTGGGGTGCGGGCAGGGGTCCCTGCCTGCTTCTGTGCTGCTGAAGAGAGAGCTGGAGGATGTCTCCATGCTGGGAATTGTTACTGTCGCTGTCACTGGCAGCTTTTGAGGAGGGATGTGGAGGGGGCAGGTTTGCCCACAGCAATCTGTTCCAACTCGGTATTGTGGGGCCTTGGCTCAGGAACAATTGTCTTCCAAAAAAAAACCAAAAAAAACCAAAACCCCAACAACCTGACAACTCAACCACCCCCAGAATTGTCCTTTTCCTGTGTGTGTTTTCAAATTGTAAAACATCAAGCAGAGATAGAAGTTTTACTGGTTTCATATGCTTGTGCTGTTTAACAGCTGCTTTGATTTAAAAAATGTTATATTTGGGAAGTGATTAAGTCCACAATTGCTTGAGACATTTGAGTTCTTATTGCAAAATGAGAAAGAAAAAGGAACTGAAAGCAAGAGAGGTTTTGACTCCCCGTGTCCCTGCTGTGCCTGAACAGAAAACCCTCCGTGCTTTCCACAGACGGCTCCGTCCTCAGGGCGGAGGATCCCCCCTGAGCCCCTGGCTGCTCCCTGCCAGCTTGAGGGGTGTTTGGGGCTGAGCCCCCAGCAAAGCCCTCCTGCCCATCCGCTCACTGCTGCTTTAATGCCACTGCAGTCCCCCAGCCTGCTCCCAGGACGGATCCCAATCCCTCCTGGCTGCTGGCAGGCGCTCGCAGTCCCTGGTCCCCGCCGTCCTCCTGTTTGTTCCCACAGCCGTTGCGTCCTGTCCCACCTCTGAGGACCCTCCCAGGGGGTGGCCTGGGTGGGGAGCTCCCCTCCAACAGGGAGCTCAGCACCCCGGGGGTGTCAGCTGGTGGGTTCCACCTGGATGAAGGGCCCTGCGTGCGACGTCTGACTTGGGCAGGTTTGGGACCAAGGATGCCTCTGACCTGTTGGGTGTGGGGGGGTGAGAGAGCAGCTCTCCAAAGCATCTCGTGATTCGGGGGATGCTTCAGAGCAGTCTGTTTGCTGCGGGGGGGTGGTCTCTGCACTCAGACCCTGGGTACCAAAGGTGTGAGGGTGGGATTTGGGGGTTTCCATAATCACTCATCCTTTTGTCCTCGGCCAAAGTCTCCCTCTTTGTCCCCACGCCCTTCATTGTACCTGCTCTGGAGGCATCTCCCACCAGAGCCAGCACACCCCTGTGAGCTCTGCCCTTGTCCGCCTTTCCGGGGCAAATCAAACGCTGCCCTAGAGGATTTTAGGAGCAGCACCAGCCCAAAGCTGTGCCTGTCTCACCCTTTGGGCTCTGCAGTCCCCTCTCACAGGAAGGGGCCTGCCCAGCTCCTGCATTCCCTGGGGGATTCCCCA
This sequence comes from Chamaea fasciata, assembly GCF_029207755.1. Lineage (NCBI taxonomy): Eukaryota > Metazoa > Chordata > Aves > Passeriformes > Sylviidae > Chamaea > Chamaea fasciata. Next base: position 3,625,087 of record NW_027094110.1, read on the forward strand.
GCCCCACCGTGGGAACACCAAGGGGTTGTGCTCCAGGCACTGGGAGCTAGCAGCCGCCCCGCAGGGATGCCCGGCCAGCAGATTTACAGCCGAGGTACCTGCTCGGATATTTATAACCACCCTTTCTTGTTTTATGGCCCGGGCACAGCAAAACAGCCCCCTCCCATCCACACTGCCCCCTTCACCGCCCCTTCCCCATTTCCTCCAAAATATTTCATCATTTCAAGGGGAATAAAGTTTCCAGTGAGGGGAAACGCAAAGTCGTTCCCCGGGCCACGGGCTTTGAAATTGTACGCGGTGCGTTTGATGGGCTGCCGGGACAGGCCCCTGGTCCAGGTTCCCTTCAGATCACACCACGAGGCAGGAAGCACGATCAGCCCCTCTGAGTGACAGTTTCATTAGGCCACGGCCGGTGTTTTTCATTTTTCCGCTTTTTATTGCTGCTTTTAAAAATGCAGATAATGAGGAACATGCCTCTAAGCACAGGGGCCATCACTAATGGCTCCCAACATGTCTGCAGGCACGAGGGGGAGGGGGAGATGGGAGAGGAGGCCGATGACCTTATATATTTATATTTATGGTCCAAAAGCAGCCTTTTAAAAAAAAAAGTAATTAAAAAAAGCACATAAACCAGCCCTCCAGCAGCCAAGGGTGCTGTGCCTGTGGGGAGATGCAAGAATGGCTGTCACAGCTGATGCAGATTTTGGCTTTCCTGGAAGATTTACCAGCCAGGGCATCATTGTAGCTCCTCTCCCACCTATATTTGGGGTGCAGCAGGGCTATTGCTGGCCCCCCACTTGTGGCGAGCACTGGTAGAGCGGGAGGGGGTGGACGGGGAAGAAATACGATTAGATGGAGAAGGAAACTAAACCCAGCTCAAGTTTTATGGCTGATTTCCTGACCCACGCCTGGGCAGTTTGTGGAGGCACGACTGATGCTCCCCAGGTTTGTGGAGCTGGTGGTGCCAGGAGCTCTGGACCCACAGTCGGGGTGCACTGACCCACGGGTGAGGCTGAGCAGCCCAAGCACACCCAGGATTTGGGCTCACTGCTGGCTTGGCTGCTAAATCCAAGGGGTGCAAGTGCCACAGGCAGGATGTGGTTGCCTTCCCAAAGGCCAATGGCTGCACAGTGTCCATGAGGCTCCGCTTGGGGGTCACCACCCGCCCTGGCACGTGCTGGTTTTGCTCCCAATGAGGGCGAAGACCTGGTTCCCCAGACTAACAGGCTGCACTAATGCTCCTCATAACACGCTTCTCCTGCTTGCATGGGGCTCCAGCCAGCCCAGCGCAGCTGGAGGGGGTTTGGAGAGGCTGAGGGACACGGAATGCTTGGGAGGTGGGAGAGAAAAAGCCCAAAGGGACAGTTTCCACCAGGCTGGAAAGGCAGCAGAGTTGAACCCATTGATGTGTGACACCAACCAAGTTCCCTGCTGGACACTGCTTCTAAATCACTTTTTTATAATGTTAAACAGGGGAGAGACACTTCCAGCAACACGTTATCCTTGAGACGTTTTCTAATGGTAAATATTTTTGTTCTCTCTATCTCTACGAAGGGGTCTAACCGTAGATGGTCTCTCCTCTTGAGACCATAACGGGGCTTGGGGGCTGAGCTGCTGCGCTAACCGCATGTCTCACTAACCCTGCCCCACTGCTGCTTCCAAACCCTGCCAGGCCAGCCCGGGGCTGGGCTGGGGGACAGAGCAGGGAACCCTCCCCCTGCTGTGCTTGCATGAGATGGGGGCTCTCACGCTGCTTTGGTGGATCCAGCCCGGCGCCAGGGGTGACAATCTGCTTTCTGTGGTTACCCCCACACCCAGGAGGAGCTCACAGTGGGCTGCCAGCAGCTGTGTGGTGGGGAGGGGGATGCTTGTGCCCATCTCTGCGCTGTGCACTCCCAGTGACCCCTTCCTAGAGCCCAGCCGCTCGAGGATGGTCCCCTCTGGGACCTTCAGGGTGTCCCAGGTTTGGCCTCGCCTTGCGCAGTGGCTCTCAGCCCAGAGCTGCAGCAATGGCAGAGCTGCAATGGCCCTTTACAGGGCTGGGCACCTCCCCAGGGATTTCTTTGCATCCCCGTGGGGTCTCCAAGCCCTTCACAAAGGTAAGGTGATGCCTCTGCTCTGCCACCAAGGAAACTAAGGCAGAAGGTGCAGCAACTTGTTTGTGGTGAGGAATCTTGTTCCTGGGCGTGCGGGGTGCAGGCAAACTCCTGGCACATCCAGGAGCTGTGGGAGCTCAGCTCACCAGCCTAGGGAGCACAGGCTGCAGCTTTTGGGGGGTTCTGCAGAGCCTTTCACGCAGGGGTGGGAGAAGGGGGGTACCGCAGATCCATGCCATCACCACACTCCAGCCAGCCCAGCTGTAATCCCTCTGATTACCGTGGCATTATCTATCCCCTCTGGCTCGTGGGATCACACCCTGCTGAGATGGTCACTTCTCAGAAGGTGGAGGTTGAGGCCAGGGTGTCTGCAGTGAAGGTGCTGAGCAGGGCGAGGAGTGCCTTGGCACAGCAGTTGGGCAGTGAGACCAGAGCTGGGATGGAGGAGGGTGGAAAAGAGTCTGAGTGGGTGGGTGTGTGGGTGTGTGTGTGTGCAAAGCTTTGTCCTCTCCCTGCCTGAGCGATGGAGGCCTCACCAAAGCCCTGTGTGGTTGGTGAGTCACGCCAGGCTGGGAGCAGCCCCGGGATGCCAGCTCCGCCGAACAATTGCTGCTCCCGGGGGCCATTCCAGAGCCCAGCCCCGTGCCGCCAACCTCCTCTGCCTCACAGGTACCCCAGCAGCCCCCTCCAAGCTTCCTGCAAACCCACGACAGGGTCCCCCCCCTTGACAGAGGGGTTTGCAGTAGTGCTCTGGCTGTGCTAACCAAGCTCATACCCACTGCCCACCCTGGGCAGCTGCCCTGGGATGGTGGGTGGGTCTGGCTTTAATCTCAGGTGAAATTCCCAAATGTGCAAAGGGGCCAGGAGAGGTGCTGCAGTGCTGGAGGAGGCTGTGAGCACGGTGACAATATGCCCAGGGCACTACATCCCCTGGAGAGCTCCATCCTCCCTGCTGCAGCTGCTTCTCCAGCTCGATCCCGCTGGCAGCAGCACCTGAACCAAGCCAATCTTCTCATCTCAGTGGTGACCCTGTTAAATCAATCCTCCCCAGGCTGCTTCTGCATCAGCTGCTGGAACAAAGGCTGGCGTTAAACAAATGATTCCCTGGGCTTTCAGAAAGTTTCCCTTCCCTTGGCTGCCCCTTGTCCCTCGCCCCGGCGCCGCGAGGAGGGGGATGGCCCTGGCACGGCCGGGCCACGTGAAGCGCGAGGACCTGGCTGGAGGAATAATATCTGCAGAAATCCTTCCCCTGCCGTTAGGTTTTGTAATTGTGCTGGCGATTAATTTCATAAAATGGTCCCTTTTGTTCTCTTATTATGGGACATCATAAAAATAGCAGTGGCAAGACGAGCACAGAGCGATCCCAGCTCCCGAGCCCTCAGGCAAATGGTTGGATGCTTCAGTCATTCCTACCCCATGCGGTGCTTGCAAAGAGCAGGAGAACCTGGGATTTGCTCTTTCCAAGGAATTTCTTCAAGGCATTTTCATCTTGGGTTCCTTGAAGCCCAAATGCCTCATTTATCCAAGCAACCAGCCTTCTGAAAGGAATATTTTATTATCCTTTGTGAACAACTTATTGCACTTCAAACCATTGTTCTGGTGGTTAGGGTTGAAATTGAGGATTGATCTCACAGGGAAGCTGTCAAGCTGAAAATGCTTCATTTAAATTAGTGTCCCTTCTAGTCCTACCAGCAACAGCTGACTTTGATAATACTGAAATAATTAGCTTTTTTTTTTTTTTCAATTGGATTTTTTTTTCCACTGATGCTGCCTGCCTCTGAGTGTGTGTTTTAATTACATGATGTGTCTCCCAAATTAGCCTGAGACACTGGAGCAGCCGCCGCGCCTGAGCAGCGGGTGACGGTCAGGGACCGACGGCACAGGGTCACCCGTGGCTTTGTGGCTCGGTAGCTTGGTGGCAGCGAGGGGGACAGGACCCCCCTGCCACCCCACTGGGGGGCTGGGGCTGTGCACCCACATCCCTGGGAGCTGCAGCCTGGGCACTCCTGGCGGGGCCTGTGTCTGGCTGCTTTTGCACAAGTGCTATGGCTTCGTCCCTGGGAAATTGAATTCCTCCTCTTTGGAGCTGCCAAAGGTGGCCTCCATGAGGCCCTGTTTGTGGGGGACACCAGCCCCCATGTGTTCATTATTTCACGGCTCTGTGGCCTCCTTGCTCTTGTGTGAGAGCCAAGGGCGGGTTCCACGGGCTCTGCAGGGAGGTTTGTACCCGCTGCCACTCCCAGGCTGTGGCATGGGGGACATCTGGGTGGCGTGACTCCCCCAGCCTTTTGAACACGGGGCCCTCACGCCAGCCTTTCTCTCCCCTTGCCATGCAGAGACGTGTGCTGTGAACAATGGGGGCTGCGACAGCAAGTGTCACGACGCGGCCACCGGCGTCCACTGCAGCTGCCCCATGGGCTTCATGCTCCAGCCTGACAGGAAGACGTGCAAAGGTAGGTGGGTGTGGGTAGGGCTGGGGTGCTCACTGCTCACCCCTGGGTGCCTCAGCCCCCCGTTGTGTCCTCGATGCCCTTAGAAAAGGCTCAGATCGAGCTCAGCTCGACATTGCCCCCAGGGCTCACTGGCTTGGTGTTTGCATCAGTGGGGTGGGGACAGGAATCACCCCCCTGCAGGGGGACTGGGGTGCCTTGCTGCAGGCACCATGCTTGGCCCCATGCCGCTGGGAAGTCTATGGGGAGGAGCAGAAGGGGGTTAGGTCAAGTTGGAGGCAGTGGCGTAACCCTTGTGGGGCTAGTGGTCCCCACCTCAGTCTACCCCACCACCTCAGCTGCCCCAGGGGAAGGGCTGGATGTGCAGGGGATCCACACCTGCTCTGGGAGTGTGAGATCCTCTGAGGACACTGCTCAGCCAGGTCTGAGCACCACATCCCACATGGGGGAGAGCACCCCGAGATGCTGCACGTCCCACCAACATCCCCAACACCTGTCCCTGCCAGGCAGGGCAGTCCAGGCTGCTTTCCCTGCACCCCAAACTTGCCCCCCTCAGGGCTGGCCGGTGCCTGTGCTGTGTCTTTTGGCAGCTCTCAGAACTTGACCCCAGCTGAAAGGAAAGCCTGTCCCGCTGCTGGCTGCCTGTCTACCTGTTGACTGCTTCCAGAACCCGCTGCCCCTGGTATTTTATCAGAGCATCCAGCCCTCTCCAATCCTGCAGTTTCCAGCGACGTGCAATAACCCGGAGCCACGTCCCCTGTGTCTGGGGTTTTATTATGGCTGCAGGCAGGTTTACAGCTTGCTCCCTCAGAGTCATAAAAAGAAAGCCTCAGCGAGGCAGAGCTGCTGCCCCAGCACTGGGGGATGGAGAGACAGGCCGCTGCCTCCTCCTGCTCTCCTTCCATTTCACGGGTTGTTTCCTAACAGTAAATTTTGTGATTAGTGGAAAAACAAGAAAAACATCCCACATCCCAGCCTCTTTCCAGGTTGTTGGGGTTCTTTGCAGTTACTGTGCATCATCCTTTTTAGCTTTGTTAATGGTAGGAAGGAGATGGCGAGCAGAGAGAGGCAAGGGCTGAAAAGCAGTTACTTTGTTTTTGGAGGGGGTTCCCCTCTGGTTTTCTCTCTTCCTGCTGCTCCTGGTCCCCTAAAGCTGTGCCCAGCCCAAACCTGTGGCTCTGCAAACTCTGGTCTGGTGCTCTCACTCAGCTGAGAGACTCTTTTGGGGCTCCTGGCTCTACTCCGGGGGATGCTGAGACCTGCAGAAATTAATCATTTTGCACCACTTCCAAGGAGAGCTGAGCCCCAGAGTCCTGACCTGGCCCAGTGTCACACGTTGGCTCCTCAGATGCACAAAGAGAAAACCAGCAGCCACGTTCTCCTGCTGACCATCAGAGCCCAAAGGGTTTCCTCCATTTGCCAGCTCGTGGTGGGGACAGCATCCAGAGGGGAACACTGGCCAAGCATCCCAGCCAGGCTGTGACGGGTGTCCCTTGTCCCCCCCAGACATTGACGAGTGCCGGCTCAACAACGGCGGCTGTGACCACATCTGCAGGAACACGGTGGGCAGCTTCGAGTGCAGCTGCAAGAAGGGCTACAAGCTGCTCATAAACGAGAGGAACTGCCAAGGTAAGGGGCAGTGAGTGCCCAGGCCCCCTGCCCTGCCCCTCCCTGCGCTCCCATGGCTGCTGCTGCAGAAGTGCTGCCCCCGCTGCTCATTCCTCTCGGCTTTCCTGTGGACTGCATAGATCCTTCAGGGGATTAGTGTTGGATTTAGGCTCTGGTCTGGGGCTTAGCCCTTCAGTCTCAGAGCTGGGGACTTGTGGGCTCTTGCAGAGCGTCCCACTTCTTGGAGGGCAGGAATGGGGAGATGCCTCCTGCTCACTCCAGAGGGAGCTGGCTGCTCCATGCTGCTTCTTCCACCTTTTTCTCCCTGTCCCCCAACATCTTTCTACACATCCCACATGAAACCAGCCGGTCACTGTGCTGCCCCCGCAGCCCGTGGCCAAGGTCAGCACGGCAGGTGTGCAGGAGCGTTCCCTCCTGAAAACACATGGCCAGGGAAGGAGGGGGCTGGCAGGCTCCGGGGCTGCCGCTGCTTTCATCTCCGTCCAGGTTCTGTGCTCTGGGATTTTGACGTGAGTGCAGCAATTAACTTAATGAAGCCAATGAAATGATGCTCCAGCCCACCAGGTTGGGTTCACCTCCCAACCGGGGCCTCCCTGCCCCAGCGAGGTGCCCGCGGGGCCGAGCAGACATTGCTGGCACCGTCCCCGAGGCAGGACCTGCCCGCACAGCATTCCTGATCCCTCCCTGGCATCCTCCCGACCGTGGCATCCTCCTGATCCCTCCCTGCCCTGGACGGGCAGCAGCCGGCAGCTCTTGCAGCCCTCCCATGCCAGGGACAGGATGCTGGCCCTGTTTGACCCGTTTGAGGTGCAGAGGGGGCTGCAGGAGCTTGTGGCAGGGGGAAGCTGCTGCAGTGGGTGAGGAGGAGTTTGGAGGGAGGGAGGGAGCACAGGGTTCTGGAGCATCTTGGTGTTGGATCCCCGGAGCGTGCTGGTGTTGAATTCCCAGAGCAATCTGGTTCTGGACCCTTGGAGGATACCAGTGCAGGGTCCCCACAGCCTCCCAGGGCAGCCCTCAGCTTGCTGGAGCAACTGGAGCAGGAAGGGGACAGTCGCTGTGCCCGGGGCGGCCCCTCTGCCGTGCCAGCTCTCACCTCCTCCCCTCGCCTTTCCTCCAGACATCGACGAGTGTTCCTTTGACCGGACCTGCGACCACCTCTGCATCAACACCCCCGGCAGCTTCCAGTGCCTCTGCCACAAGGGCTACACGCTCTACGGGCTCACCCACTGCGGAGGTAGGGCCAGCTGGGTGCCGCCGGCCTGTCGCCCCGCCGGGGTCGGGTCAGCCCCGCGGTGCCGCTGCTGCGGGACGCCTGGGGACACTGCCCACCCCCAGGGCCCGTGGGGAGGGTCGGTTCCACGCATACCCCGCGCTGAGGCCAGGCAGGGAGGGGGCTCACAGCCAGACTCGCTGGTGTCTGCAACTTCAAACAGAGCGACAGGAACAATTTGCGACTTGTCTGCAGCGGGAGAGAGGGAGAAATCCCCGCCGTTTTTGGCAGGGAGCTGTGACGGGGTGGGAAGGGGAACATCAAAAGGTTTTGATTTAAATTTCACAAGGCAGATAGCTCCCAAGGGCGGGGGCGTGCTGCGCCCGGGAAGCGGGGAGGTGGAACGAAACATGCTTTGCAGGGGCTGCCGGAGCGTGTTGTGGCAGCGGTACCGGCGGCCCGGGATGACGAAGCCCGGGTGCTCCAGTGCTGCCCGGCTGGCGAGGGCCAGCGACCCTCCTCATAGTTCTAAACTATGCAGTCAGCGTGAGCCAGAGCAGCCCCGGGGACTGTCCCGGGGTGGCCTTGCAGCAAAGGGATTGATGGCTCTCGGCAATGCCCCGAGTGGGGGGGAGCTGGGCAGGGAGGGCCGTGACAGGAGCAGCTCCATCCCTGACCTGAAGGATCATTTCAGGCCAGGGGGTCTCTGCTGAAGAGCAGGACCAGGGCTGCTGAGCTTTTTGAGTTCAGTTTGTAAGCGCTTCCATGTCGGCTCTGTCTGCTGCCCCCCCAGCCTACGAGGGGCCAGGGCCGGGCTCAGCCTGGACAGGCTGCACCCATCCCTGCCAAGCCCTTGGGGACACTGGGGGTCTGGCGTCCCTTATCCCCATGGAGCCGGCACTGCTGCAGGGAGGTGGCACTGCTGGAAATGCCCTGTGGTGCAGATCCCCTGCCCCAGCTGAGTTTGGGTTTATCCATCCAGAATCCTGGCCCTGAGACAATGCAGTGATTCAGTGTCAGAGCCGAGGAGTCTCACTGCCCCTCACCCACTGCCTCTTCCTTTGTCCCCACAGACATCGATGAGTGCAGCATCAACCGGGGTGGCTGCAAATTCGGCTGCATCAACACTCCTGGCAGCTACCAGTGTACCTGCCCTGCTGGCTGCAAGCTGCACTGGAACAAGAAGGACTGCGTGGGTACGTCAGGCCAGGAGCCAGCACGGCTGCTGGGGGAGCTGGGGGCTTTGGGATGCCAGGCTGGGGTCCCTATGCTATGCTCTGGCACCTTCTCCTCCTCGGTGAATTCTTCCATGAGTTGGAGGGCTCAGGGGTCCTTCGTGGGTCTCTGAGCTGTGCCAGCCATGGGCATCTCTGATTGTCATCACCAGCTGGTGCGTGTCCCTTGGAGCTGGTGAAGTGCCTGCCAGGTTCAGTGCCACCACGGGCCACCCTCACCTGCAACAAGATGGGCAAGAAGGACAGCTGTGCCCTTTCCTGCACCTCCAAGGCCCGATTTCTGCCAGGTACTGGTGCTAGTGCCACCACCAGCATAGGCAGGGGGATCCCCATTTCCCTGCACAGCCCAAACTGAGGGGAAAGGAGTGGCTACACAGGTGGAGTGCAATGGCTGAGCGAGGGAGGGAGGGTGTTGCTCAGGGGGGCTCATTGTTGGGTGTAGATCCATGGGACAGGTCCCTGGTGCAGGATCTCCATGGCAGGGTGCTGGGCATCATCCCCCCATGGCACAGCCGTGTCTGCCCGCATCACCCTGGCAGAGCCAACTCCCCTTACTCCCTCACAGAGTCCGACAGCAGCTACACGGTGAGCTGTGGGACCCCCGTCCTGCGGCAGGGTGGCCAGCACAGACCCACCAACAGCAGCCAGCAGTGCCTCGGTAAGGGGGCTCCTGGGGTGCCCACGGCTGCCACCAGCCTGGCTGGGCCGTGCCAGGTTGCTGAGCACTCACCTGTTCTTTCAGAGACTGTGGCTGCACCCGTCAAGCAGAAGGCCTCCTTCAAGATCAAGGATGCCAAGTGCCACCTGCACCCGCGGACCAAGGGCAAGCAGGAGGAGGCCGGGAAGGCGCAAGGTGAGGTGTGATGGTGTGGGGAGCCGGGGGTGCCTGTCCCCCAGCAGGGATGGGGTGCTGACCTGTCCCCTGTGCACAGGTGGCTCGGCACCGTGCTCTGACTGCCAGGTCACCTTCGTCAACCTCAAGTGCGACTCATCCAAGAAGGGGAAGGGGCGCCGGGCTCGCAACTCCCCCAGCAAAGAGGTGACACGCATCACGCTGGAGTTCGAGGCGGAGATCAAGCCCGAGGAGATCACAGGTGGGCACGGCACTGGCCTGACCCGTCTTGGGTGCAGGATCAGGAACATGATACCATCCCCATGCAGCAAGGAGAGATAAACCGGTCCTCATCTTGCACTGGAGTGGCATGTGCTGGGTAGCACTTACGACTGAGCATTTGGGGGATGGTTTTAATGCTTCTGGGCTTCCCTCTCCACCCCTCCCTTCTTACTGCATCCCTGTTTCCCCCTGTACCCCCATCCCCCTCTGCACCGCCCAGCCAGCTGCAACCTGCACTGCCTGCGACAGAGGGTGGAGAAAAAGCTGAAGTCGGCCATCAAAGCCCTGAAGAAATCCATCAACCAGGAGCGGTTCCTGCTGCGCTTCGCAGGGATGGAGTACGAGGTGGCCCGGAAGCTGAGCGTGGCCCCGGAGCGGCAGGAGAGCTGTGGGCCGGGCCAGCAGCGCCTGGCCAGCAAGTGTGGTAAGGAGCGTGGTGGGGTGACGAGGGGACCCGGCGGTGACAGCCCCCGCAGCATCACCGACGCCCCCCCCGGCTCTCAGTCAGCTGCTCGCAGGGAACCTATTACCACGGGCAGACGGAGCAGTGCGTGCCCTGCCCCCCCGGCACCTACCAGGAGAAGGAGGGGCAGCTCTCCTGTGACCTGTGTCCCCGCGGCGACACCTTCGGACCCATAGGAGCCACCAACATCACTGGCTGCACGGGTAAGGAGGGCGCAGGGCTCGAGGCACACTCGGGGGATGTCCAGGGCTGCAACCTCAACTATTAGCCAGCAGGCAGGAAAGCCTTGAGCATCCCCAGGGCCCACAGAAGTTGCTCTTTGGGGTGTTTATTATTTAGGGGGGACCCCAGGAAGGGCAGCACTTGCTCTGGGTATACTGCTGCTGCTGAGGCTGAGGGGGAAGAGGATTTGGATATAGGGCAGGAGAGCCCCAGGCATGTGGGATGCCAGGACTGAGCAATGCCTGTGCCTGCAGGTCAGTGTCCCCCTGGCCAGCACTCTGCTGATGGCTTCAAACCCTGCCAGCCGTGTCCCCGTGGGTCCTACCAGCCCGAGGTGGGACGGGCGCTCTGCTTCCCCTGCGGCGGTGGGCTGACCACCCGCCACGAGGGAGCCCTCTCCTTCCAGGACTGCGACACCAAAGGTAGGTCAGAGCTGGTCCCCAGGAAGGGGCCACCCGGCAGGGCTGTGCCAGCAGCTGACACAGCCCCCTGCGCTCCCTGACTCCCCAGTGCAGTGCTCCCCTGGGCACTACTACAACACGAGCGTCCACCGCTGCATCCGCTGCGCCGTGGGCACCTACCAGCCTGATTTCCGGCAGAATTACTGCATCTCCTGCCCTGGCAACACCACCACCGACTTCGACGGCTCCACCTCTGTGTCCCAGTGCAAAAGTAGGCGAGCTGGGGTGCAACAGAAGGAGGGGGACAGATGTGGGGGTCCTCCTTCAAAAGTATTTAAAAATCCTGTAGAGTTTGGGGTCATTTCAGTGCTTTGTGCATGCAGGCAGGCATGGGGGGTTCCCTAATGGGACACTGCCCCTCTTGCCCAGTAAACCACCCCCAGTGGAACACTCCCTCCCAGTGCCCCCATGCTGCTGGTTCCCAGTTGAACCAGTCTCCCTGCCTTGCAGACCGGCAGTGTGGAGGGGAGCTGGGTGAGTACACGGGCTACATCGAGTCCCCCAACTACCCGGGGAATTACCCCGCCAACATCGAGTGCACCTGGAACATCAACCCCCCGCCCAAGCGCAAGATCCTCATCGTGGTGCCGGAGATCTTCCTCCCCTCCGAGGACGAGTGTGGCGACGTCTTGGTCATGCGGAAAAACTGTAGGTAACCGAGCCGGCCGCGGTGCTCAAGGGGAGGAGCTGGGGAGAAAAAGGTTGGGGTTTGGCAGATCTGCCTTCTGCAAAGGGAGAAAGGCTCATCCCCGGGCAGCAGGAGGGGAATTATGGGAATAGGGTGAGTGGGGAGATGAGCAGCGCCCTGCTGTCCAGGTGTCTTGCTGGATCTCAGGGAGATGTGCATGGGCTGGGCTGCACACCTGGGCCTCAGCCTTCATTTTGGGGGTTAAAAGCCCCATTTGGTGCTTTCCAGAGCAAGGAAGGAATAGCAATCCCTGGTATGCAACATGAGGGTTAGGGAGGGGCTCAGCCTTGTCCAGCACAGACAATTCCCACCCCTGATGCCACCCTTGACCCCATAAGGCTGGGAGTAACTCTGCTGATGGGCAACCAGCATCCTGTGTGCCCTTGCTGTTCCCTGCAGCCTCCCCATCCTCCATCACCACCTACGAGACCTGCCAGACCTATGAGAGGCCCATCGCCTTCACTGCCCGCTCCCGGAAGCTCTGGATCAACTTCAAAACCAGTGAGGCCAACAGTGCTCGGGGCTTCCAGATCCCCTATGTCACCTATGACGGTGAGCACGGGGCATGGGGAGATGCCATCCCGGCATGCTGATGTTTCTCCCCCCCACAGTTTGGGACCCAGGTCACGCCCAGTTCACACCTCCGGTGTGTTTGGGGGGAGTGGACTGAAGGATGGAGACCAGAGGTTTGGGGACAAGTGGGCAGCTCATGCCCTGTGTTTTTTGGCAGAGGACTACGAGCAGCTGGTGGAGGACATCGTGCGGGATGGAAGGCTCTACGCCTCCGAGAACCACCAGGAGATCCTCAAGGTGAGCGCGTGCCCCCAGGTCTGTGTTACCCAGGGCTGTGGGGGATGCAGGAGCATTCCTTCCCTTTGGGGATGCCTCCTGTTCTCTTTGCACTCGGGGCTTCAGTTCAGGGGAGCACGGGGAGATGCTGAACTTCCCTCTGGCTCGGCTTCCCTGCAGGACAAGAAGCTCATCAAAGCTTTCTTCGATGTGCTGGCGCACCCCCAGAACTACTTCAAGTACACAGAGAAGCACAAGGAGATGCTGCCCCGCTCCTTCATCAAGCTCCTGCGCTCCAAAGTCTCCAGCTTCCTCCGGCCTTACAAATAGCCCCCCGCTGTTCTGGGCTACCCCGCAGCCAAGGAAACCCTCTTCTCCCTTCCTTCTCCTTTCTGAGTTTTCCTTCCTCTGCCTGGCTCCGGCAGGATCGCCACTGCTCGCCCCACAGACGTCCCCCCACCATTTCCCTGCCGCTCCCTGCAGAGCTGCGCTCCCAGCCGGGGGCACAATCCGGTCTCATCCAGCGGTGAAGCCGCTCCCCTCTTCCGAAGCAGCTTCTTCGAAGGTTTTAGGAAACTGAAGCAGCGTTCCTTTCGCTGTCCCGCGTCCTCCCTTTGGTTTCCTTTACGCCAGGTCTGTCCCCGTTCCCTGGTGCCACCAGCAGCCCAGGACAGTGCGGGAGGCCCTTGTCCTTGCAGCCCTCGGGGCTGGCACCGGCTGCGGCCCCGCGGAGCCCTCGCAGAGGAGCACAGGAGGTGACACCGTGTCCACCGCAGCGCCGGGCCCCGGCTACCGGCGCCGCTTTGCAGAGGTCGGGGGGGAAGAGAACTGACAAAGCCGACTTGATTAAAAAGGAAATGCAAAAGAGTGATGGCAAAGCCCACCAGCGCGGCACCGTGGTGGCTCTGTCCCGCTGGAGAGCCGTGCTGGTGCTGGGAGGGAAGCGCAGCCAAGCCACGTTCCCGGAGAACAATGTCTGGCTGCACGGGAGAAAACAGGGAGCAAAGGAGAAGGACTTTCAGCCGGGTTCGATTTTTTTTTTCTTCCCCCCCTCCACCCCAGACACTTGTGCCAAGAAACCAGACTTTGTTACAAGCTCTGCCAAAGAGTAACTCGGAAAAGCAAGCTTTGAGAAGAGCAGGAGTTAATGTTTGTGCACTAGGATATCCTCCTTTCTACCTTTTTCATATGTATTAAGTGCAATCATTTGAGTCTTCCTTATATTATTTAGAGGGAAGTTGTTTTTTGTTTGTTTTTTTTTTTTCTACTAGAAACGACAATATTTATAATTGCCTGAGAAATGAGAATGTGTGTTTGCAAGGAAACAAAAACCACCCACGCAGAGCAAGCCAGGCCCTGGGCTGCGCTGACCAGTGCGATGGCATCTTCAGGCCTTTTCTGCCACCTTTGTCCCCGATAAGAGCCCCTGTCTGGGGGGGAGATGGTGCCTCTCCTGCTCTGCACAATGGGGTGAGTTTCTGCAGGGAGTTGGAGGTGTCTTGGTCCGTCCACGGGGGGTGAAGTTGGTCCTTTCAGCCTGATCCACCACAGTTTGAATGTTATTCCGGCCCCGTGGTGAGGGGGATCCAAACTCGGCCCTGTCACCTGCTTGTTGCAAACTGATTTGCTTCCCTGCAGGGGTTCAGGGATGAGCCAACAGCTGCTGAGGCTGGGTCTGGGGGGTGCCCTGGGAGGAGAGGGGAGCTGGCCCTCCACTCAGCCCCAAAATCTCTCCCCCAGGTACAGCGATCGCCCCGGGCAGAGCCACCCTCACGGACCTGGGGAAGGTTTTGTGCTTCTGAGTCCCACCAGGCATTTTTGGCCTCATCCCTCTGTGTGTTCTCACCCTGCAGGGATGCTGTGAGAGCCCTTCCCCAGGGAGTGGGGTGTAGATCCCAGGGAAGACCCATCCTGCTATCCCTTGTTTCAATGCATCTGCCTCCCCTAGACAGGCTCAGCTGGGGTCCATGGCCAGGTGGACACCGGTGGTGGGTTTGTCCCCCCAGCATCTTCATGTGGACAGACAGGACTCCCAGGGACAGGCAACTGCTGCCACTGCTCATCCCTCCTCCCCAAGCCTCCCCACTTTTCCAGCCCTGCCACCAGTTCTCAGCTGTCATCCTCCCCACACCTTCATCTCCATCTTCATCCTCTCAAAGACCTGGAGCTGCCAGGACTAAACATGATCGACTTGCCTGTAGCTCTGCCTGTGGCAGGTCCCTTCCCATCGCTTTTTTTCCCATCCCTCTCTCCCTCACTGTCCCTTAGCCCACACCTGAGCCCAGCCCTGCTTTTAACAAACCAATTATTTATTGCTCTGCATGTCCCACTGCGTCCATCTTTCCTGCATCTGGGGGAAGCAGCTGCTTGTCCCTGTTTTCCCTCCTTGATCTACACTGCTCCAGCACCCCAAGAGCCTCTCCCGGGCTCTGTGAGGGGCTGCGGGCAGGCTGAGCACTGGCACAGGGGCTGAGGTTTGTCCCCAAGATGCGTCAGTTGGAAAAGTCTGTCCTGATTCATCCCAGCTGTGGATTTTCCCCTCCTGCCGCCGGCTCCCAGCCTGTTTGGAAGCTGCACATCTCTGGGCTGAGCTGTTTGTCACTTGGTCGCTGTCTGAAAGCAGCTGCTCTAATGCACAAAAGCTGCTGTAGGGATCTGGAGGGGTTTTGTGGCTCTGGGACAGTGGCACAGGCCAGTGACCTTTGAAAGGGTCCTTCGTATTAAGAAGGAAACAAAAAAAACCCACCCAGCAGCAAAAATAATCAGCCTAGGAATGACCAACCCTGCTGTGGTGCCCTAGACTGCCACAGCACTCGTGCCCACCACAGCTCATTAACTGTGATTAACTCTGGCTGATTAATGTCAGGTTACTGCCCAGCAGCTGCCTTTGTGGGGCATCAGGCCCTTGGGGTGTCACCACATCAGCCACCTCTGCTCCCCTGAAGCAGTTGTGGAAGGATGAGGTGGGCAGCACATCCTCCTGGAACAGCCAAAGGCACCTGGTTGTGGTGCTTCCCTCTTCTTTCACCAAAACCTCAAAAAAGCCCCAAAAATTCCACAGGGCCCCTGGAATCACCCACCCCGCAGCGACCCAGCCCCACTCCTCACCCACCCCCACCTCAGAATGGGTTTGAAAGGCTGAAACCCACATCAGCCACCTCGGGGATCAAGGTTTTGAAGCCGTCAGGAGAAATGAGCGTTTTTGGGGTTTGGGGTATTTTTATTTTCATGTTGGAGTATTTATATCTGCCTTTAGCAGCGGGCCAGGACTTGCCATCTCCAGCAGAAACGATTAAAAGTGATGAGCAAGATGTAGTTCATGAAGTTATTTGCACTTGATTAAAAGAAAAAAAAATTGTTATTTGAACTTTGTAAAAAGAAATGTTTGCATTTTGTATTGTCTTTTTTTAATTATTAAATGGAATTTCTTGGTGTTGTGTTGATCTTTCAAAAACTGGCTCTGATGCTTATTTTAAAGGTTTTTAACAGCAGGATCCAGAGCTATTTTCATTGTTTCGTTCCCTCAGATGCTGACAAGCTTTTCCAGGGCCCAAAGTATTTTTTCTCCCCCCCAGAAGTTTAAACACTCGACTTCCCTAAGTTCTCCAGTCCCTGCACAATGTATTGATTTACGCACATTACTTAGATGCAAATTTCATTTTTAGCCCAAAACAGAGTTAAAGAGACTGGCTCAGAAGGAAGAGGGAATGGAAAACACCCTCTGCCACAGCCCCAAACCCCTTGCTAGGTTGCTGCTCTCTCCTTCAGCAGGCCTGGACGTAGGGACAATGCTCAAGTCCTCAGGAGCTGCACCTGGGTAGGTGTGGGCTGATGAGGGGCATTTGCATTTTAAAGCTTCAGAGCCCCTCCCCAGAGAAGGGCTGGGCTCTGCAGCAGGACTCAGGTGAGCTCTGCACCAGGTAAGGGTCCCCTCTGTGGGTACAGGGGGATGTGGGGGTCACTGCTGAACCTGAACCTGCTGGGACACCTCTGCTCTGGGGGAGAGTGGAGTCCTTCCCCTCCCCATCTGAATGCAGGTGGGATGAGGCTCCTTCCCTCCAAAGCTCCAATATCCCACTTGGAATTCATCTCTCTCTCAACTCAACACAGAAGTGAGCAGTTCTTTGGCGAACCCTCCCCGAGGAGCTCTGGAGGAACAGAACCACACACAGCTGTGGGTGTCTGCAGAATTTATTGCTGCCCCCCCTTAGTAGAGGCGCTGGGGTTTCCCCATGGTGCTCTTGATGTACAGAGCTCGCACGTTCTGCCAGTTCTTCTTCAGCAGGGACACCAGGAAATTGATGGCCAGGTGGATGTTGTAGACGAGCTCGTCCTCTGTCATCTTCACGTGCCCCACAGCCACAGCCAGACAGAGCACCTGGGGACAGACACAGGTACAGCTTTCACAGGCAAAGAAAGGTGACAAGAGCTGACCCCCTCATCGGTGTGTTGGGCTGTCCTATGGTTTGGACACTGGGCACGGCTTCCCCAGCCCACCCACACGCTTTTCCACCTGGCCTGTGGCTCCCTGTGCCTGTAGCACCTGGATGCCACCTCTAACACGTGCAGGGGTGACTGGGTGAGGTGGGAGCACAGCTGCCTCCCAGAGGTGGGACACCAGGAAGGACCTGTGGCACACTGTGCAGAACTGGCACTGGAGCAGAGCTCGATGATACCCTGCTCTGCCAAGGCCACACCAGCTTCACTTTCTGCCTCTGGGGCCAGCCCCAAGCCCTCTCTCTCTGCACTGTGACAAAGGCCAAGCCTCCTCCTGCCCGGCCTCCCTGAGCAGCCTGGAAGTCAACGCTCCCCACAAGCTGGAGGCAGAAGAATTTACAAGTGAGCTGACAAGCCAAGTGTCAGGACATCATTAACTCAGCTATTTTAAATGCTCAAGCATTTGGAAATCCTCATATCTGCTGTGACCCCCCCAGCTGTGCCCCCAGGAGTCACACATGGCCCACTGAGATCGGGATGCCTGATTAGGGTTATTTTGGTTTGAGACAGCCAGCTCACCATGACAGCAAGAGCAGATCCCCACAGAGCTGCTCCCAAGTTCGCTTGGACAGAGTCAAGTCCCAGACTCACCCCTGCCAAAGCCCCACTCAGGCTCAGCCCCGCAGGGACTGGTCAGGTCCCACCCCATGAGCAGCACTCCCATGCTGGGAGCAGCATTAATTACACTGCTTTGTGCTCTGCACTGACACATCCAATCATCTCCTCATCAACTGCTCCAAGATCTGTCAACCACAGTTAAATTATTCCTCCTTTCTGCCTGGTTATGGAACACTCCGGGTACCACCTCCCCTTGCTGGAGGAAACCAGCCACAGCTGAAGAACACTCGAGGGACACCTACAGCCCAACCTAGAGATGGCAGAGACAGGGTACAACCCCCAGGTACACAACTAAAGCCATGCTTTACCTTCTTCATCTGAAACTTGATGGTCGATTTGACCTCATCCACCTTGGCCACCAGGTTCTCGTTGTGGGTGAGCAGAGAAGGGAATTTCCCGGCCTTGTTCAGGCCCGGGCCCAGGATTCGAGGAATTTGTTTGATCAAGGACTCGGAAGCCAGGAAGGCATCGTACTTCTTAGCTGCAAGGAGACAACCAGGGAAGTCAGGACAGACTCTGCTCCCACACCAAGCTCCCAACGAGGGACTCAGCTGAGAACATGCAACTCCTCTCTAGAGACAATTCCAACATTCCCTGGGTCCCACCTGAACTGGAGCTGGTTTTGCCAAAAATCTTTGAGGAATGACTATCACAGCAGCCAGATCCCAGCTACACTCAACACAGTGACTCTAAATAACAGCTTGTTTCCTGAAGGATCTGTCCTTTGTTGAGCCCCAGGTGACACTGAACTAACTCCAAGATCTGCCACAGCCTGTGCACACCAGGATGAATGAGACAAAGGATCTGTCTAGGAGAGGCTTAGCCAACAATCACAGTCATCTCCTAAAAGCATGAAGTTCCACAGCCCATTATGAATTGAGGAGCAAGTTCCTGTCTGACTGAGGAATGTACCAGAAAAACTCTGGAGCTCTCAGGGAGGGAAGGACTTTTTCTCTGACCAAGAGAAGGTGACTGCATTTCCTTCTGTTCACACAAGAACTGCAGGACTAAAGCACACTCTTGCTTCTAGCGTTTCTTGGCTTTTGCTGCTCTCCAGCTCCCCAACCAGGACACTGAGGGACACAGCAAAGGGTGAAACTGTAGACAGGGACATTTTCTGTGTCTCTCCCTTCCTTGGACAACCAGCCCCATTCCTGCAGTACTGACCTGTCAGACCTGCACTGGAAACAGCCTGGTGACTTCTCTAAGCAGTTTCTGGCCAGATTTTGGTACCGGGGCTGACTTTGCTCAGCTTCTCAGCTTTGCAACTAACCATGAGATGGAAATCTGAGCATAGGGAAAAGCTTCATTGACACTCACCCAGCTTCTTCACCAGCTTCTTGTTTTTGTTGAGCTTCTTCAAAGCTTCTATGTCCATGTGAGGGATGTCGACTGCTTTGGCCTCATCGCAGTGCTGCTGGTCCCCCAGCAGACAGACAGAGAACTTGGGCCGCGGCGTCGACTTCAACCTGGGGAAGGAAGGAAGGTCCGAGTCAGTGACCGGCCAGCACCACCCGCGTGTCCACGGAGCCAGCACGGAGACACCTTACCACAGCACGGGGCATCCTGCACAGCCGCTCACCTGCCGTCCCCAGCAGGCCGGTGGGGACAGCCCGGGGGCTGCCGCACCTCCCCTCATGTTTTAAGACCCAGGGTGAGGGTCCGTCCAGCCGCTCCCACTGGGCCGGGGCGCGCTGGACTCCCCAAGCGGTTCGGCGCCGCGGCAGCCCCGAGCAGGGCCGGGCAGGGCCGAAGGCTGGGTAGGAGCGAGAGGATGGCGAACCTGACGGTACCGGAGAACCGCTTGTCCTTCTGCGGGTCATAGTTCTTGAGGCTGATCTGCAGCTCCACCGTCTCCACGAACCTGCGGGAGGCACCGGGTGAGGCCTGGCCGGGCGTGGAGGGGGGAAGGCCGAGGCCAGGGGTGACACGTCTGGTTCCGCCGTGTCCGCGGTTCTTACTTGCGCTTCTTGGCACGGCTGCCGTGCAGCACCTCCTTCACCGCCTCGTACAGGGTGTCCCGGGACACTTTGCTGCTGCGGAGGGAAACGGCAGCGCGGGCTCAGAGCTGGCTCCGCCCGGGACGCGGCCCCGAGCCCGCCCCGGTCCCCGCGCGTTGCCCCCGCGATCGACCCCGCTGACCGCGCCCCGCCGGCCGCCCGGACGGCCCCGCGGCCCCCACCGGGCGCAGATGGCGGCTGACGGGGCGGATGGTGGCGGATGGTGGCGGATGGCACGGAGCAGACGCCGAGCCGAACCCACCTCATGGCTGCGGCTGCTCGGACCGAAAGGGCGGAAGTGACTCCGGCGCGCTATATAATTGCGGCGAGATCTCGCGAGACTCGAGGGCGCCGCGCGGCGCCATATTGGGAGAGGCGGGGAGCACCACCTCGAGGCCGCCATGCTGGGAGCGGCGTGGGGGCCCTCTTCAGGTTGCCCTCGCCGGGCGGCCCGTCCGCATCTCCTTCCTTGTTAAATAAACAACCGGGATCTCTTTGTTCCCTGTCTCGGACCACCAGGACAGGAGTTACTGCATCACTTCACAGTTCATCCCAGGAGCCCCGGGCTGGCCTCAGCCGCCGGGAAGGAGAGGGGGCGCGGGAAGAGCTGCGGGGACAGGCGGGGACAGGCGGGGACAGGCTGGGCGCGGCCGGTAGCGCTGCCCATCCCTGACACGGGGCAGGTACCACTGGCAACCCCCACCTGGCAGGGCGGGCAAAGCGGGGCCTTGCGGCTTCAGTGTAGCACCGCGCATGCGCCAGAGGCGTCGCCCCCGCGCATTGGCCGCCCCGCGGCGCGCTGTCTCCGCCCCGCCCCGCCCCGCCCCGGAACCTGTATTGCGAGCGGGAGCGGCTGGGCGCGGGTCGGAGCGCCGCCGCTATGCGCGTTGCGGGGTGGGCGGGGCCGGGCGCGGTGCACGTCGGGCCGGCGGCGGACCCGGGCCCGGCGGGTAGCTCAGGTCGGTGTGGGGGATGGGGGGTGGCGATGGCGGCCGGGCCCGGGAGCCGCCTCAGCCCCCGGGTACCGCGCGGGGGGAGCTCCCCCGTGTCCTCGCCACCCACGGGCACTGCCTTCCCTTCCCCACTGCCCTCGCAGCTCGTGCCACGGTTTCCCTGGTCTCGCGTGGGGACAGCGGTGCGAGGGCCGCCGGAGCAGCCCCAGGGGAGCGCACAGGAGCCTCAGCCGGGTGCGGGGAGCGCGGGGAGAGGCGGCACCGAGCGGGCACCGAGCCGGGCTGCGCCCCCAGGGGCGGCGGGGATGGACGGGGCGGTTTGCCTCGTTCCTGGAAATCAAACGATCAAGTATTTGGCTATCTCAGAGGTCGCTCGTGAAGAACGCGCTGTAGCTCCTTTGAAAGATATCAGCAGAGAGTCTCTTTAGCAAAATGTTCTTGTGGGGGTGTGGAGGCTTTAGCATCATTTGCTTAGAGCCTGAAATTCTATCTCTCAGAAGGCTGGGAATGTCAGGAAAGGGAGGAGAGAAGGACGATGCTTCCAGGGATAAAGCTCATCACCCTACCCCTGTCTCCTGCAGCACAGGACATGCTCAGCCTGTAGGTTCAGGTTTTAAAGTGCCTGGAAACCATGCAGATCATTTGGAGGACAGGAAGGGCTCGAATGTGACATTCATACTGTCGCTAGGAAGAGTCTGTCAGTTCACTGGCGTGATAAGCTTTGTTTCACATTTGTCTGTGGAATAGATTGTTATCCCTGCCTGCCTTTAGTGTGGGAATGATGCAGTGTTGTCCATCTTAACACTTTATAACCTCGAAAGTCTTTTGAGGCCATTCAAGCCTTTCCTAGTGTGCGAAAGTGGAGAAGCTAAAGGAAGAGGAGAAACTAAGGGGAGAAATTTAAATGGAATTGTTCTTTTTACTTAAGGCTCGCAGCAAAGACGACGACCCCGTGTCCCACAGGCCCCTGGCTCTGGGCGCCAGGCAGGATCCATGTGTGGGGAGTCAGGGCAGGATGGAGAGCCTGGGGCTGCCAGCTGTGACCCTTGGGGATGGCACCACGGCCTACCTGCAGCAGGCTGCCAGAGGTAACAGAGCCTCGGGCTGCCAGGGCTGAGAGTCTCTTCCTGGCTCTGAAATTAAGTCAGACTCACCAAAAGTGCCTCTCACGGCGTGGGAGCTGCCACATGTGCTACTTTGCCAGGGCAGCTGGTGACTGTTGGATTTGCACTGAAGTTTGATGCAAAATAAAATACAAATTAAACGTGCCTCTGGTTTGGAAATGGAGCTGTGGAGATGGGAGAGCTGTTGCTGTAGAAAATAAAAGTGCTGTTCAGACTAGGAGAGCCCTGTTCTTTCCAAGGTTGCTGTGAACAGGAAGCTGATATTGTGACCTGCAGGGCTCTGCTCCACCAAAACTTCCCCTGGGCTGAGCAGGTGGTTTTGCATCACTGGTGAGCACAGGGTTTGGTTCACAGCAGTGCCTTTCTCACTCAAAGGGGAGCTGAATTCCACACCTGCCCTTACTCTGGTGTTTGTGGGGTGCCTCTTTCTCCAGCACCCGCTGCTCCCAGGGAGAGGAGCACGGTGTTTCCCAGCCTGCAGAACAGGATGGAGGAGTTGTGCAGCTCCGTGTCCTGGGGGTTGCTCTCCTGCTTTATTTTCTGTGCAAACTCCCTGCAAGTTTATTACACATGTGGAGCTGGACTGTCTTGGAACCACCACGTTGTGTGACCCCCTTCTCAAACCTTATGCTCCAGGTGAAACCAACCTGGATTCTCCATGCTCAGTGGGATGGAGCAATGTCCCCTCTGCATCACATCATTTGGTACCTAAGTCATTATTACAGGTTTGCACAGAGTCAGGCTTTGGCAGAGTTCAGTCTCTACAGCCCAACACTGGCAGCACTTTAGGCCCCTTTAGGTGCTGTAATTGTTTCCTAACAGTTGATCCTCTGCCAAAGCAGTAGATAAATCTCCAGGCACTGATACTACTCACACACCCAGTTGATTTTGTTTCTTCCAACACAGTGTAATTGCTTTCTCTGTGTGCTCTGTCTTTCTGCTCCTTGGCACGAGGAGCTGTGAGGGGCAGCTCCTCAACAAGTGATGCCTGAGGGTCTTTGTCAGTGTCCTGTCTAGAAAAGGGCAACACCAACACTTTTGAGAAGTGAAGTGCCTCTGTGGGGGAAAGCTGATCCACAACAGCCTAGAAGTGACAATTTCTCCCTTTTGTTGGACTGTGGGAAGCATGTGGGACAGAGAGACTGGGCTCAGCAGCTGATGGCATGTTTTAACTGTTCCAGGTGAAAAGCTGATTGAAGGGCAAGTCATTGAGCTTGAAGATGGGACCACAGCTTATATCCATCAGGTGACTGTTCAGAAAGGTGAGGAACACACATTCCCCTTTGTGTTTGGAAGGACACTGTAGATGTGGCTGCAGCTCCAGCATTTGGGCTGCTCCATCAGTTCCAGCTCTCAAAAGACCACGTGAGCATAGGGTTTCTCTTGGGGTTTCCTTTCTTGTGGTTTTGAGGCTGAGTAAACAAGGACATTGCCTGCAAAGTTTTTAGCAATCTGATGAAAAGGTGAATTTGGTGGAGGTGGAGACAAATGTTGAAGTGTCATTTCTCCTGTGGGCTCTCCGTGTTGTCATACCACAAGCCCAGTGAGCTGTGTGCTGTGTTGGTGCCAGCCACATAGCACACACAGAGCTTGTTTCATGTGGGAGCAGTTGGGCAGGAATTTCCTCTGAACTTTGAGATAATATATACTTCTGGAGTAGGTGTTGGTGGGGAGGGGTCATGTGGGGATTGTTGGGAACAATGCCACCTTGGTCATTGACCCATCAGCCAATGTCATCTCTGAAATTAGGTAACTTTAGTCTGAGAGGTGTTGGGAATCCAGTTCATGTGGCAGGCACCAGAGTGGCACGGAGGAATCATCCTTGGCCATGCTAAGATGCAAAAGGGCAGGTAGAAACAGCTCTGTTACTTTGGGCAGTCCTTTCTTGATGCTCCCAAGCTCCCTGTATGCCACCTCCCTCTTCTATTTTCCAAAGGCTGCTTGAAATCAATGTTTTATAGCTGGCTGTGCCCCTTTCCCCTCTTCATCCTCTTCTCTGCCTTCACATACACAGTGAGAAGGGTTCTCCTCACTCCTACTTCCCCTGCCATGGTATGTTTGTGTTCCCCTTCACACCCCCCTGTCCCAGAGCCATCCTTCTTGTCTGGCATATTACCTGGCATTTTGAAACTGGTGAGACACTGCATTAGTCCTTTGAGCAAAGAAAGAGGCAAATCCATGCATGAAGCCTTGAAAACCTTATTATTGACATCAGAAGGGCTCAAATGGTGTCTTAAAACCTACAGCTGTGGTTGCCTTTCAGGGCAAGCAGGCAGGCCTGTGTCTTCTCCTGCCTGGCAGCCTGAACTGCCACAGTATTCCCCATCCTGAGTCCTCCAGGAAGGTGTGTGGATGTATTTCTTTTCTTTTAGAGGCTGTGGCTTTTGAAGATGGGCAGCCAGTGCTGCTGGAGGATGGCAGCGTGGCCTTCATACACAGCACACCTAAAGGTAAAGCGCTCCCTGCTCTTTCCCTGGCAGAAGGAGAGAAGCTGCTGAATTGTATCAGATTTCCAGGGCTGGGGGAGCTGAAGCACTTTTTTTCTGCCTCACACTGAGCTTTTTTTCAGCTCTTTACCTGAATGTTTCCTCTTGCAGAGAGTTACGAGCCCGGCACATTCCAGGCTGTCCTGCTAGAGGATGGCTCCACTGCCTACATCCACCGTCCTGTCATTGTGGCACCTGGCAGCACCACCCTGCAAGTGCAGACAGAAACTGGGCTCGAGGAGCTGGCTGGGGAGGAGGAAGATGATGGCTTTGATGTGGACACCATCAATGCAGTGCAGCAGTATGGCAGGAAGGTGAGGGCACAGCATCTCTTGGCTTGAGTTTGTGCTCTCCCTTCAGCAGTGCTTGTGTGCATTTGTTTGTCAGCAGCACCAGCTTTGAGAGAAGCAACTGGACAGGGTTCCAGTGTGTGTCACTGCTGAGGGGTGCCTGGCACTTGGGGACACGGAACAGGGCTGTTTGGTCCCGTGGAGGGTTGGGCCTGCCCCCCCTAACCTGCTGCAGGCTCAGGTTTGGGAAGGGAGGAGAGCTGCTGTGGTACAGCCTTTGGCGTGCCAGCAGTGGCTAAGCCATGGCCGCTGTCCCCATGGTGACAAAGGCCTCAAAATCAAAACAGCTTCAGATCCTGATGTGCTGTCACTGCAGTGTCCCACCTCAATATCCCGGGTACTGCCTTTTTCTGCTGTCTCCATAGTGCTGTGGAGCAGGGGCTGCCAGGAGGGTGCTGGCAGTGCTGAGCTGGGCACAGACCTTCCTGCTGTGGCAGGCCCAGCCCCGGCTTTCTGGGGAAGGGTGGGGTGGCACTGCGGCTGTCACTGCCTTCCTGCTCCACACTCTACAGGGAGGCACAAACTCCACAAACTGCTTCTTCACTCACAGGGGTCTGACGAAGAAGAGGAGGGAGTGACAGGCACCTGCCATATGAAGAGTAAGGACTCCAGCAACATCCCTTCCCAGGTGTGAATTTTTCAGTGACCGGAGCTAGGCTCAACTCCTCTTTGCCAGTGATTATAAAAGTGCTGTGGCTTCTCTGCCGAGTTAGCAAATACTAACTGCACATATTTCAAATGAGCTGAGAAAGGGAGTTTCGTGTCTGAGAAGCCCTAGTGAGCTGAGAGGTGGGAGGGGGAAATGCAGGTTCCTAGAGCCCTGTCACCTGGGCTTCACCCTGTGTGTACAAGCTGGTTTGTAGGAACATGTTTTTGGAGGATAACTGCAGGAATGCAAATGTATGGTAAGGAGGGAAATATTTGTGTGGGCTTGGTGAAGCTGTGGTGGCTTGCTGGATTGATTCCAGTTCTTGTCTCAGCAGGATTTGCAGGAGGAGGTGGTGCAAAACCAGAGGAAGGGACAGCAGATCGGCAGCAGAGCTTTCCGCTGTGGGTACAAAGGCTGTGGCCGCCTCTACACCACTGCCCACCACCTCAAGGTAAAGCAGGTGACATGGCAGTGTACGGGCCAGAGCAGTCCCAGCTTACACTGCCAGAGCAGAATGCTCTATTCTGTGCAGCTGAGTTACATGCTGAGCTCACCAAGAGACCCAGATGTGTCGATTGGCCAAGGTGAAATCCAACAGGGAACTTCAAATTCTTTCCGCCAGCATTTTTCCAGTTTTCCTCCTTCCTTGCCTTGGATTTCATTTTAGGGACCTGTTCTTTCTTTTCCAGGTACATGAACGTGCTCACACAGGTGACCGGCCATACACATGTGACTTCCCCAGCTGTGGGAAAGCATTTGCTACAGGTAACAGTTTCTGTTTTGAGCAGATTTTGTTTTCTGTCCAACTCAATCCCTGAAGCTGCTGAGCTTCAGTCCTAACTCTGGTGCAATGGAGCACGATATCCAGAGCATCTAAAGCAAGGGAATCACAGCACAGGAGCCTGCTGGGACTTCATTGATTGTGGGCAGATAATGGTGGACACAAGGCTGGAAGTGATGCTGGGGTTGGTTATTTCTTCCCCTTCAAGCTTTACAGACACTCAAGTACATAGACTGAGGGGTGGTACTCAGCTTGTCATGGTGTTTCCTTCTCATTACAAAATTAGTTGTGATGTCTGTCCTGGACAGGGTACGGGCTGAAGAGCCACGTGAGAACACACACAGGTGAGAAACCCTACAAGTGTCCAGAAGACATGTGTAGCAAAGCCTTCAAAACATCCGGGGATCTGCAGAAACACATCCGCACACACACAGGTGAGTAGCACGGGGGAAGAACTGCACAGGGGACAACCCAATGAAAGGGTCTCCAGGGCACTGCAGGTGGCTGCGTGGTGGCAGGTCTCACCTGTCACTTGACACATCTCTCTGTCCATGCAGGTGAGCGTCCCTTCAAGTGCCCCTTCGTGGGCTGTGGCCGCTCCTTTACCACGTCCAACATCCGCAAGGTTCACATCCGGACGCACACGGGCGAGCGGCCCTACATGTGTGCAGAGCCTGGCTGTGGCAGGGGCTTCACCAGCGCCACCAACTACAAGAACCACATGAGAATCCACACAGGTAGGAGGGAGCCAGCAGCAGGGAGACTGGTGGGGCTGGAATTCGCATTTCCAGGCTGAACGTCGCAGGGGTGGCCAAGGAGTTGGAAGAAATAGTGGGAATTGCTTTATTGGATTGATTACTGTTCCAGCAGTCTGTCTCCAGCTATTTGCTCTGGTGGGGAATGCCTCCCCAAAGCATGAGGGTGAAGTTCAGCTCTGTGGCCTCTGCCCTAGGAGAGAAGCCGTACCTGTGCACCGTGCCGGGCTGTGGGAAGCGCTTCACAGAGTACTCCAGCCTGTACAAGCACCATGTGGTGCACACGCACTGCAAGCCCTACACGTGCAGCAGCTGTGGCAAGACCTACCGCCAGACCTCCACCCTGGCCATGCACAAGCGCAGCAGCCACGGTGAGCTGGAAGCCACCGAGGAGAGCGAGCAGGCCCTCTACGAGCAGCAGCAGCTGGAGGGTGAGTAGCCACTCCCCCGTCAAGGTGTGGCAAAGGGGAGGGAGGTGACAGCAAGAGCCACAAGTGTGTGCCATGGCCTCCTGCCTCCCCATCAAATCCAGATCTATTGGAAGGCCCTTGCTGTAAGTCACAGGTTGGGAACAGGCCCCTGCCCATTCTGTGGTACAGGGAGAGGGAAAGGCCCTTCTTCCCATGCTGTAACTGGGCTGGTGTCATCATGGTCTTGTGCTCTTTTGTGCTGGCTCTTGAGGCCACAGGAAGATCCAGAGGCCAGGCATGTGCTTTCACACTCTGATAGTGCTGCTCTTCCCCTTTGATCCAGCTGCTGCAGCTGCTGACAGAGGTTCTCCACTGAAGAGTCAGAATATTGCTTTCCTGTCAGAGATGGAAGAAGATGAAGAGGAAGATGCTGTGCCTACACAAGTCTCACTTATCTCTCAAGATGGGACAGAGCAGGTATGGACACTGACAGCCTCCAGCATGTCAGGGAGAGCAGTTATTATGTGAAGTGAGATTCTGCCTCTACTCAGCTATGGTGTTCTTTGCAGGGCCTTTTTCCAGCATTTTTTCAGACCTTGGAGCTTCCTGGGCTCTTCCTGCCCTGAGGGCTCCCTCCTACAGCCTCATCCACTGCTGCAGTGTTGGTTTGGGGAGTCTCTGGTCCTAGTGCCCCTCCTTGCTGATGGAGTCTCTGGGTGTTTGTGTGGTGACTGGCAGCCCTTGGCTCCCTGCAGCTCCCAGCTCTGCTGACCCAGGCTGGATTTGGAGATGTTTTGTCATCACTTGTATTCAGCAGTGCTTTTCTTGTACTTCCCTCCACCAGCTGCCCCTGTGCTGACTGGAAAAAACTTCCTTCTGTGGCACGGGACAAAGGAAGCAGCTGCCACCAGTGACCTGTTTCCTCTTAGCCTGAGATACTCCTGCTGCTGCAATGCACAAAGCTGTCCCCATCCAGGCTTGAGACAAAAGGCTGAATGGGCAGATGTAGTAGAACGGGGAAGGCTGAGGACCCAAGCTCTGAGTTCTCTGTCATCAGTTTAATCCATGACCCTGGGCAAAGTCCTTGGAGTTCTCTGTACTTTGAGTCTTGCAGAGAGACTGTTTCTTCCTTGCCCAGACCGGTGCATTGCTAAACTCAGGAGTTGCCTAAGACTCCCTGAGCATCTGCTGTCATCCGCAGGTCAGTCTGTCTCAGGAAGAGCTGCAGGCCCTGGGCAGTGCCATCGGTGTGGTGACGCAGAGCGGGGCCCTCGCCGTGCCCGAGGGAGAGCTGGCGGGTGGTGACACTGGGACCGTGACTGGGGCCAACACCAATGGCACCGAGGCACAGGAGGTACGCACGAAGCTGGGACTGTCCCTGCTCCCTCTGCTAGAAAAGAACTGCATTTGCTTTTAAAACATGATGATCTGAACTTTTCCCAGGTGACCATAGTCGCTTCTGGGGCAGTGGTGTCAGAGGAATCGGACATCGCCCTGCTCTGTCATCAGCAGGTGGCATTGCTGGCCACCTCCCATGGCACCCACATTGCTGTGCAGGTACCACGTGGCTCTTGCCACCATCCCCTCAACTCTCTGGCCACCTGCTGCCTGCAGCACTTGCCCTCTGGCCCTGCTGCACTGCTGCTTGCCCAGGGGGTTGCCCCTTGATTCCCAGATGCCCTGTGTGTGGAGCACAGCAGGGATGTCCTCCTGAGATTACAGAATGCTCCTTTGTAAACAGCCTTTCTGCCCCTCTGCTTCACACCTGCGTCACCCACCTGTGTTGCCCCTCTGTCCTGCAGAGAGCCACCCTGAGCTGCCTTTTGGGGGTTCAGCACTCACTCTCTCTCTCTCCCCCTTCCCTCCCCCAGCTGGAAGAGCAGCAGAGCCTGGAGGAAGCCCTCAGCATGGCCACAGCAGTCGTCCACTACGAGCCAGTGCCAGCTGACACAGGCCTGCCTGAGAAGGGGAGCTGAGGCCAGTGGAGCAGCTGGGGCAGGGGGAGAGGCAGCCCCAGCCTGCCGTGTGCAGGGGTGGTGGGTGCTGCAGGCAGGGCACAGGGCAGGGACAGTGTCTGAGCCAGTGCCAGCGTGTGCCCTGTGCTAGCCAGGACACTGATGGGGCAGTGCGGGGCTGCTGGGGTGACCCTGTGTGAAGGGCTCTTCCCTCCTGGGAGGGAGGGCAAATACACTGGATTGCTGCCTGCTCTTGGGCTCTGAGCAGCAGCCCTCTTTTGAGTGGTCCAACAGCTCCCCTTTCTTGCCCACCCCTCCAGCTCAGGGGAAAGTGGGCAGCACGTGCACAGAAGCAATAAAGGCCCATCAGAGCAAGCCCAGGCTGTCCTGAGCTGGGTATGGAGGATGACCAGTTCCTGCCATTGGAGCCAGCACTGGGATGGCTCTAACAGCAGTTCTCCCATCTCTTTGTCATGTCCCTTTCTCAAGCAAAGCTTCCATGGCAGACTCTGTAGCTGTGAAGCAGAGTTGCCATCACTTGCCAGGAGCTGAGCTAGACCTGGATGTAAATGCTGAGTTGAAATAAAAAATTAAAACTTTTGTTTTTAAAAGGACCCCTCTTCTCTTTGGTGGAAGCTGGGAGGGGGTGGGATGGATGTTGATGTTTAGCAGCTGTAAGAATTAAGGACATTGAGGAGATTTGTGGAATTGACCAAACATGTCCTGCCAAAGCAGCAGCTGGCCCAGAGGAGGGCTGGGAGCAGGGTGAGTTGTACCCTCAGCCCTCAGCGTGTGGCTTGGAGGGGCTAAGACATGTCCCTGAAATCTCACATCAAGCCTTAGCTCTTCCAGGGATCCCTGCAGGCCTAGATTTAGGGAGCTGTGTCTGTGAACACATCCTACATCCTCCCCTGAGCTGGGAGAGAGAGAGACCTGGGCTGGTGTCCTGTCCCCACAGGTGCCTTCAGCCCCTCCACTGCCCTGGGTGCTGGGTGGACAAAGCTGGAGACCTTTGAGATCCTGGAGTCCAGCTGTGAACCTAAGCCTGGTACAGGCTCCCGGCAGTCTCGTGGGTCGTTTTTGGACATCCCGGAGGAGTTTGTAGGGAAGGATATTTCCGCGGGCACGGAACGGGCACAACCCGAGAGGACACCTCAGGCTGAGTCTCCGCTCGCCTGGTGCGACCGACCCCTTCCAAAGGCAGCGCTCCCGCTGCGAGGGGAAGCTGCTGCTTGAGCCAAGGCGGGGATTTCTCTTCCCAAAACGCAAATTACGACGGACCTTTTGATCCCTGGGCCGAGCTCAGCAGAGCGTCGGTGAGCCCCGGCCGTGCGCGGAGCGGCGATGGGGCCCGGGGGGTTCCCGGGGCGCCCCGAGCAGGCGGCGCTCCCGCCCCACGTCCCGCCCGCCCGGGCGGCTCCAGGAACCGGATCCGCGGGCTCGGCAGAGCCGCCGCCGCCGCCGCCAGCCATGGACCTGCGAGCCGAGCTGCTCAAGTCCATCTGGTACGCCTTCACCGCCCTGGACGTGGAGAAGAGCGGCAAGGTCTCCAAATCTCAGCTCAAAGTGAGTCCCCGGGGAGCTCGGGCAGCCTCGGTGCACGGATGGAGGGTGGGCAGCGAGGGGTGAAGCAAGTCCGGGGCTGCTTTGCATCCCCGCGGGTTTCCACGGAGCAATTGTTAAATATTAAGATCAGTAAGATCTTGGTGTTGCCTCCACGCTTGTTCTTGGTGAAGTTCTCAGGCTCTGTGGCATCTCCCTTTAAAAAAAGGGGAGGGGGGGGGAATTCATGCTCAAATGCATTTTCTAGGTGAAAATGATAAGAAATCTAAATTTTAGTTATCAGTTTCTTGTGCTTTTTATGGTCAACCAAGAGCCCAAACTCTGTTTACATTTTCTTCTTTGCCGGAGAACCTGTGTTTCTCCTTGCTGAGCCAGTGAGTTGGGAGGTAGGGACAGGTTGTTTTTAAACAAAAACTCCGTAGTGGTGCGGCCAGAAATAACACAGCACTTAAAAAAACTCTCCGCTCTCCCCACTCCTAGCAACTTTCAGAGGGCTCATGTCCTCAGCGCTTCATCAAACCCATCATAGCTTTAAAAACCTTTTTCTCTGCCCCCGGGCCAGGTTTGCTGGAACCCACCAGGGAGCCCCTTGGCTCTAAGAATAATTGATTTTTTTTTAAACCTTGCACACGGTGAGAATGTGTTTTTTCATCCGTTTTGGTTCTTAGGCTGGCACTGGGGTTAGAAATGCTGGTAGGTACCAGGGTCTGAGATGAGAGAAGAGACCTGAGCAGGAACATGCTGAGCACGGGGAGGTATTGCGTCAGGACTTGGCAGCTACTGCCAGTCTGCAAGACCAGATTTGAACCACTGCAAAAAGACCCACTTTTCCTCTATTCCCTCTATTTTATAGGGCTTCCCCAGGACAGACTGCAGGGAAGGTGCTGGGCTTTGGGCGGGGGGTGTGTTTTGCCCCAGAATTAAGAGCTTTGTTAGCAGAGATCTGGAGCAGAAGCAGCGGGAGGCAGATTCTTCCTGCTCAGCCTTTGCGGCTGAGAGCCTTCGGCTGCCCCCCAGAACTCGTGGCATGTGCCCTGCGAGCCACGCTCACCTGCTAAATCTGTAGAAATAGCTGAAGGAATTAAGGAAAATCCTAAAGTAGGCCAGAGCTTAATTCGGTTTGCTAATCCCTGAGAGGGGCTGCTGTGCTCCCTTCACAGCATCCCCTGCACCACTGCTCTGGGTCCAGAGCCTGGCCATGGGATGGACCCAAACGCACCAGCACTGCTTGTTTTGAGAGATCTTTATCACCAGTGACAATGTTGAGACCACAGAGAGACTGATTCTAATGGCAGTTTCATGGACAGTTCATGCCGGGTCTGCAAACCGTGGTCTAGGGCCTGTGGTGATGCTGGAAATAGCACCTCCGAAGTGGCTTTACCCAGGGGGACACTTCAGAGGGGAAGGGATGTTCTCCCACGCACCTTCCGTGACAGAATGGGTTGGCGCCAGGTCACTAAACAGCAAACCTCAGCTCTGGATGACTTTCCCACTGTCTCCAGGCTAAGGAGAGCTTGTTTCCGCCCCCAAAAACACTCAAGTTTGCCCCAGCCTACACAGGCCAGTCACTGTTCAGTGAGGAAGGAATCCAGGGCCTCGCAGCTCTGAGCAGTAAAGTGTTAAAGCCACCAAGCCCTCTCCAAACTCTTCCAGGGCTGCTGAGCCCTGAGCCGGACTGTGCTCTGCTTCCTCAGCCGGGCGTGTTGCTGCACGAAGGGTCTCGAACAGGGGTGGGAGAGACCCCGGGTTTGCCCCTAGAGGACCAGCCCCAGAGCCGGGCGGGAGCCGCCTGGCAGAGCGGGAGCGGGCGGCTGAGCTCCGGCCGCGCTCCGGGCAGTTGCTGTGGATGTGTCGGGGTTTCCAGCGTGGAGGCACAGCTGTGGGAAGCCGTTGGGCTCCCCGCAGGGGCACTGCGCAGGCAGGCGTGTGCAGATGCCGCTCTGAGTGTAGGTGTGTGTGCGCACAGGAAGGAAGGACAGCTTGCGGTCGGGTGCTGCGCGCCCAGCGAGGTCGGGTAGTTTTGCTCTCGGCACAAGGCACGCCACCAGCCCTGCTCTTGGGAAGCGTTTGTGCTCTCAGTGCCATTGCATCCCTCTCCCTGGCCGGGCTGGTAGGGCTGGGGATGCGGGATGGGGTGTGGTCCCTCAGTGTGGCCACGCGTGGCTGGAAATACCGAGCACAGCCCTGGTGTTTTTGGGCACCTCTGCTCATGGGCGATGGGTGTGACGGTGGGAGAGGGTGGAGAACAGAAACAAGGCTAGGGCTCAGAGGAATCCAGGGCACTAGGAGGAGTCAGGCAGACCCCTGGCCCCCTGGCTGTCCTCTGCATGCCACAGGGGAAAGGCTCTACCAGCAAACTGCTTTCGTAGCAGCCCTTTCCTCTGCTGTTATTATCCTCCTGCTGTCACTTTTTCAGAGCCTGCAAGGGTTTCTCACCTCTCCTATCTGCAGTCATGCCACCATTGACTAGGTCAGGGTTTCCTCTCTGTCAGTGACAGCCCTGCGAGAGGAGGGGCTTTGGGTCACAGGGTGCCAGGATGGATGGAGGGCTCAGGGTGTCCCCCATGGCCCGGGTCACAAGTGAGACCTCACAGGGCTTTTTAGGGGTGCTCTGGGAGGAGCGGCAAAGGATGGAGATGAGGCCCTACATTGGAAACACAGAATGGGATACGATTCTCAAACTTTGAATTCATCCTGATGGATTTGTTACCATGCTGGAGGATGTCCATGATATTCCCAGGCCTTTCCACCGCTCTGTGGACCCTGGGGCTGCACTGAGCCCCAAAAGGCATAGCTGGAGCAGCAGTGCTTGGGGCTACAGCCCTGTTGTGTGAGCACAGGGTGGAGTCCTGCTGATCCTATTGGTCCAGAGGGTGGAAAAGAGAACGAAAATCTGGTCTAGCAAGAACTGTCTCCAGCTGCAGCAGCCATCATGGCCTCAGGCAGCTCCTCTCCTGCTGGGAGGAAATTTTCAGCCCTGCACAGAGATGCTGTTCCATCTCCTCCAGCTCCTCTCTTGAACCCTTGGCAAGCTGCAGTGGCAGATCCTGGTGCAGTCTGGGACACGTCTTTTACCATCTCCTGCTTCTGGGATGTAAAGGCAAGGAGAGCACCACCTGCCCAGAATCACAAGCTAGAGATGATGGTGGTGCTCATGAGCAGCCTTGCTCCAGGCTTTCCAGCACATAGAAAATCTGTGAGCTTGTAAACATGCTTTATTCAGGGGGATTTGAGCAAAACTGGCTGTTGGCAAGTCTTGCTGAGTATTTTTGGGGATGGTGCATCTCCAGATCTCCATTGTTTGCTTTCATTCCAGACAAAACCCTTGCTTAGTTTCTCACCAGTCTTTCCTATTTCCCTGTTTCTATCTTTCTGTGCCCCCAGCAGACACTGGCTGCTGCCAGGCTGGGTCGTGGCTGTGCCAAATGCATAGTTTGGGGTAGCTTATCAGCTTTTCTAGATCAGAGCCAGTCCTGTTTGCTCTGAGAGGTTTGAAACAGCCCTTTCAAGAAAGAAGTTCCTCATGTGCCAAGAAAAGAAACTATTGTGGAAAAATCCTCGACTTTTGCCTGTTTCTAAATGATTCTCTAAGGTTTACATTTGGAAATTATGCCAAACCCAAAGCTTGACTCAATGCTGTGGGAGGTGATGCCATGCAGGGCACAATCCCCAGGGGGATGAGTAAGGGGGTGGCACCGTGGGGATGTGCTGGGGCAGGACTGGAGGCTGTTCACCTTCTCACCACCCCTTGTGCTTGGCCAGGTGCTGTCTCACAACCTGTACACGGTGCTGTGCATCCCCCACGACCCCGTGGCACTGGAAGAGCATTTTCGTGATGACGATGATGGGCCCGTGTCCAGCCAGGGCTACATGCCCTACCTCAACAAGTACATCCTGGACAAGGTGAGTTCTTTGGTCATCCCCCAGACCTGCTGTTCCTCAGATGAGGACATTGAGGTTCCTGGGAGCTCCCCTTAGCTCTTGGAAATCACATGCCTTGGTGGGTGGAAAGAGGGTGCAGAGAGATGGGGACTGCTTAGGTGAATGCCAAAATGAGTGAGAAATGTTTAATGCTCAGTGTCTCCCTGGTGAGGATGAAGTCATCCCTTTAGGTCATGGCTCTGGATGGAGCAGCATATCTGCCCACATTTCCTGAAGGGCTCAGAGAGACAAATCAGCCGCTCTTATCCTCTCCAGCCATGCTCAAATTTGAGGTGTGACCTCATTTGGCAAAGAGGAGAGAGAGGAGGATGAGGTGCAGCAGGAGCAGAGTTGGGGTGGGCAGGGGCTTTCTCCCTTTTTTCCGCGGTTCAAAGACACCTTTGTCTGGCACAGCCAGAGGTTGGTCTGTGGGTGCTGTTTCCTCCAGGCATGTGAGGAGAGGAAGAATGACTGACAGCTTTCTTCCACTGTGTGCTCACAGAGCTGGGTACAGTAACCCTGTGCTCCCCTGGCTCTCCTGGTGTTCTTGTCCCTGTGCCAGTCCCCATGCCAGTGCCTGTGCCAGTCCCCATCCCTGTTCCCATCTTTGCCTTGCCCAGAGCTGGTCAGCAGCTGTCCAGCCTGGCCCAGTAATGCTGATCTTGGCTGCAGGGATCTGGTCTGCAGCAAGCAAGGGCAAAGCCTTCCCCAGCTCCCTCAGCCCAGAGCAGGAGCAGCCCAAGGTCAGGCCAGCCCAATCTCCCCATCACAGAGCGGCCAAAATCCTTCCAGTTGCCTGCATGGTTCTTTGCGAGGTGATCTTTAAACCCACCTCTTCTGGTTTCACCATGGCTAATAGAATCCCAGAGTCAGCCTGAAAAGGGGAAATGGGTTTTCCTAGTAAGAGAAGCTTTTAGCTTTTGCCACCCAAAGGTTTTCCTCCAGCTTTGCTGCTACAGGCCACAGTTTGCTCCTGTGCTCACACAGCTGGGATAGAGCACCCAGGGACAGCCAGAGCTCCTCTGACCCCCATCACAGTTCACCCATCTGCACCAAACGTGCTGCCTGGGGCAGCTCACAGTTAAAGAACAGCAGCAGGGACGAGGCTGGTGGAGGCACCATTCCTGCTGGCTGCCCTTGGGCCAGAACTTCCCTTCACTCTTCAGTTCTTCTTTGTGGTTGAATGGGATAACAAGAAACGCCAAACCATGGAGGCCTGGGGAGGTGGGCTTGGAGAGCTCCACATCATCCTGCCTGTGCTGCACCCCTGGATTCCTGCTGGTGCTGCCAATCACCCCATGCTTCTGGACAGATTTTAGGGTTTATTCTCTCCAGCACTTCCTGCCCCAGAACTCCCTTCCGTAGCTCTTCAGCTCCCCACTCACCCCGACTCCTGCCTGCAGGTGGAGGAAGGTGCTTTTGTCAAAGAAAACTTTGATGAGCTCTGCTGGACCCTGACAGCGAAGAAGAACTACAAACCCGACCGGAATGGGAACAGCGTTATATCCCATAAGGATGCCTTCAGGCTCTGGTGTCTCTTCAACTTTTTGTCTGAAGACAAATACCCTCTTGTCATGGTTCCAGATGAGGTAGGACCTGCCTCTCCCCCCACCCCTGTCCTCCCAGGGCTCCATGTGCTGGCAGAGCTGCATTTGTGGGTGACACATCCCACTATCATTTCCTGGCATGTTCCACTGCATCCTGCAAGATGTGGTGTTCCTGGGGATGAGAGAGAGGAGGCTGGAGGTGGGACAAGGGAGTTGTCTGCCCTGGACACCCCTGCTGTGCCCACAGCCACCCCCACTGCCCAGGGAGAAGAGGGGGACTTCAGAGGGGAGATCCACCCAAAGTGCTGCAGCGTCTCATGCCTAAAGGGCAGTGACAGAGCAGACCTGGCTGTCCCTCTCCTTGGCCACTGCCACCCGGTGCTCAGGCCCTGCCTAGCAGTGTTAAGGGTGAGGTGCCAGCCAAAGAAAAGCCTCTGGTGGTAATCTCCAAATCTCCAAATTCCACAGTATTTAGAAGGGAAGGTTCTCCCTTTCTCTGGGGTCAGATTAAACCCTCATGGAGAAGGCGGGCAGATCTGGGGAGAATACACAAGTGCAGAAGCCAAGAGTGGCCTCAGCAGAAGGAACTTGGCTGGGCAAATGGCTGCTGTTGTCTTCTACACCCCACCAACCTCCTGAGATCAGCAGAAAAGTCAAAATTAAAAAAAAAAAAAAAAGAGGAGAAAAAAAAAGGCAAGAAGCACCATGCTGCACAGACGTAGGAGGACGACCGCACTTCCTGTGCCCTGGGAGAGGTGTTTCCTGTTCCCCAGACCATGAAAAACTGAATCATCCTGAGCAACTGCATTTAATTCTTGCCCTTCTCACAATTAAATAGCATAAAAAATCCAGCTGGGTGCGGGGACCCTGCGATGTGTCACCTTCCTGCGTGGCTCCCTGCAGTCACCCACCAGTCTCAGTCCCCAGACTGTGGGCAGAAGAGAGCTGGCAGCAAAACTTGAGCTGGGATAAGTCTTCCCCACATCATGTCAACCACCTTGACTCTTTTTATTTGCAGTTTTAAAATGATGCTCATCTCCATAGGGACCTGTCCCCCCTGCTCCTCCCCAGTGATTTTTGGAAAGCAGTGGTGCTGAGCTCACTGTGGCTTTGAGACATCAGTTCTGAAAGGGGTTCAGCAGTGCTGGCCTGTACTCCCTCAGGCTCTTAACTGCTAGAGTTTTCTTACTCTGCAGACAAACCAGCCAAAACTTCCCAGCCTTGGGGTTAAAAAGAAAAACCTCCCAGCAGAGGTCAAACTCTAACCCAGTTCCAGTCTCCTGAGCCAGCCTGCTGCTTGGAATGCCTCAACCATCACAAAGGGTGATCCCTCTGGGATCAGGGTCCTACGTCTCCAGGCCGGAGAGAGATGTGGCCTTGGGCTCTCCACAATGGGTTGAAGGGGTGGGGACAGCTCTGGCTTCTTCCTGTCACTGAGTGTCCCCCTCTCCACAGGTGGAGTACCTGCTGAAGAAGATCTGCACAGCCATGAATGTGGAGCTGAACTCCTGTGAGCTGGATGATCACCTGTCCCAGGAGCCGCAGGGGCAGGGCGGGCTCACGGTCTGGCAGTTCCTGGACATGGTGAACTCGGGGAGGTTCCTGAGAGGCATTGAGCAGGAAGCCATCAGCATGGCCGTGGAGGAGGTGTACCAGGAGGTCATCGAGGATGTGCTCAAACAGGCAAGGAGCCCATATATTCTGGGACACAAGCTCCATCCTGCTCCCACCCCGTTTTGATCTCCGTGTCCCTCGGGTGCAGGGCTACCTCTGGAAGAAGGGCCAGCTGAGGAGGAACTGGTCGGAGCGGTGGTTCATGCTGAAGCCCAGTTCCCTGTCCTACTACATGAGTGAGGAACGGAAGGAGAAGAAGGGGAGCATTGCATTGGACAAGCACTGCTGCGTGGAGGTACAGCTTGGGGACAGCAGACCCTTCAGACCCCTGGAAGGGAGAGCAAAGAACACACAATTTCACATCCATGAGCTTGGGAGAGCCAGTCCTGTGGCTGAAGACGGGGGGATAAGGTGGGATACAGGGGGTAACACTGTGCTGTGTCCTCTCCCTGCAGGTGTTGCCAGACAGGGATGGGAAGAGGTGCATGTTCTGTGTGAAGACCTCGTCCCGCACCTATGAGATGAGCGCCTCCGACACCCGGCAGCGCCAGGAGTGGACACTCGGTCCGTGCCCACCCCACACACCTTCCCCAGCCTCCCCGTGCCCCCTGCATGTCCCCACTGACCGTGCCCTCCCTCTCCAGCCATCCAGACAGCCATCCGGCTGCAAGCAGAGGGAAAGAAGTCCCTGCACAAGGACCTGAAGCAGAAGCGACGAGAGCAGCGGGAGCAGCGGGAGCAGCGCAAGGCGGCCAAGGAGGAAGAGACGCAACGGCTCAAGCAGCTGCAGGAGGAAAAGGAGAGGAAGCTGCAGGAGCTGGAGCTGCTCAGGGAGGCCCAGAGGCAGGCAGAGATCCTGCTGCAGGAGGAGGAGCGGCGGCGGAGGCAGCAGCACGAGGAGATGCAGAGGACCCTGGAGATCCAGCTGCGGGAGGCTGAGCAGGTGGGTGCATCCCGCATGGACTGTGGTGCTCACTAGGTGGGTGCTTCCTTCTTCTAGGATTTGGATGTAAAGTGCTGCTGCCACCCATCACCTTTGGGCTCCGTTGTGCCTGAGATCCCTTTGAGCTATCCCAAGAGATAAGGACAACCTGCCTCAAGGGGCTTTAGCTGGGGGACGCTGAGAGGAGAGTGCTGATGCCAGGCTGGACAGGGAGCCCATTTCTGACCTCACATCCAGCAATGGCTCCAAATGACACAGCCTGTCTCCTGAGCAGGGAAACAGCTTTGCTTTGGAGCTGTCATGGGCTGCCCCTGCTCTGGGCTGCTCCACCCAGCGGTCCTGAGTGGGTTCTGGGGACACTGGTGGTGGCCTGGCCAACTGATGCCTCCTGTCCCCGCCGCAGGCTCGTGCCTCCATGCAGGCAGAGATGGTCCTGAAGGAGGCAGAGGCAGAGCGGCAGCGCAAGCGCATCCTGGAGCTGGAGGACATGCAGGAGAGGCTCCAGGAGGCCCTGCAGCAGGAGGTGAAAGCACGGCAGGACGAGGAGGCTGTGAGATATGCACAGGCCAGGTAGGACTAGGGCATCCCTCCCCCTCCTTGGGCAGCCCTGCTCCCAAAGTATGAGGATGTGCTCCCCAGGGCAGCTCAGTGCTCCCGGGTACTGGGGTGTGCTGGTGACGTCCCAGTATGTAGGCTGGGAGAGGGAAAGCTGGTTGAAGAAGTGGCAGGGGGACATCCTCACCTCTTGCTCTTTATTGTCAGGCTACTGGCTGAGGAAGAGGAGAAGCTGAAACAGCTGATGAAGCTGAAGGAGGAGCAAGAAGAATATATCATCAAAACTCAGAGGGAGAAGCAAGTCCTCAAGCAGGAGATGGAGAACAAGAACAAGTGCCTGGAAGAGGCGCAGAAGCAGCTGGAAGAAGTGAGAGTGAACAGGCAGCGGGTGGACCAAGATGTCATGGTGAGCATCACGTCCGTGCCACATCTCGACACAGTGAACCCAGGGGACTTTCCAGCCCTCCCAGAGTCACCTCCATACTGGGGTGGACCAAGCTGGAATTGCCATGAGGGTTTCTGAGCTTGCCATGTGCAGGCACAACGTGATGCAGTGGCTGAGACAGGACAAGTGTGTCCTGCCCTGTGCTGGTGTCCAAAGTGAAGTTGACAGTGGGAGTGTGAGAAGGGAGGAGGGTTGGAGGGGGAGCAGGTCTAGAGGAGGGTGAACTGGGTCTCCATCCCAGAGGGAACCTCCAATCCAGGCTAACTCAGGGAAGGGAAACCTGTGCCCACAGTCCCAAATCAGGGGCAGTGGGGCACCAGCTCACCCCTTTCCTCCATCCCTGCCAGGCGGCCCAGCGGAAGCTGCGACAGGCCAGCACCAACGTCAAGCACTGGAACGTCCAGATGAACCGACTGATGCACCCCATCGGGCCAGGAGGTAGGAGACCAGCTGACCCAGCTGACCACCCTTCCCTGGACCTCCTGAGAGCAGGGCATGAGCCCAGACCCCCACCCATCTTCCCCTTTTTGGGGGCATTTGGTGGCTGGAAGGACTCTCAGAGAAGATCCTGCAATGCCTCCTGCAAGGAGGGACTCCACAAACCTTTTTCTCAGCTGAAGAGTCAGTTTGGGCCCCAGGTAAACAACTCTCTTTTTCTGTCCACCCCCAGACAAGCGAACAAACGTGAGTGGAGGAGTCTTCGCTGGCTACCAGCCCCTTCTGTCACGGAGAGATTCTTCCCTCAAACTCAAGCTGAGGGTGGAGGATAAAGGCAGTGATCCCACGAGGGAAAACAGCAAGGAAAATGTGAGCAACGGTGGGAACAGCAGTGCATTGCCATCTCCAGAAACGGATACCATGGCCACAGAGCCCACCAATTAGCCCACCACGATGGCAGAGCCCAGCTGGGGATGGCAGGGCTGAGCTTGTCCCTCCAAGTGGATGGTCAGTGTGGCCATCTCTGGCTGGAACCAAAGTGGGGACCAGCACAGAGCCAGGAACTGCATAAGGCAGAGGTGCTCCCATTTCCATCAGTAAAGGGCTGCAGCCACCATGTGCCAGGAGGCTCAGGCAGCCCAGTGCTGGGGAGAGGGCAGTGGAAGCTTCTCCTCTGGACTGCTGGACTCAACTCCTTGTGCTCCGTTTCCCTGTACTAAAAAAGAGCCGCTGATAGGTTGGGATCCTGTGGCCCAGAGCTGCAGTTCCCTCTTTGTTTCTACAACATCCCTTTCTACATCAATCACTGTGCTCGAGGGTGTGGGGCCTTGCCAGCAGCCAAGACACCTGGACTGACCAAGCAGGGCCTTCTTGTCACCCCCCCACCATGCCAGGTGTCCCTAACTACAGCTACCACTGTGTTCCCTGGCAGTGGTTGTAAATACTGGAGTCACTGAGCAGAACCTAATGACCAATAAAGCTTTTGGAGCTGACCACTGGCCTCAGACCTCCTGCCCCACACACTAGCAAGCTCTGCAGGCACCAGCCCTCTTTCCTTGGCAGTGCAGGGTTTGGATTCCCCCTGTGTGAAAGAGCCCTTCGACAGCCATCAGCCACAACCTGTGGAAAGTGGCTCCACCAGCAGATTTTGGGTTGGTGTGTGGAGGGCCAAGAGGTACACAGAACAAAACAAAAAAACCCCAGTAACACACCATCATTTGGGTTAGTTTTTCAAGCACCTCTGTATAAATACAGTCCTAGTCACCTGTGCCTTTGGGGTGTTTATAGTCTGGGGCATAGAGCCAGGGTCGCCTCTGGAACAGGTCCTGGGGACAAGCTCTGCACCGACTCCGTCTCTGCTCCTTTACTCAGAGATGAGGTGAGCTCGTTATGGAGATTGTGATCTGTTTCCTCGCGGGCCTCGAACGGCGCTGTCTCCGGTCTCAGCGTGTTTCTCAGTTTTTTTCCACCGCGGCCGAAGGGGCCCCGGGACAAAGCGCTCAGTGTGCCCGGGGCGCGGGGCGGCCCGGCCCCGTCCCACGCGGCCGCGCTGACGCACAGCGGGGGCACGGGCAGTGCAGCGCCCGCAGGTCAAATGCATCAATCACCTCTCCCCGTTCCCTCTGCGCTGGGACACAGCGGGGTGGCCTGAGCCCCGCGCCGTCCCCTCGGGGGGGGTCCCTGCCCGCTCCGCACCAGCCTGCCCACATGGACACAGGATCCCGCCACTCTGCACGAGTTTTCTGCGCAGAGTGAGCCTTTCCCAGCTATGCCCCGAGGCTGGGCTATTATCTTCTATCGAGGCGCAAGGGGGCCGTGGTGCCAGTTGCTGGAAGCGAAAGGGGGTCACCGGCGCTGCTCGGGCTCCTCGGGCGCGGAGCCAACCCCGCCGGCCCGGGGCCGCCGCCATATTGGGCTGCCCTCAGCACGCTCCGCCCCCAAGGGGCCCCGCCCCCAGAGCACACCGCGGGCAGCGCCTACACTTCCCATGAGGCCTCGCTCCCGCCGCGGGGGTGCAGTGCGGCCGGCTCCCGGCAGGAGGCGGTGCGGCGCGCAGGGGGGGGGGGGGCGGGGCCGTTGCCGTGGTGACGCGGGCGCGAGGCCCCCCGGGCGGCGGCGGCGATTGGCCGCGCGGGCGCGCGCGGTGCGGTGGCGTCAGGGCGTGCGCGGTGACGCGCGGGGCCGGGGGTGACGGGGCTGGGGGGGCGACGGCACGAGCGGGGCCGCGCGCGAGGTGAGCGGGGCCGGGGGCAGTGCGAGGGAAGGGGGCGTGAGGGGCCGCGGCCGGCAGGGACGGGAGGCGTGAGGGGCAGGGCGTGTGGGGCACGGAGAGTGTGAGGGATAGGAGTGCGAGGGGCTGTGAGGGACGTGGGGTGTGAGGGGCTGGGGCTGTGACAAGGTTCGGGCAGGGGGTGTGACGGACTGGAGTTGGTGCAAAGGGGATATGGGTGTGAAGAGCCGGGACGTGAGGGGCATCGGTGACTTTAGGCTGTAGTTCTTCTTGGGAAATCAGAGGAGACTGCGGACGGGACACGGCTCACACGGGAGGAGGCTTAGGGGGACAGTGTGCCTGTCTTCTGTGCCGGGGTGGAATGGTGGAGGGGGAATTGGCCTGAGGGTTGAGGATATCAAGCACTGTAGGAGTCTGGAGCTGGAAGAAGAAGCGAGAGGGTCAGGATGGACCTTGAGCAGTGCATCCGGTTAGGGGCTGCTTCAGGAGGAAGGATCTGAGATTCCTTTCTCATCCCTCCTATCTGCCCATTCCACTCCCTCCTTCCCTGAGATCCCAGATGAAGGACGTGCTTGTGGGAAGGAATCAGATGTGCTGTAGGGTCCGGACAATGCCTGTCATGGTAC
Source organism: Chamaea fasciata (assembly GCF_029207755.1). Taxonomy (NCBI): domain Eukaryota; kingdom Metazoa; phylum Chordata; class Aves; order Passeriformes; family Sylviidae; genus Chamaea; species Chamaea fasciata. Next base: position 3,667,904 of record NW_027094110.1, read on the forward strand.
TGCCGAGGGGTCTGAGCAGTAACTGTCCCATGAATCAGAGTCCCAGGGCTGGTTGCAGTGTTGGTCTCTAAAACAGTGACCTGTGGGTTGAGGCAGCCCCTGTCCCATTTCTTGTTCCTGCTCTACTCTCCTCTCCTCCTGCCTTCTCCATGCAAATCCCTTGTTGACTTCAGCAGAGTATCCTCTTCTGTACAAACATGCTCCAGGCTGAGGTGGGAATTTTTCTGATGACTTGGCATGTGTCAGCCAGGGACAGCAGAGGAAGCATCCAGGTGGGATGTGCTGGCAGGATCCCTCCATGCCCTGCTGAGCTGGTACAAGTGTTGCCTTGTGTGTGGTGTGATGGGCATGTCCTGGCATTTAGCTGTGAGCAGGACAAGGTGAGCCAGGCATTTAGTTTTAATTCTCAGACGTCTGGCAGCAGCAAAACACTCTGGTCTGCAATGAGAGAGAGCTCGGGGTGTGATTTGTGCACTCCCTGCATGTGATTCAGCCTTCGTTGACAGTGTCAAGGCTAATGCTGTGTTTCTGAATCGGGATGAGCTTTATTGCTGGTGGAGGTGGAGAAAACCACCTCCTGATGTGCCAGTGGGGCTGGAATGACTTGAGTATTGTTCTTTGTCAGAGAGATTAAAGAGAAACTTTTCCAGGGTTGTTTAGAAATGCTATCTTCCGTATTGTGGGAGAGGGGATGAGAAAACTGCTCTGCTGTGAAAGTGAAGCTTCTGAGTGCAGTTTTGTGGCCCCACTGAGGCAGAGGCTGGTGCTGGATCCACACTTGGCAGAGCTCCGGGCTGTCCTCTGCCCCACCTCTAAACAGGGCAATCACTGCCTTCAAGAGGATGTGGCTTTGACATCACTGATTGGGAAATGCTGATGTGATTGATGCTCCAGTGCAAGGGACTTGGGTCATATCTTTGGATCTCACACTTGTGCCCTCCTCTGCATGTGCCTTGATCCTGTAGGGAACACCCTCCACGCTCAGGCCACTGGGATCCTCAGCTTTTGAGGCAGGAGGTTCATGTTCTTTTTTCCTCTCTCCTGGGCAGCTGCAGCTGCCACTGCCATGTCAGACCTGGAAGGATGTGCTGCACTGGGGGTTCACTCTCAGCACAGCACTCACAGGTTGCTGCCGAGCTGCCCAGCCTGGTAGGGGCTGGTGATGCTGGTTTGTTGCTGGTTTGTTGCTGGTTTATTTCTGGTCCTCAGCTGCCTCACAAGTTGTCCCATGTCAAGGGCAGCAGTACAAAACGGGGCTTTTCTGTTGGAGTGGGAGGAGCAGCTAAGCCTGGGTAATGTCAGGGAGGGTATGTGGGTGCAAATAGCATCATGTTCACAACATCTTTGTTTAATGTTTTAGTCCAGTTAGTCTGCATAACTGTCTAAAAATAGGACATATTTTCTCTAAGTCCTCTAGTTCAAAGCCTCATAAGCCATTTTTTCCCGGCATAAGTCTCTTCCTTCTCTTTTGAGCCTGAAATTCATACAAGGCAAAGTTATCAGGAAAACCAAGAAGAGTGAATGAACTCTGTTGAATCCTTAAGTTTCAGCCACCCAAGAGGAAGTTCATTAAAGTTGCAGGAACTTTCTGGCAGCCTCTTGAAGGTGAATTAAGCAAGCTGAGTAAACAAGCAGCCTTGTGGCCACCATGGACCTTTTCTAGCATCAACTTTGTGCGTTGTCATAAGAGCTCAGGGTCTTCAGCCTCTGGCTGCAGGTGACTTAAGGCAAAGGTGACGTCCGTGGTGAGGGGATGGGGCTGTCTCTGCTGGGACACCCCAGGGTTTGCTCTACCTCCTGGTCTTGGGACAGATGCAGCCTGTGGCAGTGGCCCCCTGGAGTCACCCTGGCTCAGGGCTTCAGCGTGCGAAAGAGGGAGTGTGTGTTTAAATTTCAGAGCTGCTGCTGGACCCAGCCCAGTGCTCCCAGCGGCATAAATATCTGGCCTTCAGCACAGCCGTGGAAACTTGCTCTGTGTCCTCCTGCAGATTGCTCCAGTCTTGGCTGTCCGTGCTGACATGGTGACCGAGCGGTGGCTTTCGGCAGCAGGCAGACGGGGACAGCTGCTCCGCAGAGGTAACCCTTCCCCTTTGCACACGGGCCACCGACCCAGGCACTTAGCAGTGTTCCCAAAAGCTAGAGGTAGGGAAGAGCCTGGGAAGAGCAGTTTGCTTCCAGCAAGTTTCCCTTTGTCCATGAGCTTAAATTTTTAAAATTTAATTTTAAATTTATACTCCATACCTTATTTTCGTTCGGTTTCTGAATATGATCTTCTGGATTACTTTAGGAATACACTGTGAGGACTGTGGTCTAATCCTGCTCTCCTCAGCTGGCTCTTGCTGTCAAAGCACAGTGACATCGCATTTCATTATTTCACTGATGTTTATGACTGAAATTGGCTCTCGTAGATGAGGGAGGGCACATGAGATCCAGGGCTGCACGTGGGTAACCAGTCACCCAAGAGTCCCACACACGACCCGGCAGTGGTGTCGGTGTCAGACCAAGCTGAGCAGGTCGTGGCAGAGGCAGGACAGGGGTTTGCAGGAGGTAGTCGGGGGTGTATTTGAGGTGGTCATAATGGGGTTTGGAGGAGGTGGTCAGCAGGGCCATGGGTGGGCACTGTCCTGCCCGCAGACCTCTGAAGTGATTCCTGGAATCAGCGGTGCTGAGGCTGTCTGCACGTGGCTGTGGGTGTGTGTTTGCCTCAACACGGGTCTGAGGTGTTGAGCTGTTGTGGGTTCTGTGTCAGATTGGTGCAATGGTTACGCCATCTCTGTTCTGGTATTCGAGACACAGACTTCCAAGGATCTTCACAGCGTGTGGAGAGGATTTTATAATGAGCCCCACGAGGCTTTGCTGATCATAAGAGCATTGTTGTACAGAATTGCTTTCTGGTGTTGATGGGCTCTGTCTTTCTTGCATGATGCCTTTTGAAAAATATGTATTTTTGTACAGTACATCTTGTTGCCCTTTGGGGGAATATTTCGTCTGTGGCTGTTGAATTATGGACTGGAAATCTGCAAATGTTCTTGGACACTGAAGGATTGGCACAACAAGAGACTCTTGGGCTCCTCTGAACAACAGAACCTGACATACAAATGATGTTTTAATTGGGTGAGATGATGTTACAGTGCTTATGCCTGAAAGGTTATTTGCTGTCAGAGCCCAGCCTGGCTTGCCCTGGTGATGACATTTTAGATGTTAGGGGTTTTGTGGTTGTGTTGTACTGATTCTTTTGCTTAGAGCAGGAACAAACTGATAACCACAGATTCGTCGGGCTGTGTTGCTGCTTCTCATCAGGTGCTGCAGAGTAATCTCTGCTTTTTCCAGAAGTATTTCTGTTCAGAGATGCACTGCTGCAGTAATTTTGGAGACTCTGGGAAAGTCTGGACAAGCAGAAGTGATTTCCATAGTGAGGACAAGTAAGATTTTTCTGTAGAACTAGTTTTATTTTTTTGGTAATACTCTGAAATGTGCTTGCCTTGGCAGAATGCCTGGGAAATTACTTTCCCAAAGCAGGGTTTAGAGTGGAATGATTGATGTGCCAATATGAATCCTTTTGGTCAAGAAGATTGTGAAAGGCATCTTCCCCAAAATATATGTTTTGAGATGACGTTCACTGGAGCCCTGCTTGATTGTAGGAAGGGTTCAGAGCAGAACTGACTCAAGATGTATCTTAGTTTCATTATGACTTCTTGAAATGCTTTAATATTCACTGTTTCCGTCATAGTGTCTGGAAAATGTCTGTGTTCTTCAAGGCTTAGCCAAGAGCTTGTGAACATCTGGGATCGTTTTGGTCAGGTCTATTTGGCTTTGCAAAGGGCTCTGAAATGCATGTGTGTGTTGGGGTGCTTTCTTGGGGACTTTACAGACAGGCTCTGCTCAAAGTTTTGAGTTTTGGGGAGTCTGTGGTTTGCAGGGAAATCCTGACCATGGAGGAGGAAGTGGCAGGATGAAAGCACAAACCAGAATCAGAAGTGTCTGTTATGGTGCTGGGTCAAGCCAGAGCCCATCTCTGGGGCTGGGGCATGGCCACAGCCTGGTAACCTCCATGTTATCCAAAGCTGTTGCTGCATTTCCTGATTTGCCCTGGTCTGGGAACTGGAACTTGAAATAACAAGAACCAGAATGTGCATGTTCAACCCTTAACAAATATGTGGGCTGGAGACAGGGAATGGTTTTTGTGATTTGAAAGGGCAGATGAGCTGATAGGGAAGCATTTCTTTGATGGGCTGTTAAGACAGACTTTACTGTGAAACACATGCCTATCTCATTAGGACAGGCTTTGTCAGGCCTTTCCTGGAAGAGCTTGTTTGAGATGGCTTCAAAATAAGCAATGCTTTGTGCAGTCATCTTGTTGATGGGAACCTAAGCTCAAATCCCTCTATCCTGCCTGACTTGTTACAAGCGTTTTTCAGTGGAACTCTTGATTTCATCAGAATGCAATCTGGGATTTTTTTGAAAATGGCCAAATCAGCTTTTCACCTTAAAGTTATTTATATGGATTCTGCTGGAGATGTTGGCTCTTGAAAGCTGTTAACCCCATGAGGGCTGATGGTCAGAGACCCACATCTCTGAAAATATTCATGGGTTCTCATGTCCGTGGGGTAGAACTTGTGTTGTGGAACTCAGGGACATGGGGATCTCTGGAAAAGGGTTGTTGGTGAGCACGAACTGGAGGAGCCTGATGAGCTGCCAGCAGCTGGCTGTGTCAGGAGGCAGTAGCTGTTGGCTAGCTGTGAGCTCTGTGGCTCACCCTGTACCCCCAAGATGCTGCCAAAGGCATGAGGATGTTATGCAAGGTGTGAATACTTTGCTCAAGCGTTTTGTTTTCTGGGGGCTGAGGCAGAAATCCAAATGGTCAGAGCACACTGTGAGTCTTGGCAGGATCACACTGACACGGTCGCTGCTCCTTTCCCTGCTGAAAAGGCAGGGGAATCTCAGTTGTCCAGGCAGCTATTGCTGTGTGAATGTGGCCAAAAATAGTAAGGAAACAGCATTCCCATCTAGTTCCCTGAGAGGATGTTGTACTGGTTGGTGTGGAAAAGTGATTCTGGTGTTCTCTGGAGGTTTTCTTAGGGAGGTGTGTGCAGTCAGACTGGGCCCCCTGTGTTTTCCTGCTCCGTGGCTGACGGGGAGCTGCAGCAGACACAGCAATCTGCTCCATCCGTCTCGCTGCGCATGTTCCTGGCCCTGCTGAATCATCTGAACTTGTGCCTGGGCACAATTGCTCTCTGTCAGCTGCATCCTGGGATCAGAGCACCGTGGCTGGTGCCCAGGGTATTTTGCTGAAGTCTACAAAACCAAGTAGCACTTTCCTGGGAGTCCGAGTGTAAACATAACAAAACTTACAGGCTGATGGATTTATTTTTCTTCCTGGTTAGTCCATGGGATCTAAAATCTGTTGCTGCAAAGAAGAGGAGGCTTGCTATTGGTTTTGTGGGCATTTTCCTGCATCTGGGAGCACTGGCAATGTAGCAGTGAAACCCAGGGCCCTGTTGTATGTTTGGCTGCAGACAGAAGGCTGCATGCATCTGTGTGATCCTAAGTGACACATCACCCAGCTGCTGCTTTTCTGCCCCCATTGCTTTTCTGGGGAGCTGACTGTCCCTTCCAAAGCGGCAGTGGCACTTGCTGGTGTCCCAGTGACCCTGAGACTTTGGAGAAATCTAAGCTGGTGTGTGCAGCACTGCCAAACTTGGTGTAACTGACCACCAGCAGTGCTCCCTGTTCAGAGCCACAGCTTGTTCCACTTGCCACTCTCCTGGAGTTCCATTTCAGTGCTGCTCTGAGTCTATGACACCCTGTGCCTACTGTGCCTTGGGAAGTGGTGTTGCTGCTTCTGTGAGCTCCTCCCTCACCAGCCCTGTTCTATAATTACTGATGTTCCTGAAACTGGATCCTTCCACGTGTCCTGCTCAGGTTTGGGAGGACAAGGGGTCCCTAAGCGAAGTGACTGCCTTGGAGTACAGCCAAGAGGACTTGAGCAGTTTGGGAAAGTGTCGTCTTGCAGTGGTTCAGTGAATTCTGAGCCTTCAATCTCCTCACCTTTGGGATGCTAAAGGAAAGGGGAATATATCCCAGACAGCTCTGGCATGCGAGTGCCAGGTTTGCTGCGTGATCCCAAAGCATTGCCACAGTTTCACAGCCACCTCTGCTGTGCCCTGGCCTGTGGGGGGGATGATCCTCTCTCCTTGCCAGACTTAATGATCTTCTCAAATAGCAGCACTTCTGTGCCATTTCCAGCACTGAGAAGCCCCAGTGGTGTCACCTTTCCAGTACCTGCTTGTTTCCTGGCTGCTGTCCTTGTTCCGATGGGTCAGACCCACGTGCCCCTCCTGGCCAGAGGTACTCTGGGCTGTCCTGAGTTGACCGCTAAACACAAATGCCAGTCAGCAGTTGGCAGAATGAGATGCACCAGTTTACTTCCTGAAAGTCATCCTGGAAATGCCTTCGACAGGAATGTACGACTGGAGAAGGTGGTCACGAGCAGTGCAGGGAGCTGACCTGGGGCTGGGCAGGCCAGACCTGCGAGTGTGACTGCAAACAGGTGTCAAAATCTGTAATACAGGAATAAACAATGACACTTGGCACTGATCTATTGCTCTGCACTTCCAAAACATGCTGTCTCCATGAGCTAACACAGCCACGGAAAGATCAGGAAGGAAGCATTGCAAAAATCCTGGGTTTGTTTCTTTGTGCTGGGTTTTGGTTTTGGTTGGGTTTTTTTATTTATGATCACGGAAATGGAAGTAGAGGACTTGACCAGATTTGCTGCAGGTCATGGAGCAGCACTTCAAGTAAGAGCTAACAACTGCGCAGCTCTTCTCTGCCTGCCCTGCTGTCAGCCACAGAGCCTGATGAGGGCAGGAAGTCCCTCTGCTGGGAAGCTGTTGAGGGATGATTTCTCTGTCTTCCCATATCTGCCATCTCAAGATTTTGGAGCACATCTCATGCATGCAGCTGCTGGAGCCAGGGATGGCTGCAACTCCTGGAGAAGAGCAGCCTGGCAGATCCTGTTTTGCTCATGGCTGAGAGTTCAGTGCCCAAAGTCTGCTGTTTTTCTGTGTCTGAAATACCTCTTGCACTCTGAACAAAGCCAGCAGCAAGTTCCTTTTGGAGCAAAATGTCATGACCTGGTTTTGGGGACAGCATCAATCATGGTACAAAAAGAAAAGAATCTGGCAAGTTTTGTAACCTTTTTAGTGAACTGGGGTATTTTCCCCCCCTCAGTGCCCAGGAAGTGGGTGAGTTAAAACATGCAATAGATATGTGATTCATTTTGGCAAGCCAGGCTGCTCAAGGCAGCTGAGGGAATCTCCTGCACCCTGTGTGACAAGTCCCTGAGTAATTAGAAGCAGCTAATGGTCATGGCAGCTCTGGCAGCATCCCTCTGCTTGATGAGCCCAGCACAGGGAAGCACAGGTGGTGCATACCGAGTCCCCTTGGAGAGAGAATCACAGGACTGGACTCTGGGGCATGGCACAGCATCTAAGCAAATGCTTCAAGGGGAAGAATCTGGCCCAGAATGTCCATCCTGGTCAGTGCTGTGTGGGAGGACTCTTCCTTGCTAGCTGTAGTAGTTTATTTTTGTGTGTAGCTTGCCTTGCGGCCAAGACTTTGAGTAAGGGAGGAAACACTCAGCTGCTGAGATCTCATTGGCTAATATGGGGATATGCTGATCTTCAGGAGCAAACATAAACATGTTTTCAGTGTTCGTCTCTCCTGTTTTGTACTCTTAGTTACCTTTCCTGTATTGCAGCATCTACTTAGCTCTTACTTGGCTTTTATTAGTAGTAGCTGACATGTAGGGGGAGGAACAGAAACTGGTACTTGGTCAGCAGATCCTGGAAGCAGTGACACTACCTGAGGAAGTCTGCAAAAGGTGGTCAACCAGCAGCAATCACATCTCCTCTATGGATTCAGGTCAGTTTTTGATGGTGGATTCAAAATGTGCTGCACATCACAGTGCTTCCCTATGGATGGCTGAGTTCTCATCTCACCCCTTCTGTTTCTTTTGGCTGTGAATTTGGTGAACGTTCTTGTCCAGAGGAGTAAACACAAGTGAGGAATGCTCCCATGGTATATTGGTTTCCTTTTGCCATTCCTTATGACCTTTTTCGTAGTACAGTTGTATTGAACAACTGCTTTGAGCAGATCAGCTCTGTGACTTGACTCTTGGGAGGTTTGGACCTTTCTTTGGTGCTTGGCTTTCCCTGGAAACGCTGAGCTTGGCTCCAGGGTCTATGTGCTAATCAGCAGGATTGGCTGCCAGGGGAATTGCCAGGCCACAGGGGCACAAGCTGTTGGTTGATGAACTGGAGGCTTGTATCCTGGTTAGCTCTGGAGAAGTACTACCTTCTTGCGGGGAATCCATACTGAAGATTTATCTCCTTTTAACTTTTATTCCTGTTTTTTTCCTCTTCTGGTTGTGCCACGTCTCTCTCCCTGCTCCCACTGATGGTTTAGCTTGGCGTAGATGCCAGCTTCTAGGAAAGACAAACCTGTTGCCCAAGCGGTTTGCAGCCAGCAGGCATCAGCCCAAGCCCAGAGCCAGCAAACAAACCCTCCCTGCACCAGCTGCAGAGGAAGCTGCTGGCTCAGCCAGGGTTACCAAAGCTCCTTGGAACAGGCATTGAGGCAAGAGCACAGCAATTCACGAGATGCTTGTCCTCTTGCTCATTCCCAGCCTGTGGGAAGAGGGGGGAAACAGCTTTGCTAGATCCTCTGGATATGCTTAGGAAGAAATTCACAGTCTCCATCCTTGTTTCCATCAGTGTCCTGTGACAGCTGCTGAATGGAAGAAAGGGGTAGGTGTCTGTGGCAGGCACAAATTTCTATCCATCTTCCTGCGGCTTGAAGCTTGTGTGCTGTGCTCTGGCACAGGACTCAGCCAAGAGGAGGAGACCAAGTTATCCCTTCTCCTGCTCTGGCAACTTGGCCACTGGATGCGGAGGCACCAAATGGCTGGAGAGGTCCTTTGCTGGAGGGGTGGAGATGGGCCCTTTAGCTGTCCTTTGTCATCCCCAGTGCTGTCCCACAAAGATTCTGGGCTGCGGTGCTGGCAGGGCAGGTCCCTCCTTGTGCTCAGACAGAGAGAGTTTGGACAAATCTCTGGAGAGCTCCCAGGCTCCCCTGTTCCCACTGAAGGGCTTGCAGGGGAACCGAGGGGAGCATGTGAATCCTTGGTGAATCTCCACAGTCTCTGCCTGCTGCCTCAGTGCTGTGCCTGCTGCAGGGACAAGGGCAGAGATCCCTCTCCAGCTGGGGCCTCTGCCCAGCTGGCTGGCTCCTTGAAGGCATGCACAGGCATGGCCATGCCCTGCCCTTTACCCAGGTAGCAGTGGGTGCCTTGGCCTTTCCTCTGCCAGAGGCAGGGGCTGCAGCCTCCCATGTGAGATCAATCCTTTTTTCCAGTCCTCTCCCTCTATCCCAGTTGTTTAGAAAATGGGAAGGGCTGAGGGAGAGGCAGGTGTGTGAAGAGCTCCTGCAGCTCCCCTCTGCCCAGGCCCCTGAACTCTTGGCCTGCAAGGAGATATACAAACAATACATTCAGAGCCTTCTGGTAAAAGCTTTTCTCTCTCTGGCTCCCCAGCCACTCTCAAAGGGTGGGACTCACATCCATATCCTTTCTGTAATGCCTGTGTGCACGAGTAGCCTTAGCTGGAGGCCTGTGGAGCTGTCTGTCTATGTCTCATCCTCTGCTTTCCCCCTCCTCACACCCATCCAGGACTGACTCCAAGCACAGTTTTAGAGTTGCTTTTTTGGGTTTTGGGGAGCTAACTGCATGCCAAAAACTCGCTGCTGCCCTGGGAGCACGTGGCCCTGAGCAGAGCTGGCGGATGGAGGACAGCATGTCAGGGATGTGCCCACATCATTCCAACCTGTCCCACGAGACATCGGAGGCAAAGCAGAGAGCTCTGTCTGCAGTGGGTTTAAAGCAAGAGGCTTGTGCTGGATGCCAGGGACAAGGGGAATCTAATGAGCTGCTCATTAAACTGCTGCAGGATGGATTTTCCACTGTAGACAAGCTTCCCTCACTAACTGCTCTTCCAGGCAAAAGTGTTTCCCTGATGTTTGTGTGATCATTTATATATAACCCTGAAAACGGTGAAGTTCATTACCCTCCATCTCCAATGAATAGGTTTTCCTGCCTGTCTGCCATGTCCCACCGCGTGGGATGTGTGAGCAGAGGCCAAGGATAACACAGCCCTTCAATGGTCCCTCAGTGCTCATGTGGAGGCACGGGAAGGGAGCACCCCTCTGCCTGCTCCTGCTGCCAAGGAGCACAGGGCAGTGTGCTCACTGTTGCCACTAATGTGCCTCACCTGGAAATAAAGCCACCTGTCCTGCAGTCTGAATTCCCAGTGTGGAGGGAAAAAATAAAGCCCCCTCAACCACAGGAGACCCAGGCTCTGGTGCAGCACCAGCTCCAGGGGTAACTTGTGTCCTGACTTTGTGACACGTTTGTGTTCACCCTCCCACCTGCAGGTTTTATTCTCTCCTTGAGCTGCTTCCTTGCCCTTTCAGGGAGCTCTGACCTTGATGTCTTTCCAGCAATCTGAGCTGGCTGCAGCTCAGCTTTGAAGTTCCAGGTGTGAGGGTCTGCTGCAGGAGGCCAAACAAATCCAGAGTCCTGGGTCACTGCTGCCCTCCCCCAGCAAGCCCTGAGCTGTGCTGTGGGCTTGGGCAAGGGGCACAGACCATCCCAGAGCTTGGGGTTGCCCTTATACAAGGCCCCTGCAAGCTCCTGCATTAGTTTAATTTGGGTCTGCAGATTGAGGCTTTCTTGGTTGAACCTAGTTTTCTGTGACTTTCCTGATGGGTATTTCTTCACTTAAAAATAACTCTCTTAAGGAAGTGGATGGAACTTTATATAAGATGGGCTTGAGATATTAATTATTCAGTGAAGAGTCAGTTTAGGAATCAAGATCCAGCGTGGTTGGGAGGGAGGTGGGAATGTCTCTGCCATAGCCACGGCACCGGTGCTGCAGCGTTTTGGACGGCTGGAGCTTTTTGTGGGCTCTTTGGGATGGAGTAAGGCAAACAAGGAACGGAAGTGTGTGGGGGAGGATGGGGCCGTTCCTCCCACAGGAAACCCAGGATTAAGACACTGGTTGGATTGTGTGGCTGTTTGGGATCGCACTGCTGGACCCCATGGCTGAGCACGGCCCGGCAGCTGCGCAGAGCAGCAGCAGCACGTTCAGCCCTGCTCTTGGCAGAGGAGCCAAGTGAAAACAAACACAAAGGCTGTAGCTGGCAGCACACTGATGGGAAGGAGTGCAACTGTAGGGCCAACAGGAAGCCATCAGTCTTGCAGATGGCTTGCACGGGCCAGGGACTTTTACCCACTGCCTGCTGCTGCACTGAGTCCTGCTCCCCCAGTATCTTCCACCCAGGGCACGGTGCACCCTGATCAGCTGCTGCTCCCAATCCAGACTCTGCCATGGCCAGGCAGGGACAGAGGGTGAAGCCAGCCCTACTTTGATCCTTCTGGAGGTGTTGGCTCTATCAGACCCTGGCCCTGGCTGTTACCATCACGTCCCAGGTCATTGGCGGCTCTGGGGGACATTGTCTAGCATTTCTGCTATGGGACTTGTAAGCTGGGGACACCTGGTCCCTGGGTGGCATCTGGGCTGCCTTGTGGTCTGCTGGGCTTTAAAAACAGTTATATGAGCTTTTGCTTCCTTGAGCCCTACGAAATGTGTTTTCCAGAGTACAGAGGGATCTGGAATGGGCCTTGCTCTGCGTGTCTCACTGGCCAAGGAGCAAGCACAGAGCAGGACTGGTGTGGTTGGTGACACTGCCCTGCTGCTGAGCTGCTCCAGGCAGGTACTCAGTGGCCTCTCTCCATGTCCTGCAGGCTAGCAGGAACAGCCTGGTGGGGTCCATCTTGGATAGACGCGGATGATGCCAGAGCTATGACAGGGATTGCAGTCTTGGCACTGAGGGGTGATCAATTATGGAACAACTACAGGAGGAAGTACCTGAGGTCAAGGAAGAGGAAGAGGAAGAGGCAGTGATGGTGGCAAGTGGAGCCTCAGACCCAACTGGAGGACCAGACAGCTCGCTGCCTTCAAGCAGCTACACAGGTGAGTGGAGCCACAGGAGCTCATCCTGTGGAGCACCCAGGCACCCACAGCCCCAGGCAGCATGCTCAGCTGCAAGGGCAGAGGATCTGTCTCTGGATGGAGTTCAGCTGGTTTTAAGCTCTACCCTTTGAGAAATAATGCTCCAAGTTATGGAGAGGCTTATTTCTTCCTCTGAGGTCACTGCACAACCATTAGCAATGGGTTTTGGAGTGGAAATTAAAAGGACACACAGGTAACATTGTGCTTCAGAGCAAGGGGCCTCCCAGGGTGCTTGGGAATGCTTCCTTGGACACTTCTTGAGGTCCTCAGAACAAAGTGATTGTAGGAGGTGGGAGAGAAGGTTTGTGGATGCAGAAGAGACTCCTCCAGAGCCCTTGATGTTCCAGCTGGGATGTCCTGTGCCAGCAGCCGGCCAACCAAGGATTAAAAAATCCGCTGTTTGGGGTTTCATTGCCAGGACATGAATGCCAGAGGGAAGAAAGGAGCATTGATGTGGAGTCTGAGCTGCTGGGACATTCTTGGCTCTGTTCATGGCATTTGCCTGCAGCCAGTGCCAGATTCCAGATGTGATACCAGGGGCAGGCAGGACAGGGCTGGAAATCCCTCCTCAGCCCCACGGCTGGAGGAGCTGGCCAGGCCCGGAGCTGGGCCTGTGGCTGTGACATGGAAGGACATGTCCCTGTGTGTTTTTGCAGACCTGTCACAGAGCTCCTCTCCCTCGCTGTCGGACCAGCTGCAGCTGGGCTGTGAGGAGGCGGCGCTGGGAGCGCTGAACGTGGAGTGCAGGGTCTGCGGAGACAAAGCCTCGGGCTTCCACTACGGCGTGCACGCCTGCGAGGGCTGCAAGGTGAGTCCCAGGGACAGCTGGGGTCAGCAGCACCAAGCAGGGGTTAGATCCCAGGGACTGGGCTGCTTCCTCACACAAGCAGATTGGCAGCAAAACAGGGATTCGGGATTGAGTGTAAAAAACTCAACCTGTCCAGAATGTGGCAATTATAGGCAGGCAGCAAGTGCTGCCCTGGGAAGGGGGCTGCGATGAGTATGGCCCAAACTTTGCCTTGTCATGCCTTCCTGTGTAAGACAAATCCATCTTTCCCCACAGGAACCCTGAGATTGGTTTTAAAAATAGTGTCTGTACTGCAGATGAGTAGTGAGCTGTGTATTTATCTCCCTGTGATCGCTGGCTGCAGCTTGGATGTTCATCTGGAATTCTTTCCCCTGCAGCAGATCCAGCAGGGTTGTGTTAGCAGCCCAGGTCCTGCCAGACATTCCTGCAGGCTGGGGTCAGCCCATGGCTTGTTCCTCCATCCTTCTCTGTGGGCTGCTGGCACAGTCACAGCACCAGGCGTGAGGTGCCCCCACGCTTCTTCCTCTCCAGCCCCTTTCTGCCACCACATGACCTCTCCTTGGGATAGAGACTCTGCTTCCATCAGAGAGACCCAGGGCTCGCCCTCCTCACCCCCCTGAACCTCCCTGAAGCTCCTGGGGTTAACAAACCAGCCTGGTGCCAAACCACAGGCACTGCTGCTCCATGTCCCCCTGCTCCTGCCCGCAGGGTTTTTTCCGCCGGACAATCCGCATGAAGCTGGAGTACGAGAAGTGTGAGAGGAGCTGCAAGATTCAGAAGAAGAACCGAAACAAGTGCCAGTACTGCCGCTTCCAGAAATGCCTCTCGCTGGGCATGTCACACAATGGTGAGTGTCACTGCTGCCCACAGGCCTTCCCAGCTGGGTGACACAGGGCCAGCTGCCCTCCTGTGAAGGGTGCCCGTGGCCTGCTGTGCTTTAGCCCACAGCTCTTCTTGCTAGGGGATCATTCAAACCCAGTGCTTCAAGCATTTGAGTTCTCTTCCCCTTTTTCTGTATGAGAAGGGGCTGTTCATTCCCACCATGCAGTACAGCTGCTGGCTCATGCCTGTTCCCTTATGGACTGGCACAGAGGGAACTGGACACAAATTGTTCTTCTGTGCTGGGACTTTTAGACTTCAGGTGTAAGAATCTCAGATCCAGACAAGCAAAGGTATTTATTTGGAAAGCGGGGTTTGTGCAAGAGCCCAGAGGTATGGGATGGGAGTCTGGTGTGAGGAAACAACAGTGGCTGATTTATGAAGGTGTTAGTCTGGAGAAGCTGCAGCCTGGAGAAGCATTGTGTTGTTTAGCTGCAGGTGTTCTCCAGCAGACCTGTCTGTCTGCAGTAGCAGAGCAAACTGTTCTCCAGCAGACCTGTCTGTCTGCAGTGGCTGCCTCTCTGGATGCATCTCCTGGAGTCCCCCTGCTGTCCTGACTCCCAGTTTTGCCCCCCAGCAATCCGCTTTGGGCGCATGCCAGAGGCAGAGAAGAGGAAGCTGGTGGCAGGGCTGACAGCAAGCGAGATTGGCTGCCAGAACCCACAGGTGGCTGACCTGAAAGCTTTCTCCAAGCACATCTACAACGCCTACCTGAAGAATTTCAACATGACCAAAAAGAAGGCAAGAGGTATCCTGACTGGGAAGGCCAGCAGCACTCCAGTAAGTTCCCTCCCAGGGCACATGGGGTTGGCCATGGCCAGCATGGGGGATTGTTCTCTGGGGGATGCTGCACGTCCCCCTGTGGCTGTAGCTGTTCCACATGCACCGTTCCCACCAGCAGCTAGGTGGGCTCTTCATGTCCTGCCCCTTGCTGGGAAAGATCCCGTTGCTCCGCACACTTGTGCCGTGGTGGGTGGGTGCAGATTGCCTGGGTACTGTCAGCCCCAGAGGCAGGGCACAGGGGCAGGCAGACAAACATGACTGTCCTGGGCAGAGCTGGCACCTGCCCCCCACCAGCAGACTCCTAACTTGCTTCTTGTTCAAGCAGCCTTTTGTGATCCATGACATGGACACCTTGTGGCAGGCAGAGAAGGGGCTGGTGTGGAAGCAGCTGGTGAATGGCATCCCCCCCTACAAGGAGATCGGGGTGCACGTCTTCTACCGCTGCCAGTGCACCACGGTGGAGACTGTGCGGGAGCTCACTGAGTTCGCCAAGAGCATCCCCAGCTTCGTAGGCCTCTACCTGAACGACCAAGTGACTCTGCTCAAGTACGGGGTGCACGAGGCCATCTTTGCCATGCTGGCCTCCATCATGAACAAGGACGGGCTGCTGGTGGCCAACGGGAACGGCTTCGTGACCCGCGAGTTCCTGCGCAGCCTGCGCAAGCCCTTCAATGAGATCATGGAGCCCAAATTTGAGTTTGCTGTGAAGTTCAACGCGCTGGAGCTGGATGACAGTGACCTGTCCCTGTTTGTGGCTGCCATCATCCTGTGCGGAGGTGAGCGGGTGGCCTCGGCCATGCCAGGGTCAGGAAGAGTCCTCTCTACTCAGAGGTGGTTCAGAGGGGACTAGGGGAGCTGAACTGCAGCTGGGCTTGAGGTCAGGCAGGGATGTCTCAGGGGCATGAGAGAAGAACCAAACACTTCCAAAACCAAAGCTTCTCTGTGGCGGTGATGCCGGGCAAGCTTGGACCAACAGCAAGGAATGTAGAAGTGGCATCTCCTCATGTGCCTCTGTGGGATACATTGTCCAAGGGCACGCTTCTCCCCTTTCTAGCTGCTGAGGTTGAAGGCACGGTGGGTGGGTTACAGTCCCTGGCTCCCTTTCCCCAGGAGCAGCGTGTACTTTGGAGAGCTGCATCATGACCCTGCAGCTACTGTGCTTCCTCTCCACAGACCGCCCTGGCCTGATGAACGTGAAGCAAGTGGAGGAGATCCAGGACAACATCCTACGAGCGCTGGAGTTCCACCTGCAGTCCAACCACCCGGATGCCCAGTACCTCTTCCCCAAGCTGCTGCAGAAGATGGCTGACCTGCGACAGCTGGTGACAGAGCATGCCCAGCTGGTGCAGAAGATCAAGAAGACGGAGACAGAGACGTCTCTGCACCCACTTCTGCAGGAGATCTACAAGGACATGTACTAAGGACCTGTTATTTATGAGAATGAAGCCATGGATTCCCATCAAGACTCTTTGTACAGAAACAAAGAAAACCCTTCCCAGTGTCTTCCATTTCTCCTACTGGAAACTCTTTTCTATGTTATCCTGACATACGGTACATAGGGCAAGATGCCGTCAGGATTTGCAGCCACCTCCTGCTCGGCCAGGGCTTCCTTAACACACACTAACAAATCTGCAAAGCTGCTGTTCCCCTTCCTATGGCCCAGCTCTGGCTGCTCCTGGAGCGGAGCAGCCCCCCAGTTTACATGGCTCGGGCAGTGAGGTCACTGTGGCACCTCAGGTCCCCAGGGTGGGGAGCTCTGGTCCTCAGGAGGGCCGAGGGGGTGCAGGGGCCAGCAGGGCTGACAGCAGCACTTACAGTGTGTCTGTATTCTCTTGTTCATTTGCACTCTGAAGACGTGGTCCTGAGCCATGAAGTCTGGGACAGTGTGATGAAAGGATGTTTCTGTCTTTCCCAAAGAAAAGCTCTGGAGTATTTGAACATGGGTAGGGCTGTCCCAGCAGAGACCCTCAGCTGCAGCCCCCCTTGTGCTCCAGAGTGTGTTCCTGTCTCCCAGCAGGACTGTGAGCTCTGCCTTCCCAGGTCCTGTGTGGAGCCTTTGCTCCTGGCACCCTCGTTCCATAGGGAACGTGTCCCTTGGCACCTCACTATGAGAGAGCCTGGGATGGGGAAGTAGGAGGGAAAGGATTTGACTCCTTAAAATTCACCTTCAGAGCAGAGGCACAGAATCTGTGGCTTCCACAGGCTGTTCTGCACAGACGTGAGTTACAAATAAGGTGTGTGGAAGGTCAGGGGCCTTGAGCTGGTCAGGGTCTGGTGTCCTGCCTCAGTTTCCCCTCTGTGAAAGGGACCTGGATTGTCACATGCTGTCTGCTCGGAGCAGGAGCATGAGGATCTGTTAGCGCATTGGTTGCAGAGAGATTTGCAGCTGTAAATGCCAAGGATTTATAAACAGGGAGGAGGGTGGTTGGGATGCTCACAATGGGCAGGAGCTTCCCAGTGAGTGTGGCTGTGTCAGGGAAGCTGCCAGCCCTCCTCTGCCACTGTTCCCAAGAGTGGGAACAGCTCCAGGCTTAGGGGCCTGCCTGAACCCAGCACCATTCTGGGACTTTACCTCACGACTTCTCACAGCTGTAGTGAAACACCACGGTGCTGCCTGGACCAGGCCAGGCCCCTGGTGTGGGGGGGTGTCACTTGGGCTTCAGGCAGGGGGAGGATGGGCCTGGGAAGGGCTCCGTTTCCCTTTCAGGATAATGGTGTCTCACCTGAGAAGCGACACTTCCCTGTCTGCAGCTCATAGTCCCCCGTGTCCTGAGCAGCCTTATTAAAATACTGATATTCCCTAGGAGGGGTTGCGGGAGCAAATTATTCGGTTTTATTTTACTTTCCTCCTCTTCAGGGTAGCAGATTTCCCTGGTGCAATAATTCCTTTAAAACCCAAAGGGGAAGAGCACTGGGCTTTCCCTCCCCATTACAGGGCTGGCTGGTCCCAACCTCCCCCTGCTGCCACACTCCACTCCTTTCGCCGTGCCTCAGTTTCCCTGCCCTGCCCTCCCCTCCCTACCTCGCAGGGGTGTTGGGAATTACCGTTTCTGAAGCACTTTGAAGCCCTCGGGGGGAAGGCACTGGAGACATGCCCGTGCCGGTCGGAGCCCGGGGGATTTGTCCTTCCCAAAACCCCGGTGGTGTCCCCACCCCGGCCGCAGTGCAGGACTCGTGCCCATCACCTGGGAAACTTTTTGCTCTTCCTTACTCGACAGTATAACAACCCTCAAAACTGAAATGTATATTTTTGCTAGAAGTACAAACCTCCAAGTGTTTTTAATAATATAAATAGTGTCCACAAACTGACTTGACTTTAAATAAATCTGAACTAAATATTTAAGAAACTTTTAGCGTCCAGCTTGTCTTTGTGGGATTTCTCTCAGCATCTGGGCGGGGCGGGCTGTCCATGGGAGGACTTCCAGCAGAGGCTGTGGGATTTGCTGTGACTTCCAGGGACTTGCCATGAATCCTGGGGCTCTGTAATTCCCAGATCTCGTACCTGGTGAGGTTTTCTTGCATGCAAACCTAAAGCAGAAGAAAGAGCCAGTCTTGAGCAGGATCCCAGCCTCAGAGTTGGGTGCTTCGTGCCCCAGATGCTGTGGGTGGAGCTGGAAATGAGGTGAAAACACCCTGAGAAGGGGAACAATGAGCTCCAGGGCGCTGCCCTTGGCTGTGGCGAAACACCTGATTGTTATAAATGATGTCAGACAACTAAGTCTATTGAGTTAGAAGCAATTTAATTGAATAACGATATAAATGAATACAATCTAGTAAATATATTCAAGTATATATATTTGACAGTAATTAATAAAGTACGACTAAGGTTTGGATAAAGCATAACCGACCGGGGTACAGGGAGGGCTTCTCCCCCTACCTCACATACAAAACAGAGCAATTCAAACTAAACTTGTATACTATATGCTGATACATATTCATCAATGTTTCCCATAAATTCCCTCCTATTTCCAATTCTAAAATCTACATCACTATACTTCATGGTGCATGCTCCACTTGTTGCCAGGGGGTCTTCTGTCTTCTTTTGGTGGTCTTTGATGAAGGCTCACACTCTTCCTCTGGATAACCTTACAGGTTGCACATGCATATTAACTGTTGTGTTATGTGAGCAAGCATTATGTTCCAAAAATTTAGCATTTCATAGATAAAACTATACCTTCAGATGTTATACTTGAAACCATCCCAACTTTGCCCATCCCCAAGGTCGACTCTGTCTTGAGACATTGCTTATCTCAAAACTACATCCTGTATCCCATTTTTACATGTAACATCTGCAAAGGGGCCCGTCTGATTTATAACACTAATTTCCTTTATTGCTTTGTAACAATAATTTTCGAAATAGTTACAATTTAGTCAGCACGAACCATTTCCATTTATCACATGAGAATTGGCAAGGAGGAGCTGGAGAGCCCCCAGGCTCCCCTGTGCCCGGCTTGAGCGCCCTGGGGGAAGCTGTTCCATTGCTCCCTGCCTCTCTCATGCAGTTGGGGGCACATGGGGCCGTGGTGCTGCTGGGCAGGGGGCCCAGGGGACCTGCCTGGGCACCGTGTGGTTACCCCAGCAGGCAGCAATACATCATCCAGCCGTTCACTCCCTTCCTTCCCAGTGCGATGGGGGAGAGAACTGGGAGAGAAGTGAAACTCGCAGGCTGAGTTAAAGACAGTTTAACAGGACTGAAAAGGAAGGAAATAGTAATGATAAAAGAATTAGAATATACAGAATTTAGTGATGCACGCTAGAGCGGTGCCCCCCGTCCAGGCTCCTCACTGCAGGGGCAGCGGGAGCTGCAAAATCCTTGAATAGGTGTAAACGGCGCTCAGTCAGACGTGGGCTATCAACTAGCCCGAACATGTCCCCCGCCCGAAACACGTGTTTCCGGCTACTTGGGCCGGTCCCGGGACTCACTGAGGTCATAAATAGCCGTGCGAGGAGGCGTAGTTCATTTTGCTGCTGGGGAAGAGATGGAGTCGGGTTCGACGGAGGCGTCTGGGCCGTCAAGGGCCGAGGCAAGCTGTCCGAGACGCCTGTGCAGGTAAAAGCTTGAGGGTGGGGTGTCTGGGAGCAGCTTTTTGGGAAAGATAGGCTGGAGATGGGGCCCTTTGCCCTGGGGGTAGGGAGTGGATTGGGATGGCCTTGATCCACCTTCCCCATTCCCCCTCCGGAGCTGGGGGTCGGCGGCAGCACTCCAGCCAGATCCCCCGCTTCCTGCCAGCCCCAAGCCAAGGACTCCTGCTCTTCTCCCTGCCCCAGCCCTCGGTTCCCCTGCTCTTCTCCCTGCCCCAGCCCTCGGTTCCCCTGCTCTTCTCCCTGCCCCAGCCCTCGGTTCCCCTGCTCTTCTCCCTGCCCCAGCCCTCGGTTCCCCTGCTCTTCTCCCTGCCCCAGCCCTCGGTTCCCCTGCTCTTCTCCCTGCCCCAGCCCTCGGTTCCCCTGCTCCCCCAGTCCCCAGGAGAGCCCCCAGATGGTCCCTGTGCTGGGCTTCCTTTGCTTTGCAATTAACTAGGACATGAGGCTGGATGGGGCTGGGACGACCCTGGATCCCAAAAAGCTTCCAAAATACGTCCCACCCAAAGAAAGCTGGTACCGGGGTGCCAGGGCAGGGCTGGAGCAGGGTCTGACCCCAGCCCCGTGGCTCCTCTGGCTAACAGGAATTTTGCCCGTGGATCCTGTCGGTGGGGCCAGAGGTGCCGTTTTTCACATGACAGAAGATCAGCCCAGGTCTGCAGGTACTTCCAGCGTGGGGTTTGCCGTTATGGAGAGCGCTGCAAGTAAGTGGATGTGATGCCATGAGGGTGGGCTGGGAGCCTAGAGGAGTCTATGCTGGACTGATGGGACCCTCTGTCTCTGTCCCTGGGCTCCTCCAGCTACCAGCACATCCAGGAGGAGCCAGCACCAGGAGGGACCCGATCCGGTGTGATGCCCCGCAGCTGCCGGGGCCAGGAGCCTGGCACTGAGCCCACAGCCATGGACCGGGACCAGGGGGGAGCCCAGGACACCTCAGACCACCCTGCCAGCAGCACAACGTGTGTGACCATCCCATTCCTCAAACTGGAGGCAGAAGAGGAAGAGAAAGACAAGAAGAGCATCCCAGCACTTGATAATGTCCCCTGTGGGGCCATCAGTGGAGAATCTGTCCCCACTGAAGCTCAGGATACCTCAGGTAGGTGCTAGGCTGCCCAGGGGACCAGTGGGGTGAAGACTCTGGGGTGGTTATGGTGAAATAGCTTGTGCATGTTTTTGCCTATGACCTAAGCCTGGGCCAGGCTGGCACTGTGGAGAGCTCTCCAGTGTGGGGACTGTCACTGCTGAAGCTGCACGCTCTGAGCAGCCTGCCCAGCTCTCTGAGCTTTTCCCCTCTAAGAACTCTCCTCCTGCAGGCTTGCAGCCACAAGAGCCAACACTGGATCCACCCTCCTCTGATCCCAGAAAGGCAGTTTTGGAGACAGCGACACAGACTGACCCTGCAGAGGTGGGTTTGGGGTCTCCTGTGGCCGACCACTCCC
The DNA here is from genome assembly GCF_029207755.1 of Chamaea fasciata. Taxonomy (NCBI): domain Eukaryota; kingdom Metazoa; phylum Chordata; class Aves; order Passeriformes; family Sylviidae; genus Chamaea; species Chamaea fasciata. Next base: position 3,689,023 of record NW_027094110.1, read on the forward strand.
TGTCACCCTGTGGTGTTCCTCGAGGCCAGGCTAGTGACAGAGCCAGGGGGTTGCCGTGCTGTGCTGCTCTGTGTCAGTTAGCTCCTTTTGAGTTTTCCAAGGCTCCAGCCAGCTCCAGGAGCAAACTGGCGAGCGTGGGGAACAGCAGAGCACTAGTGGTGCCAACGCTGAACCTTTGGGGTGTTCAGCCCCAAACTGAACAAGGAGACGCCAACATGGACCAAGGGAGTGCGAGGGAGGCTCTCTCTGTGAGATCCCAACAGATTCATCGTGAAAGGGAGATAAGAGCAAGTGATACTGCTGTGTAGCAGCTTTTAAACGGGGTGGTGCAATGGGTGGAACGCAACAACAACCAATAGGATCCTTGTGTGTGGGGAATGCAAGGGGAGGTGTAGAAAATCGGAACCAATGGGGAACACAACGGGGGAGGATACAGAACTGAAGTGCCAATCGGACGTCGAGAAACAGAGAACATTCTGGACGAAAGGGTGTGGGCACACTTTGAGAGGTGAGGGGTTGGCAAATCTAGGGATTGACAGGGAAGGGTCTGGAATAAAGGGTTGGGCTAACTTGATGGGCAGGAGGGATGGCAGGAACATTGAGGGCTAAACCAACCATGAGGGAAATAAAGGGGAATCAGGTGCACACCACAGCTCTGCTTGCAGGTCCCTGCAGAGCTGGGTGCTGCGGCAGCCCTGGTCACCACCAGCCCTGTCTCACTGAGAGCCCGGAGCGAGGCCATAGTGTGTGGTATCTGCATGGACACAGTGTACGAGAAGGCGCCAAAGGAGCGGCTCTTCGGGATCCTCCCCAACTGCAGCCACGCGTACTGCCTGGGCTGCATCCGCACGTGGCGGCGCAGCCGCGACTTCCAGAGCGCCGTCACAAGGTGAGTGGGCATGGGGAGGTGGCAGGGGGCTCACCATTCCCCCTTCTGTGCCCTGAAATTCTTCCTTGGGTCTAGTGATGTGGCTTGGGGATTGGCGTGACTTTCCTTTGGGAACAGGCGCTTCGTAGTGGAGATGGGTATGGGGGTGCTGGGTGAGGCCAGGGCAGCACAACCACCCGGTGTGGGTGCTGAGCCCATGCTCCCTGCTCCGTTCTTGGGACACCCAACTGCACCCATCACCCTCATCCAGGGGCTGCCCTGTGTGCCGGATCACCTCCAATTACTACATCCCCCACAAATACTGGATCTCAGATGTGGTTGAGAAGGAGGAGCTCATCGCAGCCTTCAAGGCACGGACAGGGTGAGTTCATGGCACTGCTGCGGGTGGCGGGCTCTGTGCTGCTCTGGGAGCTACACTCACAACTCTTTGGAATCCCACAGGAAGATCAGGTGCAAATTTTTCGTCCATGGCCACTGCCCTTTCAGATCAGAATGCATCTACCTGCACGAGCTGCCTCCCCACCAGCTGCAGCGGCACAGACGGCAGCGGTGGCACAGACGGCAGCGGCCCAGGATGCCCGCTGTAAGTGTGGTGGCACATCCTGGAGCTGGGCTGGGCACTTGGAGGCTGTGGCTCATCCTCCCTCCTCTCCTGCAGGTGTTCATCGCTTCTTCCTCAGAGAGCTCTGACGAGGAGGATGAGGAGCTCGAGATCACTCGTAGCCTGGCCATGCTGCGGGCAGAATTTCCCTCCATATCTACTGGCTGTGACTTCCTCGACATGGTTCTTGGCTTCTTCGATTCCGACTGAGCCATGGGGGGGGGGCACGCTGGGCCTGGGTGCTGCTGGTGGCTGGGACATGCCTGTGGGAGGCAGAAGCGTGTGCTTTGGACTCCTGCCATTGTTTTGGGGTGGCTCCAGCCGCGGGGGTGTCGCAGGGATGGGGTGGGATGGGGAAGCAGTCTGGCTGGCATTTATGGGTACACCGGGAGAGACTCAGGGCACAGCCCCTGTGCTCTTGCCATCACCCCCTCATTGGTGCCCGCTCTGCCCCGTGGGAGACCCACGGGTGGGGTGGGCTGGGTGCTGGGAGGCAGTGGTGGGGGGGTGGGGGTCTGACATCCACGGGACGGGCAGCAGGGGGGCATTGTTTTAAACTCTTTTTAGCCAAATCCCGGAATAACGAAATAAAAACGGCTTCTGTAACTCCACGTTTCCGGGGGCCTGTGATCTGTGGCCTGGGGGATCCACCCTCGCGGGGGGGAAGGCGGTGTTTGGGTTGGGATTGAAGGCACGTTTGCATAACGAGCTCGTTCGCGCGCGGTCGGTTTGCGTTTCCCGGGGCGGGGCCGGAAGCGGAGCCTTGGGGGCGGCGGGCGGAGCGCGGCGGCGGCGCGGGGACCCCCGTGAGTGTGCGCGGGACCCCCGTGAGTGTGCGCGGGGACCCCCGTGTGCGCGGGGACCCCCGTGTGTGCGGGACCCCCGTGAGTGTGTGCGGGACCCCCGTGAGTGTGCGCGGGGACCCCCGTGAGTGTGCGGGGGACCCCCGTGAGTGTGCGGGACCCCCGTGAGAGTGCGCGGTGACCCCCGTGAGAGTGTGCGGGACCCCCGCGAGTGTGTGCGGGACCCCCGTGAGTGTGCACGGGGACCCCCGTGAGTGTGCGCGGGACCCCCGTGAGTGTGCGCGGGACCCCCGTGAGTGTGCGCGGGGACCCCCGTGAGTGTGCGCGGTGACCCCCGTGAGTGTGCGGGACCCCCGTGAGTGTGCGCGGTGACACCCCTGAGTGTGCCCGGGACTGCCCCGGAGCGGGCGGCGGTACCGGGCCACGGTGCTTGGGGCTGGGGGGGCCACCCCAGCGGCGGCTCCCCGGGAGGGCAGCGGGGTTGAGCTGGGGATGCGGAGGCTGCCAGAGAAGGGGTGCTGGAGGGCGCGGAGGGACTCCCCGTGCCCCCGCCCGGCTGCGACCGCAGTGACGCTCCCGCATGCTCGGCTGGGGCGGGCGGGTAAAGGCAGCCCCCGGGCTTGGCGCCGAGCACGGCCGGGCAGGTTGTGATCGTCCCGTGCCTCCCGAGTGTGACCGCGTCCGTCTGTGCCCCGTGTGCGCGCCCCGTGTCCGGCTGTCCCCGGTGAGTGTGACCGTGTCCGGTCTCCCCGTGTCTCGCAGGCGGCTGTGCGGCCCCCGCCGCAGCGATGGAGCCCCGGTGCCCGCCCTGGTTGCAGACTTGCCCCCGGCCGTGCCGCCTCCTGCTCCACGCCCTGTCCTCCGGCCCCGGCGGGACGATGGCCGCACTGCGGGTGCTGCAGCGGGGACAGCCCCGCGAGGGTCCGGGGCAGGCGTTCCCCTGGCAGGCTCTGACCGCGGCTGTGTGCGCCGAGGAGCCCTCGCTGGAGGGGCCGAAGGACACCCTGGCTGTGTGAGTTGGACACGTTTCTAAAACTCGGTGTTTCGTGGGAGTTTTGGGTGTCAGGTGCACAATTTGGGAGAGCACATCTGCTTTCCCCGGTGTAGCAGTCCATGTATGAAGTTGGGATCATGGCAGCGAGCCAGTGATGTCCCAGCTTGTGTCTGCAAAAGCTGGTGAAGGCAGTAGGTGCTTCCTCTTTCTAGTGCTGTGGGGCTGCTCCATCGGGCATGTTGGCATCAGGAGAGAGGGACTTGCTCTGACCAGTCACCTCTCCTTTTCCAGCAAGCCACGGCTGCTGCTGCTGCCCGTTTTGTGCCAGAGAAACTTCTTCTCCCTGCTCCTCGTGGTGCAGGATGCAGTGCCAGGGGACTGCCTTGACCAGCTGCTCCAGGCCTTGGAGCAAGATTCCCATGTGGATCCCTGGGTGCAGACACTGGGGAATCTGCTCCAGCAGGGACCAAGGGCACAGGAGGGCTCCCCGCGTCCCACTGTCCTGTCTTCCGCGTGCCAGCAGCAGCTTAGGGGCCTGTGCCAGAAAATTGCCCAGAAGAAACCAGAGGGGCAAAGAAAATTGAACTGGTGCTTCAGCAGGCAGCCTAGTTCCTCTGACTCTCAAGGTGGGAAGCGCAAGAAAGTGTCAGAGGAGAGCCTGGAGTTGGACAGTGAGAGAGAGGGGAAGAGGCTGCTGCTGGAGGAGGAGCCCCTGGGGCCCCAGGAGTGTGGAGATGTGGCAGGGCTGGAAGAGGAGGTGCCCGAGGAGCCTCCAGGGGACACATCTGCTCAGAGCACAGATAAGGCTGCTCCGGACAGCTCCCAGCAGGATGTAGCTGGGGAGCACAGGAAGATTTCCCAGACAGAGCTGGCAGCGGAGGTCCAGTCCTTTGTCCAGGTACTGTGTAGGGTTTGTAGTCCCCTTCCAGCCAGTGAGCCTTTACAGCCTAATTCCCATTCCTTTATCTCATTTTCCTCAGATGCATGGACAGAGGCTGAAAATACTGCTGCTGCAGGAGTCCAGTGTAAGTGGTTGCTTCTGTCTCTCTCCTGGAGCTGATGCTCCAGGGCCTCGGAAGGGGTGGGAAAGGAGGTGGATTTCACTGAGCCAACTGGATGAAAAGCCCTGTTGGCACTTCCTCTGGCCTTGGGATACTGACACCTGCCTGCAGTTCCCTTGATGCCTGTGTGCTCAACGCTGACAGCCGTGGGGGGAAGGGAGAAGCCCTGGAGCTGTATTTTGTGGGTTGGTTTATTTGGTGCATTACTCAGGACGGTGTTTCCCTCCAGTACTCCGAGCTGCCCACCCCACCTGAGCTGAGCATCCTGAACAACTGCTCCCCCAGCCAGGTGAGCCCCAGCATCCCTGCTGCGGCTGCTGCAGGGGGCCTGCTGCTGTCCCTAATGTCCCATCCCCTGTGCCATCCCCAGCTCGAGGGGCTGTGCTCCTTCCTCCAGCTCTCCACGTGCCCGGAGCCCTTCCTGGTGCGTTTCTGCAGCTGGCTGCTGGCTCTGACCCCCGACCTCAGCTACACCAGCGCAGCCATCCTGGCACAGCAGCTCTTCCTCAGGCGAGTACGTGCCAGGGCAGCAGAGCTTTCCTGCTCCCTGTTTCCCTCTCCGTTGTCCCCACCTCCTGCCTTTTCTGTCCCCAGGTCCTGTCCCTCACCCAGCCACCTTCCCGACACCTCATGGCTGCCCTCGCTTCGTTTTGCTCCAAGTATTCCCATCCCTTCTGCCGTGTGCTGGTGGCTGCGGTGCTGCAGGAGCCAGGGGAAGGTGTGGTGGGCTGGTGGGAGGTGTGGCTGCTTCTGGGAGCTGCTGCTGCTGTCTCCTGGGAGGCGTTTGAGGTGTTAGGAACCTTGGAGGAGTGGGGCTGGTTTTTTCTGGGCAGGTGAGCACATGGAGGTTGGGATGGGAGATGGTTTTACAGATGCCTGAGATGGAATTGGGAGGGTTGGCTAGGCTGGCTTCTGGCTTCGTTTTTCCCAGAGGATAGTTTCCATACCTCCATGGTTGGAGGGCCCCTGACAGCTCCTAATGCTCAGGCCAGAGCTACCCCAGGGTGTGTATGTTGGCGTGAGGAGAGGGTGAACCCCTGCCACAGTAGCATCCCCTTTTCCCAGAGACTGGTGCCGTTTAAACCCTTGCAGCAGGGCAAAGGAAGCAGCGTTATCCTGAGCAGTAGAAGGGGGCACTGCATGGTTTCTGCCTGTCCTGACTGGAACGTACTCCCGTGAAGGGGTGCCAGGCAGGGCCAGGCACGTCCCCATGGATTTGGCAGCCTCTGGAGGCTCTCCCCTGCTGCTTTGCCCTTGCAGGTGCTGAGCAGACCAAGCTGATGTGTGAGCTCGTGGAGGAGTGCCTGGAGCCACGCTCGGTGCAGCTGGTGCTAAGGTGAGGGGTGACAGGGCCAGCAGCTCTGCTTTGGCCTCGTGCCTGCCAGCTGGCTCCAGCCGTTTGGGAGCACCAGCAGGGCTGTGGAGCAGCACCTTTCCTCCTCACTGTCCTTCCAGCCAAATCTTGGAGGTGCCTTTGTCTGAGAAGCTCCTGCCAGTACTGCAGGCCGTGCTGGGGCGGCAGGTGAGGGGCCCACCTTGTCCCATGGGTTTCCTTGATGCCTCCAGCAGTGCTGGAGCAAGGACCCCCTCTCCTACCTGCTCCTGGGTCTTTTCTAGGAGGTGCTGCCTCCTGAGCTCTTGGATCTCCTGGTCCTGACTCTGTGCCAGCAGGGCCCAGCCTTCGCCACCTCACTGAACTTTGCCAAGCTGGTGACGGCCGTGCTCACGGTGTATCAGGGCCAGGTGAGCGAGGCCAAGCTCAGCTCCTGGGACCTGGCCCAGAGCTCTCGGGTGGGCTCCTGGCAGGGCAGTGCCCTGAGCTCGTGCTGCCTCCATGCCAGGTCACGCCGGCTCACCGGAGCAGTCTGGCTGCTGTCCTGGACCGGAGCAACGCGGCGCTGAAGAAATCGCTGCAGGCTGTGCTGGAAGGGGCCAGGTGAGGTGGGGACGGGGGTCCCTGTCATGGGGGGTGGCAGGCTGGGCCATCCCAGGGGTGGGGAACCAGGAGGTGCCACTGTGCTGTGCAGTGGTGTGAATGGCAGTGGCTTCCTTCTTCTTGATTTTCGTCATTTTCTCAGGTGACCACCAAAGGGAATCGTGAGGTGACTGCTTCCTTGTGTGGAGGACACCCATTGCCCAGCAGCAGCCACAGCCACCCCTCCCTGGGTTCCCCCTGGTGAGGTGGGATCCTGTGAGCGGGCTCTGTTCCCCGCAGAGTGCCCAGGGCCTCCAGCAGCACCTGGTGTGAGGGGGCTCTTGCTGGGCAGTGCCATCCCAGCCCCCCACACTCCCTGGGGCTCGGAGGGGTCTTGGTTGAACAATTAATGTGTTTCCAGGTGTTTCTGTATCTGTTCTGCTTCAGGCCTGCCACACTCAACAAGGTGACCTGGCCTTCCTGTGACAGGACACAACCCATGGGGGAGCTTCTGAGTTCTTACTGTTCAAAACGTGTCACTGGACCAGGACAGACGTTGATTTGAGGCAGCATAAAGTTGAAAATTCTGGACTTAGTTCACTATCTTGGTTTTACCTCAGCTCGTTCCAAGGCACGAGCTTTCTGCACGTCCACATTCCTCCCCAACAGCCAAGCTGGTTTCAGAGTGGTGCAGGCTGGGCTGCTGCTTTGTGTATCTGATCTGCTGGGATTTACAGAACTCTGGGTGCAGGAGAGTGGGATTTAGCTTAATTCCAGCTGAATTTAGCTGGAAAATTTTGAGTGTTCTGCTTCAAATCCACCTTTCTTTCCTGTTTGCCTGGCCCGTGAGGGGCCTTGCTGTGTGTGGCACATTTCTGGTGATGATGACACTGCTCATTGCCCTAACAGAAAGTGCTTCTATGGCATGACTCTGCTCAAAGTTCTGTCCTGTGTTCTTGAAAGTACTCACTGGAAACCTCATCTAGGCACCTCCTGGTCTGAGACCTGGGAAGAAAAGTTTGGGAGAGAGTGGAGAGACAGGCAGGTAGAGCTAGAGTTTCAATGGAGGTTTTGAAGCATTACATACTTCAGGAGCTATTTAAAAATCCATAAACAAAGGGAGAAGTAGAGTTATAATATGTTGCTGTGACGTGTGACTGCTTCGTTTTCTCATTAATGTTTAGATCCCAGCCAGAGGAAGGAAACTCTGAAGCATTAGGTGACTCTCTTAAGGCTGAGAGCACAGATTTCTTTATGTAAGGATCTCTGAAGCTATTTTAGGTGACAGTGGACTGATGAGGCTTCAAAGTCCGCATTAGCTGGAGGATAGAAACCTCCAGGGAGCCAGATTGTTGATGTGTTTGCATTCCAGTGAGTTAGTGGCTGAGTATAGTGAAGCTATTGTAGGGCTGCCCAAAATACGACATAAATAGAAATTGTGCCATGATCATCAAGGTCTAAGCCTGCTCTTCTGGCTTTATTAGGTAGCAGGCTCTGATCTTTGCAGTTTCCCTGCAGAGCTGCTACCAAGTGACCTCGGTGTCATTGTCCCCAGTGCTCTGTCTGGCTGTGGCTGTTGGTCACACGGAGATGGCCACTGGCTTGTGGCAGGAGCCTTCTTAGCCCTGGTTTTGCTCTGAGCTGCAGCTTATCATGTTCTGTGGGTTCCTCTGAGGTGTACATGCAGATGGCAATCACGTAAGGAGAACTGGGAGCAAACCCTGGGGACGCTGCACATGCTGGTGGAAGACGGCTTGCTTATATGGAGGTTGGCAGCACCTGCACAAAAAACTTCACTTTTGACTCCTCTTGACCCTTTCAAGAGCTTTAAAATCCATCCTGAACAGCACAGAGAGGTGGATGCAGCATAAAACATCAGTCAGGTTTTATAGTTCAGCAGAACCTTGGCCAAGGGTGGCTGGAGTGCCAGGACTGGCTCTGTCCTTGTCCTGATTTCAGAGGGGTGATGGTGAAGGGAATGGTCTGAAGCTTTATCTGAGTCCTTTCCTAGGCTAGAGGTAGAAGGTAGCATGTAATTCTCTGTTTACTTGTGATACTTGGCGGTGGCTCCTTGCCTGCTTCCTCTTCTGTTTGTAGTTTTACTTCACATTACAGAGGGGAATTCTTTTTGGTCTAGTAGTTCCTGGGTTTTTTTGAAGGAAATTCATCATATGCAATTGCATGTCTTGTCTGTCCACTCTGCTGCCTCCTCACCCTCCACAGGGATTTTGGAACCAGTTTCATGACAAGATGATTCCTCCACTCCCCGAGTGCCTTGGTGGGGCTGTGGTCAGGCAGCAGAGAATCCCTTTGGGGTGAGCAGGGGTGTGGGGTCTGTGGATGTTAAACCAGACATCGGAGCCATGTAGGAGCCTTGGGCCATGCAGCACCTTGTTGGGAAGGGCTGAAACTCAGTGACTTTCCTGAAAAAGGCCTGTATCCATCCCCCGAGGGGCTGCCTCTCTCCAAACAGGAGCTCCAGGTTGTTGCTGTGTCACCTCTTGCAAGGGGTCACCCCTCTTCTCCCTGCAGGTAACTGCGTGTCCAGAGACAGCCTGCTAATCTCACGTGTAATCCCAAATGTGCTGATGCAGTTCTGCCTGGAAACCTGGGGGCTGTGACACCCAAATGTGAGGCTGAACTGCGCTGGGGGAGGCTCAGCAATGTTTATTTTTTTTCACTTGGGATTTAAAACTGAATAAAAAGAAAGAGCCATTTTCCATCTTGTCTGTTTTTTTTCTGTTTGTTTGTTTGTTTATGTTTTGTTTTTTTGCCAAGAACCTTTAAATTATAAGACAAGAATCATGTTCTCTCTTGGGTAGCCTGGTGGCTGCCATGTCCCTGTCAGCTGGGGAAGCCAGGGCCACAGAAAAGGTGAATTTGAGGGAGGGCTGGGGGCTGTTTTGTGGTTGGGCCCCTGCACAGACCTCTAAATCATGCTTGCTGCACCAGTGGCAGCAGTCAGTGTCAGTCTGAGCAGCTTTCTTCCAAGAAGTGGATAATCCAGATGACCACACTCTGTGATCTGAGCTCAGCTTCAGGAAGATGCTGTTGCTGTAGCTGCTGTGTGGGACCTCTCTGGAAGGAGGACAGGGGACAAGGCAGAGCCCGCAGCCACATGCTGCCACCCACCCCCCCGGGCTGGAGATCTCCCAGCAGGGTCTCGTTGCTCCCTGCGGAACAGGTCTGTGTGAGGGGAACGGGGCTGCTTTTCCTTGCCTGAGGCTCTGTGATACCTAGATTGCAGTCACGGTTTAGGGGCTCCCAGCTTAAAAATAAGAGTGCCAAAAAACCCCTGCAATGCTTTTAGTAAATGCTTTTAGAGGCTCTTTGAACGGGGTGTTTGGTGAGGAGGAGCACTGCCTGTTGTGAGCCCTCCCCTGAGTGTGGGAGGGAACAGAGGCACCAGTGCAATGGTGTCCTTGGGTCTGTGTCCCCCGCGGGGCACCCCTGGGCCTGCCAGGTCACCAGAGCAGAGGCCACGGAGCCTGATGTGCTGCCTGGTGCCAGCTGCTGCTCCTGGGGAGGAAGCTGGGGCTCTCTACAAAGGTGTCCATCCTCCACTCCCCTCATTTTGTTACCCCTGGCCCTGGGGCTGCGTTCTGGGCTCTCACTCTGGCAGGTGAGTGCCTGGGCAAAGCCTGCCCTGCACTGGGAGATGCTGTGTGCCCTCTCAGGGCTGAAGAGGTCTGCACACCCCAAAGGGTTCATTGGGCTCCTTGGGCATGAGGGGGCAAGAGCAGCTGCCTCCTGGTAGTGCTGAACGTGGAGCCCGACTCGCCCTAAGCTCATTAGGGGAAGAAAGCTGCTTTAGAGGACATGATGGATTTAAGCAAAGAGGCTGGGCTGGGGATGGGGCAATGGGGGGATGGCCAGGGGGAAAGTGGGGCTGCTGAGAGGGGCGGGAGGGATGGGGCTGTGGGCAGAGGGACTTCCCTGCATCACTGGATAAGATGCTACAGGGGCTCCTCACCAGCCATCCCAGCTGAGCCTGGTTCTGGGCCCCCCATGACAGCCCGGGGGATCCCCCATCTCTCCTGACTGCCCCCACGCTGCCCTGAGCCTCCTGGCAGGGCGATGGTGAGGCTCAGCTCTGCTCTGCAGACACGCAGGGAGCAGTCCTGGTCTTTCCCAGCTCCGTCACCTCCTCGGAGCGGGTGCAGGATCTGGCCCCGCACCAAAAGCAGAGGTTTCCTGGCCACCTGCAGACCACTCTGCCCGCCCTGGCCGGCGCGGGGAGCTCCCAGCCGCTCTCATGCATCTCCTTTAAAGGCCTTCTCTCATCGGGCCCGTCCCCGGCAGCTCCGTCTGCCGCAGATGCGGTTGCCGTGCCCGGCGGGGAGGCTCTGCCGCCGGCAGCGAGCGCCGTGCGGGGCCCCGGCACCCCCGAGCCCCGACTGCGGCCACGCCGTGTCCCCTGACCCCCTCCCGGGGCCCGTGGGGGCCCGACAGAGCTGAGTGCCGGGTCCGAGCTGGGCGGCCCCAGCCTCTGCCTTCGGCTGCTTGAGAGGAGTTCAGGCAGGTAACGATGTCCCGGGGAGCGCTTGGTCGTCGCCGAGTTGAGGGAAAGCGCCCGGTCTGGCATCTCAGGGGGTTCCTTACGCTAAACCAGCTGCGTGTCTCGTGTCTGTTCCATCTGTAACACAAAGATAAGGAGCGAGTGTCTGTGAGGCTGTCAGAGCTGCGGGCAAGCAGCCGGCCGCGGGGTCTGCCGCGGCTGTGACGGATTGAGCACTTTGCAGCAGGGAGCAGCCCTGCGGAGCACTCTGGTGCTCGCTGGTGTGATGAGTTTGACTGATCCCTGCTGGCTGGAGGCCCTGAGCCCCTGGGTGGAGGTGTCAGGGAGGATTCCCACTGTATAGGTGTGAAATGGGCTGGCTTTGGCAGGTGCCAAGTGCTGCTTTTTACACTTTCATCAGAGCGGAACAGGCGCTGAGAGCTGGGGGATGGCCCTGCTTGGTGCTGGGGTGACCTAGACTGAGCTTTGCACAGGCATGTGGGGCTCCAAGCGGCCCCTGCTCTCTGGCCCCCCTAGATCTCTCCTGCATTTCCTGTCCTGGACAAAAATTTCTCCTTCTGTCCTAAATCTGCATGTCCGTGGGCACAGCCTGCGAGGAGTCACTGTGGGACAGTCCCTGCTGCTCAGCGACTTCACCCTGGGCTGGGAGAGGGACTCTGTGGACTTCCTGTATTTTTCTCTGATTCTTTAAACATTGTAAAACTGCTTAAACGAGTTGTCCAAGCTCCCTTATATTTGGAATTCTTTTACATTTGTCTCTCTGGGAGCTCGGGGATTGTCCTGTCTGCAGCCTGGAGAACGGGGGGTTGCTCTCTCTCTGCACTGGGTGCTGGCACTGGGTGGTGGCTGCAAATTTAACTCCCCCCATGAAGCTGACCCACATCACAAGCCCAAAATGAGGATTGCCCTGGGGGAAGGAAACGGGGGTGGGAAGCAGGAAAGTCCACCCTCAGCACTGCCCAGAAAGGAGGCTTGTATTGAATTTCTCATCTGCCTTGCTCCATGCCCGCCCAAATCCCACCAGCCTCCTCCTGAATCCCAGCGGGCCTCCCCACCTCTTTTCCCACAGATGCCTCCACGCTGAGCAGAGGAGCTCGAAGCTCCTGCTGGGTGAGAAAACGCTTTAAAAATATAACATTTAGAGGCGTTCTCCATCTGCGCGCAGCTAATGTGGGTCTCTCACGATAGGTGTGCTGGTCCTGGAGTCCCTGCACTTCACAAATGAAGCCACTGGAAGGGACCTCGCTGGGCCAGGGGGAGGAGGAGGCGCAGGGACCGGCCCAGGGGCGCCGGCGGCGGCAGCGGCAGAGGACGAGCTGCCGACCCAGCCCCTCACCTCGGAGGTATGTGCACAAAAAGCTCACGGGGCGCTGGCAAGGATGGGACAGTGATGGCAGTGCCAGGCAAGGGACATTGAGCATCGTTTTGGCGTGGTGGCCCCTTCTCCTGCAGCCAATGCTCTCAGGCTCGCCGGGAGGTGAGGGGAAAGCCCCTTTCCAGAGGCAGGGGTAAAAGTTTGGGGGTTCAAACCCTCTCCCAGTTGGGTGCTGGGCTCCAGCGTGGGGCTGCAGAGGGCTCTTTGCACAGCAGCCCCTGTATCTCCGTGCACGGGTGACCTGCCATCCCTTGTGGCCTCCAGCATCAGTGAGCAGGGATGCTACAGAGCTGCCAGACCTGGCACCCAGGGACAGGGTTTTGGGGTGATAAACCTGTCCCGGTGCACTTTTGGGGGGGCCTGCCATCCCCGTGGGGGTGCTGTGAGGTGGTGCCTGGGCTCTGGGTTTGCTGTGCTGCTGGCAGAGGCCGGCTCGCAGCGAGGTCCCCTTGGCAGCCAGAGGGAAAAAAAAAAAAAAAAAAAAGAGAGAGAAGAAGATTGCTGAGGCAAAGTACGGCAGTGGCTGGTGACTCATTGCTGGCTGGAAACGGCTTCGGCGGGTCCTCTGTGGGGCTCTGCGGCGGCGGCAGGAGCGGAGGGGGTGGCTCCCCCGGGGCAAGCAGAGCGGGACCGGGACGGAGCAGGCTGTGGAGGATGCTCGGGAAGGACCCAGGTCCGGAGCAGCCCCATCGAGGGAGCTGGGGGAGCGTGGGGGGTGGGATGCTGCCGATGCTTCCTGAGTTTCTTCAGGGTTTACCCGGGATTCCCTCCACAGGGAGCAGCAGGCAGAGCTGTCCGGGCTCCCCACGTCTCCGGATGAAGGTAAGGGCAGCCCAAGCGGGGATGGGGTCAGAAGGGTGGATTTTCTACCCTCCTGCCCTGAGCAGCAGGAGGGTGTCCCCTGGCCTGGCAGCACCTGCCAGCAACCTCTTCCAGCCCTGGGATCCCAACCCCATCCCCTGGATTTGCCTCACCAGCTGTAACACACCCTCTGCACTGGATCCCTTGCCCTCCTCCCCCTGCCCTGGCCCAGTTTAGCTCCAGTATCTTTAATCCCACAGGGATATTTTGGGGGGTACCTGGCTGCTCACATCCCTTGGGAACCTGCAGGCTGCAGAAATGCCAGTGGCAGTTTTGGGGGGTCTGTCCTGAAGTGGTGTCAGGCTGGGGAGGGGACCCTGCTGTGCCACCACCCTTTCTGTCCCCAGGCAGGATGAGCAGTCCCCAGGGACACCCAGGTGGGATTTTGGCCAGGAGTGAGCAGAGCATGGAGCAAGTCAGCGAGGTGAGAGGGAGGGGAGGGCAACAGGTGGGGGGGGCTTCCCTGCCTGGTTCCTTGGGCTCAGCCAGGCCCCCAGCCCCTCTGTGCTGGTCCTCTCGCATGCTGTGCAGCACCAGGGAGAGGTTTGCTCCAAGAGCACCTTTGTGCCTCTCAGGAGCCAGGCAGGACCATGCAGGAGCTGGCTGTGCACCCTGGGGACAGTGACACGGCTAAAGAAGGTGGGTGAGTCTCCATCCCACATCCCAGCCGGGTCCCCTTAGGGGAAGGCTTGAAGTAGTTGTGGATGAGCGTGGATGAGCATGTCCCTTGGTGGGGACATGGGGAAGGGGAGACTGGCCCAGGAGGACCTAAAGCCCCCCTCACCCTGGGGAAAGGATTGGGATGGTTCCAAAACATGGGCATCTACCCCCTGCTAAGACAGGAGGGCAGAGGGAGGAGGGAAGGCCAAGGGAAAGCCCTCATGTGTGGTCTCTTGTGGCCCCACTGCCTTCCTGCAGATGCAGAAACCCTGGAGGAGCCGCTGCTGAGTCTCCCCAGTGAGCTCTCAGTGCTGGACAGACTTGGCTTGCACAGGTAAGACCAGTGAGCACCTGCATCCCTCTGGATGTAGCCACAGGACAGGGGGGTCCCAGGGCACAGCACATCTCAGAGATTGGGCTTCCCTCCTTTTCCATTGCACAAGAGTTGCTGTCCGCACAATGGGCACTTGGCTTCCCACTTCTCGTGGTGGCTGGCACCCCTGGGAGCAGAACAGGGGCATTTTCAGCATGCAGCCCCCATGACGCCTCCACCCCTGACAGCACTTCTCTTTCTGCAGGGTGGCTTTGACAGAGCAGGATCTGGAGGTGAGGGCTGCTGGGGGCCGTGGGTGGGCTGGGGAAGGGGGTCACAAGGACAGACACCTTGCTGGCTCATAGTCCCATGACTCTGCCCTGCTCCTTCAGGCACCGCAGTTCCCTGGCAGCCACTTTATAAACCCATTCCCAGAGATGCTTTTGGCATTTGGAGGCAGCCGCATTTCCATGAGTCTGTCCTCTGCGTGCCCGGCAATCCCACAAAGCGCTCTGCAGCTGCTGAAGAGCGCCCTTAGCCGGGGAGGCGGCAGGAGCCTCGCTAATAAAAATAATTTCCCTGCGAGTGCCAGGGCTGAGTCAGGCTCAGCTGGGACCCGCAGCGAGGGCTGGCGTCTGCCCGGCGTGTGCTCTTGCCAGGAGGGCTCAAGATTTCCATGTGTTATCGGCTGCCTGGGGGATGTGTCTCCCCGGGCTGGCATCTCAAGGGACTGTCCCCAGCATGCAGCAGCCTAAAGGGTGCTGGGGCAAGGCAAGTGTAATTATCTTTAGCACTGTCCTCTTTGGTGGCATGCAGGGAGGTCTGTGCCTTGGGGACAGCAGCACATGGCCCTGGTGGCTTCCCTTCTGCCCCCTTGTCCCACCTCTCACCTCCCCACCCCGCAGGCAGCCTTTGCCCACCTCGCCCTGGCTTTTCGCTGTGACACGTTCACCCTGCAGCAACGGGTGCAGGTGGAGAAACGGGCACGGGATGCAGCAGAGGAAAACATCCAGGAGGAGATGGGGCAGTGCCGAGCTGCCCTGGAGGTAGGTGGGCACCAGAGCAGGGGGCCGGCATGTGCTGGGATCATCCAGCCCCAGAGGGGTTTGGACAACTCAGAGTGCCAGCTCCAGCAGCTCCATCCTTTCCCCCCACAGAGGCTGGGCCAATCCTGTGGCAGTGCAGGCTGCAAGGAGACGCTGGAGCAGCTGCAGCACAACCTGGCCGTGCTGTCAGCGGCTATTGAGAGGGCAACCAGGGCTGCAGAGAAGCTGGGGGCCGTACACCAGGTGTGTGCACAGCCCAGGGCTGGGAGTGATGGAGGGTGCTACAGACAGGCTTGGGGACTCATCCCTGGGCTTGCTGGGCTTCGCACCCCCCCTCACAGTGCCGGTCTTGACCTCATATTTGCACTTACCAGGGTGCAAGGGATCCATCCGCCTGCCCCTGGGAGCGGGAAGGGTTTGCACCTGCACTCCCTGGGTGGAGGCACCATGGGATGCACAGGGAGGGACCTGGCTCCTTGTGAGATGGGGGCCCTGATCCCCCATCCTGCCTGGCTGCAGGAGGCCCGGATGAGCCGAGCAGCAGAGGTGATGGTGCAGCACGTGGAGAACCTGAAGCGGCACCACCAGCGGGAGCACGCGGAGCTGGAGGAGATGAAGCGCCTGATCCAGCAAAACTCCCGCAACCGGCAGCTGGCGGAGACCCAGGGTGAGGTGGGCTCTGCCACTGGGGCCCTGCGCAGGGTTTGCACGGAGCAACCCTGCAGGGTTTGGTCCCCAGCCCCTCTGGGGGGTCAGTGTGATGCTGCACAACAGAGCCAGTGGGTGCTGTGAGCTGAGGACTGGTAGTGAGGAACAGCTGATGGTGGTGAAGGGAACAGCTGATGACAGTTGTGAGGGGACAGTGGAACAGCGGATCAGTGTGGGAGCAGGTGCTGGTGGCTGAAGAGCCATAACCCAGCTGGGAATGCAGGGCAGTGGGGCCCCATGCACAAAAAGGACTCTGTTCCTGAACGCCAAGCTCCACATGTGCCATTGCTGTGCATGGGACCAGGTGCCCCTGCCCAGAGCACCACCTGTGCCACACACAGAGCACATGGCCAGGACAGCTTTCAGTGGCAGGGAGCTTTGTGACCATCTGTTCATCAGCCCCATCTTACTGTTGGGGGACGATGTAAGGCAGCTTCTCTTTGCTCCCAGATGATGTGGAGCCACGGCTGAGACCTCACCCCCTGAAGAGAACTTTCCAGCAGGTAACTGGTCCCAGTTCAGGAGTCTCAGAGCTACTGCCTCCCCATGCCCTGCCGCCCTCCCTCAACTGGCTGTCCCCACACACCCACTTGTCCCCAAACAATGTCACTACAGCCAACTGCTTGCTGCAGGGAAGGTCTGCTGGAAGTGCCAGGGATGAGGCAAAAAGTAGGGGCAGCCTCAAAGGGCTGTTGGTAGACAGACAGGGTGCCCAGCAAGCTGGGGGCTGCCTGTGCAAGAGATCTTAGGCGGATCCTTCTTCCATTGCAGGGTCACAGTGCTCAGCTGTTCTTTAGCACCAGCTTGAACCCAACACTGATTCCCCAATAGCTCAAGAGCTAGGGGAGGGGGCTAGGCAGCCCCACCAGCACAGCTTGCAGCAGTAATGACAGGAACAAACCTCTTGGCTTTGACCTTCCCTGCCTTTCTGCCTTCCCCTCTTAGCTCCAGTGGGAATTGGCAGTGTCCCGTGGTGTCCCTTGCCCGTGGTGGGGGGTGCTGGGGAAGGAGGAGGTGAGAAGCAGCTGCACAGGAGGTGAGTGAGCAGCTGCTCACCCCCAGCCCCTCTGTTGCAGGGGTCTGCCCGCCGCAGAGTCAGCATCGCCGTCATCCCCAAGCAGCTCCTGGTAAGGACGTGTTGGGGGGGACAGTCAGGAGCTGAGTCCCCAGGCTCACTGGGGCTCCGTGTCCCCACTGATGCTCCCACCCTCGGTGCCCAGCCAGGTGCCAGCCCTGAGAGCCGAGCAGCCCCAGCAGCTGACCTGGAGCCAGAGGGGGCCCAGCGCTGGCCCAGCACCCAGAGGTAACTGCACTGGGTGGCCGAGCAGATGTGGCACCAGCTCCCACTGGCCATATGGGACAGCACCCACCCTGTCCTCTCCGTCCCCAGGAGTGAACTGGAGCCACAGGACCAGGACAGCGCCGTGACTGGGAAGCTGGTGGCAGAGGCAGATGGCAGAGGCTCAAGCACAGGGGACGAGGAGCCGGAGCAGCTTGGGCTGACGTGAGCAGCACGCTGCGTGTGCCCACCATCCCCTCATGGCTGCTGGCCTCTCTGTGCTCCCCGGGTGGCCAGCACTTGGGCGGGGGGGCTGGGGGATTTAGTGGTGGAAGGCTGGGATGTTGCTTGACTTCCTCAGCTCAACCCTGCTGTGCCTCAGTTTTGCCCATGACCTCCTCAGGCTTGTTCACTTGGGTTTGTAAACGGGCCAGTGAGGTTTGGGGCTGAGTTGAACATCCTCCTTGTCCCCCAGATGGGGTGGAGGTGGGATTTTCTCTCTCCCATGGATGACAAGTGTCCCTGGTCACCTTCTCCCCAGGTCCAAGGGGTCTGCAGCGGAGCTGTGGCGTCCATGGCTCTTCTTCCCACAGCACTACTGGGTTTTCTTCTGGCTGCTTCTCCTGAGCATCGCCTTCCTCCTCCTCGTCCGTGTCCTGGAGTTGCAGCGGTTGCAGTCTGCAGCATCATCCAAGGCCTAGCTGGACTGGGGAGGGGGGAGCTGAGAGCCATCTCTGCTCCTTCCCCACGTCCTGAAACACCAAAACCCTAGAATAATAAAATGGGAGGAAAAATAGGGGAATTGTAATGACGGAGCAGGGGGTAGGATCTATGGTAGGATCTGTGGTAGGATCTAAGATATGGCTGGCACTTAGATATAATCCTGAAGGGGTCAGGGAGCTGCAGAAGCTCTCACTGATGCTGTGAGTTGCCTGTTCTCAGTACATCAAGCGGTGCAGGTGTGCTCCCACACATCCCCTGCCCTGGGGACAGCTCGGGTTGCCCACAGCTGTGGGTTTGCTTTAGAGCCGCGTCCCTCAGTGCCACCACATGCCCTCAGTCCCTGCTGTAATTCACATCTAATGCTCCTTTGCTGCTGCCCGGGGTGGGGGGCAATGCTGGGGCTGGAAGGCGCAGGTCCGTGATCTCAGCCTTTCCCACGGCACCACAAAGTGCTCACAAACAGAGGGAGCTGTTTCCGACCGCCCGGGCAAAGCGCTTGGTTTGACACAGACGCCCCGTTTCCGTGTCCGCCCCAGCCTCCCGCGGCCCCGAAACACGGGTGGGTGTCACTGCACCCGCACCCAGCAGGGACCAGGACAGCCCGGCCGGGCTGCCACGGTGGGGGTTCTGCACCAGGATCCCCAGGGAGGGGCTGCAGAGGGGAGGGATGGAGGTGCTGGGCTGGTCACCCCGCCGGCTGTAGCCGCCGGCAGTGCCGCGGGTGACTCAGGGTGGCCGGTGACCAACGCCCCTTCGCCAGCCGGCCCCGTGTCCTTGAGTCACCGTCCACAGTCTCGTGGCAAGTTGTCCCCGTGCGTCACAGCACGCGAGGCCCCTTGCCGTGACACCCGTCCCAGCACACGGCAAATGTCCAGCGGCACCCCCAGGACACAACCAGAAGAAACCCCAAAATGCACCCGGCCAGCAGCGATCTTCGGTGACCCCGGGGGCTCCCCCGCCCCCCCCCCCAAGGTACCTTCACCCCACCCGGGCCAAATGGAAATATAATCCCAGAAGTTTCCACGCCAGCTGTGGTGGTCGGGGTTCGAAACTGGCACTGGGTGGGTCCCCCCCGCCCTGGACCCTCCGGTGTCTCCCGCACCCTCCTGGCCGGCTTCTGGATGCGGGGGGAGCAGCACAGCGGCGTGGGAAGGGGCTGAAGCGGTTTGGCTTCATCACCCCAATCTTTTTGTTTGCTTGGCGAAAAGTCTGGTTTCTCACCCTAAAATACAACAACAAAAAAAAAACAACAAAACAACCCAGCTGGGGTTGCGCTGTGCCGCCCGTACCGCTGTTCCAAACCTCCCGGCTCAACACCGGCAGCGGCACAAAGAGAGGTGGCCCGGGGGCCGCCCCTCTGCCGGCCCCGCCCGGCCTGGGTCCCCCCCGGCCGCGGGGGAGGGTCGGGCAGGCGAGGGGAGGGGAAGGCCGAGGAGGGGAGGGCAAAGGAGAGGAGGGCCGGGCCGGCCGGCAGCTGCTGCTTGCGAAGCCGGAGCTCGTTTCCTGCTCGCTGTCGCCCGGCTGCGCCCAGCTCCGGTCCCTCCCCACGCCCCGGTCCGTGCCTCAGTTTCCCCCCTCCGAGGGGCTGTGGAGGTGAGTGGAGGGTGAGGATGGGCAGAGCATCCCGGGGCGTGGGGGGTGTCAGGGCTCTGCTGCCCCCCCCGGCCCCGTGTCCTCCCGCTCGGTGCCAGCATCCCGACCGCCGGTCCCCTCCGCCCGCCCCGCGGAGAGCATCGCCGCTCAGGGCGGGGACGGGGGTGACAAAACCGAGCGGTGATTCTGCGGTGCTGGGGAGGGTTCAGCCCCCCTGGACCCGTGTCCTGCGTGTCCCTGGGACGCTCCGTGGCTTTTTCTCCGGCTGACCCTTCCCCACAGCCTCTCCCGGGGCAGCGGCGTCTCCCCTGCTCCATCCTCGCTGCTCTTCCCCTCCAGCCCCTGACCTCTGCTGCCCTCGGGACAAAGGGAAAAGACAGCAGTCCCTGCTCCTCCTCTTCCGTTCCTAAAACCACCAGTGCTCCCAGTGATGAGTAGGATGGGGTGGGAAGAGCTTTGCGAAGATCCGTGAGGGATGCTCTGTGCATCATCGCCGAGATGTCTTTGTCACAGATGTGCTTTGGGGTAAAGGAGATACAGGAAGAGGAAAATGATGTGGGATGTGAAACCTGACCAGACTTCCTCTTCTTACCAAAATTCAGTTGCAAGAGCCAGGTCCCTCTTTGGGCTGGTGTTGGGCAGAGGGGACAGGCTGAGCAGCAAAAATAGGGGGGCATGTTTGCTCCTCCCCAAGTGCTGTCTGTGCCCAGGGCTCCCCGGGACGTGGCCAGGCTGTGGTGTGTGGATCCCCAGCAAAGGTCAACGCAGGTTTGTCCCCTCTCATCAGCCCTTCTCCCCACAGCTCCACGCTAGGGCCTTGCAAAGCTGGGGTGTGCTCACGCACCCACATCCCTGCCTCAAACCAGAGGAGCTGACAGGGATTTTCCCCTTCCTCCAGGGATTCCCTCCCACACAAATCAAGGCAAGTTTCCACAGTGTTGGCCAGGGTGATCTCCCTGCTCCATCCCATGCCTGGGCTGTTTCTCCTGGGCACAATAATGTTTGTAAGAGCTTCCAGTGCCTTCACTCCTTCATCCCTTCCTGCCACCCTCCCAGCTCAGCTGCTGGTTGAAAGCAAGGGCTTTGGCCAAGCTGTTGGGTGGTCACAAGAAACCCTCCATCCTGCCCACTGGCCTTTCAGTGGAAGTCTCCTGGGGTCCAGCCCAGCTCAGCAGCCTGGCCTGCGGTGTCCAGGCTGGATCCCAAACCCGGAACAGCCCGTCCGTGCTGGGAGCCAGCGCAGCAGCGCTGAAAATCCTCCCAGCTTTCATCAGCTCTGGAGCCGTGTCCTTTTCCACCCTGTTTCCATGTGCCTGGAAGACACGTGAGCTGCCAAGCAGCTTCCCCCACCTTCTCCCAAGAGGATACTTCTCCTGCAAGGGCAAGAGGGAGACCCTGACCCGAAAGGTGGGATGGATGGGGTGTCCCTGCTCCAGGGGTGCTCCCCATGTGTCAGACCCGGGTGATGTCCCATAGGCATTTCTGCAGCCAGCCAAAGCCGACATGAGATGAGTCAGGGCTGGCTGCAACCCCCCCTCCTCCCTCCTTGCAGGAACAGTGTTAAGGGAAGAAATGCAAAAAGCTTTGATGGAAGGAGCAGAGCCAGAGGCAGCCTGGCTCCGGCTGTGCCCTCCTCCACCCCCACTGGCCTTTGTGGGCTGAAAGCTGGGGTTTTGTATCAAGCCTGCAGGAACTGAGTTTTCCTAGGAATTTCTGACCTTGCTTGCAGTTGTCAAGGGGGTTTGAGTGTGCCAGAGTGCTGGCAGGATAATCCTTTCTGTAGGAAACTGTGTAACACAAGGCTTGTTGTTCTGCCTCCTCTGAGCCTCCCTGCCAAAGCGTAGGGGCTGGAAAGCTTTCCTCGGCAGCACGCTGACCCTGGCATCATGTCCAGTGGGAATCAAGGCCGAGAGATGGGCTTTTTTCAGAGCCAGGGGCTGCTGAGGCTGCAGGAGATGGTCCCAGCCTGAGCAGCTGCCTCTGTCCCATCTCCCTGGGGCTGCTGTGGGGTGACCTTGGCAGGTGCCAGTGCGGTGACTTGAACTCCTGGAGGGCAACCCACCTGCACGGGGCACTGCTGCCTGGGCAGCCTCTGTGGTCGAGGATGGGTGGGAGTGCTGCAAAAAACTCTCTGGGGAAGTTTGAGGTTTGGCAGCAGCGCTGCCTCAGTTTCCCCAGGCTCGTCCTGTCTCACTAGCAGCACTCAGGGGAAGAGCAGAGATCTGTCCTCACATCTCTCATGAATGCACAGGCCATGTCCGCTGTCCCCACGCTGCCACTCCGGTGGGTGCCAGCCCCTGCTGTGCCCCGCTGGGTGTCTTACCCTATGTCTGCCCAGGAAGGAAGTGGTTAAAATGCCCGGATTTCCTGAGTGCGATGCTGGAAGGGAAGGTGACCTGCAGAAGTGATTGGAGGGAAGGTGACCTGCTCAACTGCTTCGCAAGGCGCGTTCTGGTGTCGGGAAAGTCCTGAGTGAGACTGAACTTGAAATCCAGCTAGAATTCGGTCCTTCCAGCCAAATTTTAAGCGCTTAAGTCACTCTTTTCCCCGCACACCCCCATCCCCCTCCTCCTGAGGTCAGCCTAATTAATTCATGGCACCCTTGTGCCACTCCAGGGCTGGCCGCCGCCTTCCGGGTGCTGCCACGTGCCTACGATAACACTCCAGGAGCGGGAGGGCAAAGAGCAAAGAGGTTCAAAGGTGGGAGCTCTCCGTCTTCCCGAGCCTTTCCCAGCCCCGGAGCTCGGGGTCAGTGGCCGGAAAAGGCTCTTCGTGCTGCGGCCGGCAAGACAGAGGGCACAGACTGGTGCTCGGGAAAGTGCTGGGAGTAGGAGACAGATGCAAAGAGAGCTGGTCCCCTGGGAGATGCCAGGGGCAAGGGGTTTTCGGGTGCCATGGGGAAATGTGCTGCACCCCTCCTCCCACGGCTTCCGTGGTATGATGGGGCTGTTTGTAGGGTGATTTGACTTTTATTTGATTTCCTCACCGGTGCTTCCTCTGTGCTAATCTGCTTCCACCCGTTCCAGGAACGGCAGAAGGGGAAGTGGGGGAAAAGGTCACCCCACTCCAGCTGCAGAAGCCAGGTTGGCGGGAGGGATCCAACCCCACTCCCTCCGGCCCCAGGGCTGGTCTTGCTGGTTTTTGCAGCAGCTGTGGCTGACTCCTAAAGCCAGGAGCTCTCTCCCATCCCCCCTAGTGAGGCCAATCTGCAGAGGAAGGAAGCGGTATCTTTGCTCCAAAACAACCGGCTCTGCTCTTGGCTGTTGTAGGTACTCGCTGCATGGAGGAAGCCGCTTACCGCTGCCACAGCCCTCCCCATCCCCTCCCCTGACGCCACCGTGGCAGGGTGACACCGTGGCTCTCTGGGTGCAGCATCCGGGGACAGTTCCACCAGCTGCTGCCACGAAGTGTGCCAATTTGGACAGCGCCATCACCACCCAACAGCACCTGCAGCTGGGAAACCTGGCACTGAGGCAGCAGGTCTGGTATGGGATGCGTTTGGGGGTGGGGATTCAGGAGGGTCCCCTCCCTGCTGACCTCTGCTGTCCCTCTGCCAGGCTTCTGGGTGACACGGGATGAGTGTGCCGGCTGACGAGCCGGGCAACCCAGCCCATGC
The DNA here is from genome assembly GCF_029207755.1 of Chamaea fasciata. Lineage (NCBI taxonomy): Eukaryota > Metazoa > Chordata > Aves > Passeriformes > Sylviidae > Chamaea > Chamaea fasciata. Next base: position 3,711,979 of record NW_027094110.1, read on the forward strand.
CATCTTTGAGAGGTTCCTGCGTGCCGGGGAGTGCCGGGAGGTGCTGGGCTGCTTCGTGGAGCTGTGCCAGCAGCTGGGGCTGCAGGGCAGTGGGCTACAGCTCTACCACGGCCTCAAGGCTGCCCTCAACTACTGGAATGCCAAGGCCCTGTGGAGCAAGCTGGATAAGAAAGCTGGGCACAAGGACTACGACCAGGGCACAGCCTGTGCTGGCACCAAGGTACCCGCGATGTGGGATGAGGGGTTTGGGTCCCTCCCTGCCCCGTGTCCTTGTGTCCAGGGTGAGAACACTTGGGACACTCTGGCTCTCATCCCAGGAGGATGCAGGATGTGCCAGGCGGGAGGTTGATGGAGTTTAATGGGACAGGATGTTAATTAGCACTGCTCAGTTCCCCATGGCATGATGCCACTTCAGTGCCACCCAGCCAGCAGCGTCCTTCCTCCTCCCAGCTGCCTCTCACTGGGGACATCCCATGGCAGGGCTGAGGGAGCTGCCAATTCCTTTCTGGGAGACAGGAGCATCCCAAGTAGGATGACCCCCTGGGGACATCTGTCGCACAGATGATGGCTTTTGTCCTGACTGCTGTGCCCCGTTGTCCCAGCCCTGTGCAGAAGCTATCAGGAGACCAAACCCATGTCAGGGCTGCAGCAGACCTGCACCTTATCTCATCCAGTGCTTTCATTGCTGCCATTGCCCTGTGTGATGGCAAGGCTCAGGGGGTGGGGGGCACCCTGGTTTGCAGGGAGAATCAGGGGGAACACTGAGGAGGGCCAGATTCTGACCCAGCAGGCGGGGAGGGGCTGCCTTTGGGAGTGCTGGGGAGCTCACCCAAACGCCGCTTGGGGGCTGCCCACCCACTTCTGTGCCCGCTGTGTGCCGTGGCAGTGCCTGGTGGTGGGCGCTGGCCCCTGCGGGCTGCGGGCGGCCATCGAGCTGGCGCTGCTGGGTGCCCGCGTGGTGCTGCTGGAGAAGCGCGACTCCTTCTCCCGCAACAACGTCCTGCACCTCTGGCCCTTCACCATCCACGACCTGCGGGCGCTGGGCGCCAAGAAGTTCTACGGGCGCTTCTGCACTGGCACGCTGGATCACATCAGTGAGTTTCAGGGGGACCAGGCTCTGGGGAGTGGGGAGTTTAGGGGCTCAGGGGTGCAGCCCTGAGTACCTCTCTCCCCTCCCAGGTATCCGGCAGCTCCAGCTGATCCTGCTGAAGGTGGCTTTGCTCCTGGGGGTGGAGGTGCACATCAATGTGCGGTTTGAGGGCCTTGTTCCCCCCGCGGGCAAGGCAGGTACGGTATCTCTGCAGGGTGGGTGGCATTCCTGGGGACAAGGACAGGGCTATGGGTGGCCACTCTGAGCCCCCAATTCCTCTGCTAGCCCAGGGCATGCTTTTTGGGGGGGAATAAGATGCAACCCTTTCCCTGCTCCCTGAGGACCAGCACATTCATGACCACCCCTCTCCCTGCAGGTGGCTGGCAGGCTGTGCTGCAGCCCAGCTCCTCTCCCCTCACCCAGTACGAGTTCGACGTCCTCATCTCAGCTGGCGGTGGCAAATTTGTCCCTGAAGGTGACGACAGGTGTCCCTGCAGGCCCAGGGCCAATATGTGGGGCTGGGTGGGGGCTCACACCTCTCGCTCCTGCAGGGTTCAAGCGGAAGGAGACGCGTGGGAAGCTGGCCATTGGCATCACCACCAACTTCATCAACCGCCACAGCCGGGCTGAGGTGGAGGTGGCTGAGATCAGCGGCGTGGCCCGAATCTACAACCAGAAGTTCTTCCAGAACCTCTGCAACAAAACAGGTCAGTGGTCCTGTGGTCCCAACCCCTGCATGTGGGGTGTTGGGGGCTCCTGCCCTCTCCTGAGGGAGCTGGAGGCTCAGCCCCAGGATATCCCTGGTAATGGGGTGCATGTCCCCACATGGTACCCCATTGCAGGGGACATTTGGTGTCTGAGCCCAGTGCTGGGGCACCCTGTGGCCCTGGCTCAGTCCCTTCCCTGTCACCAGGCATTGACCTGGAAAACATCGTGTACTACAAGGATGACACTCACTATTTCGTCATGACGGCCAAGAAGCAGAGCCTGCTCAAGAAGGGGGTCATCCTCCAGGTGAGAAGGCAGGATCTGGCCCTGGGATCTCACAGCAACGGGCAGCTGAAAGCCTTGAAAGTGGGATGCAAATTGTGGATGCTGGTTTGACTGCACATTCCTGGGGTGGTAGGGGCTGCAGCAGCTGTTGCCTGTGCCACAGGAAAAATCCTTCCAGGGTACTGAGTGTGCAGTGGCACAGCTGCACCCTAGAGCTGGGGGCTCCCAGGCTGAGGGACAAACATCACCTCCCACATCCCAGTCAGCTTTGCCCCATCCCCACAGGACAAAGCAGACATCGAGAGCCTCCTGTCCCCAGAGAACGTGAACCGGGATGCCCTCCTTAGCTACGCCAAAGAAGCTGCCAACTTCTCCACCAACTACTGCCTGCCCGAGCTGGAGTTTGCCCTCAACCATCGGGACCTGCCGGATGTTGACATGTTTGACTTCACCTGCATGACGCGCTCGGAGAACGCGGCGCTGGTGCGGGAGCACAACGGGAGCCGTCTGCTCCTGGGGCTGGTGGGCGACTGCCTGGTGGAGGTGAGAGTTTCCCCTGCAGCACCACCTCATGCCCCCATTTCCCTCTCCCTGCAAGGTGCATTGGATGCAATATATTTCCCCTCCCTAAGTGCTTCTCATCCCAATTGCCTAGTGCACCCCATCCTTGGGCAGGTTCCCACTAGTGGCATGTTTTGGGGAGGTTATCCCCTTCTCCAGCCCCTGCCAGAGATCTGGGGTTGGTTCAGGATGGAGGAGCAGCCCAGCCCCTCCCCAGACTCAGTTGTGCTGGCCGGGGAGGAGATGGACACCCATCCTCTCTGGTGCGCGTCCTGCCGCCGCTCCCTCTTTCATCGCCGGCCAAGCCTGGCAGCTCCCAGCCTCCTCCCAGCTGCCCCGACCAGCCGCGCAACTCCAATTCCAGCTCTGCCTTTCCCTTTGCAGCCCTTCTGGCCGCTGGGCACCGGGGTGGCCAGGGGCTTCCTCGCCGCCTTCGACGCAGCGTGGATGGTGCGGCGGTGGGCGGCTGGGACACCCCCGCTGGAGGTGCTGGCCGAGAGGTGAGTGTCCCCACCCCACTGGGCTGGGTCTGGAGCATGTCAGCATGGCAGCAGTGATGCCAGCCCTGTCCCTTTCGTCCAGGGAGAGCATCTACCAGCACCTTTCGCAGACGTCCCCGGACAACACCAACAAGAACATCAGTCAGTACAGCATCGACCCGGCCACGCGCTACCCCAACATCAACCTGCAGGCCATCAAAGCCAGCCAGGTACCTGGGCAGGTCCTGCCATGGGACAGCCAGCTAGCCCCGCCTCCCTGGCTGTCAGGGTGGCACTAATTTACCCAGTCCCCTGTCCCCACGGGGTGTGAGACTGAAGCCATTAGTCCCCAGGACACTGAATGCATTTCCCATTGTGGATGGCAGAGAGTTCTGGAGAGTTGTGCGGGGGTGTCCAGGTGTCCCCCTTTCCAGGGCCAGCTCCCTGCGGGGTGTCATTGGCTCTGTACAGGTGGTGACCCACAACCGACATGTCCCCTTTGGCAGGTCAAGGACCTCTACCTCGTGGGCATGGTGGAGGTGGATCACAAGAGGAGGAGTGACAACCGGCTCAGCATTGGTAGGAGCAACCAGGCCTGTCACATTCCTTCCAGCAGCCCATGCCTCTGTGGCTACTGCCTTGATTTTCCTCCCCATCCTTTTTTCTTGCTCCCTGGCCTGTGTCCAGCAGGCTGTCCTGGTGACACCAATGATTTCTATCCCCTCTGCTTGTGGCCCACATGCGGACACAGCCCCCCTGCTGCCTTCTGGGGAGGAGGCTGTGCTGCCCCTGCAGCCTGCACTGATGCTGAGCCATGAAATATTGACAGATGCTTTATCAACATATTTATTGAGACTTGCGGGGATGGTTGTGCAGGGACTGGGGGTGTCTCAGGTTGCTCCCATGGGATCCCTTCCCTATTAAAGCACAGATGCTGAGGCAGGAGGTAGACTGAGGGGGGGGTGTCCCCTGTCTCTGCCTCCCCAGCAGCCCCTGGAGCTGTCTATGAAGAGCTGCTGAGCTGGTGCCAGGCCAGCACGGCTGGATACCCTGGCGTGGCTGTGACCAACTTCAGCACCTCCTGGACCAGTGGCTTGGCCCTCTGCGCCCTCATCCACCACTTCCGCCCTGACCTGGTGTGAGTGCCTGGGAGCCCCCGGAACCCTCCACCCTGCAGAGCCCACCCTGATGGCAGCCGTGTCTCCCCACAGGGACTTTGACTCTGTGGACCCCCGGGATGCCATTCGGACCCACCAGATTATGCTGGACATAGCAGAGCAGGAGCTGGGCATCCAGCCTGTCCTCTCCAGCGCTGAGATGGCCACCATGACAGAGCCTGACCGCCTGGATCTCATCACCTACCTCAGCCACTTCTATCAAGTTTTCAGGACCTCTCCAGGTGTGAGATTTTGGGGGAATTTGTCTCCATCCTGAGGCACACTGGGGCTGGCTGGGTGCTCTCCTCTTTGTTGGGTGGGTCCCACCAAAATGGTCACGTTCTGTGCAGAGCTGGAGGTCAGCGAGAGGTCAGCACTGTCTCCCCGTGGCACGCGAGGGGCCATCCTCTTCCTCAGCAAGCTGCAGAAGAGCCGGAACCTGGCACACAAACGTGCCCAGGTGAGGGACCCCCACCCAGAGCCTCATGACACACCAAAACCCTGTCCCACTCCCCACCCTAACCACCCCCTTTGGATTTGCAGGACACTGCCCAGAAGGACACTGAGGCCAAGAGGAGCCGCAGGGACGCTGAGGTGGGTCTGCCCCAGGTGCCCCAAGGTGGGCTCTTCTGGAGTGCAGCTGTCCTGGGGGGAGAGTGGGGGGCTGACCCTCCCCTTGGGTCACTTGTAGCTGGACACGGGGCTGGATGGAGACACTCCGGACAGTGCCCACGAGCCGCCGCAAACCATCGTGATGGACCCAGGACAGGTTGGTCCTTGTGTTACCTTGGAATGGAGAGTCCAGCTCAGGGCAGGTGGGCACCAGGAGGGCATCAGTTGGCTGGGAGGGCCAAGCCGAGGGCTGGAACCAGGGCTGCAGAAGCGAACGCCCACACGTTCCCAGCTCCTCCCTGCCTGTTTCCTGACCCAACTGGTTTTCCGGAGCCAAGGCTTGCCGCTCCCTCACCCATCCCGAGCAAACCCAGCGCCGCGAGAGGGGCAAAGCCCTGCCCCGTGCCCCCATGGCTGCGGGCACAGCCACGGGGCAGGGTGGGTGCCAGGCCCCCGGGGCCTCCCCAGCCTGTCCTGTCCCCCCACAGCCACCGAGGGAGAGGACGGGGGAGAACAGTGACGCCTGCTACTTCTGCGGCCGCCGTGTCTACATCCTGGAGCGAGCCAGCGCCGAGGGACGCTTCTTCCACCGCGGCTGCTTCCAGTGCCGGCGCTGCGGGGCCACCCTGCGCCTGGGCGACTACGCCTTTGACGAGGAGGATGGTGAGGAGGCTTTTGGGGACCGGGAATGCTTGGGGCACGGCTTCTCCACCTTGCAGGTTGTCACATGAGTTTGCCCCCCTCCCCTCCAACCCAGGTAATTTTTACTGCTCGCTGCACTACCCCAATCCACCCAGCATGGACCTGCCCCGGGATGAGGCTTCAGCGCTGCTTGAGGGGGTAAATCACCCTAAATCCCTGTAGGTGACGGAGGAAAGGCAAAATGTAGGGGGGGATGGTTGGGTGTGGCCCTGTGCTGCATCACCTCTTTGCTCTGGCTCTGCTGTAGGATGCTGATGCTGCTGCCCACCCACCCTCAGATGCTGGAAGCCCACGTGTGTCCCCCATGGAGTGGCCACCCAGTCCAGTTCAGCCCACTCCAGCAGCCCCACAGGCAGGGGAAGAGCCTGGGGAGGTTGAGGACACTGCAGATGCTGGTGACACAGAGGAGCAGGAGCTGCTGGCACAGCCTGGGGGGGATGTGAGGAAAGAGGAGGTTCCCAGAGTGGAGCCCCAAGGGACAGGAGAGGAGGGTGAGGAGAGTGGGGGCAGGAGGAAGATCGTCCTTACGCCACTGGAGAAGCTCAGTCTGTCCACGCTGAACCTCACCAGTGAAGCAGAGCCCGAGCCTCCACTGAAGCCAGCTCGTCTGCGGCTCCCAGCAGCACCTGAGGCCCTCCCTGCCCTGAGGCAGGGACAAGGCGCCTGGAAGGAGGAGGAGGTGGAGGAGAAAATTGACATGGAGAAAGGTAGGTGGTACAAACTGGAGTCTCCGTATGAGCAGAGCTCTCAGTCCCTCCAGGACCCTGTTGTATCCCACATCTTGCTCATGGGGAACCAGCCCAAAACAGCTCTTTTCTTGAGCAGATTTGGAGGGGAGTGACAGTGAAGAGGAGGAGGAGGAGGAGGAGGAAGAGGAGGAGGAGGAAGAGGAGGAGGAAGGCACAGGCCTTGGCATCATGAAAGAGTTGGTGAGGATTTTCCCCAAGTGATGGTAGCACCACCAGCACAGGTGGTAGCTGGGGCTCTTGCTCCTCTCATAGCGGCATCGGGTCTGGCTCAGCTCTGTGCCTGGGGCAGGGACTGACCCTCTGCCCATGCCACTGTCCCTTCACAGTACCCAGAGCCCAGGGAAGAGGAGAAATACCCCACCTGGAAGCGCACATTGGCCCGCCGGGCCAGGGAGTCCCAGATGAAGAGGTTCTGCAGAGCCCAGGTAACTCCACAGGGAGAGCCAGGTCCCCAGCGTGGCACTGTACCCTGCCCCCTCTGTCCTGCTGCTGGTGGCCACATGCTGGCCTGCAGGTGCTGGCCTGCAGGTGAGTGCTGCCCTTCTCTTACAGGCCATCCAGAGACGGCTGGAGGAGATTGAGGTGACATTCCGGGAACTGGAGCAGCAGGGCATCAAGCTGGAGAAGTTACTCCGGGAGGAGAATGGTAAGGCCAGGGTGGACGGGGCACCGTTACCCTGCAACGGGTCTGCAGCCCAGTCACCATTCCCCTGTCCTGCAGAGAGACCAGCTGACCAGCAGACACAGTGGACAAACCAGCTGCTGTACCTGGTCCAGAAGAAGAACAATCTGATGACCGAGGAGTCAGACCTCATGATTGCGTAAGGCTTGGGGGATGCTCCCTGGTCGGTGTGGGGGGGCTCAGCTCGCCCCAATCCCCTGTGAAGCCAGTACCCAGCACACCCTTTTCCTCCCCACAGGGTGCAGGAACTGAAGCTGGAGGAGCAGCAGTGTCAGCTTGATGAGAAGCTCCGGAGTTACATGAACAAGGAGGGTGAGTGCCAGCACATACCAGGGAGAGGATCTCTTTGCATAGTGCAGGGAGCAGGTCAGGGCTTGTGGCCTTCCCAAGCTCTACTCTGGCCCCCCTGCACCCACAGATACCCTGAAGACACCTGAGGATGAGAAGGCTGAGCAGGAGATCCTGAAGCAGCTGGTGGAGGTGGTGAATAAGCGGAACATCCTCATTCAACTGCAGGAGGAGAAGCGGCTCAGTGAGCTGCGGGCTTGATCCGCACAGCCCCCGGCACCACGGGATCCTCCCCGGGGCACAAGCAGTGTGTGTGTGTGTGTGTGTGTGTGTGTGTGTGAGTCCTGGGCTGAGCATCACTCTGAGCTACCTCTGGAGGTGGCGATGCCCCAGCTGCCTGCAGGCGCCAGCAGCTGCCACAGTAAATCCAGCTCCCTGCTTGCCAAAGTCTGTCACAGAGGGGCCAGACCCGCTGGTGGATGTCCCCATGAGGAGACATCAAGAAGCACTCAGCTTTGGGGTGCTGAGAGGGCATTCCTGTGTGTGGCTGGATTGCCTTTGCCTTGTGCTTGCTGGAAAACAGGACTCGCAGGGGACTGCCAAAGGGGGCTGTGGTGGCTCCCAGCAGCAAGGAGGTGACTGGCACAGGGCAGATGCCATATATGCAAGAGCACCTTCAGGAATGGTTCCTCAAAGCCACCCTGGGACATCCATCCCAGCCTGGACTGTCCATCTAAAGGGACATGTGGCTGTACGGGCTGGGGCCAGTGACAGACTGGGCTGATCCAGCTGCTCTGCACCGCTGCTTTTGGATGCCACGTCCATGCTGTCCCCAGCTGCTGCAGGAAACCAGGGTCAGAACCCTACAGTGAGCCCCCTGGGCCAGGGAAGGCCTTTTTGTCCAGTAGCTCCTAAGGGAATTGTGCTCAGGGCCAGCACTCTAACTCTGAGGACAAGGGACACCAGCGGCTGTGCCCTCCTTGCCCCTTTGGGATTTTTTCTGCTTGGCAATCCCACACTGGCCTTTGCACAGACCTCAGGCACCCCTGGAGCCCCTGGCTGTTGCAAGGTGGCCTCTGTGGCCAAACGGTGCTCATGGCAGCCCCAGATGTGTTGGGATGGAGTCCCAGGTAGAAGTTCCTCTCTTGGCAACACCACCCTGTGCTCAGCCCTCATCCTGCCGTTCCTCTCAGCACCCTCTCCAGCCCTCCCTGTGTTTGTACCAGCCCTACAATCCTGCTGCAAACCCCTCCCTTCAAATAAAGCCCCCCTGACCCAGTGCCAAAGGTTAAAATACCGCCTTTATTTTCCATCAGTCAGGACTGGTTGCCAGAACAGCCACTAGTGTAAACTTTGAGGCCACCCCAGGCAAGGGGAGCCTCGGCGTCTCAAGCCTTCCAGCCAGGCCAGTGGGTCCCTCCGTGTACAAAAGGATGTATTTAAAAAGACAGCAATAAAAACCTGCCTCCATCATGGTTCTCACAGGGGTCAATGCAATAAATTTACCCCAGAAATCTCAATTTCACCCAGAGGCAGCTGTTAAACCTGCACTACAGCATTGGCTGCAGCGCTGCTCGCCTAAAACCTGAAGTCAGCTAAAAACAAGGATGAAAAAGGGGACATGGTGGGGCCAAGGGGACATTGTGGGACACCCACAGCCTCAGCTCAGCCTTCGCTGGGATGCTCCTGCAGGGCCCGCAGTGCCATCCACATCTGGTCCTCGGTGCCGTGCAGCATCTTCACCTCCATGGTGTGAAACAGGTGGAGAGCGGTGGAGAGGACGAGAACACCGAGGGCGAGGAAGGCCAGCAGGCAGAAGGAGAGTTTGGGGAAGGGCTGCTCTGCACCGAGTCCAGCCAGTGTGCCCAGTGCAGCCACGGCCTGGAGCAGCAGCAGCAGCAGGGCCAGCACGGCCATCCTGCCCGAGAAGTAGCGCTGCCGCTGCGCCGCCCGCAGCCCCACGCCCACCTCCATCCGTGCCTCTGTCACCACGTCTGCCAGTGCCAGGTCTGCGGGGACAGGGGCCCTCAGCAGGGTGAGACCCCCATATACCACCCCTATACCCCGCCATACCACCCCAAAACCCTTCTCCCCATCCCCACTGCTCTGCAGCCCTCCACAAGCAGCACCACAAGGGGAAACATCCCCAAGAACTCCATCCAACTCCCCCAGTCCATCCCCCAGCCCCCCCCAGCACAGAGTGGATGCTGGCAGCAGCCCCCCGACTCACCAGCTGTGCCAAGGGTGGCACCCGCAGGCTGTCCCCGCCTCTGGATGTGCAGTGTTGCCATCACGGCTTCATGGTCTGAGAAGGGGATGTCCATGCCTGGGGCTGGCCCCATGGTGGTCTTCAGCTCTTCACACTTCACCGTGAAGCTGGAGATGGCCTGGGTGAAGGGACAAGGGGGTCACACCAGTGCCTCACCCCCGCCACCTGCAGCTGGTGGGCAAACGCTCCCCGTTACCTTGTAGAGGATGTAGTCAATGCGGATGCCCAGCGGGAAGGGCAGCAGCTCTGACTTGTCAGTGAAGCAGTTGTCAGGGACAAGGGTGCAGCCGTTCTTACAGCCCTGAGACAAGAGCCTGGGTGGGCTGGGGCCTCTTGCTGTGCCCTGGGACTCCACTCAGCCCCTCAGCTCACCTCAAAGTGCGTGGCCTCAGCAAAGGCGTCCCGCAGCCCCGTGCAGCCACGCAGCAGCCGGATGCCCACGTCTTCAGGGTGCATGTTCAGGTCCCCTCCCAGCAGCACCATGTCTGCTGCCTTTGAGGTGTGTCTGTGGGAACAGGGGTGGCTGTCCCTCCCTGCCCTGCCTGGCACCAGACTGGAGCGACAGGGACCTGCCCAGTGCTCCTCCACCTCGTTCCTGACTGGGACTGGTGCAAATGGGAGCTCTGCGCAGTGCAGGCCCCAGGGGCAGGGGTGACCACACACATCCTGGGGACCCGCAGGGGGACACCCCGCAGCTGCTCACCGGATGAACTGCGCCAGCTCCCAGGCCTGCACCAGGCGGTGGGGCAGGTAGGCGTCCTTGTCCCGGCAGTACTCGGCGTGCAGCTGGAGAGAGAGGGAAGGCAAAGGGAGCTGTGACTCCCACGCCCGTGACACCTGCCCGGCTTCCAGGCTCCTGGCAAACCCACCCAACCCCTCCAAACAGTCCCTGCCAACACCTCTGCCTTTGTCACCCCCACTGGGAAGAGCCTGGCATGCTTACCCCAATGCACAACCAGGTTAAGGGTCCGTGTCCCTGGCCCGAGCAATATTTTATTAAATCAGTGCATAGTCCAGGGCAGAGGGTGAAGAGCAGTGGTTAAAGCAAGAGGACAGTAAAAGAGGAGTATGGCTACTCATTCCCCTCCTCCCCGTGGTTCCCCTCATGCTGGGTTCTTCCCTGGGATGCTCACATGGGTGATGTAGACGTTGAAGATGATTCCTGAGATCTTCATAATGACGAGACCGACGGACTTGCCGCCGAACCAGTCCCCGTGCTGGAGCTGCCCAAGGGGAAGAAGGGCAGGTCAGAGTTACGGAGGCTCTCTGGGGATGGACACCGTGGTGCCACGGGCCCCCCACCCCACTTACCATGTAGGGGTACCCATTCAGTGAGTACTGGTAGAGGAGCGTGTCCAGGATGGGGAACCTGGAGAAGACGCAGAGGCCGCTGCCGATCACCCCACTGTGGGAGGGAAAAAGCACAGTGAGGAGACGTGGTTCCCAAAACACTCTGCCTCCCCCTAGCCCTGCGCCAGGAGGCCTCCCTGTATGCCTGAATCCGTGTATGTATGTCCCTGTGAGCATCCCACTGCCCAGGCACGGGGTCTCCCACTGCGGTAGCGACCTAAAGCACCTGCAGCAGTCTCTGCAAGTGCTAAACCCCAAAGACATGGCACAGCCCTGGCACTGCCCCACAGACAGCCTCGAGGGGGCCGACCTTGCCCTTCTCACCTGCGGAAGTAGTGGGAGAAGGGGTAACAGCCTGCTAGTTTCACCTTCAGGTCATTGTAGTCCTGCTCGCTCCACACCTGGAGAACAGTGGGATAGGCTAAGAACAGTCACGCTCGTCTCCCAGGCTGGGAACGGGTGCACTTGGCTCACAAAGTGCCCTCACCTCCTGGAGCAGCACCAGGTCAAAGCCCTCCCGGCGCAGCGTGTCCCCGATGAGCCGGACCCGCTCCTGCCGCCGCTTGCTCAGGTAGCGGATGGCCCTGCCAGAGAGGGGTGACAGTCAAAGCCTGGTGGGGACAGCGGGATGGGGGATGTTGAGGCCCATTGTGACCCAAAACGAGGGAGAGAGAGGGCTCCAGTACCAGTAGAGGCAGGATGCTGGTGGGAAAGGTGGGAAGGGGAAAGAGCCATGCGAGGACATGGGGACAAGAGGGATATGCAGGGAGGCTGTTTGGGGACAGCTTCTCCCGCCTGCAGAACTGAGGCAGCTCATCCTTGCCTGAGGTGCAAATGGGGGCTTCTTCTGGGGCTGACAAGCACAGAGGGTACAGGAGGCCTTATCCAGCACCTATCAGCCAAGCATCTCATGACCGTCTGGGGCTGGGAGAGTGGTGAGACCCCAAAATGAGGGGCGATGAAGGTAACCCCAAGGTGGGACCCCTCTCCCAGTGTGGCGCCCCCATCTCCACCCACACAGCCTGGCACGGACCTGGCGAAATCTGGACTCACCAGCAGTTGAGGTCGAAGATACGGAGGCGCAGGGTGGGCTCTCCCTCCATCGGGGCTTTGCTGGCAGCGCCGGGCAGAGGGGACACCTGCAGGGAGTGGGTTGGAGTGACAGCCCCCAGGAGACAGTGCAGGCTGCAGGACAGAGCCAAGGAACCAGGCTGGGAAGGCGGAAGGGCTGAGCCAAGGCAAAGGGCAGGAAGGAAGGAAGGAAGAGTGCTCAGGGTACTCCAGGCCTTTCCCCTCCTTTCCTGCACGTAAGGACCACCCCAAACCCTAAACTGCCCCCGTACAGGGATCCATGTACCCAAACCACCCATGTGACCCTACATCCAGTGGCTGGGGACACCGGTGGGCCAGGGATGGGGTACAGAGGGGTAAACCCCTCTGCCTGTCAGTGAGTTGTGTTCCAGGACAGATTTTCACCCTGGACTCAAAGTGGAGCGGTGAGGCATAGCCATGGCACACCGTCAGACACCTCCCCACTCGGGAAGCCCACGGATCCTTTTCGGTACCCCAAATCCCTGCGGAGCCAGCCCAGCGCCCCGCCAGCTCCGACTGTCCCATGGCTGACCCCGTGAGATTGTCCAGTTTCCGGTTTAGAAGCTAAAACGAGCAGCCCCGGAGCTCCAGGATGCCGGTGCGGGCAGCCGGGCTCTTCCTGCCCCGGCGGGATTACCCAGCGGCTCATCCCGTTCCTGAAGCCGCGCTAATTAATGCCGGCGGCTTCTACCAAGCCTAAGCCCCCAGGGACGCTCCCGAGGGATGCGGCGGGCGGCGGGGACAGCAGCGGGACAGCGAGCGGGACAGCGGCAACAGGTGGAGCGGGCACAGGAGCGGGGCAAGCGGGGGAGCGGGAAAACAGGAGAGTGGGGCCAGGAGCGGGGCAAAAGGGGGCGAGCGGGGAAAGAGAAGCATCGGAGCTGCAGGAGGAGCGGGGCCGGCAGCGGGGCAAGCGGCGAAGCGGAGCGATGGGAGGAGCGGAGCTACAGGAAGAGCGGAGCTGCAGGAGGAGCGGGGCCGGCAGCGGAGCAAAGGGAGGACCGGAGCTCCCGGGGGAGCAGAGCTGCGGGGGGACCGGGGCGTTAGGGGGAGCGGGGCAAGCGGAGGAGCGGAGCAATGGGAAGATCGGAGCTGCAGAGGGATCGGAGCTACAGGGGCCGGCAGCGGAGCAACAGGCGGAGCGGGGCCGGGAGGAGCGGGGCGCGGAGCGATCGGCAGGGCCGAGAGCGGACCTGCAGCGGGCCGGGAGCGGCGCGGAGCCGCGGGACTACGCGTCCCGGCAGGCAGCGGAGCGGGGCGGAAGGGGCAGGCCCGGGCCCGGGGCCGGGGCCGGGGGGGTCAATGGGGCCGGGGCCGGGTGTGGTGGGTGTGACAGGCAGTGATGGGTGTAATGGGGCGCGCCGGAGGTGCGGGAGGGATAGTGGGGTACGAGCGGCTCGCAGGACCGGAGAAAGCGGCCGGGGGTGAAACGCGTCGCCTGTTGTCCCCGGAGTGTGTGTGATTGTACCGAGCAGCCGAGGCACCGCGAGCAGGGCTTGGAGGGGTGGCGGTGAGTGGTGGGACAGACCAGTCCTCTGCGAGCCCCTCAAAGGTGTGTTCCTGAACCCAGCGATGCTGCGGGGAGCGCCGGCCACGGCCAACGCAACCTTCCCCGCAGCAAACCCTGCGGCAGTGATGCAAACTAGAGCAAAACGCAGCTGGATGCGGCATCCTGGTACCCAGAATCGGGGTTCCAGGAGAAACGTGACCCGGACAAGAGGGTTACATGGGACAGGGCAGCTCTCATAGTCCTGGCTGTTGAAGAAAATCCCAAGAAATAAAATAGGAACTTCAGAACTGCTTGAGCCAACCCATGAACAAATAATTTTAATGGTTTTTTTTCAGCAGACCGTAGTTTTCTCGGAGCTCCACAGTCTCCTCTCTTTGAAGTTGGACAGATACAGTAAACACAACAAATATATGATACAACCCATCACAGCTGGATTAAAAAAAAATACACAAAAAATATAATACATAAAAAAATGGATTTTTAACATTGTGGACTGACGCAGCTCTAAAAATGGTGATTGTAACCCTGGTAAGCTTTACAAAGTCTTTAAAAAAATAAAACAGTACTTCATGTGAAATTCATAAATACACTGGAGGAGAACGGAGGGGCTGGGGGGGCGGGGGAGTTGAGAAAGTGTCTCTGGGATGATGACTAAACCCCAGCCAGGGCTGCTGGGGGCACCAGTCTGTGTGCGTGGGGTGCAGTGTGAGCCCTGCGCTGGGTGCAGGCAGAAGGGAGGGAGGGAGGGATGGAGGCACAAACCGGTCCAGTTAACAAAGAGCTTCCCATCGGGGCTGGGAGCGGGGCACGCCTGTGTTTTGTGGTGAGGGAGTTTTGAGTTTTCATTCCCAGAGTTTTAGATCAGTGAGTGAAACAGAAGAAAAAAAAAAAACAACAACCCAAAAACCTACAGAACAACAAACAAACATGCTACATATGAGAACTTGGCCAGAGAGTCCCAGGACAGCCCTGGCATGGAATGCCAGTTGCCTGGCCTTGGATTTTTCCCTCTCTTTCCCCTCCTGCTCCGTCTGCTCTGCTCACAGCAGCCACCTCAGTCCAGTCTCACCACTGCACCCTCAGCCTAGCATGGGGCTGGGGTGGCTCTGCCCCATCCCACAGGGATGAGTGGCTTTTCCCAGAAGCAAGAGGTCGAAGTCCCCCTGCCTTACAGGACACGTGGCATCGAAGTGGCAGCCAAGGTGCTTTCCTGAGCTCTGGGGCTATTCCTGCTCCTTGCACTGGCAACACTGAGCCTAAACCTGCCCTGTCCCCCTCCCGAAGGGGCTGCAGTGCCCCTCAAAACACTCCTGCCCTCCTTCCCACTTCCTTCACTCCCCTGCCAATCTGAGAAACCTATCCAGACCTGGCCACCTCAGGCTCTCTGTCCCCCTGCCAGCCTCCTGCCACCCTGCTCCCTGCCACCTCTGTCCCTCCCCTGTGACCCTCCTGAACCCTGGGGCTGCTTTCCTCAGACCCTGCCGTTGCAGTCGCAGCCTCAGGACCGGGCACTCTGCCTTGGCTTACTTTGGGCTGCAGCCACAAAAATACCAGCAAGCTGACCCAGGCCCTTATCCTGGCACCCCTCCTGTTCTCTGGCCCCTCTCTGTCTCTGTCCTCTCTGTCCCAAACTCTGCCCACTGACAGCTTGGCTCTGCATTGCTCAATACGTTTTTCCCTGCACAAGTCACCTCCCCGGCCACTTCCCACAGGATGCAGGAGAGCGGACGGAGCAGTTTGGAACAGTCATTGCAGAAAAAAAGGCAAAGAAAGGTGAAGGAACAAAAAAAAAAAAAAACAAACCTCGAAATAAGGAAAATGTACATATACAAAATGAATCAGGCAAATCCGCCCTCACTGCTCTCGCCTCATAACTCCTCAGCAAGTGACCACAGTGGGGACACTGAGCCTGGGCCACCCCCAAGTGCAATCCCTGAAAGCACACACAGAGCTCAGGGGATCCCCCACAAAACCCAGCCGGAGACGGAGACATCCCAAACCTTTCCCTAAACAAGACACTTCCCGTGCAGGGTGGGAGGGGAGCACCTGGGCACTGCGAAGGGCAATCAGCCTGATTACAAGCACGGTGTCTTTTTAAAAAGTATTAAAAAGCACTTTCATTTAAAAAAAAAGAAAAAAAAAAAAAAAAGAGGAGAAAAAAAGGAGCCATAAACCCCCATGGTTTGCATTGTCAATGCCCTCATACCTTCACTGCCAATGAATCCCAGTGCCCCAAGCTGGCATGGAGAAGGAGCATCCCTGGGGAAGTGGCAGTCCCCTCCTCCACTCTGCCCTGCCCGTCCACCCCCAGGCCCCCTGGGCTGTGCCACGCAGTGCCAATGCCGCTGTCGCTGCCATGCCAATGAGTTTCACACCTGGCACGGTGCCACATCCTCCTGTCAGTGCTTGCTCCTCTCCTCTCCTCTCCTCTCAGGACCGGGGCCACTTCTGAGCAAGGCAGGGGGCGAAAGGAGGGGTCGTTCTCTGCTCTGACATCCCGCTGCTGCTGCTGGTGGCACGGTGGGATCCTGGCCTTCATCAGCAACACCAAGGGCTGGTCTCTTCCTCTCCAGCGCCAGATGTGGGTTTCCTTTCTCCCTACGCTTCCTTTCCCATTCTTATTCTTCTTCCTTTTTTTTTTTTTTTTTTTTTTTTTTGGTAATTTTATTTATTTATTAAAAAAAAAAAAAGAAACTGTTCCTAAGTAGAAAACATTTGCGATCACAAGTCAGTCTTTTTTGGCTATTGTTCTTCCTCCTCCTCCTCCTCCTGTCTTCAAATGACTTCTCACAAGGCAACAGGCACGGGTGGCTTTTCTGCACGGTCCCCTCCCTCTCCCCTGCATGCCCTTCGTGCCCCTGCCTGTCCCCAAGGGCCCCTAGTCCTTGACCAACTTGTACACGTGGTGCTGGGCGCCGTGCTCGCTGGTGGAGACCTCGAAAACAAAGGCAATGCAGAGCAAGGTTTCCTGGGTATCCCTGTTCGTAACAACCTGCAGCAGAGCAGAGCGTGTTAGGGGAGTGCTGTGCCCGTGGGAAGATGCTGTTATCTGGGGGGGCGGTTGCGTGGGCTCAGGCACAGCCACTTCGCACCATGAAAAGATTTGCTACCCATCATTTGTGGGGTCACATAGGCCAATTTAATTGCACCATCAAGATTTACCACTCGGTTTTGGGGACGTTGCACAGGCTCAGAACAGCCCGAACGGCACCACCAAAATTTTGTTTGGGGAAGGTTGCATTGGCTCAGGCCCGGCCCACTGCATCTGCACCACCAAAAACTGCTACAGATTATTTGGTGAAGTCAAGCAGTCAAACTCAGGCACAGCCAATTTAATTGCACCATGAAAACTTTGCTCCCCGTTATCTGGCAGCCTTGTCCAGGCTTGGGCAGAGCCACTTTGTTTGCACCACCAAGATCTACTCCCTGGAATTCAGGGGCTGAGGCACAGCCAGATCTATGTGGGGCCAGCAGGGTCGATGCAAGTGCGGACTCCACACTCCTGGTGGGACCCTCCCAGTGGGAAAGGAGGGGAGGTACCTGCAGGATGGTGAAATTCTCCAGGACACTGTTCATCATGTACTTCTCTGGGAGGTGCTTGAGTTTGTGGATGAAGTTGATCATGTACTCGCACATGGGAGACCGGTGGATGCGGTAGACGAACCGGCCGTTCTCCAGCCGTGCATACTCCGTCTGCAGGGGACAGCCAGGGTCAGCAGCTGCCCCAAGGGTAGTGGTGGCCAACTGGGACACGGCAATGTCCTCTCCACTCCACCCATAAACATGGTATAGGCACCCATGTCTCCTACACCCAGCTCTGGGACTTTCTCCATCCCAAGACCCGCTGTGGACCAACTCTGGCCCCTTCCCCAAGCAGTGGGGCATGGAACTCACCTCCACCTTCTCCACGACCTGCTTCCCAAAGGAGCACACCTTGGTGGAGACAGTGATGGTCATGTTCTCTGCACTGCTGTACTGGCTGCTGACGCCATAGAAGGTCCCTGGCCCGTCCTGGATCGTGCTGTTCAGATCCGCCTGG
The DNA here is from genome assembly GCF_029207755.1 of Chamaea fasciata. Lineage (NCBI taxonomy): Eukaryota > Metazoa > Chordata > Aves > Passeriformes > Sylviidae > Chamaea > Chamaea fasciata. Next base: position 3,729,552 of record NW_027094110.1, read on the forward strand.
AGAGAGGAGACGGCAAGAGGGTCCCATGAGGCACCACCACACCCAGCTCTCGATGGGGACGAGGGACACCAGCTTTCAGAGCTGCCCAGGATGCTGCTACTCTGCCAGCCAAGTGCCCAACCCGCAATGAGCCTGCAGCTCGAGGATGACCCTCCCTACCCTAACCCTCCCGGGCAGCATACCCAAAACTTGACGAGAAAGAAGGAGTTCTGGGGCCCACGCTCATAGAGCTCCTTGAGGCCACCTTTCTTCTCAGGAAACTTGTCGTAGATCTGGCGGATGTCCACGGCCTCCAGCAGCGGGTCGCTGTACGAGGGGTTCGTCTGGCCGATGTGCACGAAGAGGTGTTTGCTGTACTGTAGGGAGTGGGGTGGGGACAGCAGCAGGAGAGGTCAGGTAAGAGAGCAAGAGGCCACCAGGCACGGGGATGGACGGGCACCATCCCAGGCAGGGGGAGGGGACCGTTACCGTTTCGGCATCCCGGGGCACCTCCATGAAGGCGGAGTACTCGAGGAGCCGGAGCTTGGTGGAGGCGATGGTGCGGTCCTGCCAGACCGGCACGGCCGAGGCAGCTGGCGGGAGCGGAGCCAAGGGCTCGTAACCTGGGGCAGGGGCAGTGACACGGGGGTGGAGGGGCAGCCAGGAGCCGGGGTGAGCCCCCCCTGCAATGCTGCTGCCCCCACTGCATCCCCCAGCCCTCCGTATCACCCAGCACGGGCTGGCTAAAACGTGGGATGTACTGGGTAGAAAGGGACTGGAGGGGACCCAGCTGGGAGCAGCACGGTCCTGCTCACTGTGGGGCTTTTTGCTGGATTTAAACCCAGGCTTTTACCCCAGTACCATGGAATCACAGAATGATTAGGTTGGAAGAGACCTTCAAGATCACTGAGTCCAACCCAGCCCTAACACCTCAAGTAAACTATGGCACCAAGTGCTACATCCAGTCTTTTTTTAAACACATCCAGGGATGGTGACTCCACCACCTCCCCGGGCAGACAATTCCAGTACTTTATCACTCTTTCCGTAAAAAACCTTTTCCTAATATCCAACCTCTATTTCCCCTGGTGCAGCTTGAGACTGTGTCTCAGTAGAGAGAGTAGAGGTGGGGAGGAGACACAAGTGGGTAGCACCATGCATGGGAGGGGACAGAGGACAAATATGACCTGGCAGGGACACTGGGTTCCCTCCAAGGGGGTAAGGACATGACTTACTGGCTAGTGATGGAGGCATGGGTGGCTGGATGGGGTAAGCTGGTTGTGCAAACGGTTTAATGCTGGAAAGGAAAAAGCATCATCAGGTTACCTACCAAGCCTGGGATGCCCCAGCCCCTTGCCAAGGTGGGGTCCTGCTGGTGCCGGGTGTGGAGGGGTCTGTACTTACTCCTGAGAGGGTCCAGGCTGTCCTGGGATAGGCCCACTCCAAAACTGGGAAAACAGCACGGGGAAGAGTCAGTGGCTTCTGACTCTCCCCACTCCCAACATTTCCCTCCTCCCCTGCTGCAAGCAGCAGGGACCCCTGCACTGCCACCACAGCTGAGAACGGCTGTGGGACAGCCCCCTGCCCTGTGTGTGGCTCATGGTGTCCCCACCACCCCGGGGTGTCCCCGTGTGGGGGGCCTGGGGCTCTCCTCACCCTGGGGGCAGCAGAGAAGACAGCCTGAGGAAGAGGAGGGGGGGGGCTGAGTTTGTTCTGCAGGACGCTGGCCGACACAATCTGCGCCGAGGACATGGAAGCCATGCTCTGCAGAGCCTTATCCTTCGAGACCTGGTCCTGAGGGGAAAAGGGGGGACAGGAGGGAAGCGGAGGTTACAGGGGCAGACTGAGCTCCCTCAACCCGAGCGTGCCTGACGGGTTTTGCAAAGCCGGCAGCCAATCCCACAGCCCAGCCGAGGGACCGGTGCAGAGGGATCCCCCCACCCCCTCTCAAACATTAATTAACATTTGAAGCTTGCCAATATCCTCCAGGCAAAAGCTGATGGGTCTGGAAAATGCCCCCTCCCACTGCTGCTGGAGGTCCTCCCCCCTTGGGGATTCGAAGGGTTTTTAGCCCCGAGAGCACATAATGCAATGGGGAACAAAAGGAATTTCAGACTCAAGCTCAACTTACCAAGTTCATGGCCTGTCCGCAGAAGAAAGGAAAAAAAAAACAACAAAGGTTAGAGTGTCACGGGACCCTCTGGGTACTCTGTAAACCTCCTCTAAGTCGGTGCTGGTGTCAGCTGGGGCAGAGTTCATTTTCTCCACAGAACAGGCATGGCGTGGCTGTGAAGTGCTGTGAAGAGAATTAACTCTACCCCAGCTGCAACCAGCACAGCTGGATATCCCCCACCCTGCCTCATCACCACAGCCCGACTGGGGAGTGAAGCCCCTGACCTGGCCGGACCCTAGGGGATGCACATGGTGGCCACTGATGCCCAGGCTTAATCCCACCAGGAATGGGATGCCAAAGCCCTCCACCTGCTCTTTTAAGAGGTCACTGTGGTGAGCCAGGCCTGTGCCTTTCTTGGCTTTTTAATATCCTCGATAGCCTCCTCAGAGGCCCGCAGTGCTTGCGGCCAGGGCACGGAGAGGAAGAGCTGCTGGGATGCTCTGGGTCCTGGGCACCAACTCCCCCACAGGCACTGCAAGGAAAACCCTGAGCACAACCCTCCTGTGCTGTGTATGCACTGACAGAGGAGACCAGCTGCTTTTCCCTTTGCTCCAAAGGTCACAGCACTGCTGGGCATGAGCTCCAGGGCTCCCAGGTCTCGCCCTGAGCAGGGCTGCTCCTCCACTTGCATCTCTAGGACACGTTCATGCTGGTCCCAGTGCACACCCTCTGCTTTCCCTCTGAACCTTCCCCAGGGATCAATGCTTCATTTACTTTCACCTGGGGCAGGGCAGGAGAGCGGGCGTGCAGCCACATGCCGGGAGCACGAACACGCACATGACTGCAGCTCAAAAACACAGATACTGCTCATGGAAGTGTTTTCATCCCACAGGACAGTGCTGGGTGAGGGCAGGGGGCTGCCTGCACAGATCTTGAGAAGGGATGTTCTGTATCCTCCGAGTATTGCTCAGGGGGATCTCTGTCCTGGCTGCTCCATGCCAGAATCCTGCAGGCAGCATGGCTGGGGATGGAGAGCACAGCCATGGACCCCTGGGGCAACTCCTGTCTCCAGCTCCCCCATGCTCTGCACTGTGCCATGTGGCAAGGGAAGATTTTATTTTATTTTATTTTATTTTATTTTATTTTATTTTATTTTATTTTATTTTATTTTATTTTTGTAAAGGCTTCTGCTACTGTCGACCCTGCTGTCCCCCTCACTGCCCTGACTGTCTCTCCTGGGGCTGGAGACTGGGTTTAAGACATACAAGCCGAAAGGAGCCTCCCAAAATAAGTTCCAGGTGCTTTCTCCTGGTTTCTTCTAGCAGACCAAACCTGTCTGGCTGTGGGAGCCCTCCTGGCATCCTGCTCATGGAGCACTGAGGTCCCTGCTGAAGGAATTTGGGGGGCAACATCTTGGTGAGCTCCCAGGCAGCATGAGCTGGAGTCTGTTAAAGCTTTGAGGATGAAAATGCTCCAGCTGTGACAGTGCCCTGACAGTGGCTTCCACTGCCAGCCTCAGCGCTGGAGATGGACACAGCACCCAGGACAGGGGGAGCTGGTGATGCTTTTGGGACCTCCAGGTCAGCAGGCTAAAAGATTTTCTGGGCTCACACAGCAAGGTGGCAAATCACCCCTGGAGCTACCCAAGGAGATGCTCCCTGGTGTGACAGTGCAGAGGGTAACTGAGGAGCATTGCAGGAGCTGGCTGTCCCCAGTGAGTGGTTGTGCAGTGGGGACCTCTCTGTCCCCCACCTCGCATCATGTGGGTCCTACCCAAGCAGGGCTTGGTCCTTTGGTGTTGCCCCCAGTCCTGCCCACACTCCCCCATCATCACCCTCCCCACTGCCACCACAAAGTTTGGTGCGAACAGTTATGGAAAGGTTAGTTGGGCTCCAGTTAGGAGGAAGGAAAGAAGGAAGGAAGAAAAGAAAAGCCAACCAGAAAAGAGAGAGAGAATGATCCGGTTTTTTCTCACTTGGCTCCTGGCACTGTGCCCCTGTCCCCAGCAGCATGGCCCCAGCTGGACCTGCTGCCACGCACATCCCTGTGCTGCCCTGGGCTGTGCTCACACTCTGGTGCATCACAAGCCTGCAGGGACACCTGGGGCCCTCCTGCTTCTGCCCACGTCGCACCAGCACCTCTTCTGAGCTGAGTCAGTCTCAGTTGTGGAGGGGAGTGAGCCTCTGCACACTATGCTTGAACCTCATTTTGCCTCACTGGCTGCCCTGGGGGGCTCTTCTGCTTGTGGGAGAAACCCTGATGGCCCAAAAGTGGGGGCAGCCCTCATGCATCACCAGAGGATGGTTTAAACCCATGTCTCCCAATGGGAGTCCTTGCCTGGGTGCAAAAAGGGGATTTGGCACCCACGTTCACCCTCCTGGAGGAAAGAGAAGGGCTCTGCTGCCCCTCCTTGCACTTTTCTCTGGGCATCCCACAACGACACCTATAAAAACCATCTGATCCAAGGAGCCAAGTGAGGGGGAAGAAAAAAAACCACCAAAAAAAGGAGAGGTAAAACAGGAAAGCAAGCAGCACACCGCAGAGCCGAGTGCATTAGTCGTCAGCAGGCGGGGGCCAGGCGAGGCAGGGCGTACCTTCAGCTTGGACTGAATCTCACGAGATTTCCGTCGGGCAAGAACCTGCAAGTGGCTAGAGACCTGCAGAGAGAGAGCAGAAGGAGAGGGGGAACAGCAGAGCCGTCAACCAGAGGAAAGGAGGAGGAAGGAGAGGGGCTGCCCATGCTCACAGAGACACCGCCGCGGACACCTGGGCAAGGGCGCCAACGTACCTTGATGCCAACCTGGTACTCCCGCACCTTCTTCCGAGCTAGAACCTGTATGTGGCTGGACACCTAGGGCCCGCCACGCCGTTCGGAAAGGAAAACACAGAGAGCGTGAAGATGCGTTCCCCCTGCAGGGCGGGATGCTGCCCCCGGGGGAGGAATGGGTTCTCCTGGAGCTGCTCAGGGTCCTGCACCCGCCAAGAGCTGGAGGAAGGAAAGTTGTGGGGCACCCTGGTGCTGGGTTGATGCTGGGGTGAAGCTCCTTGGTGTAAGGCTGCTGCAGTTGAGGGGGTCCCCGTTTTTGCCACCTCTTGGGGACAGATAGACAGACAGACCCTGCCAGCCCCTGTGAGCACCAGAAGTTGATGACACAGCCTGGCAGGTCTGAGGTGGCCCCAGGTTACTCAGTGGGACTTGTGGGTCCAGGAGGGACTGGCAGATTGCCCCAGGGCTCCTGCTGGTTTTGCATGTGGGAAAGGTGAGAAAGGTTGGGTTTCTGTGTCCAGGCCCCTGGACAAGATCTAGAGAAAAGTTTTAAAGAAAAGATCTAAAGAGAAGCGACTGATGTCCAGGCAGTAAAGGCACAGCATGGCTGGGGGGCTATCCACAGGAAGGGTGGGTGTTCATGCACCCACAAGGCTTCAGGGCTGATTTTGGCAAGAACCTGCTCCCAGCACTGCCAGGCTGTCCAAGAGGAGACACCAGGCTGTCCAGAAAACAACTGCACAGAGGGATCAGTGTCATGGGTGCTCTCTCCCATGCCTTTCCCGAGTCCCCCCAGAGCACTGCATCCTTCCCCCATGGAGGGGGGGCACAGTTAAGTCTTCAAGTCAGAAATGAAGTGCTGCTTGGCACTGCTCTGAACTCAAAACCAGAGGCCAGACCCTGGTCCCTCTCCTTTCAGCATAAGTCCAAGAGGAATGACATCTGCAGTGTCTGGGGACTAACGTCCCTCTCTCGTGGAGACTTGTGGCATGGAACAGTCCCAGAATAAGTGCCCCAACCCAAACTACCTCCTTGTGGTTGGGAGCATCCAAGTCCATGGGCTCTGTCAGGACAGGTGGCCTGGCTGAGGGGAGGGAAGAGCCACTGGCCACATGACAAAGGCACATGTCCCATCAAGGGCTGCAGCAGCCCACTCCTCAGACAGGTTTGGTAAAGCAAAGGCTTGCAGGGACCTCTGCGTGCTCCTGCCCTGCTGGCATCCCTGCCTGTGCTCTGCCTGCATCCCTGCCTGCCCCTGCATCCAACCAGGCAGGGCAGTGAGAGCAGGGTAAGGGCTCTGTGGTACCTGCAGCCCCACCAGGACCAGCACCACAGCTCCACACAGCCAGTCCCTGGATCCCTGGAGGGATGGGGATGCCTTGCTCTCAACCCATGGGGTTTGGAGTGTCTTTGCTGTGGCACCTGGCACAAGTGGCATAAAGCCTGGCAAGGGACAGAGAGAGGAACTGTCCCCAGATCCAGAAGGCGCAGCAGAGACCCATGCAGGCACACACAGACACACACACACACTGCCCAGAGAGAGTCTGAGGGCTCCTGCCACCTGCAGGGTTACCCCAACCTGGTGGGGGGCCTGGGTGCTGCCTGCCCCCACACCCCCAGTTTCAAGGCATCCTGGGACAGAGGGAACCCCAGGGGATTTGTGCCCACAGGCGAAGCTCCTCGCAGATGAGGGACCTGCTGGCAGCAGCAGTGGCTTGAGGAGGGGACACAGAGGACGAGCGGTGCAGCCGGACATCCGCTCGCTCCCCCTCGGGCTCACCTGGCACCACCTCCCACCCCGCCCCGAGCCCACTCCAGGAGAAAAAGCAGAGCAACGCCTCACCTGCTTCCTCGTCCGTGTCTTCCCCGTTCGCAGCTTGATGTAGCGGGCGATCAGCTCGTTACGACCTGCGGGCAGAGCCTGGCGTCAGCCCCGGCAGACGAGGGGCATCGCCCCCCAAAGCCCCGCCGCCCCCCGGCCTGCCGAGGGAGGCGCTGCCAGGAGGTGGCGCTGCCGCGACAGTGTCGGGGCCGCCTTGGGGACACGGGGGTGGCCAGGGCAGGGCACCCACCCCGCGCCGCGTCACCAGCGCCGGGGCTCCGAGCGAGGTGACAGTCACCAGGGACCCCCGCCAGAGCCCTGCCTCAAACCACAGAGCCCCTCCACACCCAGCCGGAGCCCCCCCACCAGAGCCAGCGGACCCAGCCCGGGCAGCCGTGCCCGCAGGGGTCCCGGGCCGGCCCCCCTCCCCGGGGCACCCCGCTTCCCGTTCACAAGCCGGGCTGGCCTTTCCACCAGTATTTCCTAACGTCCTGGTCTAATTCGAAGCAGAAGTTGCTTTTGCGCCACATTTCAGGGGCCAGCTGTGGCCAATCTACGTTCAAACGTCAGAGCAGCTGGGAGCTTTCTTCTCCCGGCCCCGGCCCCCGCCGCCGCCCCCCCGCGCCCCCCGCGCACGGGGGCAGCCAGGCACGCCAGATTTATTTTAATGGACCAGATGGTCGCGGTTGGAACTTGTCGAAATGCCCTTGGAGAGGGTTTGGGCTTTAAAAGAATAAAAAAAAAATCCTTTAAAAACAAAAACCAAAAAAACCAACGCCCCCCCCCCCCCCCCTTCCACCCCGACTGGCCCCCTCCCAGCCCCACAGCAACTGGGCCCTGCTGGGGGGACACACACACACATGGGGACAGACAGGGCCAGGTGCCACGCAGAGACAGCTGCCCCTTGGGGTGCCCGCGCCAGGCAGGAGCTGGCGGGTGGGTGACAACGGGGGTACCCCTTGCACAGCCCTGGTGTCACCCTGAAGCACAGTTCCCACCCCTCCTGCCTCCCAGCCCGTGCTGGCTCTCTGTTAGCACCTAGCAGGGGCCAGGTCTTAAAGGGTGTCCTTTAAGCCTAGGGGAGATGACACCCGCAGCAGGGTGCTGGCAGGAGGGACCCCGCTGCTGAGCCCCAGTTTGGGAGCACACCTTCAAAATCCCCCTTGGCATGCCCTGCTCCTGAACCCCATCCTCTGCCCCCCGCACCCTGCCCGTGGGAAAGAAATATGGGGGGAAAATACAGGAAAGAAGTGCGGGTGCCTTCCCAGACTCGGTGAGCCAGCGCCAGCCCTAGTGGCCAGCATCCAGGGCCAGCATCTCCTGCACACATCCTGCCTCACACCATGGCCAAGGCTGCACCCTCACAGCCACCCCTGTGCCCATGTGCCCTGTCCCTTGTCCCTTTCCCTGTGATTCATCTGGACCGTGCCATGTGCCATTCCCTCCGAGAGGGCACGTCCTCCTCCAAATTACCACATTCCCCAAATTCCTCTCCCCTGACACCACCACGTGAACCAGTTGGACAGGCTGGGTTAAAAATAACCCGTCCAGAGCTGAGTGTAGCAAGGCCCAGTGTGCCCCTGGCTGGGTGCTGCCTCCCCTGCTCCCACCTTGCTTTGCCACCCCCGCAGTGCTGGCACCAGTGTGGCAGGGGCTGGCACGGCCATGAGCACCCAAAAAGAGGGGAACCCCCAAAAGGAGGGGTGGTGAAGGAGAGCAGAGGCACCGGCACACCATTATGCTGCATGCTGGCATTGCCTGTGCTGCCAGTGCCCCTGGTATGCTCAGTAATGCCAGCCAGGGGTCCCAGGGGTCCCAGTGGGGAGGTGCTGGGGAAGGTGGGGGGAGATGAAAGGCCGGCAGGGGCTGCTGCCTCTTTAAGCAGCTGCCAGATGTCTCTGAAAGGCTGGAAAAACCGGTTGGGGCGTGCTTGGAAGGGCCAGGCTCCCGGCGGCACTTCAGCTATTCCCGGAGAAATCCAAAAAATGCATACGCTTGGGAAGCCCTGGGCTCCCCTGCCTGCCCCTCACCCTGCTCCTCCAGCAGCCCTGATGCCGTGGGCTGGGGGCCCTGGCAAATGGGGTGGCACAGGTAGCTGGCATGGGTGTGGGGACAGTGGCACGGTGCTCTCCATAAAGCCTCGTCCCTTTTGCCCCTCTCATCTGGCAGCGGGGGAGCCATTGCTGTGACAGTAGCATCCTGGGCAGGTGTGTTTTGGAGGCTGGGGATAGAGATGCCAGCCCTGGTCCCGTTGTCACCATGGGGGGCAGCTAGTATGGCAGCCTGCTCCTGACTCTGAGGTCACTGGCCCTTGGGGGTGACATCATGGGATGTGCAGGGGAGGAGGAACCAGTCCCTACCCTAGCAGGGATAGGGAGTTTTGGGAGACACCAAGAACGAGGTTGAAACCTCCAAAATCATCACCCCAGTGGGGCTGACCAGCCCTGCTGCCACCAATGAAGTCACCAGAAACTGAGTTGGGCGCAGGTGGCTCGGGGTGGGTGAGTGACCCTCGCCACAGGGTGCTCTGGCCACCAGGTCCGGTTGGGGAAGCTTTGGGGAGGGATGCGGAGGCACACGGGAGCAGGAGGGCTGGGGCTGCCCCGGCCCCGCAGTCCCGCGCCCGCTCCCTGCCCGACGGCTTCACCAAACCAGTCGGTCCGGCAGGGCCGAGAGAGGGAGGGAGCGGGAGGGAGAGCCAGTGCACAGGGAGGGGACGCACGCAGGTCACCGCCACCTCCCCGCTCCAGCTCCAGGATGAACCCGAGCCAGCTGCTTTCGGGGTTGGAGGATGCTCCAGGGTGATGCCCCAGCGTGGGTTTGGGGCAGGAGGTTTCAGTTCAGCCCTGGCCACCCCGTCCTGGCCGGCGGCGCGGTGCCTTTGCCCGGTGCCTCCATCCTGCCCCCATCACTCACCGTACATCTTGCCCTCATCTGAGAGGATGATTTTCCTCCGGCCGCAGGGTGGGTAGATCGCCAGCGCCTCCTGGAAGCTCTGCTCGATGTCTGGACTCCACACACCCTCGGCATCATTGTCCAGACTCTTGTCCATGCCGTCCTGGCCATCTTCCCGCCCCTCCCCAGGGCTGCCGCTGGCGTTCCAGCTGTTGGACGCTATGGTGCTGGCTGCTCTGGGCTCCGACCCTGAGCCCCCACGGACACACGACAACCTGCTGGGACACAGGGGACACCTGTCAGACCCAGAAACCCTTGCTGGTGGGGGTGCAGTGACAACACGGTGCTAGGTCTGTTCCTGGCCCTTGGCCTGTTCTCACTTGCACCCAGAGCAGCATCTCATTGTAAGGCATCAGACACACAAACAGGCTTTCGTCAGGGACGGAGCATGATTTCTGTGAGTACCCCCAAATTCAAGTCACAAGTGACCACCCAGGATCCACCCAAATAAAGTTTGGGAAGGAAACTGCCCCAGCTACTGTATTACCCATACAAGGAACTTGGGCATGTGGTGTTTATGGCTGACACCTCGGGGACAGGGTGACAGCCTGTGAATCCTGACCCTGCACCAGTACCCACTGCCAAACAGCAGCCTGTTTGGGCAAGCTGGCCCAAAAAACACCCCTAGGCCCCAAAATCCCAGCTCCACCATGCCTGGCAAAGGCAGAGCTGGGATTTGAAGGGAGATGCTGAGCAGCTCCAAGCCAGACCCCACTAATGGGAACCAGGTGGCCAGAGCCATCCAGCAGCCCGTCCCCTGGTACCAGGAGAGGCCCCCCCACCCTGAGGATGCTCAGCTGGAGCCCCGGGCCCTCCCCAGCTGGTGGGTGATGCTGGGGAGCCTTCAATCCCTCCTCCTCTTCCTCCTCCCCTTGCCCAGCTCCCAGTGCAGCGTCTCAGTGTTTTGCAATAACATGTTTGGCGGCAGCTGCCGGCGGTGGGAGCGGAGAGGTGTCTCCTGCGCCGCCGCGCTTCCCGGATGGGCTGGGAGTGTACAAAGGTCTCCGGCACAGACATCTCCTTTTAAAGGAACTGCTGAGCCCGCTGGCTCAAGTGCGTTGCGAGGCCTTGCTGCCTTTTTTTTTTTTTTTTTTTTTTTTTTTCCTTTTATAAAAAAAGAAACTTAGCCCCCCCATCCCTCTCTCCCTCGTCGTGATGTGATGTCAGCCCCTCCGGTCCCGCCGCCCCGTCCCTGCCCGCGTTCCCCCCGCCGCCGCTCCCCCTCTTGCTGAGCACTGTGGCCAAATAAGGAGAACTGGATTGTAGGATCGAGCCAGCCGGCCAAGGGAGGGATGGCGGCAGCAGTGCCGGACGGGCCAGCGGCACCCCGGCTGGGCCTGCTGCTGCTGTGGGCTCTGGGGGCAGCCGCCGGCAGGGATGCAGGGTCCAAACCTCGCAGGCTATTGGGGATGGGAGGGCAGGGGAACACCGGGACCAGGCACTGCGCAGGGACAGTGAGGGTGGCACGTGGGGACAGGCCCAGTGGGACCCTCACTCCCCCCTGCAGCCCAGCAAGAGCATCAGGGCTCTGTCCCACTGGGGCACCTACATTGGGGCGTAACTGCCTTGGTGCTGAACCCTGCCTGCTTCACCGCAGCCCAGGACCCCCAGACATGGGGGAACCTGAGACTCCTCAGCTTCTGCAGCAGCCCAAGCCCCTGCGGCCCCCAAAGGCCTCAGTGGTGTCAGACTGCACAGCAGCCCTGCGGCAGCCCCAGACACCTCAGCACTGTGGCAGCTCAGGAGCCCCCAGTCCCAGGACACCTGCGTGGTCAGGGACCCTGCAGCCTGCTGCCAGCCCAGGGCCCCCCAGCACCACAGGGCTGCCATCAGCTCACCCGAACAGCGGAAAGCCCCAAGAACTGGTGCTGGAGGGTGACTTTACAGGGACTCACCAGGCCCCCCTGCACTCCCCAGCTGATGTTTGGGGGGCCGAGGGAAAAGCTATAGGGCTGAGAGCAAAACCTTGGGGCTGGCTGCACCACCGCAGGCAGCGTGCCCAGTGCCCTGGGTCACCGTGCCAGGCACTGCCTGCACAGGCAGGGTGACAGCTGACCCCACACCCTGCCTGTGACACACGTGTCCCCCTCCCTTGGAGGTCCCCAGCCCCCTCCCACCACACTCCCCCTCCAGCAGGGAAAACCCAGCCCAGCCTTTCCAGGGAAGCTGGGAAAGGAGGGAGGGTGGGTGATGCTGGGGCCCCGGCCAAGGTGCGAGGAAGCAGCTCCTCCTCCATCTCCTCCTCCACCGAACCTGCTTTTGGCCAGGCGAAGACACTGGATTTCCTGGAGGGAGGGTGCATGCACCGCGCTGACGCAAGGCACGGCCGAGTGCCGCTCCACCCTGCCCTTACAAAACACCAACAACAGCAGCAATTAGGGAACCGGCACGGCTGGACGGCCTGCGGAGACCGTGGCCAGACCTGCTCAGGGCAGGGAAGGGGACCGGACCGGCCAGAAAATATGTCACCGGCTCCTGCCCCGCAGCTGCTCCCCAGGGACCAGGGCAGGAAGACCACCCCTCCCACAGCACAGGCATCTCTGCAGGGTTTGGGGATCCCAGGACCACTGGCCCACATCCCCAGGGGATGCTTGCCTACTCTGAGGATGCTCGCCACCCAGGAGCGGGGATGGTCAGTGACACCCACACCAGGAGGGTGTCCCCACTTCCAGCTCACTCGCCCCTCACACCCCGAATTTGTGGGGGGCACACACTCCAGCCCACAGCTTTAGAGGGTGATGGAGGGGGCTGAACCCTTGCGAGGTCCCCCCGCGGGCTCGGTGCCCACGGCAGGCAGGGGAGGATGCCTCCAGGGCAGCCCTTATCTCCCTGCGAGGTCAAGGCTGCCCAGGAGACTGGGACGGTGTTCCCACGGCTCCCAGAGCTCAGCCCCAGCACCCCGTGTGCGGGACGTGAGGGAAACGTGGGGCTGGAGCAGGCACCACCACCCTGGTGGGAGAGCTGCCTGGGGCTGGGGACCCTGCTAAAGCTACGGGAAACCTCCTGAAGCCCTGCAAAAGCAAAGAGGAAAGGGCACCTGAGAGATGGGTGCTTTGTGGCGGGTGAGGGAAGGAAATACTTTGGAGGAAGCATCTGCAGTCAGAGAAGCACCGTGGGCACCGTGTGAGTGTCAGAAGGCAGGAGCAAGGTCAAAAGGCAGCACAACCAGCTGCGACAGGGATCGGGTCAGGGACGTGTAGGGTGGCACAGGGGAGAGCACTTGGGGCTGGGAGCACGGGGACATTGTGACATGGGCAGAGGTGCCTGTCACTCCCACAATGCCCCCATGAACCCAGTCCTCATCCTTGACCCATGCTGCCGAGCTGGGGGACAGCATATTCCTCTTCCCCAGCATGGTCAGCCCCAAAAGCATCATCCCATCCGGTGCAGCACGAGGCACAGCCCCAGCAGCCCTTGCACTGCCCCAAACCCTTGTGTCCCGCCCAAACTGGGACACGGGCGGTGGCTGTTGTCACAGCATCTCCTCAAACCACCTGGACTGGAGGGCATGGTCACCAGCACTCGCTTCACAAGGGGGACTGCAGCACAGCATGTCCCCAGCTGGCATTATCCAGAGGGACAAGGTGTGGGGCGGAGCAGCCCCAAGGACCCCTTCTTACCTGGGGTTCCCCCAGCCCCTGGCAGGGGACATAGGGACAAAACGACTCGGCAAAGGTGCTGGGGACACTGTGGAGGCAAAGAACCCTGTAAAGACAGGGAGGGGGGTCCAGCTGCATCCTGGCTCCATCCCGCCTCCCCATACAGGGGGGCCCAGGGCAATCCAGCCCTTCTCCCTCCCCCCTGCGCCCAGACCCCACGGCAAAAGGATAAAAGTTCATGACAAGCCTGGGCAGGATCAGCACAGAGCAGCTCAGCCTCGCACCGGCTCAGTGCCGCCTGCACCAGCCCTGTGGGGGAACATGAGGCTGCTATCACCCCCTCCCTGTCACCGTGACTGATGGCACCCACACTCTGGAGGTGAGGGGGACACAAGCCTCCATCCTCTCTGCGCTGAGCATGCAGCCCCTGCCAGGGACTGCTCTGGGAGACCTCAAAGCTGAGGCTCTAGGGCACCCCAGCTCCTACATGTCCTGGCACACTGGGGTTCAGTGAGAGCACAGCTGGGGCCCTGATACTGGCAGCGATTTGTAGGCAGGCTAACGCCCCTCATTCCAGACAGGGAAGTGCTGGCTGGGGGCTGTGTCCCTGCTCCTGTCTCTCCCCACCTGGTGACATGGCCAGGAGGAATGTTGCCCACACGGTCACAGAGCCACCAGCTCTGCAGAGCCCCTCAAAGGAAACCCAAAAGCTGTGGACCTCCTGGGGAACACCAGCAAGACCATAACACACCAGAGAAGATGCTGCCATGTCCATTTCAGCGCATAGAGCAGGATGCTCTTGGCTCTGCCAAGGATAACCCCGCAGCTCTTCACAGGAGCCCCACATCCCCGGCACCTTGCCTGGGGCCCCGTTGGGAACACCGTGCCCCATTCCCACAGGGAAACACCATCGTGGCTGGCACATGGCAGCCCCAGGGACAGCCAGAGCTCACCCAGGCGGGTGGCAGCGGCCGAGCAAGAGGCGGCGCGGCAGGAGGGCGGCGAAAGGAGGTTTGTTTACATTGTGCTCCTCTTCCAAACAGCTCTCAGGCTGCGTGAGGGATTCCCTGGCTCCTGGAGGGAAGGGTGGCCACCCTGCTCTCCCCCACCCAGGTTTGTGCCTCCTCACTGGCCACGTCCTCTCTGAAGGGTCCCGTGGAACAGTCTGGGGACCCAGATGGTGGCAGAGCCCCCAGCGCACCAGGCCAGCTCCCCGTGAGACAGCCCAACTAATTTCCTCCCCTCTATCACTTCCTGTCCCTTCCGGCTTGGCGGGCGGCTCAGGAAGCAATCGGAGTGAGGAAACCGCAGGAAGCCACGTGGCAGCATCCCACCAGGGTCTGAAGAACTGCCAGGGCTGCCCCAGGCTCCCCGTGCCCCTCAGCTCCGGCTGGACCCCAACAGCCAAAGGGCCCCTAGCTCCCAGCAAAGCCCTGAGCCTCCAGCTGGCAGGGATGTGGCTGGTCCTTGCTCAGCCGTGTGAGGCCGAGGGATGCTCAGACCTCTCATCCCAGGGGGCTGTGGATGAACAAAGAGAAAATGTGAGCGATTTGCTCCCAAAATATTTGGGGCAGAGAGGAGGAAGGGGATGAGGCAAACCTAGGGTACAGCTCCCTCCTGACAGCAGAATCACGGGCATCCAAACCAACCCTTCCATCCCCTCCTCTTCCCAGGTCCTGGCACAGCTGGATTTTGGCTTCTGGAGGACCTGAGCTGGTTTGGCTCGAGTCTTCAGGCTCAGGACCCGAGGGCAGAGGACAGACGGACACTGTAACCCGGCGTGCCTCCCTGGCCCAATTACGCTGCCCTGCCCAGCCAGGACGGGGCGTTTCACCCAGCAGCGCATAAATAGAAAGCTTTTAGAGCATTAATTGCTCTCTGTGTTATGAAACGAGCTGGATGGAAACAACAGGGTTGGAGTTGCCTGCTGGGGATGGGCCACCCCCATGCTGTCCCGTGACACCCCCGGTGCTGGTGGCCCATGGCACAGCCAGTGCTGGACACAGCACCCACTGGGGACCCCTGAATTTGTCAAAATATACCCATCCCAGGATGTCTGCTCCTCAACATCCCATGTAGATGAGCTCAAAGTGGCCAGCAAGTCCCAAGTCCTTGGGGACTCCCGGCTTGTCCCAAGGGGAAGGCAAGGGTTTCTGGCGTCAGGGGAGCGCCAGGGAAGCCTGGGTCAGGCAGTTCTGTGCCTGCCTGCGACAGTGTCCTACCACTGGGGCCAGCCAGGCATCCCAGGCACCCCACCAGCCCTCTGTCCTGCTCCTAGGAGGAGAAATGCCTCCACAGAAGGGCTCTAAGTGCTGCCGACCCCATTTTGTGCCATTGCAGCAGGGGCAGGGAAAACGTCTCCCAAGAGACCCTACCAGAGGAGGAGGAGGAGGAGGAGGAGGAAGGCTGCAATGAATTTCACACCTGCCCCCAGCTGCTTCCGCCCCCGTGAAACCCAAGCCTGGCCAGGCAGCAGCTGTACCCACTGCCCGCACTGTGGCACCCGCTGGAGCCCAGGGTTAGCACCGACTGCCACACTCACGGCTCCCAACCAGGGAAACCCCGTGGGATGGGGGTGTGAGAGCTGACTGGGGGGGGATCAGCTCCTGAGACACCAGGCAGAGCGGCTGTCAGGACTTACCACCCCAGCCAAGACATGGAGATGTTCCTGGCTGCCAGAGTCTGGCACAGAATGTGACACAGCACTGTCACCTGGCCACTGTCACCCCTGCGAGGGGGGCACGGCTTGCCTGCCCTCCTGCAATGAGCTCAGGAGATTGAACCAGTGCCCAGCTGAGGTCCTGCAGGAGCTGTGATAGCAGGTACAGGCTGCCCTGCACAACCCCCATCAGTGACTTATTCCCAGAAAGGGATATTTTGATTTAGCATCATTTTACCGCCACCAGCCCAGACAGTCCCAGCGAGCAAATCCTCGTGCATGCCAGGAGTGTGCTGGGAGCCCGTGGCAGCTCATCGCCTTCTCCCAGCATCTCCTGCCACTGCCCGAGCCGAGAGCTGGAGACGGGCACAGCGACTCCAGCTCCCGCAGATTGAAAAATTGCTCTGGAATCCTTGGGGAGAGAAATTGCTAAAAATACATGAAGGCCGTATTTTTGGCAAAAGAAGGAGCTCCAGTGAGGAGCATGGCCCAAGAGTGCCAGAGAGCCCAGCACAGCGTGTTAGACCCCTGCCCAGCACACTGATGTCCAAACACCACAGCTGGAGCCTGACAGCTCTGCAGTGCCACCCAGGCAAGGCTGCCAGGGGACACATGCAAGAGCTGGAGCCCAAACTCATGCCATAGCTGGGCACAGGTGCTGGCAAGCACGAAAAGCAGAGCCCTGCCCAACACATCCGCCAGGCGTGCGGGCACAAAGCCGGGCAGGGAAAAGCAGGGTCTTGGACCAGACCTCCTCTCCCGGACTGTGAAGCACCCAGATCTTCCTGCTAATAAAAACCCGACGCTCGGTTGGGTCGGGAGCTCGCATGCCTGCGTGCGGGTGTGCTTCTTCCTAAACCCGAATTGCCTAAGCCGGCGGGGGGAGGCAGGAGCTGGCTGCCTCTGGGGGAAGGGCGGGCGGCGAGGAGCTGGCATGGGAACGGCAGCCCATCCTCCACGCACCCGCGCCGCTCCGCGTCTGTAAACTTTGAACATCTTCCGGAGAGAAGTTAGTGGCTATTGTGAACAGCTGGATCTAATTTTACGAGGAGCGAGGAGGAGACAGTTGTGGGGAAATAATAAGGCTTGGCGCTCACAGGCGAGGATCCCCGAGCCCGGCCAGCCTTCCTGCCTCCACCGCACTCCGCCGAGGGAGCGCTGGCGAGACGGTCACGGCGAAACTGAGGCACGGAGCAGCGCGGGGCTCGCCCGCCTCCTGGATAATGCGGACCGGGAATGCGGGGCTTTGCCCCCGTGTGTTTGCCCGGACAGCCGAGGCATCCAAGGGGGCACGGCTCTTCCTCAGAGCACAAAAGTGAGCTGCCAGCGCAGGGCCCTCCTTGCCAGCCCACGGCAGCATCTTCAGAGCCAGGGGCACCCAGCGCTCGGTCTCGACGCTCGTGGGCACCGCGGTGCGAGTGCGACACCTCCCTCCAGCCGGCTGCTTCCCATGAGGCTCTGCCCACCTCCTAAAATTAGCTGCAGCCCTGCCGTCCCCTCCCCGGCCACCCCCCGCAGCCCGGGGAGCTGTGCCAGCACACGCTCCGGGTCCGTCCCGATCCCCCGGCAGCAAAGGGGGAAGGGGATGGAGCAGCCTCCTCCATCACTCACACCTCGCCTGCCACCCGGCAGCCGGCGCTTCCCGGGAGCAGCGCAGCCCCGCAGTCACCTCGGTGCCTCTGGCCCGGAGTGTGCCCGAGGGTGAGCTCTGGGTCGGCTTTGGAGAGCAGGGACCCAGCACAGCCTGTGACACACCCAGTGCCCCGCTGGGAGCGGTGGGCACGCTGCGTTTCGGCGCTGCTGTTGTCTCAAGGCAGCATAACGGGGGAACGCTGGGGGCATTGGAACATCATATCTGTTTGGGACAGGATGGGGGGCGCGAGTTCCATGGGGATTTGTGCTGCCAGGATGGGACGTGCCTCGTGTGATTAAATCCTTCCCCAAACCCTTCGCCCACAGGTACAGCTACACCAGTGTAGAGCTCTACGTGAACACTGTCACCCCAAGGCCACCATCTGCCAACCCCAAGAACGAGACCACGGGGTTCACGGCCTGTCACCTCCAAAGGGCTCGGCCACACGTGCTCATCAGCAAACCCTGCCACGAGCCGCACGGGGAGCCCAGAATGGCACCAGCACCGCCTGACCCCCTGCTCCCACCGGCACGGCCAGGCGAGCGGCTGACCGGCACCACGAGGAGGTTTTCCCGGGGCCCCTCGCTCCCATTTCACAGGCGGGGAAAGCTGAAGCAGCGGGAGCTGCAGCAGCAGCAGCATGCCCAGACCCGCAGCAGGATCCGGACGTGCGTTATCGCGCGGGGGGGGCCGCTCCTGCCGCGTGCCCGCTGCAGGCTGGTGCGGGGCATGGCCCCGCCGGCTCACCCCATCATTACCTTCCCTCCCTCCCTCCAAAAAAACATTTCATAAGTCGCCACGTGATGGTGGCAATAGCGAACGCCCATGCGCTTCAGGTGTCTGCCCCAACCGCAAGACGCAGGTGCCTGGGCTCGGCCGCCGCGGCTCCCCGGCCTGGCCCCCACCCCAAATAAAACCTTGGGCAAACAGCTGAGAAGGTCAGGGCATGGCCTGGCCACTTGGCAAATCCCCCGTGCGTGGAAGCTCCTAAAATCAAGGGTAGCTGTTCGTATCCCATCCACCAACGGCGCTCAAGGCGATGTAAACACTGCGGCTGTCCCGCCAGCCCCTTGCCAGAGCTATAAAGGATTTAATGAGAGAGGGAAGCTCCTAGAGATGGGACATTTTTTGGAAAGCATCCGTCCAGTTCAGTGATGGATGGAGAGATTGCAGCCTCACGAAGAGCCTCAGGATGGCTCTTGTCACACAAACCCCAGCAGCACCCCTGGTTAAGGCTTTGCTGCCCCTTCTCCCCTCCATTTTCCACTCCCACAGACAGAAGAAGAGGTACTAACGCAGGAAAACACATCCACGCCCCCAACAACGGCCCAAAATCGCCCATTTATGCCCTTTCCGGCAGCTACGTGCCTGCACCCAGCCTCACCACCGAGCTCACCTGCCAGCAGCCTCGTGTCCTCTGTGTGTTTGATGGGAGCTGCGCGGTTACTTGCTTTTTAATACATTAATTATAGCTGATTACCGCTGCCACCCCCACCTCCTCAGTGCCATGACCCGCTCACGCACCGCTGGGAAAAGGCTCCTTCCTCCGGCACAGCGCCAGGGCCACCGGGACTCGCCTCCCAAGCCACTTGGTGGTGGCAAGATGGGGATTAAACGGCGATTAAAAGGAGATGCTGTTCCTGATATCGTGATAAACAGCCGCCGCATGTCATGGCAAATGGATGCAAGTCCCTTTTATTGATGGAGTTGGAGGATTCTGCTTCGCAGAAAAGGGATTTTAGAGGTGGGATGACTGCTGGAGGGTTACGCTGTCCAAAATGCACCAGTTGAAACACCCCCCCTACCCTGAGCTGCACCCCAAATGCTGCGGTCAACTCGGGCAGGACGAGGCGCTTTGAAATACCTGGGTGCCATTTACAGAAGGTGGCTGGACCCGCTGCTTTCAAAGGGTTATTCCTGTCAGAAAAGCCAGTGTGGTGCCAGCCACATGCCCACGGTGGGGAGGCAGCTGGGTACTCGAGGTCCCTGGGGGTGGCAATGTCCTCCTGTGTCACCCAGCTGTGAGGAGGAGCTGCTCACCCCACAGCCATCTGCAGCCTCTTCCCATGGGAATGCTGACCCTGTGATACCCAAACAGGGCCAAATCCAGTTCCTGCTCCCCATGGGACAGTCATGCTCGTCCTCTCTGGTGGGGAAGTGCTGGGGCACTGCCACAGTGACTATCACCTGCCCTGTCACCAGGGTCCCAGCCCCCCTCCCCGTTTCTCTCCTGGCTTCACCACTGAACGACCTTGGCGAGCCCTCACCCCTCGCCCACTTTGGGGACCCTCTTCCTCCCATTCCTGGGGACAATGAGCACCCAAGGGGTATGGGCTGTGAGGCCACAGAGGCCCCAGCACCAGCGGGTTCATGGGGGGGTGCATCAGCCTGGCAAACCCCAATTCTCCACTCAGCATCACGAGCGCCCCAACACCGGGGGGAGGTTGGCAGGCTGGCTGGCAGGGCCCCCCAGGGTGGCCGGGCACTGCCAATGCCCTGACTCACGACACGCACGTACCCGCGCGGGGTAAAGCGATAGGAGGGGACAGAGGATGCCGGAGCCCAAAATACCCCGGCGTGCCTGACACAGGAGATTATCGCTTCGCTGATGGGACCATCGCCCAGCGCGGCTTGTCCCGGCTCCCTGCAAAGCACCAAAAGCCCCCAAAACCTCTCTCTGCCTTCACCTTTCCCCCTGCCGCCCCATGCCAACCACCCAACAGCAGTGAGCAGCTGCAGGGTGCCCGCCACACCAACAGGGCCACTGGTATCATTTCCAGCTGGTTTCTCCCCCAGTTGGGTTTTTTCTCAGTCAGTAGAAGCCAAATGCGTTGTATAAGGCCTGAGTGGTTTCGGGGGGCTGGAGGTGGGTGGCTCTGCGAGGGCTTGGCCGTATTTTCCTTCCAAGGGGGTTAAGGGGAAAAAAAAAAACAACACCAAACCCAAGGAGGGTGTAAAAATAAAATAATAATAATAATAATAAAGATGACACACCGCTGAAAATTATACATCTAATTGCCGCCTTGTTAGCAAAGCACCCCTATGACGAGGCACAAAGTGTTTAGCATACAGTCAGTGCATGGTCATCCCCTACATGCGTGTGACACACATGTAGCGTGACACGCGGGTGACCCCGCACCTCACCCGGGACCCTCCCGCGCCGCTTCCCCGGGGGGCTTCGGCCGGGGCGGGCAATCCCCGTCCGTAACGTCCGCCGCCCGCCCCGAACGCTCCCGACGTGCGGGCACAAGGCCCCTTTGTCGCCCCCGGGGATGCGCCGCGGGGGGACTCGGCGGGGACCGGTGCGGGGGCAGCGCAGCCCCGACGGGGCGGGAGCCCGGGGACCCGACGTGGGGGGAGCGAAAACAGCCCGGCTGTGCCCCCCCCCCACGCACACACCCCATCGGGGGGACCCTCGGGGGGAGGCACCGAGCTGCCGGCTGCGGGGCGACCAGGGCTGGCGCGACCCCGCCGCCCCCCGCCATCCACCGGGGCTCGGTGCAGGCTGCGGGCCGGGAGGAAGGAGGGGCTGGAGGAGGAGGAGGCGGAGGAAGGGGGGTTGGGAGTCTCTTCCCGGCGAGCGCTTACCTGCTCCGTGCTCCGGAGGGGCTGGGCCGGCCGCGGGTGCCGGGAGCGGGGCCGGGGCCGGAGCGGGGCCGGGGCCGGGCCGGGCCGGGGCGGGCGGCAGGAATGCGGGGAGCGCGGCGGGCTCCCGGGTCCGCGCACGGAGCCAGGCGCAGGGACGGGAAAGTTTATGCGAGGGAGGAGCGGAAAGTTGGGAGTCAATCAGGAGGCGGCGGGGCCGGGCCGGGCCTCCTCCTCCTCCCCTAACCTCCTTCTCCACCTCCTCCTCCTCCTCCTTTTCCCGGCCCTTCCTCCCGCCCGACCCTCCCGACCTCCCCGTCGGGGCAGCGGGGACGCGGTACTTCCCTTACATAGGGAGGGGTTTTTTTTTGGGGGGGGAAAGGGCAGCCCTGGAGTTCGGCTCGGCCCGGCCCGGGCTATGGGAGCGCCCTCTATGAGCCTTCCTCACCTTCCTCCTCTTCCTCCTTCTCCCTCCGGCATTCCCGGGCTGCGGCCCTGGGATGCGGCCTTGGGCCAGGGCTTGAAGCTGCTACTCTCCCGTCTTGTACTGTCCCGTCCGCAGCCAGCCAGGGTCACCAGTGCACACCTTCATCCCCTTCTGCACATCTTCATCGTCCTCTGTGCTCACCTTTGTCCCACTCTCATTCCCCCTAGCCCTCACTCACCGTCTTCCCTGTGCTCACCTCCATCCCCTTCTGCACATTTTCATTGTCCTCTGGGCACTGCAATGCCCTGCCACACGTCTTCATTCTCCTCTTCCTTCCCATCTCCAAACGCCTTCATCCCTCTCCTCATCCTCACACACTCAGTCCCCTGCATCCCACCAATCTGCAGGTTCCCCATTTCTCCCCCATTTCACCCACCCCATGGTGCCCAGGATGGGGATTTCAGCCTACGCTGTTGGGATTTCTCAAGGGAATTCAGCCAAGATCCAGGCTACGGTCACTTCCTCTGAGTGAGCTGATGGGTGGTAATGTGCTAAGCCACAGCAAGCAGATCACATACAAGTCCCTGGCCGTGACCCAGCTCGATCACCAGGAACTGCAGCCCTAAAAGGGGCAAAACCCCCAGTGCCCCTGGCTACCTGGCCAGCACACACCACAGGCCTGTGCCGCAGTACCCAAAACCCCCTGAGATAAATCAGGGGTGAGGAATTCTCTCGGCACGCTGATTGCAGAAGGGATGTTCTTTGCATCCCTTTCCTTCTAGAAACATATTTTTCTAATTTTCATCACGAGCTTAGTTGCATTCAGGCGTTTTGGGACAAGACAGCCAATGCTTCAGTCCGTGAAGTGACAGGCTCTGAAACATCCAGCGCATTCAGCAATTGTGTGTGATTCATGAAGCCATATCACATTCTTCCACCCTTGGCCTGCTGCTAACTTGTAAGAAATCTGGACCAAAAACTGCAACAAAATGGCTGCTATTCTCCAAGGGCTGTTCAGAGCCTCGTTACTCATCCCTTACTTGGGCAAAAATGACATTGAGCGCTCCTGGAGATGACAGCCTTAATTGAGTTCAATAGGAGTTTAGGCTGAGTAAGGCATGAGCAAACAAGTGTGCATTAGCCCATGAATAAAAAGCCTGATCCCAAATGTTTAGGAACACATGTCACACCGAGCAGGGGAGTGCTGAGGGGTCACTGCTGCTCCGGCCTTGCCATTTGGGCAGGGGTCTGGCTACAGCATCCAGCACAACTGATAGCGATGCTGGGATGAGCCTGTTCAGGAGTGCAAAGATTCAAGGCTGGCTCAGTGGTTTGTTTCCATTCTGCCTCTTAATTTTTATTTATTTTCCTCCTTTAGAAGTCCATAGTCCTTGTTTCTGCTATTTTTTTGTCCACTGGTGGAAACAGCAACTTCCTTTCTCAAATTGTAATATAAAAGAGCTGCAAGCTGCAACGCCATAAATAATATTTTCTTATGGCCAGAACATCCAAGTCTAGGCAAGACACCAAGAACAGCTACAACATTGTAAAACTCCAACACTTCTCCAGAATGGATTCACTAATTAAAAAATGACTCGTTTTAAAAAGCAGTTGAAAAATATTGGCTTTCCCATTGCTGCCCGTCGCTTGCTGCATTGCTTCGCATCCATCCTGCAAAGCCACAGTTGAGCTAACCAGCAACGAGTCTGCCTTTCCCTCTAAAAAAATGTTACCAAAATAAATGCAAGGGGAGGGGGAGGGAAGAGGAGAACACCTCATCACAATCACTTCTTTAATTAATTAAAGTATCACCACTTCAAAGCTGGAGAGAGATCCCCCAGGGCTGGGGCCATGGCAGCTTGCTGGGGACCAAACAGCCCCAGCCCTTCCATTGCTGGAGAAGGAGTTTCCCAGTGCTGGTCTCCCCTCCCACACCCCCCCTGGAGGTACCAGCCCTTCCCTCCTCAGGTTGCCTTCCCAGTGGGGCATTTGCCTCTTGGAACCCATGGAAATATCTGTCAGCCCCGCAAGAGAGCAGGGCTCAGAACTGGGTGCATGGAGGCGCCCAAACCCCAGGGGTCTGCAGAAGAGGGAGAAGCCAGCAGTTGGGGAAGAGCCCCCATGTTCACCTTCATGCTCAGCTCTGGACCAGCATCTTTCCACTCATCAGCATGGGATGAGAGCCGCCAGCACTGCACTGACACTGGTCCTGGCTGGGATGTGCTGCTCAGCAGCAAGGTGGGGCCTTGCTTTTTTTCCTCCCCTTTGCCTTATAAGCATCTCTGCAAAAATAAAATGCATTTCCCAGGAGGTTCCCTTGGGGAGCTGACAACAGTTGCCTCTGGCCACGCTTGTGCCCCTGCGTGAGCACTTTGTGGGGTTAAATTCATCAACACCAACCCAGTGCCAGCGCCCCTAAAACGAAGCTTCAGAAACCTCAGTCTCGCACACTGCAAGGAAAACATCATCCCTGAGGATTGAGGAAACCCTTTCTCCAAGGAACACACACACTTTGGACTCAAACACCATTGATAAGGCTCTTTCTTCTTCTTCTTCTTTTTTTTCTTTCTTTTTTTTTTTTTTTTTTTATCTTTTCTTGCAGCGAGCATTCCTTTCACACCCACGCACACCCCAGCATCCCCAGCCATTGGTCTGCCGGCGCATCCGTCACACTTTCCGCCGGCCAAAGTAGATACACATTTCAACTGCTTCCATCCCTCATCTCCTCTGGTGTTAACAGCCAGCGCAAACAAAGGGCCCGAATATCCATCGCCCTATTAAATTGTTTTCATTTGTTTCTTCTGCCGCAGTTGGTTTGCGTTAGCGGGTTGGTAAAAAGGGATTTCGGGTGGGCGGCTGATGCAGTGGCTGCTCTGGGATTGGGTGACACTGCATGGGACACCCGTGGCAGGGATTTTGCTGTGCCATGGGTGACAGGCCAGGGAACCTGAAGAGTTTGCAAGCAACAATGGGCAAACGGAAAAGGGAACATTTTGGGTGAGGGGAGGGAAGATCAACCTGGGGAGCAGCTGGGATAACAGCAGACAGAACCTGGGGAGCCCAAACCCCTCTCTCTCACCCTGCTGCTTCTTTTCTCCTGGCACTGGAGGAAATGGGGACAAGAATTAGCTCAACGGTTAGCTGAGCTCGTCCCGATTTCAAACAGATGTTGGGTTTGTGGCTGGATTTGGGCAGAAAGCTCTTGCTTTCCCCACATTTGCTGGCCATACTTCGCCAGGGTTGCTGGCCCCAAACTGCTGTGGCTTGTTCTCCCTTTAGCTCACAAGATGTTCTCTGAGGTTGCTGCGTGGGTAACGGATGATGTCCCACATGGGCTGGCTTGTCCCCAAGCTGTCCACCTCTGCCTGCCCCACCACGAGCATCTGCCCATGAACCATGAAGCCCAGATTCATACAGCTGGGGAAAATCTCCACTCCCATCTGCAAAGCTACTGAGGCAGATGCTCACCAGTGGTCCAGCCGTGGTTCATGATCCCCCTGTCACTGTCATCTCTCCTCAGCTCCACACAGACAGGCTGGGCCATGGTGATGTTGTGACACTGCCCAGAGAGGATGAGCATCCCTCTTGCACAACCACATCCATCTCATCCATGTGCTCCTCAGCCTTCCTGCTGCAGCTGCCTTTCAGCTGCATTAACCTGGGGGCTCGTATCACCCCCAGAATGGGAGAACAACCCCTTTGGGTCCTGGGAAGGGAATCCCACATGGTTCTGGAGTCAGGGTGTGAGCTGAGCACGTGAGAGAAAACAGCACCAGAGCTGAGGACAGTGTTTCTGGGCTCCTTGGCATGTCCCCGTTTTTCTCACCACGGAACTAATCAGATTTGGGACTGTTTGTGCAGCCAAATCCTCACGCCATAACTGGTGAAACTGGTGGGCATGAGCTGTCCTGCTCCCAGTGAGCTGCCTCTCCTCAGCATCTCCCCTTCCCAATGACTCCCTGCGGCTTCCCACCAGCCTGAGACGGGACGGCACCTCCTGTCCACCACCTCTCATGAACAGAGAGCACCAGTGAGGCAGCTGTGGGGACACCTGGGGCAGTGAGGTCTGGAGGGGGGGTCACAGAGTAAAGGGGCAGCGAGAGTGGAGGGCAGCAGGGCCCGTCTGGGTGCTGAGCGTGACTCAGCACCGCACCACACCTCGTGAGTCACTCCACTGCTTCCTGGTGCACCCAGAGTTTTCTCTTCCAGGTCTCTCCTGGCAGCATTGACCCAGCTGGGCCACCTGCCAGCAATGCAAGCTCTGCCTCACGTGCCTGCCAGCCCTCCTCTGCTGGCACTGTCACCCCTGGACACGTGCCTGTGCGCTGGCGGTGCCAGGCTGCTTCTTAGGGACCCAAATCCCCAGCGTTTTCTGGGCAGTGAGGTGGTGAGACCCGGTGGGTACAAACTCACCGTGGGCACCAGCCATCCACTCACAGCAGGGCAAAATGGGGCAAAAGAGGGGCTTTGTGCCTGGTGGGCAACGAGGTGGGGTGGGGGTCTTTAGCTGGGAGCTTAGGAAGAGCCCACCTGCATGTGGGCAGGGATGAGGAAACACAAAGCAGAACAGCACCCTACCCCCTTCTCACTGGGAGACTGAGCATAAAGATATAAACCATAACAAATTCAACCAAAAAAACCCAACAAAAACCAAAACAAAACCCACCAAAAAAAGCCCAACCCGAAAAACCCCAAAACCAAACAGAAATCTGGGGGGGGATGAGTTTCCAGGATCTGAGTCCAAAGGGATGAGACAGGGACTGCAGTCAGCCTCATCTGCTGAATATGAATATCCCTCCAGCCTGGCTCTGCCATCACCCCAGCCCAGCGATTTGCCCCGACTTTGCCTGGAGGGGGTGGCTGCAGCTGGGTGAGCATCCCACAGCACTCAGCGAGCACCAAGCGCCTTGAACCACCCCAGGAACGACTGTGACTGCAAGAAGGTGGAAATGCAGGGTGCGGAACAGGACAGGGATGCAGGAGCATCCTCTGGGCACTGGGAGGCAGCCCCGGTGGCCCCGGCAGCCCCGGTGCAGGGGCTACTCGCAGGCCAGCTTCCCATCGAAGCTGGAGAGGGCGATGGCGAAGGCCTGCACGGCGCACAGGGGGTAGTTGTAGTCCATGGTGAAGGCGTCGTCCGCCACACGCCCAAACTGCATCACGATGTAGTCGGCTGCGGGAGAGAGGGTGAGACACCGGGGTGTCACCTGTGCTCCCAGCCGGCCTTTCCCCAGCAAGCCCACGCAGCAGCAGCGTCCAAAACAAGCTGCCCACGCAACCCCCACCCAAACTCGGCCTGTGACTCCTGCGCTGGCTGCGTGGCACTGCAGCGCAGATCACCAAAAAGCAGCATTTTCCCATTGCATGGACTGTGGCACCCTCTGGTCCCTCCAGCACCCTCTCCCTGGGTGCCACAGCCCCCCAGGGGATAGGGACCCCACTCACCCCACCCCCCCCACCCCGGACCGTGGGATCGCTGCTACTGGAGGGCGGGTGACAGGAAATCTGTAAAAATAACCAGGGGCCCTCAAGAGGCTTTTTCTGTCCCGTAACCCAACACCCCGGAGGCCAAGGGCTTCTGACTGCGCCGGACAGGTGACGAGCAGGCACATCCAGACAGCGCTGCTGCCACCCCTGAGGGACTGTCCCCGAGGCACAGTGCACCCCAGAGTGCCAGTGGAGTGGGGTGTGTGCTGGGGACAATGCTCTGGGCTGAGTGGGTGGCTGTAGTGTGATGGGGGTTCAGCGCCCCACAGGATCTGTCCTTGCCCTAAATCTGCCTGGCAGCAGGAGCCCCACACGCTGTCCCTGTCAACGCCAGGGCCCAAGGACAACTCCTGCAGGGCGCCTGTCCGGCTTCATCCCAGCTCCAGCAAAGGCAGGCAGGACCCCAGAGCATGAAAAAACTAAACCTCATCAAAAACAGCGGGTGCTGGGGCCAGCCTGTGGGGCAGTGCTCCCCCATCCTATCCCCTGTCCCATCCCACTCCTGTCCCGGCTTACGGTCACTGCTGTGCACGATCTGGAAATTTTTGACGGAGGCGTGGGTGACCCGGCCGTGGAAATTGAGGACGTAGGATTGGGTCTCGTCGTTCCACACTGGGGCTTTGTTGTGCAGCTCGATCACGTTGTCCATGTTCCTGTTCTGCCATCGCATCAGGAGGCCATCATTATCCTGGGGAGGGGCAAAGAGGGAGTGGAGCAGAGTTGGGGTGACCCCTCCAGAGCCCTGCCACCTCCTGTGGCTTGCCTGGGGGTGCTCTGTAGCAGTACCCAGCTGGAAATGGGGTCTCTCATGGAGAAAAAGACAGACACCATGTCTCCAACCTCCCAGGGACAGCTTGAATTTTAGGGACACCTGAAAGCCTGTCCATGCCCCAAGACGGGTAAAATCCAAGGTGGCGCCCAGCAAACCCAGCTCCCAAGGAGTTTCTCCCAGCCTGGCCCCTGACTTACATTCCGGGGCCGGATGGGCACCCTCTCACAGTCAGCATTCATCCCAGGGATGATGACAGTCATCTTTCGGGGGCCTTTGAACCCTAAAACATTGGTCTCCTGCAAGAGATACCCTGTCTCGAAGACCAGCAACCACTGCGGGTTACAGCCTCTCGTGGAGGCTGAACAAGGGCTCAGGAGTGACTCCAGCCCATCCCACATCCCTGCAAGCCCCAGTGGAGGGGTGGGAGGCGGGAAGGGGCTCCCTGTGTGGCTGCTCTTACGTAGACCACGGCCGAGAGCTCCTGCCGCACGTTGGACCAGTCGGCGTTGGCCCTGTCGGGGTTCGCGCCGTTGTCGAACACGGTGAACCTCGTGCCCATCAGGTTGGATCTGCAGCCAAGGGTGGGAGACGGCCTTGGCTGATGCCACTGAGTCCCCTCCACCCCCTCCGTGACCCCTCTCCAGGCACAGCCTTGGTTTCGGTCTGGCTGCAAACCCCTGGTGCTGCACCCCACCACCGCTGACCTTCCCACTCTCCAGCGATTTTCTCGGGTTCAAGGAATCCCTAAATTGGGGGGTTATAGGGTGCTGCCACCACGGGGACCCCCAGCATTGCCGTGTGGCTGCCGGCAGTGCGGGCTGGGACTTGCCAGGCGCCTTTTCTAGCCATGACCTGTCTGCCGCGAGGAACCGGCCAAGCTTGTTTTCCCCTCTCAGCCCCCCACCACTCCTCAGGTCAGACAGAGCAGTGGGAAATGCTGAATTTAGCCTCCTGTCTGCCTCAGCCATAGCTTGGGACAGCCTGTAAGCCATGGGGTGGGAGGAGGGTGCTGCAGAAATGGGGTGCCACCAAACTGGGTTGCCACCTCTGCTCCTACCTCAGCTTCCCGATGAAGTTATCTCCACCCCGTGACAGGTCTGTGGGGTCGATGGAGATGAGGTAGTTGGAGGTTTTGCTCTTCTTACGCTTCCTTCCAGCAAGGAGGAACACCTGGTAGAGCAGTGGGACCGTGTGGGAAAGGAACGTTGTCACTGCCATTGCCACTGCTGTCCCCAGCTGTTCTGTCCCCCCGACAAGTCAGTGCCATGACCTCGAGCAAGTCATGAAGATGATCCCCAAGATACTGTCTGCATTACAGGGCAGGAGGGGCCAAAGCCAGCCCAGCTTTAGCACGGCTCTCTAGCCACTGTTTGCTCATCATCCCAGGGGCATTTCCTGGAGGAATTGCAGGAGAGGGGAGCAGCCTCCTTCAGGACACACCAGCACAGCGGGATGCAGGCGAGCATCCCCCCCAAACCCGGAGGGTCCTCCCTGGGATGAGCAGAGCCCCAGGGGTCTCCATGCCCCCACCCCAAATCACCTTCTTGTCATTGTCCAAGTGGAGGTAATAGGTGGGGTAAAGCCCCCTGTCCATGCCCTTCTTGTCCCGTGTCACCCGGCATTTGACGGTCACCCCCTGCGGCGCCGGCTGCAGCACAAACTCCTCCAGGTTGTCCACCTCGATGACAGGGGATGGGGGCCTCTCCTCCTTCTGCTGCGGGGTGAGAGGGGACGGTGACCCCAGAGCCCCCCTCCTTCCCCAGCTAATTGCTCCTTGCTATCCGTCCCCCCTGGGCTCTGCAGCTGGTGGCTTTGGGGACACTCCGGTGGGTCTCGCTGGGGGATGCTGCAAACCTCCCGAACCCCCCTGAGGGGATCCCCGTGGCTTTGAGGAGTCTTTTGTACCTTCTTTGATTTCTTTGCTTTCCCCTTCTTGTTGGAGTTTTTCTGCTGGGTCTCCGGGGTCTCCTCCTCACTCTCAGCCCCTTTGGGAGGAACTGCAGGCAGGAACAGGAAGGGGCACAGAGAGGAGAAGATCCTGATTCCACTGAGCCCCAAAATCAAGCTCAGCATAGACCCGTGCCAACATCAGTGATTGTAACCTCCTCTCCATGGCCAAGCTCACTGCACCCCCAGAAGCCCTGCCAGAACCCACCACCCTCCAGTGCCAGGCTCTCACCTTTCTTTTTGGATTTTTTCTCTTTTGGGGGGTCCCCACCAGTCTGAAAGAGGGATGCTGGGTTCTTCTTCTTCTCTGACCTAATGGGTTTGGTGCTGGAGTCGGAATCGTCCTCCTCATCACTGCTGGTGGCGGCTGTGAGGGACACGGGGGACATGGTCACACAACACTGGGTGCGGTTGGCTCAGGGTGATGCCATCAGGCAGCAGGACTGGCTGCCACCTCCTCCTGCTCATCCCGTACCTTTCTTCTTGTTTTTCTTCTCCTTCTTCACCTGGAACACGGACATTGGCTCCTTCTTGGTGCCTTTGGCAGATTTGGCTTTGCTGTCAGGGTCACTCTTGTCTTCTGCCGGGACAGAGGAGACGATGACCAGCCAGGCAGGGGGATGGGAATGGGCAGTGATGGGGACAAGAGGTGACAAGGAGCAGCAGAAAGGGCTGAGCTGGGGGGAGATCGCATGGAGAGGGGCAATGGCTCTGCAGCCCCCTGAGCCTCCCGGGACAGTGCCGGGGACAGGGCTCAAGGCTCTTCCTTCCTCCCAGCAAGGACTGATGCCAGTGGCAACAGAGCTGGGCTTAAGCCATCCCTGTCCCCTGGGCACTCACCCTTCGCCTTCATCTTCTTCTCCCCCGCGCCTGAGAGGGGCTCTTTGGGAAGCTTCTTCTTGAGCTTTTTGGGCGGGTTTTTATTCTCCACCTCTTCTTCCTCTTCCTCATCATCCTCATCCTCAGCCGGCTCTGCCCAGAGGTGACCACGGCATCAGCCAACACAACGTCCTTCGGCAGCGGGGGGCCCCATCCCCGTGGTGAGCGAGGAGGGGCCGTCCCTGGGTGGCAGCGGCCGGCACGGGCGCTGGTGCTGTCACCCCGGGGTGGTGGCCGAGCGGGGCGTGGGACGCGTCCAGCGGCGGGCACTGCGGGCGCAGCCACAGCGCTCTCTCGCGGCCTCAGCCTCGCCCTGCCGAGCCGCTTTTCGCCCCGGCCAAGTGTCCGGGGACCTAAGCGTCACCTTCCCAGGGAGCGTGTCACCGCCCTCTTCCCCCTCTCCCGCTCCATACCAACTCCCCCAGCAAGGCAATGAGCACAGGCCCCCTGCCACATCCCCGTTGCTCCCAGGCCCGGAGCTGGGTTTTAGCCAAAAAAGCTCTGCCGGGGGAGTGCAGAGCCCCAGCAGGCGCTGGGAGCACCGCCGGCGCTATCGGGACGTGGTACCGGGGGACACGAGGTGCCTGCAGAGGGGTGGGTGTTGTCCCCGCACCTTGTGGCTTCTTGGAGCCCTTGGCCGCCTGGGAGCGGGGAGCCAGGCTTTCCTTCTTCTTCCGAGGCTCCTTGGTGAATTTGGAGGAGGGGTCCTTGTCGCTCTCCTCCTCCCCCTTCTCCTCCTTCTTCTTCCTCACCTTCTTCACCCCTGCGCATTTCAAGAGTTGCCCACGATGCGGAGCGCCTCGGGTGCAGGATGGGGCACCCCCTTTCCCCCCCTTTCCATGGGTGCTGCGGGGGGTCTGTGCTCACCCTGTGCCGGGGCTGGAGGCTCCTCTGCAGCCCCTGCCTCACTCGGCTTCTTCACCCGCGGCCGTCGTGGCTTGGCCTCGGGCTCCAGCCCAGGCTCCTGCCTCTTCTTCTTCAGTTTCTGCCCTCATGGATGGTGCTGCAGAGGTGGTGCCGGCCTTAAACACCTTTTCCCTTTGCCAGGCAACCCCTGCTCACACAGCACTGGGTCCCTTTCAGAAATACAGCCGGGCTTCCCTGGCCCGGCACGGGAACAAGGGGCACGCCTCGAAACAGGGACACACGGACACCTTCCAGTGAGTGACTTACCATGGGGCAGCCCCCCGAGGAAGGCAGAGGGAGGGAAACAGAAAGGTCTGTTAGCAGACAGACAGAACATTTGCCCTGGGACAGCCCTGGGGATGAGGGGTGTGTGATGATGATGCTGCTGTGACACCGTGTCAGTTCAGAGGGACAAACAGCACTGTGGCCATAGGGAGCCACTCTGGGCCCTGATGGCCACGCTGGGTACCTGAGCTGGGACAGGGGACGTAGGGGCGGGCAGACAGCCTGGCCTCTCACCTCCATCTCCTCTCACCCCCGCAAGAGGCTCCCGTGGATGGCAAGGAGGTCAGCAGGAGCAGGGAAGCAGGAGGATTAGGCACAGCACACCTAATCCCGGTTAGCTGGGGCTATAAATAACCCCGATTTACCAAATACGGAGCATGTGGGTCAGCACTCGGCTCTGGACAGGAGGTATTTGGGGAGTGGGTGTCAGCTCAGGGCTCTCAGAAAGTGATCTCAGCAAATCCAGATGCACCAAGGTTTCCACTGGCCGACAGAGCATCTTTCTCCTCACAGAGGTTTCTCTTCTCCCACATGCTCCAGGGCAGGGTGTGAAGGTGTTTTGCAAAAGATTGGATCCTGATGGATCCCAGTGGGATCCCAGGACTGTGAATTTGGGGAAAGGGAGCTGGGGGCTCCATGGTGAAGCTGGGAAGTGGCTGCTTTCTTCCGTGTCATGAGCTCACATGGAAAAGCTCCTTTGCACCCCCTAATCCCTTAAGCAGCTGCAGGGTGGGCAACCACTCCCTTACTTCACAAAACCCTTCAAGGAGGAGCTGCTGATTAAAAATTAAATTGGGTGGTGGATGAAATTGCTGCTGAGACCCTTCCAAGGCTGGGGGGCACCTGGGGGCTGTTCCAAAATGCAGGGAAGGGGGATCTGGCTTTTGGGGTCATGGCCTGGGGAAAGTGAGTCACAGTTTACAGCTTAACTGAGGGGCTTAATTAAATTGTTATTTAAGAACTGGGAACCCTCTTCATGGGGTGCTTCAAAGTGATGGAGGGGGGATTCAGAAGGATGCAAAAAGAAGGGAGGGCTGTGGAATTTTCTCTACCCGGCTGTCTGGAGGCAGTTCCCAAAAATCTCATGCCCTCATAGGCTGCAGCACCCTAGTAGAGCAGCCCAACCAGCCCCAAATCGGCCTTGGTGTGGACTCTGGGGTTTGAGGGTCCCTGATGTCCCCAGCCCCCGGGGACAGCCCACAGCAGGGGATGGTGGCACATGGGATGGAGGGGAAGGATTTTTTCTCACCTGTTTGGGCTTGTGCTGGGGGCTCCCCGGCTCTTCACTGGGGCTGTGGGGCACAGAAAGCAAAAGGGTGAGAGCTTTCATCGCTCCACGGACCTGGGGGCATGAGATTGCCCTGATTTTTGGTAAAGGTCAATCTTTCATTTGGTTCCTGTAGCATTTCCCCCCGGTCTCGACCTGGCCGAGCTTGTCTGGCATCATCCTTCCTAAGAGGGAGCACAGGACAGGCTCTGCCTTGGCCGAGGGGGACAGCAAGGAGCTGAATTTGGGGATCGCCCTCCAACAAACACCTTTCCTCTCTGTAAGCCAATAAGCATCACCCCACCAACCCCCAGAGAAAAAAACACCCTGATCAACCTGCTTGCTAAAAATTTAAATTGAGAACAGGAGAAAAAAGTGCCGGAGGAGAGGTGAATCCACTGGGGGCATCCAGCACATCACCCACCCCGCAGATCCCACCCTGCCCGCCGGCACTGACCTGTCGGCAGCCCAGACCTCACGCAGGATCTCCGTCTGCAGCGGCATCGCTCCCGGCAGAGGCCGGCTCCCTGCTGCCCTGCCCTGCCCTGCCCTGCTCCCCGGCACCGGCCCCGCAGCCCCTAACAGCCCAGGGCCAGGGCCATGGGCTCAGGGCCAGCCACAAGAGCCAGAGCAGCCTCCCAGCATCGGCTCGGCCGCCTCCGCAATCTCTGTGATGGGAGGAGGAGAAGGGAAAGGAGGAAGAGCAGGTGGAGGAGGTGATTAACTTTATTTCTCCTGAAACTCGGTTAATAGGATTTCAGGGGCTGTCAGCCAGGCTTGCCGGGAGAGCAGCTGGCAGGGGAGTAATCACAGGAAAAGGGGGCTCTGAAGGAATGCAGGGGGGTCAACCAGACCCCAGTGCCCTTTTGGGGTGCACAGGTTCCCCCCTGGCTGGTTGGGGTCCCTGGCACAGCACAGCCACTCACTCCAGTGGGCAGAGGAGCAGCTCTCTGACCGTGTTTAGGGTTATCCTCTCTGGGTGTCCTTGTTTTTCATTCAGAAATGTCTTGGTGAGCGAAGAGCAGGATTTGGGCTGTTTCGTGTGAGCTGTGCACGAAAAGCCCATGCAGGGGAGGGCAGCATCCCTGGCTCTGGGTGGTGCTGAGGGTTTCTGAACTGACCACTGCTCCGCTCCGACCCCGTCTCATGTCCCGAGGTCTCTTTGGAAGTGTTTCATAACCTTCTGCTCACGCCTCACCTCCTTATTACACCACTTAACATTTCACTCTGAATATTCCTCCTCAGAGGCCCCCACGGATGGTGTTGGGTTGCAAAGCCAGACAAGCCAAGTGTCCCCAGTGTCCCCAGAGGAGCCTTGGCCTTGCCCAGGCCAACACTGTCCCCCCAAAAGCCCCAGCCCGTGCTTGGTGCCACTAGATGGCATTTGAGCACTGCACACTGAGACCCACCAGCACCGGGAACTTCTTAATCCTCCCTGCAAAACCCTCCTGGTTTCCCCTTTCATCTCTAGACCTCATCTCATCACCCGCACAAGTTCAATTTCTCTTCCCAGGGACAGAAAGGAACCAAGCCAAAATAAACCAAAAATCTGCTTAAAAACGGGGAGCAAGCCCAGAAACAGCAAAGCAAGTTGTTTTTTGGAGTTTTTGGGTTTGGTTTTTTTTTCTGTAGAGATTGTTTCCTACAGAAAATGTGGCTTGGGCTGCCCCCAAAGGACTTTTTTGCCCTGCAGGAAAAAATGAAAAGCCCACGTTTTGCAGAGGCCGTGGGTCTCACAGCAGCCTCCAGGGAGGTGCATCCCGTGGTGGTAGAAAACCCAAGCCCTGGATGAGCAGCTGGAGCAGCCACGTGGATTCTGTGCCACTGCTGCAGGTGGGAAAACAGACAGGCTTGAGAAATGATGATTCAGGTACCACCTGATGGGACTAGAGAAGAGGAATTTTAACCAAATTTGGCTTAGTCTCCCAAGATTGTGGAGTGGGGGGGTACAAAAGAGGGATGGGCAGTCCTAATATCCCACTGGCTCAGCTTTCTCTTCTCTCTCCACCCTCAGTCAAGGGGCACAAATGACTCTTCCACCCACCCAGCTGACCCTCAGGAAAACCCCTCCTGAAAGAATACACTGGAGGGCGGGGAAAAAAAGCAGAAGGACAAACCTCCCAGGCTGGAAAAACAGCTGAGACCCCCAGAGAGCATCCCCCAGCCAGGCATTTCCAAAGCATGGATTGTTGGCCCTTCTCTGGCTCTCCAGAGAACAATGGCACTGATAAAAAGGGGCAGCAGCAGTTCTTGGAGACACCAATAATTCCTCAACTGCTGGGGCATCTTCCCCCCGAGGAGTACACACCCACCCTCCCCACAGCCACCCCATTTGCTGAGCAGGATCCAGAGAAAGAGCACTTTCCTTTTTTTTTTTTTTTTGTTTTCCTTTTTCTTTCAGTTGTTTATTTTCAAGCTCCAAAAGGGGTATTATTATAGAGACAGGAAAAATAACAACTGGAAAGCTGTTCTCATGGGGTAGTGACAGTGTCCCTTTAGGATGGAGAGGGCTGATGGCTGAGGAGGCAGCAGCAGCTCCGGTGCAGGGACACGATGCACCCGGGACCCCCTCACCATGGGAAAGCTGCTCAGTGACAAACCCATGGCACCAGCTCACACCCAGCCACTTGCTTTCTGAACCACATGTCAACCTGCTCTTTTATTCTCCCCACGTACAGATCCCGAAAAAAGCACTAAAACTCCCATCTAAAGCCAGGAGCCAAGGGATGGGGTGCAGGCTGTGGGTCGAGCACCTGCAAAGCTGGACGGGCTTTTGCTCTCTAAAGAAACAGGAACCAGCTCCTTCAGAAGGTAAAATCTGTGTGTGCCGCCCTCCCCCAACAGTGCTTTAAAGACTAGTGATGTCCCTGCACCCAGGGGCTGCAGCAGAGGCCGTGTGGGTTCTCATCCTGGCTCTGCCCTGCAACCCCTTGGGCCACAGGCAAGGAGTCAGCAGGAGACAAAGCCAACCCCTGCCCCTGGGGCTGTGCTGGGACAACCAGAGCAGGACAACCACTGCAGTGTACAAGGGGCATGTCCCACATCCCAGCTCCTCTCAGAGGATGCTGTGCTCAGAATGGACACAAAGCCTAAGGGAGCTGGAACAAGCCGTCTGTGGAAACCTCCCAGGAGCCGAGAGTTTTAATTTATCATTATAATATTATTTTTTTCTTTTTCCTGCTGTTTAAATGCTATTTGTTCCACGTGTGGTGGTCCCATGGCGTCCTGCCACTCCTGCTCTGGCCCCAGTGCACCCAGGGCGGTGGGACGGGGTCGCTTTTCTTTGCGAGGTGCTTTTTGCTTCCACGATCACACAAACTGTAACAAGCTTTACAAAAAAACACTGGCAAGTCCCAAGGTTTGGCAGCAACCTTTTTCAGTGTGGGCCGAGGGCACGAGGCTATCCCATCCCCTCCTCCTCCATCATACATGTCCTTCAGCCTCTTCACCTTCAGCGCCAAGGGTTTTCGGTCCTTTTTCACGAGCCGCCTTCTCCGCTGTTTTTCCCGCACCGGTTTTGCTGGCTGCTTCCTACCAAACAGCAAATAAAACGCACTCAGTTGGAAAAGGGAGAGGGAAGGG
This sequence comes from Chamaea fasciata, assembly GCF_029207755.1. Classification (NCBI taxonomy): domain Eukaryota; kingdom Metazoa; phylum Chordata; class Aves; order Passeriformes; family Sylviidae; genus Chamaea; species Chamaea fasciata. The sequence goes on from NW_027094110.1 coordinate 3,766,213, forward strand.
GAAGGCAAATGATAGGGATGCTGGGAATAGGCACAGGCAGTCCAGCCTGGAAGGGGAGAGGCAAAATTGCTCCCCATAAATCCCCTGTGCCCATCGAGCAGTGCAGCTCATACTGGAGGGTTCAGTTTCCTTGACTCAGTAGAGGTTGAAGCTCACCAGCTCAGGCAGCCTTTGGGGAAGTTTTGGGACCCCTGGGAATGATGTGACCCACCTCACCAGAAGCAGAGTGCTAACACAGAGTGAGTGTGGATGGATGGATGGATGGATGGATGGATGGAGGGATGGATGGATGGGCAGAGAAGAGAGGGATGAGGAGGCATGGCAGCAGTGTCAGAGGGGAGATCCAGGACTGAGCCATGGGTGCAGCCCGTCAGGAGGGTGCAGGAGAGGAGCACTCAGGCACAGGGGAGCCTTATGCCTGCTCCAGCAGTGACTGTGCCCATCACAGCTGGCCACACAAGCCAAGCACAGTGCCAGCAGCTGGCCAGGTTGGCCCTGCTCCTTGCCCGAGCCGGTTGCCCCAGAGCACTGCTCCCCAGGGGCTTCACCAGTCACTTAATCCACAGCCTCAACCTCCAGACACCACTTCAGAAGAGATTATACTAAAAATGACCCACGCAGATGGCTTGCAAAGCTGTGTCCTCTCTCATTACAGTACACCGGGTTTTGTTCAGTGGAATTTTGGATGAGAGCCTGTTCTGAGACAGCGATCTCTCCGCCCGAGCAGAGGAGCAGGTATTGCCTTACCAGCTTCAGGAAATCCACACTATCATGTCTCAAAATACCCCTGCCAGAGATGGAATGATACTTCATTTTACTGGCGACCAGGAGTTCATCAGAAATCACCAGCTGGGAGCAGCAAAATTAAATACCAATGTTATCAGCCCCTGTCAGCTCACACTGCAAGTGCTTTCATTGCTGATTGAGCACCTGATGGCCGCCTCTGTGTAAGAGAGACCAAGAAGTAAAACACTTCTTTCCACTGCAGCAGGCTCTATCCCTCCGTCCTCAACCTGATCTATAATTTAACTTGGTTCAACCCATCTCTTCTCATCACAAACCTGCTGAGCATCCCTCAGCGCAACCCTAAAGCAACCCTGGATGGCCAAAAATGAGCAAGACTCACCTTTGCATCCCTCTCTGCAAACTTTGTGAACATGTTGGCGTAGATCCTCCGGTCCCGCTCGTTGTGCTCCTTCGTTTTCTTCTGGCACACAGAGATCTGGGATTTCGCTGCTTTGTTCTGTGGATTCACTTCCAGCACTTTTTGAAAGTCACATTTGGCCAGCTCGAACTCGTTCATCAATAACCTGGCTTCACCCCTCCTGTACAAGCCTTTCTCATTGTCCTGGTCCAACCCCAGAGCCTGGAAACACACACAGCTCTGTTAACATCTCAGAGCCCTCCCAAGAGATCCCCTACAGCTGAAGCCTCAATAAATCTGTCAAAATTAGGACAAGGTGGCTTCAAATCTCCAGAGCACTTGCATCTTGCTCAACAAAAATTGCCTCGTTTCCATCAGCAGCTGGGACATCATTAATATAGTTTTATTATCTTTCTGTGCTTAAAATACCCCTGAGTGTGGCAGTCAGTGGGAGACAAACCCACAGGCAAGAGATCAAGTGTAAAGACTAAATCCAACCCATTCTGTCTCCCTGTTTTAGCAATATTATTTTCCTTTAGTAAAAGCCATATATACACCTCAGGCACAATTCACCTTTCAGATTAACACAAATATCCCATATATTTCCCATATGCAAGATGCTTAAATCTAATCCTTTTATAAAAGAATTCAGAGTTTCCTGACAAAGACAAGGTTAAAAACCTTCTAGGGACTGGCAAAGCCTCATCCCACTCCTTTGTGGACTCGGAGATCTGCTGCAGCTGCACAGAGCTTGCCTGTGTCACACCCAGAGCAGAACCCAGTGCCCAGCCCCAGCCTGGGCACATCCAACCAGCATCCCAAGGTCCCCAGTCCACACTGATCCATTCACATGGATCTGGCTTTGGAAGAAAAGCTGCTGTCAATGCATGCCCAGGTGGATTTTGAACCTCTAAAGCCCCCATGGTCCTGCAGTCTCTGAGCACTCAGCATCCACAGGGATCTCAAGGTGCAGAAGGGAAGCCACCATCCCACTGCTGTTTGGAAATTCCTTCTTATATGACAAGGAATTTTAAAAAACCCCACTAAACTCCCAACAAGAACATGGAGGAGAAGAGGATGCTGCATCCCCCAGGCTTGTGCTGATGCCGTAGGATTTTAGCTTTTCTATTTTTCACATATTTGAAATCCTGCAGTTCTTTAGTGCATAACTCTAAACTCCATATACAGTCCAAGCTACTGCTTTCCCATTTTGGTCAGACACGACAATTCCTCTCTAGACCTGGGAATCAAGGGCACCTCACTGTCTCAGGTCCCAAGAAATGTAAACAAAAAGGAGCTGAGGGGAGCAAACTTGGGATAAATGACTTCATTACCTGAAGCTGTAATTGGAAGATCAACCCCCAATATGCAAATTGACCAAACTGATAGAAGTGTGAAAACCCATGACTCGTCATCCTTTTTTTGGGGTGTCGCCCCTGGGGGGCTTCCTCTGCCCGAAATGCACCTGGAAGGCCCTTCAATAAATTGAACTGCTTTTTATTCTCTTAACTTTGGCTTCAGTTTCTGGTGACCCAGGTGGGACAGCATCAGTGCACCTCTACCTTGTCACAGCACTCGACAGCCTTGGCGTACTCCCGCAGCTTCAGGTAGCACATGGCCAGGTTGAGGAAGGCAGCCAGCAGGAAGGACTCAGAGGCTTTAGACTCCTTCTCAGACAAGCCATACTCCATTTCCAGCCAGGACACAATCTTCCCATACTGAATCACTGCCTGCAGGTACTTGCCTTCCTGAAAGAAGCAAAAAGAGGCTCAGCCTCCCCCCTAGAATGACCCGTGAGCAGGTGACAAGTGTAATGTGGGGTGTTCAATAAATACAGGAAAGGAGGAGGATCCCAACTCCTCCAGAACCAGCAGGTTTGGGAAAAGCTGAGTCAGAACAGTGGGGAGCTGGGATGCCCCAGCTGGGAAAGGGAATGCAAAGCCCCTCAGCATTGGCCCTGGTCTGGGAAGGGTTTGATCTGCCGTCCTGCTCTGCAGGGAGCACACAGAGCCAAGGCAATGCTGGGAAAGGATGAGATATCTCAGGGAGCATCAAGGAGTGAGAAAAAGGCAGAGGGAAGGCAGGACTTGCCTTCCCCAGCCCTATCTGGGGGCCCATGGCTTCCCTGACACTGATGGCTGCCAAATTCAGTCCCAGCTCCCCTCCTCTGCCACCCCCAAGTTCACAAACCTTGAAGTACATCGTGCCCTTCTCCTTGACCACGGCTGCCTGCTCCAGCTTCTCCTTGGTGTCCATCTCCCACGACTCCTTGGCCTGCAAAGGAACACTTGGAGCACTCCCAGCGGAGCAGAGCAGCCTCCCCTGCCCCAGCAGGACCATGCCACTCTCTGGGACAGCGTGGTCACACTCAGGGCTCATCACAGGTGGACCACAGAGCCTGGAGACATGTCCTGCCCCTGCTTTGGCCAGAGTGATGGCACAGGCAGGGGACCCATCCAGTGATGTGCAAATCCCATGGACTTGCCCTGTATCCCATCCCCAGCATTCTCATGGGCACAACCGAGCTCCACAGGGCTGGCTGGATGTGCCAGCTTTTTATCTGTGCAGCCCAAGTGGAAAAAAAAGATGAAAAGTGGAGAAATAGCAGGAATAAAATAAAAGGAAAAGAAGAAAAAAAATGAGAGAAAAATGGGAGAAAAAGCAGAAAACGGAGAAAAAGAAAAAAAAAGAGGAAAAAAAGGAGAAAAATTAGGAGGAAAGAGGAGAAAAGAAGAGAAAAAGGGAGAGGGGAAAAAGGAAAAAAAAATCAAATAAAAAGAAAGTACAAAAGGACAAGGTTAGGAACAAATAAGACACCAAAGCCTTGGACCTCAGCCACAAGAATAAAACAAACCAACAGAGAAGAACAAATTAAGAACACGAAGCTCCTCAGTGACGTGTCCACTTCAGCAGGGGTTGGGCTGCAGCCACGCCAGGGACAAAGGCTGGAGGCTACACAGGCCCTGACATTCCAGTAACCTGGGGAGGGACTGGAGCACCTCTGCCCTCACCTTCTCAAAGCTCTTCAGGGTCACCTCGTACACGAGCTCTGCGTTCCCCTGGATGCCGTATTTTGGTTTCCCCACCTCGCCAAAGCCGTACCTGCAGGGCAGGAGGAGGCACTCAGACAAGGAGGAAAAACCTTATTTTCAGCAGAGCTTGCCCATAAATGCAGACCCAGCTTGCCACCCACAGCTTTCTAACATTTGGGGGACAGGGTGATGTTACTCTGCATGAGCAAAGGTCCCTGTGGATGTACAGTGCATAAATTGGGAATCATCCCTTCTGGCTGCATCTTTTTTACACAGGCTTCTCTCCAGCACTGGTCATTTCCAGGGAGACATTTTCATCTCAGACACTGCACTTGGATAAAGCCCTTTCACCTGGTTTGGGGTTTTTTTAGCATCTCAATATTCCTGTTTACATGCCACTGGTCACCTCCTGCTGTTCCTGCTGGTGTTCTCTCCTGGAGAGTCCTATTTGCAGGATTCACCACCTTCCACAAGAGCTGGAGGCTGAGACCCACCCAGCATCCCTGTGTGGATGCTCCTCACCGTGGGCTGAGGTAGAGGATGCAGTGCTCTCCCCTCTGCATCTTCTCCAGGGCCTTGTCAATGCCGATGGGGATGTCGTGGTCCTCCCCTTCGCCCACGACGAATTTCACATCCTTGCAGTCGAACCTGCGGCCGCCACAGAATCCCTCCAGGTGAACTGCAGAGGGGCAAGAGAGGCAGGATGGCACCCAGAACCGCCCAAACCTTGGAGAAAAGTGGGCTCCAAGGTGTCTTTATAAAGCATTTCTCCCAAATTCAGCAGAGCCTGGAAAAGGGAAGACCAAGGGCTGGGGGCAGCCTGGAGAAGAGGGATGGGGACTGCTTGGGAACATTGCTGAAAAGCAAGGCAGGCTTATCTTGTCTACCCAAGGACTAAACAACAGATAAACATCGTGACTAATATGTTCCCCTCGTACTCAAGTGCACGAGTCAAGTCTTACTGGAACTGGATATTGCTCCTGGCACGGCGCCACGCAGAGTTTATCACGGTGATTACAAATCTTCTATACTGTGCTATACTGCCTTGACTCCTGCCTCGAAAACAAGGCCATGTTCTCCTGACTCCGAGAACTCAAAGTACAAGATAAACTTTTTTATTTTTAATCTTCAACCAGGAGCCGTGCTGTTCCAGCCCCAGACGCTGGCAGAAGCGCAGCCAGAGCGGACACTGGGTACCTGGCACATTCACCACCTGGCACTCCTGGCTGGCTTTCCAAAGCAAGATTATTCTTTATTTATTCAAACCTGAAGACGTTCCAGGCTTTGGGGACACTTTTACAGCCTCTGCATTCTGCTTGCAGGGTAAAAGGCATGCACACATGCAGGCAGGCATCAAGTAAAAGCAATTTCACAAGGAACTCCTACATACTGTTAAAAAAAAAAGCCAAAACAAACAACAAGAAAAAAAAAAGCTTTGTAAGAGGAAGAATTCACAACTGTGCCTAAAGGTTTTGCAGCCTGCAAAGACAGGACCTTTACCTTTGCTTGAGGGGAACAGAATGCAACCTGAGGTGCTGCAGGGCACTGAGCATCCTACTGTGGTGGCAGGTGAGGGGCAGGACAAGCTGGGCACCAGGAACAGCTGTGAGGGTCTGGGCTCTGCACGGGAGAGCTGCAGCCCGGACTGAAGGAAATCTGTGTCCGTCTCCTGCCCTGGGACCTACAGATGTCCTTAGGATGAGAGGCGTGGACCAAGGCAGACCTGGCAGCCCCCATTCCGAGGGCAGGTCCAGCTGCCATAAGAGAACCCAAGGATGTGTTCCTCACTGCAGGGGCAGGACACCAGCCTCTGCCTTGTCACCCCACTCTTGCCACCAAAGCCATGCTGGGACTCCAGCAGGGGATGCCCAGGTGCTTGCCAGCTCCCTGGGAGACATCCTGCATCCATCACTGGTGCACAGTGACCACAGCAGTCAGGCTGCTGTGAGCTCACCCAGCTTGGGATGAGGACAAAAGCCAAATCCAGCTTCTCCGGGGACAACCTCTGCTTTTACACTACCCAAAACCAAGCTGGCTGGTTTTTTTAGGCACAGAAAATGTGGAAAATTCTGCCTAAAATTCTGCCTAAAACCCAGCCACCACCACAGCACCGTGCATCTCCCTGCACGTTCCTAGCGAGCACAGATCCATAATCCCTGACCCCAAAAGCAGCACTACAGCTCCCCCAGGTCCCACATCCCCTGCGGGATGCAGCAGTGATGGGAAGATCCACTTTAAAACAGGATGCACAAGGGGGATGTTGTGATCCTTCCTTCCAAGGATAGTTCTGCTCCGTTTTAATTGCGCAGAAAATACACCGAGCACGGGGAGGGGGAAAAGCTCCGCTTGGGTTTCCAGGAGTGGGTCAGCTGGTTCAGCCGCTCTTGGATTACAGAGAAAAAAAAGTCACTGAAGGAACATCACTCCGGTTGCAGCTCTGACTTATTGTTCTCTCAGTGCCTGCAGCGATTTTGTTTTTGAAGAGCTGAGAACAGAGTGTACTGAGTGCGGCTGGCACACGAACTTGATGTGCTGACAGCAATTTGTACTCAGATTAAAAACGGAGAAGGAGGAGGGGTGGGGGGGGGGAAAGGATGTAACAAAAGCTGGAATGCCAGATTTCAACTGCGGCACAGGTTTTAGGGACCAGAACTGGGATTTAGGGTCTGTAAAACTTAAAGCCTATAAAAGCCCGGAGGTACTTGCTCCTGGAAGCGTGGCTTCTTCCAGCCTAATTCCAGCACCTCCCAAAATACCCAGCTGAGGTAAACCATCAGAGCCCTGCCCCAGGGTGGGCTGCTGTGCCCCCACAGCTGCTGTGCCACCCCCAGCACAGTGACCACTCAGACGGTAGAATCTGAGTCAAAATCTCCTTTTTCCCTAAAAGAGCCTCATTAGAAGAACCAGCCACTGAAAGCCGCGACCTTTATAAGCTCTCACAGCTCAGATTCAATTTCGCAGTCGCTAAAGGGACTTGAGGATCTCTGTGTACAGGAGCTCTGGGATTAAGAAAAGAAAGTAAATGCCTCCCATATGGACTGAGCTCTGTGTGTGTGTCTGAGGAGTCCTTGGGAAGGAAAGAACCCCAAACTCCAGACTGCCTTCCTCTGGCCAGCCCCGTGAAATGTCTGCTCCAGAAATGGGACCAGAAGCGGGAGAGCCCAATGGGATGTGAGCTCCTCATCCTCCTGTGTCAACTGACACCACCCCAGCCTCAGCAAACCCCTTGTAATCATTTCCTTCCCCCTGCCATCAGCAGCCCTGTGGCCATAAGGGAAGGAAAAAGCCCCATTCTGTAAGAGACGTGATGAGACCCCCCAAAAATACCATCAACACTGGAATGAAGAGGCTAAAGAAACTGCTGAGTGTCCAAAATACTTAGCAAGTATCAAGGGAGGAAGGGCTAGCAACTGGTGCTTTGGAGGAAAGGCAGAGCCAGAGGTTTTGGCAGACGGCACATCCCAAAGCACCCTGGACACCGCACTGGGATGCAGAAGGGTCGGGGGAGGCGACAGAGCCCTGAAACCCCACGGGGGTTTGTTTCTTCCATCCTCCCCTCAGCTGCTGCCTGAGCAGCTCCAGGGTTTTCCTGGGCTGAGGGTTTTCCACCCAGTCCCACAGAGCAGCAGCTCTGGCAGAGCCACCACAGGGGCCAGCCAAGGAGAGCTCAGAGCACCATCCCCAGGTGTTCTCCATCCCATCTGGCCGCTGGATGGATGTAGCTGCATCCCATCAGGATGCACGGCCACCTTCAGCCTGTGCACTGCCAGCAGCTCCTTGCCAGGGATCAGCTCAGGACAGGCTGGTCCCTCCAGTTGTCCCACAAGGGACCAGCACTCACTCTCCACGGTAGCACCTTCATTAGGGTTGGAGTAACCTTCTCCCTTCCTCTTGATCCTCCGGATTATTCCTCCATCCTCAAACAAGTCCTCGCCTTTGAAGTCAAGCAGCTCGACCTAAAAAATAATAAAGAAAAAGTGGGCAGAGCACAGGGAGGGGGAAAGGAGAAGAGAAAAACAACAGGAGAGCCACAAAGCAGCAGTTCATCCCCTGGCTGGAGAACCAAGCCAGCTAATTCTCCGTTCAGCTGACGAGCAGAAGTTGCCCATAAAACCCAGATCCAAACCACAGCACAATACACAGGATTTATTAGAAACTGGGACACATCCAGTACCTGAAGCATAACACAAAGTAACAGCAAAAATAAGTTTATTGAACCTGTAAAGGGTACAACTCAGCTGCCGCTGGAAGATAATGCGAAAGTCCCCCAGCGTGGGCAGGAGCTTCCCCTTCATCCTCTGATGGACCAGCTCTGACCCTCAGCTTAGCCCATACTCAACTTGGAAGACCTGAGCCTTAATTTAGGACAGACTCCCTCCTCTTGCCGTGTCCCAGTGAGCCCTGCCCAGGGAGCCCTCTGTGCCAAAACCTTAATTTTCCTACCACCCCTCAGCACTAATGGTTTTTTAGCACCTGGAGGCATTTCCCAGCTGCTTTCTCCTTCCCCTGTGTGCATGTTGAAACCAGGAATCTGCCCAGTCCCCGCCCCAGCACCAGGACTCTCCTAAGCCGGGGTTTCAGTCCCAGCCTTCCAGCGCAGACACACATTTCTGAGAAAGCCCTGGCAGCGGTTCCTGGAGCAGAGGGACACGTTTCAGGAATCCAAGCTGGGTTGGTTTTTTTGGAGGTGGGTGGTTTTTTTTTGGTGTTTTTTGTTGTTTGGGCTTTTAAATATTATTATTAGTAGTATTAGTATTAATTTTTACATTTTTATTTCTGAGCTGGCTGGCAAGGCAGAAAGGGAGCAAGCTTGCTCATCCACACACCAGCTCACCAGCATTACTTGCCTCGAAAAAGAGGGTGGCATTGGAGGGGATTTTGGGGGCACTGCCAGCAGAGCCGTATGCGTACTCAGGTTTGCAGAGCAAGTAGCAGATCTCTCCCTTCTTCATGGTGGCCACCCCAATGTCCCACGCCTTGATTACCTGACCTAGGAGAAAGGCAGATGTCAGGCAGGAGGGAGCAACCAGCAGCCCAGGAAAAAACCCATCCTGGGTGTGGCAGGGATGGCACCCAAAACACCTCCACATTCACAGGTCACTGAAGGCAGGGCTGACTCTGTCCAGCTGTCCTGCAACAGGGTCAGTTGACCCCCTGCCCCGTGGTGATCCCACCCTCCACCACCCCACGGACGGACAGCCCTGGCCCAGCTCACCCTTGCCCAGGCTGAAGATGAAGGGCTCGTTCCGATCGCGGCTGGAGTCAAATTTCTTCCCGTTGGCCAGTTTCCCTTTGTAGTGCACATAAACCTTGTCTCCAATCATGGGAGACTCATCCTCACTCCCAGGTCGCTTAATGATCTGAGAGAGAGAAACCACGCATGAGCTGGGGCCATGAGATAGCAAAGGATGCATATGGAGGGGGGGAGAGAAACACACACACATGCATTTACATGAAAATATATTAATATACACATGGATATACACCCCAGTGCTGCCCTAAGTAACAGGAAGGCTCAGGGGGGAGCTATTCAGTTTGCCTCTAAATTTGCCCTTCATCAGCTCCTAAAAGCAAGTGTCAAACTGGAGCCACAGCAATGGATCTGGATAGGGCTGGGAGCAGAGACCAGTCCGTACTGGGTGGATAAACACCATGGCTCCAAACCTGCAGTGAATGCAGCTCCACTCGCTCTCTGTCCGTACACATTTTACTCACAGGGGTGTGTCAGTTCACTACTCACTCCTTGTCAACACTTTTTTCTGAACGCTGCAGCCGGGAACAAGCAGTTCTCGAGCTGAGGATGGAGCAGGGGAGGATGCTATTCTTGGAGGAAAGGTCCTATTCAAGTGGAGAAGTGTAAGTGCTGAGGAGCAGAACTATCCAGAAACGGCCCTGAACATGAAAAAGGGGCTGTGTAGCAGACTGGATGACCTCAGTAGTGTGCTCTTTCTAATGTTTGTGAGTCACACACAGAAATGCTTTGCGGATTTACAGCTAATAATCTGATTAGGAACACAATAGCAGCGAAATTCGTGGAGCAGCCTGGGCCCACCAGCCTCAACCACCACTCCATCCTCCTTTACTCCAAGCGACGCTCATCCCCTTTGCCTTTCAAATGAAAGAAGTCAATCCTACAGCCCTGGAACTGTGACCCTGAGGGCTGGAGATGCAGCCCAGTGAGGTGACCGTGCACCCCAAAGCGCAGGTGGGCAGGACACTCTTGGCAGAACCCCTTTACCTTCAGAACCCCTCGGTCCTTGGATGGTGTGATGTCCTCGCCACGCTCGGCCAGAGCTGCTGCCTGCACCTCCCCTTCGCTCTTGGTGGCCTCATCAGTGGTCATGGTCTCCTTGGACCTGAGGGGACACAGCACACACCCCGTCAGCCTGGCAGGACCACGGGACATGGTGGAAGAGGAAAGGGTTTGTCACCCAGCATGGAAAGACAATGCACAAGCAAGCATTTTCCCCCAGAATTAAAGCAAACCCAACACCAAAAGAATCCCAGCTATTTGGGTGGATAAAGAGAAAACTCACAGCAAGAATCTAAGGGACTGGGGTTGGTTTTTTTTTTTGGGCAAACTGCTGGAGCGCTGTGCTCCCAAATGTCACCACATAGGCAGCCAAGGTGCCAGAAAAGCCACGTTTTCCATTGAACACAGACTTTTTCCAATGGTTCCTGGTGAAAAAAAGAATTGCCTACGGTTTCAAAAACATATTTCCTGATGATTTCCTTCAGACCATGGGGCTATTTTGGTAGCTGCACTGCTGGGCGACACATCATCAAGGAAACATGTGACGGAGAATTAGAAAGCGATGGGTTTTTTAAGACATAAACCAGAACTATGAAAGCCACTCTAATTGCGAAACTTTCCCACAGTCTTCAGCGTGGAGGCTGATGTTAACCAGCAGGAGAAATCATTCATTTGGGGGATTCAAAAAGAGCAAAGAAAGGATGTTTTCAGCTCCAAGGACAGATAAGTCGCGCTGCAAGAAGAATTGCTTTGCTCACACCCGGGTGGAAAGGGAAGGACTGGAGCCCGGCCCCCCCAGCACAGGAAGCCACCGAGACACAAAGAGCCCTGAAATGGAAGAAGCAAAGAGAAAAATAAGGGAACTACTTGTTGCAAGGCTCAATTATCACAGTCTTTGGGGTGATATTTAATGGGATTCTGCGTCTGTTCCCTTTCCTCTGTGCTGCTGGGGTTTCAGAAGGGAACATCTTTTGAAAAAAGCATTTAAAAAGCAAACAACGTGTGGTGAGACCCATTATCTCACAGGTATTCATTGGAAAGCGTGCCATGGGTGGCTTTGGAAGAAATGTTTGATGATGTGGGTGGTGAAGCACTGGTTACCCAACAGGTTGATGGATGCCCCGTTCCTGGGAACATTTGGGTGAGTTTGGACAGAGCCCTGAGCAAGCCGGTCAAGTGAAAGGTCTCCCTGCTCATGCTGGGGGTGCTGGACTGGACAGCCTTTAAAGTGTCCTTCCAATGCACACCATTCCATGATTCAATGACTTGGGTGCTGGGATGGTCTCCAAGCCACCACAGCCTTCCTCCTGGAGAGGAGTGAGGAGGTGGTGGCGGTGCCCATCCCGGCACGGCCATGGCATCGGCACCGTGCACCAGCTCAGGGCTTCCCAGCACAGATCCTGTGCAGCACCAGGGACACATCATCAATAACCAACCCATGAGGACCAGGAGAAGCCCCAAAAGCAGGGAAGCTTGCCCAAGAATCGCCACCTCCCGGGACAGAACCTCCCCAGGTCCACCAAGCAGCCACCGCTGGGATGCAGGAGAGACGGACAGGGAGGTGCTGGCTCCGGCTTGCCGGTTGCTAAATCCCACCAAGAGACATCTAAAAATACACCCTACGCATCCTTCTCATTATTTTTCTACGTAAGCAATTAGAGGAGTCATCCAGGGAAGCTGGCCAAGGCGGGCGGGAGGGGAGACGCTCTGCGTCAGCAGCAGTGGGAGGGATGGAGCCCTCAAGACCCAGCTATTAAAGATGTGGCCCACGTTATGAAAGAGCTCACGACTTCTCCATCCAGCAAAAACGGCTCCAACTAGGTTAGAGAAAAGAGTGCACTGCTCCCACTTATCTCCCATTTGGAGCGACAGGAGGAGGTTGGCCAGCGGCCAAAATCCCAATTAATTTGAAACAAACAGTTGTAGGGCAAAAAAAAAAAAAAAAAAAAATCTGCAACTCCCCGAGGTTTAAATAGCGAGCAGGCAGGGATGGCACTGAGCACAGCAAGCTTGTTGGTGGTGTCAGAGCCTGAATCTTCTTGTTTGTGTACTCTGGATACAGGGAGGGCATTAATTAATCACTCTGTGCAAAAGCCCCTGGGTGTTTCTGACACCCCAAGCAGATCCTGCTTTCCCGTTGCTGCTACTATCCACGAGATTAATGTTGTAAGCCTGTAAATGAAGCCAGGATAAACCATCCTCCCTCCTCTGAACATCCACAGAGCTCCATTTCCCTGGGATATAAACACGGACGGGTCGGAGAAGCACAGAAATAAATAAAAACAAGCCTTTTAATTTTACAATTCCCTCTCCACACAGGTGTTGCTGTCTCCCAACACTGAGAAATAGGTGAAAATTCAGAGGGGAGAATGGGATGCAGATGTCTGACCCTGCGCTGAGGACAGACAGGTATCACACATGCTAGGGTTTCACCAACCACACGATCCCCAGCCACATTTCCTAGAAATCGGCATACCGGGAATTTGCCAGCTCCAAATGGAAACTTCATGTTGCAGATCCCTCCCGGAGGCTCGCAGGAGGGGAAAGGGATGGGGAAGAGCAAGGCTGGGCAGGGTTTAGAGGGGTCTCACCTTGCCACCATGCAATCGTTGGAGAAGGTCTGAAGGTGCAGGGAGAGTCCAGGCCCAGAGACACAGCAGGGAAATACCTGGTAAGAAGAGGGCGGGGGGGGACAAAAAAGGAAAAAAACATGAAAAAAACATACGTGCTTTATTCTAAAACACGATTTCAGAAGAAGGGAGAACAGAGCAGTTTTGAGCCACAGATCACGTTCCACCATGGTCAGAGAGGGGTGATGAAGACTATGGCCAAAACCTGTTTAGCCTCGCTGTTTCCACAAAACAGCATCTTACCATCAGCTTAAAAAAAATAAATAAATCAAGGCTATATCCTGTCCAATTGTTTCACTGGGATGAAAATTAACAGGATGAAAAAATAAGAGTTGGCTGCTCTGGGGTTTGTTTTTTAAGACCCACTTAGCACAAAGCACTTTCACTTCCACGGCACCACAGCAGCCCTGAAAGCTCCGGATTGCAACACAGGAGGGAGTTTCTTGAAAACGCAAAGGTCAGGCTTAAAAACAACAAATCTGAAAGCACAGCAGGGGGATGTGGGGCCCTGGATCCTGGTGATCATCTCCCCAAATCCCAGCCCCTCGAGCTGGACAGCAGCACAGGGCTGCACACGCATCCTCCAGCCCCAGCACAGGCTGATAACGAAGAATAACCCAATTAGTGCAGCAGCTGACTCTCTCCACTGTCCCACGGTGGATTGCTTCCCCTTCCATCACAAGAACTACTTATTTCTAATAAAATCCCTTCTTGCTGAGCAAGCCGTGCGTGTGCAGCAGGAGAGGGAAGACCAGAGCAGTGATTTCTGCTGGATGAGGGTGTTTTAAGACACCTCAGGGCCAGCCCGCTGAGCAGAGACCAAGGAAGGTGATGGTAATGAGTTTAAATTGTGATTTCTAATAAAATACGACCTGCCTAAGATGGACAAGCAGCTCCACAAAATCCTCAGCTGCACCCCAACACAAAAGGACAAACCCAGACATCGACTGTCATTTCTCACACTCATACATAACAGTTAATTAATTATTTTTTTTTTCTTCAATCCTGGCCACTTGACTTTCTCTCCCTCCTTCAAAATAAACAGGGAAGCCATAAAACTGGAACTATTGTTCACCAACTAAGAACTCCTTAGTAAGCAAATGGATCAATTTACTTCCTAGCATGCACGTTGTGCAAGCGGCCAACACCCCGGTGGGCTGGGCATGGCAATTTCTATTCAAACAAAAAAACCAAAATGCAAACAGAGCTGCTTGAATTGCCCAGCACCTTGAGAAGCCCCCAAGGTGAGCCCTGACCCACCAGGGACCAAAGCACAATCCCTGGTCTCCTTTATCCATGGGCAATCCCTGCTCCAGGGTGAACACCATGGAGACCCTGGTACCAAACAGTGCCACCCACACCATGGGGACACTCCAGAGAGGGATGCAGCCCCCAGCTGCATCCCAAGGACCAGGAGGTATCTGCCTCTCACCAGGAAAGCAGCAACAGGGGAAGGCTTTAAAACAATTAAGAGGATCATGAAGTGAAAAAGAAAACTACTGTGTGCAGCTCAGTTAATTGCAGTGGTGGATGTTCCCATCACACTGGCTTCATCATCCTGCCTAGCTAATATTTTTAAGCTTCTGAAATGGTTTTGTTGAAGGTTCAAGTCATAACTAATTTATTTATTTTTTTAAATATGTGGAATAAGAGGCTGTTCCTCAGCTGCAGCGAGAGGAACAAGTGAGCAGGACGGGTCACTAACCCTGCCAGAATAAATATCTCAGGCAAAAGCAAGATGGGTTCAGTCTCTCTGCATCCCCTGGAGTGAGGTGAACAGGCCCGTGCCAGCAACACACAAAAGACTTTCAGAGAGGAGTGGTTTTATCCCCCCAGTTTACAATACAAACCCATTAAAAATAATCTGGCTCTTCTGCTGGTTTTCTAGCAAGGAAATGCTCGCTTGGTGGTTTTTCCAGGACACTTCAAAATAAAATTAAAAAGAAAAAAATCAGAGGGATAAAGGTCCTCTGAACTCTCTTGTGAGCAGCCTGCGGTCCATCTCCCTCAGAGTGGGTACCCAGAGACACAACACCCTCCACTTTCATGTAAAAGGGAATTAAGAAAAAAAGCAGCATTTTCTTTCCTCCCTCCCTTATTTTGAAGGACAAACTTATACTGGGGAGAGCAAAATCCATGGACATTTATGGGTGGCTGCTGTCCCCAGGGCAGAAGGTGCCAGGGGCAGGATGAGGCTGAGAATTTTACACACAGATGCTCTGCAGCTCCTTTCCTACATGCCCCCAAAGCCACCCCTGGCCCCAGCAAGGATTTCAGCTGCTTCCACCAGAAAAAATCACAGCAAGTCTCTGCCACAAGAACAGATCCTCAAAACACTGGAGAAAACAGGGATGCCCAAAGTCTTTGCTCTGCATCAGCAGGGAGAGGCACCAGCCTGCACCCATCCTGCTCCTGAGAGGCTGACACAGCTTCTGATGATGGCTAAAGCAAGATAATTAAAGAAATACAGCGATAATGAGTGTATGGACAGCTGTTCCACACCAGCCTGAGCTTCTTGGGAGATGCCTGGCAGGGAGACCAAGCATCCAAACAAACTCAGAGGCCGTAATATAGAGACACACAACAGTGGGGAATGCAACTTCCTAAAGCCTTCATAAATGAGGATTATGTAACTGGACAGGAAAAAAAATATAATAATATAGCCAAGCAGGTTATATAAACCATCTGTAAAATGTGAGAAAGTACTTGACATCCCACTACCCACTCCTTGGCACCCTCTCACTGGGTTTTCTGCCACCAAAAACGAGCGGGCTCCTTTCAGTCGTGTCTTCTCCTCTGGTCAAAACAACCAGGGAGAACAGACCAGCCCGGCTTTTTGGAATTAAATGTTCCACCTCTGGCTGTTAAATGTGAAGTTTCCGTCCCCATGCAGCACACCAAGTGAAGTCCAAGCCCTCCACAGGCGACTCGGAGCAGCCTCCTGCCAGCAGCTACACCAAATGCTGAGCAAATTGAATTTCAAGTGACAGCTTGGGGGGGGGGAGACGACTTAAATAAACACAAAATGGGAATAAACAAGAAACTCCTTGTTTGCCAATTCGGTTTTAATTCAGCATTTTCTCCGGAATAAACGTGGCAATTAAACTTGGATTTATTTAATTTTTTTGTTTTGTTTTGTTTCTAAAAGCATCTCACTGCTCGCAACAGATTTGGGGTTTTCTCCAAGCAACTTGCAGCCAGGTGACCCCTGGCAGTGGGGGTGCTGTGTTTGATGATTTATTTTTGATAATTTTTACCCACACACGAGGGCTGAGCAGCACCTGGAGCATCCCAGAGCCGAATCCCAAGGGGGGAATCCTCAGCTCAGCATCCGGCACTGCCGCCAGCAGCTCTGCCACCCAGAAATAACTCAGCACCCAAAACCATCTGCACCAGGGACCTATAAATGCCAAATTATTTTGGGCAAACCCAAATTATTTCTGGCAATTCCCAGTGAAACACCAGCCTGCTCCAGTGCCAAACGAGGATTTCTTGGAGAAGCATCACAAGAGGACAAACTGCAGGAGGGGATTGGGGTGGCACTGCCACTGCTGGGGACACCACGGCTTTGGGGACAATGCTGCACCACCAGCAGGTGACCCAGACCCTGGCAGCACAGGGGTGAGAACAGGCACTGAGACACACACTGCTGTGCATCACCTGGGGTGGGGAGGGAGGCTGCATCCCACCTGGGCTCCTCTTTGGGATGGTGTCACGTCCCAGGAATGATGCTCTTCGCCAGGCAGTGCCTCCCAGGGCCCTTTTTATCAAGTGGTTAAATTTAATTTAAATCAAAAAGTACTTGAAATGAGAATGTTTTTCCATCTAAGAGCAATTTACAAAGACGGGACACTGCAGGTAGAAGATGATTTAACTGCAGTCCCTCACCATCCCAACTCTTCACTTCTGACAGTTACTTTACTATTATTTTCCTTATTTTCCAACGCACTCGCTTGCAAAATCAGAAATCCTTACTAATCACAATTACTAGTTATGGAAAAAGCCTGTCAGCTCCATGACAAACAAGTTACATGAACAACTTGTACGTTAGAGCACTCGTGGCCACTTCTTTACACCCACAAGCACAGAGCATTAAAATAATAAAAAAAAAATTCCTTGCTAAGTAACATCTATTTCCCTGTTATGTGCACAAGATCAGTAGGAGCTTCACAGCTCCCTCAAGGGGCTGCAACATCTTTATATAAATCCACGTAACCGAGAGTGACAATAAAATGAAATTGATATAAAATAGTATAAAATGAGAAATAACTGAGGACAAACTGTTTTTCAAACCGTTTACAAAATATTTTTCCCCTGAGCCAGCCTGGGAGCTGCAGCCAGCCCGAGGAGGTCTTGGTGCCAAGCATCTCAAACCTTCCAGCAAACTTTCTCCTTCTGCAAGCAGGTAATTAATTAAAACTCACGTAACTACACAGCACTGATGTTCCTGAGGGATGCAGTTTGCTTTTTACTCGGGAGTTGTCCTTATTTTTTGGCTCATCCCAGCAGGAAGGTGCTCTAACAGTGCAGTGAAAAGGACCTCAACATGACTGAAGTGTGTGCTGGGCAAACACAGCCTTGGGAAGATGAGGTTATTTGCATTTATTTTTAAAAAAACCAACCAAACAAGAAAAGATAATTGCATGAGCAATTATCCCAGCAGACATCTCTGTTCTGAGCAGGATGGGCACCACTAGCAGCCTCTATCCTGCCAACCTTCCCCACCGGATCCCTCCATCCCCCAAGCCACCAGCGGCGCCACATGTTATCACCCCTCCCACCCTGTGCATTTCAGCAGAGGAGAAAACTTCTTACACTAACTCCCCAGAAAACTGCTGGGGATTTTTTCCATGCCACCATACATTTACCCCAGCACAAACCCCATCTCCATCACCCAAGCCCTCAGAAAAGTCCTCAGCCACTCCTTCCAACAGCACCTGTGGCTGCCGTGAGCACCCAGCTCCATCTCACCCTGTTCTCCTGCACCCCTCAGGGTGCTGCCATCACCCACCACGCTGGGGAGGGGGACCAGCACCCCTTCAAGGACCAACAACCCACCCAGGACCCCTCCATCCCACCCTTGTGCTGCAAAACTCCCGCACCATTTGGATTCCTGCTTAGCCCCACACTCCTGGTTAACCCCCTGGAGGTCGTGGATGTTGTTCCCTCTCTGTCAGGGATATTTCTGTCCCCTCCCCAGAAATGTTGTCCCATTTCCAGAGTACCAGGCTGGAAATACAACCCAAGTATCTCTGAGTTGCAGCACTGCCACTCAAATCACATCCACAGCACCTTTGGAAGGACGGGCCATAAAAGCCAGCTACAGGCTCTGCCAGACGTATTTAATGACTTTCTTCAACAGGACAGGGGAGGAGGCAGGAGGGGGGCAGCTTTCTCATGTTTTAAAGGAAGGAGCAATCTGAGCTTTCAGCTTTTTTTAAACTTTTAATGGCAGTTCCCAGGCTGGCTTTGATGCCCCCGTGATGTCCTAATATCCACCTCAGGTTTAACAGCTCATTAGGGTTGAGACACTATTTAAACTCTGCCTTTAAAACCGTAAAGTACCAGCTCCTGGCTTTCTTTTTTCCATTGTATTTTATTTTTAAGGGTACTTTTATTATTTGCACCGGTAGGGACAGAAATACGGTGCAGAGTTGGAGCCTCAGCTGGAAGCTGCAGCCTGGGGACACACCGATGACAGACGCACCTCCCACGAGTTCCTACAGCCCATTGTGTAAAATACAGTTTCCTGGGAAGAGCAAGCTCACTCGAACGTGCATTTTAAAAACAGAAGCTCTGGAAGAGTTTTTATGCCCGGAGGGGAGGGGAAAATCGCAGAAACTTTTTTTAAAAATCGCATTTACCTTGTGCAACCACTTCTACCTGCTGCCAAAGGCTCTGTATAGTGATGCACACACCCTGCGGGGTCTGTCTGGTCGGTGGTGTCAAAAGAAACGCTTCGGCTGCGCCCGGGAGCCTCGGATGGGGAGGCGAAGCGGGGAAAAGAAAAATCCCCTCCGGCGAGCAGCATCCCGGACTGTGCCGGAGCATTCCGGGCTGTCCTGGGGCTGTGCCGGAGCATCCCGGAGCATCCCGGGCTGTCCTGGGGCTGTGCCGGAGCATCCCGGACAGTGCCGGAGCATCCCGGGTAGTTCTGGGGCTGTGCCGGAGCATCCCGGACTGTGCCGGAGCATCCCGGGCTGTCCTGAGGCTGTGCCGGAGCATCCCGGGCTGTCCTGGGGCTGTGCCGGAGTATCCCGGACTGTGCCGCACTATCCCGGACTGTGCCGCACTATTCCGGGCTGTCCTGGGGCTGTGCCGGAGTATCCCGGGCTGTCCTGGGACTGTGCCGGAGCATCCCGGGCTGTGCCGGAGCATCCCGGACTGTGCCGCACTATTCCGGGCTGTCCTGGGGCTGTGCCGGAGCATCCCGGACTGTGCCGGACTATCCCGGACTGTGCCGGACTATTCCGGGCTGTCCTGGGGCCGTGCCGGAGCATCCCGGACTGTGCCGGACTATCCCGGACTGTGCCGGACTATCCCGGGCTGTCCTGGGGCCGTGCCGGAGCATCCCGGACTGTGCCGGAGCATCGCAGTGCCCCCAGCACCGCCCGGGCAGCGCTGCGGGAACTGCTCCGGCATGGCTGGGGGGCTCCGTGGGGCAGGAACCCCGCTCCTCTCCTCACCCCATAGCATCCGCCGAGGTCACCATCCCCGTCCCCAACGCGCCAGCCCCACACGGAACGCCGATGTCCCCCACATGTCCCCCCAAGCGGGGTCCCTCAGCCCCGCGCGCGCCTGTCCCCAACGCCACGGTCACTCATTCCCCCCACCGACAGCACTCCCCCAGCCCCACAGAGGGTCCCGCAGGACCCCACAGCCCCGCACAGAACGCCCCGAGCCCGCGGGTCCCACCTGTCGCTGTGGCTGTCGCCGCTGTCGCCGCCGCCGCCCGGCTCCGAGTGGCCCCGCGCGCCCGCCCGGCCGGGCCGCCCCGCCCCGGGCCCCGGCCCCGCCCCGCTCACGTTTCATTGGCTGTCCCGCCTGCCCGTCTTAAATGCCACCTTTTCATTGGCTGCGCAGGCGGCGATATGCAAATTAGAGTGCTATGCCCGCCCCCGGGTGCGCGGTCGCCGTGGTGGCAGCGGCGGGGCCGGGCGGGAGCGGGGACGGGGGACAGGGGACAGGGGACAGGGGACAGCCCGGCCCCGGGAATGCCCCGGGGTGTTTGACCCCATGCAATGCCCAGCGGGGTCAACTCCACGCGGTGCTGCGAGAGCACCGCGGCCACAGGCAGTGCTCCTCACCCCCGGGCTGTCCCCAACCCCTCGGCTTCATGCGACCCCCGCAAGGACACCCCAGCCCCGGAGGTGCCCCGGAGGTGTCCCGGAGGTGTCCCGGAGGTGTCCTTGTTCCCCCCCAGCTCCCCAAGGGTAGCCCAATCCCTCCCAGCTCCTCGGGGTGTTCCAGGAAACACCGCGCTGAAGAGTGAGAAATTGCCTCCGAGCTGGGGACAGAGAGATGTGGGTTTGGAGGACACAGCGGCTGCTGGGACACGCAGAAATGTCCCAGCTGGGGATGAAGGAAATAAGATTTTTGTCAAGAGCTGCCTCAAGATCCACCCCCCGAGATTAGAAATCGGTGTTTTTGTGATTAAACACATCATCGCTGCTCATTGCTGCAGCGCCTGAACCAAGGGGGGCAAAAAAATTTGGGGGGCAGATTTAAATTAGGACATCTCTGAGTGTTTTTACAAAGTGGCCATTTTTTACCAGGTTTGTAATGAGTGCCTGCAGCCCCCAGCCTGCACGCTCATTCCCACATGTTGATCCAATAAAACCCTCAGGGCCAGGCTGAAGGCAGCACTGCGTTGGTGGGTGCTTTCTCACAGGTCTGCTCTTTATGCCGAGTTCGATTTCCGCAGCTGTAATTTAGACACTGATGTCACTCATCGGAAATTCAGAGTGAAAATTAAAGCCCACTTTAGAAAAGAAAAAAAAAAGTTTTCATGGCATTTAATTTTTCCCCCTTTAAAATAACCCAGGTGAATTTTGCATCTTTGGTTTCAAGGTTTTCCCTCCCGGCTTTAAGTTTCTGGGAGCTTTAAATATTAATTTACAAAACAAAATTAAAGTGTAGTGGGTTTGCAATACCAGGAAACCCCACAGCATAATTCCATCAGGCCCCTGAGATAACTCCAAAGCCCTGAAAAATCCCATGCGACCAATGGCAGCGATAAGGGGGTTCAGCCTGGTTTGTCCTTGTACTACAAAAATCGTAAATTTATTTGTTTGCATAGGGGGGAAAAAATCCACCCAAAAATGTATGGGAAGAAAGCATCAGAGTTGCTTTTTTAGAAGATAAAAGACATCCGTCAAATGACTATGCCAGTGCCAGACCCCTCAGCTCATTCTGTTTTCTTGGGTGGGGAGATGTCCTAAACCCTCCACTCGCCCAGTGCTGGGGTCTGCCCCGTTCACCCCCATCCCTGTAACACAACCTGGAGGAAATCTGTTCCATAAATAATCCCGTTCGGCTTTGTGACGCCTGCCAGGGGTACTGCTTGTTCCCCCTCGCCCTCCAGCTGGCCGCACATGTCCTGCCCCAGCCCTGAGCCCAGCCCCGAAGGGACAGGGAAAGTCTGGAAGCGGGGAGCAAAGCCAAGGAACCTGCCCTGCTGGCTCCCAAGCACCTCGTGTGAGGTGAGAGCAGCGTTCCTGAAAGAGAGAGAGAGAAAAAAAAATTTAAAATAAAGCAGGGGATATTTTTATTCATCCTTGTCTTCTGCTAAAAATAACCAGCGTTAATCTGCCTCGAGAGCGTGGGGAGGAGAGGAGTCCCTCCACCTTGGCTGCACAGTGAAGAGCCACATCAGTGAATCTCTTGAGAGCGGAGGAAGTGGGTTTTCTCTTTTCTCTTGGTTTCCTTTCGTGCGTGACAGCACGCGATGATCCCGGGGCAGGCATCCTCCCCTTCCCAGGGGGAATCAAACCCATCCTTTCCCCCAGAACCCAGATCACCACTGCCCATTTTGGGGATCAAAGCAGCTTTTTTTTGTTTGTTTGTTTTTGCAGCCTGACGATGCCGTGGCTTCGCCCACCCGCAGCCCGCGGTGTGCGCACCCCTCCGGGGGCCCCGTTTGCCGCTGGCACCGCGGGTGCAGCGTGGCAGGAGCCGGGTGCCGTGGTCGTGGGAAGCTGTGTGTTTACGGGAGGTGCGGCCAGGGCTTGCACAACAGGCGGCAGAGTACAGGAGAACACCGTGTCCTCAACACTGGCTGTAGGTGCAGCTGAACGGCCAGCAGGGATGGACGGACCGCGGGGACATGGGGACATGGGGACGTGGGGACGCGGGGGGATGGGGCAGAAGGGCAAGACCACTCGTTTGGCATGAGGACACTCGACCCCGGGGACGCAGAGCGGCTGGGGAGCCGCTTTCTGTATGAAACTCCCCCTCAAATCTTCCTGGGGGAAGGCCCCTGGAGGGTTGCTGGGTGTAGTCGTGGAATGACCGGCCAGACCCAGCCTGGGGCAATCCCTCTGATCCCTCCCCAGACTGCGACAGCCTTCCCCGCTCTGCCCGGACTCACGGCTCCCACCACGGCTTTTTAACAGCGGAGGGGCCAAGGCATCCCCCGCACGTGTGGGGACCCCCAGAGAAGTCCCTGCTCTGGCACAGGCCTGATCCTGCCCTATCCTGCAGTGGGGCCAGGGCCGGATCTTTCCAAGTGCACTTCCAATCCATAAATTACCAGATTGTGACCCAAATCCTGGCCCTTTTTGCAAAAACCCCTCCAAGCCAGCAGAGAGGGGCACCTCCCTCCAGAGGCTTCGCTGGGCCTGGATCCATCCCCGATTTCCCATCTTCCTCATGCCGCTTCCTTCCAGACACCGGGGACGGCTTTTACCAGATGAAAGGACACAAATATTTTCCCAGATTATTTCCCTCCTGAGGAAATGGGGGAAAATCGCTGCCTTCCCCAGCTGGCAATGAGCAGCAGAGACGTGGACAGAGCCCAGGGCTCCCTCAGCCCTGCCGGAGATCCAGCCCCACACCAGTAAGGGCAGGATGCAGCAGCGGGGCCGGAGCAGGGAGGATAAATAAAGTCCGGCTTTGCCGTCCTGGCTTGTGGCCACTTCTAACACAAAGTACATTCCGGTCTGGACGTAACGAACTGTACCAGCCTCCGCCGGGGAGGGCGGATGGCTGGGGGTGGCTGGGGGTGGCTGGGGGTGGCTGGGGCTCCCCGCCCGCCCCGCTCACCCCCGGGGTGTCAGGGTGGGGGTGCGAGCTGTCACCTCTGCCCTGGGCTGGGCTCAGGGGTGACACGGGGATCAATCCCCCCGAGGACGTTCGGCTGCGCCCTGCCATGGAGATGCTCCTGCCAGACGGATCTGAGACCCAAAAACTCCTGCAGATCCCCCCCCCCCCCCCCGGGTTCCCCAAGGCTTGCGGGGCGCCGCGGGTTGGGGGCACACCCGGCAGAGATGGGCACAGAGCGTGACTCAGACCAGCGCTACGGCTGCGCCCCCCCCGGAACCCCGCCGGCAATTCCCGGGGCTTCGGAGCCGGTCTCAGCTTCTCCACGCCGGGAGCCGCAGCCCGGGAGCCCGGAGGAGCGGCCGGGGCCGGAGCGGGCCGTGCCCCTGCCGGGAGCTGCACCGGGCGGGCGCGGTGCCAGGCGCCCGGCGTGGGGACGCGATGTACCGGCCGCGGGAGCGCCGGGAACAGCCTGACTCAGCGCCGGGCCGGCGGGGGGGCACCCGGCCAGGGCCACCCGGGGCCCGGCGAGCGGCTGGTGCTCCTGGCTGGTGGGGTCCGCTGTGGTACCCGACAATCCCCCCCGGCAACCCCCAATTACCCCCCCAGCACCCTCCAATATCCCCCACGGCACCCCCCCCAGTATTCCTCACAGCACCCCCCAGTGTTTCCCCTAGCACCTCCCAGGTCGCCCCCATCATCCCTCTCAATATCCCCCCCAAGATCCCCCCCAGAATCTCCCCGTGTCCCCCCTGACATCCTTGTCAATATCCCCCCCTCGTCCCCCCGGGCTCAACCCCTGCATGCCCCCCCCCCAGCATCACCCCCCAAAACCCTTTCAGCATCCCCCAGAGTGAATCCCCATCAATGTCATGGGGGTATCCCAGAGGATCCACCCCTCCTCACCCTTGGTCTGCTCCCCCAGCCCAGCTGGCCCGCATTTCAGGGAATTTAATGCTAAAAATACCCACTGAGGGGGAACCCGGCTGCAGGGAGCACTTCCCCCCAAACTGGCTGTTGCAAAGCGCCCAGCCTCGAGCTCTCCCCAGACTGATGCAGCCCAACATCCCCTCCTGGCCCTCCCCACCTCCCTGTAATGCACTACTTCCAGCAGCGCACATTATTCAGAATGAGGGTTTTTTCCACTCGTGCCCTGGTGGACAATATCACGGGGGGCTTGTGGAGGTGTGTGGGGTGCCTGGATGTTCTCCCAGGGCCACTTCTGCATCCCCATTTCCCAATTGCAACCTCCACTGCTGCCCTGAGCTGGGCAGTCCTCAGCCCTCCGCAGCTCTGGGGAAACATCTTCAAGAGACCCCCACTTCCAGCCCCAAAGCCAACCCTGAGGATGGAGGAAAGACTGAGATCCTCATGCCAGATTTGGGAGCCCCTGGGGCTGATATTTACCTAGGACAAGTCCCTGTCCTTCAGTCAGATCCTTCCCCTCTTCCAGCTTCAGGGGGAAAAAATCAGAGTGGGAAAACAGGACCGTGTCTGACATTGCTGCCACTGTCACAGGGAAAGGCAAAGCCAAAGCAGCCGTGAAAAATCATCAACAATTGGTTTTGGCAAGAAGAGGCAAACCAGAGCTTTCCATGAATTTATTTTTTTTTCCTTTTTGCTAGAAAGGTTGCCTTTCTTCCAGAGAGAGCTTGAAGGATGGCTTCTCGCCCGCTTTATCCCAAGGCCATCTCCCTGGGACAGTGAAAACCTGGCCCAGATTTAGGAAAACCTTAAGTCACAGGATCAGGCCCCCACATCCCTGGGATCTGCAGCTGGGGTCTGCACCCCATTGTACCCCATGACTTGGAGCTGTCGTGTAGGTTTTGCTTCTGCAGGCACAGCTTGAGGTGTCCCAGGCCATCAGAGGGTGGTGGGGGGAAAATCCCGAGGATTTGGGGTTCCCCAAGTCCCTGGTGCTGGCTGGGGAGTCCCACACCCTGCAAGGATGTGCTTCATCCCTCTGGATGCTGCCAAGGCCAAGGGACACCCTGAGAGGGGCTACTGCCCCCCGGGCGGCCCCAGCCACGGCTTTGCCATGTCCTGACCACCACTGGGGGTAAAAAAAGCTTTTGAGGGGGAACAAACCCCAGAGCCAACAGCAGGCAGGGAGCCACAGGTGCCTCTGTGCACCCCCAGACACCTCTGGGCACTCGCAGATGTCTCTGGGCAATGCCTCAGGCACAGGCAGCCCAGGACTGCCCCAAAGCATCCCTTGTGCCCTCCAACCCAAACCCCAGGAGCTCCTCTGACCCTGCTGCAGGATCCGGCTCATTGTCACACCAGTCTGCAGCAAACTGGAGTGTGCCGTGTGTGGGGACGTGGAATTGAGTCGTGCCTGCGGTGTTCTCTCCCCAAAATCACTGCCCTAAGCTGGAGCTGCAGGGCTGCTGCCTGTCCCTTCCACCCTGGGGGCCAGGGACAGCTCAGCCCCCCCAGAAAAAACATTTTCCCTGTCCTGGCAGCTTCTCTGCCCCCAGGGTGAAACTGCAGGAGCAAACACACAACACCCTCCGCCAGACACACACACACAGTTTTTCCTTGGAGTGTTTTGCAAGGCTGGGAGTGGGGTGGCTTTGCTGGGGTTGTCTGCAAAGTTGGGCGTTGGGTGGGCACCCCACCGGCGCTGCAGCGAGTTGGGGGTGCAGGGCTGCCCTGGGTCAGGCAGAGAGGGAGTTTCAGTGCATCTGCGCAGAAATGAAAAAGAAATCGAGAAGGAGAAAGAGAAGAGGAGGAAAAGGCGGTGTCTGGGGGCAAAGAAAAGGGTTAAAGCAGTGCAGAGGAGGGAGGTGAAGGCCGAGGGCTGGCGGAAAGGGGGGAGAGGCGGGGAGAGGTTGGGGAGCGGGAGCTCGGCTGAGTGAGAACATCCTGTACCCTCGGGTAACAGCGGCCGGGGCGGGCGGGGGGTGAGCGGGGCACCGGGGCTGGGGGACGTGTCACACACCGCCCTGCTAAGTGGGGCACCCCCGGGGTGACCCGCAGGGGACGGGTTTGGACAGCGGGGGGCAATCCTGCAGATGGGGTGAGGCTGGGGAGGCTCTTGGGCTGCCCTCCTCCCCAGCCTCCCTTCAGTCTCGTGTTCCTCGCTGCTTTTTAACCAAGCAGGGAGAAGCCCGTGCAGGGCAGGGGAGGAGGAAGGGGCACCCCAACGCTTGTACCCCTCCTTCCCCCGTCCCCCACGTCTCCCCAGAGGGACCCTCGCTGCAGCAAAGCCTGCCTGCCTGCACAAGGATGCCCTGCTCACACGGCGCTTTGCAGCTGAGGTTGCCCCCACCCTGCTGGAGGGTCCCCCCCTGTCCCCAGGGCTGGCAGCACCCCACACGCGCCAGGGGCCCCTTCCTGTGTTTGTTAAGACGCCGTGAGTCAGGCGTCTGGTTTTCGGTTTAAGCCAATATTTACCAGCCGAGAGCTGCCAAAATAAAGCTGCGGCTTCACCAGTAAATATAGGGCTGAGATGGGGCGGAGTGTGGGGGTGTGTGTGTGGGGGGATCTATGCGTCCCGCACCTCAGCACAGCCACCCCCTTCCCACCTGTCTGATGCCCCCCAATTGTTCTTCTGCCAGCGTAGAGACACCACAAAAACGGGGACATCACAAAATCCCCCCATCAGGCCCACCAGGGATTAACCCTGCTTGCCCAGCCCCGAACATCACTCCCCGTCCTCCCGGGGCGACCCCACTGCAGGACTCAAAGGGTGTCAGAGCTGGGGGCATGGCAGGGACCCCCAAGGCTGCCTGTCCCTGGGTTGGGCCGTCCCCGGCGGGCCGGGGTCCCCGGGCTGTGGGCACGGTGCCGCTGCCCTCTGCCGGTGCCGGCACGGCCCGGGCTGGGCGTCGCTCGCATCCTGCCCCTGCCAAGAGCACAGAGCCCCGGCCGGGGCCGGCCCTGGGCGGGCAGGGCTCCCCGCGCCCCCGGTGTGTGTCCCGGGAAATGCCAGCCTCTCCCGTGTGATGCCGCTGGTGTGGGACAGCGTGTGGGGCTGAGGAGCCCACACAGATGGGGAGTGCAGGGAGAGACCTTGTGTCCCTGTCCCCTCCCTCGCTCTGCCTGGGGCTGGCTGGCTGCTGCAGGAGCGGGGCTGCTGTCCCCATCTCTGTCCCCATCCCTGTCCCCATCTACCCCTCACCCCACACCTCATCCAGTGAGGACATTGATCCGGTGGCCTCTTGCCAGGATCACCATGACAATGAGACCAAGACCCTCCAGACTTTCACTGCCTGCCAGAAGTTTAAAACTAAAACCCAGGTCAGAATTTTCTCCTCTTGCAGCTCCTCTGAGCCAGACTGGCGGGGGCCAGCAGGTCCCCACATTGCCCCCCGTGTTCCCCTTCAACACTGGGGGCTCCCCCAAGCTGTGCCACCCTCCCAGATGCGTCCCTGGTGTTTCTGCAGGTGCACATCCTCCATCTCCCTGTCACCCTGAAAAGGAAGTTTCCTGCAGCACTTCCTCAGCTGCCAGGGGTTGCCCTCAGCCTTTGTGGCTTCCCCATCTGGTGCGGAGCCCTCAGGGCAGTGGGGAGTGGTGCTGTGGGTGCCTGGTTCTTGCTCTGCCCCAGATGAGGTGGAGTCTGCATTGGAGAAGCCAAGAACACCCCCTCTGATGATCCTCTCCTCGCCTGCTGCTCCCACAGCTCTGCCAGACAGGTGCCTCCTCTTCCTCACCCTGCTGTGGTACGTCTGTGCTCCCTCCCCAGGGACCCTGAGCTGGGCATCACACCCTGCAGCCCACCCTGCCCAGGGCACAGCTCTGCTAGGGCAGGGCTGAGGGGATCGGGACCTTGCTGCCAGCTGGGGCTGCTGCAGGACTGTCACTCTCCTGCTCCGTCCCGAATTCCCAAAGCTTCTGCACATCCTGCAGCCTGAGCAGGTGCTCTACAAGATGCTGGTGGAGGTGCTGCACAAGGGGCTCCCATGGCACACAGAGCTGCTGCTGCACAGGGTCCTTCCCAGGGAGGGCTCCCACCCGGCTGAGCCACATCTGCCCTCCCTGAGGAGGAGGTCCAGCTCTGGTCATCCAGAGCCTGCAGAGTGATGACAGGGAGGTGGACACAACCACCGAGCACCCTGAGCACCCACAGCTTCAACACCGCCTGCAAGTCCCTCTTCTCTGGCAAAAAAAACCCCTTTTCTATGGAATGTTTCCAACCAGAGCAGCCACTGCTGGAAATGAACCAAGGCAAGCGCAACCCAAGCAGCTCCCTCAGATCCTGGGGCTGCTGCATCTTCCCCTGCCCTGCAGCCCCTTTTTAAAACTCCCCTTGAGCAGAGCTCAGCCCACGGTTTGCTGCTGGCCTAGCCCAGATTTTTGTATGATTGCACACACGTACAGGTCAAGCCATCATGTCCATGTGGCTTTTTCCAGGACCTTGTTGCCCTGCAGTCCCTGTCCTGGGCCAGGGGGGCTGGGTTGAGTGAAAACACCACCTTGCAGCTTGCCAGAAGCTGCTCTTTACTCAAATTCTCCCACAGCCAGACCCAGGAATCCCTGGAGAGGGGGAAGGACAAGGGGGCAGGGGCAGCACAGAGGGGCACAGGGGGCTGTTTCTTCACCGCCGCCGGGAGGAGTCCTGGGGGTCCACGCAGATACCGAAGTTGCTGTTGGTGATGGAGCCCACAATGCTATAATCGGCGTCACAGGTCAGGCCTCTCTCGCAGGGACACTTGTAGTAGACCCCATAGATGCTCTGCAGGGAGCAAGGACTCAGTGCAGAGAGGGGGACAAGCCCCAGCCCTGCCCAGCCCTGGGAGCAGGGCAGCACGTACCTTTGGGGAGCACTCCTGGAACTCAGCTGCCTTCGGAGCACATCGGGCCAGGCTGAGGCCATTGGCACGGTGGCAGCAGCCGCTCTTGCACTGGACACTCTGCAGGCACAGCTCCCCAGTCTCCTGCAGCACAAGGCAGGGCCTGAGCACCTCTTTAATCTCTGCCTAGCTGCGAGCCCAAGAGGTTTGGGTGGGTGTTGAACACCAGCTCTGCCTTTCGGCTGAGGCTCAGCACCGGTGCCCCCATGCCTCAACCTCCCGCTCTGCAGCGTTTCCTCAGTCTGGCCCAAAATACCACCCACCAAAGTGTTTTTTGCTGGACTCACAGGAGTAGGGCTGAGACACCACAGGAAAAGCATTTCCCCTCCCCAGTCCCTGTGAACCGCCCAGGGTGGGGGTCCTGGCTGGCTCAGGCAGCCGAGAACTTCAGTCTGATTCACTTTCTGTGTTCCCTATCCCTTTACAGAGCTGATTTCCCAGGCTCCGAGTTCCCTCACAACACCAGAAAACCCAGCAGACTCCTCCAACCCTCCATGGGTGTCCCTTTGCAGCAGTGGGAGAATCCTGTGCCAAGGACTGGGCCGGTCTCCTCTTACCAAGTTGATGATGAGCCCTCGCTCATGCTCTGCTGCCCGAGCTGGGGCCAGCAGCAGCAGGGCCAGGAGCAGGCAGGCAGGCAGCACCTTGGCCATGGTGGGCTCGTGTGTGGCTCTGCCACGGGGCCGGCGGGTGTTTTATAGCCTCTGTGTCCATCAGCTGACAGGGCTGCTCCTATCACGCCTCAGCTCGTGGCATTGGGGCACTGCTGCACTGCCCAGGGCAAGGAAACAGCAGTGCCAGGGCTATCAGGTCTTGTTCCCAGGTGACCCTACTGGGGATGTCAATCTGCCCTTGAGTAGCTCCTTTGGCCAACGGGAACGCAAAATAATGGCACTCCTCTGCTTCCCCCTGGCAGCAGTGGGCTGTGGAGCTCTCTGGGATGCCCTCCTTGCTGGGTGCTGCTGATGGTTCATGGGCAAAGTCAGGGCTGGTCACCACAGCAGGAGCCCTGCTCCATGGGAAAGCCACCAGATCCTCCATCTCCCAAAAGGAATCGTGGACACCAAGAAACCTTATGGAGAAAGTTTATATTGTGCAGGATAGCACAGCCCCCTGCAAGGATGCAGAGCCCACCGAGGTCCCCAGCCCAAGGGCCAGCACTTCAGCCTGCCTTGCCAAATATTTGCTCTGTTTTGGTGCTTGGGGGGGTGTGGCTGATGAAAGGAAAGCAGCCCTGGGAACGGCACAGCTTTTCAGGCCCACAGTGGCTTGGCTGTTCTTGGACATGATTAATGGCCACACAGCCCTGGCCTTTGACAGCCACAGGAGCGATGCTGAGGCTGGCACCGACTGTCACACTGTCACATGGCACCGGCACGACAGGAGCTGAACCTGTGCGGTCACTCAGGATGCAGCGTACATGTGACCCCTGGAGAGAGGTCCCAAGGCGGCCACGAGTGCCCGCAGCCCTCTGGGGCTGCCCATGCTCCTCTGGCAGCAGGACATGGGGCCTTGGGCAGGGGCCTTCAGGTGCTGGCTGCCACCCCGGTGTGTCCTGCTGGCAGGATGAGCCATTTCCCTTTCTGCAGTGGAGCTGTGGGATGTCCCCTCCCTGCCTGCAGCCTCCACCCCAATGATGCAGCAGCCTTTGTGCTCCCTACCAGTGAGGGAAGAGCCTGGTGACACCGGCTGGGAGGGCAGAGGGGTCACAGAATTTGGGACACATCGCAGGGCACACAGCAGAGCCTGGTGAGATCCTGGGGACCATGGCACAGCCCCTGGCAGATTCTGGGGCACACGCTGGGGGTCCAGACAGATCCTGGGTCTCATCCCAACACGCATCCCGGGGCACGTGGCACATCCCGGGACACACGCAGGGGTGCACGGTGCAGCACGGGCACACCCTGCCACACACCCCGGAGGACAGAGCGCACCCCTGAGTGCACTGCAGGGCACGGGAGCTCTCCGGGGCGCAGCCCAGGGGCACGGGGTGCATCCCAGGACAGACCATGGGGGGCACACTGGGGATGTTCGGGTTATCCCAGGGGGCGTCTTGGGGCACACGAAGGAGGCGAAGGGTGAATCTCGAGAGACCATCCCGGGCACACTGGGCACATCCTCGGCGCTCGCTCACGGAGCATCCCGGGAGCGCATCCCGAAAGGCGCATCCCGAAAGGCGCCGCCCGCCTCCTCCCCGCCCGCCCCGGCTGCAGGAGCGGGGTCGCTGCGGCTCCTCCCGAGTCTCCCCCCGGCTCGGCGGGGGTGGGAGGAGGTCTCGCCGCCGCCCCCCGGGGCGGTCCCGCCGCTGCCGGAGCCTCCCGCCGCCCCCGCTGCCGCCGGGCGGGGCCGGAGCGGGCGGCCCGGGAGCGGGGCCGGGGCCGGGGCCGGGGCCGGGGCCGGGGCCGCTGCCCCCGCCATGTCCAAGCTGCTGCCGGCGCAGGAGGCGGCCCGGATCTACCACACCAACTATGTGCGGAATGCGCGGGCCATGGGGGTGCTCTGGGCCCTCTTCACGCTCTGCTTCTCCATCCTGATGGTGGTGACCTTCATCCAGCCCTACTGGATCGGCGACAGCATCGACACGCCGCAGGCCGGCTACTTCGGCCTCTTCTCCTACTGCATCGGCAACGCGCTCACCGGTGAGCTCATCTGCAAGGGCAGCCCCCTGGACTTCGGCACCATCCCCTCCAGTGCCTTTAAAACTGCCATGTTCTTCGTTGGCATCTCCACCTTCCTCATCATCGGCACCATCCTCTGCTTCAGCCTCTTCTTCTTCTGCAACGCAGCCACCGTCTACAAAGTCTGTGCCTGGATGCAGCTGGCAGCGGGTGAGCAGGGCTGGGGAGATGCACGGGGAGCGGGGGGCTGCCCACGGGCCGAGCCTTTTCCCTTTCTGCCCTCGACTCTGCTGGGGATGGGGCGTCAGTTAAGAGACCCCAGTGTCACCTCCACGCCATTTGCTCCCCCTTACTGGTTACCAGTGGGGAGTTTTTAGTAAAAAGCTCCTCCCCGAGCAGCTGAGACACAGCAGACTCGCCGCATGTCGGGTGATGCTGCCAAACCCTGTGGCCCCACTTACCTGGGGGAGCTTCTCCCGTCGCAGGGAGGCTTCGGAGGATCAGTTCAAGAGCACCAAAAAACCCCCCCCCCCAGGGCACAGAGCGCTCTCCCGTGTTTGGCATCCTGCAGGAATGAAGCAGGGAGACAGTGATGACGTTTGCTGGGCCATTGTAGTAACTCCCAGAGCTCAGGGAATAATGCACGAGGAAGATGAAACACGAGGAGGGGACTGGCTGGCTGATTTAGTACCATCACTCGCATTTCCTCACTTTGCTGCTCCTCCCTGTGGTTCTGAAGCCTTCCCCATCTCTCCCTCAAGGCACTTGAGACACCTGGCAACCCAACTCCAGTGTTCGATCGGAGCCGCAGCTGAAACCCAACCCGGTGCTTTGCTGCTCCTGAATCATTCATGGGAGCCCTGGCCACAGACCCCCATAACATCCCGTGGGAGGAGGCTGCGGGGTTTCTTCAGTTCCCAGCTCAAGAATCGAGCTCAAGTAAAGATTTAGATAAGAAGCTTGGGGCAGCTCAGCCTCCTGGGGAGCAGGAGCAGAGAAAGGCTTTGCTGCGGTAGTTGGATTTTTACAGTTTTTTTGTTGTTGTTCTGAATGGGGGAGAATTGTTGCAGGCAGTTCTGGCCAGATGGGCAGGTACTGCTGCATTTTAGGAATTATTTTAAAAAGTGGGCAGGCTAAGAGAAGCTCCATTTCCTGGCCTTTGCTCTGCACTAGGGCACAATTTCAACAGAAATTATTTCTTTCCCGCTACCCCCATTTCTCTGTTAGTTACAGGGAAGATTTATTCTGTATGTAGTTAACCAACTGCTTTTCCACGAAGAGAAAGCCTCTCTGCAGACAAAGGAAGCTGCCTGCTCACCTTGCTGCTGCCTTGTGTCCCCAAGCCAAGGAAAAAGACAACATTGGCAAGGGACAAGGCCACTGTCCCAGAAGGGGGTTCTGGTTTACTGAGCCCCTGGGGGCAGAGAAGGGGCGAGGTGCATTTAAGGAGGCTGCAGATGTCCATGAGGGGCAGGGACAAACATCTGCTTGTCCACCACCGGGTTGTTTCTTGTGTGAGAGGAGTCAGGGGCCGCCTCACATCTGCACCAGTGACTTCCAACATGAGAGTGGAGCATGTGAAGGGCTTTTGTCAATCAGGTCCCAAAACCTTGCATATGAGCTCATCCCAAGCCTGATCACTGTCCTTATCCAGTAAATACAATTTCTCTGAGAGGGGGAAAAAGGCAGATTTGGGGGCAGGAGCTGCCCTTCAGCAGCCTGCTGGAACCAGGGATGGTGCAGCTGCCATGGCAAAGCTGCAAGGGTGAGGTTCTGGGGACCCCGTGGCTTGGCTGGAGCAGCTCTCGAGGTTGTGTGTGAGCTCTGAGAGCAGCGACAGGAGGAGCTGCTGCTGGAGCCACCACAGCTGAACAAGCAGAATTAATCTGCCTGCAAAGCTGCCGCTGACAGCAGCTCCACCTTAGCAAACCCTAAGCTGGAATCAGCTCCAAGGCTCTAGGCCAGGGTCACCATCTCACACAGACTAAACCCGTCCCAGTTTTGTTTGGAGAAGGTGTTTCCTTGGAGTGACACGGCCAGGGCTCTGTGCGGAGGGAGCAGAGGCGTTGCCTGGGCAACGCTGCCACAGGAGATGCTGGTGCAGCACGTCCTTGACTCGTGGGGAGGCAGCACAGAGGATCCTGCTCCTCCCTGCCTGGGGAGCAGAGCAGAGCCCACGGGGATCAACAACCTTTCAAGGGACATGTTTATAGTACCTGATGTATTTGTAGCGTGATGTTTGCTCCTCCAGCTGCTCTCTCCACTTCAGTGTTGATGCCTGGAAAATAGAACACAGCTTTCCAACTGGAGTGAGTATAAAAGCAAACCTTTAGTTCAAAGCTTTCGGGTGAACAACATGGTGAAAAGTACACGTGGTATAGTAATTCTACAATTTTTGTAAGGTTAGGAGATTGGACTTATCATACAATTAAAAGGTTAGTTGGGTAGTTAATAATTCCTGAGGTCCTGACCCACTGGAAGCAGTCCAGAGGTTTCTCTTGCCCCACTTTTGTTACGTCTGGTTATGTTTGTTATGTTCTTGAAGTTGGTTCTCTTCTTGGAATAAGACTAAGCAGTATTTAGGAATGTGTTTATAAGGTTAACTTACTGTTCCTAAAGGTAGGGAGGAAAGACAGGAAAAATACTAGAAGCTACAGCAATCTACAAAGCCAGGAATCTATGTAAAACATAAAAAGCAAAAAAATCTGATGTCCCCCTGTCCCTGCAGCTACAGGGCTGATGATTGGCTGCCTGATCTACCCTGACGGCTGGGACTCGAGCGAGGTGAGGCGAATGTGTGGGGACAAAACTGACAAATACACCCTGGGTGCCTGCACCGTGCGCTGGGCATACATCCTGTGCATCATCGGCATCCTGGACGCCCTCATCCTCTCCTTCCTGGCCTTCGTGCTGGGCAACAGGCAGGACAACCTCCTCCCCTCGGATTTCAAAGTGGAGGATAAAGGTGAGTGCACTGGGGCTGCTCCTGAACGCTCCTGGGGCAGTGTTTCAGCCCCACGGGTTGGGGGGAAAAGCTCTCTGCCTTGAGAGGGTGCCTAGAACAGAGGCTGGACAGTGTTAGAGGAATAAAGCAGGTTCAAAGGATACACCTTGGGCAGTACAAGAGCCTGGCCGTGGCTCCACCCAAGGTGGACTCTGAGTCAGGAGTTTTCACACTTTCATAAATTTTGGTCCATTTACATATTGGGGTTAATTGTCCAGTTACAGCTTCAAGGTTATGAAATCTCATCCTCTCACATTGCTCTCCTCAATTCGCTGTTTATACTTTTTGGGCTTGAAGCTGCAATGGTGACCTTGGTTCGGAGGCTGGAAAAGGATTGTTTTGTCTAACTACACTGTGAGGAGAACTTGCTGACATGTTTTATGAAGTTCAGAGTCATTGCTGTTGCTTGGGTGGACGGTGGGTGGCTTTGTCCCTGCCACAGTCACACACTGCTCTGTAGGGATGGAGAGGCAGCAGCAGGCAGAAAATTGATAGAGAAAAAGGCAGGAGTCCAAATTCACCCAGATTACCTTTCCCAGGCCTCAGTGGCTTTCTCCTCATCTTATTTTAAACGTATTCCTTTATGAAAACAAACCTGCAAAACACACCCATCCTTTCAGTTTTACACACCAACTCTGCAATTCTCTTTTTTTTTGCTTTACAGAAGAGGGAAATGACTGACAGAGCTGATCACCACGTAAGTGATAACCCACACAGATTTGTAACATTCCCAGCATCCACGATGCCACTGTTGTATTCTGATTACCAAAGGATTGACAGCTGATTTTGGTGCTGGAGACACATTGATTTTATTTGTGGTTAAAGAAGAAATAGTCTTTGCTTTGCCTCCCAAAACTGGGAAAGCACAAACCCTTGCCAAGTGCAAAATAAAACAAGCATAAAATTGGAAGTCATACTTCATTTGCCAACAGCTGACTTCTCTTTCTGTTCCCAGGGACATCCAGAGCTCTTCTTCCATCAGCCCTTTTTTTTGAAGTGACTCTTCTAGGAAGCTTTAACTTACCAAATTCTGTGGATTTTCTACAGCTGTTTTCTTCATCCATGGGGCCGCTCTTGGCTCACAGCTCTTGTGGAGCTTATTTGGTGGGAAGAGCCCAAAATGGACATAAGGAGTTTTTCTGAGTCCATCAGCAAGACGGACAAGAGGGGAAGGATGGCAATTTGCTGCTTTTTGGGGGGTTTGTACACCTTCTTTCGAGGAAATTACTTCTGAATTAAAAAAAAAAAAAAAACCACCACCAAAACATCAGTGTTTTGGGTTTTGTGCGTGTCTCCTGAGGGCAGAAGAAACCCTCTGCCATATCCCAGGTTGCCCTTTTCCTGGAAAAATAGCATGACAGGCCAATTCCCAGCTGAGCCATGAATATCCTGCTCTGGGCAACAATAACCAAACACAGCCTCTGGAAAAGAGCATTTTCTGGGGGGGAAAAAAAAAAAAGAAAACCAAACAGCAAAACCAGAACCCAATGTGTTGGGCTGCAGCAGGCCTGGGACAGCACCTGCAAAGCACAGATGGTGCCAGTCAGCATCAACACCCTGCACCACCCCATTAATCTCATTTAGCCATCATCTCCCATCCCATCCAACACCTACCCATGGCAGCCCTTGGCAGAAGACAAATCAGCTCTCACCTGGTCAGAACCCCTGCATTATCATTTTCATCTCTACTCACTGAAAATTGCTGGTTCCTGCAGTACTCAGTTCAGTTCAGTTCTAACAAGGACCTCCCAGTTTTATGCTTCCCTCTAAAAAATTTTTGGGAAGGTTTTATTGAGAGTCTATAGATAAGACAGCAGAGATATGACAGTCCTGAAGAAAAATGTATTTTAGAATGGAAAAAATCCAGCAGAGTTGTCCTATTTTTTAGTCTTCTCCTCTTTTTAAAATGGATCAAAACACCAGCAAGAAAATCCTTACCTATCTCATTCTGGAAATCAAAACTGAGTGTTCACTAGTGAGGCAAATTCCATCCCTGATCCCCTGACTCAGAACAGAATTACAAGGGGAATGTATGAAGACTAGGGCTCAGTTATTAAATAATCTGTTTATTGCAGGGCTTTCACAAAGGAAAAAAAAAAAAGACAAAGCACCCAAGTAGAAAGAATAAAAATGTATTTTCCTTCAGGTTTTAGACTGACACAGCAAGTACAAATCCTTTAGTGTGAGCACTTCATGGCAATTTGGAAATGGAACAAACCCCAAGTGAACGAGCAGACAGTACAAGAGTGAATCATGGCAGCTGCTTCTGCAGGTCTTCAACTCACAAGCTGGCTCTAGCCTTGGCTATCATGGTAAAAAAATCCTCCTCCACTCAGGGCTGGCAGAGAGAAGGGAAGGAAGGATGGGCAGGAGCTCTCAACAGAGTGCAGACCCCTTCTGGGAAATGTTCCTTCATCAGCCAGTCTCAAGTTGGCAGGACCAGGTGAGCTTTCAAGACCACAGGAATTGTTTGCCCTGCCAACGGATCTTCACAGTTTGCTGGAACCCTGTACTATCTGCAGTCCTCCTGCAACAGATACAGAAGTGACCCACAACTGGAAAATGCCAGATGAAAGGAAAAAAAAAAAAAACCCAAAAGGTTAACTCAGCAGTTTAAAACATTTTTTGGTATGTGACCTGCCTTTCTTTATTATATGCATAGAGAACCTGATCTACCACTAAAGGAACATGCAGCATGATTTGCATAATAAGCCAAATCAGGCTCTGAACTGGAGAAACTGTTCAAGTGGATTAAATGACCTAGTTTGTGAGTGAATGATCCTTACGAACCACGGTTCCCAAACACACACACACAGAAGTGACACGTAACAGTGGTCTTGGCAGCTTTGGCAAGGGGAATTCTCTTGGATAGCATCTGCATGGTCTCCAGCAACTTCTATCCTCTGCGAGCCACCACAAATCCAAAGGCCCGTTTGGTCCAGAGTAAGGAATTGACTCTGAAGTCTCAATGCTGCCAAATCTTGCTTAGAGAAGAGTGGGATGCACTGAATCTGTAACAGGATGGGCCAGTCTAGAAGAAGCCATCATAGAACTATCAAATGCCACAGTGATTTAACTTTCAATTAAAATTAACCCATTTAACTCATTATGTCCAAACCCCCTCTGAGAAGTTTACATGGAAACGCCATGGAACACTTTTTACTCGGGGTAACTCTAGAAACAGCTTCTAATCCAGTATCTACCTGGAAAAGGCAGTTCTCTTCCACTTCTGCTAGCTCTCTTCTTGTGCTAATGGCCCAGAAAATAAAAGGCAGTCCCATCCTGGGAAGTTATTTCTGAAGGCCTGCACCTGAAGCAAATGAACAGAAATCTTTACACTGGAACTTCAAGTGTTGATTTTCCAGGGCTGCAGCAGCATGGCTGTGATACAGTCACTGCAACCCTTCCCTTGGAGAAAAAAAAAAAAAGTGAATGGTCAAAAATGAAAAGTCAGAGCAGACTGCATCAGTGAAAGCCAATCTCTCGTGAATACCTCAAGCAAGGCAAAAAAGTGCCAGTAAGGGATAAAAAACCCCCCAAACTTATGGCTCACTATAATGTTAAGAGTTGCCTGCAATAAGGCTCTCTCTGCAGGCTGAGGGTGCACCCATCTGTTTGCTGAGGGTTGTGCGTTGAGTCAGTTCCAGCTTTTGCTTATTTTGCTTGTCACCTTTTAGTCACAGGTGTTGAAGTAGAAAACATCACCAAGTCCAGAAACTATTCTGACTACACCAAGGGCACAGGAAAGGAGAAAAAAATTAATGGACAGGGCACTTTGGAGGAAGAAATAAAGGATACTAAAACCTATGTTTAAAAAGCTCTTTCAAAAGCAGCTAGAACTAAATAAAAGTTTGTGATTGGAAAGCAAAGAACACAGTAGACACCTAGAGAGTGATGGAGGATTTCAAGGTCTTTGCTCTAACAAGGATCTAGCACCACCTTGATGCCAACTGTTACTTCTCACCCCCATCAGTAGCTACTGGATCAACAGTGGGAAAATTGACTCCTGAGTCAATGAGATCTTCATGGGAAGAAAGGAGAGTTGGAATTTAGCTAAGGGAGAAATCCAAGCACAGGTGAGCTCACATTTGTCACACACGGTGCCTAACAGTGAGGAGACTGAGGAAAAAAATCTCTTATTCCAGTCAATTAGTCTTTGGTGAAGCCCAATCAAGGCAAAAACACAGATGATGCCCACTGGCTGAGCAGAGTCCCCATTAAGTCACACAAACAAACTCAGCAGAACAGGTTAGATTTATCTAAAATCTTGGAAGCCTTGAAGGAAGAACTCCACACTGAAAGTGAACAAGGAGAAAAATGGATCTGGGAAAGGGCAGCTGGGTGTGTAGGCTATGCTGTAAACCAGAGTATAACGTTGTGGCATTGCTTGGAAGCTTCTAGGAGTTAAGCCAGGGGTGCCTGAGACACTCTGCTGCTGTAGCTCTTTTCTCTGGGATCAGCTCCAGCATAGGGAGTAAGAAGTCTGTGAATGCAGCTGCCTCATCTTGGGCCCACTCGTATTTTTCCACCAACACTTCAAAAAGGCCCCAGGGCTTCAGTTTGGTGATGTGCTTCAGATCACCTGAAAACCCAAGACAAATGGGTTAAGAGCAAGACACGGGAACAGAGCAGCTCAATAAAACTGGCTGAAGAGCTAAACATGACAGAGTGAACTCAGAGACTCTTCTAATAGTTGGGCAAAGGGAATACAAAGTGATGGGGCATGCTGAAGGGAGAAGTCAATTTTATTACATCTGCTTTAGAAGCCTGTTATAGAAATGAGCTTTCTCAAAGGGTTCTTTTTCCACCTCCTGCTATTTCAGATCCCCTATCAGCAAATCTTAACTTCATTAAATCACCAATTATGCTGCTTGACGTGACAGATAAGCTGTGCCACTGACTCTGGAATACATGCAATGCATGAGGCCCTGAGAAAGCAATACACTACTAATAAAGAAGGGCTTGTTTTTATAAAAAGGATTATTAAACTAGGTCAAAACCTATTTTTTTTTTGACTGAATACACTTCTGGGGTACTCAGGACTTCATGATAATGTTCTGTGCTCTGAGCAACATGGCTCATGATGCCAGGTACTATTTAAGGTGCCTGGCATGCCAGAAATGGAGTCAAGCTGTCTAGAAAATCCTTCAAAAGTGAATTCTCACCTCCAGCTGACAGAGGTCAGCTAAATAAAACCACATCAAGTTTAACAAAACATCTACTGTGCTGTTTTTCTACCTGCTGCATTTGCTCTACACCAAGATGATGAACACTAGGGTGTAGGATCCTTTTAGGAGTGAGACAAGGATGCCTTAAATTAAGCTGCAGTTTTACTGATATAGCATTTCATAAAACAAAGGAAAGACTTAAAGACACCATCTTTGCTCGCATCTATTTCTAACTGGCATTTCCAGCAAGACACTCCTGTGTATTTGGGCAAGGGATGAGAGGATGAAGTGATATTGGCTTTGTTTCCTTTTACCTTTTTTGGTGAAAAACTCCTTGGAATATTTTCCTGCCAAAATGAGCTTGCGAGGTATTTTCCCCAGAAGTTCTATGATCAATGCAATATGATCTGCATGTGAAAAACAAACAAAAGAAAAAGACAGTGAGATTCATCCACGCAAAACCTCTCTATGCTAGTTTCATGCTCTGGGATTTAAGGATAAAGACACTATCCCTTAAAAATTACTTTGGAGACCCACCTGGAGTTTGATTACACTAAGCAACAACAAAGACAAGGGGCAAGGGGAAGACAAATGTGGGCAAACTGAGGCACAAGGCAAAGAATCCAGCAGCAAGAGGAATGCAAAACACCAGAACAAGAGCATGGACTTTGTTGCACAGTGTTTTACTGAAGAGGCTTGAGCACAGTTGCTGCTGATTTGAGTAAATCTTTTCGCAAGGAGCTTTTGCATTGCTGATTTATAAGACAAGGCTCACTTTGAAGAGGCAACCATTGGATTTCAAGTCCCACTTTAAAAAGGAAAAACTGAGACAAACAAACCTTCATCTCGTGAGTAATCTTCCCCAGAGTGAGGCTCGAACAGATAGTCCCCTGTTGCCAACTCAAAGGCCTAAACAAACAGAAATGAGCACATTAAATCACTTCAAAACACTCTAAGATGTGCTGCAGGTTGTCTCTGCAAATCTCTGTGGGCCAGGAGCAAAGCAGTGGGAAAGAATAACCTGCAAAACTACAGTAAACAGCTATAATCTTAAATAGTCCATTAGAGCCTAAAACGTGCAGTGACTTTGCAACACTTTAAAAACTGCGTTAAAAACATCATAGGCACACCTGGGATGAATTTTGGGTGCAGGACCACCAGCTAACCACAAAGTCAAGGTATTTCACATGCTTAGCCTTTCCTCTTCAGAGTTTTGCAAAAATAACACCATGTCCAAACTATAGTTTCTGGAGTTGGTTGTTTTTAGTTTGTTTTGTTTCACTTGGGGTTTTTTGGGATTCTTCCCTCTCCCCAGTTTTCCCATGTTTTTTCAAACAGTTAATCTCTGAACATCTGTCTGTAGAGATGAAAACATGTTTTAAATGAGAAAAACATCTGCACTCATTTCAACTCACCACTCCTAAATTCTGTAACACATTCACCCTTTATGTATTCACTTGTACTCAGAACACTACTCCTGACCTTCTGTATTTTCAGTTTTATGAACTGCTGGTGCCAAACAATTGAATCAGGCACACTGTGTAATTCTGGCCACATGCTCTGCAGAGAAAACATGACCCTACTGCATTTTCTTTTACCACATTCATCAAAATCCCAGCTTGTTTTCCAAGATAGCAAAAATGTCTGTTTTTTAAGCTTAAATTATAAACCCCAAGCTTTGAATTGTAGAAGACACAGAGTGGAGACACTGAAGAGGCACATGCAGTAACTGGCTTGACTGATTTTTTCTCATTGTCATATTCTACATTTGCCAGCTGTTACAGGAACAGCTTCAGCCTCATCGCAGCATTACTCAGACTGAACATCGATTCCAAACCTGCAGAGGATGATTAAAATTAAAAATGGTACTGAAAGCACTTGTGAAGTAGTGCTAGATGCAGCAGAAAGGCTTTTTTATTAATATAAAAAGACATTGTGTTCAGAATTGCCTGGTTGTCCTGTTTTTCCAGAAAGCATGATGGCAAATTACAATCATATTTGAAATCTGCTGATGCTGGACAACAAAACTTTCAAAAGGAAAGCCACATGTGGAGAAAAAAAAAAAAGACAAAAAAACAACTCTGGTGTGCAAACTTATTATTCAGCAAGTCTGGAAGACTTGTCAGGGATTTTTGCCAGTCCCTCAGCAGCTCAGAGGGCAGAGCACAGAGGAGGAAACTCCCCAGCTGGCAGAACTCACCATGCAGGCTGTGCTCCAGATGTCAGCTGGGGTGTTGTACCCTGACCCTATCAACACCTCCAGGGACCGGTACTGCCTGGTCTGGATGTCTTCAGTGAAGTGCTTGTGCTAAAGAGAAGAAATGTTTTACTAAACAGCTCAAGATTGCTTAGAAGAGGAGAATCAACAACCTGGAAGGCTAGAGTAGATCAAAGCTCATTACCATTACATTTCAGCTGCATTTTACATCCTCATTAACTACGTCCTTATATTCCTCTAAGTGCTGTTTAAATGCTCTACATGAGATACTCCTCCTCAAGTGAAAACAGTCCAGCGATTTAGAGAAAAGCAAGCCACAAAAATAGAATAAAAGAAGACCTGCAGCATCTCCTAGCCAGTCCTGGCAGACAGGCCATGGTCCAGGCTACCTTAAAGCAACACCAATGTGAGCCTGACTGCAATTCTGAGTTGAGACTCATTTCTCTCAACAGATCTGAAGTAATTTGCCATTTTAGAAGCCAAGTAAAAAGAGGTATTTCTTCTATTTGAAATGTCAAACATTTGAAAGCAGCACAGCACAACCATCAAAGAATAAAACTTGGGAGTTTTATCGTGTAAGTCTCTTTCATGTGCTTGTGAATGCACTAAAGAGGTCTGACAAGCTACAGCACCAGCACATCAGAGCAATTGTTTGCAACTTTGCAGCTGTCCTGGAGACTGAGAAACTCCTTCAGCAGTTTCACATGAGCAGATTTCTACACTCTCTCTGTGACATGGCTCACAGCCCTGTAAGAAGTAATCAAATGCCAGCGAGGCCCCCAAAGCACAGACTGAAATCTTGTGTTTACAGGACCATTTCTTTCTTTGTGTCCCTGCTTCCCCCTCTTTTTTTCCCTGTCATAGTTTCAAACTGTCACTGCTTTCACAGCCAGGTCTAAGGATGTGCTTTAAAGATGATTATTTTCCATCTTGGCAAACTGACTGAATCTGCAGCTTTAAAAAGTCAATGTGAAAAGACTAAACTTACCACCCAGCAGGCATTTCCTAGGTCAGCTATCTTCACTTTGAGCTTATCTGCATTCTTGGGCTCAAGAGGATTAAGAAGGAAATTCCCAGCAGCTGATTTTCCTAGAGGCAATGTGTACAACAGCTGATTAAAGCTACATAGGCAGTGTCACCATCTGTCACCCAAATCCTATCAACCTCTCCTCAGCCAGGAAGTTTTTCCTGATGGATCAGAACTGTTCCCTCCCGGATGCTTGGGTATAAAAATGAGCATCACTCTGCACTATCAACGACATCATTAAAACCCAACTGGTGTCATTAAGCAGAAGGATAAATAAGCATATGCAACAGTGACTATTTCCCAGCATTTTTTGCACAGCCTGTCAATATAAAAAAAAAACAACCTGCTGAAATAAGGGCATTGCCAGAAACAAAACAAACCTCATAACCCCCCTTAAGCCTTCCTAGATCTTTGAAGGAAGAGCCCCCATGTTAGAGCATTTTTTGACATACCCATCA
Organism: Chamaea fasciata; assembly: GCF_029207755.1. NCBI lineage: Eukaryota > Metazoa > Chordata > Aves > Passeriformes > Sylviidae > Chamaea > Chamaea fasciata. Next base: position 3,809,826 of record NW_027094110.1, read on the forward strand.
CTCACTGCTGCAACACGATAACAAGAGCTAAAGGATATATTGGGAAAATTGAATGACACGATGGAGAGCAAAAGTATTAAGTCACTAAATGACATCCAGTTGTACCTCTAAACCTAAAATTTGAAGCTGTAAATTTGGGAGAGGGCTGTGAGAAGCAAAAGAGGGCAGTAACCTAGCAGAGGCATCCAGCAAAGTGCACTTCAAGTTTGAAAATCTAAATTTCTCTTGTTACTTTTCATCCATATAACTCCCCTAGTGATACTCTGGCAAGGAAATGCTAGAATACTTTTTTAGTAAGTACAAATGGTAGTTTTACCCTCCTTCTCCAGGCAGATATATATCACCTGGCATGGACACATAGATGCAAAAAAGGACAGTTTTACCAATTCATATTTTTAACACATACATGCCTGGAATGCGTTTAAATTGCTGTACGCTATTTCACGTCTTACTTTCTCTTAAGCCTACAAGACACACTTTTTCCACTCTGAAAAAAATCATATTTAAATAAAAGCATTAAAGAAATTTGGTTTCTTTCCCTACACTGTATAAGCTTTGTTTATATGTATAACCCATTTGTTAAATGTAAAACCCATTTTCTGGGAAAACATTTACCCATCCTGAGTAACAGAGAGAAGTTACCTTTGCTCCATATTAAGAACCAAACTGTCAGAACACACTGAACATACCTATATCCCTTAATTTAACAGCAAGTGACAATCTGTAGGCTTAATGAAAATCACGTAAGCAGCACCTGATTCAAAGGAGGAAATGTTCCTCCACTGAAAACCAAAGGTGTTTTTAAAAAGTAGGAATATTTACGCACTCAAAAGTCAGAACTGAGGCACAACTACAACCAGCACCTACAAACAGCAAACACCTTGGAGTGTGATTATCAGGTTAATTACTCGGGCAGGAAAACTCTCAAACAGGTGGTTCTGATCACTTCAGGCTATAAAATGCATTCATATGATGAAGTGCTGTAAAGAAATCTCCCACATCAAGGAGCCCTTTCTTACAAGGTTCCTCTTATACCTTTGTTGTCTGTCGGGCTGTTATTCTCATTCTCATCCTCTGAAGGGATGTCTGTCCTGATGCTTTCCTGAAAATTGTTGATCCCCTGCTCAGTGAACGCCTGCTTTTGGTTGGACATGGGCTGGCACACCATGGAATCCTGTGGGGCCAAGGGCACAAACAAGTCCGACATTGCTTCTTGAGGCCTGTTCTCTGAGTCACTGTTGTGCTGACTGTAATTACAGCCCTGCAAGTTGTCAGTCTTCTGTGGGCGAGGGTGCTTGCCACAGTCGTTGGCATTGTGCAGGTCATCCTCCAGTCGCACAGACCCCTCATTCCCAGAGTCTGTCAAGTCCGTCATCGCCGTCACTCCGTTGCAGTTGATTTCTGCTGCACATTTTTCCACGCTGCTTTCTGTGAGATTAGATCCCTCCTCTGCAAGGGCTTGTGCTGCAAGAGGGGAAAATGAGAATGGTGCAGAGTATGTCTTAATAAATAGCTGGAAGACGTTCAAGGGCACCCTGAGAGGTAGGGAGCGCTCTGAATGTAACTGAACGCAGCCATTCACTCAGTTTGTACCGGGAGATTTCCCAGCCCCATCAGAAGGACAGAACCCAATGCAAACAGGTGAAATGACCTGAAATGACCTCAGCTAAAGGTAAAGTGCCTGCTGTCATTTCACCTGTTTCATTCACTCCCTCCTCATACCCGTGAGTAAATGAACAACACTGTCTGTGCCATGTTGGCAATGCTTTAGGTCCATACCTGGCTTGTTGCTGACATTTTCCTCTGATGGACTGACTTTTATGAGCATTTCCAGAGGGGTCTGAGCTTCTTCCTCCTCTTCAGGCTGTGTCTGCTCAGGGTTTGCTTCCTTCTCCATTTCCTCTATCTCTTGCATTCGCTTCTCCAATAACTCAGCCTGCCTTTTCTGCTTCTTTTTCAACTTCTTTTTCTTATTCTTTGACATTTTGTCAGCCTACATAGAAGCAAGCAGAGAAATTTGACTTAACATTTTATACTTCAGTAAATTTAAAATCCACTAAGGTTTAATTTATCACAGAGCTTGGGAAGCAGTCTGTGATGAAAATGCTGGAGACAGCTCCTCTCCCAGACAAAAAGCAGCTATTCTAGGTTTTGAACCACTTGTCTACGGCTCTTATGAGTGCATTTTTGCCCCGACCTGAAAAACCTACATTATTCTCCAAGTGAGGGAGATCTCAGACTCCACAGAACAATCACTTTCCCAACAGACATTGAGACCACCACAAGAACTCCTTGTTCTGGTGATAAATGAGCTAGTACCATTTACAAGTCCAAGACAGCATTGAACCCGATGCCTACGCCAAACACAAATCACACATTTTCCTTCTGATATGAGATTGCTTTCTCTTAATGCTGACTGGATTATGAAACAATGCAGGAGATACTATCAGTAGATGCATACTAACAGATGAAAGCTATTACACTTACTGGTTTTGGCTGTGGTGCAGTGCTCACTGAAAGAGAAAGGAAGATCAGTAAGTCAGTATGGCTATACTCAAAAACTGCAACTGCATTCTGATGTTAAGGTGCATCTTTCCTATGTGGTTTGATAACAACATTTTAATGATCTCAGCAAATGTGATTTTGAAGGCTCATTTCTCTACAAAAACACACCAATAAAAAAAAAAAGATAAAAACATTAAATGAGCAAATGCATAATTCAAGTTTCAGACAGGAGACTTGCTTGACTTATATCAAAGACCTAAACTTCCTGTCACGTAGCTTCATTTACTGCATGTATTATGCATCCTACCCAAATGAGAATGCAAATCAAAGCATTAAAATACCAAACTTCAGGGAGCTTCCTTAAGCTAAGACGTGCTGTGATCAGTTCAGCTCAATGTTGGTGTTGTAAGATCATGACTGACAGAGCCTTCCAATACACACTGCAGTGCTTTTTGGAAAGTTACACAGCTACAGATGGATATTCTGAGGAGGAACACAAGAGAATTTGCCCTCAGATCTTTAGGGATGTCTGCATGTCAAGGATGCTGTTTCTGTTACAGTTTTCCAGACTTCTGCAAACTGACAACAGGTAACTCATCTTGTTGAAACTCTCATCAAATGCATTTCCAGCATCATGAAATGAAAGGTAATAAACTTTTGAAGGAAATGTGAGAATTTTGCCACATTTTTACACCAGTTCTACACTGAGTGCATCAACACTGTGTTACATAAGACTGACTTTACCAGTGCCAGGTTAGCTGTTGTTAAAAAGCAGGCTCCAGTGTGCATTTATCCTCCCCTCTTGTTTTCTGACACAATCTGCCTTCCCCATCATCTGAGTTACAATTTATGACTAATTTCCCAATTTACACTCAGGTTTTCAAAGGTTACTTGCATTATTGTTCCACCGCACTCAGGAAGTTTTCCTTAGTGATGATTTGGGGGCGTGTGGGAGAAACAGCTTCAATTTTCAGGGGAAAAAAATAATAATAATAAAAAAAAAAATAAATCACCTGCAGAGCCTGATGGTGGGGGAGCCCCAGATCGCTGCCACTCTGTTGCCTCTGCAGCCAGCCTGCGAATGTACTGGTCATTCACACACAGCAGGATGTTCTCAGGCTTTATGTCCGTGTGGATGATTCGACATTTTGTATGCAAGTAATCCAGACCCTGAAGAACCTGCAGGCAAGGGAGAAGGAAGTCAACCATTAGACAATCTAATTGAGAGCAAAGTGTAAATGCAGAAGTGCCTAGGATGGCCAGTGAACCTGAAAGGGTTTGTGTGTTTGAGAATACTCCGGGTTAGGGCTGGTGTGATCAGTGGTTACCACCCGATTCCACAAAGAAGATTTGCATACAGATTTTAGCTACCATTTAAAAGGATTCTATTTACCCTCATAACTTAACTTACCACAGGTGAAAATCTCATTTTAATACTCTACAATAAAATCACACTTTCCTCCTCCCCTGCACCTCCCATGCAGAAAAGTATTTCCCAGGAGGGAGAACCAGTTTCTCTTGCTCTTCCCATCATTAAGTACCGTGCTTACTGTGACAGCTTTCAAAAAGTACTTCACTTATGAGGAATGACTGAGGTAAGAAGAGGTTAAAAGCAAAAAACATCACGGTTTAAGTGTCAGAAAACAACAATCAGAAGGGGATGCAGTAGAGAAAGGAAGTACTAACCCAAGAATATTTTGTTGCATGAAGGAGATACCACAGATTTTTAACTTTTGTTTCCTTGGATCTCAGAAAGATCAGTGAAGAGTTTTAACTGGGTCAAGGGGAAGAGTGCAGTCAGAACTGGAACTTACCTGTTTGATGATTTTTTTGACACAAGGGAGTGGAAGACCCTGATAATTTGATTTGATGATCCACTTCAGGAGATGATGTCCTAGAACTTCAAACACCATACAGATATCTAGAACTGAATCAAGGAAAAACCTAGACACCCAGACCCAAGGAACCCCAAATTTCCAGGACTGAGGATTAAAAGAAATTTTAATTTTGGGGACTTCATGTTAAAGAACACTCATCCTTCTGACCCAACCTGGAAAAGCTGCCTTCCTCAACAGCATCATCCCATCCTACACAACAGTGCCATTATCTAAAATAAAATAAAATACAGAGGGATGGAGCTGCACAAAGGTCCCACTTCAGCAGTAGGAATCTTCTGCTTTGAGTGGAAGCCTGTTGCACAAATGTACATTAGAATTTACTGTATGTTTTGGAACAGCCTACGCTTCTGCCCCAGGCAAAACTCATTGCGCCAGATCTCTCTGTACCAGCATTACCTGAAAAGATAATAAAATTTCCATTTCATAAGTAATCTTCAGAACAATAGTCACTTTCTTTGCCCTCCTTTGCCTCTTTACCAGCAAAACAAACTTTTGACAAGCCTGGATTTCAACTATATTTATATGATCTGCTTTTTAGCTCTAAGATCTCAACAGCTACAGGCACTCCAGTGACATATTCAGTACAGTGCCCTTGTTTTAGAAGCCAAACTTCTATGAGTTTCTTAGGCTGCTTTTCATCTACACTGGCAGAAAGCACACACTTCACAAGAGTGGAAGAAATATTAGCTCAAATCAACATTTACTCAGAAAAAAAGTTAGAGAAAATGCATTATGGGTCTACTGTTTATAATCTACAGCTAAATTCTCTCAAGCAAGCCAGCAATTTTCACAGAAATAAAACTCAACTTATCTCCACGTGAAAACAATGCACAAGTCCAACTTTCAAATTCTGAGGATCCATTATTATCACTTGCTACATATCACTGCCTGTGAGAAGGCTGTTCCCAGAACTACAGCCACTGTCAAACCAACACATGGCAAACATCCTAACAATGCTGATAAATTACAAAGTAAGATGTTTCCATAACTAGAAACCAAGCTTATTTTCTAGTTATAGATGGCTCATTTGCTATTTTCAGCTACTGATTTTAACACACTGTACTGCTTTACTGAAATAACAGGTTATTAACAGGCTGCTTGCAAAATTGAGGGGTTGAGATAGATAACTCTACCTCAAAGGTACCTCTGACACAGCCACTCAGTCCTGATTCATAAATTGGTGGCAGAACATTAAAAGCACAACCAAGCAGAGCTGACACAAATTACACCAGACTGAATCATCACTCTGGATCTGAGCTCAGCAGGCAGTTTGGAGGCAAATCCTTCTACAGCAGGTTTCCTTGGGCAGAGAAAGAGATGCCTGGGCATTGCTTGCCAAACCAGGGCAGCTGCCCAAGCAACTCCCATCTTTCTGCAATTCTTGGCTTTTGATCCACAAAAGGATACGGGAACCATTCACTCCTGAAATCTTGAAGTCATCTAATAACTGAACAACTTTCTCTTTGCTTGGATCATTTGGATCGCTGTTACGGACCTGCAGAGAAAGAGGTTATTTTGATGTCAGATCCATTGCACCGTTTGGTTCCTACACAAATTCTTGATGATCTGGAAACGTCACACACGTGAAGAATGTAAACCCCCCAAAACGGGAAAAAAAAAAAAAAAAAAAAGGGTAAAATAAAATTGAGCCCAACTCAGGCACTCACCGATTTCAGCAACTTGATTTCATCCAGCGCTGTTTCTGTGTAGTGCTCTGCACTCTTCACCACTTTCATTGCCACAAATTTCTTCCCTCTGTGCACACATGACAAGTAAATTGGGAACTGTTAATGCTCACACAAAGAACTTATTCTCCAGGATTATCCCAACTCTTTTGCATGCAAGAGAGTTTATTTCATGCATCATGGAAAAGTAAGGTTTAAAAACTCAAAGACTGTCTTTGAGTCTTTTCTAACAAAAGATTCGCGTTAGTCATTTCTTAAAATATGGAACAATAGGTCAGAGACTGAACACAACTCTTCCCACAGATATGGTTTGTCCTGTCAAGTCCCTCCCACACACTTGCATGCACAATATCAGAAGAAACTCCTGTGCTAGGATGTGGATAGCTAATGCTTTGTGTTTTTATCTAAAAGTAAAAGGATGTTTTCTGCTCAGCTTTGTGCATTCCTGGCAGGAACACCAGCTGCAACAGGAGCACTTACTGGATGTCCCAAGCCAGCCACACGGTGGAGAAGTGGCCCCATCCAAGCTTCCGAATCACGTGGTAACGTCCATTGAAGAGATCTCCTATTTTCACAAGGTGGTAACCCCCTGGAAAAACACAAGAACCAGAGAACAGCTGTGGGGAACAAGCATCACAACCACTGCAGCACCACAAAGTATTTCCTCAGTGAAAACAGCTGAGGTCTGCTAGGCTGGCCACCTTTGGCAAACACAGGCTGTGATGGTAACAGAATCTTCCAGCTAAGTATCAGCATTGCTTTTGCATGCCCTGACCCTAGAACGTGAAACAGGTACTGCACCCAAGATCCCAACGGTTTTCCTTGCAATTTTCCGGACTCAAAGGCACTCTGCCACAGTAAACAGAAAAGTTTCCTCTGCACCCTTCATATCTCTCAAGCCACTGAGTATACGGGAGGATTCCATCATAGAAACAAAAACATTTGGAAAGCCAAAGATGGAACTGGCAGAAAACAGAACAAAGAGAAGAAATTGTGAATTGGTGCTTTCATTTGCTCTGTATTTCATTTCTGTTCAGAGAAACAGGGGAAGGCTATTTGCAGAAACAAATTTTTCTACAGAACAGATATTTTCTTTTGATGCTCAAAAGAAAACCAAAGAATATGAAAAGGATTTGAAAGTGTCCTTTTTACAATGAAATCAAAAAAGATTTAAATGCCTACTTGCTTTTATCAATACTGAAAGCCCTCTGGCACAGAGGAAAAGTTAACAGCTTTAAACTTATGCATTAAAAACAGCTCTGCAACTCAAATCTTGACTGATAACAGAAGGAAACTTGGAGATCACGTTCTCCATTTTCTGTTGGCTTGAAAAATGTTATTATCATCATGCAGTTTCAAAGCACTTTTAAAGTAAGAGGGAGTCTGTTTTCATTCTCTACAGCAAATGGGAAGCAGAGAGGATTCCTTGATTGCTTTGCAAATCCTGCATCTTAAACAGGCAAGTGCTCACCTTTACAGTAATCATTTGGATCCTCTTGCTCATCATCATCTGATCCCAGGATTTCCTCCTCTTGCTCTGGAAGATCACTCTCGGAATGAGCAGCAAGGCCCCGGTGCTGGGTGTCAGGTCTGAAAGAGATCACACTGCACGTCTGACACACAGAAAACACTGCACATCACACACAGATCACACTGCACATCACACACAGATCACACTGCACGTCTCACACAGATCACACTGCACGTCTCACACACGGTACTCCTCAACTCTGCAGCTTCCACAGCACAGAAGGGACTGCTAAAGATGGAGGAGATGCAGTATTCAGCAAAGCTATTCACATGTCAGTGCTTTTATTCCTAACCTATGATAAAAGTGGACAGAAATATTTTTTTGTATACTAGTGAGAAATGCACCTTAATGCCCTAGATCCACTTTCATTGTGGAACCAAGTCCAGACAAGATAGATTTAAAAGCCTAGTGATCCCACCAAATATTAGACTCTGAACCCCTTTTCTGCCTTTCTCTCAAGTAGATTTATATTTTATTTGTTATCCTTGATAAAACTTGAAAATTTAAATATTGATTAATTTTATTTTATAGACTAACATCAATTAGTTTTTACTATCTTTTGGGGAAGAAAAAAAAAGTTAATCATGTTTTAGAACTTGTGGCCCTTTGTTCCTTTCACATTCAAGGTCAAATGAATATTTAACAGTCCTTCTGCTTCCAACACTTTAGAAGACTGGAGTCCCTAATCTTGACATTTATTTCTCCAGTTCTCAAGGGGCAGGCTGCATTTTTAGTTCATCTCTCCACTCAAGATCCAAAGTTTATTACAGTTGTCTGAACTATGGAGAGTGGGAGGACGCAGAGCAGATGTTCAGCAAATCCTCCTGAGAGCTTGTGATTGCAGAGGGATTGGGTTCAGGCACTAAGGTGGTGGAGGTTTTTCACTCCCACATTCATAAATGAAAGTGTTCATTTTATGTGTTTAACTTTCCACCAAATGTGCTACTCAGTTCTTGCTTGTGAAGGCCATGCCAGCAAAGGCCACCTCCATGCTCTCACACACTCAGGCTGTGCTCCCCAAATAAAACCTCTCCCATATCTCAGCTCTTTCATGACATCACACTGATCACAGCCAAACAGCTCATGAAAGGCTAACACCAAAAATCAGGTCATTTATTTACTTTACAAAGCACTACAGGGAACGATTAAATGCCTACAAAGATTCAAGATCCTTCTGTACAAAGCAAACATTTATAATGAAAACAATGCCCACAGACCATTTGCTTTGGCAGGATTTAAGGGCAAAGTACTGCAAGATATCAACATTAAGTTTTCTTTCCTCAGAAGCATGAGATATTAAAAAAAAAAGCTGGAGTTGTCCAAAGAAGTGGGCAGCAAACTACATTAGGGCAGTGACACACAAGCACAAGATAACATTCTTTACAGAGAGTTCCCCAGCAGTGAATTAGCGGAAGTTTCTCGTATTGAAACTATTGTTGCAGGGAAGGAGAAGATAACAGTGGTGCCTTCTGGCAGCCTCTTTCAAATTCAGCTCATTCTGCTGCAAGAAGGAGGAACTGCCCACACAGTGGCTATGACAGCAACATAAGCAGGCCCTCAGATGCAGTTTTCACAATTTAGTGCTGACCGGGAGTTCTGCACATCATTTCAGGGCTGTACTAACTCATCTCAATCCACAGGAAAAATGTAATATTTTCATTTGGAACAGTTATACAGTAGAAAGAATGTTCAGCACTGACCTACTACACATGCACTCTGCTGAGACTTCACACATGAAACACATTGCTAACATATTCAAACAACAGCCATCTTAAACGTCATAAAAAGGGAGAAATCTTGCGTTCCAATCTAATGATGACTAAATTTGCAGCCACTAAAAATCCACAACTCAAGTTCATTTAAGCAAGGAAGAGTTACAAAGGTCCTTCTAGGCACAACCCATCACCAGACATTTCCTATAGATCTGTTGTCAGTAAGTCCTGCTGACAGGAACTGAATTCATTTTTTAAAGTCAGGAACAGCTTAGTGGTCTCAAACCATAAACCAAAAAGTGCCAAGCTAATGAGTCTTTTATTAACAACCCTGCAGCTTGATCCAGCCCTGAGATATTTAGTATTTAGGCTTTTTAGTTACTGAATTATAAGTCAGGGGTAGGAAGAAAGAAACCTGAAGTAGGGGGTGCAGAAAGTCTTGGAGGTCAAAAAGCTTCTATAAAATTGCTGCATTCCTTTGGGGACAATTGAGATACAAATAAAGTGACACGTTATCCCCAGATTAAGAGCAGACAGCAAAGGCAAGAAATAGCCATAGACAGAATGGCTGAAGGGGAGATTAGATGCTCATAGACAACAAGTCCTATAGACAGGGTAAAGAGAACAGCAACTGGACAGAACGATTTTAAGCCAGGAACCTCACACATAGCATGAGTAGTAAAGAGTAATTCTCCCCAGCGCTGTTCTTGGATTTTCACTTTTTTAGCTGCACAGGATGTAAGGGATTAAAAAGGACTCAAAAGAAAATTCCCCTGAAGTGGCAGTGATGCAGACAGACACATCACGCCATCCTGCAGTCCCAGTGCTTCTCAATAATAGCAATTCCACGCATCAAGGAAGAAGTTACTGGAAGCACTAAAGCCCATTCTCCTGGAAGCTTTCTGTGCCCCTCCTAGGGGGCTGACGAATCCTGCTGCTGGCAGTCTCACACATGACACACCCTGGAGTCTGCAGCTGAGCCTTTCATGGGGATCCAAAAGCATTTCACTTCTACATTAGAGTCTATGATACCAACTAATGTAAGAAAGCCAAATTCAGGTCACACACATCTCTACAGTGCTACTTCCTTTATGAAATCACCTCCAAAATACACCTTATTCCTTTGCCTTCCTGTGAAAATTTGTTTGATGTTATTACACATCATCCTGTTCGTCCCCTTAAATGACCATCTCAGCCAAAGACAGAGACTGAGAATTAATCAGTGCAGAATCTGTATTAATACCTAAGGAAAAAATTACATACAAAAGCCCAAGCCTCATCTGTCTGCTTTGCTCACAAAGACAGTACTCCAACAGGCACAAAAAGCTGTTAAAGATAGCAGAAAAATCCATACCCAGTATTTAGAGACAACAGCTGAAACAGCTGTTACCGAATTTGCAAAATGCAGATAAAAGTATATAAAAATCCTATACTAAATGATTGTTTACACATTAAAACCCGAGTGTTCTAGGGTACTGTTTTTTCCTAGCTATCTCTGATCTGCAGAAGAACACCGTGATCACCTTTTCCTTTTGCTCTCTCATTGTGCTAATTAATCAGAATGAACTGGATCTGCAGGGTCTCTCTACAACTACACAGCAATATTTTACTTAGGAAAAACAACATGGAACAGCAAAGGTAAGGCAAAATGCTAAGTCTTCTATGGAATTTGTGTGAATCCACACGTAGAGAGACCCCCCCCCCCCTCCTCCCCCCAAAGTCCTTATTCCCTGAAGAATTGCAAATTCACGAGACAAAATTAGAGAAGGGAACCTACCTGCAAGAAGCACGGCCTCCCATGGATAAAGATATTCCCAAAGACAGCCCAATAGTTTTCGAAAAAGCCATCAAAAATCCCACACCACAGTGTTGGGGAAGGAGGGGGACATCAGCAGCAGGCAGAGGGGCTGGTTCTCCTCAAATGCAGGAGAAGAGGGATTTGCCTCCAGCACCCAGCTGCAGCTGCCCAGCACTGCATTGCAGGTGAAGGGCCGTGCAGCAAGGCTGGGGCTCGCTCTCAGCTGATCTTCCTGCAAATTCAGTCATGTCAGGGGGGTGAGCATAAAGATTCCTCCCCTCCTCTTGATGTCTACATGTCTGTTCTTCCCTCTAATGAAATTAGAAATTCAGGCAGATACTTTGTTTCATCTTCCTGAACCAGCCGGTTTTATTTGCCTATTCAATAGCCCAGTGGATTCAAAGCTGGGATGAAGGATCATGGTAATTGTCGACAGAGCAACCCTTTTGATAGAGGAATTCCAGCACAATCACGCAGCAGGGAAAGGGCGTTCAAAGGAAAAATGAATTTTCTGAAGTAATTCCACACCTCCCCTTCCAGAGTTACATGAAAAACTTATCCTTTATGCTTAAAACGACAAAACAAGCAGGAGGAGTCAAATCTTCTTTAGAAAGTTGAACTGAGTATTTTTTCACAGCAGCGGGTACTTAACATCATCTTCCAACAATGCACAATTCCCAGTCATTTCCTGTGCCTGTTTATCCTGCTGGTTTATGTAAGTGATAGGGGAAACAAGTCAGCAACACTGTGACATACTAAGTTACAATTTAGAGATTTCCCTCCTAGGGAGACCTTTATTAGTGAAAGACACGTTGAAGCTGCCCCTGCACTTTTAAAGCAAGAGGTTTAAAGAATTGTCTTCACCTAGTTGTATGCCTAAAACATTTTCACCTTAAAAGCTCACAGAACTCTGGATACGCATTTAATAATTTAGCATTGCCAAACCTCTTCATATATATAAGAAAAGGAGCTAAAAAAATTCAAAATTTTCCACTGTAGGCAAGATTTTGCTCCACGTTCACTGAAGATATCACCCAACCCCTGCAATGCACAGCAGGGTAAGGAGTTATTTGCAGGAGCTAAGATTTGAGTCATTCACTTGTTCCTTGCAGAAGGTGTTAAAGCAATTTGGAAAAACACTGTGGAATTCTCTCACCAGTTTCCAGTGGAATCACTTATCTGGTCCACACACTAAAAGTAAGGTAAAAAATGATAAAGAAATCTCAGCCACACAATGTGGGTTCTTACAGATTGGCAGAGAAGGAAGGCTGCCCCCTATAAATTACCAGACACACAAGCAAATCTTCACACTCAACTTCACCATCAAACTATGAATGTGTTCTCTCTGTACCAATAACTCACATTAAAAAAAAAAACCTCAAAAACTAAAAAACGCTTGAAAGGAGGTGTTTGGTTCTCCTACTCAAAAGCATTAAGAGTGACTTCAAAATTCTGTTTGGGACAGAAAACATTCTTCTTTGTCCCTAAAACAGCAGAAATACTGTCCATGCTACCTAACTACTTGCCTTGAATAGATACAAAAGCAGATTCCTACCACCTTCAAGGAAGGAAGGCAACGTACATTTAGGCCAAATCACTTTTGTCACACCCACCATCCTTAAATACATACTAACTAAAAAAGATACTCTCCTTACAGGAGTAAGGAGAGTGTGTCTGCGTCTGCCTCTCCCTTGATATTTGCAACGATGACGCCCATCTGCAGGAAACTGAAGGGAAATGCTTTCCTAATTTTAAGTCGCCTACAACACAGTCTTTATAAGCAGTGTCACCCTTATTGGTGAGCTCAAATTACACACACGAAACGCCCCCAAGCAGAACTCAATCCGCAAGAGGAATGACGAACCCAGCTCCCACTGTAGGCACCAGATAAAGGCACTGCAAACACACCCCACGACTCTTCCTTCCACCTTAACCATCCAGTCGATGATTTGCTGGGCTCTACACCCAAGACAGCAAAAGCTCACTTAAGGATTCCATGTTTTCGTTTGAAAAGACGCTCCATATGGCACGGTGAAAAGCCAGGATTTAAAATCCCTCTCCCGTTTCCACATCTGTGCATGAAGACAATGTCTCTTTAAGGAAGAACGCTTGCAGGCTGCATCTCATTACTATTTCTTAGTGTGCCTGTGATTTTCAGATCATGTAAAGGCACATCCAGTGAGAATGAGTGCTCACATGTAGATCTGCTGGCAAACTTCATGCTCAATGAATATGCTAACTGACTACATACAACTTTGAGGATGAATTCAGGTCTGAGATGATGGAAGTGTTTTCCTGCTTGTATACAACCAGCGTTTCTGCTCAAGAAATTCTAACTATTTTGGGGGGAATTGTAAATCATCGATGATGGGGGCCTTATGAGTGTACAATCCATGTTACTTTGTGATTATTGCAACTCATTCACTGTTCCATCCCTATTTTTCTGAATAAATAATTGGTGTTTTACACCAGTAGGGCAGATCCACAATACTTGCTGCCATAAAGCATTCATCCCAGAGCTACAGGAATACCACTGTCAAGAACTTAAAAGACGGCTGGAGATGGTCAAACGTTTAGTTTTTAAATAACAGCACTCAGAGGCACCAAAACATACTTTTGATTAGCAGATCTGTGGGAGCTCAGTTTGAAGATAAGTACTGGCTTTCACGTGAGAAAGGTATTAAAACACAAATAACAGGCAATCAGGTTTCTTGCTTCCCCATCCCCACTCCCCCACACAAGCACTTGAGCTATTTGTGGAACTGTCTGCTATTCCAGCTATCACAAACCAAGGGACTTCCATGGAAACCAGCAGATTTCAGTTGTGTCCTGTCATGGTCTGATAATCACTTCTGTATTTGAAAGAAAAAATTTACAAGGGCAATGCATTCTGACTCTACCTTAAAATTACATTCAAAATACTTACGAAAGACAAGTGAGGAAAACATAATCCAGGATCCTGATCCCAGGCAAAGCTTTGAATAAATTGAGGAAACACCTGAGAGAGTTGTCAGAACTCCAGGGCTCCTCAAAGACAAAAGTGATAACACAAGAACAAACTGGAAACTGTCAGATCCTACTAAGAATCTTCTGCTCCCCAGACTGCATAGATGGAAAAACTACAGACTCTCTTCATAGCAATTTCAGAGAGGAGGATGAAGTGAGGCTTCACTGCAAGTCAAGAGTCTTGCCAGAAATTTTCAGGTAATGATAAAACAGCTTCTTGAAAATAATGAATATTACAGGCATTTGGGAAGAGAAAGCAAGACTACTAACTTAGCTCTGCCACTGCTTCCCTGCAGGAGTAGAGGGAGACAGAGGATTTATTGAAAGTCCTGTGAAAAAATATCTCCCACTCAGTAAAGCTTGTAAGAAACAACTAAAGTCACCAGGGCAGGCAGAATTAGCAGAAAGAAATTCAGATCATGCACATTTTCCAGAACAAGCCACATACCTTATGGCTGCCACTGCTTTTGTAGACATTCATGCTTACAGTAATAAAATGTTCTGCTTTGAAGCACAATTGGTTCAACACCCCTTACACAGAACTAGTGGTTTTATCCATGAATATGCCAACTTTTCCTAAAACATAAAAGATGCTGAATTTGATGAAACAGGATTATCATTTGGGCCTGCCACTGAAATACCCACCACCTACATATTACACAGACCCGTAGCCTATTCTATGTAGTACACTTATTCTCCTCATTTCAGAGAAATGAGCAGTAAGATAAAAACTTTTCTTCAGGCTCTTGCCTGTTTCTGCTTTTTCTGCTTTGCATCTGGATGGGTGTTCCAGACTAGTATTTAAATTCTGGCTCTCAATCTCAGTAGTAACTAAAGGAGTAATTTTCTCCTAGGACAAAGAAAACAGTTTGCACTTCTGAGGCCTTGCACCATAAAACACAGACAAAAAAACCCTCAGTATTTTACTAGCAGTTCCGATCTAACAGTCAGAAGTGCCCAATTCCATTACAAAATTGCCTGAGATATCAGTAAAATACAACTATATTTGTATTTTAAATCAAACTGGTATTTTCAAACACAAGCACAGTTCTGAAGTAAATACCAGATTTCCCTTGTGTATTAGGGTTCAGTTCACATAGTGCAATCGTACAGAGTATGAAACGAAGAAGGAATTCTCAGGAGGAATTTCTCCATGGAAAGAGTTGTTAAACATTGGAATGGGCTACCCAGGGAGGTGGTGGTGTCACCATCCCAGGAGATGTTCAAGAAACACCTGGATGTGGCACTCAGTGCCCTGGTCTGGTTGACAAGGCGGGGAGTGAATGTGGAGGTCTTGGAGGGTTTTTCAAACCTTCACAATTCCATAAATACGAATCTCTTCCAAAAGCAAGCAGACAGAAGCCGTGCTTCGGCATCACTTCTGAGCAAGAGCTAATAAAGCAACATTCCCACCCAAACAGCACCTGGGGTCTTCAGAAAAATCCAGCTGGTCCTGTTAGCCTGCTCTGCTTCCAGAGCCCACCCTGCTGCACCAAGGCATTACAACGTTCCCAGCACACCTGTGCAGGGACACCTGCAGAGCACAGAGCAGGGGTGAAAGGCTCAACTGTTGGCACACCCATCACACCTTCCTGGCACATCCCCATCCAGGACAGCTCATGAAACACCAGAACACAGAGAATTATGCTTGCAATTGCACAGAATACAAGGAAAACTAGGAAAAGAAGTGTTCCCAAGAAAGCATTGTGCATTTCCACCACCCTCCAAAGGACCAGGGCAAGTATTACACCCAACACATCTGTCCACCGATGATGAACTCCAAAGACACAGTAACTGATGCAAAGAACTGTAAAAGTCTTGTCAAAAATGCAGAATTGGGCAAAACCAACTACCTGAATGCACCTCATCAGCTACTACAGAGTTTACAGTTGAAGCTGTAACTACTGTAACTACTAAAGCTCTGGCAGGAAAAAAAGCTTGCAAGCACACAGGCTCGTTTTTAAAAACAGGTTTTTTGAGTGCCTTCGGGATTTAACTGACTTTATCAAGATGTTCACACCTCGAGAAATAATGAAATTAATACATCACATTCTTCCCCAGAGAGCTTTTGGAAAAGCTACCTTTGGGCAGCAACACAAACTGCAGGAAGCTACCCACCAAACTTTTGTTAGCAACGGCTTCTGAAGTGCCAATCTCCTGACATTCTTAACAGTAAGGAGAAGGCCTCTCATTTTCTAAAAATAGATTAAAGCAATTTTAATTCTAATTCCTTGCCTTTTTGATGGAAAGCAAGTGAAATTATGAAACTGAAATCAATGTTTCACTCAAGGCCACAAAGCAGCCCAGTAACAGTCAATATTAGAACTCAGGATCTCCCTGTATCTACCTGAGCTTGCATTTTGTCCCTCCAGGACATTCAGCTGTCCCTGCCCTGCTCCTCAGTTCTCACAGAAAAGGGACCTGAACCAAGGTACACAGCAAGGACATTCTCCCAAGTGGCAGAAATGGAACCAACAAGCAGGAGAGGCAAGTAGAAGCTTCCTCAGCAAACATCTGAGACAGCTGGTTTAATGAATCTTCCAAATTACCAAAAGATTTGGGGTAGTTTCATTAGATCGGGAAATTACAGGTATTTCACCTTCAGAATTCCCAAGAAATTCTGCCTGCTCTCTTTCTACAGAAGAGCGTTAGGATAAATGCATTCTTTACTTCATTGATACAAAATGAAATTTTTAAGACAGGAGGGAGTGAAAGAAATAGGATCATCCTGAATTTGCAGAAAATTAAGAACGTGGTTGATATTCCTATAGAAATACATATTCATTTCAAAAATATATATTAATTTCCTAATAAAAAGCTTACACACAGAACCATAATTAGTATTTACAAGGTATTTCTGTAAATCATCAGTTTAGACTGGTCTCATCTGAACCAAACACACAGCAAAATTAACTACTGGGTGATGAAAAAAATAAGTAACTTTCCAGCTCCTTTTAACCTTTCAAAGTGGCTTTTTTGTTCTGTTTTTAATGATAATGGGTTTATAGGTAAACTTAAAGCAGGTGTAGCTCATTTTGAAAAAGGAAGATATTTTGGATTGTTTTAAATCCCTTCAGAACATTCTCTGCATTTTTATATAATAATTAAAAATACTAAACTTAACCTTTTAAAATCATTGTTTCATGCTTTTTACTGCAAATGTAAAGAAAAATATATTACAAAAAAATGTATATGCGATCTAAACTATCATGGAACATCAGATATTAAAAGCATATTGCATATGGTTTCAAGTACAGCTTTTATGGAAAGTCATGAAACAACCCAGTTAAACCTATTTTAGAAGATTTAACTAGAGCAGCTTTGTATTTAAATAGAATAAATGTTGTGGAACTATACCTAGAGGCTGCCACTGAGTTAATTTAGTTGCACAGCATAAAGCACATGCAAATTTCTTTAATTTCTGAGATACAATCCAATGAACTTATGGTACCAGAGGAAAGAGTTGAAGCACGACGTGTAAGAATATAAACACATAGCATGGCTCTGCACTCAAATCAAGGTTAGTGGCAAAATCAAGAGCTAACCAGCAGTGCATTTAACCTGCCCTGAATATGTGGTTAAAAAAAGATTTATAAAACACTCCTAACATCCCAGCTCTGAAAGTTATCATTCACCAACCTCAAAATCTATACAGAACTTAGCCTTCCCAGCTGCACTGGGGACTCTGTTGGCAGAGTCAGTATTGCTGGTCTGCAGGTAGAGACAGAGAAAAAAAAAAAGTAACATGTATAGAATTAGACAGTGGATTATTCATACAGAAACTAGAGAAGGAGGAGAACATTTCAAAAACTGCACTAATGCCGCCTTCAAGAAATACTAGGAACACATATGAAATAGCACAGAACCACAACGCATGTCTCCCAAATACTCTGGCTAAGGCTCCTCGCTCTTCAAAAGTCGCGTCTCAAAACCACTGACTCTTGGCTGGAGGCAACAAGAAAAAAATATTTTAAATCCCTCTGATGTGTCTGAGGAAGTGACTGAGAAAGCATAACTCTAGGCCTAAAGAAAAACCCCTCCAACTCCCACCCCCAAAGCATTAGCCTTACTTACTATCTTTGGTTCCCAGGCACCTTCAAGTGAAAAACATCCTGTCACCAGAGACTTTAGAGAAATAAGCAGCATTTTTTTTTTTTTTGGAGTATACAGAACCAGCTCTAGGATTTACATCACCTTTCTGTAGAAAGGAATCCATGAGCAGCACTGAACACAGCGCTCAGTGCAGCCTGCCGAAAGCCATTGTTTAATATTTGCTCGAGTTCCAATTTTTACATCTGCCTCCAAAAGTTCCCCACATAAAGACTCGTGACATTCCTGCGGTAGGAGAGAAGCCACACAAGAGCATCAAAGTTAGAGAACGAAGTAAACAACACGCCACGGCGTTCCTTCGGCAAGATTTAAGAAAAAAAACCCCAAGAAATCTCGGGGGGAAAGAGAGTCGAGAGGGGGAAAAGAGTCAAGGGAAGCTGGCTCCTAACGCCGGCAGTTGCTGAAGCGCCCGGGTACTGTAGAGAGGGGACGTTGACAACTCCCCCCGGGGTACAGCCCGTGGCCAAGGGGAGCCGGCAAGGGCAGAGCACCACCCGCAGCTCCATCCCTAAGCACCACCGCAACTCCGCTGCGGGGTTTCGGGGAGAAGCAGGGAAGGCAGAGCCTCCCGTTCCCCGCCCAGCCCAAGGAGCCGCGGCCGGACCCGGCGAGGGGACCCGGCCAGAGCCGGGTGGCAAAACGGCCGCCGCGGGCCACGCGCTGCGCCGGCTGCGCTGCCGCCCGCGCCCGAAACGTGCGCCCGGTTAACCCCGGTTACAGACCGGCCCAGCCCCGCGGGCTCGCACGCTCCTCTGCCCCCAGCGCCCTCCGGGCCCGGCAGCCCCTTCCCCGCGGGGAGGGCCGGGGGGAACAAAGAGGCGGCGGTGCCGGCGGGAGATGCCGCCTCGAAGGGAGCCGCGGCCGCACTTACTTCCTCTGGGCCTTGTCCTTCTTGGCTTTGGTCCGCTTCTTCCGGGCCTGCAGCGCCAGCACTGAGGGAGAGAAGGAGAGAGAGGCGTGAAGGGCGGCGGGCCCTGCGGGGGCCCCTCGGGGCGATGGAGGCCGCGCCGCGCTCACCTTTCCGCTCCATGGCCGCCACCGCCGGCGGCCCCGGGCGCCTGCGCTGGGCCCGCCGGGCTGGGCACGCGCGGCTCGGCCGCCTCGGCCGCGCGGAGCCGCCGCCTCCCGGCCCGGGCCCGCCCCTGCCCCGCCCGCCCTGCGCGGCTCCGGCTCCGGCTCCGGCTCCGGCGCGGGCGGGGCGCAGGCGCGGGGCCGTGCGGGAGCCGCCCCGAGCCGACCGGCCGCGGGTGGTGGTGCCGGTAGCGCCGCGGGGCAGGGTGCGGGCTCCGTTCGGCGCCCGCCGCCGGGGGTCGCTCGGGGCGCGCACCCGCCTTCTGCGCCCGGTGACCCCCCGCACCCTCTCACCGCCCGCACCCGGCCTCCCGCGCCCGTTCCCGCCGGCCTCCCGCGCCCGCACTCGGCTTCCTGTACCCGCCCCGCCGGCCTCCCGCAGCCGCCTCTCAGCCCGCAAAGCCTTTCACTGAATCCGTGTGTGAAATCGTGTGCCCCGAGCAGAGCGCAACGCCCACCAGACTCAGAGATTCTTAATATTAAATCATTTATTGAACAACGACCACGAAAAAAGCCTTTGCAGTTACTGGGCCGTTTAGGCATTTTGCTGCATGCGTTGAACCCGTGTTTAAGGTGGTTATGTATTCACCTTAGAGCTCTGGTATGTTTTACCAGCCGCAGTTTTTCTCAACACTATTTAACCTGATAGGAATAAGATGAATGTGTCTTTACAGATTGTCTGAATCTGCTTGTAGATAGCGCCAGAGACTTATAGATAAGGAAGAAATGGGAGAATCCATCAATTTCAGAAAACGTTACTAATTGACACAGACTGCTGCTCAGCCAAGGTCATGCTAAACTCCTGAACTTTGGAAAGAAAAACAAAGACTTAATGGGGTTATGAATATTTTCCACCCGGGGTGGACTTGAAGCTAATTTTAATGATCATGTATGGTGTATTATACACGGGGGCACCTATTAAGGGGGACTATACAGTGGGCAGATCAGGAAGTCTGTACCTTCCATGTACCTCAGCTAGTGGGGAAAGAGAGAGGGTGATGAGGCTGGGAAAATTAGGATAAAAAGGAGGCTGAGTCCCCCAACAGTGTGAGACACGCCATGGAGAAATGCTCCATGGGCTCTCACTTTGTTCATTAATAAAGTTACAGGACTCCTCTGTCTCCTTTTTTGGACACAAACCTCTGGTGACGTGAATTTTTCTGCACAAACTCGTCAAAACCACTTGCAGCTCTGTCACAAGCACATTACATATTCTGTCAGGGTCTGTCTGGGATTCTGATTCCCTGCTCCTGTCAGGGAGCCACAGAAGGAGTCTCAGCCATCAGCTGGGACCAGAGCTAGAGGTGTGTCTGGTGTGATTTTAATTTCTAGGACATTTTAAAGCATTCCCAAGACCTGGACTCTTAAGCACTGGATTACGAATATCTTCATGGAAAAGCAAGTATGTGTGTGCAACTTTGAAAGACAGAAAAATCCTTTTCATATTTGCAATTGCTGCTGTATTCTACAAGCATCAGATGTTTAGGACATCTGCCTGTTCTGCAAAGAGTTCCCTGTGAGAAACTAACACAGGATTTTGTGATAACACAACAGAGGGGCAAATTTCAGCCTTCGCTGAAAAGGTGATCAAGGTGAGGTTGAGCTGAAAGACCTCAAGTGGGGTAGAGTGCCCCACTGCAAGCATTGCACAGCAATGTCCTACCTCTAAGAAGACACAACATTTAAGAGCAGAGAAGATTGTAATCTCAATTTATAGGTAGCCTGTCTGTCATCCCATATCTGTACAGAGTGGCTCGTCCTGTTGGCTCTAGAAAGGTGTGTGCTCACACCTGACAGGCTGTTCTGTTCCCTATGGGTTTCTTCAAGTGGGGATGAAA
Source organism: Chamaea fasciata (assembly GCF_029207755.1). NCBI lineage: Eukaryota > Metazoa > Chordata > Aves > Passeriformes > Sylviidae > Chamaea > Chamaea fasciata. The sequence goes on from NW_027094110.1 coordinate 3,830,980, forward strand.
GCCATGGCTGGACTTGGAAAGCCACAGTGAAGCACATGTGCAGGCTGGCATTGTATTCCCTGGGGCAGCAGCTGCCACCAGTCTGAATGAGGACACCCCCCCACTGACTTCTGCTACAAAAATGAGAGAAAAAAACTACTGAGCATCTTCCCCCTCGCCATGTTTCTTCAATACTTTTCTAATTTGGGGTAGAAAACGCAGTGAGAATAGCACTATCAAGGGGTTGTTGAGCCAGGCCTAAGCCAAGATAGACTCATCTTTCCCCAACCAGCCTTGCACTGTTTTTTAGAGCAGAATAAATGTCCCCAGACTCTTCTCTTACCTAAGTGGCTTATCTGATCCTTCCTCCAAGCCTCCCAGTGCAGAGTGACACACTGCCATGTATGGCTCCAAGAACTGCTTCTGCCCTGCTCTACATGACATCTGAGGTTCCTCGGCTGCTTTATGTCTTTTGCAGCTACTCCTGTACAAGAGAAGTATGTCAATAAAGCATGTGAATAAACCATGACAGGGTTATGAGCAGGGGATAGGGAATAAAACCACAATTTGCAGACTGCACCATCAGCAATGATAATGTGCATGTCTGAGAATCTGTATCTTCTAATTCAGTGCAGTGGGAGAGCAGCCTGGGTTTTCTGCAGCAAGCACTGGCCAGGAAAGCATCGTGGAGTCCCACCAGCTGGGAAGAACATTAGAACATTGCTGCATGCAAAACAACTGGAGCTGTTGCAACTATGTCAGGTAAGAGCTTCAGGCTGCCAGCAAAAATTATAGACATTTAAATTACATAAATATTTTAATAAATATTAAAATAATTTAAGAATAAAAAAGAATAATAATATAATAAATAACAAATAATTAAAATTATAGATATTTAAAACCCTTTACACTCTGACTTCCGTGGGTTTTTAGAGGTATAGATGGAATACTTGGCTATAAAGCAGGTTCTTTGTCACTTCACAGCCCGTGTCCAGGGATTTGTGCTTGGCTGAACACAGAAGCCTTGAGTCTGTATGTGGGAACAATGCTATGGCACTGCACACCTGTAAGGGAAAAAGATCAGCACCGACTGGGCTTGCTCTCAGCAGGATATTTGTTTTGCAACATGAATACCCGTGACTTGCATGCTGACATTCTGACATCTGATTTGTCCCCTAGTGCTAAACTCTGCAGTCATTGTGGTAGGAAGGGAAGATTTGGAACTTTGCTGAACAAGATAAAAGAAAAATCTCAAGTTTTCAGTGGAGACCTTTCATGGTGCCAATGGCTAGGAATCCATTTTATCTTAAATCAAGGCTGCCCTAGGGGAGCCAACAGAATCTGGAAGTGAGGGCTGTGCTTTTCATGGGTTTTACATTACTCGTTTTGAACAGAGCTGAGAGGAGCTTGGCCTGAAGCCACTGTCCAGAACAATGTAGGGAAGCATATGTGGTTTGAGAATTACTCAATACCATTTGGGCCTTCAGTTTTTCCTGTCTTTCAGTCCAAGAAGTTCCAGGATTCAGTTTCCTCTGCAGTAAGAGACTCTACACAGTAACATTTCCTAAAATCCTTTACCATTACACTTTTTGCACTGCAGTACTGTGGCTTCCATCTAGAAACTGCCTGGAAGCAATCAAAATTTAAATGGCAAAAAATGAAAATAACATTACAAGAAGCCAGTTGAAAACACTACAGATAATTTACTCCTAATATTAATATTCCAATTAGCCATCCTATCATTGCTACAATTTAACAGCCAGGAGGAACAGAATGCAGAGGAGCCACTTTGCTGCTACTGCACACCCAGAAACCACAAAATGCCCAGCAGCAAAACTTAAAGCTGTTCACATTTTAACAGATTTAGCCCAGAGCACAGGATCAGTACACAAAGGATCCATCATTTGAATTCAAGCTTTGACCTAAAATGGGGTCTGAATTGTATATACTCACACTGCCGGCTATCCATCAAAAATAATTCACCTGCAGCTCTTCGCACAAGGCAATTTGTGCCAGGAGAGAAATCTTCAGACAGGATATGGTGAAGCTTTGTGATGTGTATTGCTGGTGCAGTTAAATGCTTCTGCTTTCAGCAGAAACCTCGGTCACATTTTTATACTGATATTACTGCATCAAGCTCCATGGCTGATCTCCAAATAATATAACTAAATTGATTTTTTTTCAAGTTCTAAGTGTATTTATCTCAAGTGCTAAGTCCACAATTTTTCTGCCTTTTCAGAACAAAGGGAATATATTCCTCCATTCTCCATTATTTCATTACGGGACTACAAAAACATGAACAAAAAGATCAGATTGCCTACTGGGGATTAGTTCTGGTGGATTAGAAAGGGACTGAGGAAGAAATGATGGAGGGACACCCTGTTATGCTGATGCAGTCAATATCAGCTTCAGCACAGTGATGAAGAGTAGTAATAAAATGTTTTCTTTCAAGCTTCATATCATTCTAAATACATCTGAAAACAATAAAACTGCCTACATGTAATTTGTTGAAATACACTAGATTAATTTTATTTACGAGCAAGAAAGACGTATTTAAGAAGTGCTAAATTAGGACATTTAAACTTCTACAGAATTTTGAAAACCAAGTCCAAATAGTTTGTTAGAATTAGCTACAAAACTAGGAATTCTACACGGAAATTTCTCTGCTTTTGGCATTGCTGTGTAGCATATCTATTTGAACATGCTTGAATTAAATAAGTGTTGCTCTTTGTTTAGAACAACAGAATTTCTGGAGGCATTAGTTTGGCTATTTTACCAACTCCAGAACAGAAAGAATAAAAAGAGGATCAACAGCTGATAAAGAATCACTAGAACTGTTGCTTAACTGTACCTTTCTCCTCTCTACTGAAATGTGAATCCCCCAACAGTTGTCCTTCAGGGATTGCTGGTATACTTCCATCTCTTTCTCCAGCCGGGAAATCCAATTGAAGGGGAGTGCAGGAGTGGAACAACGACAAACTGAGAGTCTGGAGATCTGGATTCTCACCTAAGGAACATCTGACTGTTGGATGAAAAAGACAGGACAACTTACCAATATTTTGAAGCACCACCAAGTCCTGCAGAAACATTTCATGGTACAAAATAAACCTCACCCAGATATGATGTGAAGTCTCAAATATAGTATCTGTCATTGAGCAGCAGAAAGCAGAAAGGAATTAATTTATATTTGGCAAAAGTAACCTGGTCAGCCAAACTCCTAAAAGCCCCAGAAAGCAAAAATCTGTTTCTAAAATCAAATAAATTTGGTATCCTTGGTTTCTGTTTTCAAGTAAAATTTTGCTGCTGAAAACCTGATAATGTTTATGAAAATTCCAGCTCAGAACCTGATACAGCCAGGCCAGTTAGTGACAAGAGCCAATGATGTTCTATATCATGGGCTCTTGCTAATTAGAAATTAGACAAAGAACCAGAACAACTGTTCAGTGAGGCCACCTGTAAGTGGGATGGTTTTGCCTGTGAATATCTAACAGACCTGACTTTGCAAGGTGGATTTTAAAGACCATGATGTTTTGTTTAGAGGAAAATGCTGCTATTACTTTAGCTTTTGAGTAGTGCCCTGTCCTTGAACTGATACCATGTAATATCTGATTACAGGAAAGTTACTTTCCTGCAAATATGCAAATATATTGTAATGACTCAAAGAACTTCCAAACTTAAAGCTCCCACATAACCTGACGACATTAGAAAGAACAGAAACCCACACAGGAGATAGATTACGAAAATCATGATATACAAAAGGGAAGCTTGAGTATTTTTTTCTCCCTGCTTACCTTGAGAAATCTGAAATCTTGATCCCTCAAGATACAATCTTTGAACCAGTGTGAAAACAGCCAGTTTAGGACAGGGAACGTCTTGAGTGTGATCTTTCTGAACCTTCCACAGGAGAAACTGAACAGATAAACAATTCTTTTTGCAACCTCTGTCTCTGCAGTGTTTTTGTGTGACTTCACGAGACCACCACGGTTTGCTCTGTTTGCTCTCTGCAGGCACCTGCACAGGTGTTATCCCAGAGCTGGCACACACCATCAGCCCCAGATAGGCACCTCTGTGCCCTTGCATTCCACTCAGATGAATCACAAACACACTGTGTGCTGTTCACACGATAGCCTGTCACTGGAGAAGCCCAGAGCACTGGATACATCAATTACTTGACCTAATTAACACTGGAGAAAAAGAAGGGATGGTATTTTGATTCCTCCCATTCTGACCTAGAAGAAAACCATATAAACACTGCACCTGGGAAGCAAAAATAAACCAACCTATCCCACCTCCCCAAAATGTGTCCTATATTACTGTACTTACTAAGTGGGTTAAATCAGGACTTGACCTACATGATTTATTTCCCATGTGTGTGTTTGAATCAGAATTTCCAGTAGCTAAACTGACTAACCCCACCACCCAGTGCTCCTTCTTCCCCCTTTTAATTCCCTGGCAATGTTGGTGATTTTTTTTTTCTCTTAATTTACAACCCAAATATAAGTGAGGCTTCTGGCATCCCTGAACTGTGGACAGTGACTGTGGGGACTCACATTAACATTATAGAGGTGTGTCCCTCTCCATAATTTCACTGACAAGCGTGGCTCTGCTGACAGGTGGATACAAAATGGAGAACAGAGAAAACACATGAAACAGGGAAGTGGCAAAGAAACAGGGGAACATGAGGAAGCAAGGCAGACATTTTTCTTAAACAATGAGCTGGAGGAAGAAATGAAAGAGATTTTTTTCATTAAACATTGAGTGCAATGATAATGTTTCCAATAATATTAGCAAAATTCTCCCTTTGGATTCTGGGCAAAACGTATTTCATTTCATCAGGTAATTTTGGGTGGACAGACTCTTAACTCTACATCACATGTCATAATTATACACAATTCAACCCTTACCATCAAGTGATTTTGTTTCTCTGACTCCAGAATTTCATCCAATCTCCTTCTCTACATTTTCTAAGATGTAGACAGTGGTGGAACAGAAGGCTTTTGCACAATTGTAAAGGATCTCACTGTTACAGAAAGTAACCTTGTTGACAAGCCTTCATGGTTACTGAAAACTAGAAAAAACAACAGCAACTCAAACTACAGCTCTGTTTGCCTGCATTTATCACCAGAAAAGTCTTTTACAGCAGTAAGTTGGACAAGACCCATAGTTTTAGGCTTCAGTGCCACACATGTCTAAGCTGATGAAAGAGTTGGTTATCCAGAAAGAGAAGGCTGGCTCTCCTGCTTTCCTTTCCCTGCGTGGTCCTGTCCCTTTTGGCAGCAGCAGGCTGATAGATTAGCTCACCACACCTTGGAGAACCTCACCCAGTGGCTCAGTCTGGAGTCTCAAGCCCTGTCACGGTCTCAAAACAACAGTTTAAGTTTCAGTATACACTGAAACAAAGCCCAAATAAATGATGAATAAGAGATTCTGTGTTTACTTTCATAGGAGGACTTAGCAGAGCAGACAAAGCCATAACCGTTGAGAGTCCGTACTGGTTCCAAACAGAGAGTGAGAAAGAAAACTGTGGTATTCAAAGTCAAACCAAACTAAAACAAAGAAACAAAACCACGATCACTGAGACCTGTTTCTTCTGATCCCACAGCAGGGACTCCAGCATTATATTTACTGTCTTGTACACATACACATGGCCCAGTCACTCCAAAGCACAGAGAGAGTGAGGTGTGTCTGACATCCTTGAGCATGATCACCCTTTTCAAGGCAAAGCCATACAAACAAAACTAACAGGAAGCAAAAGAGTTTGGGAATTAAAGGTGTTAAGAACCCCAACACACCAAGAAGTATTCACTTTATAGGTGCAAGCAGTGGTAACTTTTAAGCATGTACTCCTGTAGGCTTCAGTGACTTGCAGCACCACAGGACAGAAATGCCACTTTGTATAGGACAAGAGAAGGGTTTTGATATGGGAAGCCGAATGTTTAAAAAGCTTCCATAACCCATTGTCACCCATGTGTCTACCTTGCACAGTATTGCTAAAAAGAATCACCTTTCTAAAGCTTGAGATCAAAAGCTAAGTGGCCTTGAACACAAATAAACCCCTAACATTAATTATTTGCTGTGATATTCTGTACTTACTACCTGGTGAAGACACCACGGGTTCCACTCTAAAATCAGCTTAACGTGGTGCACTGAATGACTTGAGACTTATGCACGCACTTGAAAGCAAACACATCTGTACCTTTGATATTGCAAGGCCTTTCGAGAAGAAGCTTATTCTCAGAAAAACACGGAGAACGATCAGCACACTGCGAAATCTGTGCAGGGCAAGCTTAGCTCTCCCCAACACCCCTGACTTGACACACCTGGAAGGGAAACAAAACATCGTTGGGAAGTTTACAGGAACAATTCATACCAGCTTGCAAGGCTTCAGCAGCACTAGGGCTGATACACCCTGGCGGGCTGTTACTAGGGCTGCTGCCCTAGCTAAGCTTTCTTATCTATTTTCCCTTTTTTTATTTTTTATTTTTTTATTATTATTATTTTTTACTTTCGGAACAGCCCGAGGAGAAGCGAGGCGCTCGCTGAGGGCAAGGCGGGACGCGCTCGGGCGCCGCCGCCCTCAGCCCGCTCTCGCGAGACGCCGCCGCGCGGGCTCCATATTGGGGCATCTGCGCGCGGGGCCCGCAGCTCTCGCGGGCGCGGCCCTGAGGAGGCGGCGGGCCGTGCCGCCCGCGGGGAGCGGCCTCCGCGCTCGGGCCGTGCGGGGACAGCGGGGCCGGTGCCCGCGGTTGTGCGGGGTGGCCGGGGCCGCGCCGCCCGGGCCGTGCGGCTCGGGGCGGGGCGTGAGGCGCGGAGGCCGTGGCTGCGGTGTCGCCTGCGCCGTCCCACCTGCGGCGGGAGCGTGTCCCCGCCCCGCACGCCGGCGCCCCCGCCTCGCTCGCCGCTGGCCGCACGACCACCGGCCGCGCCTCGCGGGGCCATCCCGCCCCTCGTGGCACGGCCCGGGGAGGGAGAGAAGGAGGGAGAGCGGCGGGGGAAGGCGGTGACAGGGCCGCGCTCGGCCTCGCCCCCTGTGCCTGTGGGAGGGGGGGAAGCGGCGGCGCGGGGCGGAGCGTCAGGGGCCGGCGGCGGCTGCGGGGGCGTCGCTGCTGGGGGGCTGCCCCCGCCCGGGAGCGCTGAGGGGAGGGAGCGAAAGAAGGAAGGAAGGAAGAAGTCGCTGCTCCTGCTGCTGCTGCTGCTGCAGGAGAAGGAGGTAGTGGCGGCGGCGGTGCTGTTGCAGCCGCGGGCAGAGCCTCCCCCTCCCGCCGGGCCGGGCGGGGCGGGCTCCGCAACCGAGATGTCTCAGGAGCGGCCCAAGTTCTACCGGCAGGAGCTGAACAAGACGGTGTGGGAGGTGCCCGAGCGCTACCAGAACCTCTCCCCGGTCGGCTCCGGGGCCTACGGCTCCGTCTGGTGAGTGCCGGGAGGGTTCGGGGCAGTGCGGGGGAGGTCGCGTTAGGTCGCTGCCCCGCCCCGCGGCCCCCTCTGCCCCGCGGGGACCCGCGGCGGGATCCGTGCGGGGTGGGCACGGCGGCCAGCGGGGCTCGCCTGTCCCCCGAGGATTCCTGGCCCCCAGCTCTTCAGCAGGCTCCTGCAAGAGACATTTTTCTTCCCGGGTTTCCGCGCGGTGCTGCCGGGAAGCCGCAGTCTCGTCTTTGGAATGCGTCGGGGATTGCACCACATGGCAGGTGGCTCTGAAACATTTTTGCAGGGGAAGATAATAATGTGTCGTTGCCGGCCTCCCCCCACCGCCCCGAATGATCTCATATGGACGTGTTTCAGTGTGGCTTCTTGCAGTCAATAGGGGGATGGAGCCTGGTAAGCCCCCCCAGAGCTGGCTTTGCAGAGCTGAGGGCTTGGCAGCTCTTGTCCCAGATCCTTTCTGGACCCGAAGCATAGATTTTATTTGTATTTTTATCTGTAACTTGTTGATAGGCAGGAAATAGAGAGAATGCTGCGAGGGCTGCTTTTGTATCCCTGGCTTGTTGTAGTGCATTTACAAGCACCGATGTTTTCTTAGCAATAATAGATGAACACAGGAAGACTCGTTTTATTGCTATAGAATTACTGCAGTGTGCGCTCCCTGGGAGAGTAAAGTCCTGATGTGAGACCTGCAGAAACACAGGGAGGCTGAAGAGATAATTTTTAATGCTTACCTAATAGGAACGAACCAGGCTCCATGTGTGAGACACAATACGTCCTTAATTTGTAGCTTCTCTGCCGGAGTGCGGTGGATCATTACACATAAATGGAGCTGCATACTTTGCTCCAGCTTAAAGACAAGGTAGTATTTGAATCAGTTTGCCTCTAGACTTTAGCAGCCATGTAGTAAAGTGTTCACCGATTACCGCCTCCTTTGCTTAAGAAACATGTTCCACATGAGCATTCTGGTTTTTATTCTGTGTTCTTTGGTTCTGTCAGAGTGTGAGCAGAATTTTGAAGTATGGGTGCATAATTACAAAGCTGCTTTGCTGTTGTGTTCGAGCAGGCATGCAGATGTTTTTATGAGCGTAGTGTGCAAATTTACATTATGGATATCATTTTTATTATAAGGAGGGACACATGATGCATTCTGCTATTAAAGAAAATAAGTTGCTTTGCATGTGCTGCAGTTTTAATGAAATACTCAGCTGTTCTTAACCTGTTATAAAATTGTTGGTAAGTTGAGCTTAAAAACATGCATTTTTTTAAAATGCTGTGATTGAAGTGTGCAGAGGCCTGCATTTCATAAAAGTACACCAGGCAGGTCAATTTTGTAGCAAGAATAACCAGTATGCTTGCTGAGGTGTGTTTTTGTTGGTTTTCTTTTTTAAAAAAATATAATTATGGAATGGTTTTGATTGGAAGGGAATAGACAGGTTTCTTTTGGTGGAAGAAGGACCTTGTTGACACAGCTGATAAATACCCCTGTAAGTATCACAGAGTTATGCAACTCCTGAAATGTAATGGAAAGTTAATTCGCTTGGTGCCATGTCCTTTGTGTTTTAAGGTTGATCCTACATCATATATCCCACTCCTATTTTCTTTTCCTCCTCCTTACAATCTCCACTGTACATGTAACACTTGCAGAGTTCGCTTTCAACCAGTAACTAAAGAGTTTGCATCATGAATTTCCTGTTTTGCTGTGTCAAAACTTTCAAAGATTGTGCAACTTTGTCCAGACCAAATGAAACAACTTTGTATTGGAAGCAATTTCAGACATGTGGCACAGAGTCTTTTTACAGGCCATGTTAATGGCTTCCTGTATGTTCTTCTAAAAATAGTTTTCAGAAAAGATATAGTGATATGGAAAGTATGTCAGAATTGAAAAAATCAAGAAAAAACCAAAAGCATTTGCGTATTTGTGGAAGTTTGTTAAGCTACAAGTGGTGATACGTATTATTTAGGGTATTCCTGCAAGGACTTGTTCTGCTCTCTGTCCCTTTAACTTTTTTTCTCTCCATTAAAAAGCTACCTAGTTTCATTTGGAGTTTGGTGTATCCCTGTTGGAACAGTACACAATGGTGTTTTAACAATCCTTAAAATGGTCAATATATTTTCCTGTATGTTCACTGCATTAATTTATTCAAATGTAATCAAATGCTCTGTTAAGTTGTCCAAATGAGGCATTTGAAAATGAGGAATCTCCAGAAAGTGGAGGAGAAAATGAATAAAAAAGAAAGCATTAAGCTGCCAGATGAGTCACAGACTATGGAGCTGTTGTAGGCTGCGCTGAATGTGCTGTGAGTGTGGCTTGGAACTGCCTAATACCCGAACCTGACTGCTGAGGAGTCAGTGGATGGAGGGAGAGGCAGCCTGAGACACTGCCTGAAGTGAGAGCAGATATTGCAGTTTTCTGAAGGGTGATGTGCACTGTTGGAAGAATGAGGTTCAAATGGCCAGCTCAGGTATTTTCCAGGATCCATTTTTTAAAAACTGCAAATGTCGGAGGTACAAATAGGAATTCAGTTCCAAACCTTTGAGAAAAATCTACAGAAATCTTCAGATTGATTCTTCCTAAGTCCCAATTGCTGTGGCATCTGCTGTATGAAATGCTGTTTCATTCATTTGTGCAACATTTTGTGCATTTATACAACACAGTCTTTGGCATGCTTTTGTAACCAGGTCTGCATTGGAAAGAAAAGGGTTCCTGGTAGATGCATTTTGTAATATTTCACGTAAGGAGGAGAGGGGGCCTAGACAATACAACATCTTGCAGTGGGAAGTTGCCGAATAGAGATGGGATTGATTGGTGACTCACACTTCTGTTGGAGAATTGCTTCATTTCTTGTCTGTGCTGGAGGGAAGTCTCGACTCCTGGCATCACTTCAGCCAGCTCTGAGCTAAGCAAAATGGTGTTTTCACAGTTTTTGCCATCAATTTCTAAAAGGCTGTGAAGTACATTTGGTATACTCCTAGTTTACTTAGCTGTTACATATTTAGCAGCTGTTCTTTGTTGTATTGATGCCTTTGTAAAATAAGAGTCTTGGTTTAATTGCTTTGCAAGCTATCTGTATTGCCTTAATTAATTTGGAAAGGATTGAACAGCCAAGACTTACTCTTCCTCAAAATCTTGCCTAAGATATTTTTTGCTTTTTTTTTTCGTAGACTATCAGGTGATGCATCCCTCCAGAACCTCTGATTTCTTCCCATTTCAACCCACAGTTGCACTAACAGAGTCTGAATTTCTTAGATACTGAGAATTCCCAGAGAAACCTTAGAGATTTAAGAAATTTTAAGCCATTAGGCTCCAGAGGAAATGAAATAACCCTAAACACCCCCTTTGCAGAAACAGTTCCTGCGTGGATTTTTTTTCTAATCCCTTCTCTAAGTGTGCAAGTGCCCTCCAAATGCTGTGTGTGCTTGGAGAGACAGGTGCCTGCTCCTCCAGCTAGGTGCGGTAGATCTGTGGGGAGTGATAGGAACAGAACTGTCAAACTGAGTGGGATGAAGCAGGCACACAGGAAGGATTGGCAGAAGATGTGTGAGCAAGGGGGAGTTGAGTAGGAGAAGGGCAGGCACAGAAAAACTGTGAGCAGAGCTCTGAAAGTGCTGGCAAGGAGTTTGGACTGTAAGGGAACTTGGTAGATTAAGAAGGGAAATTAGTGAAAGCACGTCTATCCTATAGGGAGATTTTTATTGCAGCTTTCTTAGAAGCAGAAGCTAATCTAGCACAGAAGAATGATATTTGCAACTTTTATAGTTTGTTGGGAGGGTGGTGACTGAAGTGCAGGTACAGAAGTGACTGAAGTCAATAATCAACTGTCAGGTACGAACTGTATTTCTGTCTGGTTAGGAGTGCATGAATTAACTCCAGAGGTAGCAGTAAGGAGATTTAGGTAGCTTGGGTATTTGCAGAGGCACTAGCAATGAGCAGCATATATTTAGCAAAATAGCCTTTGCACAAAAATTAACGTTCTGATTAGCTAATATTTAAATAAATTGTGCTCGTAAGTAACTTTGTGCATGCTTTAGTTCCTCAGACTGCTTCAAATGTTACCACCAGTGGATAAGTTCTCTAAAATAATTGTTTTCTTCTACCTCCTGTGTTCTGGATTCAATTCAGGTTAGATCAGAATTGTAATTTTAGCTCGCTTAGGGTGAGGTGGATGCAGTTCATTTGCCATAGCACAGTACTATGTAAGAGGTTAAAAAAAAGTGTGATAAATTCTAGATTCGTGCTGATCCTGTTTAAAAAGGGATTTAAAACTGTGGATCATGCAATTTTTTCCTAATTGGGCTTCTTTAGCTGAAATATGATCAGTGTAATGCAGCTGTTTTAAGTCTGTGATGAAAGGCAGCTTAGTGTTCTTTAAAATGTTCTCCAGCTGACAGCTGTTCTGGAGCTCTGCAGGAGCCATTAGCCAGTTATCTGTATTGGCAGAAAATTACTCAGCATGGTTTTATCTGTGGGGAAATAGTCTTTAGGCCTCAAATATGATCAGACTTTGTGTTCTGACTTGAAGTCTAGATTGTGAATGTGCAGTTATATAGAATTTTCTTTCCTGGGCTTGTTCATTGTGCTGTTTAACCAGTACTGCTGGCTGCAATTCCCTTGGAGGTTGTACAGCTACTACAGTAGCACAGTGACTTGATTATGACCCCCAGAAAAATGTAATTTAAAAACAAAAAAGGGAAATTGAATTTCATCTGAGTCCTGAAATAGCTTATCCTATGTCTGGTGGCTCTGAAATCTCAAAATCTCGGAAACCAAAAGGTAAATTTGACTCTGGAGCTGTGGAGGTTTGAGATGCAGGGGATCTTCTTATTTGCAAGACAAAAGGGTTACTTGTATTTGCTGCATTTTGCACCTGAAATGTTTGGAAACTGGTGAAGATCCATGACTAATTTATAACAGCATGTGCTGAATTATGATGACAACTCTTATTTTTGCTGTAAGTCCTAGAAAACACCTTATGTGCCAGTAAAATGCTGGCATGTAATTTCAGGCTGAACTGGGGATATTTGTGTGTTGCAAGATGGTGAATTTTACCTGAGGCAGAAAAAAAAATGAGATCTTGACTTTCATGAAGCGTTGCTGCTTAAATATTGATTTTTTTTTTTTTTCCTAGTGATGTGTGAAAACTTGAAAATTTGAAATCAACATTAAAAAACCGAATGCTTGCTGGCTTCTTTTGTCTGCCAGGCTGAGGTGTAAAGGATAACTTGCATGTGGAAGTAGTTGCTAATGGGTGTTTTTTTGAGCCAGTGTGATCCAGCTTGAGTTATTCAGCTCTGGCAGGTTGCTGCTCCTGTGACCTGGTGTACTCCCGTGTGTTTTCCAGAGCTCTTTCCACTGTGTGTTTGCCCTTTATAGAAAGGGAGATGCTCTTCTTCCACTGTGCACAGAGGGTTTTTCCATTCCCTGCCAGGGCCTGGGGGAAGGGTCACTGCTCACAGAAGGGTGCTGGTGTTGTGTTTTCTGTTTCTCATAACCTTCACTCACCAAATTCCTTGGAAACTGGGCAAATATGAGATAAGGAGTCTTTTTGCAGGTTAATTCTTGGTGGTTGCTTTAAAAGTAAATGACAGCTGCATTTATTTCAAATAGCTCCTTTGGTGCGGTGGGTGTTGAGGTTTGCATATGCAATTGGGGGTTTATTTTAGGACTGCTCTTGTGATTGGTTTTGAGCTTTGTTAGTTAGGCTTTATATTTCACACTTTACCTTTATAAATATGAAGCATTCCTTTTTGCTTGATGTTTATCAAGAACCAGTGCATACTCACTTTTAAATGGAATCAGGAGTTCACCTGAATCATAAATACAGCAGGAAAATCAACCAGGGTTGTCCTTGTATGCCTCTTTACATTCCATGCTTCCCCCTTATTTTTTGTCTTGAGTCAAATGTTGGTTTCACATCCTCTCTTTCTCCTCCTCCTTCCCTTTGGGCAGACCAGAACTTTATAAGTTGCGCAAGGAATTACTTAAAATATAATTTTACTGTACTATATATGTGTGTATATATATATGTATATATCTATATATATATTTAGTTACTGAGTAGGATTAAATTAGTCCTCATGGACTCAAGAAAAAATACTATTTGTATGTTCAAGGTTTCTGCTAAAGGGACAAGGTTTGGTAATGTACAGCTACGTGTCATTTATTCACATGCTCTTTTGTGTAACAGAACTCTTGGTGATTGGATGGGATTTACCAAAGAAATTTAATTTCAGCTTCAGTTATGATTAACAACAGTCATAACTGATTTTATTAGGGACAAGTCTTGAATTTTTGTGTGGATTTAAACCATGAAAGTAGTATTTTGAGCATAGCATTTTGTGATCAACTGCGGTGTTTGAAATTATGTTTAGGAGTAGTGATAGTATTTACAAGTACTCTTCTCTCCAGAGTTTTAGTGCATAATTACATTTAAGAGCACTTCAGGCAGCAAACATTTATCTTTTCTTCTACAAGATTTCCCTTTACTGTGTGGACAAGGCTCATCTTTTAAACATTTTCTGCAGAAACCTACAGCTGTGTAAAAATGTGGGGGTTTTGGGTGGCGTGGACCACGATACCTAGAAACCGTTTCCATTGGAGGAATCACAGAATGTGTAGGTTGGAAGAGACCTTCAAGATCATCGAGTCCAACCCAGCCCTAACACCTCAACTAGTTCATGGCATCGAGTGCCACATCCAGTCTTTTTTTAAACACATCCAGGGATGGTGACTCCACCACCTCCCCAGGCAGACTGTTCCAGTGTTTAATCACTCTTTTTGTGAAAAACTTCTTCCTAATATCCAACCTATGTTTCCCTTGATGCAGCTTAAGACTGTGTCCTCTTGTTCTGTCAGTTGCTTCCTGGAGAAAGAGACCAACCCCCACCTGGCCACAGCCACCCTTCAGGAAGTTATAGAGAGTGATAAGGTCACCTCTGAATCTCCTTTTCTCCAGGCTAAACAACCCCAGCTCCCTCAGTCATTCTTCATATGGCTTGTTTTCCAAACCCTTCACAAGCTTTGTTGCCCTCATGGTGTTGCCTGTAAGTCAGTGTCTAGATAACTCCGTCTAGAATAAGTGTTGATTTGAAGGCATTAATAAAGAGTTAATTGTAATGATTTGGTTGCTCTCTGTTGCAGCTCTGCCTTTGACACCAAGACTGGTTTGCGGGTGGCGGTGAAGAAACTGTCCCGGCCCTTCCAGTCCATCATCCACGCCAAGAGAACCTACCGGGAGCTGCGGCTGCTCAAGCACATGAAACATGAAAATGTGAGTGCAGGGACAGAGTGTGAAATGCTTTGCTGAACTTGGATTGACCATCCATCAGGATTGCTTTGAAATATCTTGGTGCATGTGGTTTTTTTCCTAATGATAAATGCAAAGTTTGCCACAGTCCAAGATGTTAGAGCTGTGGAATATCATGCAGAGTAACAAAACCAACCCTGAAACTCCCCACAATAACCAATTTTGTATTAAAAAAAATCATAAAATTTTCTAGAATAATCTCAAAATTACTATTTAGCAGATTCATAAGGATTTGGGACACAGGTGGTGTCACTTATATTCTCCTGGTTACTTGTTGAAGTAAACTGCAGTTTTTGTTATGTTAAGCATTTATTTAAAGAAAGAAAATCCCAAGTTTGTTTTTAGTGTTTGTCTTCTGAAGGGTTTTTAGTAATTTCTTTTCTGGCTTGCCTGTGTCAGAAAGCTATGAAGCAGGCATTCATTAGATTCCTGTGGGTAAAATAGGGAGGAAGAAAGGGGTGGTGATGAAGGGGTGGAAATTAGATGGTTGTTGATACGAGCCATCCACTTAAATCATCAACAAGGAAACAAACCAGAACGCGGCAAATGTTATATTGAACTGTTTTTTGATAAAGCTTCCATTTGGTATAGAAGACAGTTGCCTGACCAGTATCCTCTGTGTGTGACATTAACATGCCAACATATTTATACTGCATGATGTTTGGAGCAAATTCTGTGTGCAGTGGAGCAAAAATTCTCATCACCAGCTCTTGGTAGAACATCAAGAAGAAGGGAAGGCTCTTGATTTGTCCCAGCAAACTCTGGCTTGGCAGAAGGGAAACACTCTTTGGACATGAGCTGAGCAAAGCCAGGATGGTTACCTAGCACAAAAAGCCGAGCAAGCAGAGCCTGATTGTAAGGATCTCTTTGGTTGATCTGTTCAGAACTTCTGCTGTGGCAGGAATGGTGGTGTGGTTTCTGACCACTGCAGTCAGCAGCTGGTATCCCATAAATCATCTTGATGTTTATAGTGTGGCTCACATCCCTGGAACTTGTGTTGCATGTGTGTATTACTGTCAGTAATTCTTCCTGTGTGATACCATTGTCTCAGCAGTAGAGGTAACTTCTGATCCTGCTTAATATCCACAGAAATATCAAATGCTGTGGGTTGGAAGGGTCCTTAAGATCATCCAGTTCTACCCCCTGCCATGGCAGGGATGCCTTCCACTGAACCAGGGTGCTTCCAGTCCCATCCTGCCTGGCCTTGGACACTTCCAGGGATGGGGCAGGATCTGGGAGTCCAGGACAGCTTCTCTGGGAATCCATTCCAGGCCCTCCTCACCCTCACAGGGGAGAATTTCTTCCTAATATCTGGTGTAAATCTACCCTTTTTCAGTGGAGAGCCATTGCCCCTTGTCCTGTCACGACATGCCCTTGTAAAAAACCCCAGTAGTACTCAGCAGTTTCTTTCTGGACCTTTTCTCATACCCCAGATATTCTTTAAACGGGAAAAAAAAACTAATAAGGTTAAGCAATGAAAATTAGTTTGTGGCTACAACTGCCTGAGATTCGTTAACATTTTTGATTGGCATTGCAAAGAGCCTATTTATCTTTAAGAGTAAGGAATAAAAGGAAATTAATTCATTTTTACATATATATATATAATTAGTTCATCATGCCTTCATTAATCTGTGGGAAGTTTATCTTAGTTGTGATTTATAAATCCTGCAGCTGCAGAGATGATCAGAGCTGGTTCAGGCAGGCATATTAGTGCTACTGTCTTTGACTATTCAGATCACAGTTTTGAAAAAAAACATTTGGTTTTTTGTGACGCAGAGCACACCAGCAAATGTGGAAGGTGTGGTGGTTTGAAGGGCTTGGACATAAGGTGGTTTTTTATATCCTGTGTCTAGTTCATGATGATTTGAGCAAATAAATGGAGCTGCAGAGCTCTCATGTGTGTCTGCATCAGGTTTTCGAGTTCCAGGAGGCCTCGTTAGCTGGTGTAAAGCACAACACTGAACTGACGGAAATGAAACATCCACTGGAATGAATACTTCAGTGCCACAAAGGATCTTAGTAACTGTATTGTACTATGCTATAAATATATTTCACAGCTTTTCTCTTCACTGTTTTCTTTCTAGGTGATTGGCTTGTTGGACGTGTTCACCCCTGCCAAATCACTAGAAGAATTCAATGATGTGTAGGTAACTTCTCTGAAGATTGCAACAAAATGTCTTTTGTATATGACAGAAATATTTGTCTCCTTGTCACTCACAAATAATCCTGAATTGCAGGACGAAGTTATAGTATATCCTAAGCTATTGGACTTGTCAGAATTGTTCACTTGCTGTGGTTTAGTGCCCAGTGCTGTTGGGATCACTGTACTAATTTGCTACGTTATTTGAAGTGTCACGATCCATGTTTCATTGAACAACGTGCTTTGGGACAGTCAGCTCTGCTACTGGAGATTTATAGGGAATTTTTATCCTAATCCTATTCAAGAGATTGCTTCACAGCCCACGTGCTTGCTTTTGTTCACAGATACTTGGTGACACATCTCATGGGAGCAGACCTGAACAACATTGTGAAATGCCAGAAGCTCACTGATGACCACGTGCAGTTCCTCATTTACCAGATCCTTCGGGGCCTGAAGGTGAGTGTCCCTGTCCCCCCTGAGTGGGGACAGCTCACCGTGAGGGGTGGAAGTTCCTGGTGAATGTTACATCCTCAGAGATTCAGGTCAGTGCATAGGTGGGCTTCTGTAACTTCCCTCAAGTATTGTAGAATAACATTTTATTCTTGTTCTTTCACTTCTGCCTCTCTGGAGCTCTGCATCAGTAAGGTTACCTATCATTTTTATGTGTTCCTGTGGGCAGAGTCTGGAACATGATGGATTGTGATGCTCCCTGGTCTGCTGTGGCTATGAATTTTCCATTTCTTCAGTTTTGTTTACTTGTGTTGTTCCACTGGGGTGGCAGCACTCCTGGGTGTTCCTGAGGAGAGGGAAACTGGAACACCCACCTGGTGGAACCCACAGACACATAGCTGGCTCCTCCTGCAGACAGACTGGAGCATCTGAATTGTGTGGGCTGGGGTAGGGCAGTATTTTCTAGGGAAGAGATGAGGAGGTGGCTGCTTGGTCTGTTACATAAATTTTGTCATTTTATCTTACAGTACATCCATTCAGCTGACATAATACACAGGGTGAGTATTCATTCCAAGATTGCTTTTTGTAGTGAAACAATATCTTTAAAAAATGAGGCACAGACTTTTACAATGTAGCACCAAAAAAAACAAGAAAAAAAATTCTGAGTATCATTTTGGTTAAGCAGTAAAAAGATTGAACAGGGGAAGTGGTTGTCAAGATCCATAATTTTCCTTTGTGAATTAGCTTTTCTGTTGAATACAAATATGCAGCACCAGTGTTGCCTTTATGTATTTTTGGTTATATGTGACACCTCTGAGAACCACAGGAGAGATTTCTGACTCTGCGATTAAATAATTTATCCAAATTTAGTATTTGCACTCAGAATCTGTATTTTTATCTCCATTTACAATTTTATCTACTTCCAAAACAACACACATTCCACTTTTAATGCTGATGGGTTTTTTTTTTTTTAGGATTTAAAACCTAGTAACCTAGCTGTTAATGAAGACTGTGAGCTAAAGGTAATGTAATTAAAAAAATCTAATTTGTTTGACTGAGATTTGAGTGAGTGCCATGTGGATGTCCCTTGCAACTTAAGTGTCAAAACAATTCCTTCTGAAAATACTTTCATAGAAAAGTAATAATGTGCTTCCCAGCTGTAGAGTTGAAAGGATGTGGTTTTTTAATCTGGTCCTGTATTTTTAGTGAATCATCATGAAAGTGCAGAGTTAACAGCTTTAGTTTGTGTTTACTTGTTTTGGAGACAAGATACCCAGACATAATTCTGATTGTCGAGTCCTACGCTGTTCTAGCCTAGTGTCTTTTCACAGGTTGTGAAATTTGGTTTCATAATCTGTTTTTGCAGCTCTCCCACCTCTCCTGTCCCCAGTGCAGTGATTGCCTGGTTGTTTGTGCCGGGTGCTTTGCACTGTTGCCCTGCAGTGATTGGTGTTTTGTGTTTGTAGATCCTGGATTTCGGGCTGGCCCGGCACACGGATGACGAGATGACCGGGTACGTGGCCACGCGGTGGTACCGGGCTCCTGAGATCATGCTGAACTGGATGCACTACAACCAGACAGGTAATGCCTTTAGCCAGCACAAGAATTCTCTGTTTTGTCAAGTTTCTGAATTGTGAGGAGAGGTTAAAAAGAGGTTGTCCTTGCACGTGCTCTCCCTTCATTTGGTTGCATAAGTTGGCACTCTTGGTAATTGTGCTTCAGGGTTGGTATTTGAACCACAGTCTGTCAGATGGAAGTTAGGAATCATTGTGATGGCATTCACCAGGCTTCTTTAAACTTGAACCTTTGAAACTGCAATCAGCAAAATATTGTCAGCACTTATCCCTTGCTTTTCCTAGCAGAGTGGTTTTTAAAATCAGTGACTGGAATGCGCCTGGTTGAGAAGAATGTCTGGAGCTGTAGTGTGCAGAAATGATAAAAAGTGGATAAATCTCCCATCCTTTCCTCTCCTGTTAGCCACTTCTTCACAGATTTATCTTCCTCACAGCTTCCAGTATCTTCTCTCCAGCAATACTTGCAGATCAGGTGCAGAGAAGAAAATCAAAGTCTGAGAATAGTTCTTGTACAGGAGAGCACCAAAGAAAATTATGTGCTATCCCAGCTTCATTTATCAGTACCTTATGGGTTTTTTCCCCTCTTGCACGTGTATGGGCTTGTCTTGTATCATCAGTGCAATAGTTGGTGTTTGTTTGGGTAGCATTTATGCAAGGCCACATACAAATCCATTCCTCAGAGTCCTCTTGGACAGGTTTCTTCCTCTTTGATGGTTTAGATTCCTCCCCAGCTCTTCGGTGTTCAGTTGCAGTCTGGAAGGAAGAGTTGCCTGATCTTGGATTCTGTTATTTGTAGTAGTTTTAGATGACACAGAACAGTATCAGTTAACTTGCAATGTATTTCACATTGCTTCAGTGCCATGAGACTGTTTAAGAATGGAGTTGTTTGCATTGGTTGGATGGGATGGTTCTGCTCAGTCTGTGTTTTTATGCACCACGTTTTGTTTTCTGTTTCATTTTGTTCAGTTGATATTTGGTCAGTGGGATGCATTATGGCTGAACTGTTGACTGGAAGAACATTGTTCCCTGGAACAGACCGTATCCTTTGAAAGTTATTTCCTCTCTGAAATTGAAATTAGATCTTCATTTTTCACAGAATTGACAAGAAAATAAGTTCTGGGTTTAGTTATGGACTTTTTGTTTGTTTGTTTTTAAATTAATGGCTTCTTTTACTCACAGTCCAAGGAGGTGAGTTCTTGATTTTGCTGCACATCTGTTCCTCTTTATTGTCTCTTGTCATCACTAGATTTACATACTGTTTGTTTCTGTTACTTTGCTTTAAGTTTATTTAAATTTATTATTTGAGTTTCTAGCTAATACTTGCATGGGTGCCTGCCAAGAATCCTCTCATGCTTCAGGTTTCTTGCAAATGTGATTTCCTTCTGGCCTCTCTTCTTTTTATCCTGGAGGTATCCTGGCTGTGAAAGCAGTGGGTTTGCAGATTCTTCAGTGCCAAAGTTCTCATTAAAATTGCTCAGAAATGTTTAGGTTCCATTTCCATGCTTGAATGTAAACAGACTCTGAACCTTCTTTCACAGTGTGCTTGTCCTGAGGTGAAAAATCAACCTTGAATAAGATCTTTCCAAAATGTTTGGGTTTGGTTTTTTTTTTTTGCCTCATCAAAGTGGACTGGGTAGGACACTTTGGCAAATTGGAGAGGACTTTGTGGGATTTGGTCATATTTTCCCCAGGAAATTGGAAGTGAGACCTGATGCAAACTGTTGCATTTAAAATTTTTGTTCAGCCATACCAGATTGGGGTGTAATTTACTACTGGCAAGATTTTTCATTGC
Source organism: Chamaea fasciata (assembly GCF_029207755.1). Lineage (NCBI taxonomy): Eukaryota > Metazoa > Chordata > Aves > Passeriformes > Sylviidae > Chamaea > Chamaea fasciata. Next base: position 3,851,641 of record NW_027094110.1, read on the forward strand.
CTAGAAATTGGGCTTTCATTTGCCAGAGAAAATTACATTGCCCACCTTTTGCCAAAGTTTATTATTTCGGGTTTTTCATTTAGTAACTTTTGTTAATTTCTTAGTAGTTTTGTCAGGTAATTCAAGTATGTTAGCACTTGATTAAAAGAAAACTGGTGTTGGAATTGCTGATTTCTGTTTAATTTACCTTCAGAAAGCATCTGGGTTCCAAAACTCCTTCCTGAGGAGAAGCTTTCACAGTGTCACCTCCCTTTTCAGTGTGCTTTAACTTTTTCCTCTCCTCTTTTTATGCTTGACTCCATCTCATAATTTCTCTCTAAATTTGTTGAATTTGTTGTACTGTACTGTGTAGTCATCCCTGCTGTATTTTTCTGTTGTCAGAGACAGAAGCTGAATTAAACAAAAGCTGGTATATTTTTATCTGTTGATTCAGCATGTGTAGGTTGGTTTGGACAGATTTTTTTGTTTCTTTTAAGAAAAACTAAGATACCAGGAATTGTTCATTCAAACAAAGCAAAAGCCTTTAAGCTGTTGCCATTATTTGACCCTAGCAACAGTGACACTTCAGATTTTAAAGAACTTGATGCTTGCAACAAAAATATTTGTAATAGGATTTGCAATGTGTAAGAAATGCTGTGGGATTTTGATTTATTTTGTGGTTTTTATGAATTGAACAAAATGGTGATTCTTCCAAGTCTGAGAAGTTTTTTCTCCAGCTCTGTTCTTAGCTGTAAATTAAAGCCACTGACATCTGCAATGCTAAATGAGCTTTACTTCTAGGATCTAATTTGTTTGCTTTATTATAATAAGGCACTTCACTAATTTATGTCTCCTGGCAGATGCCTGTGATGATTTACTTTAAATGCTTAATTTCTTTTGCAAATGGCAGTAATGCTTTTTAATTAAATGCTCTTTCTGTTCTGAGTTGCTTACATTTAAGAAAAACAGACTCAATCCTTTCCTATCTTAGACAAAACTTTGTAGTGCTGTAATTCTTCCAGTCCTTCTGTGTGGTTCCTCACTTTATTGTGCTTTTTGATCATGAGGTTAAAACTAAAAGGAGGAGCAGGGTTGGTTCTGCATCTTGTTTGTGCATGGAGTACTTACCCAGGGATTGGAAGGGACCCAGTCTTCTGCTGACATCTGAAGACAGCAAGGAGAATTGGGATAACAGCCAGTTCTAGTTTTTTCCTGTCTTGGAAGGCTCTTTGCAAGCTTTATATGTGCATTATTTTAGGGGAGAGTTGAAAGGGTTTTCCAGGTTTAGATCCAGTTTGGTAGTTCTGGGCTCTTAATCTCATTGTACCCACAGATTTGCAGAGGCCCTTGTTCCTCCTGTAATGTCGCTGTACAATTGCTGATTTACTGACTTTGGAATTAATATTAACATGAATAATTCAAAGTATGTTTGCCTTGTGTCCAGTAGCCAAGGATGTGGTATATCCAAATCCACTGCAGCTCTAGAAAATTCCCTGTGCAGTTGGGGAGGCAATGTGACTTCGTGTTGCTGGAAACTGCTCCTGTTTGACAACTGAATATTTGAAGTAGTTCTTGCTTTTTGGTCTCAAGATGTAAATTTTCTCGACTGTGTAGCCATACATTTCCAAAATTAGAGTGACAGAATATGTAATGGCTTCTCAGGATGATCATCCGCCTGTTCAAATGGTTCTCTTGTTTGAAGTGTTGGTCCCTTTCACCAAGGATTTGGCAGAAATGCTGTGATGTTATTTACAGTCCATCACATATTTCTTTGTACAGCCTGGGGATGCACCTGTTCAGTACAGGTAAGCTGTAAGTTCATTTCATCAGGTAAGTAATAAAGTTGGACTCTGAAATTATCATCTTCAATGCTGTCTGTGATGATTATGCCTCTGATAAACGAATGTTGAATTTAAACTTTTGAATCTGTAGAGATTCTAAAGGCAGATGTCACTGACTAAAAGCAAGAATTTAGATACTCTCAGAAAAAAAAAAAAAACAACCCTGTGGTTAATTTGGGCTTAGCTCTGCAGGATTGCTGAAATATTTCTAATTTGCAACTGAATGTAAGGTAATTGAATTATTCCTATTGTAATCTTGGATAGAAGCATTTGGATGAAAGATGGATTTCTAATACTGGTAAAATCTCTGCCAGGAGGTGGAGAAGGGGATCAAGATCGTGGTAGAGAAGTCAGAGAGCAACAAATGAGGTGATGAAAGTCAGATTCCTCAGGCATTGTGCTCTGATCCTTGTGGGTCCCTTCCAACTCAACATATTCTGTGCATGGGAGGCTTAGCTGAGGCTTTCTTGTTGGTGTTGTATCTGATGCCAAATCAGTTTCTGCTAAACACATACATTAAATTTTTACAGCTCTTGTAATGTGAATGATTCATGCAAGTAGGAAAGTTGACATTGTTTGAATATTTGACTTCACAAAATCATATAAAGTAAAAATAAGAATATCTGGATTTTTCTTGTACTCGTTTAGCTTTTTCTGTATGTTTTAAGTTGACTGTGTTCCCTTAAACTCTGAAGAGTGTTTTTATTACTATTTTTACTTGGTATTATGAAACTTCCATGATAACTAACCAGTCTGAAATTACATGTTCTTCTGATACACCTTGTTCTTGCTTGTGGTGGCAGCTAAAACAACTTGGAACTTTGCTTTGCCTGGATAAACTCTTACAGTCTTGTGAGATTTGGTGGTGATAGCAGGTTATTTTCTGAATTTTAGAATCCCTCATCAGTCCTTGGGAGTACCTTGAAGATGGCACTCGGGGTTTGCATGCTGTTCTTTCCTTCTCCATGCACACGTGGTGTTTTTCTTCTGCATTGTATTTACTAAATCTCTTTCCTGTCTTTAATTGCTTGTGGCTCATTTCTCTGGGATGTGATGGGCCCTGTAGTTAGAGAATGCTGCAGTTCAGCAGCTCGTAGATGGCAGGCCTAAAAGCAGAAGCAGAGTTGAGTTTTGGCAGTGCCAGTTCCATATTCCGTGTTTTGTCTCATTTACCTGAGAAGTATCTTCCACGGGCAAACAGGGCAGCAATATTGTTGGCACACCAGTGCACGGGCTTTTAAATGCCTTTAAATTACTTAAATATTTAAACTGAGCTGTGGCATGTTAGCTCTCTAAAATTTGCACTTCAACTGCTGCTTGCACAAGAATAAGTGAAAGAAGTAAGGACTGTTTTAAATAGCTCTGAAGGAAATCTGATTTAAATGAGCCAGCTGTGGTTAGTAGAGTGCCCTTTGCTAATTCTCCTACAGCAGTGGATATTCTGATCTCATTTTAAGCCTTGACTGTTCAGAGTTGGCAATTCAGCTGTGCTAAATCCCACTAGATATTGGGTTTACTCTTAGATTCTGAGTGTTTTGAGTAGCTAGAAGTTTGCCAAGTAACTTTACAAGTGAAAAATTAATTCAGCTATTCTGACCAAGTGCTAATTCCAGGGCTCTTAATTTTATAAATAAAACTTTAGACCAAAGTTTACCTCACAAGATTAAGGTTTCAGCAAAGCATTGGTGATTTCCTCCATACAGAGTTTACAGAAATATTACAGGAACTCTGAGTTGTTTTCTAGGGTTTTTTAAACAGGTAACAGCTTTTGAAGATCTGGTAGTACACAAATTAAAAGATACTCTAAGAAAGAACTGCATCTGTACCTTCAACCATCAGGAAGGTATTGATCACAGAGAACAAGATTGTCTAAAAAAATTGTGTAACTACTTCGGTATCATTTTAAAGGCAAATACAAACATTACAGACAGTCTGAAATCCCTGTGGAGGGTAATTCAGGGAAGAAGAGAGATTATGCATTGATGGTTTGAAAAAGGATACTTTGTCTCCTTAGTGTCTTGAGATTTAGACATAAAACAGGCCTTTGATGGACTTCCCCTCCCTCAATTCTGTGTTTTGTCACCTAGGCCTTGTGAAAGGGGACAGCTCAGGCTGACCTGTGGCCTGAGGGGAGCTCTGTTCCTGGTAAAACATTCTTTCCACCTGCAGTGTTCTATCCTCAGAGCTGTCCACAGAGGTGTGCCCAGCCTTGAGCCCTTGTTCTGTTTCTCCCTGCTGCTCCAGCAGATCTGGAGGGCAGGAGGGATGTTCAGGTGCTTTGATCCCCTTGCCCTGGTGGTCCCCAGGAAGTGCCAGGGCAGGAGCCTGTGCCAGCTGCAGCAGCTCAGCTGCCGTGGCCGTGGTGAAGTGACGCTGCAGGGTACGAGCAGGGTCCAATCATTTCCTTCCCTTCCCAGCTTTAGAAGTGGCTGAATGAGCTTGGAAGGTGTTCACAAAAAGCCTTGACTTACTTCTTAATATGAGTGCCTACCCTTTCCAGCCTTCTGCTTTATTTCAGCTGTCACTAATGCAACCTAATCCTGCTAACTGCAGTTTGGTGTGGGGCCTGAGGGGTGAAGGGAGCATGGAAATTCAGCCTTTGCCAGTGGGGCAAAAGATTGCTGCTCCTAAATAGTTCAGGATGCAGTGCCCAATTCAATGCATGTGGGGTATCTGTAGACAAGTTGTTTAATCTCATACAGAGGGAGCTCAATTATATTCAGTTGTAAACAAGAAGAATGAATATGGTTTGCCTGAAATAGCTTTTCAGTCAAGGCCTTGGCAGGAATTAATTTTCAGCATTAATAGGGTGATGTGTTGCGCTTTTCATTTTGATTTCTCCCAGCATTTTCCTTTATGGTCCATCATTAGATATTGATCAGTTGAAGCTCATTTTGAGACTCGTTGGAACCCCAGGGCCTGAGCTTTTGAAGAAAATCTCCTCAGAGTCTGTGAGTTTACACTTTGATTGTAATATCTGCCCTTTAAGAAGTCCCGAGTTTGTGTGTTGTTCTCCTGTAGTCTATCTGTAGAATGTGTTGGGATTTATTTTCTGTTATTTTTCTTCCTTTGTAATTCTTTGCTCCTTGGATGGCTTTAAGTTCTTATGCTTTGTGTATCTGATCTTTATTCCTCTTACCTCTGCCCATGGTATGATTTCATCCTTTCATATTCTCATTTTACTGCTTCGTGACTTTTCTCTCAGTTTGTGGGTTTATACTTTGTGATCTATTGTATCTTCAGGTTTTATTGGGGAAGTATTTTTCACAGCTAAGAGCTTGAGGCTTGTCTCAGTTATTATTTCTCCAGATTGCATACCCAGGGATCTTTCTAAATAGGAACAGGTGTGTTATCCTCTAAACACACACAGTCCCTTCTGTAGTGTGATTAATTTCTGAAACGCTGCTGCCGTATCTTTGGTTTTGTAGCAGAAAATGCCTTTCAGGTGCCTTTCTGTAGCAGCTGTTCCAGGGCACACAGCAGAGTCTGCTCTGCTCTTGTGCTGTGTGGGATGTTGCTGTATGGGGCCCTTTTACCAGGGAGCCGCAAAAAGGCTTCCTGCAGTCCATTTTGGGAGGGTGACCTCAATTTGCAGCCACTTGCTGTGCTGTAGTAACCTTGAACTGTGAATTTGTGCAGAGACAGTGTGAAATGGCTTTTACTTCTACCTGTTCCTGAAGGTGGACTGAATAAACCAGAGCCAGGGATTAGCAGGTGAATGCCCAGTGAGCACTGAGGTCACTGCTGTTTGTGAGGTGCAGCAGAGGATCAGAGCTGTGGAAAGTGGTGAGAAGATTATGTTGTGCTGCAGCTTAATGTTCTTGTAGCAGTGACTGTAAATACAAATGTGAGATTAACCTTGAGTAACACCTGCAGAAGGGAGGTGCAGTGCAAACTGGGATAAATTAGTCCACTTGCTGAACATCCCACCAGTGTAAAAAGCCCTGGGATGTTCCACCTTTGGAGAGGTTAGAGCTGAATAACCCAGATTAATTTGGTTGCCCTGTGAACTGACCTTAAGGCTACTCTGGTATTTGAAGTACAGGGGATTAGCAAGAGACATAAGATGGAAGGTTGACTAAATTAAGCAGAAGATTAATTTGTGTGTGTAAGTTGCAGTGGGTCTTTTTTTAAACATTATTGCACAATAAAAATAATAATTGCTCTTATCTGGGTCTGAAACAAGTCTGTTTTTTTAAAAAAAACGGCAGTAAAATACTGTTTCTACTCTTTTTCCATTGTATGAGGAAAGCAAAACTCTTTAGTGTTTGATGGTTTTGTGTGTGTCACTATAACAAGTCCTGGTTTTCTGCTGCATTACTTTACTTACTCTTACTTTCCCTGTTCACTGATACCGGCTAACTCTGTTTTATGCAATGCTAATGTTTTGCTAATTTGCATTTAATGCCTTCTGTCACCCAGCCCACTCAAAGGGCCCTCAAAGCTGTTCAGAAGGTGTCAGTTGTGAGCCAGTTTCACTTTGCACCACAAAAAACTTAAGCACTTTCTATGCAGCAAGAGAAAAGCTGGTAACCAGTGCAGAGGGTGGTGTTTGTTTCTGTTTTGATTTTTGTTCATTTTCCTGAAGCTGTGTACAGCACAGGGAAAATGTAGCGGAGTAGCCTCAGCCAAAAGAAACGTCTACTCTGATGGCTTAAAACTGCCGGGAAATGCGAACACAACCTTGTTGGAGTGTAATGCTACTTCCATTGGACAAAAACGCTTTCTGTACTGACAGTTACCAGCTCAGCAGTGATTCTGCATTGCTTTAAGTGTTCACTCGTGTAATAGCTGAACATTTCACAGGTAGTTGACAAAAATTAGTGGACCCTGCCTGTATGGCTTTTGCCTTGTGGTTTGCAGAAGAGATGCTTTTGTATGCGACTGTTTTCTGTTTGAAATGGTTTTTGCACTGTGTTTAACAAAGCCCTTGACGAGGCACTTAAGATATTAACCAGCTTCAGCAGATCATGCGTCTGACGGGAACGCCCCCTGCATATCTCATTAACAGGATGCCCAGCCACGAGGTGAGATCTGAGCAGAGGAAGGGGGTTTGCAGGGCAGGGCTTCACTCAGTGTGAATTCAATGCTTGCATGTGGCATGGGGTGGGCAATTAACTACCTGCTCTTCTGCAAGACTTTTGTACTAAATGAAGATGTGAGATGGACAGTGCGTGCTCAACCACAGACATGTGAGACTGGGGAGAGCCTGGCTGTGAGTTGGTTTTGCATTGTGTGCTGTGTGGTTCGACTCAGCAAAGGACAGCAGGCTGCACCCAGCCCTGCTGGGACACCAGGGAGTCAGCTCTTCCTGCACCTCTCTGCTTTCCAGTCTTACTTCACCACAAGTAATGTCAGCTCTTCCTCTACTGTCTTGAGTGCCTTAGCTGGGACAGGATAATGCTGATGTGCTTAGTAAGTGTCAGAGTAAGCAAGGAGACAGACCATAATAACCAGTGCTTCAGGATGGTTGAAAAGTACTTGGTCTTGCTGGCTGCATATTGTCTGATACTTCAACAGAACATTTATTTCCACAGGCAAGAAACTACATCCAGTCTTTGTCTTACATGCCAAAAATGAACTTTGAAAACGTGTTTATTGGTGCCAATCCCCTGGGTAAGACCTGTTTATTAAATTTTCCTGAAACTGAAGCTAGCATGTCCTGGGACACAGAGATTCCCAAAGCTTTGTTCTGGCTGCAGGAGTAGTGGAGAACAGGGTTATGTTTATGAAGGACGTGTGGGCCAAGGGTGTAAGAAGAAGAAAACGGTGGATGATGGGTGGGTCCTGAGAGGCTTCAGATTCCTCATCTTGTTGAGCTTTTAGGAGCTTCACGTTTCAGAGTAGAGTCACACGGCTCATGTGAGCAATCCTCTCTGCCTGGTGCTCTTGCAGCCGTGGACCTGCTGGAGAAGATGCTGGTCCTGGACACGGACAAGCGCATCACGGCCGCCGAGGCGCTGGCCCACGCCTACTTCGCCCAGTACCACGACCCCGACGACGAGCCCGTGGCAGACCCCTATGACCAGTCCTTTGAAAGCAGAGAACTTGAGATTGAAGAATGGAAAAGTGAGTCTGGGGGAGTGAGAGACAATCAGCGTCCCTTGTGGTTGTAGAATTGGGATATCCTGAGTTGGAAGGGACCCACAGGGATCATGGAATCCAACTCCTGGCCCTGCACAGGGGTCCTGTACAGCCCTAGAATCCCACCCTGTGCATCCCTGAGAGTATTGTTCAAGATCTCCTGGAGCTCTGGCAGCCTCGGGGCCGTGCCCATTCCCTGGGGACCCTGGGCAGTGCCTGGCACCCTCTGGGGGAAGAACCTTTCCCTCACCTCCAACCCAACCCTCCTGACACAGCTCCAGCCATTCCCTGGGTCCTGTCAGTGCTCACAGAGAGCAGAGGTTGGAGCTGCCCCTCTCAGACCTTGATGAGTCCCCTCAGTTTTCTCCTCTCCATCCCATGAGCCGAGGTTCAACTCAGCCATGGTTAGAGGCACAGAAGAAAGTGATAAAAACATGGACATCCTGTTGATCCTGTTGTTACTCTAAGTGAATCTACCACGTGCTGTGTGCATATTTAGCACAGCCCCTGGTAACTAATTACTGCCAGGAGCACACCAGCATATCTTTGTTTTCAGACTTCTCAATGCTCTGGAAGTATCTTTCATTTTGTATGTTGGTCTCTGAGAGCAGTGTAACCATTCTTTTTTGTTTTAATTCAACAACTATTTTTGGTTTGTGTAGTGTTAGAACATTTGAGATAGCTGCAGGTTTTCTTGCATGAAGGCGTATCTGGTAGTGCTACCATAGTCCCGCTGCTAAGTTTCTGTCCCACTTCTCCCCCAGGCCTGACTTATGATGAAGTAATCAGCTTTGTGCCACCCCCGCTTGACCAAGAGGAGATGGAGTCCTGAGAAACTGCTCTCTTCTGTTCGTCCCACTTCACTGTGAAAGGAAGGCCTTTTCATAGGGACTCTCCAATTATCGTTCAAGTGCCTCATCACAACAATATTCTCCTTAGTGGAGGGGTTTTGTGTGTGTTGAACTGGGGAGGGAGGGGGGAGGGAAGGAAGCTGAGTCTATGTAAACATGCTGCATGCTCTTGTATTCTGTGTACAGCCTGGGGCAAGCCTCTGGAGACCTGTTCTGACTGCACTTAGTTCTTCCAGAGTAACAGTGCACCGGCAGTCTGCACTGCTGAGGTGAGGTGGGCAAGGTGACAGTTAAGGGTTTGGTTGCAATCATTGCCATTTATCAATTCTCCTACAACTGAGTAACCTCAAAAAGAATGAAGGTTGGTTTATAGGCTTAGAGAGTCCTCTGTTTTCTTCAGGACTGAAGGAGGGGTTGAGGCATGTCCGTGTTCAATGCCAGGTGTCTGATTTACATCCAGATCTTCCTGGTACGGCAGAGTGTAGAGGCCTTCCAGTGTCTTGATTCTTGGAACACAAAAAGGTGTTGTTTGAAACTGTAAATATGTTTGTGCCTTAAATGAATGGGGAGAGAGGGAAGTCTGGGGTGGAAATCTGACCCACTGTTCTTGAGGGTGAAGGCTCCCAGGTAGCCAGGCATGAACTCAGTGTAATTGGGAAGTAACTTTGAGGCAACAACTTCAACCCCTGGATTGGGTATTCCTGTGTTTTTCTCTTTTCCTCTTGTTCTGAGGCTTCTCAGCATTGTCTCCCAGGAGCCAGAGGTTGGGGAAGATCCTTGCTAGCCACACATTTGTGTATTCTGTTCCCTACGAGGTGGTGTGTTTTTGCATGTTGTAGCTGTATGTGCATGTAGAGCTGCTTGATTTTTGTCCTTACTTTTTGGGGATGGCACTGGGGGCAGTTCAATTGTCAGTGAAATGTTTACGGAGTACCTCAGGCAGTGCCATAAAATCACAGCACCCTTCCTCCTGTGCTGCAGCTCCTTGTGAAATACCTGCCATCCTAGAGGCTTCAACGAGGGAAGGATGTCATGTCCAACAACAGAGAAACATGCACCTTTTTCTTTGTTCTGACCTTCTCCCTGCAGAGGAGGAGAGCTTGGGCTGAAAGGTTTCTTGTGAGATCAAGTGTAAAAAATGTTCTGTAAAGAAATGACTATAGTAACTTGTGCCAGAACTTAAGTTATTTCCTGAAAAGATTTTTTTTTTAGAAGTATTGGAATCCAAAGCAAAGAAATAAGCATGCATAAACACACAATCACCCTTTCACTGTCTATATCTATAAATACAAATATTTATATACATAAAACTAACATTTGCTAGAAGGTTTTTTTATCCTCTCACATAAGAGCTTCTTGGCTATTTCTGAGCAGGTTGATCTCTGCCCGAGGAAACACGAGAAAGGGAGTATGTTTGAATACAAACATGGTTCAAATATTTTGTATTTTCCAGGACTCTGCATGAGTGAAGTGCCCGGAGTTAGAGACTGGCAGGAGGGAGGTTTCTCAGATGTTTGTGTGCCCCTTCTGTAGCTAGGGAGCTCAGGAGCCCAGTTTTCGGGCTTCTGGAGGAAACAATTTTAGACTTTTAATTTGTTGCAGGCATCCTGTGTGGGCAATGTACCCGTGTATGTGAGGAGAAAGGCTTTTGCAGTATTTTGTATTCTTGTTACCTGTGGGGCAGAGAGTGTTTTTGTAGTGTTTTTGCCCCATGTTTGAAGAGGCAGCACAAAGGGATGGGATGTGGACAAAGCCATTGATTCTTCCCAGGCTACTTCCCAGCGATCTCTTCAGGCCAAATGTTCTTAGTAAAGGTCTGGGCTGAGATGAAGAGAGCAGCTCTGTTGTGCTCTAGGATAAAACTCTCCACAGCCCAACAAAATCAAGACAAAAACCCTCCCTTTTCTGCTGGGCCAGCAGTCTGGGTAGTCAAAGGAAAATGTAGATAGACTATGTAAACCTACAGCAAGATTATTTTTATCAGCCATTTTATGTGTAGATGCTACAGTGTGATTTCATGCGGAAATATTGCTAAAGATTTTTAAAAACTCTCGGTGTTGTGTGTGTGGGTGTGTCTGTGCGTGTGAGTGGGAATGGTTCATTGGAGTCTGTCCTCTGAGGAGCCCCTGGGGCACAAACTCCCTGCTGCCAGTGCCCTGCTGTGCTCAGCTGCCTGGGCAGGACGCTGCACCCAAAAGCAGAGATCTGCTCTTTTGTTTCTATCCATGGATTTTGCTGTAATTGGTTATGCCAGATAAGATGTCACAATACCACTGGTTAAAAATAAAATCTATTTTTCAGATTTACTGCACTGCTGGTACTTGGAAACCTCTTGCACTGAAGTGTTGAGTTTTAGCATGGTGTGAATTTCTCTGCTGTGCTGTGGGGGGTCCTGGGTGTGATGGCTGGGAGGGGACAAGGCCATGCCTTGGTGGCTGACTCTGCTGCCACGGGGCTTCTTGTCCGTGTTTGTCCCAAGTGAATTCTTGCCTACAAAAATAACTTGAGTCAGACCATGAGTACTGGACACAGAAACCACCACACCCCCCAAGCTTTTATTTGCTGTTCAGTGCAGGGCAGCACTAATCCAGCACTAACAGAGCAGAGTCCTGCTGCTTCCCTGGACCTGGGACCCCCAGTAGGACTGGGTTATGCTTGTTTGCTATTTAAAAGTGATTTCTTTTTTCCTCTTCAGCTGCCATCTACTTGGTGGTGGAAGGATCAGCACATGGAGCTTTTCCAGCTTCTCACTTGGGTATCAGTGTCCCTCCCTCAGAAGAACTTGGGTTGGCCAGAGCTGTTCTTCACACACAACCCACAATCACTGCAGTTCTAGGCCGTGATGAACCAAGGGAGGTGGTGCTGATCCCAACCAGGCAGCTGATCCCCATTCCCACAGCAGCTGATTTGAGGGAAGATAGAGAACAGTGCTGGGGGTGTTCTCTCAGCTCCGTGAGCCTTCCTGTTCACTTTTGCTGTCTGCTGGCTTGAGGAGAGGGGGAGAAAAAGCCTAAACAGGACGAGTCATGTGTTGTTTTCTGGGAGGAAAAAAACCAATCCCAAACACCCGAGATTTACAATTCCAGAATGTGCTGTTACCATATCCTGATCAGCAAAGGAATTCTAGAATCAGTGAGAACTGAACTGGGGGGAAAAAAATAAACTACATCTATAAAATCTAATTACTTAACCCATGAAGCTTAACAGTCAGCGTGCAACACTTGTAAATTATTGTCCAACTGTGCTCCAGTCAGTGGTGAGGCCATCACAGGCGGGAACAACGTGCTGGGAGTTTGGGTAGGCCCGTGATTAAATGTTTACGACTAGAAGGGAAGCATGGTCAAAGTTGTAACCCTGATTGTCACCCCCAGCTGCGCTGTAGAGAGTGCCTGGAAAAGGATTTTTGGGGCATCCCACCACTTTTTCTTGTGGACTTAGCAGAGCTGGGCTCACAGTCAGACTTGACCTTGAAGGTCTTTTCCAACCTCAAGGTTTCCACGATCCTGAAGTTTCCTGTTTGATTTGGTCACTGAGGTTAACTCATCTCAGTAGAGCCCAGACATGCCCCAGCTATTCAGGACTCCCTAATTGGGCACTGATTGCCTGCGTGTGCACCAGCAGCTGAGCGAGGGTTGTGTTCATCAAATAACCCAGGAGTTCCATGTTTGCTTAAGGAGCAGGAGCTTCTGCTGTGCCACCTCTTGCTCACAGGTGTATTTATAGACCCAGCCGAGCTGTGGCTTGTTCCCCGGCTCTGCTGATGTACACAGATCCTGCCATAGTGCCTTGTTCCTGTTTCGTGTTCATGAGCAGCAGGCTCCACTGGGGCTGCTTGGAGAGCACAAGGCCCAGTGCTGTGGTTGCACATAAAGCAGGCACAGTGATTTTTTTCCTGCCCCCCTGATTGTGCTTTTCCTGTAGGGACACCTTTGCAGGTGACCTGTATGGAAGGACCAGAGGCTCTGGGCAGGGTGGAGGGCTGCTGGGGTAGAACGCTGCAAGCAGCTAGGCTGGCTTGGTAAGGCTGGGCTTAGTCACTTCCTTTGGGGAGTGGGGAAGGATGCACCTCCTGTGTGGGAGCCCCACCTGAGCCTCCTCATGCTGCAGTGAAATGTTGAGGTGCTCTCTGCTTACCAGGAATGGTGCTGCTCGTGGGCCGGCTGTGCTGGGCTGGCTGTTTTGTCCAAGAGAAGCCGGGAAGGGGTGAGAGCTGCTGCCGGAGATGAAACCGCACCCAGCAGGGCCTGGGGCACAAACCGTGCTGGGGCTGTTGCCGTCTCAGCTGCTCCTGAAACCCCTCGCAGCAGCCACTTGGAGAACCTCAACCTACCTTCAGCACCTCCCCACGCTGCTGGGAAGCCGGCCTTGGGAGAAAATCGCCGTCGCTGGGACCCCGTCGTGTCTTTGGCTTTGAAAGAAGCATGTCCCTGACGTTTGGTCTGACATCGTGTCTGACGCGGTGCTGTGGCTTGTCCCTCGGATTCCCCGGCTCGACGAGTCAGTCCTTACTCATCCCCTTGTTTGGAGGAGGGATTTCAGGAGCCCCCGTCCGAGCCCCGTGAGGATATTTCTCGGCTGATGGAGCAGCAGAGAGGGAGCTGTGCATGACAGGGGCTGCCAGAGGCGTGCCCGAGCGGGGCCGGCTGCTCCCCGGCTGCAGCAGAGCCCAGAGGCACCTGTACAACACCGAGGCGTGTCAGGAAACCTGATGCCTCACCTCTGCCAATGTGGAGGCGGAGGGAGGAGGGCCCAAAGACATGTCCCTTCACGCTCGCATCAGCTGAAAACAGAAAGGAAAACTTGCTAGAGCCTTTTGTACCAGCGGAGGAAGCCTCCCTGTGCCGCTCTCACCCCAGAAGCCCTCCCGTACTCCACTACTCTGGGGGGGTGGCTGTCCCACACCCGTCGGGCGATGAACATCGCAAGGAGAAGAGGCTTTTACAGACAGGAGGTGAACAACACGCTCTGGGAGCTGCCCAGGAGATACACAGCCCTCCACCCGCTGGGCTCCGGGGCCTACGGCTCCGTGTGGTGAGTGGGGTCCTGCTCGCACCGCCCGCGGCAGCGCGGGCCGGCCTGGGGGCGTTGGAAGTTCCGTGCCGGGGGGGAAACGAGGAGGTGCTTGGCTGCACCCCTCCATTAAGGGAGGACATTTGCATGTGTGATGGGGGCACGTTGTCTCCCGCTCCAGCGCACGGCTGGAGGAGAGTCGCTCGCTTGAAGGAAACGTTTCCTCCTTTGGTCAGCCCGGGTGGGCAGAGAGGGCAGCGGTGCCAGGACAGCCGAGCGTCACCTCGGCACTGGGGTCAGGAAGGTTTCGAGCTGCTTTGGATTCGAGCTTGCGTTAAGGCTCCTGTCTGGCAGCACAGGTGGGGGAATACCCGGTGTCTGGATGAGGTTTGTCGGTGATTACAGAGCTGGGAGCTGGAACAGGCTGCTCAGTCCCGGGCAGCTGATGCTGGACTGCCTGGGGGAAGTAGCTGGACAGTACAACCCCACCCTGATACTGTTTCCAGTTTGAAATCATAAAGTGGATAGAAGTTACTGTAAACCACGATCAGTAACAGACTGGGACTTTCCTTCATGGCTAATGATAAACCCCAGGCTTCAGGAGAGCAGCAGGAGCTGCTATTAATTATTCGGGCGGGCAAAGGTGCCTGAAGCAAGAGCAAGCACAAGTCAGACATTGCTGGGTTTACACTGACAAACCAGAGATGGGCAACTCTGAAAGGTTAAATATGAAACAGTCCATTGATAGTATCTGAAGAGAGCCCTTATTTCATGACATGCTGAGCTAAAAATAATTGCAAAAAAAAAAAGGTGTGTCCATTTTTTTCATAGGTGTTGGGCAAAGTCTGGCCTGCCACTGGCACTAATCCTGAAACCGTGGTGCCCACGTCTTGTCCTTTTCCCCCAGTTTCCAGTTTACAGAGAGGCACCCACTTGGCTGCCCAGATCTGTTTCTGGCTCTTAGATTCTTAACTAAGTCCTGCAAAATCAGGCAAGATTAGACTTGGCTTTTCATTTCTATTCGTACAGTGTTCTCTGATTTTTATCACAGAGAAAATCAGGAAGAAAAATAAAGACAGGACCAAAAAAAAAAAAAAAAAAAAAAAAAAAAAAAAAAAAAAAGAGAGAAATCCTTTCAAAGTTTCCTTGCCTACCCCCCCCCAAAAAACCCCAAACATCAAAAGAACCATCTTTACTGGTCCCTGTAAAACTCTCAGCTGCTCTGGAGCTCTCAAGGAGGGAGGCTGAAGCAGCCCGGAGGTGCGTGGTGGTTTTGAACGGACAAGAGCTGAGCAGGGAGAGCTCCATGCTGATTCCTGTACAAAGCTGAGGCAGAAAATGTGGAGCTAGGATTTGCTGTCCTCTGCTGGGAATTGCTGGGAAAATTTCCTGCGTTATGCAGCAGCGGCTTTTACACCGTCTTGAGCAGCTGGGAAAGTATTTCAGGAGAAACAGCAAAGGCTTTTTCCCTCCCCTTTTCAATTTGCCGAAGTCTGTAGTGATTTGGCTCCCAGCTGAGTGTAATTGTGAAAGGAGAATCTTCTGACCCCTCCAACGCTGCTGTTGCCGATCTCTGCCAGCCAAGGCAGGGACACAGCTCTGCCTGCCCGAGGTCACCCCAAACTGCATCTGTTCACTGAATCTGTGCTGGGGAGGGCGCTGGGGGCTCTCCCAGCTGCATCCACTCAATCGCCTCTGGGCTGTGATTATGGCGAGGCTGTAACCAGCGCTGTCTGTGCTGTGCCGGCTGGAGCTCCACCAGCAGCTCTCCTGTGTTGGGTGCTGAGGTTAGATGCTCTGGTAGGTCAGCTGCTGGGAGGACACTCTCAGATCAGGAAATCTGCCTTGGATTCTACAGTTTGGCTCCCTGGTCTGAGTCCCTTCCTCTTATTTTCCTGGCTCCTCCAAAAATTTTACGCAGTGCTGTCCCCTCTGCTGACATCTGCTGAAGTCCTGAAACAGAGAAAAACTCACTAAGAGTCCTCCCAGGACACCCTGCAGCATCTTCAGCACCCCAGCTGCCTTGTGTAACTGTTCCTGCACTTCCTTTGCTTCTCCTGACTCATATTTGTCAGTGCAAGGCTGGAGGATGCAGCTGGAATCCATGGGATTGGGCATGATGATTTACAGCTCTTCCGTTCCCGTGGGAGATGAGATAGGGATTTCTGAAGCAGTGGGAACTGCTCTGGGAATCCACAGCAGGATTTGGCAGGGAAAACCTTTTTTTTTTTCATCTGTTTTCCTCTTGGGAGGGGTCAAGGAGGGGCTGAGACACCCCTGGAAAACAACACTGAGAACCCTGAATTACAGCTCTCTGTGTGAGAACCTCCCTTCCCTCCTTTGCAGTCTGAGCAAGGAGCCTCCAGGGGAAGAGGAACTGTCACAGGATTGCTGTGTCCAGCTGCAAACAGCCAATGTGACCAGCAGGAATAGCACAGCGTGTCTGTAGCAATGGCTGCTGCACCAGGTTTTCATCAGCTTCACAGAAGAGTCTCATTTTCAGCCAGACCTGCTCTTACACAGAAGCAAATGTGTAATCAAGGATTCTGAACACAGCAGGATTAATTGCAGCAGCATTTTCAACATGTGACATCCACTGTCTTTGCTCCAGAATACAGTGAAGGCAGCTGGCCTGCCCTAGAATACAGCAACCTCCAAGCAGATGGCAAAGCAGACATTTCCATATCTTTGTTCTCTTATCTCCATGCGTTAGGGAAGGAGAAGGCAGTTAGAACTAGTTTTGACCTTTAAGCATTTCTGTTTCCCTTTTCTCACAGCTCTCTTACCTCCAGCTCACCTCTCTAGGTTAAAGAGAATAAAGATGAGCCACTCATGCTTTTCTTCGTGTCCCACCTCATCCCTCAAAGAGCACAGGCTGTGCTCTGCTGCCCAAAGCCACACAGGGTAACATCTCTGTGTGCAGAGCACCACTGAGCTCCTCAAAGGGCCTTTCTCTGCTGTCCCTCTGCAAGCACAGGAATCAACTCTCCTCTAGGAGATGACCTGTGGGGTTGCAGAATCTGTAAAAACATGCTGCTGACATCGGAATGGTTTTTATTTGCCTGCTGCAGTTCAGCCATTGACAAGAAGATGGGGGAGAAAGTGGCCATCAAGAAGCTGTGCCGCCCGTTCCAGTCAGAGATCTTTGCCAAGAGAGCCTACAGAGAGCTGATGCTGCTGAAGCACATGCAGCATGAGAATGTGAGTGCCCATTTCTGCTCTTCCTGCTGACACGAGGGGTGTTTCCTTGCCACCTTTTTGGTGGCATCACCTGTGTTTTAATTGACATTTGGTATGTGCAGGCGGTCTCAGGGTTTAGCTGTGACCTGTTTGCTGTGCCCAGGCTGCAGCAGGTGTGTAATGGGTGAGCACAGGCATTAGTAAGAGGGAAAACATCTGTGCAGCATCAGTGAGGAGTCCCTGGGTTCCTCAGATGGAATTCTCTGTGTTCACCCACGTGCATGTACCAGTGGAGAGCTGATGAGTGCCATGTGCACTGCAAATGCTTTTCAGATTTAAATGTGGGCTTCTCTCCTTCCTCAGGTCATTGGGTTGCTTGATGTCTTCACCTCCACTGCCTCCTACCACGGGTTCCAGGACTTGTAAGTCTGGAGTTGTTTCCTCTGTGTAGACTTAACTATTTTCCAAGACAGCTGTGTATTAGCAGCAGCATAACAGAGAGGGCTGAGGTGCAAAGGGACCAGACTGGAACCTAGGCATCCCCAAATAACACAGAGAAAACCAAGAGCGCACATCAGCTCCCATGGCTGACACACCCAGAACACGTAACCAGATCCCAGCCCTGCTCACAGCTGGGACACCACAGCATGCACAGACCAACCTGTGCAATGAGGATGTGTTACATTCCATGGTGCATCACACCTAGGGTGATCCATGATCACTGTGTGACTGCTGAGCTAAGGGGCTGCGCTCAGAATGGGAGAAGTATTGTTCATCAGGCCTTGGGGCAATTAAATTTAGAATTTGAAAGATCTGTGCTTCTTTTCCTCTTGGTTCTGGCTCTTCTCAATTAATTTTTTTGGCCTTTTCCCTCCAAGTTCATGGTCAGGTTGGACAAGTCCTTTTCCCTTCCCTTCCCCATCACTGCAGATGAGCAGTGTGTGCCTGGGTTTGGGGTTTGGCTGATGGTTGAGTGTTAGCAGCCTGCAGGAGGAGCATCTGAAGGTTCTCAGAGCAGTTCCTGCAGGAAGACCGTCAATTAATTAGCAGCCTCAGCAGGCAGGTACTGAAGTAAAGCTGGATGCCTCAGAAGACAACATCCAGCTTTCTTCACGTACTGAAGGGCTGGAGAACATTACAATGACAAATCTGGGAGCCAATGCAGCTGCTTGGCTGTGTGGTGAAAGGGTGGTGAAAGGCTGTCCAAAATTGAACTTCACTTGAGGTCTAAACTAATTCGGGATCCTGAAGATCCTTGTCCTTACTTGACATCAGATATCTGATTTCAGGGGAGGAGAAAGAGCAATTTTCAGAACAGGTTGAAATTCCAGCTTCTCTGCAGGATGTGCTAGTTAGCCAGGAACACTGTCACAACAGCTCATCTTCCCTACAGTGAGGTACACAGCCAGAAAAACCAAACCAACTGAGAACAAGGCTGGCCTGGTCCCCTGCATTTTTCTTCCAGACTCAGGGCCTTGTCTTACTGCCTTTTAGCTACCTGGTGATGCCATACATGCGGACAGATTTACAAAAGATCATGGGACATGAATTCAGTGACGAAAAGATCCAGTACCTGGTCTACCAAATGCTGAAAGGGCTCAAGGTAGGTGGGTGTGGAGGAGTTTAGTGACTCCCTGTCTCCTCTGTGTGTCACCTCTGGGTTGACCCTAACTAAACTCCCCTCCAGTACTGTACAGGAGGATGTGGGGAGTTTCTGGCATCCCCTCAGAACAGGTATTGGCTGTTGAACCGTTCCTGTTCCAGCACACATCGGTAAAATGAATGTTTGCTCACATCAGTCAGTTGGGTATCAAAGTAATCAGCAGCCACAGGCCTTGGGATGGGTTTTCCATGGCAGCACTTGCTTCTCTCTTTGCCTTGCCCAAACCCTCTGCAAAACTCTGCACAGAGAGGGAGACGCAGCAGCAGGAGCTCCTCTGAACCCCTCACAGAGGGAATGATTCTCTATTCAGGAGCATAAGGAAGGAATATGTTTCTGTAACTGGCTTTGAGGGAGCTGAAAGCAATCCAGACAGAGCTTTCCAGCTGTCCTCTCACATCCTCCACCTGGAGTCACGGCAGTGGCTTACAGGCATCAGTGGGTTCACCTAAATCACACTTCTCCCCAGGTCACTGCTACCTTGAGTTTAAGTAAAGGGGGGAAGAACACACAGAAGGTTTGACTGGTGTGCTAAAACCCCTGTAGTCAGCTTTTGCAATTTTATGTTTTTGGGCTGAGATTATGTTTTTGAAAACCCAAAATAACCATGTTCTCATGGCATCTGCTGTAACCTTGATGACTTTGATAGTTTGAAGCTGTTGTTGTACTTGCTCTAAGGAACTATTGCTTAATCCCTCCTCTTCTGTTCAATGCATCTTCTTTAGACTGGAAATAGCGTTTTAAATACTGTCAGTAACTTGGGGCAGAAATTTCTTTTCAAACTGCTGCCCTAGGGACCTGCAGAAGGCTGCAGAGGTTTGTTCTCAGCAAGTTCTTGCTTGTAGCTCTTGTTTCTCTGCTGGAGAACAGAAAAAATTGTCTACTGGTGATCACATTGTGGCTCCCCTTTTTATTGCAGTATATCCATTCAGCTGGCATCGTCCACAGGGTAAGTTCATGTGTGCTCTTATTCTGATTTTCCTCTGAGAAACACGGTATAGTCTTAAAGTTAATAAATTCCTATTAACTTGAAACCATCATTTCACTAATACCACTGTCTGCTCTAATTTTCCGTCCTGTCTGCTCTCTTCTCCATCCTACACCCTATGTATGTTTGGATTTGCTGATTTGTGCAGCATTTTGAGAAAAATGCTGTGTTTTCTGATGAGCTGAGATGCATTTTATGATGCTTTTTGAATTAAAACTGTTTCAGAAAAGAATCAAATTGTGATCTAAAGCTAAACATGGTGTTTATTCAGTCATTTGCTGAACTGATACTGAACCTGGGGTGTTATGGGACCACATCAAAGGCAAGCAAAAGTTCAACTGAGAGTTGTGTTGACGTATTGCAACTTGAAGCATCCCCTTTTTTCTGCTCCTGTCTGTTGTAGGACCTGAAGCCAAGTAACCTGGCTGTGAATGAAGACTGCCAGCTGAAGGTGGGTGGCAAAGCAGCACTTTGCAGCACATCAGCTCATGGAGGAACTGCTCTGCCAGCAGGAAATTGGCACCGTCATGTTTCCTCTTTCCTCCCAAGCCTCCATTCCAGGCGTTGTGTTCCTTGGCGGCTGCAGCAGTGGGAAATACTCCCCTGCTGATGTCACTTGCTGAATCAGGACACAAGACTTCAAATGAGCCTTCTGTCACTGTAATCCTCAGGGATGGCAGTGTGTAATGACTTCCTAGAGAAATTCAGCACTGCTGAGCAATACTTGCAGCAGATGAACGATCCCTGAAGGGTAACTGGATTTAACTGCAGTTACCCTTTGGTTCTGACGGACATTGTGGCTGTGATTCCAGACACAGTCATTTTCAGGGTTGCTCTGAAGGGTTTGCTTGCTGCTGGCTGGTGTGCTGCTCTAGCATGCATTTTCTGTAATGTATATTTCAGGGAGTGGCTCTGCTTCCCATAAAGGTTGGGTCAAGCTTGCTCATCTTCAGCATTGAGGGAGAGGCCATGCTGTGTCACCTGCAAGGTGTTCTTATAGGAAAGGGTGAGTTGTGGTGACCTGGGAGCATGCCTTCACCACCAGGTCACAGACCAACTCCAATAAAGCACATTAACTCAAAACTCAAGCTTCGAGAAAGGCAGTGACCTTCCAGGGAGCACAAAGCACTGATCCTTTCAGCGGGGTCTTCTCATGACAACGGGGCTTGCAGCTGGCTTGCAATTTACAGTGGAATTAAGACATTAATTCTTTGAACCATCCCATGCGTGTCTGTGGTGTAACTGGAGCTTTGTTATTATCTGATTGGAGCTACTCCATTTTCTCTTAGAAGTAGAGTCTCGCTTGCCCATAGGATTTCTCTTTTCTCTCCTGCCCTCCCTTCTCCTCATTCTTCCTTTGGCATTGCAGATCCTGGATTTTGGCTTGGCCAGACAGGCTGATGCTGAGATGACCGGCTATGTGGTCACACGGTGGTACAGAGCCCCAGAAGTCATCCTGAACTGGATGCATTACAACCAGACAGGTGAGCAGCCCTGCCCAGCAGCGTGACTCCCTGGTGACAAGCTGGGGGATCCTGTTGGCTCAAATCTCACAGAATTGCCCAGTTGGTTTTCCTCTTTCTCATCAGTGCTCCCTGGAGTGGAGCAGGTCCCAGAGGTGTTACACAACTCCCAGAGCTGGTGCTTGCAGGAAATGATGAAAGCAGAGAGTTTAGCACCATAGAAAGAACAGAGGAGGGTGGGAGGGAGAGAAATTTAAATCAGTGCTTGCTGCAAGCAACAGCAAAAGCGACAGACCCAGCAACCACTGCTGCCTTTTTAATGATTTTTTTTTTCTTCTTCCTTTTCCCTGCTCCTTCCTTTTTCTCTCTGAACAGTGGACATCTGGTCTATTGGCTGTATCATGGCAGAAATGCTGACCGGGAAAACACTCTTTAAAGGAAGAGACTGTATCCTTTCAAGCTGAACCTTTTCCCTGAGTGGCGTAACAATTCTTGGTGTGTGTGAAAGAGTTTTTATGAATGAGACTACTGAGAAAAACAGGTGTCAGTCTGGTTCATCAGGAGATAATCACAAGGAGCAGTCTTTTTGGAGAGGAAAACAGAAGGGCACCTCAGAAATACACCTCTGTGGTGGCGTAGTTCTTCATCAACTGTTCAACCTTGTGTGGCCATAGCTCCATTCCCAAAGCTTTGCATATCCTCCTTCCAAGCCCATGGATGTGTGTCCTGGCATAGTTGTGCCAGGAAAATGATCTGTTGATGGAAATGCCATGCCAGGAAGAAAAGGCTTGGAGCTCTTTTTGCCAGATTAATGAACTCTACTTGTGTGACTGTGGTGGGTTTGCATCATGAGCTAATTGTACTCTCACAGGCTGAGCTGTGGTGGGGGTGTGCAGGGTTTGCTCCTCAAAGGATGATCTTTAACACAGCTTGCCAGACCTGGATCAACTGACCCAGATTCTGAAAGTAACAGGGCATCCAGGAGAGGATTTCTTGGAGAAGCTGGAGGACAAAGCGGTAAGGAAGTTCCCTGTGGATTTTGGTTCTGTTGGTGTGGGAGAGGTGCCTCTACAGCAGCAGGGAAGTGCAGCCTTTTCCTCTGGGCAAGGAAGGCGCTTCTCTGTGCTGGTGGCACATCTGATGGACCTGGTGCTGCATTGGGAACAGCTGTGTATGGCAGAGACTCCCATGTGAGGTGTCTGATGCCCCAGAAAACCACCAATCTTCTCTGTTCTCCAGCTTGGCTCTTAAAACAGAAGTATTTCACTTGTCTTGACTGATAAAAATAATTCCTTGTAAACTGCTTGCTGAAATGGGACATCTGGGATGCTTTGCTCTTCTCTTCATTTGCCTTTGCTCATCGGAGCCATGAGACTGAGGGCTGTCTGTATTTCACACCTGTCCACGTGCAGTAACTGCGCTTTCCTCACTCTTTCAGGCGAAGAGTTATATCCAGTCCCTTCCTAAAATCCCCAAGAAGGATTTGTCTGTGCTTTTCCCTAAAGCAAATCCTCAGGGTAAGTAGTCTCCAGCAGTTCTCATGAGTTTTTACAGCTGGAAAGGAGACAAGCTGGCTGCCACAGACCTAACTTTATTTCTCCTTCTTAGAATTTCTTGCTACATTTTTCCCTTGCAGTTTGTGCCCCTGCCCTTCCTCAGGAAAAATATATATCAATTAAAAGCAGAATTATCTTTTAATGGCATTACAATGTAGATGTTCTGCTGTTCTTGGCCATTTACTTTTTGCAAAAATTATTATTTTTATGTACAGTGTCGATCCTGTTTGTTGAATACCTGGATCTAGTAATATGTAACAGACAGCTGATGTGGAATTTTCAGGGTAAGAAATACTCTCTTAGAAAGAGCTCTCTTCCCAGGTAGGTTAGATGTGAGAGCGAGCAAAACTCTTCTATAAACTGAATGGAAGAAAGTCTTAAAATGTTGAAACCATGTGGGAATGGAGCTGACAGACTAGTCAGCATCTGAGTTTCCCAGGGATGTATAGGTTTCTATACAGATTACTCATGTTAAGGCTCCTTTGAGATGCAGGGCTCTGAATGAAAGCAAATGATTAAAACTGAAAAATATCTTGAGGTTACTGGCTTACTCCTCATGTTTCTGTAACCCAATCTGTGCAGCAAGGCTTATTCAAGTGTAATTTGTTATTTCTGGACAATTTAACTTTCGTTAGTAAGAGCTCCCTGAGGCTGCTGTTGGCCAGACTTTGCATCTCCACTGATGGGAGCTCCTTGCTGCCTTGGCCAGGTTGAGGAACCTCTTCAGTGTTCAGGTCTGGAGCTGAAACACTGGAAATACCAGTGCCACACTTGCAGGGTTCATGCACAGGGTGCCTGTGCTCCTCTGCACCTTGCTTAGCCCTGTCCTCCTCCTCTGCAGCTGTGGACCTGCTTGACAAGATGTTGCAGCTGGATGTGGAAAAGCGCCTTACAGCAACAGAAGCCTTGGCTCACCCCTACTTCGACCAGTTCCGAGATATTGAGGAGGAGACAGAGGCACAACACTCCTATGATGATTCTCTGGAACATGAAAAGCTTTCAATAGAGGAGTGGAAAAGTAAGGAGTTTATTTTCTTTGAGGTTCCTGTTTAGCACGGGACTTTCCTCCCCCTCCTTCTTTCCTGTACAGTTGCTGAGTAAGGCTGTGATTGCCTGTCGATGCCTTAATGGTAGTGCACAGATCTCGTGCTTTTATGCATTCAGCAAAGATCCCTCCTGCCCCTCAGGCAGACTTTTTTTGTCTCTCTCCTTTGTCTCTTTCAGCTGCCACTGAATGCCTTTTTCTGCACATCCAACACTCAAACTTTTGTTTTTGTTTCCTCTGAAATCACACATTCATGGTTATTTTGTTCTGTTTTTCAAGAGCACATTTACAAGGAGATCTTGACCTTCAGTCCCATTGCACGGAAAGATTCAAAGAAGAGAAGTGGGATGTCATTATAGCGACGGCTGCAGCTGTGGCTGGGACTCGGTTCTTGATGACATCAAATTCATTCCACACTGCATTGCTGGTGGCCAACTTTTGGCCTGTGGGACCTCTCTCCATGTGCCAACACAAGGATGACACCGTGCTGTGGGCACTGGACTTTGTTCTACTAAGGGGGAAACACCCCAGATCGTTTTCAACATAAAAGACAAATATATTCTTGTTGAAACTTTAAGTGGGAGAATTTTACCTGGTGTTTCTTTTTCTTTTTTCTGTGTTTGTCCACTCGAGAGAGGAGGGGTTTCATTCTTTCTCATTAGTCTTTTCAAGCGCAGGGTTTAGTACACTAATTATAGATGAGATGAAGAAAAAGGTAAAATTGACTGGGAAGTGAGTCCTAAGCAAAAGGATCAGAAATACTGAATTTCAGCATAACAAGACCTGAACCAATCTCACTCTGGCTGTGTCCTGCCTCCCTGAGCAGTCAGAGAACACCCAGCAGAGCAAGGCTGCTTGGGATGGTGTCAGCTCCAGGGCACCAGGGGATCAGCCTGTGTTCAGAGCAGCTACAAACTCATCCTCTCATCCTATGCACACAATTCTGCTCAGATGCTTCCCCTCCAAAGAGCCGCTGCCTCTTTTTTTTTTTTTAAATTTATTTTTCCCCTGCTTATTTCGTTCCTTGGGATTTGATCAGTGTTGCCCCCCTCACTGCTGGCAGCAAACACAGCCTGGGAATTCAAGGCCACTTCCCACAGTGACAGAATGGGAATCCCAAGAAGGTGCACAAGTTAGTTTGAATATGGATCTGCAGGAAGTGTTCCAACCTGTGCTGAAACTGGAGTATCTGCAGATCCACAGCTTATCAATACAGTCACTTGAGAGTGCAGGCACAGCTGCTCGTTGTGATAACACCTTTGGACTGCAACACCTTCTTCCCCATGGTGATCAGGCAGGTTCAGCCAATCATTTCAAAGTCCATCCCAAGGGATATGTTCCAGGAGCCCTTTCTGTATCAGAGCTCAGAGCACAGAGTCCCCAGGACTAGAGAAAAGTATTGAGAAGGTATTTGACCTCACTAATACATAGTGATCCTGAACTCCCCCCCTCTTCTGTAGCTGCTGACTTATTTTGGTTTGGTTTAACCAAGCCGTTTGTTTTCAGTACTCTCTAATTTTCTTCTTAAGTAATGTTCAGTTTTGCTGTACAGACCACAAGTAAGGGAAAACTGAAACATTTCCAGAATTTTCTGATCTCTCTTCTCCACTGGGAACTGGACACAATGATGTCATGTTCTTGGCTGTCTCCCTGTTGCAGCTCATGGCATGCAGCACTGGGTATAACCCTGCAGTGACTGCAGCTTCTTGATAGGATGGTGTTGATGTTTGCCTGCTGTAGCTGCACACATGGTCCATGATGATAAGACGAGGTTTCTCTTGGCTCGTATCTGCCTGGGTCATGTACAAGCCCTTTGCATCACTCCTCTCTTAGGTAGGGACAGTGAGCACAGAACTGTTGTGATGTGTCCTCAATTCCCTGGAAATTCAATTTTTTCTTATGCAGCACTCTTTTGTAAAGAGCTAGGGCTGGGGGATAGGCAGTAATGTTCTGCTGACTCTGTCCTGAAAAACACAGCTTGATGAGATTTAGGCTTCATCCTTTTCTCTTGCTAAGGAACAACCTTCATTTTCCTTGAATGGCAGAAGGGATCTGTCAAACTGCAGCTGGAATACTGTCCTTTTGAATCTGACCTGGCTGCCATGTGCATAATCTTGAACAGAGGTTGGAGAGAAGCTCTCTGCAGCTGCCATTAGCATCTCAGACAGCTGCAGACGTTTAGAGCTGCCTGTACCAGGATAAAATGAGGGTTGGTGATTTGCAAGTGAGTGTTTGTGAGTGCACAGGGAGATGTTTCAGGGCTGTGGGTGAAGCAGGCTGCCCCTCCTGACTGTATGCAACCCTGGACATGGAGAGGCATGGATGTCTTAAAAGCTCAATCTTGTAGACAAATTTGAGTACATCTTTGAAGACCTTTAGAGTAGAGAGCTTTCTTTCAGAAAGTCATCTCTAAAGTCAAAGTCATCTGTTAAGGCAAAGAACCCATTCAGACATAACTCAAACTACTGTAAATGGGAATGCAGGGTATTTCTTAATCATCCTGCCCTTCTTCAAAAGGGCATAGGTAGACCTGAAGTTTTCTGTCTCAGTAATGATGGCTGAGGAAGAAAACATCTTCATGATAAAGCAATGTACCAAGCAGTCTCCTGGTAGTTGAAAAGGGACTTGGATAGTTTTAAAGAATAATTTAAAATGCCTTTTGGGAATCGTCTGTCTGAGCAGATGACAAGCATGAAGAGGCACTGGGGACATGTGATACAAATAGGTGTGAGAAGAACAATTGTGAGCATAAGTGAGTAGGTTACATAGATTTTGCAAATATCTCACTTGTTTTAAGGATACCACGTAAAGGCTCTTCAGCATCAGTCTTTCTGCTGAGTATACATCCAGTCTCAGGGACTGGGTTTCTGGGTTTCTCAGTAGGTTTACACTTACCCTGAGTGCTCTGAAATTGCAAGAGCAATCCCAACAGCTGCTGTGTGGGCTCCATGCTCTGGTTTCATTCATTCACCCACCAACCCCATACAGTGACAGAACACTGTGCAAAAGGATTACCCAATACCCCAAGAAATGTGGGGAGCAGGTGCTCTGCAAGCCCAGGAAGCCTGGAGGTGTATGTTTATTTGTTTTTCATGATATGTATCATCCAAGAACTCAAAATAGACAGCAGAAAATGTAGCAGGTTGGTAGTGGAAAGAGTATCTGTACAGACCAAGCATCCCAGTGCTCCTATGGCATCCGAGGACGTGTTTCAATGAACAGCAATGAGCTAGCAGAAGGGAGAGGTGGGGGGAAATCCTATTGACATTTCCTGAAAGGAGTTTGAAAAACATCTGCTTGACAGAGCCAGTGACTCAGGCCAAGGCTAGAATCCTTCAGAATCAGCACCAGAACGGAGAGGGGGTGTGTGACCCGGACAGACACTGTGAGTCAAAGCAGAAATTACCTCATGCAGAGGTGCAGGCCATGCCTGGTGGATGACTCACACTGCCACATAATTCATGGACATTCCTTTCATTACAAGTATAGTTTGCATATTTAAAAATACAAAACCAAGTGATAAAAATCCCTCAGTCCCTCATTAAGTGGTCCAAAATTGCATAAATCAGGCCAGCCAAAAAAATGTTTGCTGATTGTATTGAGTTTGTGTAATAAAAATTTACAGGGATACATGGACGAAATTTTTGTGCCTGTCTCAGATAACATACAGATGTCTAACTTGGAATACTATTTATTTGCTAGTCTTACATCCATTTCTGACTTCCAAGCATCTTTTTTAAATTTAGAAAATAAAGCTTTCAGAGACAATCCTTCTCTGTAAGTTTATTTTGACAGTTAATTAGGTCTGTGAAGTTGCAGCTTTACGGGGCATATTTGTTAGGTACATGCACATATAAGTGGGAAAGAAAAAGCAGATGAATGAATGATTATTTTCTTAAGAGATGCCACAAAATTAGATGATTTTTTTAAAGAGAGATAATAGTAGCTGTGTTTTGGATACCACCTAGAAACCTTTCAGTTCACAATTTTGAAAATTTCCACAGCCTCTTAGAAAACTACTTATTTTATCCTGTAGGAAAAAAAAAGACAGATCATCTGGTTTTACATTTAACATTTTCACATTCTAGGTAGCAGACTAAACAAATAATGTTCATGTTTTAAGTATGTGCTAATGGGAAAGAAGAAAAACATAGGAAATTATAAACACGTCTGAGAACTCTAGTGAGATTCTGTGCAAAGGATGGTAATACCTTTTCATATTCCCATGTCTTGCTGTTGCCTGAGCAACCAGGGAAAGCGTTCCTAATCCTCTGCATTTTTCCTGTATCATGGGTCAGCAGAGTGTTGGCTGGAAACGTGATCATGGCTGTTTTTCTTTTCACAGCTGAGAGAAACAAGATATGAAAGACTGGATGAAGACCAGAATAGCCAGTATTAATTTGCTTTCCCCCAAAAAGGATGGACACTCGCTGCACTAATTGTACTAATCATAGAATCCTTCAGGCTGGAAAAGGCCATTAAGATCATCGAGTCCAAATCTACACTGAAAATGTCAGAGTTTCCAGGTGAACGTGATTTAGGAGATGTTTTGCCCAATTTCTCTCTACAAGGCCATTTTCTGAGCACAGGAGCTTACACAGCTTTTAATGTGATGTTCAGCTTGTGCTGGCTCACAGCTGATTCAGTCAGCTCTCCTTTTTTGTTGGAATGCACTCCATTAAATAATACTGAAGGGTTAGTATATTATATCTGCAATCCTCATTGATTTCCTGTTACATGAAAGTGAGTTAACTTCTTTAAGCCAAGTTTGGCTGGAAAAATAAAAAGTCTCCTGCCATAAACCATCATTTCAGATCTGTCATCAGAACAGCTCAACCAAAAAAAAACCCCACAGTTTTAAAATTAGAGGACATTGAGATTAAAATAATAAAGACCACTGAGAAGGTAATGCTACGTGCTTGTGTAACCTCTCTGATGTTAGTGAGGCTGAAGAGGATTATAAATATATATATAAAATTGCAGTGAAAATACATGGAAACTGAGGGTTATCACTTTTGAGATATCAGGTTTTAACCTTTAATGCACACGGGACCTGTTTAGCAATTGCTCTAATTTCAGCAATCTGAAGAAAACAGCAGCAGAACAAACAGCCAAAGAGAGATACAAAGATAGCTCAGTTTTGAGGCTTAATAAATCAACAAAGGAAAAGGTCAGCTCTCAGTTCTAAATTATAATTCTCTTCCCTTTTGAAGTATGTCTTATATGCTTGAATAAACATGGAGGAAATTGTAATATGAATGAAGGTGCCCAACTCTGAGGTGTCTTGGCTGCTGCTTTCATTTGAAGCAACATCACTCATTTTGCACTTGCACCCTTGAAAAACTGGGACAGCAAAGAAATTGAATTAAGCTGTGCCTCTGGGATCTGAGAGAAGTTCAGAATGTTTTTTTTTTTTTCAAATAACATGTTAGTTCCACAGCTTTGATATGAAACTAAATGATGAATAACTTGTTTTGATGTTGTAAGACATGGCCCTCAGTCATCAGAGATGTCTGGATATCTCTGTGCACAAGACATCCCACTGTTCTTAATAGGGAACCTAATATGATTATAATAAGCTAATTCAGTGCAAATTTAAGAGTATAGAGTTTCAAAACTGAGGTAAAAAATGAAAGAGTTTGCAAAAGTTGGTAATATTTAAAAAAAAAAAGTTTAAAAAATTCAAGTAAAACCCAGTTAAAATTCCCACATAAAGAAGGAAAATCACAGAATGGCCTGGGTTAGAAGGGACTTAACATCTGCTTGCAGTCCCCTGCTGTGGGACACCTTTCACTAGAGCAGCTTACTCAGAGTTCCATCCAACCTGGCCTTGAACAATTCCAGGAATGCGGCAGCCACAGCTTCCCTGGACAACCTGTTCCAGTGCCTCACCAGCAATCACAGAGAATTTTTTTTCCAATTACCTAATCTAAACCTCCTCTCTTTTAGTTTGAAACCATTCCTCCTTGCCCTGTCCCTACATCCTGTTGTAAAAAGTCTCTCTTCATCCTTATTGCAGGCTCCTTTTAGGTACTGAAGGGCTGCAATTAGGTCACCTCAACGCTTCTCTTTTCCAGGCTGAACAAACCCAGTTCTCTCAGCCTTTGAAGCTGCTCATCAGTTATCGAAATTACTTTATTTACTGTTTAACCAGGAAGCAAATGCAACTATAGATTGTTTTAGGGTTTGTTTTATCTTTCATGGCTAGGAGCATACTGTTAAACAGCTGTTCTTTTGAGAGCGAGAGCCTTTGTAAATCAGTGAGAGTACTGGGACTTTATTTCTAAATCCTCGATATGTTATTTTTCATGCAAAACAAGAATAGATTATTTATTTTCAAGTCTTGATATGTAAATAACAGATCTGTAAAAAAGTATACACCATATATACACAGTATGTATTTCAAAGGTGATGTGTAAAGACTGTTTAGCTTGTAAGTAACATGTTTCCCTTTGCTTTTAAAGCTGCAACAAGCTCTGGTCCAACCTGAGTACTTTGCAAAACAGACTGTCACAGACTGTCTGCTCTCAGATTTTGTGGTTAACATACGTTAAGAGACAAAAGATCTCCAGTTGGACTGTAAATGAGGGAAAACAGCATTCATTGCTTCCTTCTAAAACAGTTAATTCTATAAATTCAGATGGTGATATTATGCAATACTCTGCGCAGAGTGGGAGGTGGAACACACATATGCTCAACTATGTGGCATGCTCTATAAAAAGTAAGAGTGGGAGCCTCTGCAATTCCTATCTCAATTCTTATCTCAGTTGCTAACTTAACTTCTTCCTTGTTCAATCCCCTCAGTCTCCCTCTCACTGTCCCTCCAGCCTGTCACACCTCTGCATGTGAAGAGGCCATCTGGACCTGAAATATTGGTCTACAAAATAAATACAGGCTCCTGCTATTTACATCGTTTGTTTGATGTTGCTTGTTCAGACTAACTGTAGCAGGCAAAGGTTCTCTGGGAGTGCAGCCGGGTTGGACTCTGGCACCTGGCAATGCTCCAGGGTGTTTCCTGGGACCCCACCGCCTCCGGCAAAAAAAAAAAAAAAAAAAAAAAAAAAAAAAAAAAAGGGGGCTGCAAAACGAAGACACCCCAAATGAGGCTGGGACAAAAATCCCACCTCGTTTCCCGTGGCTTGACGGCTCCCGGCTGTAAGGTGCCGGCCCGGGATGGCCCGCACGGCGGTACCCGAGCTGCCATGGCCGAGGGGGCAGGCGAGGCGCAGGGGTAACCCGGCTCGGGCAGCCCGCGGATCCCCCGGTGCCGCCTCGTCAGCCACGGGGCACGGGGGGGAACACGGGCAGCGGCGGCCCCCGCCTAAGCCATGAGGGCAGCGCGGAGGGACCCCCCGCCCCGCCGTCGCCACCGGCCCCCGGGGGCCTCCCGCTCGGCGCGGCCCGGGTGTGGGAAGGCACCGGGGAGGGGCGGGCGGTGCCTGCCCGCGGGGGGAGCGGAGCGCGGAGCCCCCTCCCCCGCCTGGCCGCTGGCTGCCGCCTCTCCCCGCCGCTCGGCCGGCCCGCGCCGCCGCCTCCATCTTGAGCGTGTGTCCCCTGCTCCCCCCCCCCCCCCGCCTCCACAGCACCGAGAGCGTCGGGGGCGCTGGAGCCCCGGGGGGGAGCGGGGGGGAGGTGAGGGTGGTGGGGGGCGAAGCGGCACCGGGGCCGGAGCGGCAGCGGCGGGGAGCAGCGGCGGGAGCAGCGGCGGCAGCGGCGATGAGGAGGCGGCGCTGAGGAGGCGGCGGTAGCCGGAGCGGACGGAGCCGACATCTTGTGCCCTCCCCTCCCGCCGCCGGCTGGGTGAGCCCGTCCGCCCCAGGGGGGAGGGGAGGGGGAGGCGGAGAAAATTAAGGAAAAAAAAAAAAAAAAAGGAAAAGAAAAAAAAAAAAAAAGAAAAAGAAAAACAAAAACAAAAATTCCCCCCAAAAAGAGGCGGCGGCAACGGTGGAGAAGCCGCGGCGGCGGCACGCTGAGCCGGCCAGGTAAAGCTCTGCGCGGGAGGCCGCGACACCCTTCCTTCTGGGGGTCTCTCCTCCCTCACACACCCCCGCGCCGGGGTCGCGGGAAGGTGACCGGGCGGGCGGGAAGGAGCCGCGGGAGGCCCGGTGCGCCGTAGCCTGCGGGCCTCTCCCGCGTACCCGCTCCGTCTCCGTGCGGCGAGAGCGGCCCGCGATCCCTCCCCGAGGAGGGGGCAGCGACGGGGACCGCCCGGGGACGGGGAACGGGCAGCGCCGTATCAGCCGGGCCCCCCCATTGCCGCCATCTTGGCCCCCCCTTCTTCGCGGCGCGGCGGGGGTGCCGCCCACCTTCTCCCACGCGATTGGCCCAGGCGGGGCCGAGCGCACCCGCCTTTAGCCCCGCAGAGCCTCGCGTTGCCATTGGTGGTGGCGCTGCGATGGGCGGCGGCGGCAGCCAGTGGCCTCGCAGCCCTGCCGCGCTCGCGCTGCCCGCCCCCGCCCGCTCCCTCCCCCTGGAGAGTGGCGGTTCCGAGGGGAGCGGGGGCAGCGCGCTGGGCGCGGGCCGGCGCTCGGTCCCGCCGGGGCGGTTTCGTTTTTGTCCAGGTCCCTGCTGTGCCTTGGCCCAAATCGCTGGCTGTTACTGGAGTTCCCTGCGGAAAAAAAAGCTCTCGGTGCGCGGGATAGCTCCCGAGAGGAGCGCCTGCCGGCGCCTGACAGTTGAGGGCATGTCGCCGTTCCCTCAGTGACTGCTGTGGCCGGACGCAGCTCGTGGCATGTGACAGTTCCCTCAGACGCAGCTCATGGCGCACCCCATCTGTTGCTAAACGCAGACTTTATACCTGATACTTCATCCACGGCCCGTCTCACACCCTTTCCATTCCAGAGCGAGGGCCTCTGGTGCGTCTCCTGTCGACGTGGTTACAGAAGTGTCAGGGCATTGATAAAGATCAGGATCTCGGCATGTGCCTGGGCAGGCAGGTCACCGTCACATCTGCTGAGCACCGACACGCTTCATTGTAGGCATCAATGTGGGTGTGAGGAGCATAAACCCTTGGCAGGTGTGTGAGGGGACCATGGGCCCATGGCAAGCACAGACTTGGCAGGAACATGAAGAGACATGGTTGAGGGCAGCAAGAGTTTTGCTGGTGTTCTGGTTGGCAAGAGGTGGAGAGGGTGCTGCAACTGCTCCAGGTTTCCTCTGGCATCCATCAGTTTTATCTATCAGTTTTATTTTTTATGTGTTTCCTAAATAGCTCCGTGGGCGTCTGTTCCCCATTGCACAGCAGCGGGTTTTAAATCCCAGTGGCTGCATGGAGCTCAGTGGCTGTTGGTGCAGGAGAGCAGTGCTGAGGAACATCTCCAGACCTCATGTTTGGCTTCGTGTCCCAAAGAGGGGCAGCCTTCGGTAACAACAAACCCCAAGCTCTTTAGGGCTATAGGGGCTGTAGCCACTGCCAGTAGTCATGGTGTACCAGAGTCCAACGAGAGCCATGTTGTTCCCATCTTCTGCTGCATGCCAAAGTCCAGGTGGCCTTTTTGCTGCAGGTCATTGGAGTTCTTCATTGTTGAGGGACCTGGTTTTTTTCACTGGGATCACCGAGCTATGCCAAAAGAAAGGGCCAGGAAACTCCCTCAGCTGCACTGCCTTGAGCTCCAGCCTTGCACCCTCTGCACATGAGAAACCTGGTGCTGTAAAGTGAGTCCTTGGTAGTTCAGCATGGGAAATCTGGAAGGAAGGAATGCAGCATGAAGGACAGTTGGGAAGGAGACTGACTGAGGTCTTCTGCAGTGCGAGAAAAGGATTTCTGACCCTTGGAGGTGGCCAAGGCAGCACTGAATGTGTGGAAATCAGTCTTTCCTTTAGAGGACCCACTTGTGTTCAATATTCCAGGCTGTATGTATCATAGGGGTCTGTACTGTGGTGTTGTTCCATACATGTTGATCTCTTTGTTTTTTCTAGGGGAGCTTTAGGCCCCTTTCTAGTACATTTAAGTATCCTGACTTGGTTTTTCAGTCACCTATTACAGCTGTTGCCCACAGGTGTGAAGGCTGCTGCTCAGGAGAATCAAGCCACTCCTGAAGGAGCTCCTGGGGTAGAGTTAAATTCATTTCCAGCAGCTCTCTGAGTTGTAGCCACCCTGTTTGCTCAGTTGCACTCTCTGGGAACTTCGCCTCCTGCTCCCTTTGTAATCCCCAGTAGAAATAGCTGACTGGTGCTTTTTGGAATGCCTTAAGCATATTGTGGCAATGGCAAAGGGATGTCTGTTTGAACTTTCTGCTTTCACGTCAGCAACCTTTGTCCATGGCAGGACAGGATCAGCATGGGCTGAAATAGCATTTAACCCCACTCATGTCGAGTGCCTTTAGCATTTCAGTGAGCACAGGTGCTGTTTGCAGAGGGTTTCCTTTTTATGTGTAGCTGGGAGGTGTTTTCAAGTGTGCCAGGGGAATCAGAACATTCTTAGGTTCCTGCTTAGACGTTTCTGTTGTTGTAGACAAGGTCACAGTGCTCAGCTCAGAGCGTCTGAGTTTATTTTGTTGCTGCTTTTAAGGTATTTTGGAGGTGTCTCTCCTAATATCCAGGTGTATGTCTCATTCCAGGCACTCAGCTCTCTCTGGCTGCAATTTCCATGTCATTTTAGATGCTTCTTCATAGTGCTAAGTAATTGTGTGTTTTACAAATGGGTTGTTTTATGGCAGTTGGTTGCTGTGGTGCAGAGCCCACTTTGGGGTAATTTGTCTAGAAATCCACTGATTGTTTCACTAAAGGAACTCTGCATGCCTGTTTTTCCCATTAACAGATAAAAGAGCCCTTCCTTCAGGTGGTTGTTTCACTGAAATTTCCTTGTCCCTCAGCATTCCAAGCAATTGGCTATTGCCTCATTTTTCCTGAACACAATATTAATGATGTGTGTGGTCAGCTCATAATAATTACTTTATCCTCCGTGTATCTTTTTGCCTCCAATATCCCCTTTGCTTGTACCAGCCTGAATTGTAACAGAGCTATTTGTCAGCAGGATTTTCTTTTGGTTTGGTATTTGTTTGTTTGTTTGTTTTTTTCATTTGATGATCAAATTGCCTTTATAACCTCTTTTTTTACTGATTGAAGCCATTGGAGTTCAACTAGGATGGCTGCAGTTGGGTGTCTGTGGATCAAGTGACTGATTAAAGTTTTAAGGCAAAGGTACCACCAAAATTTGTGGTACTTACATTTGCAGGTAGAAATTATCATCTTTTATTTTACATGTGAGGTAAAATTGCATTTACAGGCTCCATCGTTATGGGTGTGCATACTGAAACTGGCACCTGTAGCTTATTTCTGTGGATGCAGCGGAGAGTTTGGAAATCTTTCCCAGAGCCTGTTTGTTTCTTAAGACACAGGTGCTGTCATGGCTTAATCTCATGGTTCAAGAACCAGTACTTGAAAAAAAGTATTGCTCCTGGAATTTGCTCCTTTGTGGAATAAGCTTGGACTTCCTGTAAGTCCTGGTCCTGTGAGACGCTGCTTGCTGTGGGACACAGTTGAGAGTTTCTGGAACTATGTCCTTCATGGAGCACAAATACTGCATTGGCTGAGTACAAATTGGGGGTTTGTGGTGTGTTTCCTTGTCTGTGGGTCCCACAGAAAGAGACTGAGTGTGTGGATTGCTTTAAATAAGGGTGAGGCACTGGTTCAGGCCTCTGCATAGCAACAGATAAGCTCTGGGCTGGCTTATCTTCTCACAGAGAATTTACATTTGCTTTTCTTTGTCTCCTTTCCGAATTCTTTCAGCCTCAGCTTATTTATTCCCATAAGTCATGTTCCCATCCTTGACTCTGCCCTTCTCTCTTGCATTACTCACTTGGCTTCCCCTCTGCTTCCCCGCTTTGCCAGCTCCCTCCTTCGCCCTCCGATCACCAAGCTGCTGCCACCATGTCTGAATCCTCCCCCAGACCATCTCCCCAGGTTTCTCCTCTGCTCCCCTCTGACAGGCACCTCCTTAATGTCAGCAGCGACTCTCAGCTAATTATCTAGCTTGCTGATTAGCAGTTTGTGCTGGCAGAGCTGGCTGGGGCTTTTTGTTAAGGCTCTGAGCAAATGCCATTTCACAGCTCCTGGTGCTGGAAGCTGTCTTGATGCTTTCCTGCTCGTAGCCCTGTGGACTCTCCATAGCCAGGTGGCTCAGGTGGATGAATGGGGATTGTGGCTCCAGAGGGGGGCAAACGCCACAGCTTGTAAGTCCATTGGGATCCGTGCTGCTTGTTGCCATGTCTATCCCTCTTTGCTTCCTCGTGGAAGAGCAGGAGAGATGCACATCTGGTCTCTGCTGCATTGCTCAGTTCATCCTCTGGTTCTGTTTCTGACCCTTGAGAGAAGGAAAAGCAAACTTGGAGGATGATTTTTCATTGTTGGGCCTTTTTTGCATCTGCAGTGTCAGAGTGGAAGGATTGGTGGTGGCAGCCCTAAGCTGTGAAACTTGGAGGAGCTCTCTCCTGGTCTGAGGGAGAACCATTAGTTTTCTCATGTGGAGCTGACAAAAAAAAAATTAAATTGGAAACTGCTTTCACAAGACCTGAATGGTCTATTCCTTTTCACCTGGAAAACATCCAGCACATTTGGGGATGTAAAAGTCACAGGCAAAAGACCAGGGAGGAACTTGTTGATTTGTGTGAGCTTAATGTGTGAACGGTGCAAGAAGATGTGAACGATGTTTGAATTTCAAGGGATCTGAGTGGTTTGCTGCTCTGGGTGCGCAGCAGACAGTTTGTGTATTGTGTTGTCAAATTACTTTTGAGTTTTTCTCACTGGTGGTGGGGTGGAATGTACATCTGAGGTGCAAATAGAGGAAGTTGGAAGGTGCTGTGCATTGCTCTGGGACACATTGCAAGAAATGGCTGATCTATCAAACACCTGCCTGTATCTAAGGTGTAAAAACTCAGCGAGCTTGAAATTGCTGGAGTCTCTGGTAGAAATTCGCTCTGTTGCAGCATTGAGTGAGTTTTTCGGTCTGTGCTGCTTCTTGCTTGTCTCCTTGTCTTACCCTGTCCTCTGTGCTGTTGTGTCCCAGGGTCTCTGGACCACAGGGATGAGGAAGCCTCGGAGGAGGTGCCGGCAGCACTTGGAGGGGAGGCGATCTCCCTCGCCCTACAGCCTCAAGTGCTCCCCGACCCGCGAGACGCTGACCTACGCGCAGGCGCAGCGCATCGTGGAGGTGGACATCGACGGGCGGCTCCACCGCATCAGCATCTACGACCCCCTGAAGCTCATCACCGAGGACGAGCTGACTGCCCAGGACATCACCGAGTGCAACAGCAACAAGGAGAACAGTGAGCAGCCCCTCTTCACTTCCAAATCGAGGAAAACACCTTCCAAAGGCAAGAAGAAGGAGTCCTGCTCCAAACATGCGCCAGGCTTGTCTTTGCACTTGCCCCAGCCCAAGTTCCGTGTGGTGGACTCCTTCAGCCAGCCAGAGGCCCCTCCCCTCCCTGCTGCCTACTACCGGTACATTGAAAAGCCTCCTGAGGACCTCGACGTAGAAGTGGAGTATGACATGGATGAGGAGGATCTGGCATGGCTGGAGATGGTCAACGAGAAGAGAAGGGCTGATGGTTATGGGACGGTTTCTGCTGACACTTTTGAGCTGCTGGTGGATCGGTTGGAAAAGGAGTCGTACCTTGAGAGCCGGAACAATGGGGCGCAGCAGTCCCTCATTGATGAGGATGCCTTCTGCTGCGTCTGCATGGACGACGAGTGTCACAACAGCAATGTCATCCTGTTCTGTGACATTTGCAATCTGGCCGTGCACCAGGAGTGTTACGGTGTGCCCTACATCCCCGAGGGGCAGTGGCTTTGCCGCTGCTGCTTACAGTCCCCTTCTCGCCCTGTGGATTGTGTCCTTTGCCCAAACAAAGGGGGAGCCTTCAAGCAGACCAGTGATGGCCGCTGGGCTCACGTGGTCTGTGCCATCTGGATCCCAGAGGTCTGCTTTGCAAACACTGTGTTCCTGGAGCCCATCGAAGGGATCAATAACATCCCTCCAGCTCGGTGGAAGCTCACATGCTGTATCTGCAAGCAGAAGGGCATGGGAGCTGCTATCCAATGCCACAAGGTGAACTGTTACACTGCCTTCCACGTCACCTGTGCACAGAGAGCCGGTCTCTTCATGAAGATTGAGCCCATGAGGGAGACCAGCATCAACGGCACGACGTTCACCGTGCGCAAGACTGCCTACTGTGAGAGCCACTCCCCGCCTGGCACGGTGAGAAGAGGGTCTGCAGCTGCTGGTGGTGATGGGCAGGAGGTCACTGTGAAGGAGGAGGAAGAGGAGGAAGCCTGTTCTGGCCCTCCCAAAGGGTCTGTGAAGAAGAACCAAGTGAAATTGAAGCAAAAGATCAAAAAGGAGCCTGGTGACGTGACCAAAGGGCGTTCGTCCGTGCCCGTGGTGACGGTTGCACAAATTCCCTCTTACAGGTGAGTGTTGTGTGTTTAGGGAAGGAGCTGGACAGCTGTAGCTGAACGGGGTGTGTTTTAAGGACTCAGTCCCTCTCATTGTTGACCTTGGAAACACTGAATCTTCACTCAAGGCGTACCAGTAACTGTGTTCAGAGTGCTGTGCAGCATAACTTGTGGCTGGGTTTCTTCCAAGTGTCACTGTAGTTTTCTGGCTTTGCTGAGCAGCCATCCCAGGTTGTTGTGTCATGCAGACTCTGTGGTGGTCTCTAATGGCAAACACCCATCTACCATGAAGGCATTTTAAAAATACTTCAGGCATTACAGGTTGGTAGGTAGGTAGGGGTCACCCCACTATTAAAATTTTTGAGATCTCGTTTCATAGTTTCTTAATTCCTCCTTTTATTACACAGCATGTCAAACCTGACAGTGTTGCAAGCAGCTTTGACTTTGGCTTTATTTTTGTATTTTTCTCTCAGCTCTCCCTCATGCAGGACTAGGTAGTGCTGAATTTTTGTTTGGTGCCTTAGGAAGTGTCTTGCTGTGTCTGTTTTAACAGATGGGCTGATAAAGCACCATGAGTAAGATAAGCAAAGGTTAAAATAGGTGATCTATTATTCCTGGACTCCTGTCAAGTTAATTTCCCAGGGTTCAGATTAATAACATCAAACTTAAATGGCCCCTGGAAGGTTCTTGATATGGGAAGTAGTTTTGAAATGAAGGCTTGGAGCTGAATTGATGATTTCATACTTTGTGCTGTGGCAAGTGCTTGCTGGGACCCTCCAGTATGAAAAGGGGGCACATCTGTCTGCATGTGAGGAGATCCCAGATTGTCCCAGCTCCTGTGTCATTCAGAGTGAGCATTGGCACAACACTGCAAAGCTTCATCAGGACACCCAAGGGTCTGCAAAGCCATGATTGCTTTGCAGCTGGCTCCATGATGTTCTGTGCTTCCTTCAGGCTGAACAAGATCTGCAGTGGGCTCTCCCTGCAGAGGAAGAACCAGTTCATGCAGAGGCTGCACAACTACTGGCTGCTGAAGCGGCAGGCGAGGAACGGGGTGCCCCTGATCCGGCGGCTGCACTCGCACCTGCAGTCCCAGAGGAATGCCGAGCAGGTACCCAGGGAGCAGCTGCTCCCCAGCTGAGCTCACAGGGTGTCCTAGGACACGTGGCAGGACACACAGCTTGGCTCCCAGAGGCAGATGAGCTTAACACATGCCTGGGGAGGGGAGCGAGGGTGAAAAGATCAGATTTAAGTCTCTCTCGGTCTCCTCTTGGTGTGCTCATGCCTGAAGAACTGAGTGTATTAGTGGGATATCCACAATGCCGTTAAAGTTGGGGTTGGTGAGACAGCAGGTAGGTGCTTTTTCCCTGAGTCAGAAGACCCAGGGTTGTGCAAGGGTGTGATGGGTCCTGGGTGGAATGATCTCATATATGAATGATAAAAACACATTCCTTGGAGTGAGTAAAGAAAATGGGTTTTAACTCCACAGAGTTATGGCCAAATTCCGGTTGGGGTCATTCTTCCTGCAGCTTCAATTTCTCTCCATCCCATGCACATTTAGACATAATCATCAGCTCTGGACTCTTTTGGTTCCTCTTTTGAGCTGGCACCTGTAGTCACTTTAGCTTGGTGCTATTAAGCAGCACTGCATTTGGCATGAGTAGTTGCTGAAGTAATGAAGCAATAGGACTCTACCCTCTAACACAGCCTGTCAGTAGGGAATGTATAAAATGTACATGCATATTTTTATTGTAGTTGGGGGAATTTATAGGCTTTTGGTTTGGAAGAAAACTGCTCTGGGTGCTAAATAAAAAAATTCCCCACTCTTCAGTGCAGAGCTTGGGAAAGTGCAGCATTTCCTTGGTGTACTACATTGGCAATTTACCATAAGTTCTTAGAAATAAATGTCCTATTAATATAAACCGTGAAGGTCTTGTGAAGCAATTGTCCTCTTGGCAATCATGTGAAAGTGTATGCACTGGAGGTATATCATCCAAATCCTAAAAAATCTACAGATTTGGGAGAGGAAGGATGATTGTGTTGTGAAGCCACTGAACTGTTTCTTGGAAGGTGTGAGCTCATCTCCCAGTGTTGGCCATTCTTGGCAAATGTCTTTCCATGGCTCTATTTTTTATGGGTTACAGAATAGCTCTTTTTTCCCCTGCTTTTGGTCCCCGTCCCGTAAATGCTTTGGGCTGCTGCTCCAGTGCACAGAAAAAATTCCAGCCTCTGTAGTAAACTTGGATGTAAAAGCAGGGAGGGTGTAAATGAGCATGCACTGAAGTGTGTTGCCAGGGTGAAGCTGCAGGATAATTTGGGATGATTTCACAGATAAGGTAAAATCTAGAAAAGCTGATGTTCTCTCTGTTAGACAACTG
Organism: Chamaea fasciata; assembly: GCF_029207755.1. Lineage (NCBI taxonomy): Eukaryota > Metazoa > Chordata > Aves > Passeriformes > Sylviidae > Chamaea > Chamaea fasciata. Next base: position 3,892,070 of record NW_027094110.1, read on the forward strand.
AATGCTGGAGGAAGGAGGGGACATGGTCTGAACAAGAGACAGGGCAGTAAGAGGAAGACACAGAGCAATTCCTAGAGGATTCCTAGAAAAAGAAGGAAACACAGGAAGCCTGTGGTGTTTTTTATCTCACCCCACTTATGTCTTGCAGAAGGAGCAGGATGAGAAGACGAGTGCAGTGAAGGAGGAGCTGAAATACTGGCAGAAGCTCCGGCATGACTTGGAGCGGGCTCGGCTGCTCATCGAGCTCATCCGAAAGCGGGAAAAGCTCAAACGGGAGCAGGTAGGGAGCTCTGGCTGTCGAGTTCCTGCTCTTGACTTCAGTCCCATGAACTCTTAACTTCAGTCCCATGCAAGCTCTCTGTGCTGCAGGAGGCACAGGAGGAGCATGACAGTTTTTCTGGAGCCTTTTCCTCTTTTCATAGGTTCCGTTGGGTGTGCAGAGCCACCCCTCCCTGTGCCAGTCACGGGTTTGCACTGTGCAGCCTCTGCCCTCAGAACCAGGGCTGGGCTGCAGAGTGCTGGCAAAATGTATTTGCATCGTTAATAGTGGATTTGATTCCTGACCTACAGAACCCCTTCTATTTCTGGGCATGGACCAAATGTTTTGCAGAATAGAAGTTAGGTTTCTTACATGATTATTTCAGGAGTTTGGTAACACCTTCTCCAGAGAGAAGTCTAAATCACAATTCAGCTCTTAATTTCTAAAGCTAAAAATTCCTGTAGTTTGTCCTCTTAAGGACATTTTTAGAGGAAAAAGTTTTAAGATGGAGACCATTTACTAAATTTTCCAATTTCTCCTTTGACCTATGTGCACATCTCCAAAGTTTTGCCGGTTGTTTCCAATGCTTGCCAGGCTTGTCTGTCTTTGTTGTCCTTATCTTGTTGGTTGCTGCACACACAACTGTTCTCTCTGGCTGGAGTATCCTCCAGGAGAGCTCCCGGAAAGGCTCACTGGGCACACAGTGAGCCTGTACACATCCTCAGGCCTTGCCTGGGTGCTTCCAGGCTGTCTGCAGAGAGAGGTAAAGCAGCATCCTCTGTGATCACCCCTCCTCCGAGGGCAATTTTTTCATGGCCAGAAACCACCCACAGTTTTCCTGGAGTCCTCTTGATGGTTCGTTTGCTGCATTGTCCTTGATTTACATCAGTGGCTCAGCCCTCATTGCTGTGTGAACATATTTTAGGTAGGAGGATAAAAAAAAAAAAGTCATTCTTGGGCTTTGTTTGCTTTTGATATCTTGATATAACCCTATCACAACTGGCTAAATCCATAAAAGCTAATGGAAACTATGGTGTGCTTTTTAAAAGGATAAAATACCGCAGAAAAGTGTATCTTGTTGGGCTCTCTCCCAGCCCAGCCTTTAGATGAGTGCAGAAATTGTGCATCTCTGCTTGGCCTTTTTCCTGTTTTGGGGGAAAAGTGTGGTCTTTATACCTCTCTATATTCATTCTCTCATTGATGCTGTCTTGTTGCTGAGCACATCAAATACAGTTTGCTTTGTGAAAAAAGACTTGCTTACCTTTGTTACTGAAGTGTTGATTTAATGACATAACAAGTGATTATAAGATCAAAGAAATGAAGATGTTAAAAGATGAATAAATACTTTTATCCTGTTCCAGTCTTCTTTGAATAGATTTTCAGTGCAAGAGATATTCAGTGCTACAACTTGTTTGCTTGAAATCAAACAGTATTAGAGACTTCCTAAAGGATAGAAGGAACTGTATTAGGAATTTGCAGACATCTAACCACTGTTGTTTGGTTTCTGCCTTGAAGTCTGAGAGCTTATGTCTTTAACTTCGTTTTTGCTCTCTAGTCTAATTATAGATGATGTTGTTCAGATAAATGCCTGCATACTTTTAATTTTTATATTGTGTTGCTAATTGGCATAATAACAGTATCTGGAGGCAGGGAGTTCTCCAGGATAATTCACCAGGCGTGAAAAGCCTGTTTTCATTTTTAATTGTAGTATCCTTTAACTTCCTGGGGTTTCCTCTTGTTTTGACTTCGTGAGATTGAATAAACAGGAGTTCTCCATGTAAAAGGATTGGACTGAGCAGTGTACATGGAGAATATTTTACAATGCTGGCCTCAGGTTTCCACCACTGAGTAAAGCTGGGGGGGATGATTCAGAAGAATCTGGAGGGAGGCGCCACTCACAGATCCTGCCCTCAGTGAGTGTCCTCATGGCTGTGTTCCTGTTGGCAGGTCAAGGTGCAGCAGGCTGCCATGGAGCTGCAGCTGACCCCTTTCACTGTCCTGCTCCGCACAACCCTGGACCTGCTGCAGGAGAAGGATGCTGCCCAGATCTTCACAGAGCCAGTTAACCTGAACGAGGCAAGTCTCTTTCCTGGAGGTGTTTAACGGGTTGTAGATGAGATATTGCTGGGCAAAAGCACAAACCACCTTGTCGAAAGCTGGGACAGAAACTGGTCTCAAAAACTTATCTCAAAAAGGACTCATGATGTGTGTATGCTTCGAGGCCAAAAAAAGGGTATTTTTTTCTGGAAGTTTAGTGCATCTTGGATAAGTAATGTATTGCAGAGCCAGGGCGAGTCTGCCTTGCCTGGGTGACACAGAAATGAACATTTGTTGCTGCCCCTTGCCTGTGGAAAGGGCATTAAGTGTGCTTGTGATGGGTGCGCTCTGGTTGGCTAGTAAATGGTTTTTGTAATTGTACAGGTTTTATATGTTTAGGTTCCAGATTACCTGGAATTCATTTCCAACCCAATGGATTTTTCCACCATGAGGCGGAAGCTGGAGTCCCACCTGTACCGAACCTTGGACGAGTTTGAGGAAGACTTTAACCTTATAGTTGCCAACTGCATGAGGTATAATGCTAAAGACACGATTTTCCACCGAGCAGCTGTCCGGCTCCGGGACCTCGGGGGAGCGATTTTGCGTCACGCGCGGCGCCAGGCCGACAGCATCGGCTTTGACGCTGGCGTGGGGATTCACCTGCCTGAGTCGCCCAAGCCCCACGACTTTTACCGCTTTTCTTGGGAGGATGGTGAGTAATCATTAATGGGTTTGTTTTTCCCCCCTTCAGGCAGATCATAGCTTTAGTTCTGAGCACGTCGTTCGGTCTGCATGGAAATCGTAGTTGTTCTGCATAGGAGAATTTTCCTAGCCAACTGTTTACCTAGGCACATATAGAACTCCCTTAGACCCCCAGAGAGTGGGATTTCAGGTGAGCTGGGCACTCTATGCTAGGTGCAGCTTATCTCCAGCTCTCCTAGTGTATGTCTGTGTTGGCACAGCCTTGTAAACTGTCCGTGCTCTTCGATTTGTGCCAGGAATGTCCTACAAACTCGCTATTTTAAAGAGCACTGCAAAGGTGGGGCTGGGAATTTTTTGCTCTGGGGAAAGCTCATACTTTGTAAACTGGCAGGATGTTACAGCAGTTGGGTTAGATGGAGCCCTAAGGGTTGAAAGGGAGTGATGAGGGGTGACGGTACTGGGACCTAAGCAATCCTTCTAGCTGAGACTTTCCATTCCCAACACAACCCCATCCATTCCCACAGCACTCTTGAGATGCAGCTCCAAAGCATTGGTTGAATAGCTTGGCTAAACTTAGTACAGCCATCAGGCACACAGAGCTTGCAGTGTGCCATCTGGTTCCTAAATGTTGAAGCCCTCTTGGGTGCAGATGGACAGTCATTATGAAATTTGTGTAGGTGTTCAGCTGTCTGTGCTGCTCTCGTGGATGCCAGCCCTCCAGCAGAGCCAGAGGAATGGCAGATATGTCACATTTGGCCACTTATGTTTGTGGTCTGATTTTGTCATTTAATCTGACAACGAAATAGGTTTCTGACAAGGGCCTAGACCACAAGCTGTTCTGTGTGGGGTGCAGACATGTCCTTTCACTGTTGCCCCTGGGGCAGTAACAGGATCTGAGGGACAGTGCAAGTTGAATCAGCTGCTTTTTATCCAAAGGAAGAAGTCCACGTTCCACGATTCTTGACTGCTAAATCCCCATGCTAAAACGATTGATTCACAGACAGCATCAAAGGGAATGAGGCCTGGCCCCGGCCCCAGATGCTTCTCCAAGAAGCCTTACCCCTTCCCCTGACTGTCCCATCTCTTGTGCTGCAGTGGATAACATCCTGGTCCCGGAGAACCGGGCTCACCTGTCGCTGGAGGCCCAGCTGAAGGAGCTGCTGGAGAAGCTGGACACGGTGAGCACCATGCGCTCCAGCGGCGCCCGGACGCGGCGCATCCGGCTCCTGCGGCGCGAGATCAACTCCATCCGCCACAAACTGGCCCAGCAGCAGAGCAAGGCCCTGCCCAACGGGGACACTGTGCCACGGGAGGGGCTGGAGACAACATCCAGGGAAGGGGATGAGGAAGGGGAGAAAGGTGAGCAGCAGGATTTTGATTCCAGGTCTCTCGTCAGCAGTCAAAACCTGCTGTTTCTCCTGTGACCTTAGTGGAAGATGGGGATGGCTGTTGGTAGCTTTGGGAGTGACTCTTGCTAAAATGTTCAAGCAGATTTTTTTCTTCCTGTAGCAGATGGTGCCAAGCTCCCGCAACCTCCAACCCTGGAGCCCACAGGACCTGCACCCACCCTCTCAGAGCTGGACTCTCTGCAGGACCCTCCAACACTCAAACCCATCAGTGAGAGCAGGTCCCTGAACCAGCTGCCGAGGAGGATGGTGTCGGACAGGGAGCTCTTTGACAAGAAGGCTCTGCAGCAGGAGAGCCAGGCTTTCCAGCGCCTGCTGTCCAACAACGGCCTCAACGGCCTGGCCCTGCCCCCTGCGGACAGCCCTGCCAGCCCCGCCCTCAGCAGCGTGGGCCGGAGGACGTCTGTCCTTTTTAAAAAAGCCAAGAACGGCGTGAAGCTGCAGAGGGGTCTGGAGTGCTCCCTGGAGAACGGGGAGGAGCACAGGCAGGACGGGCGGCGCTCACCCTCCTGCCCCGACGGGGAGCGACAGGCGCGGAAACGGCCCCAGAGCAGGACCTGCAGTGACAGCAGTGGGGAGAAGTCACCCCGGCAGGCAGCACAGAGAGGTGAGGAAAGGCTGCATGTGACGCTCAGGGCCAGCTGACATCGTGGTGTTGGGTCCCAGGTTGTACTCAGTGATCTCAGAGGTTTTATGTAATTGGTTCTGTAATTCCTTGGGATTCCTTTTCCTTCTGGAAGCTGTGAGATGGGGCTGAGGAAGGGAAAATCCTGGGGCTGAGTAAAAACTTCTGCATCCAAACTACACACCCAGAACTGACTTTATGCTTAGAGGAGAGTCCAGTCCTCATAACCTGGTGAAAGCCGCATCTCTTCACATGTTTGTAAACGGGGCAGACATGTCCATAATGAGCTGCACTTCTCCATTGACTGTACATGTTGGTTTTGTTATCGTAGCTCATCTCTAGTCACCTTCATTTTAGACATTTAAAGGTACCAAGATGAATCCCAGGGCAGTCAGAAGTAACTCTCCTATCTGCCAGGCTGCTGTTAGAGGGACTTTTCCATTTTTTGTAGGGCAAGCCAATGTGCCCAGCTGGTTGAAAAGCTGTTGAGTGCCTGGCTGGAGACTCTGGGCTGAGGTGTTGGCATTCTTGCCCGTGTGGAAGGGTTTGTGTTGGCTTAGTCACTCCTAGGAGTGAGTGTTTCCTGCTGCAGAAATGATGGATTTAGTTGGAAGTGTTCACACTGTGGAGTAACTTAAACATTACTTTGAAATCGCTTCTGGAGTTAAAATAAAATTAGTTAAAATACCAAGCAAATTCCTTTTCAGATTAGATCTGCAAATGAGAATAAGCAGCTGAGATGAAATTTGGAAAGATAGAAGAGGAAAGAAACATCTGAGTGACAGCACTGTAGTTTCTTTTTAATTCTGTGTGAACAGCCATTGTGGTGACAGTTCCCATCAGGAAGGTTTGACTTAGCCTACACCTCAAATATTATCTTGTAGTTATTTGGCTATCATAAGGTTACAAGAATATTGAGACTGGGAGGAAGGCAGTGGAATGTGGGGATTGACTTGTCAGGACAGTTGAAAGGAAACACAGATGACTTCTCCAAAGAGTGGAGGGACTCACCATCATCATCTCTTGGTAATTAAAGCAGAAAGTTGTCATTCACACTGGGCGGAGGTCAGAATGAGAGGCTGAACTTAAAAAAAAAAGGGGTAATAAAGGCAGGGTGCTGGAAAATCACTGATAATGGACAGTAGCATTTATCCTCTGCTGAAACAGCACAGCTGGCTTTTTTCTGAGTTACACCCCTGCTTTGTGATTCAGCTCCAGCTCCCTCCACAATTTCAAACACAATTGATTTCTCCTAACTAGAGGGAGTGTCTGATGTCATGAATCTGTGTTACTGCAGAAGCAGGTCAGTGTGATGGGGATTTTCACAACAAGGTCTTTCCCAGGAATGTGCTTTTTGTGACAATCCCATATTTACAGCTGGAAAAAACCACCAGAGGCTTTGCCATGAATTTGCCCTTTGTGTGGCTGTTGGACTTGTGAGCCCGTGGGAGTGTGAGGGTGCTGGGTCCGTGGGCTGGGGGAAGGCCAGGGTCACCTGGCTCCTTGTGCCTGCTCTGGGCTTGGGGATGCTCTCAGGGGTCACTCCTTGTCATTCTCATTTGTCTCCTTGGCAGGAGTGACCAATGGCTTTGCAAAACATGCAGGGAGTGGCTCTGACTCGGAGTGCAGCTCTGCCCTGGGCAGTGGGCTGGTGTTTGAGGCCTGCAGGTAAGTGCCCCAGGCAGAACTGTTCCCTGGAACACCTTCTGTGTCTGGATTAATCTCTCTGATTCTGTTCTTTGACTTCCTAGCTCCAAACCCAGCCCAGACTGTTACTTATCTATGTGTTGACTCTAAAACACAAAAAGCTGCTGAGTTTTCATCCTGTCCTCTTAAGCTGCAGGTCCCAAAAGCAGTGTTTGATTTTTCAAGCAAGTGAATGCTTACACTGCTCTTTCTCAGTGCATGCGCATCCTCTCTGTTGATGCAGTTCTTGAGAACCAAAACTTGGAAAAACTTGAATTCAGATTTTCAGTTCAGCACTGCAGGTAAAGCTGAACTTTTTACCACCTACTAAACAGCTGCTGTCTTCCTCTCAGAAGTTTCAGAGCAGAACTGGGCGCTTCAAACATGATAGAACAGACTTAAAGGAAGCACCTGACATCTTTTGATGTCTGATGGATAACTTGTGCTATTATTCTGTTCAGGAACAGCTCTGTTTACTCTTTTCTCCAGTGTTTCTTTTCCAGCAGCAAAATCACTTACAATAAGTTACTTATTAGAAAACTGTAAAAGAAAAAATGAAACTACAATATGCAAAAAAATATGATTGCTCGAGGTGGAGGTAGTCCATTTTCTGAAATGTTTGTAGTAAGGGGGTGAAAGGATGTTCAGGATATGGGCTGACAAAGTCCAGTTTCATACTGGAGTTGTACTGGAGGGCTGCTGTGTCATCTCTCAAGCCTGTACACAACTGGTGCAGCTCATGCAAGCTCCAGGCATCATTACATCAGCTCTCAGGCATGAAGCCTTCACTGGGTGTCCTCCTCATGCTTACAGCTGGGTTTCTGTGAGGCCTTTTCATGGCTCATGGCAAAGCTGGGATGATGTCCAGTGTGCTTTCACCAGAAGAGATCACATTTTGCACAAGTATTCAGTGCCCTTTCCGTGTCAGTGATGCACCAGTGCAGTAATTTTTCAGTACTTTAACCTGGTTTGAGGAATCCATTGTCTTTGTTGTCCAGGATAATCTGTTTTCTCCTAATGCTCTACTTTCCCAAATCTTCCTGGCAGTGGTTTGATGCCTCCCAAGCGGAGTCGAGGGAAGCCGGCTCTGTCTCGGGTGCCCTTCTTGGAGGGTGTGAATGGAGACTCTGATTTCAGTGGCTCAGGTGAGAATTGCTGCCCAGCACCCCCTGCTCTGGACCCACCTGAACCAGGGGGAACACATCTCAGAGCACACCAGGAGCCAGTCCTGCACAAACGACCCAGGCTGGACCTGCCTGGGCACTATTACCTGCTTTGTTACAGATTTAGCTTATTGCATAGAACATCCTTCCTGCTTCCACCTGTCCTGGTTGCCTGTGCCCTGTGTTCTCCTTGGAGGCCTGCTTTCTGTAGGGGCTGGTGTGTGTAATGTGCCTGTCACTGTTTCCTCCTGTTTTGGGACTAGTTCTCTTTAATGATGGTGTAACACAAACAGGAAATCATAATTATGAGAGGGGTCTCTCTGGAGATGACTTCATAGCTGTTCCCTCTGGTGTTGCTTGCAGGGTCTTTGTAACAAAGTTGTCTTTGTCAGGCTGTGTTGTAGGTCTGTAAAATTGTCACATTGCTGTAGTACTCCCCCAGGCAGTGCACCATCCTCCTGTGCTCACACAACCTGACTGTTGTGTTTCTTAGGGTGTGTCATTGCAGGTTTATGCTGGAGGCCCTGGTACTCCTGTGCCTTTCTGTGCTGGCTCTTGTCGTGGCTCTCTGAGAATCATTATTATCCTGGCCCTTGTGTGTCTGCTTTGGAGATGAGCTCACAGAGTGAGGCTGCTGCCATGAGAACTGGAATCAGTGGGACAGTTCTGGGGTTTGGAATATAATTTCATTGCTGAAAGAATACATTTGGAGTGCAGTAGTGGAGAAGCACATCAGATCTGTCCTGCCAGGGTGCTCAGCTGGGTTGTACTCAGCATTTTCTAGATTCAGTTTCCAATGCCAACATTTCAACATTTTCCCCAGAGCAAGCAGTACTTGCTGTAAATTTTTCATTAATGAAGATTGCTCCTTTTCCAGGACCAGGACCAGCCAATTTCATATCTATGACCAAACCCATCTCTTGTGGGGCTATTTGATTTCAGTGACTCAGTTTGATTAATGTTCTGTGTTGAAGAGTTCATGTGAAGCCTCCTGCATGCACAGGCCCATGATTTAGGAGACTGTGACTTTATTTTAGTGCTGAACCTGCCTGCACCTGAGCATAAAGGCTGGAGTTTGGTACATGCTGAGTTTTATCATAAACACCCAGTTCATATAGATACAAACAAGTGATTTTCCTTTTTGTCTTGTCATTGTGCTTTAAGTACTACAGTAGTTCACCTGTTTCAGTTGATTACTGCTGAGACAGTGAGGCCTGGGTGAGATGACAGTGTGGTTCCTTTTGTGTTTTCGTAACTCTCTGGCTGGTAACAACTCCTAAGCTGTGTCTCCTGCTGTCCCTTAGGCAGGCCTCTGCTGATGTCCTTTGAGAGCCAGGCTGAGCTGGAGCCCCTGGAGCTCGTGTGGGCCAAGTGCCGTGGTTATCCCTCCTACCCTGCCTTGGTAAGTGCCACAACCTCACCTTGCAGCTCAGGTAGCCCACGACACAGTTCTGTTGTGCACTGTAACCAGACAGAAAAGGAAAACTTCCCAAAATCATGTAATATCTGGGGTTTTTTCTCCTTTCCCCTTTGCACGGTGAATTTTCCCTGTGCTCGTTCTTTCAGAGCTTTGCAGAGGAGTCATAAAGCATTGGTCTCTCATTGTCAGGGGTAGGAGCTCTTTCACTCTCCTCTGCTCTGAGGAGAGTCATCAGTACTGTGGGCATGAGAAGACCTAAATTTTATAAATGCAGCACCAGGTTCTGCTGCCTGCACATTTCCCTCTTTGGTGAGCACAGCCCCATCTGTAGGTGCCCAGCTGGCCCTGTCATGTCTACATCCTCTTGAACAACCATATGTTTGATTTAAATATGAGCATATATGCATGTCCCTTGAATGTGATTTCTTACTGTTTATCTGCCTATTAATGCCGTCAAAAAGGGCAGATTCTTCTGGAAGGGTGGCCCTCATCCAAATGGGAGCCCAGAAGAGGGAACATCCCAGGATCTGCTGGCCATCCTAAGCAGTTTTAGTTCTCCATGTGGCTACAGCCAGAGTTAAACTGTGGCTTAGAATGGATTTAACCACTGAGACTGCCTCCTAAAAAGGCTTTTTTATAGCAGCCTGTTGTGGTGGCAAAGTGTCTTAATAAATTCCTACAGATGGCCAATGTCAAAGCCAGTCTTACTTTTTCAAGCTCTTAGGAGGGTCAGAAGAACAGAGTGAGTATTGCAGCCACCCGCTTGCTGTTTTCTCCTCCTCCTGTGCTGACATTGCACAAACGTGGACATGGACATTTCTGCTTTATAGGGGGAGAACTGATGTATTTATTGTGATTTATCTTCAGAATTACTGTAGTCTCTCTTCCCCTGGCGTGATGGAGCCAGCACTGCTTGTCAACTCTCAAAATATTTGGCCTGGTTTTGATCTAAGGCAGTGTAAATCTGAGCAATGCCACTGATGGCAGCTGAGTTGTTCCAGAATGGAGCTGTTGTGAAATCACATTTTGCCTGGGAACTACAGCAGGAGCATCACGTTTATCTGGAGTTTGGTGCGAGGGAGGGAAACCCTTTGCTGAACAGAATAGTACTGAGTTTGTACTGAGTTACACATTAGTGTAAATGCATTTGCAGCCACACAGAACCACACACATCCCTTTTTCAAGATGGGGTGCTGGGCTTTGGGACTGACTGGCTTCTCTCCCACAGGGGAAGCCTCAGGCTCAAATTTTTTTAGAGAGACACTCTGAAACCAAGCAAATTTGCTTACCCACCCAAAGCAGACATAATTTTTCTAGCTTGGATACACTAAAAGGACAGAAAAATAATGCATTCTGTTCATTGCTGGGAAGGGTTTTGTGCTAAATATCCTCCCCCTGTGTCCCCAGATTATCGACCCCAAGATGCCCCGTGAGGGTTTGCTGCACAACGGAGTCCCCATCCCTGTGCCCCCCATGGATGTCCTGAAGCTGGGGGAGCAGAGGCAAACAGAGGCAGGAGAAAAACTCTTCCTTGTCCTTTTCTTTGACAACAAGAGAACCTGGTGAGTGTGTGCAGGCAGCTCCGTGGTGAGTGTGAGCGGGAAGATTTAACACAGTCTTTGGGATGTGGGAGCACAGAGGGATTATGATGATGTTACATGTAAATTGGGGGATTTAAACATGCAGCAGGCAAGAGGAGTCTAAATCAGGAAGACAGCCTGCTTTTCCTGGCCAAGGAGCACAACATCTGACAGCTCCACTTCCACAGTGAACAGTCCAGCATCCTTCACCCAGAGCTCACATCACCACAAAAATCACATAAAATCATCACATGAAGCACATGAAGAGAATTTACAGCCAATTACAGGGAGCATTTGACTTCAGAACACCAGCAGTCTGTTGCAGTGCTGCATAAAAGATTTGCCAAAAATTTCTAGGCTAACATTTTCAAAATGCAGGGTTTGTTTCATATTTAGCCTCGGCTGATTTTTTCAGAGGTGCTGAGTACCAGCAGTTTTCAAATCAAGATTTTTATTTAAGATGGAAAATGTAGGTATAAGCACATAGGTTCAAAGCAAGAAAAATATCTGAAGGCCTTTTGTTGTTACACTTCAGCCAGGATGAATCTGCTGATTTTAGGATTAGTTGCTGACCATGCTCACGTGGTAACAGCCAACCAGCCAGATAAAATAAGCCATAAACCAGTGAAGAGCCTTAAAACTACCACTAAGTCTTTAAAATCTGTGTTTGGAACAATGGGAAATTTGTAAAATTGAAGATTTATGCTGGAAGAGGTGACAGCTGCATGCTGAGCCCACTGGATTATTGAACCAGCAAATAAATCCCACATGGGAACATGACCCGAGAGCAGTGACACGGGAGGCAGGACCTGTGTGCAGCTGGGATCACAGAAACACGGTTTATGCTGTGGATAAAGTGGATGCTGGATTGTTGGGATGCTGTGGGAACAGAGGAGAGCTGGGCTGGCCTTTTCTTCTGCTGCCTCTGTAAAATAACATATCAGGAGTTTAAAAAGAAGCCTTGTGGTGTTTGAAGAGCCCTGCTCCTGGGGAAGGTTTGTGCTGGCTGCCTGTGAAGGTTGGAGCAGGGAAGCTCCAAGAGATCAGGGAAAGGCTGGAGGAAGGGGGTGGACATTGCCAGGGCTGGAGGGAAGATAGAGCAGAACCAAACACACAGAGGAGTGTGTTTGGGGAGGCTTCCCCTGACATCTGGGGGCTGCTGCAGTGTTTGATGGGGTCTGAAGAGATGGGGACAAGGTGCAACAAAGGGAGAAGTATTTGCCATCTGCTTGGGAAACTGGGAAGGGGACCGGGTTTACATCACTTGATGAGGGTGTCTGTGTCCTCTGGGTAAAAGAGGTGTGGGGAGACAAAGTCCTGAGGCTTTTAATTAGCACACTGCATTGTTCCCCCGTTCCTGATTACAGGAACCACTTGATAAAGAGCATGTTCTGCAAAGAGAGACTAATGATTGGTAGCAGAAAATCAATGGCACTGCCATGCTGCCTCTTGCTGGAGTCATCAGTTTTCAAAATCTTGAATCCAAGGTTGTCATTGAAGCTATCTTCCCAATAAAAGTAAACATGTCCTTGGCTTTGCCCTGCTCTTGTTGAATACAAGCTCTGCTGCGTGTTTACTCTCTTCAGAGCCCACTCAGAGCCTTGTCTGCAGTTTGTGGGAAGCTGAGGTGCCTCAGGAAAGTACTAAAAACCCCTCTTGGAGTCAGATCTAATTTTGATTGATTTCAGTGATGCTGCAGAAGGGTGGCAAAGACTGAAATTGTTACCTTTGTGTGAAGAGAGGCTGAGCTGCCCCAGATTGCCCATATTGGCTGAGTGGGAGATGCATTGAGCTGTGCCAGCAGTGGCTGAGGTGGAGCTCCAAGGGGCTGGATGTCATTAGGAGAGGTGGGTGACACATTTCTCAGTGTCCAGTTGACCTGGACGAATGACCACACAATAAAAGCTTGCTACAGACAAGGCATTTGCAGTTAAAGGAATCCTTTGGGGTCAGGCTGGGCTTGGGATGTGTCATCCTGGTTCTGGATGATACTCAGATAGTTGTACCCACCTAAACTAATGGTTTCAGCTTCTTGGAACAAGACAGGGCTTTCCTCGGGATAAAAACTCACTTTGCACCATGGACATCCCTGTGTTTGCTGCTGTGTGGAACACAGGAATTTCCAACTTTCCCCTGAGCTCCAAGGAGCATTGAAAGCTTTGAGTAAGGGCTCCAAGGAGAGAGAAGACTGTGCTCAGAAGGCATTTTGGCTGCAGGGGCTTCTTCTATGTCAAATGCAGGGATTTAAACATTTGTGCCATCGTTGTGGGGTGTTGATGATAAATGAATACATTAGGTGAGGGTAACTGCTCCTGGGGAGGAGGTGACAGGTCTTTGCCCTCCTCTCTGCTGCAGGCAGTGGCTGCCACGGGACAAAGTGTTTCCCCTGGGCGTGGATGACACCGTGGACAAGCTGAAGATGATGGAGGGACGCAAAACCAGCATCCGCAAGTCGGTGCAGGTGGCCTACGACAGAGCCATGATCCACCTGAGCCGGGTGCAGGGGGACAACCCCTTCATCCCAGCCACCTACCTGTGAGAGCTGCTGGGGCCAGCCCTCCTGCTCCTCCTCACCTCCAGCAGCTGTCAGCGCTCCTCTGAGTACCCTGAAATGTGCCAAAAAAATCCCCTTTGTCCAGCTTCTTCCTGAATGTGTCTTGCTGAAGAGCTGGCAGGAGATGAAATGTAGTCTGCAGGGAGTGAGGTAGGTGGGAAAAGCTGACAGGTGACAGGAGCCAAGGTGAGTTGCTGCAGTGAGCAGAGCACGCAGCACTTGGATGTTTGGACCTCATGCACCGTCCCCTGCTTCCCCTGTGCTGCCAGGGTTTTGAGTCGTCAGCCAGTCCCAGGTAATTCCTGGGAACCTGGCACCACCAGGATTCTCTACAGAAATCCCAGCTGGACTTTGTTGTGCCAAATTTACCCTAACCATCATTGGCCTTTTCGTTTTTGTTTAAATGACGTTGTCCTGTCACATAAAAACTGCACAGAATCGTAGCTGGGAGCTCTGATTGTGACTCTCCTGCCTACGTACATTGTGTTTTCATGTTTAGATTTCTCTCACTGCATTTAGAAAAGCTTGAGATTTTGGTAACCTTTCCCCCCTGCACAGTTTCATGCACAGATGCACAGAGCTTTAAAGATGAAAATCAAATTACCTGACCTGTGTCTGTATGTATGTCCTAGAAATTGATTTTGTAGCTTCACGTCTCAGTTCTGCTTGTTGCAGTAACATTTCATATCATGACTTAGCACAGTACCTAAGAAAAGGTAACTTCCTTTTTTAAGAAGTAATTTTGGAGGTGTCTGTTGAGCTGGAGCAGCTCTGCAGGCACTGAGGTTGATCAGGGTTGGAGGGAGATGCATCTTTTGTGTTGGTTTATGCACATTTGGTGTAAGGCTCCTCTTCCTTTTCCCCCCCCCCCTTTTCTGTCTCCCCGCTTTCCTCTGCCACATTTTGGACTGAAACCAAGCACTGACCAGAGCACACGACCCTGCTGCTGTTTCACCTTCTCCCACACGTGCACATCCTTCCCTGGTGTGTGGGTCTCCAGTGTTGTCATCCAGGTAAACCCAGACAATCCCTGTTGCTTTGGGTTTGCATTGCAAAAAAAAAAAAAAACGGGGACAAACTGATGTTTGGGAACTTGGTGACTAAATCTTTTCTATTAGCCAAGGACTTTATGATTTCTCTGATCTCTTCTGTTGCATATCCCTCTTTGCTTTCCCATTTTAAAGAGCCAAAGGTGCAAAGCAAGATTATAGATTGAATATCATCATTTTGCTTTTTAACTCAGTATTTTTTTATTATTTTTAACTTTTTCATACTGAAGAGAATGTGGAGTCAAAATAATAATAATTAATGATAATGAATAGTAGGGAGTAATCACTGCCATTTCTACTTGCTCTACTTTTTTAAAATACCACTTCTTATGCATTGGGGCATGGAACTGCATTGGAAGGAATTTTAAGATTCCTCTAACATAGAGAGATGGGGCATAGGAGTTTGTAAAAATATTAATAGTGATAATAATGCCCGTGGAGTTTGGCTAGGGAAGGATGTTGTGTATATAGTTGTAAAATGTTCTAAATTATTTAGACCTATTGTCACCATTCTTGAAGTCCTCAGTTGTGTTGCTGGGTCTTTTATATGCACACAGTGTAATTTATTTAAAGGAACATACACTTTTCCAGGTGGTAGCTCAGCTGTGGACTAGTGACCTGTGTATATGTTTTAAGGTCTTGGGAGTTGGTATTTTATTTTTTGTTTTCGGTTTTGTTTGGTTTTTTTAAATGATTTTAGAATTTGGATTGGCTGATATCCTGTTGTTGCTACAGAACCTAAATGTTACTGTCAGTCTGCTGTAAAGCACAGATTGCTCTATTTATTGTAGAAAGTGAGTTTATTTGCTTTCTAGAATTGTTTATATCAGATGGTATAAGAGAAGTAATAAGAAAATCTATGCTTGTAAAGAAAAAAAAAAGCTAATTTTACCTACTATAATCTGACTGTCTGAGACTATATTTTCTCTCTGAGAAATAAATGTTCTAATGTATGGGAAAAAAAAAAAACACCAAAACAAACAAAGCAACAAAACACCACCCTCTCAGAAAGAGTTCTTCCTTGCTATTGTTGTCCTGAAATCAAGAACTTACCGTAATGGCTTTTAATCATCCTCGTGGTGCCAGGTGCAGGTGGGAAGAGCAAGGACAGGGAGGTGACACAGGGAGGGGCTTCCTGTCCTGCCTCCACCACGTCCTGTGTCCCCTGTGCCGAGGGTGACACAACTGGGTGCTGCACGGAGGTCCAACCTTGTGCTGTTTTTGTTTGTAGGGTTGTTTTTTGTTTGCTTGGAGTTTTTAAAATTCTTAATTGATGTTAAACTAAGGCCCACTCTGTTTTCTCAGAGGAAAAAACAAAAGGCACACATAAACATAAAGTCCAAATGCCTGAGAAAAACAGCTCCACCTTAGGAAAGTGATTTCTTGGGATACTGTTTGGAGTTTTATTGGCAACAAGGTTCTGCCTGTCAAATGCTTGGCCCCAGCCTCAGGGCCTGCTGCTTTCCCCCACTGGGAACAGAAAGGGAGCAGGGAGGGACTGGGAGCCTCCCCCCCGCCAGGAAAGCCCAGGTGGCCCAGCAGGAGTTCAGGGTGGCCCAGAGCCGTCCCCTCAGGCCCTCCCAAAGGCAGCCCATGGCACAGCACAGAGGGAATGGCCCACGAAAACATCCCCAGCCGTTGGAGTTAACAGCACCCACAGCAGGGCCTGCCCACAGGGCTGCTGGGGACAGCCACTGCTGCACCCAGGATTGCTCCTCCCGGGAGTGCTGCCCCAGCACAGCCCTGCCCTGCCAGCACTGCAGCCCCTGTGCCTCCAACGGGCTCTCCCTTGCTTCTGCTGGAGCTCCCATCTGCTGCCCAAACCCTGAGATGTGTTTCTGTCACACCTCGGGCAGAGCCAGCACTGCAAGAACCCCTCGGGGTGGAAACCTGCAGCTCTGGAACACCCCCCACCCACCTCCAGAGGGGTTCAAAACCCTACAACACCACAGGCAGGCATCCTTCTCAGCGTGGAGAGGATGGGGAGAACCGGGGCTTCGTGTTATAAATATAAAATCTGCTACAAAGAGAAGACATATATTGTACATCTTTGACCCATATACACAAGAACACAATATACACAGAACGCCTCGGAGGAGTGGGGACATTGTCAGGAGGTTTTTGAGAGATGTTGCTCCCCTACCAGCACCCCCTCCGTGCCTCCCCCACACACTGGATGGGGCTGCACTCACAGAACATCAGTCACCAAAAGTTCCACCACGCCGGCACGCATCATTCCAGGTGTGTGTGGATGGAGTGGTCGTGGCCCCCGTCGTGCCTGCCCTGCTGCCCTGGGGGAGAGGTAGGCGAAGAGGATGGAGAGAAGGAGGGAGGGCAGGCACGAGGGACTCTCTTGTGAACCCACAAAGTGCTTGGGGGGTCTCTGGCCCCTCGGAGCGAAGGTAGGCCCTGAGAGAAACTTCTTGCCCTGCCACCCTCGTGGGGAAGGATTCTGCGGCCAGGCAGGTCTCTGATAAGGCATTTTCATCTGGGACTTGGCGCAAACAGTGTCAGAAGAGAGGAGGGAGCAGATGGTGCAGGGCAACGGGAGGCAGCGAAGCCGAAGTGGTCCCAGCCAGACAAGCCCAGGACAGGGAGTGGAGAGGACAGGAGGGCTTCGTCTCCGGCTCAGTTTATCTGTAAAGCTTCCCCCATGTTCTCCCTCAGCCCCTTGAAGCTTCCCATCCTGGCGTGAGCCACCAGCACGGAGTGAAATACTGAGAGTCGTCAAAATGGCACATCCAGGCGCATGGAGTGGCAGACAGGCACACGTTCAGAGTTAAGACAAGAGTTCAGGTGAGCTTTGTACAGCAAGGAGCAGCTCCTGGCTGGAGTGTCTGAGGACTTGGGATGACAAAAATGCCACAGTGATCAGATCGGGCCAGGGCGAGGGGCGGGCACGGGAGAGAGGAGCCAGTCCGGGCACCTATCGGCGGTAATGGTTCGGGGCATCTGCAAACATGTACTTGAGTCTGTAGGCTTCAGCCAGCAGCAGCCCAATCTCTTCATTACCCCAGTGTATCGTGGGCAGGTTTTGTAGCAACATCAAAAGGCCCTGGAAGAGGGGAAGGTGCTTAGTCTGGAGAGGCTGAAGGCAGAGCACGGATCCACACTGTGGGCTTGGGGCCGGCCCGAGCAGTGGCAGCAGCGCTCAGTAACTTTTGCTCACCACACTCCCAGGGCTGAAAGGCTCAGGGACAACATCAAGATGTGCTTGGGTCTAGGTCTGAACCAGTGAAGCATCCCAAGCCCCTTGGAATAAAGGGTGTTGTTACAGGGTTACAGCTGGACACAGGAGGGCAAACACTGTGATCAGAGGAGGAATGGGATGTTTGAACCCTCCAAAACCTCCGTTCTCTGTCCTTATCACCAAGGCTCAAGTGACTTCTAGGCAAAGCTCCTGAGACCCGATGATCTTGGAGCCAGCTCTGACAGTTGTCTATGTCCACACTTGGATCCCAACCAGAGCAATTCCCTCCCCTCTACTTCCCCAGGGAATCACCCCCAACCTCAGGGTCTTACTTGGAAGTCTTCCTCATCCAGGATCTCCTTCCGCCACTTGATCAAGAAGGCAGCGCAGACGTACAGGTGGAAATGGGAGAATCCTTCTGGCTCTGACTGTGGACAGCAAAACTCTGCGTGAACTCCTGCAGCTCAGCTGGAGAACAACCCCCCAGACACAGATGTCCTACTGGGCCACCCAGCTGGCTGTAAACATCCTGGGGCCACACCGCTTTGTTTCCCTCAGCACCCTCTGTCCCCAGGGGGACAGGGACACAAGTGACAGTGACAAGCCAAGCAGGGAGGGCAGTGCGTACCTGGTAGGTGTCCCAGAGGCGGATGGTGCAGCGGAGGGGCAGCTCCCTCATGAGCAGGTTGTTCATCCAGCGAAAGGCAAACTGCAGGTACTCGACCTCGTACTTCCTAAAGTGATTATGTACCTGCTCTGAAACAGCACATTTCACTTACACACCTGGGGCTCACAGTGCTCCTGCACGCTGCTCACAGCACAGTGGCTTTCACACACTTCCAGGCTGAGACCTTTTTCTCCCAAATTCCTCCTCTCCTCACCCTGTGCTGTCACCAGGAGGTTTCTGGCCGACCCTGCCCTGCTCTGCTTCCATGGGTGCTGTAAGAAGTGTTTACCCCTGCTCTGAGAGTTGTCCCAAAGGAGGCCTCGCCCTGCTGTGACAAACCTGACCAGGCTCCTGTGTCACCTACCATCGATCCTGCTGACCAGCTCCTCCAGGGCTTTCACTTTCTTCTGGATCCCCGGCTGTGCAAAGGTGTAATTGTCCTGTGGGGAGAGGCCCTGAGTCAGAGGCAGCAGCTTTACCAACAGCTGGAAATGATCAAACCCAGATCAGCAGTTGGACAGTTGGGATGAGATTATCCTGAGCCAAGGAGACAGGGATCTTGAGCACCAGGATTGTTTGCCTGCTGTGAGTTCCCTGGTCAGGAGGGCCCACCTGCACAGCCACAGCACCCATCTCCCCAGGATTTCACCACCAGATCTAGCTCAGTGAAGCAGCAAAACCTCCTTAACGCTGGAGCATGCAGAATACTCACCCAGACAGGGAGAGGAGACAAGCACACTGCCACCCCAGCGAGGGCAAAGGAATTCCTGTGGCCCCAGAGGCTCACCTGTATCCCATCCAGCAGCTTGCTCATGCACCAAAAGCTGTCGGCTTCAATGCTCCGTAAAACATCCTGGGACAGGTTTGTCACATCAAAGTTTTCCACATCCTCCTCTGCAAAACAGAGAGGGAAGAGCATCATGGAGATGAGGGACACCAGGGACAATCCCAGGGGCTTTACGAGGCCAAAGCTTTGCAGGAGGCACTGCAACACTCCCTGTGTGTTAGGGGTCTGCCTGGCACAGTCACAGCACCCGTGCACTCACCTGTTTCTCCAACTGAGCTGAAAAACCCCAAAAGACTTGTTGGTCATGCCCTGAACCCAGTCCAGCTCCCCTGGGAATCATGGGAGGGATCCCACAGCACTTTTGTCATCCTTCTGAGATAAGGGCTGTTCAGGGACAAAGATCTGGCACGTTGGAACCCCTTCAGGCAAAGCACACCTGCCCCGGGGGACAGCAGGTCTCTGCCAGCTGGGAGCACCACAGGGAGAACTGGGAGAGGGGAAACCTTCACTGCAACCAGAAACCAGGGAAGGAAACCCTGCCCGTGGCTTGGGGCAGCACAAGGGAGCTGCCAGGTCCTGCTCCCAGCTGGATTCATCAGCATCATCCCAGGAACAAAGCACAACAGAGGCTGCCAGCTTTGAGGCCTCATGAGGAAGAACTGCCAAAGCTTCAGGAACCTCACTAGGACAGGAGGACCCTCAGGCATAGCTGCAAGAACCCAAAAGCATGCAAAGATCATTTCTGGCAGCAGAAAAGGCACTGAGTTAAATCCAGCACAGGGACAGCTGGGCCATGGCAGACAGAGCTCAGCTTCGTGGGGTTTCTGCCTCTCCTGGAGCCCAGCTGGCAGGAGAGCTCCAGCAAACAGACGCTGCCCCATGCACAGAGTGTGTGCAGCCTCGGTGTGGGGGAAGCAGAGATTGGTGCAAGTTTGTTTTTCAAAGCCAGTGGGAGTCTGACAGCACAAGGGTCAGTGGCAGCTCTGTCCCCAAAGGGTTCTCACAGAGTAAAGAAGGCTCCCTGCTTTCAGATGGGCTCGTGAACCCCCAGGGTGTGTAAGGGAGAGATGCCTCGAGGATGGAATGACAGTGGTGCTGGCTGAGCTTGGAGCATCACCTGCTCCAAGCCAGGCTCACCTTAACCTGGTGGCTGGAGGGGGAAACAGGCATGGGAAGGCAGTGGGACCGAGGTGGGGACACAGGAGACACAGGCCTGGCCCTCCTGCCTTGCCTGACCCAGCAGTTCCCTCCCTTTTCTCCTTGGGAAGAGAGCACCCACCAAGCTGCTGTCATGCCACTAAATCAGATCAAATAACAGGGCTAAGCTGGCCCATTTCCACTTTCAGAGGCTCAGAAATCCTGGCAAGCATCTTGGATGTTCCTTGGAAAAAAGCAAGAGAAGGAGAAGATGGGGCTCGGGGCTGGAGCCAGGCCACCCTCTTGGCTCAGATCCACTGCAGGCACTGCCACAGGCTGGGGAAAACCAACACCAACAGATCCTGCCTGAAGGAGGAAGGGCAGGACAGAGCCAGTGACTCCAACACTGCTCCCACCTCTGCTCCTCCTCTGGGGCAGAGCTCAGCTCCAGAGTAAACTGCCACCAGGAGCTTTAGGGACAAACAAGAGCTTAACCCACTAATCTCACAATCTTGTACTGCAGAAAGAGCAGCAAAGCTGTTTTCCAGCTGCACATCATCATCACCACCACCATCCAAAACTGTCACTCCTCTGCTGGCTTCTCCACAGCCACTCTCACACAGGCCAGGTAGGGAGAAAGGGAGGAAAAATCTGTTTGGTGTCCATCTCCTTCCCGAGGTCTCACAGAGAGGCAGGTGGATGGGCAGGCACTGGAGCAGGACAGGGACATGTGGACACCCAGGACTGGTGGCAGAGGCAGGCTCAGCCCTGAGGGAATGTGCCCTGTGCAAAGACCCGCCTGTGGATGGAGGACCATGATGGAGAAGGGGCTGTGGAGACCTGCCCAGCTGATGGGGGACACCCTGCTGCTTGCACCAGCACGGGGACAAGGAGAGCAGCTCTGCCAGCACCCCCATGTCAAAGTAAACAGTGGCAGGAGATCCCCAGCAGGAGCCAACACACATCACAAGAGGCTTTGAACCAAAGCCCAGGTGTCTGGAGTGTGGCTCAGCACAAACATCTGCTCAGCGGCAGCACTGAAGAGGCCTCAGGAAAAGGAGATACCCAACATATGGCTCTGACAGGGACTGAAAGTAAACCACCGGCTTGGTGATGGTCACCTACAGCAGTGCCACCCCCAGCCCAGGGCAACAAGGGCTCAACAAAAGCAAAGTTCCTGTGAGTGACATTTCAAAAGGGCTCCAAGAGGACACAGGAGAGGGTAAAGACCAGAGAAGCCAGGGCTCCGTGCACCCCATCCCTGCTTTCCATAGGGAGCCTTTAATGACTCCCCATATTCTGGCCGTGGGGGCTCAGGGCAGGACTGCACAGCTGGAGGGGAGTTAAGCCCAGTCTCAGCTCACAAATTCCCACAGCTCTGGGCCAGTCTGCACTGCCTGCAGTGAGACCCCGGCCCAGGACAAAACTGGAGGTCAGGATGAGAGGGGACACAAGTGTCCCCATTCCCTTCACCCACTTCTGCTCCTGCTTGCAGGGCAACAGTGTCTTCACTGGACTGTGATTAGGATTTAGTGACAAAGCCAGCTAGAAGTAAACAAGATCAATACTTTCCATGGCACTGCTCCCCTCCACAGCCCTGGAGTGGTGCCAAACGGGTCCCAAAGCTGGGACAACCTTATGCAAGGCCTGGAATCAGGGATGGAAGTGGTGTCACACGGGCAGAGAGCACTGGGGGAGACTGCAGGGCCAGCACTGACACACCTGGGGATGCTGAACTCACCTCTGAGCTCCGTCACTGCCATCCTAAATGCAAACACAAGCCCTGAGAGCTGGGAGTGACTCAGCAGAGGGGCTGCAGGACCTGAGCTGGGAGGGACTGAGAGCTCACTATCCCTGTGCCTGTTATGCCCTCTCTGATGATCTGGAAAAACAGGGATTTGGTTTCCCCTAGGAGGTGCTGAGCTGTCACTCCTGCCCCAATTCCTCAGCTGCCAGACCATCTCTACAGCCCAATCCTCCCCAGATGAGCCTGTGCCCATCCAGAGGGCACCAACAAGCAGCTCAGCTGCTCCTGCAGCCTCAACACCTCCCTCAAGCTCTTCCTCAGCAGCACCTGCAGCAGAAGCCATCAGTGAGGAGGAAGAATTACTCCAGCTGTGGATCAGTCAGTGGCAGGGGCACAAAGCTTCCATGCTTGCTGCCAAGTAGCTGAGGCAGTGCTGTCCATGCAGGAGGCAGGGAGAACATCTCAGGAGATGAGCCAGCTTGCCATGTTGGGGCAGAGGGGAAAACACCACAGCTAAACCCATCCCACCTGCCAAGGGTGCACTGCAGTCTGCCCAGCACCTGGAAGAAGCAGCAGCTCTGGATCCAGACTGGCTGGGAAAAGCAACTGGTCCCAACTGGCAGAAGGGGTCTGGGGAGTTCAGACAAGGACTGGGAAACTCTGGGGATAAGCTTCTTCCTGCCTCAGCCTAGCTGGTGTTTTCTGAAGCTGGTCAAAGGGGCACACACACACTGGATTCAAGGCGTTGCTCAGAAGGAAGAGGCAAACAGTGTCAGTGCGATGCCCTCGGGCAGGCTCGGGAGATGCAGGTTAATAATGGGCTCATCCAGTCCCCAGAGCATCCAGGGCAGCTGGGAGAAACTGCTTCCTGTGAATCTTTCCCCTTCAGTTCCCCTCCTCCAGGACCTGGAGAGGCCCACATCCTCCCTGCACCTTCCATGGTGACGATGGAAAGGCACCAAGCCAAAGGCACTGCAGTGTGGCCAAACTGCTCTCACCCTGCCCCGGGGCAGCTGCATTTAATGCCTCTGCACACAAGGGCCTGGAGTTTGTTGGGTAACCGCTGACTGCTTCATTGTTTGTGTCAACTTCAAACAAAGGGAGCTGCCAAACTGTTCCCTGGAAGTCACTGCTAAGGGACAAACCATTCCCTGCCCAAACCACCCTCCTTTTCCCCACTCCCATCTTCCCCTTTTCCAGCCCCTGGACAAGCCCACTGAAGGATGAGAACTTCCCAGAACAAGCTTTCCAGAAAATGTCAGGGAAAACTTTCCAGGCCAGTTGTACACTCACCTGTGAGCATGGGAATACCCACAGGTGACACACAGGTGTGTGAGCCCTCAGTGGCTGCCTGAGCCATACTGGCTGTTCCCTTGAAAAATACAAGGAGAATTTCCTTTGAACAAGAGACTTCCCACAAGGGTGAGCTGTCCCTTGGGGTGTGCTGCACAGGGATTACCAAACTGTGCCAGGTCTCTCCTGCTGCAAGGACTTGGGTGCAGCACAGACTGATCCAGGCTCCAGGGATGCTGTGAGTCAGTGATCCAGCCTGGAAAGCCCTCAGCCCAGCCCTGCCCAGCTCCTCAGGGGCCTCTCTGCAAAGGCAGCTGTAGAGAGGAGGCTCCAAATCAATGACTTAAATCCTGTTGCAGAGGGGTTATAAGGGACTGGCCACTGCCAGCTCTTCCCCATGGAAATTAAAGGCAATTATTGATTTGTCTTTTAACTCTGACTGCTACACAGACCAGGGAGCAGGTAACCACCACAACAGCTCATGACCTAATGGTTGGCTTTGAATCCCAGGCTCTGCAGACAGAAGGGGGGTTGTCGCTTGGCCAAATTCAGCACAACTGCTCTCCTGAAGAGGAGTTTTTCCCTGCAACCCAAGTTTCAGAGACAGCTGGAAACAGGAAGGCCACATCCAGAGAGGAAGCTTCAGTCAGGGGTGAAAACAGCCCTGGAAGATGGGGAGAAACACAAACCCAGCACAGAGCCTCAGAGGGCCAATGCAGCATGAACTCTGCTGCCACATGCAGGGAGAGCTAATCCCCGACACCCATCAGGGTACAGGGCTGCAGGATGTCACAGCAGGTACCCACAGGCAGCTCTGAGGATTCACAGCAGCTCCCTTCTTGCCTAGGTCACTCACTGTGCACAGCTCTGCTCCTACAAATCAATCCAACCCAATAAATCACCCCTGAGCAAGGGGCCTCTGCCAGCACTGAATGCCAAGGATGCTGCTCAGGCCACAGGAGCAGCCCCTCGAAGGGAACCTGCTCAGATCTGATCTGCTCTTCCCACAGAAGGGAATTCACTCCAGCTGCCATCAGAGCCGCACTTGGGCCCTTCTCCTTCAGGCTGTGAGGAGCAAGAGCCCCTCCCAGGGATCAGCCCTGAGCACACTGGCTGTGTCAGTGGCAAGCAAGGTGGCTCAGCCCTTCACCAGGCCCTCAGCAGAGGCACATCAGTAACTACTTTACAAAGCCTTAGCTTGATAGTGCAAGGCTTTCAATCACTTCAGCCTTTGGATCAGACCTTAAAAATATTTATTCAACAGGATTTCTGTCACTAATACAGTCTTACAAATTCCTTTTTCCTTCTATTTACAGTGAACTCTAAGAGTCTTTAGACATAGGGATTATGACATCCCAGCATTAATGTCAACTCCAAAACACAGCTAGAGCCAGAGAAAGAATAAAAACACCATGGGTGGAAAGGACTTGATCTCCAGCTAAAAGCAAGTGGCTGACAAGAAATCCAGAAGCAGCAGGGAGAAGTCAGTTTGCTTCCTGAAACTCTCAGTTTGAGAATCACACCTGTACTAGCAGCAAGGGAGGGAATCTGTATTTAAACAGTTTATTTTACATTCTCAGCAGGACCTCTTTAAACTTCACTCATTCCTCCTAGAGCAGGAACTATCTGCCAAGGCCAAGCTCTGAGAGCAAGACCCTCCTCCAAGTCTATAAATCAAGGCTTTGCCTGAGCTCCCTCAGTGCCTAGAAGATCCTATTCCCCTCCAAGCTGTGAGGCTGTTAAGTGCATTGAAATGCAAACCCACCCTTAGCACTTCCCCTTCTGTGGGGCTCAGCAAGATTTTGAAACTGAAGTCAATTCATCCAGGGAGCAGAGATACAGCAAGAGGTCAAAACACAACCCCAGCCTGGCCCAGGCACTCTGAAGGAAGAGCACATCATCCCCTTCTAAATCCCCTTTCCTCGTGCCAGCATTTCACACCTCAAACCCCACGGCCAGGAGCGCTTAGAGCAGCGAGTGTCACTTACCAACATGCTCAGAGAGGAACACAACAAAGAACGGGGTGACCAGGTCATTGATGCCCTGCACATAGCCGCTGGCTGGGTGGCGAATGGCCCAGATAAACAGGATTCTCTCAAAAATCTAGGGAAGAACCAGGGAAAGCAGGTACCTGCATTAGCCATGCACAAAGGGAAGGCAGAAAAGCATAACTGCTAAGCTCAGGGAGTGCAGACCATGCACTGACAGGCTTTGCTGTAGCTGTAAGGTAATGTTAGAAGCGTTAAAGTTCTAGGAGAGACTCGTGTGTCATCCACAGGTCCCACACACGGGCCAGCCCACTCTTCAGACAGGACAGTCCAGGCTCCTCATCAAAACCTCTGCCTGAAGAAATGCAGACCCAACTTTTCAAGAGCCAGACAGCTTAATACCCACACGACAGGGCTGCCTCTAGCCCAGCAGCTTCCTTGGCTGAACATCAGGTGGGAAGATGAGGTATCAGCACAGTCCTTCCAGAAAAACACCACAGATCAGGATACTTCCGAACAGGGCAGCCTCCCTCACAACAACCAACATTCCCAGACTGCCCCAACCCCCTGGACACACCACATACACACACTGAGCTTGCTTCCAGAGAGGACAGGTGCCCACACCTCCTGGCCACCTCTCGAACCCATCCCTGCCCAGGTTGCTCCCATAAAAGAGGTTTTGAAGCAAAACAGAACTATTCTGTGTTCTGGTTCAACTATCCTGTTCACCTTCAATTTGTCTCAAAACAAAAACTTCAGGTTTTTTACCAGCTCTTGGCTGTATCTTGCCAAAGAAGAGATCATCTCATAACCCCCAAGCTCCAAGTTTGATGTCTTTCAGAAACATGGGACAAGACCAGACAGTTCCAGGAGGTATTTGCATCAGGAGCTGTCAGGCAGGGAAGTTTCCCCACAAAGTTAACCCCCTAGGAGAAGTGCTGGCCTCACTCCACACACACATCCCACGGCAAACGCAGGACAGGAGCTTTCACCCCCCCTTACCTCCTGGACGAGGGGCTGCTGGAAGAGGGGAATGAGTGGGTTGGTCCTTGGAATGTCAATGTGGATCTGGAAAAGAAGGTGGGTTACACACACCAGCTGTGCTTTCCAGGGGCACAGTAACTTGTCACAGGCTAACAGAGGGGAATCCACCACCAGTGTTCCCCCAGGCAAGAGCTGACAAGCACAGTGAGGGCTACAGATGACAGCTGTACCGAGAAAATCATCTACAGTTATCTGCACTCTGCTCATGTGCAGGCAGGTAGTTCAGTGCTGAAATTTAGTATTAGATCCATTTAGGAAAAGCTTAAACTAACAAGGACAGAACCATGGTGCCTTTACCCCAGAGAGAAGACTCCTCCTAGCTCCAGCTAGAGCAAGTCCTGGCATGACCCCACCCATGGGGACAAGCAGTAGCAAGAGAGGAGAGGGCCATACCCAAAGCAGAAAGGCAGGAGGAGGGTTCCTACCTGTCTGTAGGTGTCCTGGTGGTGCTCCTCGTTCCGGGAGTCGTAGTACTGCTGGATGAAGCCGAAGTACTCCTCCCTTTTCCGCTGCAGGGTCAGCTTCCTGCGCTCCGAGTTGGCGGGGAGATAGCCCTGCGTTGGGAAACCTCAGCTCAGGGCTGGCCCTCAATCCTCACCAGCCCTTGAAATCCTGCCAGCTGTGCACCCACAAGCATCAGGCACACAACTCAGGAGCTGGGGAAAGAGCTTTCATGGAATTTGGCCTTCCCAGCCCCTGATCTTGGAGTAATCCAACTTCATCAGATTCAGTTCCCCAAAAGGGTGAACCACCCAGTCCCCCACCAGTCTGGGCTTTGAGCTCGAAGAGGATGCAGCAATGGTACTCCCTGATCAAAATACCCTACAGCTCCCCTGGAAGCTGGGCACTGGGAACACACAAGCAAAGCTGGCTATGGGACACAGGGAGGTGTAGGAACACGTGTCCCTGAGGTGGCACAGTCCTCCCAGTACTTACTGACAGCAGTCTCCACGTCACAGGCCGGACCTCTCTGGGCACACCAGGCCAGCTGCACTTTCTCAGCTCATCTGCAAACGGACAGTGGTGGCAATGGATTAGATCCTAGGCACGTCCAGGCACCACTACACCTAGAAGGAGAGGAAAGGCCAGTCTGCTCCTGCAGGCTCTGGAGACAATGAGCCTCCAGGAAGGCTCCCACACTAGCAATGACTGGGGATGTGGGTCTGCTGCAAGGAGAGTAGAGATGATTTCAGCCCAGCTCGGGCACAGAACTGGGAGCTGCAGGGTCACCAATGTGCCAGGACCTCAGTTCTCATGCAGAGCCCAACAGCCCCCAGTGATCCCAACCATCATGTGCAAGATGGAGAATGGCTAGGGACAGACAGGGAGGGGCTGGCGGACATCACCATCTGCCAACAGAGCGATTCCTGCAAACACCCATCTGCTACAACGGCAGGCAGTGATTTTTTCCACCCTGAAGCAGACCCGATGCAGGCAGCAGGCCCCTCTGCCCTCCCCTGCCCACCCTCTTTCTGCCCCACTCACCCAGGTCAGTGTTGTGGCTGGAGAGGAGCTGCCGGAACTTCTCCAGGCGCGTTTTCTCCCGCACGGTCATGGGGGGAGCCCCGGAGGCGTTTTGGTCAGAGATTCGAGCCACGAGGGGAATGACAGGCCGCAGGGGGAGGGACTGCTGCTTCTGCAGGGGGCTCCGCACACAGGCCTCCTCTAGCAAGGACCAGATGCTGCACTGAGCTGGGGAAGGAGGTTCCACCTCTCCAGCCCCACCTCGCTCCCCCAGCCAGTCAGACACTGCAGGTTTCACCCTTCTGTTCCTCGGCGCCACTGAACAGCACTGCTGGCCCGCTCCAATGGATCAGCAGTTCACAGGCATCTGTTGTGGCTCTTCCACCACTTCCCCCCATTTCTGCCTCTTTTTCTTCCTCCTGCATCCAGACACCTGGCTGCAAGTGGATCAGACTTCCCTCCGCATGTGGGTCACAGGAGACAAGGCAGAAGTGACGTTCAGATCTGCTCTGCTCTCCAGATCCAAACCTTAATCAAGCTAATTGCTAGTGCAGAGAGAAGAGCTGATGGGCTGCCAGTGCCATCTCCTGAGGTACTCTCACTGCACAGGCAGACAAGGCAGAGTGAGCAGGAGCTGCTGCTGCCCAATTCCCTGCCCAAGCTGTGTCAACACGACCTCACCCAGACCTTTGCTAAGAGCAGCACACCAAACCACCGTGGAAGCAGCAGAGCAAGTCCCAGAAAGAACTTAACAGATCTCAAAACTGACTTAGCACCAGATCATGGAATACTCTGGGACAGATATGCCTGTATGCAGGATATTGAGCAGCTGAGGACACAAGCATTAAAGCCAGGCCTCTGAAAATGGCTCCTTACAGTACAGGATACTAAAAGGAAGAAAAAGCCTCTGTTGTGCCTACAGGCTGTGCCACAGCCTTGTGCCCACAGTGGGAATGGCAACGAGCAGTTGACTTCAGTGGCCAAGGAGAGAGCAGTGGAGCAGGAGGCTGCTCCTGAAGGTGGCTCTTACCAGAGGTCCTGGAGAGCTGGGCCTCGCTGCTGGACTTGATGACCTTGCAGTTGGTGGGCAGGTCACCGAGGGCAGCCTGGCACCGCTCGGGCTTCACCCGCAGCTTGCTGTGGTTCTCCAGAACCTGCGCTGCCGTGGCCTTGGCCACTTTAGAGTTCAGAGTCTGCAAAGAGGACGAGGAGGAGGAGGAGAAGTCCTCGTCTTCATCATCCCCGATGTCCCAGGCATCGCTGGTACTGCGGGCAAACTCGTGGAAGCTGGAGGCCTTCTTGCTTTTCATGGGCAGCCCACTGGCCTTGGAGCGGTCCTTGATGAAGCTGGGAGCCAGAGGAACAGGATCAGAGCCGTGCTGTTGGATGAGCTAGTTTTCTTTCCTTTCCCCACACCCTCACTCCAATCAGCCAATCCCTGTTTCCAGTCTCCCTGTTCCTCCTCCCAGACCTAAGGGATATGTTAAGTCTCTCTGGGCTGCCCACTGCCAGGAGTGGCTGTCACAGGCTGCTGTGACAGCAGCCTCAGAGGCCACAGTGGCAGCACACAGCTGGAGAGGTGCCAGCCTTCCTGGCTCGGAAGGGCAAAGGGAAGACAGGTACAATTCCTCCAGCTCTGCCTCCCCCCACCCTACACAGAACGGGGAGATTAACACCCAAACCCAGGTCTTGGAACCTGGAGAAAGGCATGTCAGAGGGGCAGAGAGAGCACGTCTCCTTCCATGGACACTCCCAAAACAGCTGCAGTTGTTCCCAGCAGCCAGACCAGCCTGGGTCTTTCCTCAGGCACAGAAGGAATTTACCCTTAAGCTACAGGAGACAAAGTCCACCACCTGAAGCAGGGAACTTTTGCCACTACACAGCAGAGGACGGGGACAAGGAGGCAGTTCAGACCAGGAATTCTGCCTTTTCCTGCTGGGAAGGCTGCTGCAGCTCTCCAGCCATGTAGCTGCTGGGCAGCTTTACCTCCCTTCCCCTTAATTCCTCCAGCTCCAAAGAGGAGCAGAAGGATCAGACACAACTTAAAAAAAAAAAAAAAAAAAAAAAAAAAAAAGAGTCTGTTTCCATTGATGTGGGTGTTACTGTAAGGATTTCTGGCCATAAAGGACACCAGCAGATAAGCTCTCCCTGCAAGCTTTCCTAGAGCTCAAGGCAGCACCACACCCCACCGCTGTCCTTCTTTGTTGCAATACCACAGTGCCAGGGATGCTGGAGACCCTGGAGACCTCCCCCTACTGCAGAACTGAGCCCCAAACCATGTGGCCTGCATCTCCAGGAGACAAACACTTACTTTTTGGTGATCCGGGAATCCAGTGGTGGATGCTGTGCTCCATAGACAGGCTGAATGCTGCAGGAAGGGGAAAAGAAAAATCCCAAGGTGCTGTAAAAAGAGGTCCTACAAATAATCTCAGCCTAAACTGGGGTCACGCTCCTTGCCTGCTATCAGGAACCGACTGAAACACCAAAAGCAGTTTCAAAAACCTTCTACCTTACAAGCCTTAGAGCCAACACGCCACATGCAGATGAAGATTTGTTCTTTGCAGTAGCAAAGAGAAGCCTGGTTTAAACTCTTAGGCCTGGTCCAGCCTGAGCTGGGATTTGAGATCTGCTCTTTCCTGCACCGCCAGCTCACTCCACGTGACCACAGGTTTCAGTCTACCTGCTGCAAACACTGATGTTCCTTCCCTTTCCCAGCAAGGGGACTTCCAGTTTGGGGAATTCACCCTCCCAGGCCCTGGGGGACAGGGAAGGACTCCAGGCAGTGACACTAAGGACACAGTGACATGGAGCCTCATGCTGGCTCTCAGGATCACAGCCAGTGCCACAGAGAAGGAATGCCTGGTACAGTCAGTGGTTTGACTCGGGTCCAAATCCTGGTTTAATCAACTACTTCCTATGTGGCCTGGCATGAGTCACCACATCTCAGTCCCTGGTTCCTTGGGACTCATGGGACAAGGGCCACGAGGGCTCCAGGAACTACATGGGGAGCATCACCTCAGAGAGGAGCTACCAAAAACATGCTCACTGCTGTTTTTACAGACTCTGGAGGTGAGTCAGGGATCCCGAGTTGACACCTGCATTGGAGGAACTACTCACAGCCACTCCACCCTGGAAAACAACCTCTGGAAAACAAGTCCTGCAATGCCATGGCAGAGACAAAGGCCCTTTCAGAGCTGGCACACAAGGAACAAGCTTCTCTTGGGTCAATAGAGCTGGCCTGGTTTCTAGGAGCTGCAGATGGTGCCCAGCAGTAAAACCAGCAGAGCCCAGCCATGGAGAGAGGGATGGCAGCCTGGTGCAGCTGGGAACAAGCTGAGGATGCAGAAGCAACAGGTCCAGCTGGCAGGGGAGAGATGCAGAGAGCCAAGGCAGAGGCTGGAAACAACCAGAGCACAGAGAGATCCTGGTGGAGCAGCCCAGCTAGGACTGCAGTGGCTGTCCCTCGTGGCTGGAAGTCCTCCCTGAGTTTGTACATGGAGGATTAAGCCTAGGACAGAGCGTGATGACTAATGAGCACCTGGAAATCAGGAGAGCAATTAAGCAGAGGCACCTCCACGAGTGGACATAGCAAAGAGATGAGGAGGAGTAAGAAGAACAAGCCCTCCAGATCAGCATTGTTTCCCAGTGACATGTGGCAGCTTCCTGCAGGACAGCAGCCAGCAGAGCCTCTCCCATGCCCAGTACCAAACTCACAGTGTCCCGGGATATCCAGCACAAGGCTCCTCCTCTCTGTCAGGGACCCACAGGCTGCCCGGGGGGAATTGCTTTGATTCACCTGGCCTGGACTTCACAGGAGCAATGAAGGACGTGTGTTAGAGAGGAGGGGATGTGGCAGCCAGTGCTGGCGGAGGAAACCCTTTCCTGGGGTTCTGACTCAGTGTTTGCTACAATGGCAGAGGGTCCCAGCTGCACACAGCTCTTTTCAAAGTCTTACATCCCAGACACTCCCAAACAAAGAATCTCCAGCTGATCTAAGCTGTGCCCCCAGCCTGAGTGGATGAGTCCCCTGTTCTGACCCAGTTTAAACTCCTTGGGACAGGCATTTCCTGTTACTTGGATGGTCAGTATAGGGTGCAGGGGGTGACCCGTGGTGGGAGCTACAATGGCTGTGCTCCCTGTGGGACACCTCACAGGACCATCACAGGCTGTGGGTTATTGACACTGCAGCAGAGCACAGCCATGAAACACCACTGCTCCTCTGGACGCACAACACATTTACCTCCAGCAGGCTGTTTCTCCCCTTTTAAAGCAGCATTTAAATAACCCCAGCAGACCCTGACTGCCCATCTCTCTAAACCGCAGGGAATAAACAACACATCACAGAGGACAACACACCAGAGCACTCAGCCAACACATCCCTAGAAAATTACCAGGCAGAGAATTCCCAGTGCAAAAATCACAAGACAGCACTGGAAAAACAAAACAGCATCTGGCAGTTCTAAATCTACACCGAAAATCCACCCGAAATCTACAGGGACCAAAAGCCAATAAACTTTATTAGCAAATAAAAGCTAATCCAGCTAAGTGACCAAATGCACGAAGTGTCATGGAAAAGGAAGCTAACACAGTATCCAAGTCCCTACAAAGCCTTCCTCTGCCAGATTGTCAGGGGAAAGAAAGAAGAGAGCCAAGAATCTGTACAGGAGGGTCTCTCAAAGCTCAGATGAAAAGGAAGAAAGGGAGGTTCATGTCCAGTGACCATGGATGCAGCACATCCCACCTCCACGCTCTGAGTCAGGCTGCCGAGGAACTGTAGGTGACTGTCCCTGGAAACAACCTGCACACAGGAGGGAACAAGGCTCCTGGATGCAGAATGTCTGCCAAGCAGGCAGTGAGGAGAAGGAGAGAACACTGCCAAAACCTTCCCGATGCGGAGTGTCACAGGCAGGACTGCCTGCCGGCCAGACCGGTTCACCTGGTTTGAGCTTTCCAAAGCAAAGCTCAGAAATCACCAAATGCACAAGACAGGTGCTGTCCCAGACCACCAGCTGAGAGCGTGGCTGAGACCTTGGGGTAAAACACAGGAGCAGTCAGGAAATAACCCAGGGAAAGCACAGGATCCTCCTCCCCACAGGAGCAGCAGAGGAGGAACAGAGAGCTCCTTGCTCTCCCTTTGCTCACCACAGACATGGATTGTCCAGCCAACCTGAAGGAGTTGCACAGTGACAAGCAGATGAGTGAAAGCACATTAGAAAGAGATATTTAACTGGCCCAGCAGGATTTAAAGCCAACTAAGCATTTCAGACTGCACCCATACCCCAGGAGGCGAAGGGCAGGGTTCAGATCAGGCAAATGAGAGCAAAAGTGAGGAGCACCGGGCAGGAAAAGCACTTGAGAGAGCCCCCACAGAGAGACTGATGCCCTCTTTCCACGTCAGCCTTGCTCCCAAGGCGTTGTAGGGAGCCTCTCCTTCATCAACACCAGCCTCTTCTTCCTAAATACCACGTCAATCACACATTTCACTTGTTTGTCCCATCCCTGAGTGAGTAAAGGTGCCTTGAGAGGAACCAGGACATCACAGCCAGAGGAACTGAGGCAGGGGAGGTACAAGCAGAGCCCTCACAGTTCTTCCCCTTGAGCAGAGGGGGACCAGGGACGAAATCCCACACAGGAGAGGGTAATGGGGGGTTCCGTGCCTTATCAGGGACACCCCTTTGGGACAGAGCTGCTGCCACCCAAGGCGACACCTCTAAGGACATTGGGGAGGATGAGTTCTCTTCAGTATCTGTGGAAAGGAAGACGGTACAGCCCTGGCCCAGGGACTACCCCCAAGAGGCCTCCAAGGCACCCTGATCCCTCCCCTGCTTACCATGAGGGCACACAGGGGGTCCCCGCAGCCCCCACACAGCCTGCCTTGTCCTACAGATGAGGGAGCAGCTCTGACCCTACCCCTGTCCCCTCCACATTAATCCTTCCACCAGCGAAATTCCCGTCCCATAGCCTGGGGCGGCCCCGGCAGTCCCCCTATTTCAGGGAGGAACCCCGGGGCCCCCAGCCAGCTCCTCAGCCCCGCAGCCGGGACAGATCCTCCCGGTACGCCCCGAGCCCTCCAGGGGCACCCTCAGCCCCGGAACCGGCCTGGCTGACAGCCCCTTCCCCGGGCACAGCCCCGGCTCCGGCCCTCAGCCGGAGCGCGGGGGGCGCGGCCCTCGCACCCCTTCCCCGGGGCTCACCTGCCCGGCAGCTTGGCGCTCCGCTTCCAGAACTGCCTGCCGCTCTCGGCCGCCATGGCGGAGGGCGGAGCGGGCCCGGCGGGCCGGCCAGCCCGCGAGCGGGGAGCGGGGACCCCCGGCCGGCCGGCCCCCGGCGCGGCGCGGGGCGCGGAGCAAGGCGCGGCCCCCGCAGCCGCCTCAGGGCCGCCCGCCCGCAGCCCGCGGCGCCGCCATCTTGGCTCCGGGCGGGCCCGGCGCCGCCATTGGCCGCCGCGCGCGAGGCGTCGCGGACGGACCAATGGCAGGCGGGCGCGGCCGTGACGCGCGCGGGGGGGCGGGGCGCGCGCGCTGGCGGGGCGGGCGATACCACGGGGGGGGCGCGGGGGGGGCGCGGGGCGGCACCACCCGGCTCCGCCGGGGCCGCGCAGCGACATCCTCTGCCTCGGGGGATTCCGCCTTTTCCCGGGAATTCGCCGCGCCGGTTGCGTCCCCGCCCTGCATCCCGCTCGCCGGTCGTGTGGCGTTTGAGATCCGGTGAAGTGGCTGCTTCGGTTTGACACAGGAGCGGTTTCTGTTCAGACTTTTAGAATTAAAAATATTAAATAAATTAAAAATTGCCTCCAGGCAGCGTGGCGTTTTCTGCGCCAGACGCTATTATTTGTCTTCTTTTTATTTCTAGTGCATAAAGCCCATAAATAGTGCTCCAGATTGGAGTAACACCTCTCATATTTTTACTATTATTCTCCACCCCACTTACTCCCATATGGAGCACTGAAGAATAATTATTAATGAGCAATTATGCAAATATTCTATTGTATATGCAAATTAAGAGAGAACAATTTTTCCCACAATTTTTCCCCAT
This sequence comes from Chamaea fasciata, assembly GCF_029207755.1. Taxonomy (NCBI): domain Eukaryota; kingdom Metazoa; phylum Chordata; class Aves; order Passeriformes; family Sylviidae; genus Chamaea; species Chamaea fasciata. The sequence continues at coordinate 3,926,903 of NW_027094110.1, forward strand.
AACCAATACCAAACAGCTGCAGCACAAAGAACTGGAAGAAAAAAAAAAAAAAGCAGAGATAAATGAAAAACACACACACACACATACAAAATAGAATGGCATAAAAAGAGTCAAAACCTGAACCACACTAAAAAATTCAAAAGCCAGCAACCACATTAAAAAAATTAAGCAGCCAGCAACTCTTCTAGGACCATCGAGAATAAACCAGAAACAGAGTCTCAGCCTGGAACTGGCTCCTTCCACATTTTAGGTGTCTGTGGTCTGGGTATCCATGGTCTATCAATCATGCTAACATCTGCTTTCTATTTCACTCTATTTATAGTTTTCATATCTGGTTTTTACTGTCTGCTTTCTATTCAGTTTGTTACTCACCTTTCTGGTGCCCCCTTCCCATCCTCCCTTTGATTCATGTTCCTGCTATGTACATTTTATGACACTTTTTATTATCTTTCAATTCACCTTGCTATTGATCTTTCAAGTATCTTCTTTCTACTCACCTTGATATTTCTCTTTCTAATCTAACTTTTTAGGGTTGAGGTTTGAGTTAGGATTGGTATTAGGGTTAAGGTTAGGGCTGGGCTTAAGGGTTAGAATTTAGGGTTTAGGCTTAGGTTTGTGGTTAGGGGTAGGAATAAGTTTATTATGTTTTAATAGGTTTTTATTAATGGTTTTTAATGGTGAGGGTTAGGGTGTATGGTTAAGTTTAGGGTCAGGGTAAGGAGATTAATGTTTGGTTTAGGTGTTAGTGTTGGGGTTTATGGTTGGGATAAGGGGAAAGGATTAGGGTTCGAGTTAGCTTTGTGTTTAATGGTTAGTGTCAGGATTAGGTGAGGCTTTACAGACAGTCGTTTTCCTTGGGAAGAGAAGAACAGTGCCCCAGAGTCTCGGGAGCAGCTGTGGGATGACCCTGCAAGACCAAGTCCAGCCAGAGCTGTGGTTCCCAGCAGCTTTTTTCTGAGACCAGTCCTTGGACTTTGGCAATTTTAGGAGGTGAAAACTGACATTTGTCCTAAAACTGTAGGCGTTGGAAACCAATCCTTGTCCTAAAGCTGCTCCCAGACAGAAGCTGGTGGCGCTGCTGGGTGTGGCAGGCCCTGGTGGCCCCTCTGCTGCTCCCCAAACTCTGAGGCGCTGGATTATCCTTCCTGAGGAGAGTCACCCTTCACAGCCAGCTGCTGTGGCTGACAGTGAGATTCCACCTCCTAAACCTGCAAAAATCTGAGGAGTTCTCCCAGCCTGAGGCCTCCAGGACTGTCAGGTCTGCCTGGCCTTGGCCTCGGCTGGGCCACTCCTCATCTGCTCCTCAAACGCTGGGAACACGTGTTCCTTCCTAATTAAGGAAATCAATTCCCCCCAAATTTGGGGTCATCTTCTCCCTGGATTGGGACCATGGAGTCCAAACCTAGGATTTACACATGGTGTAGCTCCAAGACCCCAGATAAAGCAGAGCCGTGGATTACAAACCCAAAGCTAACAGCTGATGAGCCCGTGACCAGAAAGGCAAAACCAGAGTCTCCAAACCTACAGCTGAGGCTGGTTCCGCAGAGAGTAACCCACAGCCACGGGGCGGGAACACGTGACCGACCCTGGAGCCCAGTTCCTGAGGGAATCCCTGGGCTGGGCGCCCAACCCCAGGAACAGGAGCTGCACATTTCGGTGCTGGTCACCCGAAAGGGTGTGTCCTGGGTTGAAGAATATTCTATCACCATCTTCATGAACTGTTGAAACCAGGTGAGGCAGTGCTCCCTGCCTCCTCCACTCTGGCTTATCTTCTGTTAATGGGCCATCAGCACCTTTGCTACACAGCTCACAGATAACCCCCTCCTGGACTACCTCCTGTTAATGGGCCCATCAGGCCTTATCACATGACTCACCATCCCATTGTGGGATGCTCCGCCCAGAGGGAAGAACCAAGCATTCCAGCCTGGATATAAGCTGAGACTCTGAACACCAGAGGGGCGCTTACCCACTGGATTCCCAGAGGACCCGAGCTACCAGACCTTTCTACAGGATCACTGCTTCAGGAAGACCACCTGATCTGGACTGCTTCCATCACTACGCTCAGGTTGTATTCTGACTCTGTCAGTGGTCTTTTGTATTATTGCATCTATTCTAGTTTACTTTCTTTCCTTTTTCTTTTCTATTAAATTGTATCTCTGACTTGGAGCCTCTCATTTGTTTTGCTTTCAAACCACTACAGGGTGCCAGGGCTTTTTCCCCAGCAAGGACAGCAGCCATCCCCTGCCACAGGCTGCCCCGGGAGCTCAAGGCCAGCAAGACCTTTCTGCACTGATCCTTTCCCTGCTTGAGATGGAAAAACTGCATTTTTTTGTGGCGAAACCAACTGCTCCAGAGCAGCCTGAGGCCCCAGGGGCTCGCTCATCCCCTTTGCAGGTGTGACCCATTTCCTTCCCGCGGTCCCCCTCAGGCAGGACAGCCTGGAGGTGACAGGGCCGTGCTGCTGGGTCGGTGTCTCCGGTCGCCCCCAGTGACACATCCCTCATCCTCTGCAGGTTTTTCCTGTACCAGCAGTGCCACCCTTTGGAGCAGGAGAGCAGGGACAGGACCCGGGGAAGGGCTGGGGCTGTGCCAGGGGAGTTTAGGGTGGAGATCAGGGAAAGGTTCTTCCCCCAGAGGTGCTGGGCACTGCCCAGGCTCCCCATGGAATGGGCACGGCTCCGAGGCTGCCAGAGCTCCAGGAGAGTTTGGACAGTGCTCTCAGCGATGCCCAGGGTGGGATTTTGGAGTGTCTGTGAAGGCCTAGGAGCTGGGCTGGATGATCCCTTCCAGCTGAGGATATTCCATGATTCCCTGACTGTGGCAGTTCTGGGTCTGTTTGTTGCAGGGTGGGATCCTTGAGGCCACCCCATGAAGAGCCAGGAGCAGGACGTTGGTCCCCGTGGATCTCTTCCCACTCAGGGTACTCCGGGATTCCACGAGTGCTGATGGTGTGGTTGTGGCTGCTCCTGGTGGTTCCTCACAGGGCTGGCAGGGTTGTCAAGGCTGGCCAGAGTGGGAAGCTGCAGGTGGGGGACTGGATCCTGGCCAGTCCATGGTGGAGCTCTCCCATGGCAGCTTCCTGCAGCTCATCAGGGACGTGGCACCCTGGTGACCCTCACAGGTCCCCCGAGGAAGGTGCCACCACACTGCCCGAGGCTCATCTTTGTCACTGCTGGTGTTAATTCGCTTCAATGGAGTGTTTGAAGATGTTCAAAATTAAAGAGAGTGAATCCCAGAGTAAGCTGGGTTGGGTGAGACCCACAGGGATCATCGGCTCCTGGAAGGTGAATGAGTTGGGAGCTCATTGCCCTGGAAGAGCTGGAGGCAGCTGGGGCAGAGAGAGGCACCTGCCGAGGCGGTTGTGCCGAAAAAGAAGTTACAAGAATTAACAACTCGGTGTCAAAGGAGAGAAACTCCCTTGTGTGAGAGAGGGAAAGTGCTGCTGTCGCGGGAACAGGTCCTGTCCAGACCTCGTGTCCCCCAGCCAAGGGGAAATGACCCCTCCTGAGGGGGCTGCAGCACCGTGGGATGATGCTCAGTGAGAAAATCTCCCCCTGCTCAGGGCTCTGGTGCTGCAGGAGCTGCCAGGGCTTTGCTGCCAGCGGGGTTGGTGCTCCCGGGGTGCCCCTGCTCTCCAAACCTCTCATTAAACCCCGACTTTTCCCTTTCTTCCCTGCTAAAACACTCAAATTCCCCAAAGCTGCATCCCTGGGATACAACAGAAACATCTCCTGGTTCTCTGTGCCAAAACTTCCCCTTGGAAGAGGGTCGCAATTTTTTTCTTTTGTGGGGAAAAAACCCTTGACAGATTTTTTTTTTTTTCCCTGCAAATCCTTCACCTGCAAAACGCTGCTGTGTCACCTGAGCAGCAAGGGGAGTCCTGGGGGCTGCACAGTCCCGTCTCCAGGCTGGGGTTTGATGGCAGCTCCCACACAACACCGTGGTATTGTTTCTAAACAAAAATGTAAATATGTAAAATTTGGAGAGAAAAACTGCTTTCCAACCCTGCATTTGTCTGGATTGCTGCTTATGGGTTTAATTCAACTCCTGATCGTTATTTTTTGGCTTTTTTCACCTTTTAAATAATAAATACCTGAAGCCAGACTGTGACTAAAGCCAGCAGATGATTCTCTAATTTCACATTCATTTCAAATATTTAACATGCCATCTCAGCCTGCTACACCGAATTTCAAAGACTTAACATTCCTCTTTGTTAATGCTTGAAGCAAAGAGAACTCTATAAATTGTTATTTTTCTATTAAGATTTTTATTTTTATCAAATCTGATTCATTCCAGTTTGAAGGGACACACTTCAAAGCAGTTGCCCAGGGTGATCATAAAGCTGCTGAAGTTTGAGTTGGTTAAATTAGCTCTGTTTCTCTGCAGCTTTTAATCTTTGAATCCCAGACTGGTTTGGGTTGGAAGGACCTTAAAGCTCGTTTCATTCCACTCCTGCCATGGGCAGGGACACCTCCCACTTGTTTCCAAACGAAGTTTTCTGAATATCATGTTTCCAGACATTATTTATGCACAACCTCACCTGGACTGTGTGTAAAAACCTTTCCCACTGCCTCGGTTACAGATCTGGAGCTGAAATGTAGAGATAAAACCTGAACCTGGGGACACTCAGCCAAGAGAGGGAATAAAAACCCCTCAGTAGCAGGTGGTAAAACCAGAGTGAAGATCAGAAAGAAATCTGTGGTTCAGGGGAGCTGGAGTTGAGTGTTTCAGATGTAAAGAATTTTGTGACAGTGGAGGAGAAAGGAGCAGAACCTGTTCCACGGGAGTGGGAATAAATCTCCATTTGGAAATCCCCCTGGATGCAGCTGCAGGAGCAGAGCTGGGCTGTCAGCAGAGCCCTGTGTGCAGAGGGGAAATCCAGAGTGAGCTGGTGAGTCACTGGAGAGCTCCCAGGGCTGCTCCACAGCCGGGAAAACCCAGGATGCAGCTTCTGAAAACCCCAAAATGTCCTTTTGGTGGAGCCTCACCGGGCACCAACCCTGGCAGAGTTGGCGCTTTGCCCTCTGAACCTGGCACTAAATCCTGTGCTGGGTCCCTTCCCTCCCTGCCAGCCCTGGAATCTTTGCTTTTCCTGGGAATAAATGAACCCCTTTCATGCTCCAGAAGAGATTTTTTTAAACATTTTTCACCCAAGCAGGAGCCTGTCAGCTCTTGTCCTGTGTCAGCTGGGAGCAGGGCTGTAAGATTCCTACCAACAGATGGAATTTTCCTTGCCTGTGCTTCGGAATTAAAAATCTGAGCATGAACCAGGAGGAAAAGTTGATCCTTTTATCTCCAGAGGAAAACCTCTCTAAGGATGTCAGAGGAAGGGCACTGAGCAGGGCTGTGGAGGGTTTGGGAGGCCCCACATACCTGAGAAATTCAGTTCAGTAGGCTTTCAATTTCCCTTCCCTTAAGATGCTTGAGCACTTTTTAATATTTTAATGCAATGTGTTTGTTCTTAATTGAGAAATGCAGTAATGTGCTGCACCCAACAGGGCTGGCACATCTCTAGTTTTGGTGCTTGGGATTATTTTTTTTTAACCCTTTCAGGAAAAAGGAGATTATCAGTTTTTAATTCAGCACAGAAGTCCATCTTTGGGGCAGAACTTCCCATTCAGGTGCTCTCTTAGAGTCAGCCTTTTGCACAGATTGTGGCTCCTTTATTCTTAACTAATTTTGTATCCTGAAATGTGGTTTTTTTCCCACAAATGCACTGGATTTATTGTGAAGTGCACAACAACATTATTTTCCATGGACGGGAAAATAAGATGAAGTGATTTTAAATGGTGTTATTAAAATGATGTTATATTTTGATTTTAATTCGGCTTTTGGGAGAAGACAAAACAGTTTTAAGTTCCTTTCAGTGAACTCATTCCCCCAGTGTGGCTCTGGGACCAGTTCCTCACCATTCCTGGAGCTGGGCAGCAAAACTCTGTCGTGCCTTAAATAATTTGGCAATTTCCCTCCATTTTTGGGGCTTCCAAATCCCCATTGCCCCTGCAGGTCCTCATCCCCTTCCCTTTCCAGAGGGATATTTCTCAAATTGCCTTGTCTCTTTCTGTCTTACAAAATTTTAATAAATTGAATATCTGAACCGATTTCATGGATGTGACCAGCCCTGATCCCTCCTGACCTTTCTCAACTCCCAAGCAGGCTAAAACCCTTCTGTTCATGTCAGGATCTGTAAAATTGTGTTGCTTTTTCTGAAGAAAAGCAGAATAAAAACAGAAAAGTCCTTCCCAGGTACAGGAAGCCATCCAGAGGGTGTGGGGATGTGGGAACTCTCATCCCTCAGGGCACTGCCAGGGAATTTTCAAAAGCAGAACACCAAAACCTTTCCCTGGTGAAGCACAGGTAGGAAAGTTGGGTGTAAAAATGCACTGAATTGTCTCTCAGAGGGTTTTTGCTCGTGTTTTAAATCTGATCATCTCCTCAGGACAGCTGAACACTCGTTGTAGTTATGAAAGAAAAGGAAAATGTTGTAATGGAGCTGATGCAGACCCTTTGGCAAAGTTTCTGATAGAATTTTGTGCTTATCTAGGAATCAGAAGGAAAGATGTTCTGGATGTTTAGGCTCAGAACAAAACAATTACCCTGTGCTGGGACGAATTCAGTTAAAATTCTCAAAATAGAGAAATATTGGAAAGTTTTTCTGGAAAAACTGGATTTTAAATCTGCCTTTAAGTCCTCATCTGATTTTTTTTGTGAGCGGCAGCTGCTTTGGGGCAGTTTAGGAGCCCCAACAGGAGGTTGCAGCGTGGAGCAGAGAGCTGGGAGGAGAATCACTGTCCAGGTAAGTGAATTTTTAAGGAATGTTTGTGTGTACATTGCTCTGTGCCATCTCTGGAAATATTAACCTATTTTTTCCCCCCAAAATACGATGCGAGCTCTTATCTTTGTGTAAGGCTATTGCAGTAGAAGCGAAATACGTGGCTCCAGCAGAGAGAGCGCTGATGGCTGGGGCTCCGTGGCTGCGTTTTCAGAGGCTGGAGCGTGGAGCCCATGAGATGCCATCATCCCCCCGCAGCCCTGGTGCTTCCCTGCCTCTGGCACACGGCTCTGCCTCTCTTTGTGCTGCGTTTGGAGCCTGGGGCTGGCACAGATCCTGCCTGGATGCGGAATTCTTGCTATTGTTAACTGCCCTTATCCCATTCTTCACGGTAATCCGCTTTTCCCCCTCGTGCTTGGGAGACTCCAGAGGGGAGCGTTCGGTGCTGAGGTTTTCTCTCTGTGCCTCCTCCCAGCGGGGTCACACCGAGCTCCAGGGCTTGGCTCCGTGGGCGAGGCAACCCCGAGGGTCAGCTGGAGGAGAGGAGACCTCAGCGGGGTCCGCAGCTCCTGCCCAGGGACGGGACCCAGGGCAGGGCTGGAGCTGTGCCAGGGGAGCTGGCACGGGTGTCAGGGAGAGGTTGGATCAGGGAAAGGCTGGGCAGCAGGAAGGACTGGGTATCAGGAGAGGCTGGATCAGGAAAAGGTTGGATATCAGGAAAGGCTGGATCAGGAAAAGGTTGGATCAGGTAAAGGTTGGATATCAGGGAAGGTTTGAGATCAGGAAAGGTTGGATCAGGTAAGCTTGGATCAGGTAAAGGTTGGATATCAGGGAAGGTTCGAGATCAGGAAAGGTTGGATATCAGGATCAGTAAAGGCTAAATCAGAGAAAGGTTGGATCAGGGAAAGGTTGGGTATCAGGAGAAGGTTGGATCAGGTAAAGGTTGGGTATCAGGGATAGGTTGAGTATCAAGGAAAGGCTGGATATCAGGGAAGGTTGGATATCAGGAAGGGTTGGATCAGGGAAACGTTGGATCTGGGATAGATTGGAGATCAGGGAAGGTTGGATATCAGGATCAGTAAAGACTAAATCAGAGAAAGTTGGATCAGGGAAAGGTTGGATATCAGGGAAAAGCTGGATCAGGGATCGGTTGGATATCAAGGAAAGGCTGGATATCAGGAAAGGCTGGAAAGCCATGAATAACTCCAACCTTTCACTGTTTCAAAAAAATTTTAGCATAACAGTTCCACTTCATTTTGCTTTATTAAACAATGTAGGTCAGGGAGTTTCTATTTTGCAATTTTGCTGTGTAGGCTCTAAAATTGTTTTGATCCCAGACCGTGTCAGTCCTGCAGGGATCCAGCATTCTGAGCACCAGGGTTCTTGTTTTGGTTTTTTCCCCCCAAATTAACATCCTCAGGGTTTTTGGAGGTTTTAGAAAAACACAATACAGAAACCTGGCAAAGAAGGCTTTGGGAATATGCCACTCCATAATGGTTTTTAAATTGAACTCAGAATCTGCTGCTGAGGTCCTGAAATTCTGAAATATTTAGTGATTATTGCTTTTTGTGAAGTTATTTGGTCAAATATCCCGCTGTTCACTTCCGGGTGACTGGGATAGCAACAGTGCAGCTTCAGCAAATGTAATCTATGAGGAACAGTCACCATCATCTTCCCATTCTGCCTCCCCGTCTGCAGTGAGTTATTTACCAGCACCAGGAGAAGCTTTCCCAGAGTTCAGCTGTCTGAGGAGGTGGAACAAGCAGAGAGTGCTGTGCCTGACAAGATAAACCTCAGAGAACGCAGAACAGCCGGGAATGTCCCTCCAGACCTGAGTTTGGAGTCACTGAAGGCAGTTTGGAAGCAGGGACCAGAAGGGACAGATCTGCCAGTCCAGCAAAGCCAGGGGCTGCTGAGGTCACCCCCACGTGGGATTCCACAGCCTCAGGAATGGGGATCCTGCAAAAAACCCCCCATGAATGTGACAGTTCCAGGAGTGAGAGGAAAAACCACAGAAATCATGACAAGGGAGAGTTTTCCATGGAAATGGAGGAAGGTCAGCCAGCCCCCGAAGGCACCTCAGCAAGTCAGGAAGTGCAGAACCAGGAGGAAGGATCCAAAGCCGAACAGCAAGTGGTGATAAGGTGAGTGTGGAGCAGCTGAAAGGTGGCAATGGTAAACCAGGAGTCACCAGGAAAGACCAGGAGCAGAAAACCCCAGGAAAGGCAGAAGGGTGCTCTGCAGAGTGACACTACCCAGGGTTTGATGGGAATAACCTTCCCTTGAGGAGCTCCGGGAGAAAAACCTGTGAGGATGATTCATTGGCCAGGTCCAGCTCTGAAAGGCAAGACCTCTAAATCTCCAGCCTTTCCAGTATCCCACTGCCTTCCATGGAGGCACAGGAGGGTGCAGGGACAGTGAACAGACACCACGGAGAGGGACACGTGGAGCTGCCCAGTGAAACCAGAGATGGAACTTCCCAGCCTGAGGGGAATTCTCCAGTGAGGCAAACACCAGTAATTCCTGAGCCATGGAGGGTCCCCAGGGGCTGTAAGGGCGCCCCAGCAGCAGGAGTGGCTGGAAAACGGCTCTGACTGACTGACAGTGACTTCTAGAACATGTTCTAATCAATTTTCCAATGAGGCTCATTTAAAGCATTGGTTCTTTTCACACGGTCGTCTTTTTTTATTTTTTTCTTTTCCCCTCAGAAACTGGTTATAGGGGGAAAAGTGTTTGATGTGTCCTTATCTAAGGTGCATGAGGACCTTGTGGATGGTTTCAGGGACACTCTGCCCTGAGCTGCTGTCCCTGTGTCCCTTTGCAGGCCACATCTGCTGCTCCAGCTTTGCTTCTCTGAGTGCTGGGAGTTCTGAACGAAGTTATTTATTGCCTCTGCTGCCAGTGTGATCCTGACTCACTTCCTGCTCCTGTGCCAAGCTATCTCCCGTATCCAGTCCATCTAATCCTTGCCACGTGGGTTCCAGCCACAGGCAAGGCAGGTTTGGGCTGACGTGGGGCTTTTCTCCAGTGCCTGGTGCATGTTTCCATCAGGATCCCTCATGTTCCTGCTGGGCCAGGGAGAACAGGGGAGAGTTGGTTCTGCCAGTCCCAGGGCAGCAAAGAAGCCACTGATGCTGCTCCATTGGTTTGTTTCCTGGGATTTTTACATCCAACACAAAACCCTGGGGCTGAATACGGTATTTGACATAATTCTGTAATTTTGCTTTTTCTGAACGCAGCACAATCACTTCAGGTCCGTCATCCAGGGGGATTTGGTTCGCAAACCTCTGTGTGAGGAGAGAAAACTCTGGGTTCTGTTCAGTAACATAATTCCTTTGGTTTCACTTGTGGCACCACAACATCCTCAGCCTGGGTGTAGAGCTGAGACTGAAGTCCCATCTTTAATTATTTATTCCTAATTAGGGATTGGATTTTTTTATCTCTGTAGAGGTAAAAACTGACCTTGGGACAGACTCAGCTGCCAGAGCAGCTTCCTCAGTGTGGTTTTTGCCTGTAAGAGCTCTCCCCAGTTTTCTCTGAACGAGTGATCAAGGAGTGTTGATGTACAGGGTACAGGGGACTCACACCTGTGGTTTGGGCTGGCAGGGATATTTTACAGAGGGACGTCACCCCCAGAACTCACTGACACATCAGCCCCACGGCTGTCAGAACAACACGCTGCAGGGGTTTATTTTATTCATAATTTAGTGATGATCTCCTGACATCAGAGGTGCAGAATGACAGCAGAAAAGTGGGAAAAGGATCCCCTTGGTCCAGTCTGCAGAAGGAGAAAGGAATAAAAGACTGGGCTTCACTTACTCAAAATTCAAACTGATAGGATTTGCTCTTTGAAAGTAAGAGAGTATCTCATTTTGGCTTTGAAACTTTAGATGTTTTTAAGGGCTAATGAAGCACAGTGAGGCAGTTGTGAGTGGAATTCTTCACAAGGACAGCTGACTGCTCAAACAGCTTTTAAAACAAAGACTTTGGGAATTCAAAGGGCTTTAAAGCAGCTCTGGACTGTGCTCAGCTGCTGGGTGACCCATTGAGGTTTGCTGTGGAGCAGAACACGTACAAATCCTCCCTGGCTGGAGAAGGGCTGTGAAATATTTAATACTCTGAGTAGCCTGTGCAGATATTTCTGTAGATTTCAGGAAAAAAGTTTTTTACAGAAAGAGTAATAATAAAGTATTGGAATGGTCTACCTGGGGAGGTGGTGGATTCACCATTCCTGGATGTGTTGAAGAAAAGCCTGGATGTGGCACTTGGTGCCAGGGTTTAGTTGAGGTTGGGGTTGGGTTGGACTTGATGATCCTGGAGGTTTCTTCCAACCTAATGACTCTGATTGTGTTCCTCCCCAGAGGCTGGGTATGTTGTGTGTCCTCACCCTGACCACTGAGGACAGTGACAAATCCAGACCTTTAATCCCAGAGGAACTGGCAGCACTGAAATGATTTCCCTGCCATCACCTCTCCCGTTTTCCTGTGTGAATGTGACCTGACCTGTGTGGGATTTCCCCTTCCCCTTCTCTGTGCTTCCTGCATCCACGTGGCCTTGGGACGCTACACAATGGATGGAAGTGCTGGGTGTAAATATTTATCTACTGCACAGCACCTTCACACAGACTCCTGAGGTTCTGACTGGAGAGAAACCTGCAAATCACTCATTATTTTTACACAGATCTTAAAACTCAACTCCAGTTCATGGCCTGTTGGTTGTGCACTGTCTAAACCAGGCTCTTGGTTGGCTTTCAGGGGTGTGACCCAGGTTTTACCCACAAACATGCTGCTTTTCTGGAAAACAAATGCAATTTATTATTGGATGTTTCCTTGACCCCCCCCCCCCATTCCAGTAACAGATGTCCAAAAAGCTGGTACAAAAATCATCAAGTGCTGTAGAAACCGTTGGGAATGATGAAGTGCTTGTCCTGCAGGTTTATTTGCACATTTTGCTATATAAAACTGTCACCTCCTTTTACATCTCACAACTTTTCCTTGTACAGAAAACAGCTGGGAACAATTTACTACCAAAAATTCCTCTGCTATTTTACCCTCCTGTGAAGGAATGAGCAGCTCCCCAGTTTTTGCTCTTTCCACTACTAATAAACAGAAGCCATAGGAGCCAGTGAAGGGAAATGTTACAGAAGCCTTCCAATATTTCCTTGCTCTCCATGACCTTTCTAAACATGAACCTGAGGAAGTCCTTGTCAAAGCTGTTTTTTCCCCCCAGATTTCCTCCCCAGGTGTTCAGGGCGAGGCTCTATTGCAGCGCTGGGCTGCAACAGCTGCTCACAGCATGGAGCAGAGCTGCTGTCACAGCCAGGACAGGATGAAGCTGAGTATTCCAGGGAACAGATGTGGCAAAACATTCTCCAGCTCATGAACACTTTGCCTGTAGTGTGTGTGGAAAGGTTTTTCTCCTGTAACCATTGTCCTTAAGAAATACCGATAATTTCTTTGCAGCAGCCCCAGCACAAGCCACCAGCAGGATTTGGGTGTTGTTGGATTTGGCAGCAAGGAGGGGGAATTCACCTGGTGCATCCTGAGGTGTTTCAGCATGGAGGCAAAGCCTTGAGCACACAGAGCTTTAAGGAAAGAAAAGCTCTTCAGCACAGCCAGGTCAGTGCAGCAAAGGATTCTCTACCTGGAATATTCCAGTGCAGCCCCAGGAAGGCTGGCAGGGCCAGGAGGGCTCAGTCCCTCCTGTCACATGCCCAGGGTGCAGGTTTGACAGAAACATGGCCCCAGTGACAGCCACTGGTGTCCCCCCAGCTGCAGCTCTTGTATGGCTTTAGTGTTTGATGTCCCACACCAGTTCCTGCTGGTTCAGTGCCAGCTGCCAGCATTTGGCCCCATTAATCCAGTTTTTCTGTGCACGCCATGGGATGACATCACTGATGAGACCAGGTCATTCTGGATGTTGTAGAGCAGTAAAGCAGAAAGAAAACTTCTGATACACACTGTGGGAATCTGTTTAAAAATCGGAATTACAGATTTCCGTCAGTTTTCTTCTTTCTGCCCACACTGCTGGCTCTCTGGTGTGTGGTGGAGATGCCCAGGGCTGATGTTCTGCCAGTTCATGGTTTGATTTTCCACAACTGCAAAGAGACAAGAAAGGGAGTTTGGGTCTAACAGGAAAGGTCTTCATCTCCAGGTATCGTTCTGTGTCTCCTGCCCATCCTGCTCTGCTCAGTGAGCTCCAGTTTCTGGATGAGCCACAGGAGGACTGGGATAGAGGGAGGAGCCCTGGATTCTCACAGCTTCACCTGAAGGGAACTGAAACTGAAGTGAGCCCTGTCCTTCCCCCCAAAGCTGCCTCAGGGAGGTGGGGACACAGCCAGCACGTTCTGGTTCCCAGTGCAAACCCAGGCCTCTCTCGGGGCTGTGACCCCAGAGCTGTTCTGCTGGCTGGGACAGGGACACTTACCCTGATGTTGAATCCCAGCAGGTCACTGATCACTCCTGAGACAGCAGAGAGGATGACAACCCGCGTGATGTTGTAGATCAGTGGGTTCATGGTCAGCCCATACAGCCTGAACGGACTGTCCAACTCCTGACAGGACAAGGACAGGGGTCCATCAGCACCAACACCAAGGAATTCATCCTCTGCCTTTTAGCTTAGAACTGGCACTCCAACAGACTGGGCTGCCTCTGGGTCCTTGCTTAAATACACGTACAGGAATTGCCAGTGTTCCAGAGACATCTCCTGCTGAATCCCAAGGCTGCAGAATCACCCAGCCCAATCCATGGACTCCCAGACTCTGCTCACTCCTTCCCAAATCTCTCCCTGCTGCAGTATGAGAGCTGCTGAAGGAAAACAAACCTGGAGCAGCCAGGAAATGCTGTGCTCCCCCCAGCCTCTCCTCTCACTTAGTTAAACCACTGCTCATCAAGAGTTCACAGCACTAATTACCCACACTGGCCTTGTGCTGCTCCCTCTCCTGTCACAGCTGCAGCAGCACTGAAAACCCCCCTTGGTGAGCCCTAAATCCAAGAGCCAAGGGAAGGGCAGGGCCCCATGGCATTGCCAGAACTCCCTGCTTCCATAAAATCCAGCATTCAGGCAGAGCATCTGAGCATCTCACCTTCAGCAGCTTTGTGGACAGTTTCAGCACGTTGTTTACCAGAGACAGCTGCTCCTTCTTGTTTGGCTTCTTCTCCATCTTCAGGTACAAGTTTATCTGTGACAGACACCACAGGCCAGGGGTTGATATTCCAGCACCAGCCCCCATCTGATTCCTAACTAAGGGAAACTGGAGCCAATTTTGCAGTCTGCTGTCACTCTTGAAGTAGTGAATTCAGCACTGATAACATCATTCTTTTCCAATTGTTTTGCCTAACACACATTAACCCAGAGACCAAATAACCTTTAATTTTGGAGTTGGGAGTCTGTCCCAACAAGTCCAGCTCATCCCTCCCGTGCTGACCAGTGCTTTGTTGCCTTCTGACCAACACAAGCGTTGATTCCTACATTTTCAAGTTGGATTCCAGGATTTAAGCTGGTTTGAAATACAATAATTACATCCAAACAAACCACAAAGCCCAGGGGAGAACAAGCTAAAGGGAGACACCTGCTCAGTGAGCAGGATGGAAATGTTGCTGTATTTCTTGTTGGTCTCAGAGCCCAGAGATGCCAGACGGAGCAGAAAGAGGAGCAGTGCTGCCTCCCACATCAGGAACTCCCAGTTGTAAGCTGCACTCAGAAAGGTTTTGTGACCCTTAAGGACCTGTATGGGGAGGAAAAAAAGCACCAAATGTCACTGACAGAGTGCCTGTCCTTGGGACAAGTGCACAAGCCCTGCCCTTGCTCCTCCTCTGCCCAGCCCTGTGTGCTCTACAGCCACTGACAGCTCTTCCCAGGAAGTGCAAATCACTCCTGTGATGGGCTGACAGGGAAAGGTCTCATTTCTAACCTGCCTTCAGCTTGGAATCGGATATTTTTTCCTTCTGCTCAGAAAAGGAACCTTGTTCCTCCTCTCCCCTCCCTCTGTCCAACTAGCAGGCAATGAAGTGCCTTTCCTTGTCCTGTCCCACTGGCAGCCTCAGCCAGGCTAAGCTGCTCCTGCCTTTCCCAGTATGGGCTCACACAGGAGGACTGGGATTGTCATTCCTTCCTCTGAAAACCTGTGCATTACAAGAACAGCCACAGCAGTGACACTATCTATAAAACCACCAGCCTGTGCTACTGCAGCTGCCCCTTCAGGGGATCAAAGACCTGCCTGAACACAGCACTGACCAAGAAAACAGCTCCAGCATTGGCATTGCTGCCTGTAACAGGCTGAGTCAAGGGTTAAAAGGTGACAGTAGTAGTTCTTGCCCTGCTTTTCTACATGGTGGTCACAGAGCAAGCCCCAGTCAACCCTCTGGTGTCACCTGAGGTCCTTAGGCAGAGTCTCCTCTCCTTTGCGCCCAAATGGCCGTGTTCTGAAATTTTCCTAATGATTACAAAACCCCTGACCTTGCTCTGCAAGCACAGAATGAACCTCTTTCTCCAAATAAAAGTAACAAAGCTTTTAAAAAATGCTACACTCTCTGTATTACTCTGGGGTCAAACAGCTCCACTTCAAGCCTTTTGTAGGCTGGTGAAAGGAAAGCCTCCAGCACTTGGGAGGCTTTTCCTTACTTTATAAACCACAAAGGTTAAAACCTCACCTGGGCACAGCAGATAAAAGCAATTGAAAGAGCCAGTAAAAAGACTGAGGACACCACAACATCCACAGACCTCTGGGGGCCTCGTCTCTGCAGAAAAAGGACACGGGGTCAGGGCTGAGGGCAGTGTGCAGCCAAAACTCACCACAAACAGCTGCCACTGTCATTGTCCCTGTCACTGTCACACCCTCTGCAATAACCAAACCCCAGATCAGAATTTACCTTCAGGTAGGAGCGAAGGGATAACCAGATCTTGATGTTCTCCACCTTCTTGAGCCTGAAGTGAGGGATTTCGTATTTCCTGGCTTTCCGAGCAGATGTAATGTGACTAAAGAGCTTGGCAAACAAAAACCTCTGCAAATTAAAAACAGAACCATAAATTAATGTAAAACAGAACCATAAATCAATTTAAAACAGAACTTCTTCAGGCATGGAAGCCCAGCAGGAGACCAGGGTGCTCAACCTCTCTAGCAGCAGTTGTTTTCATAGAATTCCAGACTGGTTTGTATTGGGAGGGACCTTAAAGCTCATCTTTTTCCAGCCCTTGCCACAGGCAGGGACACTTTCCACTCCCCCAGGTTGCTCCAAGCCCTGTCCAAACAGGCCCTGAAGACTTCCAGGGATGGGGCAGCCACAGCTTCTCTGGGCAAAGGGGGGGCCAGAGTAAGACCTTGGGGACAGCTAAGGTGAGGACAGGGGTGTCAGGAATGGCATTGATAGGAATAATCAGTGACTGATGAATAAAAGCCTTCCCAGACTCCCCTCCCTGACCTTGGCAAGAGCTAGGATGAGACGAGCTTTAAGGTCATCATCCCATTTTTATTCCTGCTGTCCAGGTTCCTGAAAGGACCTTTAAACCCACCTGTTTGTAGGTTCTCTCAGCAACACACATCATGAAGAAGAACATCCAGGTTAAGCACAGCCTTTCCAGGAAGTTGATGGCAGACAGGATGAGCACAGGGGTGCTGGCAGGGGCTCCACAGAAGATGTGCAGAAGCTCCATGAGGGAAACGGAGCAGAGCTGCTCCAGGTTATCTGTGCGGAACAGTCTGTAGAGGAATGGCAGGAAGGCCAGTCCGATGGTGATGATGTTTCCCAGCATTTGATACCCCACTCCTTGCTGGTGGGCATTCACCTGGCAAGCAGGAATAAAACTGGGATGATTATCTGGGGTTTACACCAAGGAAAAGGCCTGTTGTTGTGGTAATATCAACTCAGGCAAGAAGTTGGTTCCCCTTCCCTTCACAGGACAGAGCCTAAAATAATTCCACCCATTTCAGTCCAAACTCCAAACCAATCAGCCAAATCATCAACCCCCCACCTTCAGCACCCTGCAGAGGCAATCAGGGATAATCAGCATTTGTCAGTCTTCGAGCGACCTCCTAAACTGGGGGGTTAGGCAATTTTTCAGTACGAACGTGTGGTACAACCATCTTTGCAGCTGGGGAGGGACCAGTTTCACCCTGCCCCTAATATTTGCATGTGTAACTATTTCCAGGGGTTTTGGCGGTTGTTTTCTAAAGTGTGAGGGAGACGTTGCAATGCCACACAGCCCCTTACCCTGCTCATGATAATCCCACTGATCTCCAGCACGGACATGTCCACCTTCTTGCAGTCATTCCCTTCCCAGATCAGAGCGCTCACTTTGGCAGACGCTGGGCTGGTGTTCTGCAGCCAAAACAGATGGTTCTAGAAAAAAAAGAGGAGTGCAAAAAGTGGGTTAGCTCTTTCTGTCCTCCTGTAAGTAATGCCTTCGCCTAGAATGCAATTGGATTGAAGGGGGAATTCCATTTTGAGTGAAATACTTTGTTTTGGGATAAACAGCAGTGCAGAGGGGAGGGATGGACTCGATCATTGTATCACTGATTTTGTTTAAAGCATTCCAGACTTCCATGTGGTTCTGGCCTCATCCAGGTTGTTCACCTTACACCAACAGCATCCTCGTGTGCCACTCGTATTTGGGGAGACAGGGGGTGTTGGAACCCTGGGCACTGAGAATTTCAGACCTTCTGTGCTGACAGGCACTGACCCCCAAGCAAACACTGCATTTGACTTGAGGCCGTGGAAAAGGCTTCCAAAATTGAATGACAGAATTGGGATTGTGGGTGTGGAGTTTGAATAGAAGTGTGTGATGTCACAGGGAGGAAAACTTAGAGTTTAAGGTTTTAGAATACAGTCATATATATATATAAAGCAAGATGGAAGTTTTAGGGTGGAGGCTGAGTCCTTCTCTTTCACCTTCTCCTTCATGGGTCTGGGTGGGATTTTGTAATTGGATAGAAAAGCCCACATTGTGGGCCAAAGGTGTTTGGTTATTGGGTTAAAAGTAAAAATAATTTAGGTGTCATTTCTTAATTGGTCAGTTTATCCTAAAAAGGCCTTGTAGAGAGAGAGACAGGCCTCCATTTTTAGTTTGTTAACTAGAAGTGCTGTAGAACTCACGACTTGTGAGACTGTAACATAGGTAAGAATCAATAAACATCTGAGTCCAAACAAGAAACACCATCTGGTTCATTTAATCCCGACCCGGCAAAAAGAAGATAAAACGCAACAAGAGGGAAGAGGGAGAAGAGGCACTCCCAGCTCCAGGATGGAAATCACCCACCTGCTGGAAGACGTCTTCCTTCACATCCCTGCGGGAGTCCCGGGCGGAGCGCTCCTCGCTGTCGCTGGTGCCGGAGGAGCGGCACTCGGGGCCGTGCAGGAGATCGTCCCACAGCATGTCCTCGGTCTCCGAGTCCTGCCGGGTGCTCTCCGAGTCCCGCCGGCTCCCGCTGCAGCTCCGCGGCGCCACGCCCAGGCACGGCCTGGGGTCCTGCAGCAGCAGCCGAGGTCACAGGGCGCAGCCCCACGCACGGTTTGTAAAACCAGCACCTCCTCCTCATCGCCCTCCTCCTCGTCCTCCTACCCCTCCTTCTCCCCCTCCTCATCCTCCTCCTCCTCCTCTTTTCCCCCACCTCCCCGGAGCTCTGAGTGCTCCCAGTTGCACCCACATGGTAGAAATGGTTTAAGACAACGTTTGGGGAAAAAGCATTTCTATACCAGAACTCACGCAGAGCCCATTAATACCCTACCTACAAAATAAAACCTGATATACTCACCTTAGTACAAAAATGTCTTTTTTTAATGCCTTTTGCATGATCTGTTTTAATATTTCATTTATATTTTGTATTAATTTATTTATCTCCATTGTCATAACTTGATATTCACATATTTCTATTTTATTTTCAGGTAGGGTGAGTGGCAGGGGCAAAAAAACAAAGGAATGAAGTGACTGAGTATATCTCACAGAATAGATTTATTCCTTCATTACAGGAGTTGGCCTTGATCCTTGTGGGTCCCTTCCAACACAGGATAGTCTGTGATTTTAAAATCAAAATTTATTAGCTTAAAAGCTGCCGGCACAGCACTGCCTTCCAACCACAAGAGCAATTGCAGCAATTCCACAGGAGCAATTAGAGGCAGCTCGGATTGTCCTTTGCTGCCAACAGATTTAGTTGTTTGTTTGTTTGTTTGTTTGTTTGTTTGTGGTTTGTTTAACAAAGCAGCACAGTCGGGACTGTGAACATTGTGAAGGTTTACAAAGCTGCCAAGCAGCAGGGAGGGAGGTGGTCACACCTTGCACCTGAGGATTCTGAAGCACAATCATTTCATAACTGTCTGTTCTGATGGAGGGGAGCTCAATGAGATGAGCTTTAAGGTCCCTTCCAGCCCAGCCCATTCTCTGATTCTGTGAACCCTGCCAGGCCTGGGAAAGCTCCCTCTCCTGACTTTACAGCCATACCTGCCTGTATAATGTGGATTCCAGCTCAGACTCCACAACACTGTCAGAGTCTCTGGCACCTTTCAGGGCTTGCTTGACCTGCTAAGACCAAAGGAAAACCACCTCGTTATCCACAGCAAAACAAGGTGTGGAAACCAGCACTAATCCCACCTGGGTACCTGTGAGACAGCCTGGTTGAGAGAAACCAGAGGCCTCTTCTTCTTCTCCTCGTAGCTGTTGTCACTGGAGGCCCCCTCCATGCTGTGGCGTAACAGGATCCTCTGTGCCATGGCCCCGGTGTCCTCCTCGCTCGACAGCTCGTCAGAAACCCCGTCCCTGTTGGTGCCATCATCCTACAAAAGCAGCCAAAGGCACACCAAGGACCAGCCTGAGTCCCATCAAAGGCTCAGAGGCAGAGCTGCTCCCCTGGCACAGCCCTCGATGCCTGCAGAGCCAGCACGTGATCCCCACAGAACACACAGAAACAGAATTCTCTCGGTATCAACAGAGATTTCAACTCCTTTCCCCTGCTGTTGTCTTGCCCCAGAGGTAATGAGAGAGAATTTTGGGTGGGTGGAGTTGGACTTGGGGCAAGGGCAGGAAGAGGAGGAGGCAGCAGCAGCTCTTGGCTGTGCCTTACCAGCAGCCTTAAGCCCAGATGTACCTACAAGCTGGGGGGTAACAAACCCAAAATCCTGGGCTGTGCCCCTCCACCAAGCTCTGCCCCTCTCCAAACTCCTTCACAGAGAGGAGGTGGGATGGCACAGTACCACAGAATTCCACACAGGATCTATTCCAAGTTCTTCATGTGGAGTTAACACACCACAGGCCCAGAGGAAACTCAAGAGTAATTCCCAAAACCTTTATGTGTCAAAGCTTTCAACAGAGGTCACGATGCTTTAGCTCTTTCTCTCTCCCCATGGGATGTCTCAGTCTTGCAAGACAAAATATTTTACAGAACTGCTTTTGAAAATGGCCAATTTATTTAGTCATTACCAGCATGCCCCCTTAATTGAACACCTTGTGATCAGAAATGTCAACAATTTACAGAGCACTTTGGTAAAACACACATTCCAGCACCGTCTGTGTTTGACCACACTTGGTCAGGTTGGACAGGGCTTGGAGCCTGGGATAGTGGAAGTGTCCCTACCCATGGCAGGGGGTGGGTGGGATGAGCTTTAAGATTCCTTCCAACCCAAACCATTCTGCAATTCTGTTCTATGATCATGAAAAGAAAGTACCAGCACCTTTTCAGCTGCTCAGTGAGAGGCAGAAAGGGGTTTCTAGGTTCCCTAATGCAGGCAAAGATTAGCAGAAGGAGGGAATATCTCGTCTTAGATCAAACCACACAGTTAAATACCAACACACTTCTGGGCACACAAAGAACACGCTGAAACTGTGAATTCAAAGAATCTCCCCTGGCAGTACCTGATGGCTCTTCTCCCCATCTGAAAGTTTACTTTTGTCTTTGGAGTGCAGCAGCCTGTGTTCAGATCTGGCCTGTCTGGGTTTGATGCCATCACCCACAGCATTCACACCACTTTCTGTCTCGGTCCCTTTCTCAGCTACCAGCTTTATTCTTCTATTCCTAGGAGAGAAAATATAATTAAATGCTTTTATGTCAGGGAAAAACTCTTTGGGGTAAAACATTCTGATCTTCCCTTGTCACACAGGTGCAGCATCAAACGAGATACCTGAGGGACAAATAATTTTCTCTGGCTGACAGGCTTTGTGTGCTGAGTGTTAAAAAGATTTATATCTGCTTCACCCTCACTTGACATGTCTTTTGTAATTCTAATAGTATCTTAAAACTTCTAAATCAAGGGGAAATTTTTCATTATTTTTATTAAAAAAAAAATAAGAGCAATTCAGAAGACAAATGTCCTCATGAAGAGAAAGCATTTGTGAGCTGGAAATTCACCAGGAAATTCACCTGGGAAAACAGGAGAAAACAATGAAATATTATCCCATACAATCTCTCCTCCTTTTCCTTGAGCTACTCTTAGAGCAGGAAAGTGCCAAAGTGAGACAATTGTCCAAACCAGAAGGCACAATTCCTTTTGGAAATCAACTAAAACAGCAATACAGTCTGAGCACTCACTCAAACAAGGTCACTTATCTGATAAATAAAAATTAACTTCACCACGTTCTACAGCTCATCTAACACTTGGTTTCACATGATCTAATTTTATCCAGTCTAATTTTATATGATCTAATAAGGAGATACTAAATATTCCTGAGGAATCAGCTTCCCACATTACCACCAAAGTCTAAATTCAAAAAAAGACTGACAGGCTGTGGGGATGTCAGTGACAGCACACGCTGTGCCTCCATCCTCCAGGTACCAAATTATTCCCAGTGTCATGAGCAGCACAAACCCAGCAGGGATCACATACCTCCTCTGGAAGAGCAGACTGGATAAATTGGTCAGCAGAGTTGCAGAGCCAGACTGCTCTTCCTTGCTGGTTTTGTCAGAAGAAGACCAACTGTTCCCATCCACACCCACAGGTTTGCGTAACTTCCTGAGTTTTAAGACAAGGAGAATTAAGTCGGTGTAAGAAGCTACTTTAAGGTCTTTCTTAAAAGATCTGAAGGAGATTTGAACAGCTTTTTGGATGCCATTTTTCTGAAGTCATGCAAACAGAATACTGACTTCCAAATAAAAAAATAAAAATAAATCTGGCTATACCCCCAGCACATCAGAGCATCACTGAAAAAAGGCACAAAACACAAAATCCAGGGGGAATCTTGGCTGCAGCAGCCTGCGTAGTGATGCACCCCACACACCGCCAGCAGGTGTTTCCAAACAGGGAAAGAGTTTCAGATTCCCTTTAGACATTATAGGAAGCTTAACTAGGAAATTCTGTGTTTTTCTCTTATGTGATTGGCTCAGCGCCAGCACAAGGGCACGGATTGGGCTCTGAGAGTGTAACTCAAAGCCTCTTGGTGATCTTACTGGCAGCAAACCAGACTGTCCCTCCTAGAACATTCATTATTTAGGAAGAAACACAAAAGGAAGTAAAGGCTTTTTGTAGTGTCTTATCAAGGTGTCGGAGTTTCCTCAGACACCTGTGCACGGCTTATCCTTTTGTTTTCTGTAACGTTTGTTATTTTGTTATTTTTCATTTCTGAAACCTTTTGCTTTAGGAAACACCTCTGAGGAGCAGCCTGGCTAATTGATTTTAGCCACTTCTCTGCAAAGGCTGGACCCTCAGAGATTGATACATTAGCAGGTAGTTTGGAAGACTCTGTATCAAACCCGGAGGAGGGAGAGCTCGATGCAGCCCCACCAAGGGCCCTGAGGCGCTCACCTGCGGCGCCGGCTGAGCCCGTTGTTCCCTGCAGGTCTGTTCACCTGTGTGGACACGATCTGGCAGTGAACTGTCCCCAGCAGCAGCATAAGGCACAGGGGTCCCATCACTTCACTGGCACTCACAACAGGCACCATGAAGTACAGCACCACTGCTACGACTGGAAAGGGTGAAATGGTACCAGAAATGAAAAGGTTTGTCTCAACTGTTTGTTTTTACTCTGCTTTGTTGTATTATTATTTAATTTCTGCAATTACTAGTGTCACACACTTTGAAATGCACATTAGGTAGGTTCCAGACAAGATCCTCATGCTTTAGATTATGGAGTACAAAATCATAGAGTCACCAAGCTTGGAAAAGCCCTGAGACCATCGAGTTCAACCACTCCCCCAGCACTGCCAGGTCCACCCCTCACCTACTTCCCCTCAAGAGCCACATCCATACATCCTCTGCTGTCACCTTCCTTGCAGGAGAAGGTTTATGGCACAGCCTGTTCCCTCACCTTGCATGACGTAGAGCACCAAGAGCCACATAAAAATCCGCTGAGAAGTGACCTGTATCCACCACTGGCTGAACAAGGGGAAGAACACCACTCTCACAATTCCCTTCCTCGTCAGCGATGTCCAGGGAATTTCAGGCTTGGCTTTGGCAAAGGTAGAGCCTTGGGATTAAAGGGGAAACAAACCAACATTAACTGGATCACGAGAACTCCCTGGCTGGAGTTGCCCTTTGCCACAGGGCCGAATAAGGGTGACAGCAGCCCAGCTTCAGGCACCACTCAAAGCTACACAGTCGCAGCAGACACAGCTAAAGCAGCTCCTGGTCTTCTCTCGGAGCTCTGGCTCTGACCCTTCCCTGCTCCCACCGACCACCCCTGCAGAGCCACCCCGAATTCCTCCTGCTCTGCTCTCAGGTTTTCAGGGCTCCTTTTGCCTCAGTGCTCACGAGCAGGGGCTCCCCCGGCAGCAGGGCAGGTTCTGCTCCCCACACCCTGCACAGAGCCGTGATGCACCTACAGAATCATGGACTATCCTGAGCTGGAAAGGACCCACAGGGATCGCCTAGTCCAACCCGTCCCTGCACAGACACCCCAACAATCCCACCCTGGGCATCCCTGAGAGCGGTGTTCAAACTCTCCTGCAGCTCTGGCAGCCTCGGGGCCGTGCCCATTCCCTGGGGAGCCTGGGCAGTGCCCAGCACCCTCTGGGGGAGGAACCTTTCCTGATATCCACCCTAACCCTCCTCTGAGCCAGCTCCAGCCGCTCCCCTCGGTGCCATCCCTGTCCCGGAGAGGAACGAACAGAGCCAGCACCGCTCACCGCTGATCAGATCCACATCGATCAGATCGGGCTGGATGTGCCCCTTTTTCTTCGGCTTGTTCTTGAAGCCCTGCGGGGCGAAACACACGGCCGAGTTAGCGGCGAGGGGCGCGGGGCCCGCCCGCCACCCCCCGCCGCCGGTACCTTCATCTGGGTCTGCTCCACGGCCTTCTCCCATATCTGCTGGTCGTAGGCCCCGATCTGCGGGGAGAGGAGGCTGAGGGCACGGCCGGGCCCGCGCCCGCCCGCCCCACGCCGCACTCACCTTCTTCTGGTACCATGAAATGGCATCGCGACAGGCCATGGGGGGCGGCGGGACCGGCGCGGCCCCGGTACCGACCCCGGCCCGGCACCGAACCCGGCACCGACCCCGCTCCCGTTACCCTGGAAACCGCCCGGCGCTCGATTGGCTCCGCCTGCCGCCCCCCCCTCACCCGCCCAGGCAGCGGCAGTCGAGCGCCGAGCACCCTCCCCCCCGCCCCAGCCGCAGAGGAAAGAAGCGCCCAGGCGGGTAAAGGACAAAATCAGACTTTTGTTTATTAAAAAAATACTTTACAGGAAAAAAATTCTATGCATTCCGCAGGACTATTTTACAAAGAAATAGCTTAACAGTTTGACACTGGTGTACAGTCAGCTACCGACAGCGCGGGGGGGCGCGGGGCCGCCCCCGCACACGCGCGAATGTCAATAAATACACTAAGGCCGCACAAAGCAAACAGTCGTCCAGGCAATTGTACACGTCCTCTGGAGGCAGAGACCTTAGATAAATTAAAACCACAGAAAAAAATAATCGTAGCTGCCAATCAAATCAAATTAAATCACGAAACAGCAATACAGGAGTCGGTATCTTTACATGTTGTACAGAGAGATCAGGAGAAAGCGGGTGTTTGTCTGAATGCTCGGGGTGCCCTGGCCACTGCTCAGAGCCCACGGGAAGGGACAGAACAGGCTCTGGGGGAGAGGAAAGGATCCCTCCGCTCCTCTCCCAGCCCCTCAGCCAGCACGGGGCTGCACAGGCTCAGCACTCCTCGGGAACTGCAATTGCAGAGTTCATCACTCAGCTCATTCCCCACCCCAAAGCGGGGCGGTCACGCTCCATGAAGGATTTGGGGAAAGCTCTGACAATTTGCCTTGTCCAGGGGAACTGAACTGTAACACGCAGTAAAGCTGGCAGAGCACAGCAGAGCCCCTGTGAAAAGTGTCCCTTATGAATCCCCTGGGAACACCTGGTGGAGTCCCCCCTTCCTGGAAGAGAAGGTGGCAGGAACCTGCACAAAGCGACCTGGAGTTTGTCTAGAGGAGAGAGGAAACCAAAGCCAGCCGCTATTTCAGCTTTACACTGCATTTGTGAGTCCATTGCTAGCACAGCTGAGCCACTTGCCTTTAGCCCTGGGATGCTTTAGTCACCAGCACTCGATTTAAAGTGGAGCCTAAGCCTCAGTTCTGTTTCACAGACAGAGCACTTGGTCAGTGACAGCTGTCTCCAGCACAAAGCTGGAGTGTTTTCTACCGGACACACATGACAGAGCAGATCCTCATAAATGGAGCATGGAGGATTTGCAGTAACTGACCAGCACATTCATATTTAGGAACTGTTCTGTATCTGCTTTCCACTGAGAATAACAGAATGTTAAGATGTTGGAATGGACCTTAAAAATCACCCGGTCCCAACTCTCTGCCGTGTGCAGGGACACCTCCCACTGGGCCAGGCTGCTCAACCTGGCTTTGAAAACTTCCAGGGTTGGTGCATCCACAAACCTCCCTGAGCAACCAGATCCTCACCACCCACCAAATTTCTTCCTTATCTCTAACCTAATTTCCTCCTCGTTTGATTCCCCCTTGTCCTGTCACTCAGTTCCTGACGAACAGCCCCTCTCCAGCCTCCCTGTAGCCCCTGCAGATCCTGGAAGGGGCCGTGAGGTGTCCACACTGAACAGCCCCAACTTTCTCAGCTTTAGAATGAGCCATCAAATGTGCCAAAGTTTGATTAGCTCATTAAGGAGCCTGCTTTATGAAATCATGGAGAAAATCAAATAGCAGCTATTTGACATGAGATATTCAGTAATATTTACTGGTTTTGTTCTGCTCAAACACTAAGTGGCTTGAACTCATACTTCCTGTCCAAACTGCTCTAGCTCATAAAAAAAAAAAATCAGTGTTCTACAGGTCTTGGGCTGGAAAACATTTGCCTTTGTGCCATCAAGGTTTTGTTGCAGGCAACTGAAGCAATGGCTGGAGAGTGAGCAGCTTCCCGAGCAATCCCTCTCACACTTTACATCCAGAGCTGAGGTGGAATTTGAAAGTCTGCCAGTTTGGTTAAAGCACAGCAAAGCTGAGCATGGATTTAGTAAGAGATTCTTAAACAGCTTGTTCCTCTCTCCCTCAGTCTTCCAAAATAGTATAGCATCAGCAACATTCAGGTCATTCAGAGATACCTTTATTTATGCGCATTTCAATCTGACATTAGGTTTTAAGTTAGTAACTGAGCAGAGCACAGAGAGCATGATGCTATTGGTCATGGCCCTCCATGCAAGAGGAAGCCAGAGCATTTTCCGGGTATTTGTAGGCTGATTTTCAGGCTGTTGTGACAGATTTCACTACAGCTACA
The DNA here is from genome assembly GCF_029207755.1 of Chamaea fasciata. Taxonomy (NCBI): domain Eukaryota; kingdom Metazoa; phylum Chordata; class Aves; order Passeriformes; family Sylviidae; genus Chamaea; species Chamaea fasciata. The sequence continues at coordinate 3,953,324 of NW_027094110.1, forward strand.
GCTTGGAAAGTAGCACAAACCACCCTGGTCTTCCTTCATCCATTTGAAAACGTGCTATTAGAATTTTCAGAGGACTTCCAAATGGATTTCATTCCATTCCAATTTTCCCAATAAACAGACAGGCTGGTGCATGGGGGCTCTCACTCTGTTTATTCTGCCTCTGCAGGCTTGCTTGGCCCCTGCAGGTGTGACAGTTCCTGAGAGATCAGTGCTGGCTGCCAGGGAAGGGCCAGAGCAGCACGGGAGGGGCGCGGAACGGGCACGTGGAAGACTCGCAGACTTGGTCAAAAGGAAAGAGAACACCCCTGGGGAATCTTTGAATGTGAAGGATGAACTGAAACCACTATTGCCTGTGAGGAATTTTACTTTGCACAACCCTTAAAGCTATGAAATTCCTCTCAACATAAAAAGTGGAAAAAAACCCACCAGAGAACTGACGGCTCGTTCCTGAGCCGCGCTGAGTCATCTAGAATTTCTGCTAAGATTAAATTACACCCCTGCATGAATCACATTACTTCTCATCATAAAAGCTTTCCATTCTAACACCTTATTTACACAGATTACTAAACGAGTCACTACCACTTCAATCTGTAAATTAGTTTTAAATTGAAATATTTCCTAGTCCTCATTTTTGTACCGAAGACAATACATACATACACATAAGGAGTAATACAGGTTCTAACTAATCACTGCAGTATCTTCTGAGGATTATTTCTCTATCAGTTTAAAATAGTGACCTCTACACTGAGGTGCTAATATGTATATAAAAGCCTACACAAACAATATTGCACAAAGTAAGATTTATAATAGAGTAACATATTTTAGAGACCCTTATAAAGAGAAGAGTAATAATTGATATTAAAAAGATGCATCCAGAACTAACACAGCATCTTTGCTTTTGTCTAGTCTAACATAGTGTTTCAAATCTTTCCTACCCCAGTGAGGATTAGAACAAATAAAGTTATCTGGAGACAGCTTAAGTTGCACCAAACCCCAACTTGTACTCTAAATGTGGGGAGGGGGGGGGAGGGAGAGGGAAAAGGGACTTTTCCTTTTGATGACTGGAAAGGGCAGTAAGAAACGGGGTGAGTGAAAGTCAAATACAGATTACACGTTAACATCCAGAAATATTGAAAGATCGTTTAAAAACTGTTGATAGCTGACACTCTACACATTGAGCATGTGCTGCTGATTTTTCCACAGTAACTGGGCACCCAGGAGCTACACGTGGAAAAAGCAGTCCAACGCCAAAAGATTTTTTATTGTGAAATACTAATACAGAACTTACACAGTAAGGCTGTCCTTATTCTAGGAAGTCAGGTATCAGCTCAATGCTTATTCTATTAAGTGCATCAGTACAAGGGAAAGTGTGGATCCATTGGACACGTTACGACCCGATCAAAACAAGCTGCCGAGTTGGTTAAGTATTTTAAAGCCTTAAAGTGCTCAAAGATAGCAGTTTCCTCCACAAAGACTACCAAGAGGTTCTCTAATTTTGACACTATCGTTTATCACGGTCAGGGAAGATGTATTTTGGAAGCAAAAACCCTCACACCAAACAACATAAGCAGTGCTATGAGAAGTGTTAGGTCAGTAAGTCATTGCATTTCAACAGGAATCAGACACTTGCTTCAGTTCTTTTTACAGGTCACCCTTGTAGGAACTGTAAGAAACATCAATTTCTATAGCTTGTATATAAACCAAGAACAGACATACCAAAAATTCCACAAATCATCAAAAGTGCTGTGCTTTCTCTATTTTTTCTTTTTTTTTTCCTTTTTTTTCTTTTTTACTTTTTTAAGCAATTAAAATGAGATGGGGAAGTCACTTTGCAAGTCTTCTACAAAAGCATCACTTTCTGGTGAAGATCAGAGATAAAGTAAAAGTAGGGAAATAACACTGACCAATGGAGTTCAATCATTTCACGTTCCTGGAGGAATTTCAATCTGACTTTGAGAAGATATTCAACATCTCTTTACTTAAACAGAAAGAAGTGGTAGACCACTGTTACAGGTTGTACTAAGGGGTTAAAATACAACTTGAATTTTGCATAATCTGTGTAAAAAAGATATGCTTGACATTTTGGAATGTCACCTTTCTTTATAGAATTATAGGCAAGATTTCTCCAATAAAACATAAGCCAGTTATAAAACTATAACTTCACATCAAAATTTTAAAAAGTTGTTTAAAAAATGTTTGAATATATACATATCACACAGAAGAGCCTGCATGATCCTGTGGATTGTGTTGCTGATCAGACTCTATTTTAAAACCTGGAAGGGGCTGGGCCACCTGATCTGGTTGCACAAGTCCTGATATTGAAGAAACAGAGGAGGAGAGCACCCCTGGGGCAAGCTGAATTTCTATACCTGGTTCTTCAGACTCTATTTTTACACTCACACCTTGGGGTTCACCTTCTGCCTCTGTGTTTCCAGGGACATCACTGTTCAGGCTTGAATTGCTCTCTGCTTTTGGAGAAGTCTCCCCCACGGGGTGATACTGTTTGAGTCTGATGTGCCAGGCTAAGCTGCAGACTGCTGACACTGTTTTGAACTGATGAATGACATTTCTAGGGATGAAGTAGATGTCATTGTCACACAACTGAATCCTAGCATAGCGAATGCCTTCCCGTCTCATTTGGTTTAGTTTGGCTTCGTCCACCCATTGAACACACTGGGAGAAGGAGAGATGGGAAAGTTAGTGGTAAACTCTTCAAACAATCCAGGATCTTCCTATTTTCAAGTGAATTCATGTCTAAATCAGAATGTTTTTGTTTCATGGGTAAAACTTCAAATTCAAATGAGAACTGGACTTTTAAAATACAATTTTTCAGATGTGCACATCTTGAGAGGAGAATGAAGAGGTTTCTATCGTTACAGTTAAAAACAACAATGGGCTGCACTGTTTGGACTGGCAGGACTGAGTTTAGATGTTTCCATAGCCTAAGACAACATCAGACATCACAAAAAAAGCAGCAACAGGCACACATGGCTTAATCAACAGATTGTTTCTATAGCACACCCTGGGACTCACAGCATGAACCCCAGCTTGGGGGAAAGGAAAAGAAAAAGGTCCCTTTCCAGCTGAACTATTTTAACCTGAAACACAAGGAAATTTACCCAAGAGAGCTGAGAACTGAGGGGATACAAAAGGGCTGACTTTAGGGAGAAGCTGGGATCTGTCAGAAACTCCTCCCAAAACACCAGGAATGAGCTGTCATGAGGGCAGATTTGATACCTGTGACACTGGAGGTTCATGCAGGTCCAGCTGAAGTCTCTGCACAACATCAGTGAAGTCTTCAGCATGAAAACAAACCACATCTTTGGTTATCCGAGGCTGGTCACTCCTAGGGAAAAGAGAGAAATCCAAGAATTTTGGAAGTATTTGAGTTACAGAGCATTACAGCTCTCCCCAGCAGAAAGCTTCATTGAACTAATGCCCTGCTCCAGTGTTACACTGTGCACAAAGTCTCAACACTTCTCAATAGTGTATTATTTTGGAAAAGAGGGATAATTCATAGATTTCCCTTTTTTCTTTCTCCATTTTTGCTGCATTCACAACTGAAGCAATGTTGGCATGGACAATATACTGAAAAGCCTGAGAACCAGGTTCAAACTGCCACTATCAAAGTTCTCTGTGTTCTAGGAACCACAATTTACCTCAATTCTTCCATTCTGTAATTGGACAGAATAATTCTGCCTTAAGGGAAAAACGTAAAATTACAAAGTAACACTGAAGTTAAAGCAGTGAGGAGATTTATTCAACAGCTGTGAACCAGAGTATAGGAAATACTGGCCTCTTTTATTCTAATGATATTGCTAATCATGCTATCCAATTTCTACTATAATTTCTAGCTATTACAATAATGCAAGTCCAGTTTCTCTGCAAGGTCAACAGCAATATCCTGGGTACATGACCTGAGAAAGCACTGCAGCTGTGAAATTAATTACACTGAGCTCTGAGACTACAGGTACAAAAGGTAGAATTAATATACCTGCCCAAGAAAAGAATAATCAAGGATGACGGTCCAAGTTTAAGGTTTTTGCATATCACTAAAATATTCTGCAAGCTGCTGTTACAGTTTTTTTTTTACTGCCTCAAGATGGAAAAACAGGAGGTACACAGCTTGAGGTATTCAGCTCTGTGCAGCTTTTGAATCACAGAACGAACTAGGTTGGAAAAGACCTTTAAGATCATCTAGTCCAAGCTATGACCTAACACCTCCTCGTCAACTAAACCATGGCACTGAGTGCCACGTCCAGGCTTTATTTTTAAACCAGTGACTCCATCACCTCCCTGGGCAGACGATCCCAGCGACTGTCTCATTATAGGGTTTAAACCATTTCTGACAAGGTTTGTTTTGCAAAGACTGAAAAAAAAAAAAGGATAGCTGCATCCCAGCAGCACTTACCATTCCCCAAACTGCACAGCCTTGAGCACTCCAACAGCAGCTGTGCTCTGCCAGTCAAAGCCCTGCCCCACGTGGTCGGCGTGAGCTCTGGTCCTGTCCTCGAACAGGACCTCGCGGGGCTCGCTGGTCCGAGGTAGGTACTGCAGGTTCTTGATCTCGTTCATGGACCTGCAACGGGATAAGAACACACACTAAAAATGGCCCTGCTGCTCGAAAATTAACGTTTGGATTGAAACAATCTGAAAATTCTGGGTGCTGCAGGCTTCATGGGAACAAAGCACTTCCCTCGGATTTTTTCTAGGTGTTTATTTGGTGAAAGATTGAAACAAAACCAGCAAAGTATGATTTGGGTTATGAGATCAAACTTTACAAAACAAATCAAATCACATAATCTTTGTGTTCGCTTGTGCTGAAATACTTCCTCCAAGAATGTATTGTATGAATACATTGTTTTTATGTAAAATAGAGCTATCTTACAGAGTTATTTGGGAGTACATCCAAAAATTCTTCTTGATACAACAATTAGAACAGTGCTTCCAAATTCTAAATCCTGCTTCCAAATCTCCTGAAAATTGTCTTACAACACTCTGAAATTTCAGAGACAGAAAGCAAGACTAGACAATAATTCCTGGGCAGGCAGTGCTACATGTGCTTTAGCACTGACATGAGAATGCAGCATGAGCAGTAGAAGGATCTCTGCTGTTTTACAGCATTCCACCTGCCCTTACCACAGAAGTAAGATGATTTAGGTCTCCTGAAGGATAATAAAAAGAGGTTTTAATCTTAAAGCACTGATCTAGGATATGTGAGAAGTACTGAAAGATACTGTCAGAAGTAGTGAAATAAAATAACCATCACAGGTAACATTTGCTTTATCAGCTGAGCCAATCTGAAACAAAGTGAAAGTGAAACTTAAATCTGAATTAGTCCTCTGAAGAGCCAGTTACACATCACATTTGCTTTTGTTCTCAAATCTGGCAGAGACTTAACTGCAGTGTTTTGCCTCGAGTACAGAAGGAAACCCAAACCTTACCGGCGCCGTTTGAAGGGTGATTTTGGCATATCAGCTGTGGGGATCATCTGCTCTCCCGGCCTCACCCACATGATGGGCCCATCGTCACTCTGGGACCTGCACTGCAGTCTGAGACTGGAAAGAGTCCCCCAGGGCAAAGTCATCTAAAAGAAAATAGGAACAAAACAACCCACAAAACACACATAACACAAAACACTGGGTGAGATAGAAAAATTTCATGATGCCTTTGATAAAACTGGTTCAAATCTGCTGTCAAAAGAATTGCATAGACACTAAGCTTGAGAGGGAAAAGATATTCCAAGCTAATTTTATCAAGCATAGTTTTTAGGGAAGTAGAAGTGCATGTATATATAATAAACTTGATTTTTTTTTTTTTAATTAGCCACCTCATTCCATGCCTTTCAATCAGCACAGGAAAGAATGAACCTCAGTAGCTCAAATAAGCACATCAATAAAGAAAATACCTTACAGTTTCTAATTACTTAGAAACCTAACAATTGCTTAAACACCTAGAGTGCTCTGAACACATCACAAGTTACTGCTTACTCTAAGAAATGGAGATTCTTCCAACATATCTAGGAATTCTGGGAAGTAGTCCCCCACTTCTTCATCCACGGCTCCCACCAGGCTGATCTGGCGCATGGGTCCTGCTCTGTAGGTGCCGCAGCAGTACGTCCGATTGACCTGGGGGCCAGACACAGACACAATACCAGCACAGCTTTAGTTCTCTCACAGGAGATTAAAACTAACTCATCTAACATAGCTGCGATCAATCTTGGACTCATCTACATCTGTTCCAGCAGATGTGCCTTTAGGAATACACACGGGGACTGTTTAGAACAGAAGAGAAAGAAAGGACTCGTGCCTGTACTGACAGGAAATCCTTCTGAAGTTTGAATAACAGCAAGTGAATGTTTAACTAATTCAGGAACAATTCAACACTTCCAGGCTGACTTGAGAAAACAACCACACAAGGTTTCATTGTGACTCAGTCTTTCACCAGCAAGCTTCAACTTCCCACTCGTTTGTGCAGTTGGACTGTTGCTTCTCCATTTCAAACCGGATGCTCCTGGGACAGGCACATTCCTCATTTCAGTCCCGTCCCTGAGGTCCTTCCCCTGGGACTGCAGTGAAAAACCTCAGTGTCCTTCATGCAGCGGTTCTGGGGATACTGTTATAGTATACACAGAAAACTGCACAAAAACCAGAGGAAATGAGAGGTGGCAGTGCTCATGGAGAAGAATTTTAGGATTACCATTTGCAGTAGAACCTGCTGCCAGAAACACTTTAATGTCACAGCTTGTGGACATCCTCTAGAACACACACTGTCCCACTTCCCAGGTCATCTGGAAACTTTTCTTGCCAATTTCCTGTTCCCAGAGGAGAGCCAACGGCAGGACTCCAGCGTTGTGCAGCCTCATCCTATGGAGTGCAGCTGGGATGTGCCATGTGGCCACAGAGGAGGTTCTGTGTTGACACCACAGCTAATTGATGTTACAGAGCACAAGTTCTACAGAGCACAAATCTGTTCTGCACACTCAGCTGTGCCTGAGCCCCAGCCTTCCACCACCCTTCAGCGTTCTAGGGGTGAAAACCTCCAGCTGCTCTCCCTGGCTGAGTGGTGGGGCAGAATAGAATCACTGCTAAATTTGCAGTTTAACAGTCCTGTTCACACAGTGTGATGCATTTTATAGCTGCACTTACAGATACATGGATGCAGCAGCTTAGCTTTAAGTTTAGTTTCAGTTTTGCAAGTTCAGCCAGCAAACCAGATGTCATTAAACTACTCCATGCAGTTGCTAAAGATAACTTAAGAGAGACTAATAAAGGAAGAATAGAGTTACTGCTGCAATTTTATCCTCCAGCAGCAACTATAGATAATTATAGGAGTTTAGTTCACTCTATTTGCTGAATGCAGCTTAGAGCAGGAGCACTGGAACACCACAGCAATATTTTAGTCCTGTGCACCTACAGAAAAACTAAGGACTGAAGTGCTCTGGTCCTTATCCAGTGAAGTTTAACCACCTGGCGCTGTTTATGTAAGTGGAGACAGACTCCTTCCAGATGAGATCTGTGCTGCTGAAACCACCTGGTGAGAGTCACTATTATTTTACACGTATTTGTCATGAGTTAAAATGAATTATAATTCCATATGCAGTTTTTCCTTGTAATGCTTTCAAAGGAAGTGAAAAATGAGAAGCTTTGTTTTTCTTTAATGCACTGGAACAATGAAAAAATAGACAAGAACTCAGGGATTTTAAAGGAAACAGTAGAAATACTTCAGGGAAATACTGGATTTCAATGCTTTGCTAGTTTTTAATAGAAATTAAAGGAATATAACAGACTTGAGAATTAAACTCCAGACATGTTCACACTGAAAACATGCACAAACTCACAGCAATCCCCAGCAGGCTGTACTATTCATCTCAAGCACCTCAATCACAGGGGATCTACTAGTTTAATATGCCATAAAAAACTTCTTCAGTTCTTTAAAAATATCTTCTCTCTCATTCTTAATTCCTTCTGAGCAGCAAACACCAACACTCCTGGTTAGGCCAGTGCTCTCAAGAATATGATGTAATGAATTTCCAAAAGAACAGGCATTCTGCTCTCACTTTACAGCGGGGTAGTTTAGTGTCCCCTGAGTGATCACCTGCCTGCAGCACAGCAAACTGCTTTGGCCTTTCATTCACCAGGTGCTCCAGGTTTCCTCTTGGCTCCACTCACCCCACAGTCACCTGTGTGCACCCCTCACTGCAGGGAAGAAAGCTGAGATGATGAAATAGCTGGAGCCACTTTGTTATATCCATTAAGACCTCTCTCAGTGGTTTTTGTTTTTGTTTAAAGTTGAACTCCTGTTTAGGAATTTAGCTGGGGTCACTCCAGTTCACGTGGCTGCCAGAAGTCAGTAACTTATTTCCACAGCACCTCCCTTGCCAGAATTTGTTCCCTGTGCTGCTTTGAAAGCAGCAGTGGATCCCCAGCAGTCACTGCCACTGTTTTAACTGCTGCAAAAGGCCAATGGGGCCAGTAAGACCACTCAGGCAGCCTGTGCCCTTTCAAATGCCACCCAGCCATCAGTGCTGTGCAGACCTCACACCCCCCACACTGACAGCGAGGGATGGGCATGTTTAAAATTAGCTCCAGTGCTCACGGGGACATTTTCTCTCAGCTGCACCATGTGCCTATCAGCATTTCCACTGTTTCCACACGTGGGTAAGAACAGAAGCAGACAGAGGCAGTGTTTCCTGTCAGAGGCCTAGAGCTGGTGTTGATTTGCATGTTCCTGAGCCTCCCCAGCCTCACCACGGGTTAAGTGAGCAGCACAGGGTGACAAGAGGACACACAGATGAGGCATCAGCTGGAGACAAATGAGGTTAAGTCTCAGAAGTTTCTCTCCAGTTGCAAGAAAAGCATGAATCAGTTGACAGCAACAATATTTCAGCATGCCAAGTCAGCTATAAAACCAACCACACAAACACTCGGCTACAAGGAAGAAAGAGCACAAGGCTGGCTCCCGCTGAAGGACAAGGCAGTGACATGCCAGCACAGCAAGGGTGACACGTTTGACTAAAATCTGACACAGTCCAGGACCACTGGGCATTGTTTATATGGCTTTAGTGACAAACCAAATGAAGTTTGCAGTACAGATGCACAATTTCTCCATTTCATACTTTGGTAGCTACTGCTAAAAAAAGAAATTACCCTTCCAGAATCAGAGAAGTTCACACGGGGCAGACAAACTGTGATGTCGTTCATGAGCCAAAGCTGTCAGGAACAGAGTAACCTGTTCTGAACAGCAGGAGTAAGAAAACATACCCAGTTATCACCTGTTGGCTGCTTCTCCCACCTTCTTCCCAGAAGGAACAGCAGCTTATGCAAAACCTACTTCCCCAATTCTCTTTCCTGGCCTCTTCCCAGAACCCCCACACACCCTCTGTGACAGCCTAACTGTTCTTTGGATCACAGAGAGAATTCATCAGGCAGTTGATCAGTCGGGGAAAAAAAGCAGAAGTGATTTTTTTTTTTAACTCTAAATATATTCCCATTCACTGAGTGGAAGCAGTTGTACTGAAACAAGTGATAAGGAAAATAAGAGTTCATTCTAGCTGCACTGCAAAGAGCTTGCAAATTAAAGCGTGGCCTTATGTGAGGAAAGCTTACAAATTACTGCTCAGTGATTTGAGTCTTGAAAGCTCTCAGCCCAAGTGAACAGCTCCACACTAAAGCTGAGCTCCAGCACAGAAGCATTAGAACCAATGAGAGCCAATGCAAGCAAAAAATCCAGAGGACACTGAAGCTTAATTATTTTAAGATGCTGAAACCAAACGTTTATGTAACAAATACACGTTGGAATGCTCTGCTATAAACTCACTGCCCTGAGAACAAAGGAATCCACCTTGCAAGGCAGTTAATTATCACCAGATTTACCAAGTCCTTCAGATTAAAGTCCTTGTTTTGAATACTACAATTCAGTTTTTCTAAAAACACAAACCAGCTGAATATTGTGCAAAGGCCACATCAAGTTGCAGTTTACAGGACAAATTTTGATTTCTTGACACTGAATCTTCAGGATTCAAGACTCTCTAATGCTCCAAATCCCTTCGGGATAGGTCACTGCAGAGAACAAACCCATGCACAGAGAAGGAACCCAGAATGGGAGCAACTTAACTCTAAATAATCAGTGTTACAACATACAATAGTGCAACATGTTTAATCTGCAGCAGCACAAGTATGAAGTGCTGCTGTGCTGTGCATTTCTCATACAGAATGGTGAAAAGTGAGGCTTGGCCAATGTGTTCATCCCTCAGCAGAGCTGCCAAGGAACAGCAGCAAACAACCAGGTTCACCAGCCCAGGCCCTCAGCAGGGCACTGCAGACTTCTCCATCCCAAGACAAGCCAGCCTGCAAAACCTGGGTGAACCCAGCACCAATTTCAATGTTTCCTTCAGCTTTTCCATCATCTGTATTCTCTGAAGACTGCCTGTGACAGCTCCCTGCTCTGTTTGCTCAGGGAGGGCTGCACTAACACACTTCAGCCACAGAGGATTAACCAGGTCATGCTGGAGCTGGGTTTAGAGAAGTGGTTTAGACCAACTGAACCTTATGTCATGACTCAATCTTAATCAAGTTTAGACAGTACTTAAAATAGAATTAATTGAAGCACCAGCAGACTATAACCCAGCAAAGCCTCTTATTTATTACCATACATTCCTCACGTGTATTTATAGTGCCAGTATCCGTGTTCACAGGACATTCACCGAGAAAAAATGCAATTGTTAAACATTACAGAGGCTCTATTTAGCCATTCCAGGGGTCATCACATGTGCTGAAGCCAGAATGCAATCAGGACACTAAAGAACACAGATAAATCATTAATACAGAAGAGTGTAAAGCCTGGCCTGTGGACACATTTCAGGTGCGTGCTGTGCAGAAGTGCCATTGCCCACAGCAGTGGTTCGTGTGCTCAGAGCCTGTTTTGGGGTACTCTGACCCAGACACAACTCTGTCAGCACAAAGAAATACTTCAGCCAAGAAACAGAAGCTGGTTAAAATAAGTGCTGCAGCAGCAAATCACAGTCAAACAAAAAGCCAAGTGTCACAATTATTCACTTAATGCTATTCAAAGACTTCACAGAGACCATGCAGCAACTTTCTGTAAAGCACAAATTGTTTCTCCAATGCTTTCTTATGAGCATTTAGTAAACCCTGCAGAGATCCAAACTGCCCGTCCACAGGCACTAACACTCCAAAATCTGTTGTCAAAGGTGTGTTCCTATCATATTGAACCGAACTCCACTACAGAGTTTCAGGTTTATCCTCCCAACAGGTGAACCAGTAAATGTAATTAACGTTTCCAGTAAAGACCTTAAAGGTAATCAGCAGTTTAGATCCATTCTCAGACTAAACAGAAAGAAGCTTTATTCCATCAAAAAAATTTATCTAAACTGTAATCTTGTGGTATACTCATAGATACTCTGAGTTTGATCACAAGACTAAAATCCAAGAGATTAAATCTTAAAATTAGCTTAGTTTTTACTGTTGCATCCGTTTAAGTTACATGGAGATACAGTTTCAGAATTTAAACTAGCTCAAGCCTACCATGGAAACCAAGGGAGTAAATAAAATGAAATTTCTTTTCCAAGGCAATTTAAAAGATCTTCTAACCACCTTCAAGTTAGAGAGTTTAAACAGCATAAGGTACTGAGGGAATTAAGATGTCAAAAACTTTGTGAATCAGATATACTGAAACATGAAAAGTGATGTCATGGCTAAAACAACAACCGCAAGACCCCAGAAACAAACCTCAGCTCTACTGACTGGAGAGACAGTGTTAGCATTTGCAGTCTACGCAACTCTTGAGGCAGACTTGGCTGTTGTTTTGAGCAATCTCAGTGTTTTCCCAAGTTTAGAAGAAAAAGATGCTCAGTGCAGATCTTTTCTCAGGTCTGAGGTGTGATTCACCAGCTACCAGGAGCACAGAAAAGCTTTAAGCAGAAGCAGGAATAAACAGCACAGTAGCGTAGTCCTAACATCACCTTTCTTCATCTGCTTAGAAAATACATTTATGACTTGTCTATTTAAAATCATGTCTGCTCCGGGTTACTGAGATTAATCAAATCTAGGCACTGTGCAACGTTTATGCTTTTGAATAATTCTTACCTGAGAGTGAAAATTTGAAATTGTTGTTGTTTCAATGTCCTTCTTGCCCAAAATTTCCATTTTCACTGGAGTGTTTGGAAAGTTAAAAGCAAAGTAATCCAGGAAGTCTGGTAAATAGGCAGCTGCTCCGTGCACTATGGCTAAAGCATAGTAAGCTGCATTTTTATCATTTTCGCTGAACGACAACGCAAGAAACTCTTCTGCAAATCTCTCCATCTCCACTGGAGACAAAAATGAGAGTTCATCCATGTAAGCATGCAGGACCAGGGCACCTCCATTGGACTGGTGCTCCTCGTGAATGAAGTTACTGAATTTAGTGCCAGTCTTGAGAAAGCTGCTGCGGACAGAGTGCTCCTGGTGTGTCACAAAGGGCGTCTGCACTCCCTGGGGGACCCGGTATTCCTGCATGCCCAAGTTCAGCCTGCACAGCTGCTCATCCTTCAGGTACCTGAAGGATTCCTTGTTCATTTCCAGGTTGTCACACTGGCCTTGAGACAGAGTGTCCTTGTCGATGCGGGTGAGGCCAGCGCACACTGTCTGCACCTCTTTGTTGTACATCTTCAGGCGTTTTCCCCTCACGTCTTCCCGGTGTTTCTTTTTCTTTTTTTTCTTTATCTTCTTCATAATAAGACTGTCAGCTCGCTGGGTTTTGCCATTTTCATCTGGAGTTTCTGGCAGCAACAATAAAGAGGAGATTAGAGTTCTGCAGTTGCAGCATGTTCACCCCAAAAGAATTCAGGCCTCTGGCTGAAGGGATCTATTCCCAGGGAGACTGACCAATGGCAAAACATTGCATTTTTGGTAGGATAATTAAGTCAAAAGTCAGGGTATCTATAATTATACAAATAAAGTCTTGAATTAAGGAAAACTTCAAAAATTCTTGCTTAATATTTTAGAAATATTTCAAATTTTAACTGATTTATTAGAATACCTTTAAAAGGAGTCTGTATTTCAGAGCATCTATAATTAAGTACATTAATAACTTCTGACATTTAAGGCAGTGCCATGCAGGGGAAGAGGATAAACAAGTATGTGTAACATTTAAACATTAAGACTTTCATTACAGAACACTTCCCTGCTTTTGGACACATGATACAGAAGCAAACAGAGTAGCACTGACGAGCTACAAGCTTTACTTACATTTAGAGGTAAAAACACTTAAGTAAATCTTAGATTGCTGATCTTTTGAAATTAAAGGACCCAAATCATCACACCAACAGATTCAGTCTGAGAGTTAACGATTCAGTTAATGGAGAGAAAGAAATTAAGAGCCTGTTTCAGTTGTTTGGGGTTTTTTTTTGTGGTTAATCAACCTCTAAAAGGCTGAGAGATAAAATGTAAAGAAGTAGTTCTGTCAGGGAAAAATAGAATAGTTTAAGTTGTTCTTCTTACAAGAATAAAAACTAATTCAAATAACATTTAGCACAGGGCAAAGGTAATTAGAAAACTTGATGCTCCAGCTGTAAAAACTCAATTGCCAAGACAAGATTTTAATGTGCCAGAATCAAAAGAACCATTTCATCCAACAATGCCCATAAATCTCCAGGAGCTGTGTTAGCAGGGTAGCCACGGGGATGAGAACAACCTGCTGCTGAAGGCAACACCTGACCAAAGAGGCAGTAACTACAGCTTTACCATTTCCTCTCAGCACATGGCTTTGTCCTAATACAATTTCCTTTCTTTGGCTGCACATGGGTATTCCCTCTTTATTCTCTTAGAGCACTTAAAGAAAAACCCATGTTACAGTGTTTTATGGGAAAGGGTGTAGTGATAAACATAGGCAGCTGCAGGTTCCTCAGTGTAACCAGTGTTTAACTGGATCATTACTGGTTTGGTCTCGGAGCTCGACATTGGAGAGGGCTGACCTTCGTAACAGCCTGGAGTAAGGAACAGGGTTACTCATGGAGCAAAGAAAGAGCTGATTGCTTAATCCTCACTTCATACAATAGTCTCAGGACCTGAAATACAAGTTTTCACCGTGCTGTTGCAGCCCTTGCAAACAGCAAAGGCCCTGATCTTTCTATTTCAAAGAAACCAGGAAAAGCAGGGCAGTCTCCCTTGTTCTGGGAAGTCAACCTAAACGCTTCTTGGAATGGGCTTTTCTGCAAGACTCAGACGTGAGGAGTGCAGGGTCTGCTCAGTCACTGGGCTCTCAGCACAGACACTGCTGCACTCACTGAGTGAACGCAATTCACACACCAGGTATTTGTCCTAAAAAAGAATTTCATGCCACCACCGAGCGTCCGAGAATACTCCCCTAGGCACATTTCTAAGAACATTTGGTTGTTACAGGTCGCTTATTTTAAGCATTTCTGATTTTTGGGTAGAGTTTTAAAACCTCACGCTTATTAATTCAGAGTATCTTCCTGTTTGAAGCCATATCCTAATAACAGACAGAGGATTTGGGAGCTTCCAGGGAACACTTGTCTGTTTTCAGGATAAAAGCTGCCCTGGCTGCTGCTGGATCCACTGAACACAGCAGAGTCCCACTACTGCAGTGAGGAACTGCTGTATTCAGTGAAGCTAAACAGTGACATTAGAATAATGCCTGGCAATCTTGAAGGAAATATAGTTTTAATTATACCTTTAAATTAACAGAAAGCCTCCAGCACCTCAAACACAAAAAAAAGCTGTGGACAGATCACTAAACTCTGGGCTCAGCACAGAGGCAGAGTGACAGCAGCGCCAATAACTCTGCTACTCTAAAATGATCAGACATCCCACAACAGAACCAGAACCATTATTAAACAGCAGAAACAGTGGGAGTGGTCACTGTCACCTGGGGCCACAGATAAACACGGTATAGTCCATGTAAGAGGTAATTTAATTAGATTATATATCAAAATAAAAACTAGTCAGGAAAAGAAATACAGCCCCATCCCAAAAGGCACTACTGCAGCTGAGGACAGGCAGTGAGGAGCAAACGGCTTTCCTTTGCAAATCTGGAATTTCGATGCTCATTTTCACGCTGTTTAAGCCTTCGTTAAGAGGCCTAATAGAATTCTGAGTTACAACTGACTCAGTGACACTCCAGTCTACAAAGTTACACTGCTCTAAATTTTTGCTTGATAAACACTGATAAAACTGCAGAGGTTTACAATCAGAAGCTTTTACAGTCATTATTCAAGCACAGTGGTGTGGAAGCATTAACCAGTGGAGAAAAACCTCTCCTAGTAACAGTTTTGTCTGTTCTTAAGACAATCCTATCTAGAGTTTACTCTACAGACACTTGACTTCTGTAAGCAAGTGCATCTTTGGCATAAAACCCGCCCATACACTCCTCAAGCACAATTCACCACACTATATTTTTAATTACAGCAGCTTTTGCAGTTATTTTTTATCTATGTTGCTTTCTCCAAGAAGCTTTCTACTACAACAAATCTCTGAGCAGAACCAAAACAATCACTCTGTACCGCTGAAAAAAAACCCAAACAAAACCACACACAGCACACACCAAAATATAGAGATATTTTGGCCTTTTAATGAAACAAAACACAGAATAATTCGGGTTAGAATGGAACGCTGGAGATCATCCAGTGAAACCCCCCTGCTAAGGCAGAGTCACCTGGAGCAGGTGACACAGGTTTGGGTTTGGAATGCCCACAGAATAGGGAGATTTCCAGGACCTCCCCGGGCACCTGTTCCAGTGCTCTGCCACCCTTCATTGAAAGAAATTCTTCCTCACGTTGAGGAGGAACTTCTTGTGGTTTAGTTTATGGCTACTCCCCCTTGTCCTGTTGCTGGGCACTCCTGAAAAGAACCTGGCACCATCCTCTGACACCCGCCTTGGAAACATTTGTATGGAATCACGAGATCCCTTCCCAGGCCACTTATTAAAACTAACAATTAAAATAAAATTAAAAAAAAAAAAAACAACCAAACCACTAGCAGCTCCTCACACGTTTATGCAAGCACCGAGAGAAGAAACCTTCACTCCCACAGCACTCGCACGCCGACCCTGCGATGAGGGCGATTCTGACAGCGGCAGGAGCAGCGCGGCCGCCCCGCGCTCCGTCCGCGGGCCGGCACCGCCGTGCCCGTTCTACGACACGGCCGGAGCAGGGCCGCCGAGCCCGCCGCGCTGCCGCCGCCCGCTGCCCTCCACAGGTGCGCCCGGGGCCCCAGCGCGGCGCTGCCGCCCGCCCGGCCGAGCCCGCCCGGGGCATCCTCCGGCGCCGCGACCCCCGCGCTCCCCCCGCCGCTCACCTCGCTGGCCGGGCCGCCCCGCCGCGCCGTCCGCGGGGCTGCCGCGCCTCGCCTTGTGGCCGGTGGGCTCGGCGTGGTGCCGGTGGTGGTGTCGGCGCTCCCCGGGCGGCGGGAGGCTGAGCGGGGAGAAGGTGAACAGCCCCGCGGCGGCGGGGAGGGCGGGCGGGGGCAGCGGCTCCGCCGGGCCGGGCCCCGCCAGCAGCGGTTGGCTCGGCCGGGCCCGCTTGGCGGCCGGCGGCTCGCCGGGTGCCGCCCGCCGGCGGCGGGGCCCGCGGGGCCGGGCGGGCCGGTCCGCTGAGGGCGGCGGCGGCGGCTCCTCCGGGGCCCGCGGCACCGCGGCGACCTGCGCGGCCATTTCAGGGGCTCCCTCACACACATTTAAATGGCCCGAGCGCCGGGCGCCGCCGCGCACGCGCCGCCGCGGGGCACCCTGGGACCTGTAGTTCCCGAGCGGGGGGCGCGTGCGCGCGGCGCGGGTCACGTGGGCGGCGGGGGAGGGCGGGAAAGCGTTGAGGGAGAGCGGACCCGGGAGTGGGGAAGGGTAAAAAACTTTTATTTTAACGGCGTTCGTCACTTCTTCCAAAGTGCTCCATCCACCAAACACACGCCGCGCGGTGCTTCGGAGCCTTTCCCCGTGAGGGGGATGATGTAGAGCTGTTGGAGCGAGCCTAAGGAGGACATCCCTGCCCATTGCAGTGGGATGGAATTAAATTATTGAATCATAGAATGTTGAGGGTTGGGAGGAACTTAGAAATCTCGTTTCAGCCCCTGCCGTGGGCTGGGGCATCTTCCACTACACCAGGTTGCTCCAAACCCCGTCCAGCGTGGGGGAAACAGGAATATAATTTGGGTAAAGGCTTTCACCGTTTTCTGCTGTTAAGAAAACCCGTGACTACAGTAATAAAAAGGGCAATATTGGCTATTCTCCCAGCTTTAAACCAGCTGAGTTTTCCATTCCAGCCGTGGTCAGCAGATTCTTCTTGACCACATTCCCCAAATCCCACCTTGGTTGGTGGAATCTGGAGAGGAATCTGGCAAGAAATCTTCCCTGTTCCCACCTGAAATTCTGTGCTGGAGAATCACAAAACCTTAAAAACTGCATTATTTTTAAAATACAATAACATTTTGCTTGCTGTCACGGTGTTTTGGGATTTATTTTTTTCCCAGACAGAAAAGCAGCTGGGTCAGCCAATTGTGCAGTCCAGTTACAGCGGTTTAGTTTCTGTGGGATCAACCACCAACTTCAGTCTTATTGCCCCCAAAATCCAGACAAACGCTCTGATTCACTCAGGTGGGGGGAAAAAACCAAAAGCTTATATTATTTCTAAAATTTGGGATGCTAATTCCCGCTTAGTCCAAGAGATGTAAACATTTCAGTGTCTTTGATTACAGTACACCTACAAACGTGAGAGAGGGTCTTGATCCACCTCACTCTGCTCCAATGGCTTTCCACATCGTTCCATAGTCTTCACTGGGTCCCATCCTCAGTTTATGCTCAAATCCATCCTTTTGAAGGGATTACATTCCAAAACACGACACAAGTATGTCCCTCCTTAGGAAAAAAAACTTGTATTCCGAGGTTCACCTTCCATCCCATTGTGAATTAACTGAAAGCTGCTGGTACTTTTACATTGACTTTAAAACTCCAGATTTAGATTCAGTGAATGTGCGAGTAGTGCCTGAGCTGCCAATACTGTGTAACAGCTTTGGATGTGTTTATTTTGGTGGAAGCTTCACTGGGATGGGCATTCCAAGTATTTCAGGATGACTTCACAAATCTGCAATGCCAAGTCTATAAAATAGATCTAAATATTCCATGCTGGGGGTGGATTTCTTGGTCCTTTAGGTTTTGAAAATCGATTTGCAAAGCCTAGGAAGAAATTATATGTTTTTAATGCAACAAATTCTGCATGTTACAGATGCTGATTATGTAATCCCTTAAAATAACACAGGAACTGAAAATGTTTGTAATTTAAGCTTTAAGATATGATAGAAAAGCAACATCCTATAGTTGCAAATAAAGTTGTAAATGTGTAAAAACTAAATATGTAAAGCCCAACGAGCATTATTTTAAATATTTGTAGTTTGTAAGTGTTCTGCCTGGCATTTAGACTTCCAAGAACCAGGTTCTTCCCACCAAAATACAAAGAGGAAAACATACCAAAGTTAAGGAAAGACCTCGGAGAGTTTGTCGGGGCAGGTTCTGATGGTTTTGTCAGTGAAGATGGACTGCAGATGCCTAGAAATAAAAAATGAGTCTGGAGCGGTTGGTCACGGATAATTCCAGAGCCAAACTTGTGGAATCATGGAATTCTTTAGGCTGGAAAAGGCTTCTAAGATCATCAAATCCAACCATCAAACGAGTGCCAAGCCCTGTCCAACGTGGCCTTGGACACTTCCAGGGATCCAGGGGCAGCCACAGCTGCTCTGGGCACCCTGTGCCAGGGCCTCCCCACCCTCCCAGGGGAGAATTCCTTCCTTAATTTGTGCAATCCCATATTTACAGGAAGTGGATTTACTACTGCAGCGATATCTGCTGAGAAAATGTTTGCTCAGAAGTGCTTTAAACCCTTTTTAGCAGTCCTGTTTTCAAGATGAGCATTTTAATTTTAGATCAAAGGGATTCTAATGAGAAATTCCTTATTTATGCTCCAAATAGCCTGGTCAGAGTCCAGGCAGGGGCTCACTTTCTCCCAGCACCCATAGCTCCCATTTGTAGAGTCCTGCAACACAGGTTTGAATGACCTGAAGGATTTGATAATTTGCCCCCAAGGTCCCCACAGCATCCTTGTGACATTCCTACAACAGCTACAGCTCTCCAGTTGAGAAGGTGCTCAGCTATCACAGCTCTGCATGTCCTGCTCCAAAGTGCAGGGAATTTCACACTGGAAAAGTTCAGGGGTTTGGTATTTCTGTCCCACACATTCAAATACTTGCTTAAATCCGTTGGGGAGATATTAGCCTGAAAGACTTACTTTTTCTCACATTTTTCAATATTTTCAAGCTCTGTAAAGAAAAAAAAAAGAATGGAAAAAGGCTGTTGGAAAAAAGTCTGTGAAGCAGTGGATCAGCTACTGTGGTAAAGGGAATTTGCTGGTAAATGCACAGGTATAAAAACACTGACAAATGTACATGTATAAATAGATCAGCTACTGTGGGAATTCACTGATAAATGTAAAAGTATCAGATTTCATAAAAAGCAAACTTTGTGCCACTCTCTGGCTTTTTCCTTGTCATCCCAAATGCCTCTGGTTTATATTTTTCTTGCTGTTTTCCTCAAGTGCTTTTCTGTTCCAGCGTAACACCCCAAAGTACAATCTCACAAGATAATTAACAGGAAGCTTAACAAGAGGAGGCTGGTGATGGTTCTGTCCTTGTAGAACAAACTCAGACTCCACTGGAGCAACTTTTTCCCAGAGGAACTGGCATTCCAGGTGGATGGAGTGCCGAGGCACAACCACTGCCACAGGCAGGGCTGGGTTACCCTGTTCCCAGTGCAGACAGGGTGAGTATTTGCAATTCTACACCAGAATATTTTTATTATTCTTATTTTCGTGCCCTAAACATGAGCACTCTCAAAGCAGACCCTGTTCCCCCAGTGACCAGTGAGAGAGCAGCACCAGCTGTGCCAGAGCTCTTCTCTCCCTCTATGGTTTCCACACCTTTTGTTTCTTTTACCTTGCTCCTCCTGAAGCATTTCATGAGTTCTTTGGATGATGTTTCTGAGCCCTTGTTTTCCAAACCCGCAGGACTTGAGGAATCTCTTGCAACAGGCTGCAGACCTGGGAATATACATCATATGTACGTTTTCAGTGGTCATTCACAAATCTTCCTGCTTTTCTCCAAGTGCTTTGTTGTTGCTTTTCATCTCTTCTAATGCAGCACTTCTAGAAATTTTATGTAGGTTCCCTGCTTGTGTTTATTTTTGTTGTATTTGCTGAACTCTCCTGCAGGGAAGTGCTGAAGCACTACCTGATCATTCTTTGAACAAGTGGGCCACGCTTTCAGAAACCTACAGGTTTAGGTGTGAGTGTAAAACCTCAGTTACATCCTGAGAAAAGAGCTCAGCACTTACTTGCTGCCTCAGCAAGAACAAACGACTCCGGGGTTCTTTCAGGAAGCGGAGGAGGAGAATTAGAGCGATCCTGGCTTGTCTTTGTCTCTGAGAAAACAGAGATAAAAGAGTTGGTTACCTAGCTTTAAAATAAGATATATATATATATGTGTTAGAAGCAACCAGCTTATCTCAGTTGTCTTAAAGGAAACACACAACACGCAGACAAAGAGGAGGCAGCAAGGAACATCCTCATGTACAGGCTAAGGCAGGAGCTGATTAGGAAACATATAACTACCAGTTTACTTGGTTGCAGAACTGTCTAGTTCTGGTATGTAGTTGCAGAACTATTAAGCAACAATTTCTGTTGCACTGAGCACAGATACTAAACACATTTACTAAATAAAGCAGTTTCAGAAAAAAAAGCAGGTCTTAATTCCAAAGATTATCCCGTCATTAAACTTATACCTGTTCGTGGGCTCCAAAGCTTCACACTCTGGAAACAAAAAACAAGGCAGGTATTTAAAATTCCCACATCCAAATGTTGTTTTCTTGCATACAAGGAAGCCAGAGAAGATGAGGAAAGGATGTGATGTGCAAACACCCTCCCACATACA
The DNA here is from genome assembly GCF_029207755.1 of Chamaea fasciata. Classification (NCBI taxonomy): domain Eukaryota; kingdom Metazoa; phylum Chordata; class Aves; order Passeriformes; family Sylviidae; genus Chamaea; species Chamaea fasciata. The sequence goes on from NW_027094110.1 coordinate 3,974,308, forward strand.
CCTCCACACTCATGTAAAGGAAGACAGACTTGTGCCTCATTCTTCCACTTCACAGAGCTGTCACTCAGCTATGGGATGATCAAGAGATGCCTAAATTTTGGTCAGGTCTTATTGGTTCCACAGGGCTGTGTGAAGCTCAGCAGAACACTAATGTCCTGTCTTCATTATCCTTCTCTGAATGAGGGACAATATATTTATTACCCTGTACTGGTCTTAGAATCCCTAAAAATAGTGTTTGGAGTAAAGTAGATGTTGATAAGAAGGGACTGGACTGAGCCCTGAAATCCCTGGAAGTGTTCAAAGCCAAGTTGGACAGGGCTTGGAGCAACCTGGTCTAATGGAAGGTGTCCCTGCCAATGGCAGGGGGGTGGAATGGGATTATTAAGAGTCCCTTCCAACCCAAACCATTCTGTGAAATAATTTATGGCAAGTACAAAGTGCCAAAACTAGAGTCTTTCTCACAGAAGGGAACGTGGTATGGAGATTGGCATTGGAATAATGCTGGAAGAGAGGTAAAAAGCCACTCAGTTACCTTACATGGTCTCAGTCTCACAGGGTCATGAAACCCCTCTGAGTGAGACTCGCCACTCCACTCCCAGGAGGTTCCAATATTTGGATTTCTGTCTGGAAGCTGGAAATCCGAAGTAGCCTGAGGAAATTGTCCTAGAAGCAATTGAACACCAGAGAGATCATTCCTCATCCCAGGCACTGGCAGATGCTACAGAACCACCGTGATGTTGGGTGAGCCCTCAGTGCTGCTCAGAGCCACATTCAATGTTGTTAATCACTCACCAGACTCACTGGCCACAATGAAGGACTCGGGGGTGCGCTGGGGCAGGGGTGGAGGAGCATCATCATCATCATCAGGCTGTGGCAGAGGGGCTGGTTGGAGAGACACAGACAGGTTACCGGCATGGCAGGACACGAGCAGGATCACAGACCTGTGTAGGGGAGGGGGGCTGCTCCTGCCCTGCCATGCAGCAGAGATTGAGGTTGAACACCTCTAAACTGTGGTTAAACATCCAAATAACTCCCAGCACAGAGCCAGGCACACAGCTGGGGCTTCTGCTGCTGCTTGGCTTGGGCTGCAACTCCCAGGACTTCCCAAGGACACTGGGATAAGGAGCATGTCTTTGTGACACTGAATGCTGAGGGGCCTGAGCAGGACAAAGTGGAGCAAGTGCCAAAGCTGGTGGACGATAGGAAATGTCCAAATGGACCTGGACTAACCAGGACAAGGAATAATTCCACCTTCCTCATATGACAGGTGATGGATTTCAGGCTACAGAGCTGGGCAAAACACTTGTGTTGAATCATGAAATCATAGAATGGGCTGGGTTGGAAGGGACCTTAAAAACTCTTTAGATCCAACACCCCCACCATGGACAGGGGTGTCACCCAGGTTGCTCAGGGCCCCTGAAGTCCTGGATCTCTCAATCTCTGTGAGATTTCAGTGTCCCCTGCATGACACTCTGCAGCAGAGAGTGGAGTTTCCAATTTCTGGGAGCTCTCTGAGTACTTTTTGGAGCATTTTGGTGTAAGAATTAGTCAGCATCATCCCTGCCTCCCCGTGAGAGCTGTTCTGAGGTGACACAGTGGTTCAGAGCAGCTGTGTAATGCAAACAGCAAAATGACTCTGCTCTTAAAATGTTTGTGGGAAAAAAAATAAAAATCCAGGCAGGATGAGAAGAGTGTGAGGATGAAACCAGCTGCTCCCGCCCTCAGCTCCCATGAGAGCCCAGTCCTGAGGAGCAGCTACAGCCCTGCTTGGACACCAGATGACCACACTGACCACTCCCTCCAGCACACCCCAGTCCAGAGTGACCTGGTCCCACGTGTCCCCTTGTCCCAGTAGCACTTACCCGAGGGGAGGATCGTCTCCTGGTTCAGGGGAGCGTGGTGGGATGATGGGGAGCTGGCTGGGGTGGGCTGTAGTGGGGCACTGGCAGAGCACGAAGGGAGGAGCTCATCCTGCCCCTCCAGAAAGGGAAACACGGGGGACACGGGGTCATCTGGAGAGAGTGATGAGAAGTAAGGGTCTTCTGCTGAGCACAGGTGAGGGTGAGGGCATTGCCTCTGGTTCCTGTTGCCTGGGGGACCATCTGCCGCTCGTCTGGAGGGGTTCAGGTCCACAGGGGAAAATCCATCCTGGAGGCTCGAGTGACTGTCTTTTGGCCACTGTGGACTCCAAACAGGCTTGGCATCCCCTGCGTCCCATTCCCAGCCTTCTCCCCGCTGCCCCAGCGCCAGAGGGGTCGACACAGTCCATGCCAGAGGTGCTCTGGCACCAGGCTCCCTCCTGCCTGCTCCCTTTGGGTCCAGCTCCAGCTCCAGCTCCCAGCTGCGGCATTTCTGAGGGGCATCCCCAGCGCCCCAGGGCTCGCCGGCAGCTGCCTTCCTGCAGCTGCTGAAGTTCAGAGCCCCGAAGGAGATGGCCTGTCTGATGGGGGGCACCCCCCGGGCTGAGCCGTGCTGCGCTCCCGGGGCACACAGCGAGGGCAGGGACGCTTTGCTCCGTGCCGCCGGAGGGAGGTGTTGGTGCCCGTCCTGCTGCCCAGGGGGATGTTGATGTGGAGCCTGCTCCTCTCGCTCTGAGCTGCAGTGAAAGCACAATAAAGTGGTGTGGAGACAAAGCCGCGGAGGGCTCAGAAAGCGTTAGCCCACTGACAGAGCCCGCAGCGCTGCTCCCAGGAGCGATTCCCACAGGAATGCAGAGCCCTGGCCAGCCTCAAGCAAGGAGCGCAGGGAAGGACTGTGCTCTGTTGCAACACCGTTAAATGGTGAACGGAACAGAGGAGGCATTGTCAGCAAACTAAACCAAAAAGCAAAATTATTTGCAGGAAGTAGACACCGCAATCCCAGAGAGATCCCACCAGCCTGGGAAGCTGCTGATATTGGGAAGCTGGATCCTCAGCGCTGCTGTTCCTGCAGCAAGGAGCACTGGAGTGGAAAGTGCAGATGGAAGATGGGACCAGTGTGAAGGCATTCCATGCTAGGCAGAGGGCTGGGATAACCCAACCTCCGTGTTCATGAGACTTTTTTATACTGTTTTATACTATTTTCAGTTCATATGTGAAACACTGCGTGACACAAAGCCCAGGGCAGAAGAAGGGGACAGATAATGGCACACAGGGAAGAGGCTGAGACACATCAGTGAGAGGAGCAGGAATTACTAGGAAATTAGGAAAAGTCTCTTCACTGAGGGGGTGATCAGGCATTGCAACAGACTGCCCAGGGAAGCGGTGGAAACGCCATCCGTGGGAGTGTTCAAAAAACATGTAGGTGTGGCACTTGGGGACATGGCTTAGTGTTGGACCGGGCAGTGCTGGGTTAATGATGGTTGTGCTCAGTGCTCTTAGGAGACTTTTCCAACCTTTATGATTCTATGAATTATGTTAAGAACAAACATGAGAGTCAAAGTGAGACTCAAGGGAGGCAGCAGATCCTGAGCGTCTAAGTGTTCCAAAGCACACATCTAAAAGTTCATCTCCCTGAAATCGTGTGGGTGACTGCAAATACCAGCCAGGGGTATTTGTGCTGAGGCCTTACCAGGTGAGTAAACTCAGGCCATAAATGTCTTCCACTGGAGTCAGGACTGGCTTGGCTACGGGATGCCCTGCTCCTTCCTAGGGAAAGGAAACGTTTGCAAACAAGAGTGAGGAGGCAGAATGCAAAGAACACCGATGTGCTGCTTCAGGAGCTAGGATTTTTGCCAAATACTTCTAATTACTAAAGCACTTGGGAAATGAAACCAAGGTGGAGCTGGAAACTGCAGACAGAACTTCCTGAAGAGCAACTCTTGACAGCACCTTTCTGAGAGTACAGTGAGTCCTACAACCATCCAGCTGTGCCAAACAGCTGGCAGGCAGCCTGTGCAGAGACTCTGCCTTCAGGAGCCCACACCGGGCAAGCTGGGTGCTGGTTTTGTTGGTGACACCAGCTCATGGCCACCCCCATGCTCTGCACACTGTCCTCAGAGGACAGGGAGGTTTAGGGGGGCGAGAGGTTTGGGCAAGAGCTACAAAACCACATCCTGACTTGAAACGTCCTCTGCATTTTGTGTCAACGCAGCCCTGTGTGGCCTTTGCTCACAGACTGTCCTTAACCAGTCCGAAAAGACTTTTCCCAGTTTTTTTCTCTCTCAGCTCTGGCTTGGAACGTCCTGCAAATCCTATGGCAAAACTGAGGCACGAGTCCCATCGCAGGATCCCCTTCCCAATTCTTTAGATAAAAGTTTCTGACAAAATGAGCTCACTGTGACCTTCCAGGCTTTGCTGTGAAGCAATTACTTTCCTAAATTTGATCCAGTGAGGTTCATGTCAGCAGTCACAGAACAGCAAGAGCAAAGAAAGCCTCATCTAAAGACATTTTGGCTATTCCTAATATGCAACTTCACACCAAGACCACCTTTCTTTTCCTCGGAGGTGTAACAGGTTTGTGAGACTTTGCCATGTTTTTTCACAACATATTTCCCCCTGTGCCCTGCCAGAGACAGGCTGTAATGCTGGTTCCCTCACTGGCACACATGAGGTAACACTTTCAGCGTCACTGCCTTGTGATCCCAAGCTTCCCAACCTGGACCTTCCCAACCTGGTCTGAAAATCCCTCAGCTGCTTGCAAACACTCCACGAAGATAAACTTCACTGGCATATCCCCATGGAAATCAGTCACTCCTGTAGAAAATTCGTGCTGTTCTATTAACTCGTGACATTAAACAATCATAAAAATATATAGAAAATAGAAAATGGTTTTGAGACTGAAGAAAATCTAGGTCTTGTTTGTGGTAAGCATTGCACATTCAGGGGAAGAGCTGGATTCTCATAGGTTAACATCAAAAGGGACTTTGTTTGGGTATCAAGGGGAGCAGAAAATATGGGAATTCATCCCAGGTCTGTAGCAGGAATTGAGGTTAGAGCTGGAGTGCCCAGGCTGCAAGAGGCAGGGTGTTTGTCCTGGGACTTTTACCTGTGAAGCAGCAGAATCTTTCTGGGCATCCAGTGCTTCAATCTGCCTTTTGAAGAGCTCAATCACCGCATCGTAAACCAGCTCATACTGCTCCTGCATTCCAGACAGACAAAAAATGTGACAGACAGCACCAGTGGGACTTGTAAATGGCCACCTCTTCCCAAGCAAGCATCACCCCAGAGAGAAGCTGCTTTCCTGTCCGTGTGCAGGGTGTGAGTTCTGAGAAGAGGCAGAAGCCACAACTCTCACAGGGTTCATACTGAACCATTTTGGGGGGTTTTTGGGTGTGCAAGCAACACTGTTCTGCATTGAGCTTCCTCTTCAGGCTGTTGCAGCTGAGAAAAGTTCCCACTTTATTGCCTGGACAGTCCCTGGTTTCACAGTGTAAGCGTTCGATAAATCACACTGTGAGCGCTGGCCCAGGAAATGCTCAGTTACCAAATTAATTTTTACCAAATCATTGTTCTGTTCAGAAAAGGGACTTTGCACAACAGCTCCACACCCCAGCTCCCACCAGCACCACTGCTCTGGGTGTCCCTGCTGCGAACCCTCCTGGGGAAAAGGTGAGGTCCCAGCATGGAGCAGCTGGTGACAAACGTACCTTGGTCTGCACTATGCAAGGCCTTTGTGTGCGCATTTCCTGGATCAGATTGAAAACACTGAAGTTCACTGGAACAATCTGGTGAGAAAGAGAAAAGACAAAATGGTTTTAAACTAAAAGAGATTTAGATTTAATATTGGGAAGCAATTCTTCCCTGTGAGGGTGGGGAGGCCCTGGCACAGGATCAAGAGAATCTGTGGCTGCCCCATTCCTGGAAGTGTCCAAGGCCAGGTTGGACAGGGCTTGGAGCACCCTGAGGTAGTGAAGGGTGTCCCTGCCCATGGCAGGGGGCTGGAAAGAGAGGATTTTTAAGATCCTTCCAACCCAAATCCTTCCATGATTTCTATGATTTCTCTGATAAAAATTTACAGATAGGTCTAATTCCACAAAGCTTCCAAGTCATGATGCAGTTCAGAGCACTGTCTGAAATCCAGGCTGCTACTGCAATAATTTTAAACAAAGGGCCTGCCTAAAGTGCTATTTTATTCATTACAAACCATCCTCCTCCCTCCTGTCTCACACTCCACCCAAAATACTCTTTTTATAACAGCTGTGGGCAGCATGAAGGACATGACAGTGATTTCCCAGTTGGATGGGTTCAGGGAGCTGTAGAACAGAAGACAGCAGGCTCTCCTCTGAGTCCCAGCACCTGCTCTGGGGCCAGGGATTAGTGCCTGTGCCAGTATTGGAGAGTCAGAGTAAGGCAAGGGGGTGGTTTGGAAACGCTGAATATCTAATGTGTGAGTGTGGAGAGACAAATGCAAAGATGTGTTGAAGAGTGAAGGTCAGCACAGGGCCATGTGCTGTGAGCTGAAGGCCTGGCCAGATGGAGCAGTGGAGGGGGGATTCTGTCCCACTGGTGTGATGCTGTCCGTGTCTGAAGAGAGGAGTGGCACAAACCGGGAATGGGGAGTCAGCACTTCGGGCACTGCTGTGCTCCAGTCAGGCCGTGGGGAGCTCCCATCCACCCGAAATCCACCTGAGTGCAGTCAGAGGGGCTGAGAGGCAGAGGGAGGGCTGGGGAGGGACAGAGGGGTGCAGGGGCCATCGAGGGCGAGGGGGGCTGGCACTCACCCCGTCCTTCAGCAGCTTCTGGGTGTAGTCGATGGCGCAGATGACGCCGGTCCTGCCGCAGCCAGCACTGCAATGACAGCCCCGGGGCACGGGGTGGGCACGCTGTGCGCTCTGACAGGGGTGTTTGGAGGAGACCCACAGCCACCTGTGACCCTGCCATCCCACACACATCCTGCAGACCCGCAGGATGCTGCGGCTTCAGCCCACGCAGCGCTCTGCTGCACAGGGTTGGGAGGCACAGCTCATGCCCTGAGAACAGCTCTCAGCCCTCCTGTGGTGACCGGCCACATGTGGACATGCCCAGGGGTGGTGGTCTCTGACCCAGACATTCTCACTCTCTCCAGCTCCCTGACAGGAGGGTGTAGCCAGCCGGGTGTTGATCTCTTCTCCCAACTGACAAGGGGCAGGACAAGAGGAAATGGCCTCAGGTTGTCCCAGGGGAGGTTTAGATTGCATATTAGGGAAAATTTCTACACCAAAAGCACTGCCGAGCACTGGCACAGGCTGCCCAGGGCAGTGCTGAGGTCACCAGTGAAAATACGTGTAGATGTGGCACTTGAGGACGTGGTTTAGTGGTGGCCTTGGCAGTGCTGGGAGAATGGTTGGACTGGACCATCTTAAGGGACTTTTCCAACCTAAACAATTCCATGGCTCTGTGATTCTATTGCTGGCCTGCTGCTGCCTCCTTCCCTGCCCCCTGGCCGTGCTGGCTGTCCTCAGGGGAGCCCTTCACCTACAAGAGGAGCTTGGCTGTGGGCTTGGCCAGCTTCCCCGCCCTGTGACCCCTGGGGATGTGGGAGCACAGGGGTCTGGGGGCCAGCAGCCCTTCCCTGCTGGCAGCCAGGTCACCCACCTGCAGTGGATGCAGACAGGGACCCTGTCATCGGGCTGGTAGCAGCGAATGTCCCTGATGAGCTGCAGGATGGGCTCGATGGATGAGGGGACGTGGTGGTCCGGCCAGTTTTTGTAGTGGAAGTGGTAGATGGTGCGGGTTGCCTGCAGGAGAAGAGCAGTGGCAGGGTCTGGGATGGTGGCACGGCAAGGGGAGCTGGATTTCTGCTCCATCCCCAGCTCCCATCTGCATCAGCAGGCACAGGGCAGAGCAGCAGTTTGCAGTTGGTTTTGCTGCAGGAGATGTTTTATGACATTCTTGGCCTCACTTACCCAGAGTCTGATTTGCCACGACTGACAAACAGCTTCAGAAACTGAGGTCTGAGTTAATGAATTTTTTACTTCCTTTGTTCCCTCAACTACTGTCAAATCTAATTCAGCAGCCTGAGCAATGTAAAATTTTCTGCACAAAATGTACCATATTTTAATATATTATTTATATAACAAAGCCAGCCCAGGTGCATTTCCTGCCTTGACCTTTCCTCCTTACCTCATTCAGGGTCACCTTTAAAGTCCTAATCACATACTCATTCCTCTTCTCCTCAGCCTCCTGCAGAGGAAGGGGTCAGAGTCAGATTTTCCGTGGGTGCCCCGGGGTGGGACAGGGTGCTGAGGTGGCTGCACTCACACAGGTGATGGAGAAAGGGCCACAGTGCAGGGGGGAGCCGTCCACATCCGCCCAGTACCGCTCACATTTCTTCTGTTGGGACAAGCAGGGTGTGTTTGGTTATTCCCACTGGCCCAGCTGTGCCTTCTCCTTTTTTACTCTCCAGGACAAAATTCACGCTGGGAAGAGGCTCAGCTTTTGCTGCTGTCCAGCTCCAGCCTCCCCTTCCTTGGAGCTGCCACTGCTGGTTCTCCCTTTCCAGAAATATTCCCTATGCTACTGGAAATGGCTAAAGAATTTCATGGAATCAGAGACTGGTTTGGTTGGAAAGGACTTTAAATATCATCTCATTTCACCTTCTGCCACAGGCAGGGACATCTCCCATGGGACCATTTGCAGCTGGAGACCCAAAAACCAGCTTCTATCAAATAGAAACTGACTGTCACTAATGGCATTTAATAAAAATCTGCATCTCTCACCCTGCCCTGGCACTCAGGGCCACCTGTGACACGCTACTCACCTTCCCCATTTCAAACTCCATACAAGCCATGACCACAACCTGCAGGAAAAAAAGGTTCGTTAGAAAATACTGAACGCCACTTTCTTATCCAGGCACCAAAATTAAACTCATCTCTTGTGGGTACTTATCAGTGATAAGGAAACTCTGCGGACTGCCTTCCCCCAAGCCCCAACTGCCAGATGAGTGACACTGGTACACCACCCACAGCCTGGCACAAGGACCTCCCCAGCCAGAGCCCAAAGGCAGGGACAGACACCAGCAGACTCCTGCTCTGGCATGAGTGGGAGGAGGCTGACAGGAGAGATGTGGGACACACACAACACCTGGAGTGAAACCCCGACACTCCCACTGGCTCACAAAGGACTTCTGGCTGTAAGGGCAACTTTTCTTTAGAAAAAAAAAAATGACACATAAAGTTTATATTTAAATCTGCACCTTACCAGGACTTCATACTCCCAAATCATCCTCCAAAAGTCAATGACAGTAGTGGGGAGAGGACCCTGGGTTGCAATGTATGCTCTTGGCCCATAGACACCCTGGAACATTCAAACCAGACATGGACACGTCTGTGCATAGTTCACCAGCAGAAATAAAGTCATTCCTCTCTCTAAATTCACTTCCATCAGCAAGCCCATTCAGGATTTAGAAGGACTTTCATATAGTTGAATTTTGGGCACATACATTAACTCAAGCATTGGTGTGCAAACCAAAGGCAGGGCCAAGCTGGGGAGCTGGAATTGGGCTGAGATCTGCTCCCAGAGACCAGCATCGGTTCTTTCAGTGCCTCTGGGAGCGTGGAGGTGATGTGGCCACAGCTCTGTTGCTGATGGCCAAAGAATGAACTGTGATCCTGTTGGGAAGGTCTGTTCTTCTGCAGACAGGTTACACAGAGCCCTGGGTCACTGGTCACTGTCGTGAAGAATGAAGGGAACCTTCTATCTATCTATCTATCTATCTATCTATCTATCTATCTATCTATCTATCTATCTATCTATCTATCATCTATCTCTCTGTCAGTCAGAGAAGAGTTGTGGGCCCAGGACAGTCCCAAAACTGGTGGAGCTGTGGATGGAGCAGTGTCCCACACTGATTTGCCCCATTGCTAACCCCAGCAGCAGGTCCCAGCCGTGCAGCACTGCAAGGCTTCCTGCCTCTGCACTGGTTTCAGCCCAGGTGACCCTGGCCACAGGCAGTTTTGCACCACTGTCACCCACCAAAGGCAGCAACGGCGACGAGGAAGTTGGGGCTGTGAACCACAAACTGTTCCACCCCCGGCGTGAGGGCGTCCCTTGCCCCCCAGCCTGGTGCCTCTGTGCTGCACGGGGGATTTCTGGAGGGCTCCCTCATCTTCTTACATCAGTTCCCCTTGAGCACAGCCCAGAAACTGCTGCAGAGCCCTTTGGTTCACCAGAGCCCCCGACCTGCTTCTCCTGGCACAACCCGCCGAGGTGGCACCACCAACACCCTTGCAGGACAAAAGGCCACAGAAGAGGCAAACCTTGATGAAGTTGGCATTGATGTAATGAGAATCTGTGTCCGATGTAATCAGGGACAGCTTCACTCTGCTGTGGTCAACTGCAAAAGCAAGGGAAGCAGTCAGTGTCTGTCCTTCGTGGTCACTGAGCCCGTGGAGGGCAGCACGAGGAGCTTTGGGGGAGCACTCATGTCAGAGAGGTCCTCCAGGGCGGGTGGGTGGCTGTGCAAGCAGCTGATGTCCCTCCCACGCCTCCCACAGCCCTGCTGCCTACACACACAGGGGATGGACAAGATCCTTTTGGAGAGTGAGGGAGGTTTTAGGGGAGAGCTGCAGGTGCTGCCACTAACCAGTGCAAGGCTGATCCCCTCTGACCATGCAGCGAGCCAAGCCCAAAACCACCTAACCACACTCTAGGCTCAAAGCAGCTCTCTGAGGTTGGATACAAAGGTTTGAAAGCTGGGCTCGATCTTGGAGATCTTTTCCAACCCTAACGACTCTGATTTACTTTCTTTTCCAAGTTGGAATGGACAAAAGAGACAGCCTGCTCAGATGCTGGGACAGTGTCCTTTGGAGCCCACTGCACCAAGCCAAGACAAACCACAGCAGGGTTTGCCTGTTGTCCGCTTTGTACATCGTGGAGACATCACTGTCCAAAGGCCACTGGATGCAGGTGGTTGCAGTGCTAACCAGAAAGCTTGCAAGGATAATCACTGGAGGATGTGTTTCCTAGTGAATAGAAGTTCTTCTGTCTGTAGAAATATCACAGAATCACAGAATATTCTGGGTCGGAAAGGACCCACAAGGATCGAGTCCAACTCCCACCCTGCACAGGACATCCCCAAAATCCCACCACGTGCCTGACAGTGTTGACATGTGCCAAAGTGCTCCGGAGCAGGCACTGCAGCAGCCAAAGCCCTAAATCTGAACAGCAGGACTCAAAGCCAACAGACAGTAGTGAGATGCTCACATACAACAACTGTGCAGGCAGGCACCACAGGATGAGAACAAGAAAAGCAAGAAAAACAAAAGGCTGAGTAGGAACATGTGCCATTTCCAACCTACAAGGTAAGATGTCCTTGTATCTGTTCTTCTTGACATTCTCTGGCTGCTCAGACGCTGCTGTAGGGTAGATTTTATCCGATCTGTACTTTGTTGACTGTCTCTTCAGCTTCTGTGATAAAAGAGTGGAACAAATTGCAGCAGACGTGCTACAGCCAGCGCGCTACTAGAGAGCACATGAAGGTCTCGAGGGGTCAGGTTTGCTACTGCAAAGCAAGGCTGGCACCATTAATTCTTTCCTGAGTGGCTTTGCTCAGAGCAAGAATAGAGACAGAAACATCTGAGAGCGCCAGCACAGGCTTCTGAAGGATGGAAAGTGTGTGCTGAGGCAGTGCCCACACGTCGGCTTGTGAAGTGACACAAAGCATCGCCCTCACAAGTGAGTGAGGCCCAGGGGAGCCACTCTCAATACAAACGGCACCCAGATCAGAGGAGTGACAGTGTCAAAGCACCTTCAACAAACGATACCAGAAAAGACAGGTAAATCTATTGATTTTTCTCACTTTGGTGGAGATGCTCCCATCTGTAGCTGGAAGAAGCGATGCTCAAGTCACTAAGGCAGCTCAAGCAACTGGAGCAGAGTGACTCCATGGACTAATCAAAGAGAAGGAGTCCTGGGACAGACCCTAGGGCTGCAAATCTCTCGTCTCTTTCATTTTCAGGATAAAGGTGCAGCATTCACAGAGACTTAAAACATCTTTCTCCTGGCAAAGCACAGAATTTTATTTCACTGCCACCAGCTTCTAAATAACACACACATTTTTTTACCATCAGCTTCAGAAGCATCATTCTCACTGTATTTTTTCTTTCATATTTTTGTGTCCAGGTTGCTGGGTTTCAATAATAAACTGCAGTTTTAAAACAATAAATTCAGCCACAATAGAAGTTAAATCTCAGAGATCTGATGGAATGAGTCAGGGAGAAGCCACAGGAGGCTCAGGACAGTCCATATGTCCAGTCTCTATTAATTAAGAACACGGGGCAGACACAGTGGGATAGAAATTATGCGAGCAGGGTGGGTTTTGTAGCCACGTCCGTGTAACCTTCTGAGCAATTCTGGTGTTGGTCACATCCTCCCCTTCCTCCTTCCAGTGCACCCCCAGCTTCCAGGGAAAACTTTCATGGAAGGGGCATCACTCCATACTAAAGCCAGTCTTCCCAGAGCCAAGGCGTTTCTGTCCCTGAATAATCTGACACAAAACCACCTGGGAAATGCCTGGGTATGAAAAAGGAGGTGGGAATCACAGAACCATATCCTGAGCTGGATGGGACCCACAAGAATCACTGAGTCTAACTCCTGGCCTTGCACAGACATCCCAAAATCCCACCCTGTGTCTGAGAATGGTGTCAAAACGCTCCTGGAGCTCTGGCAGCCTCGGGGCTGTGGCCGTTCCCTGGGGCAGTGTGCAGCTGTGAGACTGCACAGAGGGAAAAAGGGGACTCTAACAAAACCCCTGTCAATCATAGCAACATCGCCACAATTTGCACGTAAAAATGCCTCATCCCACAAGGAGAGGGCAGGAATTGGGGTGGAGGAATGGCACCGAATGTTTCTATCACGTTTAGAAACAGAAGCCTGCTGAGGCCACTGCCTTCCAAAAGTGGCCACAAATCAGGTGATTCTGAGAAGACCTTATCCCATGCATCAGGAAATGCAGCCTTGACCATTTCCACCTGCCATTTTGATCGGAAATGAACACATCAGGCTGCTGGAGCCAGCCTGAGCCCCAGGGCTCAGAGCTCGCTGCCTCACACACACAGACACCCCGGCAGAGAGAGGGGAAACTCAGCAGGCTGTGACAGCGCTTTGTTCCATGGAACAACAGACTGTCACTGCAGGCTCAGATTAATCACTTCCCTCCGCCCCAGACACCTGGAAACCAAACACTCAGCTTTCCCTGAGTGTTTGAAGTGCCAGACTTTGCTGGTGCGACAGAGCGGGGCTGGAGTTTGTGGGGACCCCTCAGTAACCCTGAGCCCACTGCCAGGGTCAGTCCAGTGCCTGACACATCTCAGACCTCACAGAGGTACCAGTGTTACCCTTCCCCGTGTCTGGGAAAGCTGGGCAATGTCCCTGCCTCTCAGAGCAGCCCAGAGCCTGTCAGAGCCACCTGCCTCCAGCTGATACACCAAGAGCCACCTCCAGGCACCAGCTTTAGCCATGAGATGGTGCTTTGGCATCAGAGCCTCACCCCTGGCACGCAAATCAAAAAATGTATCAGAGAGCTCACAAATTCAGGGCAATGCTGACCACAGGGGGTGGTGGGAGCCATCAGCATTTTGTGCAGCTTTTGCCTCGAGGGAACAAGCCAGGAGGAGCCAGGAGCACTGCTGGATGTAGAGCACAGAGATCCCAGAATGGTTTGGGGTGGGAGGGACCTTTAAGCTCATCTCATCCCACTCCCTGCCATGGGCAGGGACACCTTCCACCATCCCAGGTTGTTCCAAGCCCTATCCACCATGGCCTTGGATACTGCCGGGGATGGGGTACCCACAGCTGCCTTGGGCAGCCTGTGCTCTATGGAAACAAGGACAAGCTAAGTCAAGGCAAAACCAGAGATCCCAGGCAGGAACTCGTGTGCCACAGGTCTAACGGGTTGCAATGGGGAGAAGGGGCAGAGGCTCCATATTCCTCCCTGTGCCCCCAGTTCTGTTACCAGGCAAAGCGAAACCGTGTCCCCACAAGTGCATTCACCCAGCAGAAAACAGGAAGCACTCGGGTAATTAGTTAAAAAGCAAACAGTTCAAATGCAAATTATTAAATTCCTATCATGTCTTTACATTCCTCTTAGCCCAGTTAACTTCTGGGTGCCTGCTATAAAACTCCTAGAAAATCTCACTGTCACAGGTTTGAGAGGTGACCGAGCGATTCCCTGCGAAACGAAACACTGAGCCAAGCCTTGAGCGAACTCACCAAAAACTCCTCTGCAAACTCTCCTCGGCTGCTCTTCTTGCCTTGGGCCCTTTCCAGGTTCTGCAGCAGGATCCCCCTTTGGTCCATGGTGCCGGAGCTGGAGCGTGCCTGGCCTGGCCCTCCTGGGAAGGGACATGTCAAGTGATCCGCAGCGGAAGGCACCGGCGGGGAGCGCTGCCTGTGGTTTTCTGACTTCATCACAGCCCCAAAGGAAATTAGTGCGTAGCAGATAATCCTGGTCAAACAACACAACAGAGCACAGGGCACGGGGCCCTGGCACTCTCTGTGCAAACCACCCCCACCTGGCACGGGGTGGGCAGCACTGAGGACAAGGGTAGGGACGTGTTGGACACCAGAACAAACCCCCACCACCCCAATTCCTGCAGCACCGTGTCCAGCCATCACTGCCAGGGGTACCCAGGGGGGCAGCTGTGGAGCATTCACATCACAAGGGGCTGTGCTTCACCAGGAAAGCTTCAAACCTGGAATGTGACTGGAAGAGTCCATAAAACAGCATGGAAAATCCACAGTTCCCCCTCACGCTTTCGATGTAGAATCCCAGAATGGTTTGGGTTGGAAGGAACCTTAAAGCTCATCTCAATGTGCAGGGACACCCTCCACTATCCCAGGTTTCTCCAAGTCCTGTCCAACCCAGCCTTTGGCACTTTCCAAGGATGGAAGTTCTAGTCTGTTTTCCACATCAGCTGTAAAATAATTTGAAGGAATCCATCAGGCAGATGCTGACACCCAAACAGGTGTTGCTGCCCTGGACTGCCTGACTTCCAGAGAAAAACCATCCATGTGCTTCAGGTCGACTCTTCCAGCCACCATTGCCCACATCTCATGGCTTTTGCCAGAAGAGAGAATCACATCTGACTCCAGCAGACTGTAGAAGTCAAATTAACGATGCCAGCCTGATTCACCTCTCTCACTGTGTAACACTTGGAAAACCCCGTAAGCAAAGGGGAAGTGGGAAGGGGAGGCAGAGTCCACAGTTCTGGAAGGCCATCCATCTTCTCTGCGTGAAGTGGGGAAAGCTCAACAAAACTAAGCTCAAAACAACAATTTTCAACCAAAACCACCCCCAATAGACACGAGGATCACATCTTCCACATTTCCAATACCTCATGTGTTGCACAAAGGCTTCAGACTCATTGAACCAAGTTTGATTCTCTCCCTGTCTGTAACCAGGGCCATTGAGTGTGTCCCCTTCTGTATTTTCTTGCAGATGGGATACAGACCAGCTCCAGGACTCCTGTATTCAGTAGCTAAAAGGCCAAGGGCTGCTAATCACTCTTAGTTTAAAATAGCAAATGCTAATTTTGCAGAAATAAGCCTTGGAGTCACCTGAGAGGAAGAGGAACCTTTAGAATAACTAATGGAAACACTTTAAAACAAATATCCACCTGCTGAGTCTGCAGCACCAAGCACTAACCTGGAGGCCTCGAGTACGAGTGAAGGCCACTTTTATGGCTAAATTTGAGAGAAACTCAAGAAGAAAAACCAATTGATAACAACAAACTTTACTATTTTTGTTTGTAGTGATGGAGAATCTCTTTTACGCATTGCTTAGTGTTGAGTTCTGCTTGCAGGGTCTGGAAGAAGCACAACAGCTTTTCTCCAGTTCCACCAGTGAAAAGCCCAAGTTCTCCTCTGGAAAGTAGCACAGTCCTTTCTCTGAATTGTCCACATTCTCCTGAAAACAAACCAAACCCTCCTGTGCATGTGCTTTAGTGAAACAATCCGAGGCAGGTTTAAAGGCAGGAAGAGAAGGATGCAGAGGGCAGGATGAGTGACCCACCAGCCACTGCAACCCTCTCCCAGGCTGATTGCATCCCTTCCCCCGGGGAAACAGCAAGTGGGGTCTGTAAAACTGCTTTTTTGTGGCCCATCAGTCATTATCATGATTCGCACTCAAGGGGCAAGCTGAGCTCCTGAGTTAAGGAATTAAACCCTGAGACAGAGAAGCAGAAGTTTGGTGCTGACTCCAGCAGGACGTTGTTTAGCAAAGCCATGCTCCTGGGCTGCACGCAGCTATGGGCATGGTTCAGTTTCAAATTCAGTCATTCCTGTTAAGATCAGCTGAAATAAATATTTGGAAGGTATTGGAGTCTGCCGACCTGCTCATTCCTCAAGAAAGGGGTCTGGATAAAAGAAGCTCCAAGTCCCTTCCCAGACAGAGCCCAGCCTTGGTGTGGCCACAGCAGAGTAAACAATGGATTGCCAACAAGCTCTCTGCTATTTTCCCCTGAAAACTGCATAATGCCAATGCTCCAGTGCAGCTCTCCCTGAGGACAGGAACACAGCACAACTGTGGGGACTGTTAACAACAGCCCTGCTACAGCTGACTGATGACTGCCTTGGAGTTCACCTGCAGGTTCACCCTTTACAGCAATTTGGCATTTGAGCAGAGATTAATGATTGCCCAGTTGCTCCTTAAAGCTTTGCTTCAAGCAAGGTCAGAGCTGCCCTGATCCACAGCAGTGATGAGATCACTCCAGATCACAGCCCTGAGGGTTGAAGGAACAAGAAACTCCAGAAATCAGCCAAGAACGATTCATGTTTTTATTAGGAAAAGCAGAAGTCTGTTTAACAGCGACAGGATTTCGGTGAAGTGAAATCCCATTTGTCCCATCTGAGGGTACAATCGAGTCATTCAAAGAAATTCAAAAATTACAAGGAATCTGGCAGAATAGGGTTAAAAGAAGCTTGTGCTCCTCAGAGTACCCTAAAGCCCTGTTAGGTCAATCTCAGTGTGTATCTCGCCCTCCATCAAGGAGCTTGGCAACAGCACAGGAACTGGGGGGAACTTCAGAGAGGGCAATTCTCACCTCATTAACACATTTCAGTTAAAAACCCATGTCTGTCTCTTGGAACATGCTGGTTCCAGTGAGCAGGAGGTACCCTGCCCACCTTCCTCTGGCACAGCAGAGCTCTGCTCACCCCCAAGTGAAGCTGCTACTAAAATCAGACAGCAAATTAAAACAAATGTAAAGGGAGCCAAGAATGAAATATTTTCTCCTCACTGCACTGTTCCTCTTAATGTGAGATAAGTGGCAGAGTCTGGGTGCCTCTCGTGGTTTTTTTTTTTTTTTTTTTTTTTTTTTTTTTTTTTTTTTTTTTTTTTTTGTTGTTGTTGTTTTTTAATTATTTATAATTCTCAGGAAAAAAACCTCTCCAAAACACACCCCTGAATTCTGCTCAGTTCTGGTTCCATCAGTGACGTTTGTGCCTCATGACAACCACCACGGATGTGCCACCAGCCCTGTGAGTCACAGCAGAATGACCCTGTCCTTTCCCCAGCCCAGGGGGAGGGCAGACCCTTCACCCTGCCCTGTTCCCCAGCTGCAGCTTCCCCCACACCACCCAGGCTTTCCAGGTAAACTGGAAACTCTGCAGTTTAAAGCCACCAAACCCAGCACTGAGTATGGCAAAAGAAGCCAGAGAAATCAACTTTTCCTGTGCCCTGAGCCTGCATCCTGCTGGGAGCAAGGACCAGTCAAGACTCCAGTCCAGCCACTGCCTCCAGGACTGTCCTCAAGGCTGAGATGAAGCATTGCAGTGCCTCTGGCTTTGCTTCGTTCTGCTTCACCGAAACCTGCAGCTCTGAATCCGCTGCCTCAAGCAGGAGCTCTGTGAGGAAGAGGCAGCCTGACTCATCCTGGGCACTCAGATAAGCTTTCCAGGGCTGGGCTCCAGCCTTGCTCATGGCAATGGTCTGGATGTGCACAACACGAAGGGCTGTCTGGATGGCGTCTGCATGGACAGGCCCACCCCAGGGCAGAGACAGCTGGCAGCTCGTGTCCAGGCTCAGCCAGGTCTTCTCAAACTGTTCTGCAGTCAGGGAAACATCAGGAATCAAGCTTAGGCTGCCTGCATCAGGATGAGCCTTGAGGAGTTCTGTATTCCCTTCAGACACGGGAGTATCAGGATGAACCTCGAGGACTTCCTTGTTCCCTTCAGACACCAGAGACTCTGAAATGAAAGCACAAACACCTGAGATGCAGCTCCCAGCTCCACAAAGCCCATCCGATGGAGCAGAGGAATGCTGGAATCCCAGTGCCACCAGCAGCACTCCCTGGGCTAGTGAGTGGCCAGCCACACACTGCACAAGGTGATCAGAACACCAGATTCCCAAAGCACTCTGACCTTCTTCCAAACAGACCCACGGGAGACCATCCTGGCTGCCCAGAGAAGCTGTGGCTGCCCCTGGATCCCTGGAAGGGTCCTAGGCCAGGTTGGACAGGGCTTGGAGCAGCCTGGGACAGTGGAAGGTGCCCCTGCCCGTGGCAGGGGGTGGAACGAGAGGAATTTCAAGGCTCCTTCCAACCCAAACCATTCTGGGATTGTGTGATCTGCTGGCTCCCAGAGGAAGGTGAGGCAGGTTTGTTTACCTGTGTCTCTGTTCCTGGAGTCAGCACAAGGAGAGCAGGAGTAAGAGGGTTCCACAGGCTGCTGGGCAGTGGCGAGTGCCCAGCGCTCTCTGCCATAAACTGTGGCCAGAGTGTTGAAGTCCAAAGCCCAGGCATTGACAGGCTGCTTGCTCTGGTCCCCCAGGAGCCCCAGGGAGGGGTCAGACTTGGGGCTGCACAGCACCCTCTTCACCTCCTCCACCCCAGACTGCAGAAGGCGATAGTAGAACAGTCCCCGGTCCCGTACGGCCATGTCCTGCTCCTCCTCTGGGAACCACAGAGATGCCATTCATGGAGAATTATATCAGCCACATTTCCCCAGAGTACTAACACTCCATTATTAAAAACAGACTTTCAGGGATACCATGCAAGCCTGCTTACAGGCAGAGAGTGAAAGGATAAGGAGGAATGTTTTTAAACTAACAGAAGGCAGGGTCAGGTGGGATACTGGGGAGGAATTCTTCCCTGTGAGGCTGGGGAGGCCCTGGCACAGGGTGCCCAGAGAAGCTGTGGCTGCCCCTGGATCCCTGGAAGTGTCCAAGGCCAGGCTGGACAGGGAAGGTGTCCCTGCTCAGGACAGGGGTTGGAACTGGATGATCTTTAAGATCCCTTCCCACCCAAACCATTCTGATTCCATGACTCTGTAACTCCACCCTCACCAGCCAGCCAGGGGACAGCCAGCAGGAACATGGAACAACCTGACGCTGGGAGCCTGGATGGCCTCCTCAGAGCCAGGATGCTCCCACAGCCTGGGGACACAGGCAGAGCAGGTCCCCCAGAGGCTGTGAGGACACAGGGAACCCACCTATGCAGAAGTAGAGCAGCCTGCCCAGCATGTCCTGGCACTCGGCGGGCCGGGCCAGGAACAGCCGCACCAGCGCCGTCAGCAGCTCCATCTTCACCGCCGGGAATGTCTCGGACTTCACGTTCTCCACAAAGTCCTCCAGGACATAGGGAGCGTTTGGGATCTTCTCCCCATGCGTGCCCAGGAGCCAGACCAGCGCTTGTTTGCCCTGAAGGAACCACAGGAACACCAGCGGAGCTGCTGTGTGCCACGTGTTGGTGCGAAATAAGCACGCTGAGAGAACAAATCTGAGCATTTCTGATTTTTGCCCCCAATCTCAAGGCAAAGGGAAGCTGAACAGTCCTTGTCCACCTGTCCCCAAGCACTGCCCCCTCACCTCGCTGTCCTGGATGGTGTCCTCACAGCCAGGCAGCGCCTGGCACACGGCATCTGTGCACTGGGGACACAGCCAGGCCAGGTCCCGGAAAGCACGGACCACAGCTGCGAGGAAAACCAGTTATCAGCATCCCCCAAGGGTTATAAAAACCACTAGAGAGGAAAAAAAAATCATTTTAAACTCCCCCCATTCACTGGGCTTTGCAAATCTCAGCCAGGAGGGTCAGTGCACCCTCCTTCCCAATCCCATGACCCTGCATTTGTCAGAGCAAAGCTGCACCAGGTCTAAAATAAAGCAGAGACTTCAGATTGTTCCTCTGCTGGAGAGCAGCTTCTCTTGTGGCCACTGCCAGCCTTTAAAAAGCCTCTGACTCATGATGCTTCAGACACACGAGGTTAGAATGACAAATTAAAGCTGACCCCGATTCAAAACGAGGCTCGTGAACTTCAGGTCAAAACTTTAAAGGTTTTGCTGCCCACTCAGAAACACCAACAGCTCCTGAGATGGAATTCAACAGCTCAGTGCAAGTGTGTGGTTTTCAAACCTGAGAGCAAGACCAGTTAAAAGAGAACAGCAGGAACAGCAGTGATGTGAAGGTGGATCTGAGGGCAGAAGAGAATAAAGGAAGCTTGGGTACAACTGAATCAGACTATTATGTGAAATCACAGAGATTCAAAAGATCTATTAATCATCTTGGCTCTCAGACAGTAAAATGTCTCTGCTGAGCCCCTCACTCCCTGAGTCAGCAGGTGGCAGGCAGAAAGAAGCACGAACACAGCTACAACCATCTTCCCCTTTCCCACAGAGAGCAGTTCCTGCGGAAGGAGCACACTTTATACCCCTCAACCCACTTGGAAAACTTCCAGCTGAAGGTGCCAATTAAACTGGAAGCCAAGTGCCTTTGAGGGAGCTGAGTTTGGGATCAGGAGCCCCAGCAAGGGCAGCCCCTGAGAGCATAAACCAAGCAGCAGCCTGCAATGGTTACCTGAGGTGATGTGTTCCTGCTGGAGCCCCAGCAGCTCTGTCAGAATCCCCACACACTGCTCTGTGTATGTCCTGGCAATATTAGCTGCAAGGATGCCAAAAAGACATAAAAATCAACCTTCTGTCAGAGTGAAACAGGAATCATGAACCCAGCTACTCGTCACAAACTCATTTTAAAGGAACAGTCTCCCTCCCTGCCTTTCTGACTACCACTTCTGAAAGTGTGGCCAAATGAGCTTGCTCCCCACACCAGGGACATGTTCTTTTTTTGGGGGCCATGGCTCAGAAGATTTCTGAACTTTCCTTAAATGTAATACATTAAAAAAAGCATTTTATCATCCCCAACTTTCTCCTGATGAACACTGTAGTAACTCAACTATTTTTAAAGCTCACAAAACCAAAACTATCACCTTAACTCTGCCCCCACCACAACTCAAAGAACAAGCAGGTCTTAGAGCTCCTCCACCCCGTGCACAGCTTCACTGAACACTCTAAGACTCATTAACAAGATAAAATGACACTTTCTCTAGAACACCTCCTCACAGCACGAGATTCAGGGACTTTCTGCACAACCTGAAGCAGCTCAGTGCCAGGACTTCTGAAATAACCCATGTTTCAGAAACACTGACACAAACCCCTCCTGGGCAGGTTGGTGTCTGTGCTGCTGCAGCACAGAGCAGTGATTTGGTGCTTGCCCAGGTACCCTTCAGCAGAGAACAGCCCCCCTGAAAGCTCCAGGGCTGCACCAAGCCAAGGCAGAGCTCTCACCTATGGCAAAGATCGCTCCCTGCGCCAGCTCCACCGACACGTCAGTGCAGTAACCCTTCAGCTCCTCCAGCACCTGCTGCACGTTTTCATCGTTCACCAGCTCACACAGCACCTCCATCTTCTGGCATTTGATGTAGTGGGGCTCCGAGTAGGAGCAGAAGAACTTTTTGTAGTGGCTGCTGAAGTGGCCGGGCAGGCTCCTGAGGATCTGGCGCACGTGGCAGAGCGCGGTGAAGCAGAGCTCCCTGCTCTCCGAGGTGCAGGCAGACAGCAGCGGGCCCTTCACCCGCACCAGCACATCTGCCTGCACATCTGGGTACTCCCTGGCCAGCACCAGGAACAGCTTGGTGGCTGCCATCACCACGCTGGGGCTGCTGCTCTTGAGGTAGCCGTCGAGCAGGTTGAGGATGTCGAAGAGCTCGTCCTCGCTGCGGGGCTTGTAGCGCAGCAGGAAGGTGAGCACCTCGCTCTGCCCCCACTGATCCAGGTCAGGCATCCTGCCAGGAGCACAGGGGACACACTCAGGGAGGGCAGGAACATCTGTGCAGAGCAGAGGCCTCAGCCTCCGACCTCCTGACGGCCTCTGCTCCCACCCAAGAGGGTGCCACAGTTTTATCACAAGAGAACTGCCTGGTTATTAGCTCAGTCACGTGCACTTTTCCTGGTGTTTACAGCAGGCAGCAACACTGACAAGAACTCTGGGCAGAGCAATACCCCTCTTTTCCTAGATCATGTAAATTACTTGCCGAAAAACTGATTTCTTCAAGCACCATAGTTATATGTCTTTCAATGGATCTGGAGAGACACACTAGAACATACCTGTCCCACAGATATATCACGTGTATTATCACTAAAAAACCCAAAACTCATCACATAAACCTACAATTACAAACCAAACCAAACCACCAGCTGAGGCAAAGACTCCCTGGAAGGGCAGGGCATCCCAGATTTCTCTTCAGACCTTAGCCTGAAGTGGTTTAGTTTATCTTCGGATGGCCACCTCCATCTCTGGGTACCTCACAAGAGGTCAGAGAAGGTTATGTCTGCCCAGAAACTGACTTTCTGCATAGAAAACACGAGATCAAGACAAGCTTCCAGCATCATCACAAGACCAAAGAAAACAAACCTGTTGAGGAGATGATGGGCAATGGGTTTGTTGATGACAACACCTCCCTCCTTCTTCAAGATCTCTTCCAAGGCCCTCAGACAGTTGACAACCACAATGGGGTCCTGGTCACGAAGCAAACTGTAGAGCTCGTTCACCAGAGCACCATCTGCAAAGCACAGAGCTCCTGCCATCAAGATCTGTTGGCACACTGCAGTTTAATCATTGTATGTGAGACTTTATCACAAAAAAGAAGAAAAAAGATGTGGCTTGAACCGGGAGAAGGGACCAACGAAACTTCAAGCTCTGCAGGAACACCTGCCCTTGGCACAGCTTTTCCCTGAGGGTCTGTGTGGGTCACAGTGGCCCCTGAATGATCAGAGACTGAGGATGGAACAAAATCATTGAATCACTGAATCACAGAATGTTATGGGTTGGAATGGACTTTAAAGCTCATCCTGCCACGGGCAGGGACACCTTCCACTGTCCCAGGGTGATCCAAGCCTCAATGTCCAACCTGGCCTTGGACCCTTCCAGGGATCCAGGGGCAGCCACAGCTGCTCTGGGCACCCTGTGCCAGGGCCTCCCCACCCTCCCAGGGAGGAATTCCTCCCTAATACCCCAAACCTGCTCTCTTTCAGTTTGAAGCCATTCCCCCTTTTCCTGTCACTCCATGTCCTCCTCCAAAATCCCTCCCCAGCTCTCTTGCAGGCTCCCTCCAGGTTCTGGAAGGCCACAATCAGATCTCCCGGGAGCCTTCTCTATTCTAGGCTGAACAATCCCAATTTCCTCAATCTTTCATTAATTACCCTCCACTTTCTCTCTTTCTGCCCTGCGGCCACAACACCAGCGGGGCAGCGCAGGGACCCCGGGACAGCCCTAAAGCCTGAACGGGCATCACCAACACAGCCCGGGGCCACCGGGCACTCACCCACTTCGCAGTCCCCCTGCAGCTTCACCATCTTGGCACAGCCCAGCACGGCCGCCCTGCGCACGTAGGACGCTTTGTCCCGCAGCCCGTTGACGAGCGGCTGCTGCAGGTACTCCTGGATCCCGGGCATCCTGCGGGAGGGCAGCGGGCCGTCAGCGGGGCGCCGCGGCCGCGGCCGGCCCCCGGCCCGCCCCGGCCCCGCCGCACCTGAGGCCGCACATGGTGCGCAGGGCCAGCCCCCGCACGGCCGGGCTGGGGTGCGCGCAGTCCTTGCGCAGGGAGTTGACGGCCAGCAGCGCCAGCTGCGGCTGCCGCGGGGCCTGGGCGCGCACGTAGAACGACACCAGCTTCTTCTGCACCACGTCCGGCACCGCGCCCGCCTTCACCATCTCCGGGAACAGGCCCGACACGTCGGCGCCCTGCGTCATCAGCCTGCGGCGGGCACAGGGCTCAGCGCGGCCCGGCGCGGCCCCGCGCCCCCCGCCCGGCCCGCCCGCCGTACCGGATCACGCGCAGCACGGCGCCGCGGTACCGCGCCGGGTCCGCCTGCACGTGCGGGTTCGACAGCGCCCGGCGGAGCTCCCGCTGCGCCTCCTCGCCGCCCAGGTACGGCATGGCCCCGCTCCCGGTCCCACTGCCAGTCCTAGGACCCGGTGCCGGTCACAGTCCCAAGTGCCCGCCCCGATGCCAGTCCCGGATCCCAGGATGCAATCCCGGTCCCAGCCCCACTCCCAAATCCCGACCCCGATCCCGTTCCCGGCGCCGCTCCGCCCGCCGGCCCCCCCGCCCACGTGACCCCCGCCCACGTGACGCCGCCCCGCCCCTGGCGCGCGGCCCGGCCCCGCCCCGCGCCGTCCGCGCGTGCGCGGCGCTTCCCGCCAAAACCGGCGTGAGGGGAGCGGGGTCCACGCCCGCCATGAGCGGGACGGTGCTGCCCGGGACCCCCATCGCCGTGGACTTCTGGAGCCTGCGGAAGGCCGCCGGCGCCCGCCTCTTCTTCCTATCCCACATGCACTCGGACCACACGGTGGGGCTGTCCAGCACCTGGAGCCGCCCTCTGTACTGCTCCCCGCTCACCGCCCGCCTCCTGCACCACCGCCTGCAGGTAGGTGTGTCCCACCCGCCCCGGTCCGCATCGCCTGGGCACCCCCACCTGCCACACCCGCCCCTCATCTCCTGCGTACCCTCACCTGCCCTGCCCAGCCCTCACACCTCGGCCCCTGCAGGTGCCGATGTGCTGGATCCGGCCGCTGGAGGTGGGGCAGAGCCATGTCGTGGATGAGGTGACGGTGACGCTGATCGACTCCAACCACTGCCCTGGCTCCGTTATGTTCCTCTTTGAGGGCACCTTCGGCACCATCCTCTACACAGGTATAGGGCAGGTTCCCACAATGACAGAATCACGAAATGGGTTAGGCTGGAAGGGACCGCTCTGGGTCACTTGTCCCAACTCCTTGCTCAAGCAGGGTTGTCTCAGAGCTCATGGCACAGAACTGTGGCCAGATGGTTCTGAAATACCCTCAGTGAGGGAAGCTCCACACGCTCTCTGGGCCCTGCCCTGCCATCCCTGTCCTTACAGGAGATTTCCGCTACACGAGTGCCATGCAGGGCGAGCCGGCGCTGCGGGGCCGCCACATCGACCGCCTGTACCTGGACAACACCCACTGCCACCCCCAGCGGGCCCTGCCCTCCCGGGCGCTGGCCACCCGCCAGGCTGCCCGCCTCATCCGCGCCCACCCGCAGCACCACGTGGTCATCGGTGAGTGCAGTGCTGCCTTCCCTCCTGCCAGCACGGCCCCAGCAGGGCTTGTGTCCCCCTGCCCTGTCCCTGAGCCGCTGCTCCCCCGGCAGGTGTGTACACCCTGGGCAAGGAGACGCTGCTGGTGGAGCTGGCGCTGGAGTTCAGCACGTGGGTGGTGGTGAGCCCCTGGCGCCTGGAGCAGATGCGGCTGCTGGGGCTGCCCGATGTGTTCACCGCCGAGGAGGGCGCGGGCTGGATCCGCGCCGTGGATGTCGCCGAGATCCGCCGGGACACGCTGGTCACCTGGAACAAGCTGCACCCCACCATTGCCATCATCCCCACGGGCAGGCCCGTGAAGGTCACCCACCCCAGCATCCACCTCGTCCCGTACTCGGATCACTCGTCCTTTGTGGAGCTGCGCGAGTTTGTGAAGTGGCTGAAACCCTGCTCCATCATTCCCATTGTGAAGGGTGATATGTGCCAGGTTTACTTCCAAGAATACCTGAGCTCTGCTCCCCAGGTACTTCCTGACTTCAAAGGCTCAAAGCCTGTGCAAGAGCCTAGACAACGGCAAAGCCAAAGGAGGGGGCAGAAACCTACAAGTCTCTGGAAAAGAGTCCTGCGGTGTTCTGTGGCCCAAGGGGTCGTTTATGAGTCCCCAGAGAAAAATACTAACAAACCTGAAGTACTTAAAGATATTGAGGTTCCTCAGCACTACTGTGAGCCAGCTCTCTGCTCAAAAGAAGGCTGCACTTGTCATAGGGATGAGAAAGAAGAGCTGAGTGGGGAACAGGTGGGAACAGCAGGAGCAGCACCTGTTTCCAGTGAGCACCTTGCAACTGCATTTGCAGAGCAGTATTTACTCACTCCCTTAAATGTCCTGAAGCAGAATTCCTCACAGACATTCCATCAGGTGGTAGAAGACTTTTTGCGGAAGGGAGACACGCCCTGAAAAATTGTGTGACATTGCTGGTGCTGGTGCAGCAGGTAGCAGTGTTTCATTCTGCTCCATGCCCAGGTTTCCCAATAGGAGAGAGGAGCTGGGCTCTGGGGCTCTCCTTTCTTTACCTCTTTGTAGAGGACAAAGAGGAAACTAGAACCAATTTGTAGATGGTACTTTTTAAAAACTTATTTATTTTTTATCTCTACATCTGCTGTGTCCCCACACTATGCTGGGCACTGTGGTCCCACTGTCTTGTGTGCCTTGTGTCCACCTCTTGCAGTGACTTGCCTGTCCCCTGTTAGAAAAGTCACTGAGAGGTTGATTCAAGCAGAGCTGCAGAGGGTGTGAGCTGTCTGCAGCTGAGTAATTGATGGCTGGAATGTGATGGAAGGAGCAAGGAGGGGAATCTGAGAGCTTCAGAGATTCTCCTTTCTGTAAGTCTGTGATACCTCACTGACTATGAGCAGTTCATTCCAAAGCGAATTACAAATGTTCTGTATTAAGGTGCTTTTTAAAAATGCTGCTTAAAGAAATCTAGAAAATGAAGTGCCTTAAAGTCCAACAATCTGTTTTCTATCTGTTAATCTACTAATAATTCCAGCTTTTGCATCTAGCCAGCCAACTGCAGCTGGATGTAGTCCTGCTCTGCTGAAAGTGCCATTTCAGTGCTAATTGTCAGTGCTTTTTCAGGTTTGTGGCTAGGAAAAGTAGGAATTCTCTGGGTTCTTGAGTTGGAGGCTTTGCAGAGTGGGTCACTAAATCCTCTGCAGTCCCTGCACTCAGCCTTGCACCTCTGAATTCTGTTTGATTGCAAAGCACTCCCAGTAAGTGCCAGTGTTCTGCCTTCCCATTCTGCCTGCTCTTGTCGTGCAGAGGCAAGTGGAATGGGAGATAATGAAACATCTGCTTGGGGGTGTGAAGTGATCAGCCTGAGCAGCATTGTTTGGAAAGATTGTGATTGAACAGCAGAACTGGCTCTGTTAGTTAGAGGTTGGGCACTTTCCCACTCTGGCAAGCGTCTGTGGTGTGACAAACCATTGGGTACCCGCTGCAGCTGACACTGCCAAACAGCACTGCCAACGTTTCACATTGGCCCCTCATATGGCCAGGGCAGCTGGAGTGGAAATGGTCACTGGACACCGTCCTGGAACAACAAACCAGTTTGTTCCTCAGCTCTGTTGATCCTCCTTTTGTTACTGTCCAGGCGAAATGTTTCAGAATCTTCTGAACATAGTGTCCTACAGGGCCTTTCCAAGCAGCAGCTAGATGGGTTGAATTCTCTGAATTGAGCCACAAAAGGAAGTTTGCTCTTGGAGCAGGGCCAGGCCTTGTGAAAAGCAAAGGTGCCCCTGCATGCAGCAGTCACAAACAGGGCTGTCCAGAACAGTGAGGGTGTCGCCAGCCAGAGTGGGGATGTTTGGAAAGCTCTTTGGCAAAAGTGAGCCCTGACTCCCAAGGCTGTGCTTTCCCAGGCATGGCAATGTTTATCCCTGTTACGTAAGAAGTGCCTGTCCCTGGGACTGCTGTGCCTTTGCCTGCCAGCTGCCGTGGGGACACTGGAAGTGACAGGGCAGTGTCCTGTGAACTGCACACAGGGCAGCTTGAGCCTCCTGCTGTGGGCCCTGTGTCCTGCTGCTTGGAGTTTTCTGTGTGGATGATTTCCTAATCCAAACTTAACTGCAGAGCTCTGTCAAGTGGGCGTGAGTGGAGACACCTGCACGTTTTATAACATGGAAATGGTAGTGCTGTGCTCCTAGTGTGCTGGCTGCTGCTGCTGCCTGGGAGATGCAGGCTGTTATTTCAGTATTGTTGTAATTCAAGTGACTCATTTGACAGGCAGGGGAGTGAAGCACTGCCTGAACTCCCAATTCCGTCGTGCTTTGAGCATTTGAGCAGCCTCTCTCCACTGCTGGGGAGGAATGCTCCCCTTCTGAGTCACTGCTCCACTTGGGCATGTTGCAAATGACCTGGGAGGTCTGATGTTTTGTGGCATCCAGCCTTCCCTCTTTTATTCTTATCAACTATTTATTAAAGTAAATGGAGAACCTTCTGGTCAGCCTCTGGGCAAAAAGGAGTTGTAAATGGTAATTCTTTAATTCTTTACAGAGCTAAATCTGAGCTTTAATCATGTACAAACAAGTGAACATTGCAGACTTCTGAGTCTGGGGATCTGCATCCTGTGTCTGTGTGCTCAGTTGAAGCTGCAGAATGAAATGCTGGCTTCACTTTCTAGAGCTGAAAAGGTAATTCCTGCCACTTGAGGAGGGAATTATCCATCATGCAGAGCCAAGGAAACCTAAAATCTCTCCGTGGCTTTAAAAGGCAATGGAAGCAGGAGAGACTTCACCAACAGGTGGTTTGTTGGAGACCTTTGCCTCAGCACCGCAGGTGCACAAGGCATTTTAGTGCCAAACATTTCTTCCCTGTTAGGTGTTTAAACACCTTTTGTGTGCTGTCTTAAAATGCTGGAAAATAAAACGTGGCCTTGTGGGGAAAACTGGAATTGCTGACTGTTGGGGCTTCTGGGCATCCTTCAACTTCCCCTGAAGATGGGCTTGGTGATGGACATGGCAGCGCTGGGTTAATGGTTGGACTCTGTGATCTTAAATGAATTTTCCAACCTAAAAGATTCCATAAAATCTCCTGGCAGTAAATATTTGGCCTCTTACAGGCCTTGTTCTCCCTCACACTTGTCTCCATGATTTCCCTGTTTTCCTGCCCCCCAGCCCGGCTCAGAGCTGAGAGCTGGAGTGTCACGGAGAGCAGGCTCTGAGCTCACCTGCAGTGCTGCCCACAGGTGTGTTTGCTCACGGCAGTGACAAGGAGAAGCTGGAGCCCAGTGTTGGCTTCACTGCAGGGGGTCTGAGGGCCACATGCTTGGAAACTTCAGTTATCCTGGCAGGGAACAGAACGTGCTCCGAGCAAAGTCCTCCCAAATCTATACACACAGAGCATGCTCCAGCTGCTTATCTCTGCTCCGCAGTTGGGAACCAAGCCCCAGAGGGGCGAAACAGCTCAGCCAAGGCCTTGCAGAGGAACAAGGAACGAGCCGAGTTCCCTTTGGCAGGTTTTCAGTGCTGTTTTACCAAGCTGTGATCAAATGGTGGCGTGTTGTGAGGGCAGGTTCTGGAGCAGAGCTGCCTGGGGTGGGTCAAGCACTGCACTATGAACAGCTCAGTTGGCTCAAACTTCTCAGAACAGTAGGGAAGCATGAAGGAGTGCCCTGTTTATGCTGTGGAGAGGGGAAAATTCTTCTCCAGGTTGTTGTCAAGAGGCTGAGGTAAAACTTGCCTGGCTCCTGTGCTCCACAGAAACAAGTGTGTAATGTCACCTTGCAGGGAACACCCCAGAGCGCTGCTGGGTTGGGTTTCTGACTGCTTCCCCAATTTCGAGACCAAAGCACTTCCAACAACTTCTCTGTTCCTGCAGCACAGGGGCTTCTTTGCTAGATTAAATAAACTGCAACGGTGAAAGCTTTCCTTCACCAGAAAATGAGTGAGTTTACGTATTACCTTTACAGTGTGTTGTCACTTTGGGCTTATTCCAAAGCCTAAAATCTCTGTGCTTTTTTATAGAGTCCTCTGAAAAAGCTGAAAGTGTAGAGTCACCTTGATAATCATGTGGGGTGCTGCCTTCAGGTGAGCTCCTGTGGATGTTTTGTGTGTGTTTTTGTGATTCCTTATGCTGAATTTGAGATATTTCACCACAGCCACTGCTGTGCTGAAGTTTTTCTGGCCGTGACTTTGCCCTTGGCCAAACCCCAGCCTGAGGCACAAGCAGCCATGGGGTTGTGCAACAAAACCTTTGGGCCAGACCTTGACCAGGAGCCTCTTGGCTCTGGCTCGGGGAGGCTGGGACTTCCTGAGCAGGTGCTGGGGAAGGGGAGAATCATGTTCCACTCTGTCTTGGAGGTCACTGTGAGCCTGCAGAGAATCGTGCCAAGAGCACTGGGTCCTCCGTGCAGGACTGAGACCTCCCTGTCTCAGAGGGCGCAGAGCTCCTGAACAGTGTTTTGCTGGAGGGGGTTGACGCTTGTTGTGCTGCTGGTCATGTAAACAGGAAGCTGTGAGAGTTGCTGAGGTTTTCATAGAATCACGGCATGGTTTAGGTTGGAAGGGACCTTAAAAAATCATCAAGTTACAAACCCTGCCATGAGCAGGGACAACTTCCACTACACCAGGTTGTGCCAAGCTCTGCCCAACCTGGCCTTAAACACTTCCAGGAATGGGGCAGCCACAGCTTCTCTGTGCCAAGGCCTTACCACCCTCTGAAATAAAGAATTTTGTCCCAATATCTAATCTAAACCTACTCTCAGTCTGAATTTTGGTAAGAGTGTTTGTAATTGTTATTTTTAAATGTTGTAAACTTCTGCAAGAAAGCCAATAAACGTCTCTGTAACACTGACTTTGGAAAAGGCAGAATTGAGACACTGTGGAGTTCTTGAGTGGGTGATGGTGACCTGACTGGACTAAATCCCTTCTTGGACACATCTGACCTTTTCCCACCTCCCTGTGCCAGCAGGGCCATCGCAGAGCACATGGCACGGGACTGTGTCCAGATGGGTCTGGAGTATCTCCAATGTGGGAGACTCCACACCCTTTCTGGCAATTTATTCTCTCAGAAAAGAAATTCTTCCTCAATTTCAGGTGGAACATCCTGAGCACCAGTCCCTGCCTGTTCCTCTGGTACCATCGCTGGGCCCCCGGAGCAGCACCTGGGCCTTGCTCTGACACCCAGTGCGCGGCCCGGCCCGGTTCCCGGTGCTGTCCCGTTGGGTCCCCCGGCCCGGCCCGGCCCGGCCCGGTTCCCGGTGCTGTCCCGTCGGGCTCCCCAGCCCGGCCCGGTTCCCGGTGCTGTCCCGTTGGGTCCCCCAGCCCGGCCCGGTTCCCGGTGCTGTCCCGTCGTGCTCCCCAGCCCGGCCCGGTTCCCGGTGCTGTCCCGTTGGGCTCCCCGGCCCGGCCCGGTTCCCGGTGCTGTCCCGTCGGGCTCCCCGGCCCGGTTCCCGGTGCTGTCCCGTCGGGCTCCCCCGGCCCGGCCCGGTTCCCGGTGCTGTCCCGTCGGGCTCCCCGGCCCGGCCCGGTTCCCGGTGCTGTCCCGTTGGGTCCCCCGGCCCGGCCCGGTTCCCGGTGCTGTCCCGTCGGGCTCCCCCGGCCCGGCCCGGCCCGGTTCCCGGTGCTGTCCCGTCGGGTCCCCCGGCCCGGTTCCCGGTGCTGTCCCGTTGGGTCCCCCGGCCCGGCCCGGTTCCCGGCGCTGTCCCGTCGGGCTCCCCCGGCCCGGCCCGGTTCCCGGCGCTGTCCCGTCGGGCTCCCCCGGCCCGGCCCGGTTCCCGGTGCTGTCCCGTGGGCTCCCCGGCCCCGCCCCTCTCGGTCCCGGCCCCGCCCCGGCTCTTCCTGCGGCCGCCCCGCCCCGCGGTCACGTGCGCGCTCGCCCGCTCGGGGCTCGGCTGGCTCGGCCTGTGCGGGCGCTCGGGGCCCGGAGCGGCGGCGGGAGCGCGGCGGGGCCGGGGGCGCTCGGGCCCGGGGCGGCGGCGGGACGGGGCGGGGGGAGCCCGGCCGGGCCGTGAGGGCGCGGCGGAGCCTGGCGGCGGCGGCGGAGCGGCCTGGGGGCTCCCCCCGGCGAGCGCGGGCCGAGCGGGCCGGGCCGGCGGCCGTGGCGGGGCTATGATGAGCCCGCTGCGGGGCTCCGCACCCCCGCGTGTCCCCCAGGCAGGTCCGGCCCGCGGCTGAGAACCCCCCACCGGCGGTGAGTGCGGGCGGCGGGGCCCGGCGGGGCGGGCAGGCCCGGGCCCGCCCCTTCCCCCGCGCCGGGGCCGGGGAGGGCCCGGGGCGGCGGCGGGGCCGGGCCCGAGCCCCGGTAACGGCCCGGCCGTGGCGCTCCGCTCCCGGCGTTCCGCGCCGCGCGGCGGGCGCTGCCCCGGGGGGAGCTTGGGCCTGCCGGCGTTGGGTTTCCCAGCGACTCTTGTTTTAACAGTGCCTAGGAGACAGGCCTGGGGACGGGATCGTAATTTTAGCGGGGTCTTCCCACTTCCTGCGCTCCCCCGATCGTCAGTATTGTTTTCTTCGGTACTGGGGGGTTTTTTAGCCTGGAGAAAAGGCGGCTCGGGAGTGACCTTATCACTCTCTGCAACTCCCTGAAAGGAGGGTGTAGCCAGGTGGGGGTCGGGCTCCTCTCCCGGGTAACGAACGGCAGGACAAGAGCACAGAGTGATTAGCTGCGCCAGGGGCGGTTTAGGTTGGACAATAGGAGGAATTTCTTCACTGGTTAGGCGTTGGAACGGGCTGCTCGGGGAGGTGGTGGACTCACCGTCCCTGTGGGTGTTTGAGAAACTGGACGTGGCACTGAGTGCTCTGGTCTGGGTGAAGCGTGGTGTTTGGTCACAGGGTTGGACTCGATGATCTCAGAGGTCCTTTCCAACCTAATTGACTCTGATCCCTGCCGTGTTCTGGGTCTCCTCTAGCCCTTAGAGAGCTGGATAAAGAGCCGTGTGCTTCTCAAGTGCAGTAACCCCACTGCACAGCCTCCCTCGGTGATGCCCGTAGGAGCAGCAGTTACAGAGGTTCCCTTCCTCGGTGGTGGGCACCACATGGTGCTCAGAAAAACACTCATCATCCTGGGTTTTGTGCAGATACAGGATCTTGGCTATTGTAAGCTGCTGGCTCTAATGAGTTCTCCTCTCCCTCTCCAGGTATGGCCTCACAGCTGCAGGTGTTCTCCCCTCCGTCAGTATCCTCGAGTGCCTTCTGCAGTGCCAAGAAACTGAAAGTGGAGCCGTCTGTCTGGGATGTTTCAGGACAGAGCAGTAGTGACAAGTATTATACCCACAGCAAAAACCTCCCAGCAGCTCAAGGGCAAGCCAGCTCCTCTCATCAGGTAGCCAATTTCAGCATCCCTGCCTACGACCAGAACCTCCTTCTCCCCGCTCCCTCCGTCGAGCACATCGTGGTCACCGCGGCCGACAGCACCGGCAGCAGCGCCACAGCGTCCTTCCAGAGCAGCCAGACCCTCACCCACAGGAGCAACGTTTCTTTGCTGGAACCATACCAAAAATGTGGATTAAAAAGGAAAAGTGAAGAGGTCGACAGCAACGGTAGTGTGCAGATCATTGAGGAACATCCACCTCTCATGCTGCAAAACAGACCTGCGGTGGGTGCTGCGGCCACGACCACCACGGTCACCACGAAAAGCAGCAGCTCCAGTGGGGAGGGGGATTACCAGCTGGTCCAGCATGAGATCCTGTGCTCTATGACCAACAGCTATGAGGTCTTGGAATTCCTGGGACGAGGGACGTTCGGGCAGGTGGCGAAATGTTGGAAACGTAGCACGAAGGAGATTGTAGCCATCAAGATCCTGAAGAACCACCCTTCCTACGCTCGGCAGGGCCAGATCGAGGTGAGCATCCTGTCTCGCCTGAGCAGTGAGAATGCTGATGAGTACAACTTCGTCCGCTCCTACGAGTGCTTTCAACACAAGAATCATACATGCCTTGTCTTTGAGATGCTGGAACAGAACTTATACGATTTCTTAAAGCAAAACAAGTTCAGTCCGTTGCCCCTGAAATACATCCGGCCCATCCTGCAGCAGGTGGCTACTGCCTTGATGAAGCTGAAGAGCTTGGGTCTGATCCACGCGGATTTGAAGCCAGAGAACATCATGTTGGTGGATCCTGCACGCCAGCCCTACAGAGTGAAGGTGATAGACTTTGGGTCAGCCAGCCACGTGTCCAAGGCCGTGTGCTCCACGTACCTGCAGTCACGGTATTACAGGTAAGCACTGCCCCTGCTCACTGAACCAGCTCAGGCCGACCCTGCTGGGGATTCCTCCTACAGACACTGAGCTCTTCTGTCTAACCCCAGCTGAGAGGCAGCAGGAAACCAGCAGCTCTGGGTGTTTCCTGGAGATCTCTTCTGAGAGTTGGATGTAAATAAATAGAATGTCTGCCTTGCAAGGGTGGCCTAATCTGCAGCCCGGCACCTTCCTTCCCGCCCCCAGATCAGTGCACTAAGTTGGTTTTACCCTGTCCACTGGCTTGTGACACTCTATGAAGTGGCAAACTGGAGAAGCAGTCTGGGAGTGTTAAGTAGTGCATTTGGGGTTGTCTGCCATGGTCTGAAACTAGTCCGTTAACCTTGGACATTTGGAAGAGAGGGAAATCAAAGGGATGTCAATCTCTATTTGCTTTTGGTTCTTCTGATTCTTCATCTTTGTCTGAACCCCCTTCTCGAGCACATGACTTCCTGTGACAACCCTGGCTAAGTCATGCTTTCCTGAGACCTGCAGCTCCCTTAGAGCAGTGATGGGAAAGACCTCTGCTTCCCTTAGCAGTATGTAGAGATGTCTTCTACCCTCCTCCTGCCCAAGAATTAAAAATAAATTATGGGCAGAAAACGTTAAAACTCAGAGACTGTGTGTAAAGCAGGCTGTGTTGTTTCTTTCAATTATTCCTCCAGCTTGGCTCTGTTAAGTGTGTATTTAGGTTTAAGTAGCAGGAGACTTCAATAAATGGATACAGAAAGACCTTCTGGCTTCAAAGGGCCGTGAAGAGTCTGTGCTGTGTTGTCAGGGCTGCTTTGGGTGGATTGTGTGCTCACTTGACACAAAACTCAGAACTAGTATCTAGTCCTTCCAGCTGGGACCAGACAGGACTGAGACACTCCACCCCACCCTGTGTCTGTGCCCTGTTTGATGTCTTCCCTGGCTGCTCACTTCAGTTTTAAAGCCTGGCTTATTGGAGGTTTACTCTGTTCATCCCTCACGCTCCCTGTGTGCTTGCTCCCTTTGTTTTTGTGTTGTTTTTCTTTTTAACTCTCACACCCAGTACCAGCTTTCCATGACATTCCTTTCATGTGATACAGACTTTTCTTAATCCATTGCTCATGATCTTTGCTCAGCTTGTTGGCACCAATCTTTCCAATTCTAAGCTATTGATTGGTATTTTTTCTTTTTTGTAGCACAGTTGTCCCCTGTGCCCCATGGCTCTGTAAAAATGCTCACTCTCTGAAATGCATCATCAGTTTTGTTATCATTGCATGGAAAGAGGTGCCCACTGGTCAAGAATCTGCTCTATCTGACC
Source organism: Chamaea fasciata (assembly GCF_029207755.1). Lineage (NCBI taxonomy): Eukaryota > Metazoa > Chordata > Aves > Passeriformes > Sylviidae > Chamaea > Chamaea fasciata. The sequence goes on from NW_027094110.1 coordinate 4,009,551, forward strand.
TGCCACACGTGTCAGCAAAGGAGTTTTGGGAGGCCCGTGGTGCTCTCCAGTTTGTGGTATCTCAGAAAACAGATTTAGCTGAGGAAAAGCAGTGAGGGGTGATAAGAATCTTCCAGGGGCTGCAGGGAGGGAAATTCCTGCTCCATCTGTGTGTGGGGCACTGGACTCCCAGCCCCTGCCAGCTCCCTGGGGTGACTGACTCTGCCAGAAAGGCAAATAACCTGGGATTAGGTGGCGTTGGCCTGTCTGCTTGGCTGGAGTGAAGAATGCTGTGATGTGGAAATCCAGTATTTAGTGATATGTAATTAGTCTAATGGTGATGATTACCAAAATCCATAATCTAGGAATTTAGGGAGATGGCGCAGAAACCAGCTTGTTGTGGGAGAACTGGATTGCTCTGCCCATATTCACATTAAATTAGTGCTCAGATGAGTTCCAAGTTGGAATTTTTTTCAGTGCTGTGTTTGATGACGGAGCATAGAGCAATTCTTCGTGTGGTTCTCTGTCAGCCATTAAAAATAAACTTCTCTGTGCTCACTTTTTAGCTTTTAATGCCTGTTAGTGACACTTAGGTTGCCTTTGCTGTAGAGGTCTCTAAACCGGCCACACTTGGATGCTGTAAGATGGATTTTCTGATTTATATACCCTTAAGGAAAAAAAAAAAATCTTCTTTTATTAATTGCTGCCTGTGCTGCTGGAGGTCATCCTGTCCAGCAGCCCAGCTTGCCCGGGGTCTGGCTGTCCTGCTGGCAGTGACACCTTGCTCCATGCACAGCTCCAGCAGCATTGTCCTGTTGGGATGTCACACTGGGTTGGTCAGGGCAGGTGGGTCAGGCTGAGGCAGGATCCCTTTTCCACAGACTCTGCTGCTTTCTCTCCTGCCTGACCCCGCTCAGGAGGGGAAACTCTACTGCTCACATTTTAAAGAGTGAGTAAGAGTGCCCAGTAAGAATTTTTTGGCTCTGAAGCCCATCATGGAGTAGGAGTAGATCAGCTCTCTGCAGCGAACAGTTTCTGTGGCAGTTCTGGGGTGTTTTTGCTGTAATTCCTCACCTGAAAACGAGAGTACCATCCTCAGGTGGGGTTACTTTTGTTCTTGGGGAGGATGAACAATGGAAGGAAACAGCGTGCAGAAATTAAAAAATCCCTGGAATACTGATCTCCCTGCTGTGCAGAGTGGGGTTTACTCATGTCCTGTGTTTTGTGTGAGTGCAGCCATCCTGGGAGTTTCACTCAGCTCCTGCCTCCTGGTGCTGCCTGGGGGCCAGTGTGGAGCACAGGCTGTAGGACTGGACAATTTGGGCCATGAGAAGGTGGCCCTGAGCGCTGGGGGAGCTGCAGAGCACAGGAGTATCCATTTCTCACCTCTGCTTTGGGCTCCATGACCTACTTCTGTCCCAGCCCTGCTGGCCTGGGGAGCAGCAGCTCCTGCTGCCAAATCCAGCTCTGCTAATCCTGCTCTGTGCTGGCCCTGCTGCTCCCTGCATTGCTGCACAGGCTCTGTGTTCCCACCATCCCAAAGCACAGGTGTAAACACGGGGTGTTTGGAAATGCTGGGAGGGAATCTCGCAGTTTTCTGGGGCTGCTGTGAGTCTTTTCTCTTCTGAGAGTGCCTGAGTGTATTTGTCAGCTTTGGGAGGCAGTGCTTGGCAAGCATCTGTGCGAAGAGTGTTGTTGATTTTATTTCAAAGAGCTTAAGATGGTAAAATCACTTTAATCTCTGGCAGAGCAGCTATGGAAGTGACCTCTGCCTGCTGTCCTGGTTCAGCTCACATCTCATAAGGCTGCTAATTGCAGGGGTGTAAAAGGAGATGAGAGAAATTCTGATTTCCCAGCCCTGTCCTGCAATCAGAATGAAATCAGGTGGCTCATGAGAAGTTCATTTATTTAGTTGCAGGGAATAAAATACAAGACTTCAACTTGCTGTCATCATGATACTGATATTTAGGAGTATGTGAGTTTATTCCATCCTGGAGTTAAAGATCAACAAACTGCCACAAATCTCTATTTCCATTGGAATTGGTGGGGGGGGGGGGGGTTAACACACTAGAGAAGGATTAGCATGCTCTGCATATTCCACAAGCCATCTATATTTTAGTTTGTTTGCCAGTCCAAATGCAGCATTCCTCATATGACAGGTCTGGGTCCTTTCTGAATTGGAAATTCCTGCATCAGGATAATCAGGAGGCGCAGTACAGTTTGCTGATGATGTCTCATGAAGTAATGGCAAGCGAAGCTCCTGTGTAAATGTGTGAATTGTATTTTTTTCTACTTGTGAAGAGAGAGATTCTTCTGGTTTGCACCTCTTAGCCTGTAGAAAGTTGTATCCATTCTAGCATATTTCCTTAAAATATAAATGTTAGCAGAACAGTCAGCATTCAGATATCAGCTGCTGCTTGTATTTGCATAATCATTTTGTATTTTCACATGTGAGAAACCTTTCCAAAGTCAACAACTGCCAGGAACAGCCAAGCAAGAAAGTAGAAGCAGATCAGTGTTGAGTAGAGAGTGTCACTGTGTCTTAGCTTGAACCATCTATTATCCTGATTACTGAAGGTGTATCATGGCTTTGGTTTTGGGGGCTCAGACGTCTTAAACTCTGGGTAATAAAGAATAAATGTGACCTCACTGCAACAGGCAGCTGGTTCAGCTATTTATCGTTTTTATAGAATCCCAGACTGTTTTGGATTGGGAGGGAACTTAAAGCTCCTATCCCAGGTTGCTCCAAGCTGAATCCAACCTGGCCTTTGCTGATCTTGTGCTTTCTCAGGTGCCCTGTGCTTGAGCAGCTGGGCTGAGTGCCTTTGCTTTGAGACACCCGTGTAGACACCTGAAACAAAAGGTGTATCTGGGTCTCCGAGCACAAAGGGTGATTAACTGGGGAGTCACTTCTTGCCATGGACAAACAGTTGGGAGGTTGAGCAGTCCGGGAGGGTGAGTGTCAAATTTACTGACACCTGTACATTATGCAAGCCCTGGCTTTTAGAATTCTGTAGAGGCATCAGAGCTGGTTTCAGAGCCTTTTTTAACACCTGAGATCTCCATAGTGTAACACCAGAAATGCCACACAAGCCCTGGGGCATGACCAGGAAATGGATAGCCTGCAGTTTAGGGCTTCTCTCTCTTCCTTTGCCCTCGTGTTAGTTATGCATGATTAAAGTCAAGGTTTTCATATTTCCTGTACTTTCCAGAGTAAATTCCCACAGCAGCTCACGTGGGGTTTGCAGCACCTGGGGTTTTGTGCTCTATGCAAATGTAGGACCAGAATTTCTCCTGCCGGAACAGCCTGAGTTTGTTTCAGAACTCTGTGTAGGTGAAGAGCTGTACTAAAACATCCTTCTGTGTTGTGAGTCAGCTCCAGACAGAAATCTCCCTGAAATCCCAACCTGTTAGAGAAGCAAACCCTGCTTGGAGTGTGAGTATTTTTTTATCACCTCCCCATGAAGGCTGGGCCAGACAGGTCCATTTTGCATTAGGTGTGGTTGAGCGCACAGAAACCTGAAACACAACCTCCAGCTGGGCTCTCTGCGTCCATTTTAGACTCGAAACTCTCTGAGCAAACCCTGCATGAAAACCTGCTGATAGAAACCCAGCAGCTCTCTGAGGAGCTCCTTTTCCTGGCTCTGCAGGTGCTCTTCTTTGCCACATGAAGCGGACAAGCCTCCTGCAGCTGCTGACCTGGGGTCTCAAGACCTTCTCCTAGGAAAGTCTCTATTTGCCAGAGCTTTTCTTCCCCAATTCTTTTAGGATAGGCTGGACTAGATGATCTTGAAGGTCTCTCCATAATTCTGTCGTGCTGTGTGCTGTCTCAGGGACACCTCACATGCTGTCAAGTGTAATTAAACTGATTACTCAAGAAGTAATTTTATGCAGCTGTGATATAAAGGCCTCCTAGGAGTTGAGGGGCACCGTGGCAATAAAAGAATCCACTTAAGTGATAAAAAGGTTGGGATCCATCAGGCCACCCAAGGAAACAACTTCTGCTTTAAAGTGAATAATTTGCATTCACACAGATTTACCTGTGTGTGGAAGGGGCTTTACCCAGAGCGGTTTCCAGGGAAGAAATGCAGCTTTCAGAGTAAAAGATTTGACTTTGGCCTTTTCTTTCCCTTTTCCCTTACCAGAGCTCCTGAGATCATCCTGGGCTTGCCGTTCTGTGAAGCCATTGACATGTGGTCACTGGGCTGTGTCATTGCTGAGCTGTTTCTGGGCTGGCCTCTGTATCCAGGAGCATCTGAGTACGACCAGGTGAGAGCCCGTGGGGGATGTGGGATCCTCACATGAAACCAGGATTTTCTGTGTTCAAACCCCCCTGAACCCCCCGTGTCCTGCATCAGCTTTCATCAGTGCACGTTGCTGCTGTCTGAGCTCATTTTCTCTCTGTGATATTCCCATTGTCTCTGGGCAGGGAGCACGGAGTTCTGTGTGTTTTCACTTGAGCTGAGTGTATCCTGTCCAAAAAAAGGGGCCAATTTGCAGTTAACCCCTGGTTTCCAAACCCCAAAGCTGTTGAAACACCTTCCTGCCAAAGCAGAAGCGAGGTGTGTGTGTGTCCTGGTGTGAAACACCCTCTGTAATTTCACCATGAGGGCAGTTTTTCCATGTGGGGACAGAGCAAGCCTATCATTCCTGCCCTGTTAATACCTACAGCAACCCTCAGTTTTTATGCAAAGTGTTTCTTTGGAATCCAAGGGCAAGACTCTGAGAGGCATCTTGAACTAATTAGTCCTTTCTGTGGATACTTGGCATTATTACCTGGCCTAGTCAGTGCCTATAAAAGGACAAAAAGTCTATCAGAGGGGTTTTTTTCAGCGTAGCTTTTCCACTGGGGTTTTTGCGGTGGGATCTTGTTACAGTGCTTGGTATGGTTTTCCTTATGTGATAAAATACATGAAAATTACTAAGTTTGAAAACCTACTTGTCATGTATCTTCCCAGCACTGTAAATTTCCAAAGGAAACACGGTGGTACCTTAATGAGAAGAACGAGTTAAAGTAGCTGAGGTAGGGCCTGGTGGTTTCCTTGTGCACTGGGTTTTGTGTCATTCTGAGAACCTTATCTGCTCGTGTAGGTGGCTGGGGAGGAGCTGCTTTTTCCATTGCTTAATGACAGGATTTTGCAGCCCTCTGTGAGGCAGGGTGAGGTGTGACTTCATGGGGTTCATTCTGATGTCTGAATTTCCCTTGAAGACTGGGGATGACTTGGCTTTCGTGTTTTCTGAGATTCTGCAGCAGCAAGTGAAAGCTGAGGTGGAACTTGTGAGAGGACCTCTCCAGGAATGAGTTCATGGGCTGGGATGGCATTTGCAGCTATTTTTTTAAACACCCTCTGGCTGTAAAGCAAAAGTTTTGTCCTGTAAAAATAGAACTGCTACCTGAACTATTGTGTAGATGCACAAAATACTCACGTGCAGACGCTTGGACCCACCTTGGCTTAATTGAAAAATGAGCCCAGAAATTCATGTGGTCACGAGCTGTGACAGTGCCCTGTTCTGGCACAGTGGCATAGCTGGAGTTTGGCAGATAAGAAGTGCTAAGGATCTGTAATTGATGGTTTGATCAAGGCATAGTTACCTTAACGCTGCAGAGTTCTTAATAAATTTGTTATTTTCTTTCCTTTTGAGCATACATTTTTATTTGTTATCTCTTTACCAATGTCTTCTCAAGACCATCACAAGGATTCAGGTGCATCTTCCAAAATTTTGAGCCATTTTTAAAACATGTAAAAATAAGTATATTAAGTGTGTTTGAGGATATTTGGTCTTGGTTTCTTGGTCAGTGAGAGCTTTGCCATGGCATTATTCTGAAACTGAGTGGCTGGCATATTGTGTAGGCAGGCACAGCAATGTTGCTTGGATAATTATGCTTTTAATTATTTATACATACGTGATAAATTCTGCAGTATTTTTCCCTTAAAAATATGTATTTCTTACACTGTTTAATGTCTTAAAAGCCTACAGTCTGCTTACAGGTACATTAGCAAAGAATATTTCCATAAAATAAGAAAATGTATTTCAAACCTGAAATTTTGGCGTGATTGCAAAAGTGGCTTTATAAATACTTGAGGTGATCCCTTTAATTTTTTGCATTTTTGCATGTCTGGGCAGTCTCTCTTTACAGGTAATTTCCTGTTAGCTCTGAACAAACCTGGCTGTTAATTACCCCATTAGCTGTGAATTCTTTATGGTGGGAGCCCTCACTGTTGTCATTTTCTTTCCTAGATTCGTTACATTTCACAAACTCAAGGCCTTCCAGCGGAGTATCTTCTCAGTGCAGGAACGAAAACAAGCAGGTTTTTTAACAGAGATCCAAATTTGGGATACCCACTGTGGAGGCTCAAGGTTTGTCTGTCTCTTCCATCCCCAGTTCTCTTTTGTTCACTGAGGACTTGATAGAAATTCCCGCCCAGTTTTGGCGTGCTGTGCAAACATTGTGAGCGAGGATTGGCATTGAAACGTGGCTGATTTGGGGTCTGTGATTGCAGGAGCTGTGCAGAGCTCCTGGTGCTGCTCTGACAAAAGCAGCAGTGCATGATAGCACCAGCAAAGAGTGGGTGTTCATCACTGAGATAATGGGTGCTTATTATGGGCTGCTCATTCTCAGGGAAGTGTGTCATCTTGTTGTCATCTCCTGACAATCCAACCAGTAAAATACAGAGTATTTCGTGATGGGTTTGTTAGTTTAACAGGAATCTGGTTATGGGTTGGCAGAGGACCGGAAAGGATGGGATTTAGGCCTGATTTGCCTTTGAAGCTGAGCAGCAAAAAGAAGGGAATTTTGCCTTTCTTCTTTGTAGAAGAGGGATTTAAAATATTTATAGCCTCTTCCTAAATCAGAAACGTTCAGTTCTTTTGGCTAATGCACTACCCAAGGAAGCCTTGAAATAAAGTCCCCCTGTTGTTAATTCAGCTTCGCAATGAATGATCTTTCCAGCTGAGGGAATGGGATCCCAGGGCTCTTTGAGTTTGACCTGCTCGTGTGCTGCGTGTCTGAAAGCAGCAAATTGTCATCTGCCTCCACCATTTCTTGCTGCTTTTTCCTTATCAATATGCAATATCTCAGTTTATACTAATGTTTTCTTTTCTAGACCCCAGAAGAACATGAGTTGGAAACAGGAATAAAATCAAAAGAAGCTCGGAAATATATATTCAACTGTTTGGATGATATGGCGCAGGTGTGTGGGGATCTTGGGACATAGAAAACTCATTAACTTTTCACATTTAATTTAGTAACTTTAATTTTTGGGGGGAATCTCTGAAAATGAGGCTCCTGTGCTGGAGCAGCCAGTCCTTTTCTTCAGGCAGTTCAGAGCACTGATGGAGGTTTACCACGGTGCCAGTTTGCATCAGAAATCAGTGGATTAAAAACAGTCAAAATGTTAATTATGAACCTGTTTGAAATGGTTTGTGTTTTCTTATGTCTCAGTGTGTTAGACTGGAGTGTGCCCAGCCTGTTCCCAGTACAGTAGAGCAGTAGAAGAGCTGAGCCCCTTCAAATGCCTTTGCAGGATTAAACCTCTTACTAGAAATAGCAGCAAGAACTACAGATCATTCTTATTTTCATTTTCTCTTTAGAGGTAAAATGAAGGAATATCTGAGTGGTTTCAATATCATGAGGCCTTAAATATTAAATATCAATTTTCTATTGCTTTTGTAGCTATAATCAGGTTACCATAATGTTACCATCAGGTTACATCTGTGCAGAGAAGGTGGAATCATTCTGGCTTGCCAGCCCCTCATAGATTCCCCCAAAACACGTGGGCATTTTGCCTGTGAGTAGAGAATGAAGCCTGGTTGATCCCTTTGAATAGACCCAACTCCCTGTTGAGAAGAGAATTCCACGTGCAAGTTTGAATGAGCAGGGGCAAGGCAGTGTGTTAGCTCTGTGATACCTGAAATTAGTCTGGCTAAGAGACAGAAATGCTTAATAAATATTTCTGTGTGATGTGAAGTTACTGAATTGCTAGGCAGCAGTTAATTTGGTGCTTGTGTGAACTGCTCCCATTTGATTTTCCAGGTGAATATGTCTACAGACTTAGAAGGGACCGACATGTTGGCAGAGAAGGCTGACCGAAGGGAATACATTGATTTGTTGAAGAAAATGTTGACAATTGATGCAGATAAGAGAATTACTCCACTGAAGACTTTGAACCATTCGTTTGTTACAATGGCACATCTGCTGGACTTCCCCCACAGTAACCAGTAAGCTCCCTTGGATGGGTTGTTTTGTTTCAGGATTTGCTGGAATCGCAGGGCAGCACTTCCCAGCTTTCTGTCAGTGCTGTTTTCTGCAGTTCCTGGCTGATCTGGAAATAGCAATGGCATGTGTAAGAATGGAATGTTCATAAGCTTCCTTTTCATGTTTTAGGACATTCTTTGTTGGTTTGAAAGAACCTAAACCTAAATAAAGTTGGGAATCTGTCACATCTGTGTCCTGTTTTCACAAATCCGATGTTTTCTTTCTGTTCCAGTGTGAAATCTTGCTTTCAGAACATGGAGATCTGCAAGAGAAGAGTGAACATGTATGATACAGTGAATCAGATCAAGAGCCCTTTCACCACTCACGTTGCTCCTAACACAAGCACAAACCTGACAATGAGCTTTAACAACCAGCTCAACACAGTACACAACCAGGTATAGCATCTTTCACCTATTTTATCCTAATCAAAGACATGGAGTTGGCTGATTTGGTGCCTTCCGGCCAACATTTAAACTACTCTCCAAAATTCATAGTCCTGTCTCAAAGTCTGATTTTCCAAAACTCAGGCCAAGGAGCCTCTTTACTTCATGTATTGAAAATTGGTCAGTTCAGCAACATAAGTAAATTGGGTGCAGTTCATGTTTTTCGTTTTGTGTTGTCTTAAGCCTTTTACCTCAAACATTTTCCAGGTGCTTTCCTCCTGGTTTAATGTTGATGGTTCCCGTTGTTTGCTTTATAACAAAGAGAGATAAGATTACAAGAGACAAGTGATTTTTTTATTTCTTTTTCTAGGCCAGTGTGTTGGCTTCCAATTCCACTGCTGCTGCTACTCTTTCCCTGGCCAACTCGGACGTCTCCCTGCTCAACTACCAGTCTGCCCTGTACCCATCCTCTGCAGCCCCGGTGGCAGGAGTGGCTCAGCAGAGCGTTTCCTTGCAGCCTGGAACCACCCAGATCTGCACACAGACAGACCCCTTCCAGCAAACCTTCATTGTTTGTCCCCCTGCTTTTCAAAGTAAGCCCAGAAGCCTTGGTGCGATGCTGTGCTTTCAGTCGGTTAAGGCTGGAGAAGTCGTGGTTTGCACTGAAGTGAGAAAACCCTGACTTGAGCAGAGCTCTCTGTGGGTGTCACACGGGGCTCTTGCATCAGATGGAAGTGCAGAACCAGGTCAGACATGTGCAGGCAGCTTGATTCCCTTCCAGGCCCTGCTGGAACAGGTGACAGGATCTTGCCTGCCTGGGTTGCAGGCTCCAGCTGGTTGCTCAACCAGTTTTTCCCCCCAAACTGAACACAGCAGCATTCCACAGAAAGCAGGGAACAGAGGAGCCAGACCTGCCTGAAAATCAGTGTGTCTCGCTGTGTTTGTTATCTCAAGAGCAAATGCCTGGCATCTGAGCCTCAGTTCACAATCCTGATGCAGGTTTTTGCTCCCAGCAGGTTGTCACAGGCTGTGGGTCAGTGAGCTTAGCACAGGCAGCTCTGTTCATGCCTCTGCTCGTCCTCGGGGTTCTGTAGCTATGCTGATACCTGGATTGTTTTAGTCTGGAGGGTTATTTGTGATATGGGAAGTGATGGTGTAAGGCTCGAACTTTAAACTTGTCTCAGGCAGCTTGGAATCAGGTGTCTGTGTTAGTGTTCCTGCAAACCAGATTCCACAGAGCCAGGCTGGTGAGGGCTGGCTGTCCATCATGGCCCTGCAGGATCCCGGGATGCAGAAGTATTTACTTCAGCTGGTGTTTTACTGGGATTTAGTCAAAGCTTTTCTATCCCTTAATCCGACCCTATCCTCTGCCCTTACCTAGTAGGGAATTTGATTTTTGGAAACAAATGAACGGATAATAAAGCAGCTTAGTGATGTGTCTTGTCCTCCACAGCTGGACTTCAGGCAACTACAAAGCATTCTGGGTTCCCAGTCAGGATGGAAAATGCTGTTCCAATTGTGCCACAAGCACCTGCAGCACAGCCACTGCAGATCCAGTCTGGAGTTCTCACACAGGTAAAAAAAAACATTCCAAACCTCTCATAGGCTCAGCTGCAATTCCACCATCCAGGAGAACCTGCCTGAGTGCAGGGGATTCTCAGGACACTCTGAAAGATTAAATGCAGGTCACTTCTAAGACAATATTTTCTTGTTTTGTTTTGTTTTTCTGAAATATTTAAAGTCTGAGCTATTTTATGTCATGTGCCTCCCTGGTTTTAGGAGTTTGATTTAATAATGGGAATAAATACGTGTTTTTCGGCTGCTAGAAACAGGCTGTATTTTTCAGGCATGGACACTGCCTTACAGGCAGTGCTGGTCACTTTTGCCTACACTGTAAAAACGTGGCAGGAGAAATCATTGCTGTGAGAAGTGAGATCCCAGTAAACAGAGGTGACAACGCAGATTACTCATGCTAAAATTTCATCTTTAAATCAACAAAATTATTTCTGAATCCTTTCAGCTAGTTACATTCTTAGTGTGAATTAATGTGTAGCGATGACATATCTATTTCTGCAGTTTGCAGTTTAAGCAACATGCAATACCAAAATTCACAAATCATTCTAAAAGTGCTGTTTTAAATATTAGTAACGTGTCATAAATTAGAACCATTTTAATTTCCAAAAAGTAATCCTTTAGTGTACAATAAGTGCTTGGTGATTCATGAGTTTTATTCACTGAAAATGCGTAGTTGCCTTTATAATTAAGTGCATTTTTATTTATTTGCATAGTTTTAGTTTCTGCTGGCATTAACACAAACTCTATTAGTTTTACTCTTCAGGCAGTATATTGCACTCACTGACCTTCCTGTAGAGGAGTAATTTTCAGGTTGTTCAGTCCAGATATTTAGGTGGCATTCTGTGATTGCTGGTTTCTTTAGCATTAATGGTAGAGGTCACAGTATCCAAAAAGCAGAATCCACTTGAAGGCCCACCTGAATCCATGAGTGCAAATTGTACACCAAGAATCTAATTTTAATTAGGCATTTGATGGACTAAAACATGTCTGGGTGGTTTCATCACAGATAACTTTGCTCTTTTGTGACACCAAAGACCTGCTGTGCCTTCCATGAAATCCCACAGTTGACCTTTTCTCACGAGTTCCATGTGTGGATTTGGAGGTCTGACAGCAAGTGCAGGGAGCTGCCCGGGGTGCACCCTGTGCCATGGCTAGTGCAGCGTGGCTGTCACTTGCCCTCTGGGACCCAGTAAAGTGCCAGTAGCTGAACTCACTTTTGACTTTTGAGCTGTGTCATCAGAGAGAGATCCCATCCCCAAATTTTTCCCCAGCTCATTTTGACTTTCGAACTGTGTCATCGGAGAGCTCCCGTCCCGTCCCCAGATTTTTCCCCAACTTGTTTTGACTTTCGAACTGTGTCACTGGACTGGAGATTCCCAGTTCCTGGTGCTCTCCTCAGGGCCGTGCGGGTTCCTGTGGAGGAGCTGCAGGGTCTGGGTGTTGGTGTCGGTGTGGGTGCGTCCCTTCCCTCCCGCGCCGCAGAGCGCCAGCGCGGTGCCCTCGCCTGGCCCTGCCGCCCAACGCACTGACCTGCACTTACCTGCCTCAGCTCGTGTGTTTCACTCACTGCCTGATCTACATTTCAGGGAAGCTGTACACCACTAATGGTAGCAACTCTTCATCCTCAAGTAGCCACCATCACGCCGCAGTATGCGGTGCCCTTTACCCTGAACTGCGCAGCCGGCCGGCCGGCGCTGGTCGAACAGACGGCTGCAGTACTGGTAATTGCCTCCCTTGATTGTGTTCACTAACTGAGTTTTTGTTTTAACTTAGACTTGCAGAGGGCATGGAAGCATGTGCCATCTTGTGGCTGTGTTCTTGCTACATCTTAATGTCTTGTTGTTTTCCTCCCCAACATTGCTGAAGCACTGTCTGACTCTGACGTTTAGTGTGGCTCTGTAAAGAATCCAGATCCATTGACTATTACCTTTGCTAGCCTAGTATTGAAAGCTCTTCTAAACTAGACCCTAGAAGAGTTGTAATCGTTCTTGTTCTTCGCTTACTCTCCTATCTTTGCCTTTTGATTGTGGAATACAAAGGAATCAGTCTTTAGCTTGACTCTGCTACAGGTACCTGGATGGCCAGAATTTGACCTACTTGGCAAGTTAGCTCCATATTTTGTTTGCAACACGTGTAAAGCTGCTTTGTATGGAGAAATGTTTCAGATCATTAAGCACAGGCTAAAATCCCTAATGACAGCAAATCCTTTAATGTATTGCTCTAGCAGTTGATTTCTCTTAACCTCTGTTGAACATTGACAATAATTCTCTGGCCTTTTATTATTTGTAGCCAATCGCACGTAGCTTGCTTCATCCAGATAAAGATTCTGTTCCTTACAGATACTTTCAGTTGATATTTATTTCTTGGTTGAAATTAAAGGTGAGCTCTAGTATCCAAAACGGTAATAGCTAGGGTTTAGGTCATTTGGAACAATTTTAAAAAAGGATTGGGGAAGGAAATGAACACACCTTTAAGAAGTGTATGTTTGCAAAATTGTCCTCTTCTGTATTCTGGCACCTGCATCAGAACAACTTTGCAAGTGCCACAAAGAAGTCATTGTAAAACTCCAGAATCAGATCAGTGAAGCTTACGAAAACATTGCAGTGCACTGAAGTGCTGGTATCCTCACATGTCCTTCAAAGCACATTCCATTGTGTGAACCATGTTGTTTCTTGTGGCTTTAAAGTGGTAGTTTGAATGTCATTTTCTTCCGAGAGGGAGGCCTCTGCTGAAGTGGAATTTGCTCGAGTCATACCTGTCCTGAAATTTAAACCCACTCATTTGAGTTCTTGTGAACCAAGTGAGCTGCTCCCTGGTTCTGGGGATGGGAAGGCAGGAGAGTGGGATTCTCCTGGTCACAGCTCTGAGCTAAACAGACCCAGGGGTGCTTCTTCTTTCCTCCTGTTGAATTTTGATTGCTGAAAGGCTGCAATCTGGGCTCTGAAAACAGCAAGGGGTGACTGTAGCAGAGCTTGGGACACAAGTGAGTTGTTAGCAATGTTCTCCAAAGTGTAATTGGGCTTTGATTCAACAGGCAAATTCTGTTCTGCTGTGTGTGTGCAGTGGACTTGAGGTTCAACTCCCCTGTACAGCAGTGGAGATCAGAGCCGGCTGTCTCCAGACTCCAAGCCTGCGTTCTGAGTTTCTCTGGAGGACTTGACTAGTTCTGTTTGGATTCTGGGAGCCTTTGGCGTGAATCTGCTCACCTTTAGTGCTTCCAACACTTCTCCCTTGCTGCTTCCCCTGAGTTTGCATTAGCCATTTGCTAAGCTTTGCATATTTTTGTCCTTCCTCTGTCAAAACAGTTCGTCGCTTGGAAGGCCCGATTTCTGCCTCTCATTGGGAATTTATATCTTGCTGTATTAAACTCTCTGCTTTGTCTTGTGCAGGTGTTGGCTTTTGGAAAGACGCATGGTGTGACTTTTAACATATTTCTCTTTTTTTATTTTTTATTTTTTCAATGTTATTGTTATTATTATTCCGCTTATGTTGGCAGAGGTTTTAGCAGCTCTCTGCTTTGAAGGCTTCTTGTTCGGAACTGGTGTTTGTACTAAGTGGATCTGTTACTTGCAGAGATATTGAATTTAAAACAGCAGGTTTTGCAGTTTAAGCTGCAGGAGAGAGAGACATAGATTATCAAAATCACGGAAATACTACGCTGTCAAATTTATTTGGACAGAGACAGTGATAATATTAGCGAATTGAACCTGCCTTCATGTAACTAAATTATCTCTCAGTGTGGCTTTTCTTAAATGCTTCAGTTGAGGTGGCTGAATTTCCACAATAATGACACCATCTCAGCTCGCTCAGTTTGAGCCCTGCAAGGCAGAAAAGGAGAAAGGATCAAATTGGTTTAATATTTTGGGACTCCTCAGCACAACAGTGGTGTAAGTTTACATTCAAAAATGGTCCCAAGCGGTGCTGCTGCACCTGGCGGTGCAACACCTGGCTGCGTGTGCAGCGTGGTATAAACACTGTTTTCTCCAGGTGACAGCAGTGATAAAAGAGATTAGCAAAATGTTGGGGAAGCTCTTTCCTCTGGTTTTCTTCTTCTTGGGAAAGCGTGCAATGATGAGCTCTATCTCTGCAAGCTAACAACCCACCCCAGTGCATTTATTGCTTGGACAAATCTCTGCCTGCCCCTGCAGGAACTGAAGCCTAGTGAGCCTCGTGTCTGTGTTTGTTGTTTTGCAGCAGGCCTGGCCGGGGGGAACCCAGCAGATCCTGCTCCCTTCCACCTGGCAGCAGCTCCCAGGGGTTGCTTTGCACAACTCTGTCCAGCCAGCAGCCGTGATCCCAGAGACCATCGGCAGCAGCCAGCAGTTGGCTGACTGGAGGTAGGGATTGCAGGGGCTCCAGCTCCCTGCCGAGTGGGAATACATCCATCACGCTGCCCACAATGCCTCCCTTCCCCTCGGGCTCGCTGCAGCTCGTGGTTCTTGCACTGTAGTCATGGGATTTGGGTCTCTTGTTTTCTCTCTGCTCCAGGAATGCACATTCCCATGGAAATCAGTACAGCACTCTCATGCAACAGCCATCTCTGCTGACCAACCACGTGACGTTGGCCACAGCACAGCCTCTGAATGTTGGGGTTGCTCATGTTGTGAGGCAGCAGCAGAGCAGCAATGTGCCAGCAAAGAAGAACAAGCAGCCAGCACCGAGCACAGCCAAGTAAGGATTCCATTGCTTCCTTTCCCAGTCCTAGAAAAGCCAGGAGTTCGTGTGTGGAGATTGCCTTTATGGTGTGAAAAACTCATCTTCTGATCACAGAGGCACTGAGGGTGTAACTTTATTGTGCTACAGTTGCATTTAAAGATGTCTTGGAAAAAGCCCTTGAGCTGTAGTCACTGATGTAAATTGTATTAATTTCAGTGAGTGCAGGGACATGGTTGACCAAGTGCTTTACTGTCCTGAGCAGAGGGCTTTTACCCTCCTGGGGTGTTGGTGCCATTGCAGTGCAAGTGACAGAATTGTTGAACGAGGGGTGGTAGTTTCTGGCAGTGTTCAGGTGGATCAGTCCCAGTCAGAGCATCCTTGAGTGCCTTTGGCTGTGTCTGTGGCACTTTGCTGTTTGAGTGTCTGCACTGAGGTTCTGTTCATGTATGCACGTTTATGCTTCTGTGTTCCTAATGCTGTTTGTCCGAGCCTCCGACCTGGAGCTGAATCCTGCTGTGCTTTTCCTGCAGGCCCAGCTCATCTCTGGAGCCTGTGCCCACCCAAGTGTACTCTCTGATTGGGAGCAGCCCCCTGCGCTCCACCTCGTCCTCCTCCAACGTGCTGGTCCCTGTGCAGGAGCAGCACCAGCCCATCGTGATCCCCGACACTCCGAGCCCCCCTGTCAGTGTCATCACCATCCGCAGCGACACTGATGAGGAGGAGGACAGCAAATACAAACCCGCCAGGTGGGACCTTCACTTAGCCTGTACTGGGCTCAGCTCACACTTCAGGGAGGGTGGGGAACACCTGGGCAGGCTCCAAAGAGCTACATAAGACAGAATATTCCCCGTCACATTTTTGTGTTGTTGTGCCTGTAGTTAATCAGAGTTTCATCTGACTAGGGGGGAGGGTGTGAGATCCCAGAGGGAGATCTTTAATCTGCTGGGCAAAGCTGGAATGTTTCCCATTTGCATTTTGTCGTTTTTTGTTTTCCCTGCAGTTTGGGTATGAAGCAGAGATCCAACGTCATCAGCTACGTCACTGTTAACGACTCCCCTGACTCTGACTCGTCCCTGAGCAGCCCCTACGCCCCAGACCCCCTGTCCTCGCTCAGGAGCACTGGGGGGGCCCTGGAGCTGCCCAGCAGAGCTGCTGCTGACAGCTCCAGCTCCCGCACCATCATCGTCCCACCCCTGAAAATGCAGCTCAATGACTGCGTCGTAGCCACCCAGGCTTCAGGTGGGTATCGCAGTGTGCTCTGCCCAGGTGCCCTCCTGTCCCTGTGACACATTCGTCCTCACAGCTTTGGACTTCCCACAATGGGTCTTTCTCAGCTTTAGGTTTCGCAGCTGCTCTTCTGAAAGCCTTGGTCTGTTTTCATAGCCATTGATAGATTTACCTTTCATTTATTTACATTTGGCTGGATTGAGGAAGATCTGTAAACATTCAGATAGTTTCTTAGTCACATTTGAAATCATAATTAAAGTCGCTGTGACAGAAACAGTCAGCTTAGTGCCCAGAGCTGGTTACCACCAGCGTGGGAAGGGGAGGAGTGGACTAAGCTTGTGCCATCTTCCAGGCATCCTGAGCAGCACCAGTAAGACCAAGCCAGTGGCCTCAGTGAGCGGGCAGTCATCAGGATGCTGCATCACACCCACGGGGTACCGCTCCCACCGCGTGGTCACCAACGGCGTGCAGCCCCTCAACCTCAGCCAGGTGAGCCTGCCTGCCTCTGCTGGCCTCAGGGATGCTTCAGGACTGCTGGAGAAACGTGTCAGGCAGGGACAAAGGCTGGCTTGCGAGAGGATCAAGGTGCAAGCGCTTATTCTTTAGCTGATTCTGTCCTGGGGTGTTGGAGGGTAGGACAGACTGTGGGGAGTGCAGGGAGGTTTCTCAAGGCAAAAGGTTTGTTCCTGTACCAGAGCGCAGGAGAAGGAAGTGTGGTTGTGTCCACAGTCTCTCTTTGTGCTCTTTGCCACACCTGACTTACAGCAGGTCCTTCTTGCCACTCAGGAGGGTGACACCAAGATCCAGCTGTTGAGCTAGAGTGACTTAGAAGGCACAGTATGAGGAAATTCTTTAGTTCTTTACCTTTCTCTAGATCTCACAGAGTTCCAACCAGTAGATTAAGTGTGGACTTTCTCTCTCGAACTAACAGTTGGCACCTGACCCCTTTGAATGTTCCAGTTCAAAGATTGGTTCAGCTTCATTTTGTGCCAGGGCTTTTGATCTCCGGGTCACACTGCAGCAGCCTCTCAGAGGAGAGGGAGCGTTGTTACCCCTGCAGTTCACTTCTGTCATGGGCACCAGACAGGGGTGCTAAAATGGAGCAGCCCTGCTGCCACCCTCCCCACGTGGCAGAGGAGTAGATGTGTGAGGAGTTCTGGGGCTGGGTCAGATGTGGGACCTGCCTGCACTTGTCCAGCTGTGGTATCCCAGAGTGGCGGTTTGGCCCCATTGCAGAGGAAAAGTGTCACCTTGGTCCCTGTGGAAGTGCAGTCACCACCTCAGATCTGCAGGAGGCTGTCACGATCTGCAGGTGTGTTGGAGGGCTGGAAGTGTCCCTCAGGGCATTCAATGACCACTAACCCCATTTCCTCCCTCCCCTTGCAGAACCAGCAGACCACAGTGCTGGCCTCGCAGGAGAGAAGCGGCAATGCTGTCCCCCGCCGGCAGCAAGCTTACGTGGCCCCCCTCACATCAACGATTTCTCAGGCTCCCTACACGTTCCAGCACAGCAGCCCAGTGCATCCCCACCTGGCAGCAGCCACGGCCAGTGCCCACCTGTCCAGCCAGCCCCACATGTACACTTATGCCCCCAGCACTGCGGCCACGCTGGGCTCCACCACGTCCATCGCCCACCTGTTCTCCCCTCAGGGCTCGTCACGCCACACCACCTACGCTGCCCACCCCAGCACCCTGGTGCACCAGGTCCCTGTCAGCGTGGGGCCCAGCCTGCTGACGTCTGCCAACGTCCCCCCAGCCCAGTACCAACACCAGTTCGCTCCCCAGTCCTATATTGGTGCTTCCAGAGGATCTGCTATTTACACTGGATACCCGCTGAGCCCCACCAAGATCAACCAGTACTCCTACTTGTAGTCGCCAGTGAAGCGCTGTCCTGCGACGGGCCCGAGAGGTTGGAGGAGGATTTCAGGTGAACCTTTGCCTGGGAATGACTGCCTGGTTTGTGTTTCTCCCTGATCTGGTTGTGTGTTGTTCCCAAATGTCTCTGGTGAGTTCAGTCACTAACTGAGCAGCATGCTTTGTTACCAGTACCGAGGGTCACTAATTAAGTTTTTTAAATTTTACTTACTTTTTATAGACGCTTTTAAAAAATTCATGGTCACTTTTATTTAAAATTGTTCTGTTGTGCTAATCAAATGGGGTGTCAAATCAGTGTCTCAGAGACAGATCCTGATGTCTTTTTTAACTTGTGTAACTTAAACAAAAAGATCTGCAGATTCTATTTTAGCAGCTTGCACAAATCCACGTTGCCACTAAAAATGTAGTGCATGTGTATCTCATTATGTTGCTGGGGCAGTTTTAAATTCAGATTTACTATTTTAACGTCTGTTCTCTAATTCACTTTGTCTTTAACAAATTGCTGGTTCTGCGAAAGCCATTACATCTCCATCTATGTTTCTGTCAAAGGTGTTTTGTTTACTCCTCTGCTTTGTTTGAGGACTGGTAGAGGCAACTGCCTTATGCCAGCAACACGATACATTCAGGAGTCCTGTAAACCCTGGAGTCTGCTTTGTGTTCTAGAAAATTCTCCATAACCCAGCTGAATTTTTTGTTGTGTTCGTTGCAGAATTCTTCTAAGTGGTTCAAACTGTATTCAGGATCTCACTGTGTGACAGAGCTCAGCAGATCTGTCAGGGTGTTGTTGTTGTCTCCAATTGAGAGTGAATAATGCAGCATTGCTCTAAAATTTGGTTTCTGCAGCTTATTAGATGCTGGCCCTATAATGGAGCTGGATTCCTTCGCAGAAGCACAGGGCTTTGCTTTGTTCTGTTTTTCTTAATATTTTTGCCTCACGTGATTCATTTAGGGAGGGAGATGAATTTGAAATACAATGAAACATCACTGTATTGATGTGTACAGCTTTTTATACTCCTGTGAGCGTATCCTCCTGGATATGTCAGCAGCTACTCTAAAGCGCTCTTAATAAGACTTGTAAACAGTACGTGCATGTAGGAATTGCAACAAAAAAAGAAAAAAAAAAAGAAAAAAACAAGACAAAAAAAGAGAAAGAAAAAGAAAAAAAGGAAAAAAGTCCAGATTTTAAAGTTTATTACTGAATTTAAAACTATTTTAGAAGTTTTGTATTGGTGGTGTTTTAATATTTTACAGAAAATGAAATATGTACATATTGATTAGAAAAATATAACAAGCAAAACTTCCTGCTAACCCCAAATGTTCTGTCTTTGTAATCAAAATGTGTAGTGATTATACTTGAACTCTGTACTTAGTGTTTGTCTAATTCCTAAACGTTCCTGGGGATGGAAGTGTTGTATCCTTTGTATTTAAACCAAAATGAATTGATTCATGTTGGAATGTATGTGATATAATGCAATGGTTAGAGCTCATCACTGTAGCACTGAGAGAGGAGTAGAGCTTCACGAGAGGAAAGGATACCTTGGATTTGTTTTGCACAGGTATGTGTGATGAAGAGTTGTTTGGTGTGTCCCCTTATTGTAGTGCCTTAAATGATGATGTAGTGTGACTAGAGTTTACAGTGAGCTTGCCTTACGAGGGACCAGCAAGCCCCCGTCGAATTGAAGCAATTCACCCACCCAGCTTTCCCCAGCCAGAGCAGCAGGATGGTGCAGAGCCCTCTCCCTGTCACCGCTCTCATCCCAGCTCCGTTCTTGTTCCCAGTGAAGCGATGTCCCCTTGAAGCTTTCCCTTGAAATGGCACATGTACTGTTAGTGTCTGTCAGTGCATTTCGAATAAGGTTAGTGCTGGGAATGCATTGGAATGTTTAGTCTAATATTGCAGAAGTGATTAAATACGTGCAATCACTTTTATTAGGTTTAGTGTAGCGTTACCTTCCCCCACAGGAATAGCAGACGTGTCGTGTAAAATATTGCTAGCTTGGTGATAGAATATTTATACCAAAGAGAGCCTGCTGTAAAGCACATAATACCATTAAAAAGTTTTATAATGCTACTGCTAATGTGGAGTTGTTGGGAAGGTCTGTCAGCTGTAGCCCTAGTTAGTGTTCAGAGGAAATACTCACCTTGGATAATCAGTGCAGGTTTTGGACTACACTTTGTTTTCTTTGGGTCCCTTGTACTAGGAATTATTTCTCATCTACCACGTAAAGTACCTTGTCCAAAAGGATGATATAAACTGGTTCGAGCGGTCGTGTTACTGCAGCAATAAAAGGTTTGGTAACCTTGAACCCCAGTTTATGTTCCGTCCCGGTGGGAAGGAGGCCAGTCCTGACCTGGCTGTGGCAAGAAATGCCCAAGCCCACGTTCCTGCTGGAAGGAAGCCTGGACTGGCCTTGGGGTGGGAGGACTAGGGAGGGATGGAGGGCTGTGGAACTGGACGGTAGCATTAGCCCACGTTGATGTTCAGTGTGTTTGTAGTCGGAGCACTTCCGTGAGCCTGCGGAAAACCAACCTTGCTGTGCCACATCGTTGCTGCAAACGATGCTGTCCGTTGCTGTAGGCACTTTTCTTGCTTTTTTTGACATTGCTTGTGTTCAGTACTTGCCTTGAGATACCTCTTGGGTACAGAGTTGTGCCTTTCCACCAAAAGGCAAACCAAGGTCCAACTCCCTGTTTCACAAATAGGACTTCATGGAAAACACTTCACTAACAGGAAAAAAAAAAAAGAGAGAGAGAGAGAAAAAAGATCTCTAGCAAAATCTGCTGATAATTTTGAGAACTTGCCCACTTTCCCCTAAAAAAAAGCAGCTTGGAATGTCCATTTAGAGACCTTGTAACACAGTTAACCCCAATCAAATGTATTCCCAAAGCACGGTGTCATGTCCTCCCCTGCCCGAGTTCCCAGAAGTGTTTGGAACAGGGAGGATGAGATGGAAATGATGTCGGTGAAATCAAACGTGCTCCATTTGGAACAAGCTGTCAAACAATACCCCAGAATTCCTCTGTGATACACAGCAAACCCCACCCCAGCAGGGCCAGGGCCTCCCAGTCTGGCCCCAGTATATGATGCCCCATTTAGGTGTATTGTGTTCTGCTCTAAGGAGATACATCCCTTCTTCCCTTGCATATATCCAGCCTCAAATTGGGTTCAAGAATTGACTCTCCTCATTGTCAGAGCCTGCTACACACTTTTGGAGAGAAATCTGCTATCTCTGGATAGGAATTGGCATCCTTTAATTTTCTTTACAACTAGTTTGGGATCCACCTTTGGAATATTTGATAGCCGTGGTCCCAGCTAGGTTTGTCTGTGTGATTCCTGAGCTGTTCAATCAGTTTTCTCTTACCTGACCTGTATTTGCAGCTGTGATAGCCCCTGCAGAGGCAACTCCTGAGGCTTTCCTGCTTAGCACCTAATTGATGGGATGCAGTAATTTACCTCTGACTCAGCAATTTCTTTTAGTACATGAAACTAAATTGCTTCTAAATGACAGGATTGGCACAGCCCTGCTTTCTTTTTATTAATTTTATTTAAACTTCTGAATGGTGCCGCATGTCCACATGGTTGTTTGTTGCTAAACTTTATATAATGTGTGATTTCAGATTCAGCTTGAACTATATCTATCTCACTACATGTAGCAGTACATTATATGTAATGTTAGTATTTCTGCTTGAATCCTTGATATTGCAATGGAATTCCTACTTTATTAAATGTATTTGATATGCTAGTTACTGTGTAAAATTTAACTTTCTTTTATGGTTGTGCTCTTCCTTTTTACAAGCCGCTAGATACAGGTAGTTTCTGACAATTACTGATCTATGTTTGTATTGCTGATGTACTTAGGGGGTATGTAAAAATCATTTTAACAAAAGAAATAGATATTTAAAAATTTAATACTAACTATATGGGAGAAGGGTCCATTGTGAAAACATAGTTTATCTTTGGATTCAATGTTTGTCTTTGGTTTTACAAAGTAGCTTGTATTTTAAGTATTTTCTACATAATATGGTAAAAATGTAGAACAATTGCAATGCATCAATAAAAAGGGTTAATTTTCTGTACTCTATTCATTTGGTCACTTGGTCTGTTAAGGGGGGTGGGAGAGGGGTCTGGGGGTATCCAGAATGGGGTGTCGATGGTGCGGGATGCACACCCGGGGTATGGATGCGGGATGCGGGATGTGGGATGCGCGTTTGGGATGCACATTTGGGATGCAGCTGCACTAGGTGGCACACTCGCTCCGCCGCGGCACCGCGGCCCCGGCTCCGATCGCTCCGTGCCCGCGGCCCAGGAGCCCACGGCCGATGCCCGCAGCACCGCCCGGCTCGGCTGCATCCAGGGCGCGGAGCTGCGGTGTCCGTCCGTCCGTCCGTCCGTCCGCCCCTCCACCCATCGCGCCACCGCTGCGCTGAGCCCGTCCCGGGGCTGTGCGAGCTGCCAGCGGCCCCAAGGCCAGCGAGTGGCCCCGGCAGCCCGGGCTGGGGACAGCGCCCGACGTGTCCTGTCCCTGCCCTGGCACCGATGTCCCTGCCCAGGGGGATCTGCGGGAGCCAGGCAGGAGCTGCGGGGTCACAGCCGGGACGTGGAGGGACACGGGCTCAGAGGGGACACGGGCTCATGGGGGACATGAGTTCAGAGGGGACACGGGCTCAGAGGGGACACGGGCTTGGGGGGGAACATGAGTTCAGAGGGGACACGGGCTCAGAGGGGACACGGGCTCATGGGGGACATGAGTTCGGAGGGGACACGGGCTCAGAGGGGACACGGGCTCATGGGGGACACGGGCTCAGAGGGGACACGGGCTTGGGGGGGAACATGAGTTCAGAGGGGACACGGGCTCAGAGGGGACACGGGCTTGGGGGGGAACATGAGTTCAGAGGGGACACGGGCTCAGAGGGGACACGGGCTCATGGGGGACATGAGTTCGGAGGGGACACGGGCTCAGAGGGGACACGGGCTCATGGGGGACACGGGCTCAGAGGGGACACGGGCTTGGGGGGGAACATGAGTTCAGAGGGGACACGGGCTCAGAGGGGACACGGGCTCATGGGGGACATGAGTTCGGAGGGGACACGGGCTCGGGGGGGGGACGTGAGTTCAGAGGGGACATGAGCTCGGGGGGGACACGGGTTCAGGGAGGGACATGGGCTCAAAGAGGACACGGGCTCAGAGGAACAGAGGCTCAGAGGGGACACGGATTCAGAGGGGACACGGTCTCGGGGCGACACGGGCTCAAGGAGGGACACGGGCTCAGGGGAACGGGGGTTCAGAGGGGACACGGGCTCAGGGAGGGACATGGGCTTAGCGGGGGACGTGGGTTCAGAGGGGCACGGGCTCAGGGGACACGGGCTTGGGGCCGGAGCCCATGGCGCTGGTCTGGCTTTGCCTCCACCAGGCCTGGACATGGCTCGGGTTGGCCGCTGGCCTTGGGCAGCCCTGCGGACAAGGAGCCAGGGCTGTCCCCTCGCTGTCCCACGGGCTGTCCCCACAGAACGGCTGATGAGGCCGTGTCCTCTCGCTCGGGCTCCTGCGGCGCTCCCCGTACCCCAAACTCCTCGGAGCAGCCCGTCCCCAGTCTCCTGCCCCATCCCCGGCTGGGGCACCGCGCTGGGTGGGCGCTGCGGACACTGCCGGGGCACGAAGGGGTTAAAGCGCCCGGGGCTGTTCTGCGGGGAAGGAGCAGCGTCCCCTCCCTCTGCACATCTGGATGCAATAAGGGCCGGGGAGGCCGGAGCATTCCTGAGCACTGAGGTGGAGGCTGCTCTCGCTGCCGGCCATGGGGCCCTGGCGCTGCCTGCTGCTGCTGCCGCTGCTCGCCCCGGCCCTGCGCGCCCAGCAGCAGCAGTTCATGGAGTACGTGGAGCGGCGCATCACCCTCCTGGAGGTACAGCCCCGAGCGGGGCCCCGCACCCCGAATCGCCCCGCGACGGGCCTCCCAACCCTTCTCCGTGGCGGGGCTGCGAGCGGAGGAGCTGGGATGGGGACGGAGCAGGGCGCGGGGTGACCTGGCAGCCCCTGCCAGCGTCCTGCGCAGCCCAGCGCGGGGATACACGGGAGTAAGATGGGCGTGGGAGCGCGGTGGGACAGGCGGGGGGTGGGAGCAGGGCTGGGAGAGCCGTGGGGACACCACGGGAATGGGAACATCACGGGTCTGGGAACATCATGGGAAAGCAGAGGCGTTGGAGGTCTGGGAGCTTCACAGGGTCGTCGCAGGAACGAGGGCATCAAGGATCTGGGAGCATCGTGGGAGAGTGGGGGGCACCGTGAGTTCAGGAACACCTTGGGTGCATCCTGGGGTGTCACAGGAGAGCAGGGCCTGGCGGATCTGGGGCAGCACAGGAATGGGGGCATTGTGGGTCTGGGACTGTCATGGAAGAGTAGGAACACTGTGGGTTTGGGAATATCGTGGGAGCATTGCAGGAATGGACACCCCGGGTCTGGGAGCACTGCAGAAACAACCCGGGGGCACCACAGGAATGGGAACAGGGTGGGGATGTGACCTAGGGACACAAGCCCTGTGTGGCTCTGGGGACTCCCACAGCCCGGGCAGGCTGGGACAGCTGCCACTGGTGGGCTGTGAGGTTTGGAGACCTCAGTGTCCCCTCGGCCACCCCAGGAGAGGATCTCACAGTGGCATGACCAGAGCAGCCGCTACTCCACGGAGCTGCGGGACTTCAAGAACCAGGTGCTGGGGATGTTGGAGGCGGCCGAGAAGGAGCGGGAGGCGATGAGGGCCGAGGCCGAGAGCGCGGCCGTGCGCGTGGAGCGCCTGGAGAGGGAAGTGGATTACCTGGAGACACAGAACCCCGCCCCGCCCTGCGTGGAGGTGGATGAGACGCTGATGGACAAGCAGGTGGCCACAGCCAAGCAGAGGAAGAATGAGAAGTACACCAAGCTCACAGGTGAGGGGCTGCCGTGGCTCCCTGGGGGATGGTCCTGTCTGGGGGTTACCCTGCCCCTCCCCAGCCCACCCCAGTCCAGGTGTCCCCCAGGCACGGGCTGAGGCATTGTGTCCCAACAGGGCATCTCAGATGTCTCTGGCACAAGCTCCTGTGTCCCCTCCGGCCCGGGAGCTGCATCCAAGCCCCAGGCTGGAGCCTGGTGTGTCTCCAAAGCCTCTGGGGCAGGGCTGGGGTGAGGAGGGCTCCCCTGCCCATGGCATGGGTGCACTAGGGGACTTCTCAATGCCACCAGGGATGCACTTAAACCCGTCAGCGAGTTTCCATGGCGATTGCCTGAGGGCTGGGGTGGGACAGTGAGAAGCCAGCACAAGGCAGCAGCAGTCCCGCTGCAGGGCCGGGCAGTTCCCAGGCTCTTATCACAGCAGTGCTATCTTATCTGCTCCGGCAGATTGCAGCGACACCATCGCCAGTGTCAGGGCCATGAAGATCCTGAAGCGTTTCGGCAGCTCCTCGGGGCTCTGGACCAAGGACGCCGCGGGGAGCTCGGAGAAGATCTACGTGTTCGACGGCACCGCCAACGACACCGTCTACGTCTTCCCCCGCATGCGGGAGTTCACCCTCTTCTCTGCCACCCGCAAGGCCGCCCGCATCAAGCTGCCCTACCCCTGGGTGGGCACCGGGCACCTGGTCTACGATGGGCACCTCTACTACATCCGCCAGCAGGGCCCGTCCTTCCAGGTGATCAAGTTCAACCTGGCCAACAAGACGGTGGTGGACAGCTCGGTGTTCCCGGCCGAGGAGCAGATCCCCGTCTTCGGCCTCTCCCCCTCCACCTTCATCGAGGTGTCGGCGGACGAGGAAGGGCTCTGGGCCATCTATGCCACCAAGGAGGACGAGAAGAACATGTGCCTGGCCAAGCTGGACCCCGCCTCGCTGGACATCGAGCAGATGTGGGACACGCCGTGCCCGCGGGAGAACGCCGAGGGCGCCTTCGTGGTGTGCGGGGCGCTGCACGTGGTGTACAACACGCGCCTGCCCAGCCGCGCCCGCGTGCAGTGCGTCTTCGACGTCAGCGGCACCCTGGCCCCCGAGGACGCCTCCCTGGTCTACTTCCCCAAGCGCTACGGCTCCCACGCCAGCCTCAAGTACAGCCCCCGAGAGAGGCAGATCTACGCCTGGGATGACGGCTACCAGATCATTTACCGCATGGAGATGAAGAAGAAGATGGAGGTCTGAGAGTCCGGCCCAGCCCAGCCCGCAGGACGGAGGCTCTGCCCTTTCTCCCAGCACTGTGAAATGAGGAAATGCTGGATTCCCGCCCCAGCCACCCCCCGGCAATGGGTGTCCCCGCCTGGGAGCACCCGGCAGAGTTCTGGACTAATTTAATGAGGTTTTTTTGTCTGATATAATGAATAAATACCACGCAGTGAAGTGCAGCCACCTGCCTGGGGGAGCGTGGGGTGCTGGGCAGGGCTGCCAGAGCCCTGAGCTCTGCCTTGGCCCTGAGACACCCCAAAAGACACTTCCCAAGGGTGGGGCATCCTTGCAGGGCTCAGAGCAGCGAGCGCAGACCTTGGCTGGGTGCCTGGGCAGGGGGGCTGGGCTGGGGCTCAGGGCAGGGGTTTATGGTGGGGGCTTTGGGTGAGGCTTTTGGAAGGGCTTGGGGCAGAGATGGAAGGCAAGGCTTTGGGCAAGCTGCTGGTCAGGGCCAGCTTGTTTTACAGTTTTACAAAACTGTGAGCAAACAGCAAAATCCCTTCATCTGGAAGGACAACAGGAGATTTCCCTCCCCTGGCGGGCGGTGCTCCAGCCAGCAGGCCCCAGATGTTGCTGATTTACTGAGTTCGTTTCTAATGAAGCTCAGGCCACTTCCCCCTGCAGCCACAGAATCTCCGCCTTGTGTAAGGCCCCGGGTTGCCCCCTTCCCTCTCCCTCTGGCACTGAGTTTCTGCACAGAGCAGCCCCAGAGGGGATGGGGCAGGACAGGGCAGGTGCTGGGAGCCCCTCGGGGGCTGGGGACAGCCCCACGTTGTCCCCACACCATGTCCTTCCTGCCGCTCGTGCTCTCCCTCACCCCACACCCCTGCAGGGAGCAGGACTTGCCCCCTTTCTGTCCCTGGACCCCCCCAGAAACCCAGGATCGCTGTGGTTTGTTCTGCTCACAACATCCTGAGAGCACAGAGGGTTGATGAAGGGGTGTTCTGATCCCTTTTTCCCATCAGAGGTCACCTTTGAGGACAAGCATTGAAGCCGTGGGGCAGGCTGGCTGGGTGAGGGTTGCATCCTGCTGGTGCCAGTGCCAGCCTGCCTTTGGGATGAGGGGCCAGGAGCTGCCTGGACACCCCAGGGAGTTGCCAGCCCCGTGGGGAGCACCATATCCAGGGGCCCTGCCACCTCAGGTGACCACTTGCCACACCCCTGTCACCCTAAAAAGCCCATCCAGCATTCCCCTGTGCCCAGCTCAAGCCAAACTGTTCTGCAACATGGAGGGCGCTTGGTATTTGCCTCGAGTTCTTTGGTGTTAAAATCAAATTTGTTGCGTAAGAAAAATCTTCAAATACACACTTTGAATGACTGTAATTGGCTGGTGCTGAAAGTTCAACACACAGTGCAAGTCAAGCAGAGAAATTATCCAAGTGTGAAGGACTCTGCGAACTGTCAAGTTAATTTATGGCCCTTTTCAAGATCAATAAGGGCAGTAACAAAAATATAATTTTCAGAAATCTCACAGTGGTAAATAATTACACCGATGATTTCTCCGGCTTGAATTCAAATTGATGGGGCAGTAACGATCCTGCACCCAGAAACCATCTCGTAGCCTGGAACAAGTCCTGCACAAGCACACCTGCACGTCCCTGTGACACCTGGAGCCTCCTCCCCTGCAGGTGAGCACCCCCAGCCCTCCCAGCCTGGCTCCAGAGGGGCTCCAGCTCCGTGGCTGAGGTCAGAGCCCCCCAAACTCCTCTGGGCTTTGTTTCGTACACACATTTTGGGAACGAGGAGTAAAATGAACGAAATAACTGCAGTGCCCGATGGGCTGCCGGAGCGCAGCACTTATCTCACACTCCACATCTTCAAAGTACTCCAGGAAACATCAACTAATTAATCCTTGGAATAACTCCCGTAAAGCAGAGCAGCCTGATCTCCCTCCGCTGACAAACACCGAGACAAAACCCCACGTGTCTGCTCGTGAGGGTGGCTCAGCTCCGAGCTGGAGGCACTTTGTGACACGGGGAGGGGACCAGGACCCTCCATGCTCTGAGTGCCCCCAGCTCATGGAATCAGGGAATGTCCTGAGCTGGAAGGGATCACCCAGTCCAGCTCCTGGCCCTGCACAGACACCCCAGATCCCACCCTGGGCATCCCTGGAGCTCTGTCCAAACTCTCCTGGAGCTCTGGCAGCCTCGGGGCCGTGCCCATTCCCTGGGGAGCCTGGGCAGTGCCCAGCACCCTCTGGGGGAAGAAGCTTTCCCAAAATCCAACCTAAACTCCCCTGGCACAGCTCCAGCCCTTCCCTCGGGCCCTATCCCTGTCACAGAGAGCGGAGATTGTCCCCAGGCCACCTCCAGGATGGGGTCACCCTTCTCACCCTGCCAGGGCTCAGTCCCTGGAGTCCCAGTGCCACGGAGGAGTGCAAGGGGCCTCAGCCCTGTCTGGGTGACTCCTGCCAGATTCCCCCCAGGAGAGAGGAGCAGCAGGGCTGCGGGTTCCTGTTTGCCATGGGATGGACACCCCCAGCCCCACAGGGCCCTGCGGGTGCCAGAACTCATCATCCCCAGCTGGGGTTATAAATTCCTTTGTTTTTTCCCCCCCTTGTTTAAGGATTTATCGGCCCCATTAGGAGAAAGCAAAGTCTGTGCCGGAGCTGGGGCAGTTGCTGTCAGAGCCCTCGGTGCCCTCAGGGGTGTCGATTGTCCCCACCAGCCCCCCTGGCACTGCCCAGGCCCAGGAGCCCCAGTGGGAGCAGCTGCGCCTCTAGCCCTGCCCAGGGGACCCAGGAATCCCTGGTGGGATGCAGGGACCGTGGCAGGATGCAGGGAGCCCTTGTGGGATACAGGGCATCCAAATGGGATGCAGCAAGACCCAGGGACCCTGGCAGGGCTGCCTCAGGTCCCTCTGTCCTGTGTGGCAGTGGGTTTTTGTGGCTGCCCCCAGCTGCCCTGCCCTCACTCAGCCCTCCCAGCCACTCCTGCTGCACTGACATATTTTCAGGAGAATTCAGCCTTGACTCCAGGTCACCAGAGGCAGAGACTCCCAGTCCTGTGCAGGTTACCTGGGGCTGACAGGGGCAGCCAGACCCTGTTCCCCACAGAAGGTTGTGGCAAACCTTGATGCCCTCATTCCCCTGCCCAGGGTCCTGTTCAGCCCCCAGTGTGCTGGAAAAACCCTTTCTCTGACTCAGACATGGGCTCCTGAGAGGCCTTTCAAAGACTTTGATTCCATTTTCACTCTCACGGGAAGGGTGAGACAGTTCGGATGTTACAATTCACGCCATCCAAATCAGAAGCCAAACTATTTCCTAATTGCAATCCATTATAAGCGTTTTTTGACCTAATTACTTTACATTATTAGCTTTTGCCACACAATGCTGCTGATGCTTCTAAGCCAATCACCTATTAAAACACCCTGCGTGGGTCTTGCCACAATGCATCTTTCATAGTTCTGTTCCTCCAAAACACCTCGCCTATTCGCAAGGTCATCACTTGGAACTTGTTTCCAGCTCAATTTCTCTCCCTGCAATGTCTGTCCTATCCCCTGGCCCTTCCAAGTCACCAAACCTTATCTCAGAGTTTGCATACAGACGCACAAGAAATGTGAGTCTTGTGCCAGGCTTTGAGAATCCTCTTCAAATCCATCTCCCACCCCAGAGGAGGCAGCTCTGGGGCCAGGGTTGCTCCTGTCCCCCCTCCCAGGGCTGCAGCAGGAGGTGGCCCCACACCCCAGCCGGGCAGGGGCAGCGGGATCATCCTCCCTAAAAGGAGGGGTGAGTGGAAAATATGCTGATGGGGCTGGGGAGGCTGCAGCTCCTTCTGCTTTAATTGCCAAATGCTTTATCTCTTTAAAGAAGGGCCTCTATAAGTAATAATCCCTTTCATGTCTGCTCCTCTTGAAAAATACTCCTCTTTGCGAGGCAATCTGGTCAAGTAAATTGAGAAGTTGTGTTATCAGTGGGAAAGAGAAACTGAGATCTCTGGGCTAATTTTTTCTCCTTTGTCTCATTCTCAAGGATATTGACTTTATTCCCCTCCCCGACTCTTTTCCAGCTCACAGGAGCTATTGATGAAGTGAAATGGCTCTGCGTGTCCTATTAGAAACGCGGGAGCTAAAATTAAAACCAGGCAACTTAAACAAGTGCATTATGAAGCTCCCATTGTGTTGAAACAGGAAGAGGGGGATAATTCTCCATTTAATACTTTCCTAATGGCTGGTTGGCAACTCTAATCACTGGGCTTTTAACTTCAAATGGGTTCTCCTGCCCACGGAACATCTGGCTGGGGTGTAACTCATCACACACGGGTGGGGAGGCAGCAAATCTCCCCCCAGGGGTTCCCAGCAGGGCTGGGGGGACATCGGGGCTCGGGGGAGTTTGAGGAGGGACACGGAGAGGCAGCAGCTCCCTGGCAGTCCTCGGCATTTCCTAATGGAAGTGGGGGATGAGCAAAACCAGGTTCACCCAGAACTCCTCCTGACAGGGAAATCACCGCCCTGAGAGTGACCTGTGATGGCTCACAGGGATTTGGGGTGTGTGCTCCAGCCCAAGCTCTGCTGTTTCTGATCTGGGCACTGACAGTGAGCCCGGGGACCTGCAAAGCCGCTTGGTGGCTTTGGGGACAGAAGGGCAGCGGGGCTGTGAGTGCAGGGACAGGTGGAGTCCTCCCAGATTTGTGAGGATCCACACCTGCAGGGTCCCTGTCATTCTGCAAAAATTCGTCTTTTGGAAAGAAAATTCAGTTTGTGTCCCTCCCTTCGGGAAGATGCAGCGCATCTTAGACAAAGGAGGAGGGGAGTGCAGGGGGTGTGAGTGCCCTGGAGGGTTTGGGGGGCTGGGGATGAATCCTCTGTGCCACGGGGGATTTGACAGGAGCTGGGTTTGGCGTCTGAGGAGCAGAAGTGGGGCAGGAGGAAGTGGGGCCAGGCTGGACCCAGCTGGGGCACAATGTGCCCGCGCTCAGATCTCAGCAGCAGCACCGGGATCTCCAGCAGGCAGGAATTTACTAACGGATTTTCCCGCTATTTTGATTCTTTGATCAAGATGGATTATTTTCCCTGAGCTGCTCCCGTTTGTGGGATCACCCACAAATGCACCCTCACCTCAGTGGGTGTTTCCACATAAGGAAAGGTTTAAGACACCCCTTGCTGTTCTAGTCAGGTAAAGGACCCAGGAACTTCAATGTTCTTTTCCCAGTAATTGGGCAGGTGCCAAGCAGAGATACTGGTTGGACACATGGACCTGCAGCTCAAAACCTGTTGCCAATTTAGTTGGGCAAGGTGCCAGAAATCCCTCCTGGACCGCTCAGTACTTAAAGGACTGCACAGAACTGCTCAATCGCTTTTTTGGACTGCCTTGGCAGTGTAAGTGTTCTCTACACTGTGTTCGACTTATCCTTCTTTTGTTTGATAATGTTTGTTAATTTTTGTCATTATTAAAACCTTTTCTTTTACAAAACGTGTCCAGAGAACCCCTCCCCAGCCCCCCAAACCCTCCAGGGCACTCACACCCCCTGCACTCCGCTCTCCCTTTGGCTGAGATGTGCCGCATCCTCCCAAAGGGAGGGACACAAACTGAATTTGCTTTGTAAAAGATGAATTTTGGCAGGATGATAGGGCCCCTGCAGATCTGGATCCCCGCTGCCCCAGCCAGCCTGGGGATGCCCAGGCTCCTCTCATCCTTCCCAGTGTTGTCTACTCCCTCTTTCCCCCTGGAAAGGAGGAATGGAAATAAAGCCTTCAAACCGTGAGCTCACAGCCCTGTCAGAGGAGCGGTGGCTTGTGACACACCAAGTTTCAATATTTTCTGGACAGTTTCATTTACTAAGAGATTTTTCCTGCTATTTTGGTTCTTTGATCAAGACGGATTATTTCCCCTGAGCTGCTCCCATTTGTGGGGATGTGTCTTCCATCCCATCCAGGAAGGATTTTGCTGACACGAGGGAGACCCACACCTCTCCCCATCCCAGGGATTTCACACATCCTGCACTCTACATGATTTCACCAGGATTTGCTTCGGGGCGTTATTATTACTAATGCTGTTATATCAAAGTTGTTTCCTGAGGACAGAAAAATACCAGCTCAGCTATTCAGCTGAGCAGTTCTTTAATTTCTTGCCTCTCAAAATCAGCTCCCCAGTGCCTTTTTGGAACAGATCTGGATTTTCTGCTTTAATCCCTCTTCCTGAAGCAAGAAGTGC
Source organism: Chamaea fasciata (assembly GCF_029207755.1). Lineage (NCBI taxonomy): Eukaryota > Metazoa > Chordata > Aves > Passeriformes > Sylviidae > Chamaea > Chamaea fasciata. Next base: position 4,041,829 of record NW_027094110.1, read on the forward strand.
TGAGGGGTGAAGTGACTCTCCCTGGAAAAGGAAGGTTGGGGTCTCTTTCCCAGTGCTGCAGCTCAGGGATCGTGAGTCAGCTCCAAGAAATATCAGGCAGAGATTTTTTTGTCCCTCATCCCCAGCTGAGAGGCAGCAGCAAATTTGGGGTTCCCAGCCCTCCTGACTTTCCACCTGCTGCCTGGGGAAGGGTGAGTGGTGCAGGCAGGGCAGGGGAGGCTGGAGTGGCACAAGGATGCAGAATTTTTGGGGGGCTGGAGCAGCTCCCCCCCAGCACAGCAGCCCTGGCTCTGCCCGTGCTCCCGTGTCCTCCTGCTGCAGGTGGCCGAGGACCTGGAGGGAGATATAACCATGGTAACTGGGATTATCCCGGAAAATTGCTGCCATTACTGCAGAGGCAGGGTCAAAACAAACAGAAATTATCAATTTTTCTCTTTCTAATGAAATGCAGGAGCGTGTTATTGACTCGCTAATTACTCAGCTGAATGGGTTGCTCCTGAATTGCCTCCTTAACCCCTGAAAATGGTGCAAAGATTAGCACTGCCATGGATTTGCCCAGGGGAGGAGAAATGAAAGGACTGATTCCCTGCCTGTGCCAGGGGTGCTGGAACTGGATAATCTTTAACGTCCCTTCCAACCCAAACCATTCCATGATTCTGATTCCCTTTTAACCTAAAATTGCTCCAAGTCTTGTTATCTGGGGGATTCTTGGCACCACGCAGGCCGTGGAGCCACACTCGGCTTTGTGAGCAGCCCCTGCAGGAAGCTGCAGCTCTCAGCTTGGCTCTGAATTGTCGATTCTCCCCCGAGAGCAGGTTTTCAGGAAATCAGAGCTTTAAATGAGAAGTATTCCTCTCCAACTGAGCCCCCTCCAATATCAGTGTCAGGTGCCACCTCCTCCCGTCCCCGACCCGGGCTTGCCTGGGAAATTGAAATGTTCAGCTTGTTAGGGAATAAATGAAGAAAGAAATATAATTTAATCAAGAGACATCAGTACCAATAAATCCCGTGAAATTCTGCACAGCTGGAGTGTAGTGCCATCATCCCCTCGGATGTTCAGCTGCGTGCTGGCAAACCAGGCAGCGCTGAGCCTGCGCTTCCATTCCCCTCTTCACTCCAAGAGCCACTTCCAGAGGCTTGCAGGGACACGGAGGTTTTAGGAAATAATCATTTTAATTGCCTCATCAGCTCCATTCCCGCTGCCAGGAACTTTTGTTTCGGGAATGGCAGCAGCGTCCAAGAGAAGCCTAGGGCAGCGCAGCCCTCGCGAGTGGCATGGATGAGCTTGGGAAGGTCCTGATCACTGCCTTGTGTCTGCAGAACCCGACAGAGCTGGCTCCGCACCCCCAGGGCGACACCTGCCCCCCACAGGTGTTCCCAAAGAGTGGCCTGAGGAGGAGAATCCCCCCAATGCTCCCGGGGCGGGATCCTGAGGAAGGAGGGGAGAATTCCCTCAGCGCTCAAGGGGCATGGGGCGCATCCCTGTCAGCAGAGCAGCCTCGTGGAGCAATTCGAGGGTCATTCGAGGGTCATTCGAGGGTCGTTCGAGAGTCATTCGAGGGTCATTCGAGGGACATTAGGCAGAGCCGAGGTCCTGCAACAGGCAGGAAGGTTCTCCTGCTTTCTGTAACCATCCTTCCCAGAAAAAACCCACAAGAAATCATCTCCGGGAGGTGGGAGCCGTGCCCGGAGCGGCTCCCGGCGCAGCTGCCTTTGGAGCAGAGGTGCTCCAGGGGGTTTCACCCTGCCCAGGACGGGTCCTGTGTCACTAGTGTCCCCACCGGGCTGGGCCAGAGCGGAACTGGGACAGGGACGCTCGGTGGGACATTCCCGGAGGGGTGGGCACGGTGGTCTCCAGGAAATCGGCAGAGCGAGGAGCAAAATCCTCCCTCGTTTCCCTCCGACAGAGCGCCGGCGAAGCGACTTAATTAAAAAATTACCGCTCCTCCACTCTGTCCCTGCCGACAGCCACAAACCCTCAACCACGGCAATTTGAAATGGAGAGGGATGTGCAGCTGCTAATGGGAGATTAGGAGAAATCTTCCACTTTGGAAGCAATTAACGAGCCAGAAAAGTATTTGCATATGTGAATTGGATGGCTGGGTCGCGCTCCCCATCCTCCGCTGGCTCCGGGCTGTTTGCCTGCCCGGGCTCCGCTGCCCAAATTCCCCACATCCCAATTCCTGTGGGATGCCCCGGGGGGGGAATCCAGCATTGGGGTCACCACTGAACCGCTCCCGACAGCTCCTCCAGCCCCGGGAAATGGCATCTGGCACATCTGGCCCATCTGGCACATCTGGCACATCTGGCACATCTGGCCCATCCGGCAGCGCAGCCAGGAGAACGCCGCCCGGGCTCGGGCTGGTTTTGTCCCCTAATCACATTTCCCTGTTATTTCGGGTGCCGCAGGTTTCCGCCGCTCTCGGCTTTGATGCCGGCTGTTCCCACGGCAACGGAGCAGGCTCTGCGTTTGTCCTGCCCCATCCAGGTACTTTATTAGCTTTAACGAACTGCATTTTTAATAGAAGCCTCGATCGGATTTTTGAAATGTATGTGCTTTAAATACCATGTTTTTAATTAAAAATGACACGGGAATGTAAAATATATAATTATATTTGCATGACTAATGTACTGTCTTAAATATATATATATAAAAGGCTGTAAAATATAATTACAAATTATCTTTGGGAAAAGTCCAGGAAAAAAAAAGACATTCCTTGTACATTTAAGTAGCCTTGCTGCTGAAAGCTGGCTGCAGGGTTTGGGAACCAGGCAGAGCTCCTGGGATGCCTCTGGCTCTTGGACAGAAATCCAGAATATCCAAGCCTGTGCATCTGCAAAGAGGAGACAAATTCCACTCCCCCCAGGCTCACCTGCAGCTCTGGCTTCTTGTCAAAGTGGATTTTGGAGTGATGCTCACCCCAGCAAAGGAGAAAACTGCATCACCTCTTGTTACCAAATGAATCACGGAGTCACAGGATGGGTGGGGTTGGAAGGGACCTCAAAGCTCATCCAGTATCAACCCTGACACCTTCCACTGTCCCAGGCTGCTCCAAGCCCTATCCATCCTGGCCTTGGACACTTCCAGGGATCCAGGGGCAGCCACAGCTTCTCTGGACACCTGTGCCAGGGCCTGCCCACCCTCGCAGCCAAAAATTCCTTCCTAATATCTAAACGAAACCCACTCTCCTTTAGTTTAAAGCCATTCCCCCTTGTCCTAATCCATCTGGCATCTCTTGCACTGTTCAGACACACAAACTCAGCTCTCCTGGGATATCCAGCGCTGGGAGGAGCATCCCAGCCCCCTGTGCCCCCCGGGTTTGTTCATCCAGAGCTGGGACACCCCTGGAAATGACAGGCAGGGTTTGCAGTCCCAGGGAGAACATCCTTGCGTGAGGCATTGGAAGCAGAGATGAGATCCCTGACCCAGCATTTAAATAAGTGCACAACTGCACTGCCGGATAATCTCAGTGGCAGGAAGAACAATGAGGGCCCCGGGGGAGAAAACCTCTGGCAAAATGAGATTGAGAAGTCTGGGGCTGCCTAATTAGAGACACGATTAGGAGGGCAAATAACAGAAGCAGTAAAAGTGAAGAAGAAGCAGAGGACTGAGACCAGGATCTCGAGGATCAGGGCTGTAATTTTCTCCAATGAGCTATATATAATTTTCTGTCTAATTTATTATCTTGCAAGCAAAGATAAAATTATCTGGACTGACATGGCTTGAACTAAAGACTGAAGGAGGACTGGGATGTGTTTGTGACTGAGCCCATTGACTGAATGCTCTTTTCAGGCTAATCAAGAACTATGTGTAAATGAAAGGTTTGTGAAGGAATAAAACAAAATTGAAATCAAAGCACACAGAGCTGCTCCTGCCAGAGAGCCGGGCCCAGGGAGGGCCCAGGGCAGCTGGAGTTGCCCTGTGCCCACAAGCTCATGTCTGTCCCCACTGAGACACCCTTTGGAGTGGCAGCAATTGCTGTGAGATCCAGAAATGTCCCTGCACTGCCCTCTCTGCTGCTCCCAGCATCCCACGGCGCTGCACAGAGCTGGGTTTGCCGTCCAGAGTCCCAGAACCCCCGTCTGTCAGACCCTGCCTCCGGCTCCTGGCACACCCAGGTGGGGCTTGCCACTCTTGTTCCCAAAAACTTCCTGCGGAAGAAGGGATTCCCAGCCGTGGGGACAGCCTTGCTGCGGCAGATGTGACACACGCCCCTTCAACAGCAATATTGAAGTTACATTGATTTCCCAGCTGCTATTTTTTCCCCAAAGATAATTAAAAGACCACGTTTGTTTATTTCTTTTAAACCCTTATAAACCCCCAATTGTTTTCTTCATTTCATTCATTTTCTTCATTGGCTTTTTTGGTTGTTTTTTTTGGTTGTTGTTGTTGTTTTGTTGAGTTTTTTCTGTTGTGTGTGATTTGCCAACCTGTGAGTAGCATTCTGTAATTAGCAATTAAAGGCCACATTTGGAGACTAAATATAAATTGTTGTGACAAGATTCTTTCCTTTGCCAAACAAATGTGTTGCTGATGTATGAAAAAAACCCCAACCCATCACACAATAATGTGATCAGTGGGAAGCCAGTATTGGAGAATATCACCCTGGCTGGATTTTGGGAAGAAATTCCTCCCTGGGAGGGTGGGGAGGCCCTGGAGGATGCCCAGAGAAGCTGTGGCTGCCCCTGGATCCCTGGAAGTGCCCAAGGCCAGGTTGGACGCTGGGGCTTGGACCACCCTGGGACAGTGGAAGGTGTCCCTGCCCGTGGCAGGGGGTGCAATGAGATGGGGTTTAATGTCCCTTCCAACCCAATACATTCTGGGATTCCATGTCTGAAACTCACTTCCCACTGGATGTTTTCCACTTTTTTTCTCAGATACAACTTATTTTGTTCCTGAGTTGGTGGGAAGGAGCAGGGCTGGGACAGTTCCCAGCTCTCTGATCCCTTGCGATGAGCTGGGCCCCTGGGATTTCCTTTGCCCCTGAGCCCCCACATCAAACCAACCAGGGCCACCCTCCCTCCAGGGTCCCCTTCCCTCCCTGCAGCCAGCCGGTTGTTGATGAAGCTGGAGTCTGTGAGACTAAAACTGAAGGGGAAGGAGGGGGAAAAAAAAATAAAATGAAAGGAAGGTCTGGGAATGCTCCATGTGTTTATTTTGCTTGCAGAACTCAATAAAACAGGCCATTCATTTGTGGCTGCTTGCAGCAGCATCCTCCCCTTTGCAGAGACTTTCAAAGGAGCCCCGGCATGGCCAAGCCTCCTGTGGGACGTGGCCCTGGGGTGACCCTCCTTATTTTGCTTGGAAGGAACTGAAATGTCTCTATGAGTTGCTATCACAGGGTCGAGAGCTGCAAGTGAGGAGCAGGAAAACAACTCAACAAATCTTGGCACGGCACTTGCGCCGGGCTCAGCTCCTTCCCAGGGCTCTCATTCCCCCCCCACCCCGGATGAAAAGGAAGTGCTTGGCCCTGGTGTGTGGAGCTGGTCCCCGTGAGTGTGACCAATCCCCCCGAGTGGCTGTGACAAAGGCACAATGGGCTGATTATCCCCTGGCTGAGGGATGTGGCAAAATCTCAGCATTTCAAATATAAATGTTGGAAGGGTTGGGGGGGGGGGTGTTGAGCCAACCAGGCGTGGGTGTTATTCACTAACGTGAGATCCAGTTTTCCAGCAACGCAAGTGACAGCCAGTATTGAGTGGAAATTGATTATCTGTGTGAAGCAAGGATTAAAAATAGCAGCTTTGTGTCAAACCCCACGTATGTTTTGACTAAATCCTCGATAACAAGGAGAATGGATAAAAGATGGGGATTATACGGAGAACGCCAAACCCCAAAAAGCCTGGATTAGAGAAGAAAAGGATTTGAGTGGGTTGCTGCAATTAATGATTGTCAAGTGCCAGCAGCTGGGGCTGCTGTGGCTTCTTCTGGGGACGTCTTGTCCTTAGGTTTGCCAACCTGCCAGAGGCACTGCCAGCTCATGGCCCTGCTCCCCTGAGGCTCCTCCAGCCCAGGCAAAGGTCCAGGGGCTCGTGGCCAGCCTTTGACCCACCCGGTCAATCAGTTTTAATGGTCAGAAACTCTTCCCCTAAATTAAACACGGGACATTCCCAGGAAGGATGATGGTCTCAGAAAGGTTGTCCTCCCCTTGTGCCCCAGCAGAAGCCCTCAGAACGCTCCGTGCTGGGAAATTAATGCAGTTTTACCACTTTTTTATTGCAGTGTGCTTGGAATACACTTTTTTTGCTGCTGTAGCTGGTGCTGAGCTGCTGCCCCAGGGATGGTGTGACTGTCCCAGCGCAGGCAGGAGCTGCAGGGCCAAGGTCTGCTCCAAATGACCCTGTGTGCCCTTGCCCAGCCCCAGACCCTGCCAGCCTCTGTCATTATCACATTTTATGGCACCCACTGTGTTCCCTGAGCCCATCCAAAACCGCACAACGCACAACCCCTGCTTCCACAGGAGGAAATATTTCACCAGACAGGGCAGCACTTACAAATGAAATCATTTTATTGAGTTTCTGCTCCTACAGCGTGTGGCACATAAAGAGAATTAAGACACGAGGTGTGATGAGGAATGATGCGTTTACCCTTCACTGAACAAAGGATTCATCTCGCCCAGGAGCAATGCAAGCACCCCTCTCTGCCAGCCGTGATGTGCAGCCAGGGGTGACGTGGTGACATTTGGGAAAATGGAAACTGAAGTTGACCTGAGGATTGTGGCTGATGAGCACAGTCCTGCTGACCTGAGGGGAGGGGAGCCGGCTGCCTCGCTCGCGAATTCTACCTCGAAACCAAAATATTTGCTTTTGCCTAATTTAATCAGGGTGGGATAAACAGCACTAATGCACTTCTTAACTCAGAGAAAAATCCAGGATGAGGAAGTGTCCAAAATCCACAGCTGGCTGATAAAGATCAGCTGATTTAGCTGTAAAGCCAGTACTTGGGATATTCTAACTTTATTCTCGGCCTCTGCAGCCAAGAAACCAGCAAAGATTCATTTTTGATTTTTTCCAGAACTTGACCTTCCTTCAGGGCTTGGGCTGAGAAACTTTACTCTTTAAGGAAGTGCTGACAGTCTTAAGAAAAAAAGATTGGAAGCTTTTTTTAGCATCAGCCATGTTTCTGTATTTCCCTTTCCCCCTTGGGTCACCCTTTATTACTGGGATGAGAAATAGAGATCCAGTGGTCATTCAGGGCTGTCACCCTTTTCTGTAACATCTTCCCCCTTTTTCTCTGAATCCCACCTGTGGCAACGCTGTTCCCTCCACTCCAGATAACGCAGGGATGTCCTGGGGGATGAGCAGCAGCTACAAAGGGGGCTGAAGAAACTGTTCATGCAAATAGCTCTGGGGAGACTTCAGATACAGGGGAAAAAAAACCCAGGGTTCCCCTCCCGAGGAATCAACAGCATTTTTTTAAATATATGACAAAAGGAATTATGGGGTACACACTGCACAAACTTCTAAGAGCTCATGGACACCTCTACATGGACAGGAAACCCGGGGGCGCTCTGCAGGGCTGGGGTTGACCACGAGGATGGAGCTGCTGGTGGCTTGGAAGAGTCTCTCCCGTCTTCTGCCACGGCTTTCCGGTGGCCACTGTCCCCTGTCCCGGCCACCTCTGTCTCTGCAGACCCCTCCTCGCCCTTTCCCGCCTTCGCACACACTGAAAACTATTTTACACGTTATTTTACAGACCAAACTCCCAGCACATGTCTCAGTCCGCCTTCTCCCTCTGGAAACAGACCCGTACAGCAAAAGCCACGAAAATAACATCACCTTGGGAGACATATTAGACAAAAACATATTTGACCACAAAACGGGTTTCTACCTTTACTTACGCAGGAACAACTAGACCGGAAAGTCCCGCTGCTGCCACCGCCCCTCAGCAACCACTGAGACTGAAGGCCAAGTGCAAAAATTACTTGGTTTAGTCCCATTTTGCTGTCCCTGCTCTGGATCATGGTGTGGGGGGTGGTTTGGGGGAGGGACAGGAGCCCTGGCTGTCGAAGCTCGCTGCCCGGCCGTGCCACTGCGGGACAGAAGAGAAATCCAGTTAAGCAAACAGCAGAGTTTAAATCTGGGATTATTCCCAATCCTGCCGGACGTTTGGATGACTAATGTGATAAAAGTAGATAATATGATAAGTAGATAACTAATAGGATTAAGTAGAAACTGTTTCTTGTTTACATTAAGTTATATTTATGCATTTTAAAACTACTGTTCATGCGATTACACGTTAATTGATTGGTGCCTCTGTCTTGTGTTCAGCATGCACTTTTCAGGAATTGTGATTGGTTATAGTCTAGTGCTTCGTGGCCCTTCTTTATCCACTTCTTGCAGTGTTGGTATTCTGTTTCTCAGCCTCTTCTTTCTTGTTTTATAACAGTTTATGTCTTAGTAACCTTGATGAATTCCAGAGGGTTTTGATAAAGATGATTAAAGACGGTTTGGCTGGAGCACACTGTGGCCTAAGCTGTTCAAATGCATTGCTACAGCACCGTGCTGTCCACCTCCTCTTCCTCAGTCTTCCCATCCCATCCCATCCCATCCCATCCCATCCCATCCCATCCCATCCCATCCCATCCCATCCCATCCCATCCCATCCCATCCCATCCCATCCCATCCCATCCCATCCCTGCCCAACTCCTGCCCCGCTGTGTTCTCTCATCTGCTCTGCAAGTTCCAACTTATGCAACGCCCGTGTTTAACCACTCAGGAGGAGCTGCTGAACAATTTACTTTATTGCTTTGTAAATCAATACCCGATTGTGAGGATCCCTCACCAAAAAAAGGGAAAATGAACAGTGTCTGTGTGTGCTGTGAAGACAAAGTGCTCTCAGCTCTTCCTTGCTTTATTGCTGTTGTCTTTTTTGTTTAAAAATACTGTCTAAACTCAGAAGTACTTGAGTCTTTCCAGTCTGGTAATTTTACTCCACAGCAGCTCTGTCCACAGCACCGGAGACATTTCTCAAAGGGAAAATCAGATCAGAGACTCAGTGGATGGAGCAAACTTTTTTTTTTTTGCCATACTTAAGGGATCATAAATTATTTGTCATCTGCCTTGGGGGCTGTTATCATAATTCAAACCCATTATTCCTGAAGCTTTTGAGCACTTGCCCATCTCAGCATCTTGTTATATTAAATTCCAATGACAAATGATAGACATCTCCCAGAGACAACGGGAGGCAGAATTTCCACTGCCTGCATCAATTCCCTCCCCTCCCACAGCAGCAGAAACTCCTTGCTGGTTGATATTAATGTTTAAGCATGTATGAATTTCATTTCTCTGGGTGAAAACTCACTTGAGGAACCAGACCTCACGCTTTCCTTGGCAAAGCCACCTCAAATGAAGACTAGAGAGCAGCAGCCTGGTGCTCACAGGGAGGCTGAGCAGGGCAAGCAGGCTCTTGCAGATGATCCATGGCTTTGGAGTGGTCAAAAAATTTGCCCAATTTGCCCAGTTTCCTTCCCCAAAGAGACCAGTCAGTGTAAAGTAACTCACTGCACAGGTTTGCACTGAACAGCCTGTATTTCGTCAGGGGTGAAATTAATGAATGAAAAAGATGAGAAGCTGCTCCTGCCTAACAGCTGCCTTAAGGTAAGGAAACACTTTCTCCTGTTTCTCATGTCAAAAAGCTTGGCTAAAATCCCTGAGGAATTGATAATACGGGCACAACCTCCCCTTGAGAATTGCCCATGAGCAGATTGCAGAAATTACAACAGAAACGGGCTTTTGGCAGAGCCTTCCCCGTGCTCTTGGCCTCGTGCTGTCTGCATGACAATGACAGCGCTGCTACCCCAAAAATGTGACGAAAACTCCTCCAAGAGTAGGTCCAAATGAGCAGAGAGGAACCTGGAGATGCTTTTCCTTCATTTAATTAGAGAAAGTGGGCCAGGCATCGTGTAGCCAACAGTCAGAAACCGGGACCAGTTCAGTCAAAACCAAACAAGCCCGCAAGTCCGGAAGGGCTTATCTTTACAGACAAATGATTATTCTTCATTTTGGGCATGACTTGGCTCTCAGCAGAGTTATCAGTTTTTATCTGGAGCAATGTTTTAAACAAATAAATGCTCCCCTGCTGAACGTCAGAGGCACTTGGCAACATCAAAGCGCCGTTTTGCACCGCGCTGATGATGCGACTCTGCGATAGCAGGGTTTGTCTTTCACAGATAACAGGGAAAACCCCCGTTTTCAGAAGTTCCCTTCAAAGCCTGGAAGAACGAGCTGTAATTTCCTTTTTCCCTTTGTGCATGCATCCCTGAGCCTGGCTGAGGGGTGGAGGAATGCAGAAGGACCATGGGTGGGGTGGCTGAAGCACCCGCAGAGGGAGCAGCTGCCAGCGAGGCCTCGGGGCTGAACACTGGGAACAACTTGTGCTGAGGGGAAGAATTTATTGTCAGAATAACCCCACAAAGAGGGATTCTCCCTTTCTGCTCAGAAACTCGACTTCTGAACATCTGTGTGAGCAGGATAGTGCTTAAAAGCCTGTAATTAATGATTCATTTGCACATGTTCTCCATGTTCCCTCTTTAATGATGATGGTCATTAGAGAAGTGCAGTCATTATGGTTTGTTATTCACTGTTGATAAATATGGAGCAACCAAAGACATGACGCGCATCTGAAGCGTTTCCCTTTTCACTGGAGCCTTTCCCAGCAGTGAAAGCGAAGAGGGAGAGGCACCAGCTCGTGGAGGAAGGGCCCAAGTTGCTGTTGGCACAGAAATGAGGGGTTGGGCCATGTTAGCCCAGAACTGTGGCTGCTGGGACAGGCTGGAGCTGCCCAGGTCCTCATGGTGGACAAAGAATCATGGCCCAACACAGGAGGAGGCCACGGGTCCTACACTATGGGTCCAACCATCCATCCATCCATCCATCCATCCATCCATCCATCCATCCATCCATCCATCCAACCATCCCTCCATCCATCCAACCATCAATCCATTTATCCATTTATCCATTTATCCATTCATCCATCCATCCCTCCATCCCTCCATCCCTCCATCCATCCATCCATCAATCCATTTATCCATCCATCCATTTATCCATCCATCTATCCATCCATCCATCCATCCATCCATCCATCCCTGCTGTGGCAGGGTAAGGGGGTCAGGGCTGGACCATCCTCCCGAAGGAGCACAGCTCTGGTGACGTTTTCCTGGTAAATTCACCATAAACTCCGACTCCGAGTCGTAGTTAAAATATGGTGGGAGCTCCTTCTCCATGCCAAAGCTTTTCCAAGGCGCACCAGGCAGGGTGTTGGTTAGCAAAGAAATTCCACATTCCCACAGTTTTCTCCCCCCTGAGTGGTGGGGATGGGGGGTGGGACCCCAACCACAGCATGGGGAGATGGCAGCGCCTGGAGCAGCTCTGTGTTCCCTGCACACTGTTCCAGTCACCCATCCCTCCACTTAGACATCAAAGGGACATCAATCCTGGCTCCCTCGCCTTGGTCTGAGGTCAAGCACTCAATCAGGGAAGACTCAGATGGAGCCAGAGGCTGTTATTGATGGTCAGAGCACACAGAGACCATCACAAGGATCAACCGGGAAGCAAACGCTCCATTTGCTGCTGCCAGGACCAAACCTGGGAGATGAAGATGAAGGAGACAAAGAGGAAGATGAAAATGATGGCTCAGGATGCCAGCACAGCCTGAGTTCACCCCCGCAAAGGGTGAGGAAGGCATGAAGGGCCAGCAGTTCTCCCCCAGCATCCTCAGGACAGATGGACAGAGAGCCAGCAGCCCAGAGAGCCTGGAAGGATTCAGCCGATGCACAGAGACCCAGACCTGGGATTACAGGACCAAAACCCCAAATTTCTTTTCAAAGATACCCAAACACAACATGGAAAAGATGATGCAACGTCTTGTAACCAGCAAATACCATTTCCCATTAATTTCTCCCCAGGAGCCTGTGCCTTTTCTGTTCGGTTTTTCTTTTAGGCTGCACTGGGGATTTGCAGACAGCAGCGCTAAAACCTAAAAGGGCAAATAAACACAGGGACCATTTGCTTGCTGGCTCTGTGTACCAGTTTGTGGCAGAAATACCAGAACAGATGATCAGAGGGTTTTTTCTTTCCTTTTAAGCAGAGCTCCTGACCTGTGCACTGGGGGGTGAAATGATTCACTCAGTTTTTTTCCAGAGTCTTGGGGGCTCAGCCATGGTTTTCAAAGTATATTTTAAAAGGTGAGTCATCTTCCATGTCTTCCTTGTTTCTTCTGTGTTTCATCATAACAATGATGCCTTTTTTTTTTTTTTTTTTTACTTTTTCCTTAGTGATTTTCAAAAACTTTACAGGAGTTTTTTCTTTCAAAACCCCACCTGCATCTGAAAAATAGTGCAGTAAAGCCATAAAAATTGCAGCCTGGAGAAGGAACTCCTGCCCCTGGGTCAGCCATGGCAGCTGGAGTCACACAGAGAGGGTGCTACAGATGCCAAGAGGGCAAATGAGAGATCAATTCCATTTCTGCTGAAGCTTTGTGGCTGCTGGTCCCTACTCCCCGTGGCAGTGGGAGGTGACACCCGGAGCCCGTCCAGGGCCAGGGGAAGGGGAATGAAATCCTGGGGCTGCTCAGCACCCAAAGGCAGAGTTAGCACTGCACATAAAGTGCACAAGCGTTCAGTTCTGCTCTGACTCACCCCAGTCCTGCACAGCTGATCCCTGTGCTGATTCACAGCTCACAGATCACCTCTAACGAGGGAGGGTGAATTTTCAGGTGTCCACTGGCTGAGATATCCACCTCCACCCTCTCTTCTGCTGAAATATCAACAGGCAGGTTTTCCTTTGTGTGTAATCGACCTGGGCTGGGACAGAGGGCACTGAGCACAAACTGACTTCTAGATCATACAATGGTTTGTGATGGGAAGGAACTTAAAGCTCATCCAGTTCCCACCCCCTGCCATGGGCAGGGACACCTTCCACTGTCCCAGCTTGCTCCAAGCCCCTTCCAGCCTGGCCTTGGGCACTTCTAGGGATGGGGCAGCCACAGCTCCTCTGGACACCCTGTGCCAGGGCCTTTCCACCCCTTTTTGTTGGAGGAAAGAGCAGATTTCGAAGAAAGGCAGGGTCTGTACATTAATTCACACTGCTGTGGAGTCTCAGCAAGCCCAGTGTCTGCCTTTCAGTGCAGCTCAGCACTGAGCTTCAAGGGGAAAATGAGATGCTTTTTGTTAAGTACTTATTCTGTGGCTTTGAGGGAAAATACCTCCTCAGCCCCAGATACACTGGGAGGTTTTATTGCCTTTATTATCGTATCACTGGCCTCAAATGCTGCTGCTTTTTGCTCATACTTGAAGTGTCAAAGGCGTGTGTGCCCTTTTCCACATCTCTCTCCTCCAGATATTATGACCTAAATCAGGCAAAGCCAAAGAGCTCTATAGAAGCGTGAGAAATTGGAGTGCAAGGGGGAAGAAAATGCAAGGGATGGACGAAATGGTACCCAGGCATTTCAGCCCTATTTTATCATCTGGGGTTGCATCAAGTCAATCTCTTTCTCTGGAGATGCTTAGAGCAATTACATTTGTTCTATTTATTCTCCCTCAAAGGCTCGGAGATGAGTCAACAGAAAAATCTTTTAGGATTAAAAATTGAAACTTGAAATAGGCAATATCCCTGGACAATTTGTTCTGCAATCAGAGCAGCATTCTCTTTCCTTACTGCTCTCAATCTCTAATTTAAAAAGGAAAAGAAAAAAAAAAAAAGAAAAAGAAAAGAAAAAACCCAAAATGTAACAGTCACATCTGTAAATACAGTTCTTCTCAGTCTCGCTCGCGAGCTCAAGGAGCTATTTCGAGGCAATACAGAAATACATGTTTTCTAGAGTTCATTTCTGGTGAGAAAAGTCCCTCAGCTCTGCTCAGAGAATCCCAGGCGAGAACAGGAGCTCTGTGAAAGCCTGGAGCCAGCCCAGGCCCACACAAACACAAGCACTGCAAGGGAAGGACAACCCCACGCACCTCCTTGAAGGATTTCTTCACCTCCACCAGCGGGTGCCAGTGGGCGATGGGCTTGCGGGGGTAGGCCAGCATCTCGTTCCAGTGGTCTCTGCCCAGCCCCTCGGCGTTGACCCCCACGCGGCAAACCCCGATGATCTCGTTGTGGCCCACCCTGAGGAACAGAGAGAAGCAGCAAAATCACCATCCATCCATCCCTCCATCCATCCATCCATCCATCCATCCATCCATCCATCCATCCATCCCTCATCCATCCATCCATCACACCCCTCTCCTCTCCTCTCCTCTCCTCTCCTCTCCTCTCCTCTCCTCTCCTCTCCTCTCCTCTCCTCTCCTCTCCTCTCCTCTCCTCTCCTCTCCTCTCCTCTCCTCTCCTCTCCTCTCCTCTCCTCTCCTCTCCTCTCCTCTCCTCTCCTCTCCTCTCCTCTCCTCTCCTCTCCTCTCCTCTCCTCTCCTCTCCTCTCCTCTCCTCTCCTCTCCTCTCCTCTCCTCTCCTCTCCTCTCCTCTCCTCTCCTCTCCTCTCCTCTCCTCTCCTCTCCTCTCCTCTCCTCTCCTCTCCTCTCCTCTCCTCTCCTCTCCTCTCCTCTCCTCTCCTCTCCTCTCCTCTCCTCTCCTCTCCTCTCCTCTCCTCTCCTCTCCTCTCCTCTCCTCTCCTCTCCTCTCCTCTCCTCTCCTCTCCTCTCTCCTCTCCTGCCATCACCACAGGTAATTACAGCGCTCCTCAAATTATTTCTGCAGGTCAGTCCATTCACAGAGGTGTGAGTGGTGCTCTACAGCAAGAATAACCCCAGGTTCAGTTATGCATAATTCACACACCCAGTGCTGCTTAGACTGACATTATTTGTTTTCTAGAATGGGTTGCAGGACAAATAAATAACCAAGGGGAACACGGCTCTTGCTCAAGGAAATGCCATAAAGCAAGGACCAGCTTTGCCAAACTCGTTATTTTTCCATAACCGTAAATACCAATGTCACTGTGGCAATAAATCACCATCGAGGCTGTGGAAAACCCTGTGGAAAATTGCATTTGAGCAGGAAAATCTGCACCCAATGGGATGCTCTGCCCTGCAGCTCTCCAGAGCCTCCCACCTACCGATCGTAATCCATGACGGAGATAAGGAGGCTGACTTGATCCATGTTCTCGGGGGGAATGTCAAAGATTATTGCTTCGTTGTAGGTGGGATTAAGTGTGTTTTTCTTTATGGTGGTTTTCTTCTTTTTCAGCCTTCGCCCGTCACAGAGCAAAGACACTTTGACATATGGATCTAGGGAGGAAGAGAGAGGAGAAGACCTTTTGTTGATGGAGCTGTGTTTTTGTTACTGCTGCAATATAGAAACAGCTTTATCAGAGGATGGGCTGTGAGCTCCCATGAGCCAGAGGTGCTCTTCAAATGGACTTTTAGGGAAAAAAAAGTTTGTTTGCAGACCAGTAAAACCCTCCATTTCTCACTCTGGTGTGGGTGGTGACCTGAGGTTCAGGCATCAGAGAACCAGCACAGCATTTTTATTATTGCAGAAAGGCTGAGCTGACTTCACCTGAAGTCTCAATTCTCAGATATTTCATATGGCATTAAGCTCCAGCTGAGCAGAAACATTTTCTGCAAAGGTCTCTGTTGTTACTGCTTTTTGTACAACGCAATTCAAATAGTCTGAAGTTGGTGTCTGGAAAAAGAAAGTGGGTTTTATGATGAAAAGCAGAATTTGTTGAATTTGCAAGTCAGCTCTTTGAAACTGCGAATACAGACAGCCTTCAGGTGGCTGTGATCCTCAGGTTTGACCACTGGCCACTGTACAGGGGAATGCACATTCCAGTGGGATTTATGCAGCTGGCCCATGATCCTTTCCTGATCTTGGGGTGAAAGAGTTGATCCTGGCTATAAAGGGTTCCAAGAGATCCAAGTGTCCAACCCAAGAGATGGATCAGAGCTCCGGCCCTGCAAACCCTCCAGTGGGCTGAGAAACAAGCGACAGATAATTCTACTTTAAAAATTTTTTTGCACTTAAAACACAGACAAAGCCTTTTCAGGTATTTCTGTGATGGTTCACCCACCATCTACTGAGGATACAGTGAGGGCAGAGGAGGAAATGTGGATGCGAGAGGATCCTCCTCAGCCGCTACACACCTACCTGAGTAACCTGTGATGTCCATAGCTTTGAGATTCCTGCATTTAATGACTGTTAAGGTGAGGCGACCTGCAGTTGGCAAATAACAAAGGGAAAACATGATCTCGCCCAGGTCCACGCTTTCCTTCAATAAAACAGAGAACACATTTTGTTGGAAAGGTGCAGAACCAGCCAGGTGCCTCCTCCCCCACCCCAGCATTTCCTCTGTTCTGTCATTTGGAGCAAAGGGCACTTTACTTTAGGGTGATTCCAGTGCACCCCAACACAATTTGGCTAAAAATGAATACAGAGAACGGGAAAAATAGGTTACACCGTCACAGCTTAGTTAGGGACAATCTTCCTCTGCCTCAGTGGAGTCTGTGCTTCCTCTTGCAACTCCCAGCCATGCACAGCTAATGCACAGCTGAGGCACTGCTGCTCCAGTGCTCACACAGAGGAGCTGGGATATCTCACACCAAATCAATGCAGAGAGGAAATCAAATTAGTACCAAGTCTTGTTTGAATGTACGGTACGTGTCTCCAGTGCCTGGTTCCTCCAGGAATGTGACAAACACAGGGAGGTGACAGAAAGATGAGCTCCTGACATGCAGTAGCGTCGTGTTCTCTGGCCGCGCGCTGCAAAAATCTCCTCAGAAACTTTCCATGACAGCCAGTGCCACCAGCTCATAACATCACAGACTGGTTTGGGTTGGAAGAGACCTTGAACATATTCTAGATTCAACCCCCTGCCGCGGGCAGGGATGAATTCAGTAACGAAGGTTTGTGACCGACAGTGCCCCACATTTCTGCAGAAAATGAAAACGTCTTGGACAAACACAGCGGTTTTCTCTGAAGCTGGGTGTGAGTTTTTGGGCAGTTACTGACTGGGGGTGGGGGGCAAAGCTTTAAACCAGAAGACAGCCAAGACGGGTCTGTTGAGCTTTTAGTTTGTGATGTGTCTACATTTGGACCACCAAGCCCTCTGAGGTGCCCTCAAGGAGCTGGCACGGCATGGGGCTGTGAGCGTGTGAGTAGAAATGGGGAATTAACCAGCAGATGGCACTCAGAAATGTTTGGTACTTTTAGATTGCACAGAGGCCAACACAATTTACTCTTTTAGTGCCCCATCAAGTAACTTTTATCCGTGGCTCTTAGCACTTCTTGTACGTGCAGCTTCATCGACTACACCTCCTAAAAGCCCTTTCCATCATTGCCTTGCCCACGGGAATTCAGAGAAAAATAAACAAACCAAATGTCTTATTTAAACTAGAAAGAATCATTATCCGAAGTCAGCGGAAAGATTTCCAAACACCTTCTAAAAATGGATTTTTTAAAAAGATCTTATTTTCTACATACAGATCCCACATCTGTAGAGCAAACAACCCGTTTATTTTCAGAAACAGTGCGTTTGATTCCTTTCAATGTGATATAATGATCTGCTGAAAAGAAATTGTCGCTGTTAGGAGTGGAGTGATGGAACTAGAAAGACAAGTAAATGCACTTAAAGCTTTGCTAAGTGTTAGGGGAATAGATCTTGTTGATGGATGAGGTTTTTGCCAAATTATTTCCTGCTCATTCTCAGGTAAGGCAAAGATTAAATCTTTATTCCACTTAGATGTGCAGAATACTAATGAATATTATATAAAATTTTGATTGGGTCTGTTCTTTCATGCATTCTTTGTTCTTAGTTGGTGTGGGAGAGACGAGGGCAGGAGACCTTGGACAAGATGTCAGAAGAGAGCAGCCCTGTGTGAGATGCTGAGAGCACCCTCTGGACACTATCTCATCTTCTATTCCTCTCCTTGCACTGAGAGGACCCGTTCAGGGTATAAAATGAACATAAATTATTCTTTGACCTCATTGTATCAGGTCAAGAGATTTTTTTCTTTGCAACCATAAATACAAGAGAGCAAAGTGTGTCCTGTGGGTACATTATTTTCTTGCAGATTATAGACATTGGGACATTTCCAAAATTCATATCAGTACCTTTTAGGAAATAATGGAAGCTCTGAATCAATAGACTTGAAACCAAAGATGTTTCCCTGATTCACAAGCTGTAGAGTCATTAATTAAGCAGCTGAGTGCTGGCTATTTGACCAGCTCAGTGCTTAAGTGTGTTCCTACCCTCTTACCCACACCATTGATCTCATGCATTATTAGGCACCCAGAGCTTTCTTGGGGTTTTATGCAAACTGTATTTACCCTTCTCAATTTTGATTAAGCAGAAATGTCCTTGGGCGTGCTACAGCTGGCTGAGATGTTCCAGGAGCAGCACATTCCTTAAGAATGGCACGGAGAGGATGAGGGGATGGAGCCAAACGTGGTGCTGGACGTGTCTGTGGCAGCTCTGCTGGGCTGTCGAACAGCACATCTTGGGCATGGGGTTGGCTCTGCTCCCCTCACACCACCCCTGGAAGCTTTTCCCTCAACAACCCTTCTGCTGGTGTACCTCCACCTGCTTTTGTGGGCTTTTCCCCCATTAAATGAGATTATTTAGCCAAGAAAACATCCACTATTTACTTGCAGAACCAACAGGCAGGTTCCTCCGGGAAGCGTCAGCACATCAGGTGCACTTTGCTCCCCTTGCAGCAGCCTCTCTCTGGGTGAAGGATGTGCCTGGTGCCTGCTTGCCTCTCCGCCAGCATTTCTGCTTTCATTACCATCCATCAATCACAACAGCCGTGGCTGTTTGCGGGTTGGAAGCCAAGAGCTGTGAGCACCCTGCTAACTCAAACTGTTGCTTTTCCTCATGGTTGATCCTGCGCCCCCTTCCCACAGCCCTCCCAGGCAAGATGCTCAAAAGGCAGCACAGCAGCTGCTCCCAGCACGCTGCCAGCTCTGCCCCAGGGTGCCTGGCAGGCACCACCTCCATCCCTGTGTCCCCAGGCTGGCCAGAGCTCTCCGTGCCCTCCCAGGGCAGCTCCAGCCCCGGAGCTGTCGGAACCCTGGAGGCTGAGAATTTCAGGCTTTCGGTGCTAAAAGGCACTGATCCTCAAGCAAGCACCACATTTGACCTGAGAGCGTGGAACAGGCTTCCGAAATGGAGTGATAGCACTGGGATTGTGGGTGTGTGGCTTGAATAGAAGTGTGCAATGCCGCAGGGTGCAAAAATTGGGATTTAAATTCTCAGTATGTTGTAATATATATAAAGCAGCACGGAGGATTTGGGCCATTGGCTAAGTTCTTCTTTCACCTTCTTCTTCGTGGTTTTGGGTGTTTTTTTCTAACTGGGTGAAAAGGTCCCCATTGTAGACCTTGGGTGGTCAGTTATTGGGTTAAAAGTATAAATTACATAGGCGCCATCTCATTACTGGGTAATTAAAAGATCATGGAAAGAGGTAGAGACAGAGCCGTTTTCTACCTTGTTGGCTGGAGCTCACAACACGTGACAATGTGCTAGAGACAAGAATTAATAAACAATTGAGTCTGAACATGAGAAAACTGCATCTCCTGTGCTTTAACCCCGGCCCTAACACAAGAAAAAGAAGATAAGAAAACCAACACTGAGCCATCTTCCAAGGTGATGCGTCCCCTGAGTGCCCTGGGACCGTGTCCCTGTTGGGGACAGCAGCACAGGACACGGGGCTGGGCACACCTGCTGAACTTCACCCTGCAGCAGGAGAATGAGCACTGGTGGAAGTCACCAAGGGTTGGTGCAGCTGGTGGAGAGCACAGTGCGGGGGGAAAAAGAGCACCGGAGTTACAAAGCAAATGTTTTCTGGCACTGCTGGCCATAAATATAAATAAATATTTATGTTTGACAGTTCCCTCCTCGGCACAGAAAGCAGGGGAGCAAAGGTAGGATTTGAGCTATGAGGGAAGCTGCAGGACAGATTTTTGCAAGTTGTGGCGTTCTGCCAGTCACCAGGAAAGATGTGACAGGGCCCACGCTTCCAGCCACGGGGGTGGGGATGTCTCATCTTTCAGTCTCAGAAATAACAATGTGAAATGACAATGACAATGGCTGATTTGGTGTCCAGCTGCAGAGCAGGTCAATCGTTCATTCGCCCTGAGGACCAGCCAGATCCTCCTGGGAGGGCAGTGGAGGAGCAGACAGCTATTATGGAGAGGTTAATGTCACTGCTCTGCACTCCCTGATCAATGTGAGCACTTGGCTTCTCCTGCCAGATCCGTGTGACATGGAAGGGGCTGGGAGTTTTCCTCCCTGCGACTGGCTTCTCTTCCAGAGGGAATTCGACAGAACTACTAAAAGAGCCAAATCCAGCTCTGGAAGAGCTGTCAGCAGCACATCCAAGGGGCTGGTACCGGCCCCTCAGAGCTCTCCCTTGCTGTATCATGTGACGCTTTAAGCTTTTAGCTTTTATATTTTTCAGACCCTGTACTGCATTAGTGCATGACTTGGAACTCCATATAGAGTGTCAGTAAGGTCTCTTCACATTTTGGGCAGACTAAACAATCCTTCAGGCCTGAGAACCAAGGACACCCTCTGCCCCAGGCCCTGAAAAGTATAAACAACAAGTGAATCGGGGGGTGGAAGCAAACTGGGGGAATACGACTTCATGTAATAACCCTAATTCATAACCCTAATCACAGAAAACGACCTAAACCCATGAATAAGAAGGAAGAAGAAGGTGAAGAAGGACTCAGACAATGCCCAAAATCCTCCATCCTGCCCTTTACATACTACTATATACTGAAATCTTAAAATCTAAGTTTCCATAATTCCAACAATTATCTGAAGCTGTAATTGGACAATTAACCCCTGATATGCAAACAGACCAAACTTATATCTGTCTGAGAAACTCGTGACCATCATCCACCTTGGCTGTAACCTCTGGGAGGCTTTTGCACTGCCCAAGGTGTATCTATTGAAAGCTTTTAAATAAATAAATACCCACTTTATTCTCTTAACTCTGTCTAGCCTCTGTTCCAGGTAGCCACTCCAAGGCGTTACCTGTGCACCTGCTGTGGCTGCAGGTCCCTGGGGCTAAGGGGAGGCAAGGAACCCATCAGCTGGGAGCAGGATTTATCCCTGGGATGGAGGATTGATCCCTGTGCAGAGCCCCCACCCTGCCCAGCAGACACTCACCGTGGTGGCATACTGAATGTCCCTCCAGATGGAAGTCTCCCGGGAGAGGTCTGAGTCCTCGAACAGGTTCTCCAAGATAACTTCTCCTATCATGTCGTGCCTGGAGAACCTGTCAAAGTCAAAGACGCTCAGGTGGAGCTTCCTGCTCGCCAGCTCCTCGTGGGGCACGGGGAAGTGGAAGGACTCATCAAAGGTGGGGTTCAGAGTCTTCCTGTGCACCCGCGTCTGGAACTTGCGCTTGCGGTCGGGCAGGAGGTAGATCTTCACGTAGGGGTCCGAGCTGCCGCAGAAGTCTTTGGCTGGCAAGTCAAAAGCCCTGAGGATTCGGACAGTCAGCGTCTCGTTCTCGTAGTCGTACTTGAGAGTGAAGTTGATTTTCCCGCAGGTTTTCTCTGCCTCTTTCTTGGGGTCCTCGGTGTCCACAGTCTTTTGTTTGTAGAGCTCGGGCTTGATGCGGCCGATGCTGGTGGGCTGCTCGGCCACGGCCGGCGGCTCCAGGCCGTAGTCCATGCTGGACACGTGCATCTGCCGGGGCAGGTGCCTCTTGAAGGAGATGTGCCTGCAGGAGGAAGACACCGACAGCTCTGTGCGTTTCCCAGCACATGGCTCTCCTTTTCCTCCCCTGGACTCAGAAGGCAAGAGAGCACAGAACGAGTTCTGTAGGTGCTCCTGGCCTCTGCGCTGAAACCATGCGTGTTGTGGAGGTGAACAGAGGGGAACACCTCCAAAAACCTTCAAGGAACCAATCCAGTGAATTTCTTAAACTCCAGAGTATTTGCCACAAGCTGTGCGTTCTCACCTGTGGCCAAGTCAGCACACAGCTGAACAGATGGGCCCCAACAACTCCTTACCCAAGTCACGGACAGCACCACGTGGAGGCTTCCCCCACCCTCAGTCCTGACACTTTCAAGACACTGGCACTAAACTCTCAGGCAAAAAAAAACCAAACCAAACCCAAAACCCACCCACTTTTTTGCTTTTTATTTTTGGTGAGAGAACCATGACCAGTTCAGAAGCTGAGGCTTTATTCATAGAGCCGCAGAATGGTTTGGGTTCAGAGGGTTTTAAAGCTCATCTCATTGCATACCCTGCCACGGGCAGGGACACCTTCCCCTAGATCAGCTTGCTTCAAGCCCTGTCCAGCCTGGCTTTGCTGGGCATTGCTGCTTCCAGACTTTTCCAACAGACTCATCAGGAACTGATAGATAATTGTTGACAGGGAGGGAGGCACAGCCTCGTTGGGAAGCATCTCTTGCCTTGAGCTCTCCTCCAGCACAAGCTGTATGTAAGCAGAGCTTTATCTGAACAAAGCATAAAAGCTTTCTGTGGACTGAGGGCATTATTTCAGATTATCTGGTGTTTACAAGAGCAGTTTATAGAGTTATTTAACCAAACCAAGAACTCTACAGCCAGAGCATTAGCTTTCAGTGATACGTGGTGCTTGGCAGGTTCCTCAGGGGTATTTTGGACAGGGTTAGGCTGGGCTGTGAATCAGAGGAACCTGCCAAAGAGAAAGTGGGTTTGAAACCTGCCCACGTACAGCCAAGTCTCACTTTGTTTGTCCTAATTCAGACTGGCTGAGGGGTTTTTTTCTCCTCTGTTGGAAAGGTGTAATAAAAGCAGAAGGAGCCTGTGCATGCAGAGAGGTAATCAGCTGCCCAAGAAGCAGTGTGGAAAAATAAAAGAGTGTGGCTCACAAACGCAGGTGGCACCGTGCTGATCTAACTCAGCTCCTTCAAACAGGGGGCTGCCACTGGTGCCTCACTAATCCTGCAAAAGGGCAGCCAATTTTCTGAGCAGTGCCTGATTTCCCTGCCACACTCCTGTGCACATCCCAGGCACGGCCAGCGAGGCAAACAGAAGTGCTGGGGCACAGCCAGAACCCTGTGATCCCTCTTTCCTGTCCCCGTTTCACCGCCTCCTGTGTCAAGGAGAGATGCTGCATTTCACAGGATGGTTTGTGTTGGACAGGAACCTCAAAGTTCACCTCATTCCACCCCCTGCCATGGGCTGAGGCGCCTTCCACTATCCCAGGCTGCTCCAACCTGGCCTTGGACACTTCCAGGGATGGGGCAGCCACAGCTTCTCTGGGCAAACTCTGAGTAAAGAGCCCCTTTCTAACGTCTAACCTAAATCTCTCCTCAGTATCCATGCTGAGAGGGTGTCCCAAGGTTCACACAGCCTTTCCCTGTCTTCCTGAGGATGATGTTGATGTCTCTGTCCCCATCTGAGCACAAGCATCGAGCGCAGCTGGGTCTGGCCCTCTGCAGCCAGTGATCCATCAATTGTGCTGATTTAATTGTTTCTGCCAGGAGCCACAACATCGAGAGAGAGCCAAAAGGTCTAATTCTGTCTGACAGGGTACATCATTGATACTTCAGCCTGCCTCTCGCGTTGGAACAAAATTAAAGTGGCCAAAGCATGCGGGTGACTTGACACAATGAGGTCAAGTTGCAGTAACAGGACTCGAATCTTTGATTTTTTAAAAGAGCCACAGTGAGCCAGTCTTAACACATTCATTGGTTTCTGGCCAAGCTTCGGGCAGGAACCTGGGGTGTAGGTGCTCTCTTTAGTCTCCCTGATGGTATCTGAACCTCTGGCTCCGTCCAACAACCCTCTCACCTCTGCAGCTGCTCACAGAGCAGTGTCCCTGCTGAGCACCCCACTCCTGCTGAGCACCCCATCCCCACCCAGCAGAATCATGGAATATCCTGAGCTGGAGGGGACCCACAAGGATCATCAAATCCAGCTCTTACCCCTGCACAGACACCCCAACAATCTCACCCTGGGCATCCCTGAGAGCTGTGTTTAAATGCTCCTGGAGCTCTGGCAGCCTCGGGGCCGTGTCCATCCTCTGGGGAGCCTGGGCAGTGCCCAGCACCCTCTGGGGGAAAAACCTTTCCCTGATCTCCAACTCCACGCTCCTGACACAGCTCCAGTTGTTCCCTGGGTCCTGCCCCTGTCACAGAGAGCAGAGATTGGAGCTGCCCATCAGGGAGGAGCTGCAGCCCCTGATGAACTCCAACCTCATGATGAACCCTCATGATCGAGCTCCTGATGAACTTCTCCAGGCTGAGCACCCCATCCCATCCCATTATCCCATCCCACCCCACCCCATCCCATGGATCCCATTATCCCCTTATCCCATCCCTCACCTGGTGGAGGACGCCGGCTCCGTGGTCTGCCTCTGGATCCGCGTGCGCCGCATGATGTGATCCTTCATGGACATCTGGACCTCTGCAGGGATGTCCGGGGAGGTGTGGCTGATCTTCACGGCCGCCTCCAGGAAGCTGATGGCCCCCGTGTCCTTGAGCTTGTCTGCCATGCTGTCCTTGTGGCCTGCCTCGCTCCTCAGCACGGCCAGGTGGGAGGAAAGGGCCTTGCTCCTCCAGGGAACCCAGCACAGCTTCCAAAAGAGAAACACAAACACTGCCACCAGGGCCAGGCCACACACAATGACTATCACTGCAAGGAGGCTGACGGAGAGCTCTGAGGGAGAGAAGGACAGCGACAGGGAGGGACGGGGAAGAAGAAAAGAAGAGACAGATGGTGAGAACATCATGAGGAAAAGGAAGAAATGGTCCAAACTGACTTAAATCACAACTAATGGAGAGCTCTTAGAATATTCTTCAAGCCAGAGCCAAGTCCAAGTGAGCGCCCCCTGACAGGCTCGGGACACACCTGGGGAGAAAATGGGTGTCTCCATATGGGCAGAGATGTGAAGTTTGACACCCTGATGCTTAAACTGCCTATAAAATACCATCCTTGGTTTGTTCTGTGGCATCAGCAAACTGCTGAGTCTGAAATCAAGAAGATCTGTACAATTCCATTACAGAAACAAGCTCGGGTGCTGTGCCACAGAAAGCGCGTTTTGCTTCGTGTCACAGCTGCTCAGGCACAGGAATGAAAAAAATCCATCTGCCAGGGTCCTGGAAGTGGATTGCTCCTGTACTATCGGCACCCACATCTTGTCCAGATGTGCCCGTAGGGAATAAAAAGTAAATACCAACACCAAGGGAAAAATAATCACAAGCTGCTGATGCAGAGAAACCAAATATAGCAGAAGTTTGTTGGGAAAGTGCTACACTGAGCCTTCCTCACTCTGAACAGCACAGGAGCTGCGTGTGTGCTCTGATGCTCTGAGACACTTTTACCTCATGTGTGGTGTATTTCAGTCTTTTTCTGGAAACAGCTTCAATACGTGTGGCTGACGAATCAGGAAAAATGGAAAATGGAAGATATATATATATATGTGTGTGTGTATAAATATATATATATACATACGTATATACATCATCTAGGCTGTGAAATGATTCACAGCACTGCACAAAGAGAAAACATTGGCTATTTTTGCTTCCTTTTCTACAGCATATTAATTCCCAGATTCCCATCCAGACCAAAACTCCGAGACATCAGGATTCCAAGGAATAGCAGTCCCCGATGGCGGAGGCAGGCTTTGTTCTGGGGGTAAGTCTGCAGGATGGACAATTCCATCATGGATTGCTTTCAGCTCATGGACAATTCCTTGGTTGCCTGCTGTGGTATTTGTAGTGCCCAATAAAGCCACACTCCTTAAATTACCCAAGTGCAAGTCAGGACAGAAAGACAAACAAAAAACCACCAAAAGCCCCAGAAGTTCTTATGGAATAAACAACCTCTTACCCACCCTATTTATGTCTATTCTTGGACCATAAATGTTTGGTGTGAATCTGAATTCCCTACCTGAGCCCCACGGAATGGGGTGGGTGCCCTGTGCATTTCTGAGCTGGGGAACTCCCCCTCTGTGCTGCATCACAGCTGCTCTAAACGTGATTCCTGGTGTGCTTTACCTTAAACGGGAGCCATAAAACACCTTCTGTTCCCTTCGATCACACAGTTTAGTTTTGTAAAGCTGTAGTAAGACATTTAATCATACAATCACAGGATGGTTTGGGTTGGAAGGAATCTTAAAGATCGTTTCATTCCACCCCCTGCCATGGGCAGGGACACCTTCCACTAGACCAGGTTGCTCAGACCCACCATCTAACCTTGCCTTGATGTTAAGGCTGAGAAAAATCTGTGAAATATGAGGAAAGACAGGGTTTTTAATCTTGAATAAATAGCTGAATTTAAAAATTACAGGAAAAAACTCCCACAATCACAACCAAACAACAAACCCCCACCCACCATTGTGAACCATGACAGCAAAGTGTTCAGGAGCACATTCATATCACCAAATTTTGCTCGAGTCTCTCTGGGAATGCAGCAGCCACTGCAAATTTGGGATTGTTGCGCCAGCTCCCGAAAGCGAAATCTCCAGGCAGCACCAGACACAAAATGTGACATCCACACCCCAACAAGCCGGCCCTGCACAGCGCCTGCGAAGCCATCTGCTGTTCCTGATATCCTGGAGGATTTTGTTTTTCCACAAAATTACTGAGCCCAGCAAATCCAGCAGGCAAAGCTCCCTTTGGCTCGAAGGGAAGGGCTGGAAGGGATGGGAAGGATAAACGTCACCCAGAGGTTTTTGCGACTTCTCTTTCCCTTCCCAGCCTCCTGTACAGGTCGTTTGTTTTCTGTTGTAGCTCTGAGGTGGAAACACAGATCGCTGCTGGGGTCAATAAACAGATCCCATCTTATTCAATAATAAATAAGGTTGTACCAGTCAGCAGCAGAGCTTCCTCAGAGATTTGCCTAAATGTATTCTCACCAAAGCTGGGAGCACAGAGGTTCCACTTCCCTATCCTTTAAATCTTGGAATTGTGCCCAGGAAACTCAGTGTCAAACATTCATAAGAAAACTCAAGAACCTGGACTTTTTGCAAACACGTCCGTGTTGGTACAAAGGAAATCATTGCAGTGCAGAATCTCTCACTGCTGGGAATTGCTGCGTGACAGAGGAGATTTTTAAAAGATATTTCCACCCATTCCAAGGAGGTTTATAGGCTGCATGTCTCTGCCAGCACACCAGGCTCATTAATGGAAACCATCAGAAATAATCAATTATCCTTTCAGAAAACCTGTTGCCAGCTTGAGAAAGATCCTGGTTCTTGTCACTCCTTGCAGGGCTGGCGTTCATAATGTATCTGACAGGATTCACAGATACTTTTATGCATGACCTCCTACTCCTTCCTCTGACAGCTGACACAAAGCACGAGTGGAAGGGATCAGGATTTTACAGACAGTTTTTAAGCATCTGCCTGCTTAGAATATTGGGTTGTTTGAAGATGACACTGAATTCCCCAAGACTTTTTCGTGACTTATTAAACTTCAATATCAATTGGACAGAGTTGACCTCCATTGATTTAATGAGATTTCTCTTAGGGATTTGAGAATATCAGTTATTTTCTGAAAAACTACCTGGTATTGAAAATGCCATGCTTTAAATGTCCTTTAACTTACAAAAAAACTGTAAAAACAAGATAATTCTTCACCTAAGAGAAAATGCCCCGGGGCCAGAGGCTGCTTTGGTATTCCTGGCATGGCTGGAGGTAAGGCCAGTTCCCCCAAAAGGACACCTCAGCCCAGGGGAAGAATGAGCTCCTTGGCTGATATTATCCCCCCTTTTTCAAGGTTTGGATCCAAGGTGTGGGGAAGAGAGGAAAAAGAGGGAGGTGCCTGCATCCGGCAGTGAGAAAGGGCTCTGTCTAATGCAGAGGCAGATCCCAACTGCTCACAAGGGAGAGTCACATCATCATTCTGTCCCACCTGGGGGAAAACACGCCAAGAACTGTGTTTTAATTCTCTTTCCCTCTTAAAAAGTCACAGTTATTTGCCACTTTGTTATCAGGTAAGTGCTGTGGTACAAGAGCAGAGCAGCTCCAGCCGTTCCTCACCCTGGTCCTGTCAAACTCAGCGCTCATCCTCACCCAGTTCCCAAGGGAGACATGGGGGAAACTGGAAAATAGGTCTTATTACGACTTGTAATTGAAAAGATAAAGCTGAGAATGAGGAGGTTGCAAACACAAATTAACATGGCTGTTTTCCAGGCTGGCTCCCCCGGGAGCGAGCGTTGCTTCCCCGAGGAACCTTCGGCTGGAAAACGCTTTCGGCTGCGGGGCAGCAGTGACAGAGCTCCCTCCTGAGCGACGAGGAACAGGGAAGGGATGGACATGGACATGACCGGATCCACCCCTGGAAGTGCTCAAAGCCAGGCCAAGACCTTGAGCAACCTCATCCAGACGGAGGTGTCCCTACCCGTGGCAGGGATTTAGGACCAGATGATCTCTGAAGTTCATTCCCACCCCTCAAGAGTCCACGATTCTGTGATTCTGTGATCTACCTGCTTGAACTGATTTGTTTAGGATAAGCCACTGAGCTTATATATTTATTAAACACTTATTTTAAAACCCACTTGTTACCAAAACACCACAGAAAAGACCTGAAGCTGACAGTGATGGGGACACCACGACCACAAACAAGACCGGATTCTCTCCATTTCATCCAAAACTGATCCTTTTGCTCCTTCGACTTGACTTCTTGGTTTGCGTTTTTACTGGTTTTGTAACACCCAAAGCCCTTTGCCACTGAACCACACCGAAAAGCTCAAAACTGCAATATTTCCAAGGTCACTACTTCCTACCGCCTTTAAAACAAAGACAAACGGCCCAGGGCAGGACAAAGAAACAGCGGTTTACAGATCAAAACTGTAAAGCTAAAAGCAAACTGAAAAAGCGGCAGACATTCCTCGTTCAGCCCAGCCCTTCCCACCGCTGTATCCATGGACTCGTGGAGCAGCTCCTCAGCACAATCCCCTTTCTTTGTTTCGTCCTGGATGGGAGCTAATGAAGAGATTTGGTTGAACAGCCTTTCAGCTTGATGTCCCTGCTGACTTCCTAATGCCCAAACTGAGTTACCAAAGGGGATAATTTGCCAAGTCCAACCCAAAAGTGATTAATAATATGACAAAGTCATGATTAGAGCGGTCTATTAACTGCGAGACAATAGTGGTCTAATTGTGGCAACATTGACTTTTACTGCTGTGAAGTAGCTTGCGCTGTCATTAAAGAGATTCATGGATAACTCCGAGTTTAATGTGCAGAGTTATATTTAATATCCCAAAGATGTAATTTAGCTTTCCTTCCACCCACTCCCCATGGAGAAAACACAACATGTTTGATGGCTCTCTCAGCACTCCAGCAGCCATTAGTCATTCCAGCTACCTGTTGCATTTAAACAAAGTCGGGATGGCACGAGTGGAAGTTCAAGAGGCTGGAAACTCTCAGTGAGGTGCAGTGTGGGACCAGGGTGACGCCACCAGGATGTGGCTGTCCCCTTCCTCCCTTGTCACCTGTGAGGGCACAGACATTTCCTCAGGCCCTGGAGCCCCTCCCCAAGGCAGTGGGGACACTGACCTGACCTTCTGCCACCTTCTGCCAGACCCAGCCGCCAGCCTGACCCTGCCAAGAGCCCAGGGACATCATCCCTGCGACAGGTTCTTCCTCCTAAGCTCCCTGGCACTTCATGGAAAATCTGGGCATCACAGGGAGAGCTTGGGCTGCTTTGCTGCCTGCCGGGATCCCTTCAGCTGTTAAAGGAGCTCCTGGCTATTCTGAGCTGCAGCCTGGAGCACGGAACATCCCCCCACAGCCAATGCTCCTGAAGGGCAGCTCCAGGAGGTGGCAGAGCCCAGAGCTGGGGTGATGGTGACACCCTCACTCACACTGCCAGGGTGACTGCTTCGCCAGTGCCACGCAGCAAGCACCACTCACAGCACCCCAGCAGATCCTTCCCGGTTCTCTGTGTATTTTCTGCTGCGTTTCTCCCTTGCAGGAGTGTTTGTGAGGATATATTGTTCTGTTTCTGGAGGGCTTTGCAGGGAGCAGGCACTCAGTGATGGATTACTACAAGAGGTGTTGCTGGAGGAGAGCAGGCAGCTCTGGGGCCACAACACACCACGTGAGGCACCCACCAACTGCTGATCTCATTTTCTCTCGACTGAGGAGCATCAGCAATGTGAGCCTGATGAGCTGAGGGCTGGAAATTGGGCACGGGGAGCTGCGGTGGGAGGCGAGGGCAGGGGGGAGCACAGGGCAGCAGCTGCAGAGGAGGAGGAGGAGGAGGAGGAGGAAGGCTCTCATTAAACCCCAGCCACCGAGATGTTTATTTAGCAAAGCTGCTCAGCTTTGGAGGAAGGGACAGGGACTGGGTGGAACAGAAATCAAACATTAGAACCCCACAGCAGCATCCAGCAGCACCACAGTGACACGAGGGAATGTCCCCCTTGGGGACACAGCGCGGGGCAAACCCTGAGGGGCACCGGGGAGGGCAGCAGCAGGCAGAGCCCTTTGCAACAGGGGCTCTGGAAAGGGAGCTGGCTGGCTTATAAATCCTGGGATGCTGCGCTGGGTGAGAGGTGAGCTGCAGTGCAGCACCGTGCAGTGCTCAGCCGGCTCCTCATCCCTCTCCAAGCCTGCCGTGGCCTCGGGAATGGCAGCAGAGCGAATGGCACAGGTCAGCCCGTCCCTGTCACCCCTGAGCAGCAGGCTCTGGTGTTCCCAGAGCTCGGCCTGTGGGCACTGGGGGCTGCACAGGGCACGGCGGTGCCAGGGAGGAACTCCAAGCCCACTCTCTGGTTGTCCCCCTGCGCTGTGCTTGTGTGCCAGACCCCCGCTGACGCTTTGTTGTCACATTTCAGGCCCCCCCTCGCTGCCGTTTGGCTGCCATTGGAAACTTCATCAAGTTCTTGATTTGCTGGTGGTGCTCTCCAGGCAGGCAGGAGCTACAGGAATATGCCCTGAAATATTCCTGAGCTAGACGAGTCATTAGGAGCTGTCACTTCAAAGTCTGGCTGCCGTCAATTTGCCTTTCACAGGCAGGCTGGCAGCGCGGGAGCTGCTGCTCAAACAGCACCGAGGTGGGTCCTGGAGAGGGGGAAACATCTCATCAGCTTCTCAGCAGATGTTAAGGGGCCAGGTCAGGACACAACTGTGGGTGGGGCAGAGCTCCTGCGGCCCCTCGGACCTTACCTCGTGCTGTGGGAGGTGAGAAGGGCTGCAGAGCCCCCCTGCAGCAGCACACCCCACCCCGTCCGTCACCTGTGGGTCACAAACAGGGCTTTTTAGAGCCCCACGGCTTCTCCTGTCCAGGGAGTGACCCCAGCACCAGGAGCCCGTGTCAGCTGTCACCTGTGGACACCCTGCCCAGAGCAGCCAGAGCTCGGCTGCTGCTCAGGCTCCCTCAGGGGGACAGGGACCATGGCCCAGCCGAGGGCAGTGCTGCACCCCCAGAGTCTGGGGCAGAGGGAAATTAAGTCACAGAAGTACTTGGGGCCATCACCCATCCAGAAAGAATCACAGGATCACAGAATTATAGAATATCCTGGGTTGGAAGGGAACCACAGGCATCATCCAGTCCAACCCCTGCCCTGCACAGACACCCCAAAATCCCACCCTGGGCATCCCTAAGAGTGTTGTCCAAACTCTCCCGGAGCTCTGGCAGCCTTAGGGCTATCTCCATTCCCTGGGGAGCCTGGGCAGTGCCCAGCACCCTCTGGGGGAAGAACTTTTCCCTGATCTCCAACCTAAACCCCCTAGCACAGCTCCAGCCCTTCCTTCAGATCCTTACCCTGCTCAAAAACCAGGTTGGTTTTTTCTCTTGGCAATGAAAGTAAGAAACCAGTGACTGTTCCTCTCACTGGGCAGGGCTGCACAATGGTATGAAATATCCAGGGAGACCCTGAAAGACCTCCCCTCACTCCTTGCACACTCCCAGCACCACAGGACAGGTTTTTCCAGGTGCAGGCAGTCAATCCCAGCTGCTCTGGACGTGCCCAAGCCTTGTTTTGTTATCCCATACCAACCACAAGTAATTCCACGGAGGACAGCACAGGGAATGTGAATTGAAAACAAGTTCTCAGAGTTTGCTGAGGACTTTCACACTCAGCTCATCACACAGGGCTCAGTGGCAAAGGCCCGTCTCAGAGCAGAGGGGTGGGAATGCTCAGGAGAGGGATGTTCTGAGAGGAGACACTCAGAGAATCATGGAATGGATTAGAAGGGATTTTAAAGCTCATCTCCTTCCACCTCCTGCCACGGGCAGGAACACCTTCCACTATCCCAGGTTGCTCCAAGCCCCATCCAGGCACAGAGTCTCCCTGGAAGCTAAAATGAGGGTTTTTTTTTTCCCCTGTTCTGTGCTTCCCCAGTGCTTGGACACTGAGTCCTGCACTATCAGCTCCCACCAGCTTCCTCCTGCCAGCACAGGCTCCCCAGGAGCCCCGACAGAGCCTCCTCATCTCCTGCACACATTCAGCCACGAAATGGATCCTGGGGAGGTCAGGACAGGGATGCTCCAAGTGACTGTGCCAAAGTTTCAGTTAGACAGCAGAAAACTTCTTAAAAATTAATTTGCTGCTACCACAGGGTTCCTGCCATGCAAGAGCTTATCAGAATGCAAACTATGAGCTTCAAAGGGGAGGATGAATCAGAAGCTATTTTGAGAGTAATTATATAAGACTATAAAACTCAAACCATCTCATTATTGCACGTTGAGGATGGAGACAACCCTTCACATGGAGACCTCGCAGGGATCCAGTGTTTCCAGTGGCTGATCCACGGCCCGGGAGCAAACAGCAGCCCCATCCCTCCCAGCCAGGCAGAACTTGCTTCACTGAGCAGTGCCAGGGCTTTCCTCACCATTTGCTGCGTTTCTTGTGGGGATGTGGTTCTGTGGCTGGGAAACGAACTGGAGCAGGAGACATGGACAACTTCATCCCCAGTGCTGTTCCTTACACTGTTGCATAATTTAGAATCACAGAATATCCTGAGCTGGAAGGCACCCACAAGGATCATCGAGTCCAATCCCTGTCCCTGCACAGACACCCCAAGAATCCCTGGGAACGTTGTCCAAACTCTCCTGGAGCTCTGGCAGCCTCGGGGCTGTGCCCATTCCCTGAGGACATTTCTCTGAGAATTTGCTCTCCTGGGTAGCAGCTCTCAGCTCGTTAGTGCAAATACTTGCAAACTCTCCAATTTTATAAACTCCAAGTTATAGTTAAGGAGAAAATGCTTAAACCGTAAATCTGCACATGGAATAAAGTTCTATTCCATCATTCCCAGCCACAGCCTCGAGGCTTTCCCATGTCATGCTGGAGCCTGCAGCACCTCAGGGCTGTGAGAGGATGAGCTCCTGGGACACCCCCGAGCTGTCACCTGCGTTGTGCCCTGCCTGCAAGGAGCAAAGACAGTTGTTTTTATCCTTGCCTACATATCCAGGCTGCAGCTGAAGCTCCTGCTGTGTCTTGGCCCGGAGGAGGCAGCGCAGAGGCGTGGGTGATGCCGGTGCTGTCCCCATCCCCTCTGCACCTCATCCCTGGGTGGGGACTGTCACACCTCATGGGCTGACAGAGATGATTAAATGAGTGCATTAAACAGAGAAGAGACACTGTCAAACCCTTTGCCACCCGGTGTTCTTCGGTTCATGGTTTGGTCCTTCTTCAGTCCAGGGAACTGATGGCAAATGTTCTCAGACATGGGAGTGGGAGCTGCTCCAGGCCCCAGGGGAGTTTAAAAAAATCAGAGGGAAATCTGAACAGAGTAATTCAGAGGGACACATCAAAGGTGATTTTCAAGTGCATAATCAACTGCGAGGCACTTCAAGTCCCTATGTGAATATGTAACAAAAAAAAAAAAAGAAGGGGGGGGAAATCAACATTTATAAAGCACAGAATCACTAAGGTTGGAAAATGCCTCTAAGATCATTGAGTCCAACCAAATGGAAGTGCAGAACACGCCAAAGAAAGGGCTGTGAGGTGAGATGAGAGTTTGGTGGCCTGGGGCTTGTGCTTTTCCCACTGAAACGGAATGGAGAAAGAGTTAATTGCCCAAAAGGAAGGCAAAAATCCTGAAGAGCTGATGAGCACTGCGTGGCTCTCTGGGCAGGAGGAGCCTCCAGCACAGCAGCCAGAACAAAACTCTGAAACCCCGCATCTCTGCAGGGCTGTAACACCAAATCCGAGTACCCAACGTCCCAGATTCCCTCCTGGGCCTTGACTCTGCCCATGGACAGCCCTCAGCCCTTCCTCAGCTTCATCTCCCCAGAGGGACTGCAGACAAAACTCCCCTCTGCCACCACCACCCACAAATCCCACTGGTGACTGTGGGCTTCCCATGGTGCTGAGAGACGTCAGGGGCAAGGACTGACCCCCAGTGAAGTGGCTGGGCTGGAGGAGACCCATCACAGGCTTCTGAAGACAAAAAAAATGTTGGTTTTCAGCCATTATTGACTGATTTGGGCTTTCCCTCAAGGCTGCAGATTTGTCACTGAAACTTCTGCTGGCGTGTGCAACCCAAAGGGGAACTTTGTGCTGTCAGAAGCACAGCATTTCTGTTATCAAAAGTGACAAAAAAAGAGAAAAAAAAAAAAAACCAAACTTTTTCAAACCGAAGGAAACATTCCCTGGTGATTTATGTCACTTTGTGACTTAATCAGCTGCTCTCTAGAGCATTATAAATGTGATAGGAAGAGTTGTCATTGCTTTCTGCCTAACTGATGACAAGCTAATGAACTATTATAAGCCACAGTGAATGCAATTATGGCACAAGGCTGTGTGCTAATCCCATGACATTTTATCACAATATGCTGTAGCAACATCTGTAAACAACCCGGTGGTGCTGAACACACACACACACAGTGGCCAGGGCTGGGGTTAAATCCCTGCTGAGCATCCTCATCCCCGGGGCTGGGACCCCGCACAGACGGGGCTGAGCTGAGCCCTGTGCGCCAGGGGAGCCCGGCTGAGGCTGCTCAGCACGGGGGAAGCCTCTTATCCAGAGCTGGAGCTGAGCAGAGCCAGGCAGAGAGGAAAGCACGGGAATCCAGACGCTTCTGGGATGCAGAAATCCAACTGCGTTTCAGGACGCAAAGCAAAGGGAACAAGGAAAAGCTTTTCACTCTGTCTTGCCTTGAGCAACCAAAAACCCTGGAATTTGGGATTTCCTTTCAAAAACTTGATCAAAGCCGTGTCTGCTGTGAGACACCAGCGAGGCTGGGCTCAGCAATGCCTCTGTGCCCAGACCCTCCACCCTGGAGCTGCCACCTCTCTGCCCCTCGCTTCCAACACTGGGATCCAGTCTTGGGAAAGGCTTCCCTGTTTCTCCCTCTCAGACTCCATTTTGGCTCAAAACCCCACTAAAACCAGGCTGCCTTGAAAAGATCTCAGGGTAAAGCTTGGCAGGGAGCAGAACTGGGGTCTCTCCCCATCCCAGTGCTGGAAGTCTCCCACCCTGGGATCCAGGCTCCACAAGAGCTCCACAAAGGTCTGGGGACCCCAAAAACCTCAGCCAGGGTGGGGAAAAAACCCCAAGCATGGGACAAAGCAGCTCTGAAAAGCTTCCCAGAGGCTTTGCTGAGTGTCCCCTGCCCAGGACATGGAGCCCCCCCAGCACAAGGGGCTCCTTGAGCTACTGAGACGTTCTGGACGAGTTCATTGCCCGGACCTGCCCCATGGGAAACCCAAAACTGGAGGCACAGGATCCTTCCAGAACTGCCCTGGCTCCAGGTGCCAGGTGATCCCCAGCCTGGTACCCTCGAGCTGCCAACTGGAGCCACCTAGACCCAAAAAACCCACAGCAGTCCCTCTTCCCCCGTGCCTCTCAACTTGTCATGCTCCCAAGACCACCACGCAGCTGGCAGATCCAGGGCTGGATTCAGATGGAGCAGCCAGGAAGGGCTCACCAGCCTGGAGCCCCTGGCTGGTACAGGGACCCTGCACCGAAATGCAGAGCTTTGGAACAGAGCAGTTCTTTGTTCAAGCTGCCCTGAGTGAGGAGGGGACTTCCTCCCCGTGGCTCTGCTCCTGCCATCAGCAGCTGCTGCTGCTGCTTCCATCAGCTTGGAGCAAAGACAGGGATCTTTAACCCCTCCAGTGTGCTGCTGTGCAGCAGTGGAGTGTGCAGGCTGGGCTGCCTGATCCTACACATTGATTAAATGGATTCTGAGATGCCCTTTTCCAACGACTCCTACCACTCCACACCCTGCAGCTCACGATTCTTTCAGCATGAGCATTTTGTCCAGAGCCCAGATTCAGAGCTGGGAACAAATAACTCCAAGTAAACGTTCACCAGCATCCAGGAGATGAAGTGCTGCATCTGGAGAGAGAAACTGAGGAGGTGTCACCTCACACTGTGCTACATAACCGTATTCATTTCTTTGCAGCAGCTACAAACTCACAGAAAATCAGATTATTACAACACCAGGGGCTAGAATTGCTGGGCAATTATTATTCCAAACGGTCCAGGGCCGTGTGCCTTAAGGATGGTTTGGAGAGGGCTGGTGTGAAGGGAGCTCCTGGCGTGCTGCCTTCAGGCTTTGCTGCACAGTTTGCTGTGATGTTGTCAAACATGAACCTGCTACAGCACAACAAACCGAACTAAACACAGAGACACCCTCAGCCAGCAGCTGCGGCTCCGCCGCGCGCAGGGCTCCCCGCAGGAGAACTTTCTTTCCTCCCCTAGGCAGGGAAAATGCACAGTTAGTAGACAATCACTCCAAAAAATCCCCTCCCTGACCCTCCAGGATGCCATTTTGCAAGGTACAAATATAATTAAAGACAACACATGGCAGAGGGATTTAATTGCATCTCTCCCCAACAACTGCCAGCGCGGTTGCTCTGTCAGGGAGTCCGCTGGATGGAAACGCTCGCAGGCAGGATCCCTGATTTTCCAGCCATGCAGACGGGAAGGGGAAATACACGTTGTCATCTTTGAAAGAGAAACAGCAAATATTAAAGGTGGGAAAAGCTGCCTAACCAAGATGAGATGGAAACCTGGGGTCCTGAGAAAGAATACTCGATTGTACCTGGAAATGGGAGCAGTGAGAAGAAACAGTTACGAGAAACAAGGGTAGCTGAGGCTATAGTTAAATAAAACAATTGGAGCAGACACGAGCCCCCGTTCTGGGTCTGGTTTATCCCTGCACAATGAGCGCACACACACACGGGGGATGATCCGGCTGCCAGGAGCACACGGCGAGTGCAGCAACTCCAGCACAGCCAGGATGCCGAGGAACAAACACCTGCAAACCCAGAAACACCAACCACCTTCCCGGAGCCATCCCACAACACCGTGGGGAAGATCCGAGCCGGGCTGTGCCCTGGTTTGAACCAGCCCAAAGCAACACGCTGCCTCTCAGTGCAACGTCGGGAGAATTCTGAGAGCATGGGGGGAAATGTTTCAACAGCAAAGGCATTTGGCTGGAGCGAAATTATGAAAATATGCTTCGCATTATGAAAAAAAAAAAATAAAATAAAGGCGAAGAATTATTAAAGTAACTTCGGAAATGTGGACTTACCAGAGCGGTGGCAGCTCCTCCGCCGCCTGCTCGCGCATCAATTAACGCCGGCAGCAATCCCGCTGCTGTTTCTATGGAGTTGGGGATGCTGATCCCTGACTATGCATGAGGCTACTGCAGCTGCATGGGAACAGGCTCCCGGGTCCGCACGGATCCACGGGCACGAGCAGCCCGCCCTGCTGTGCCTCGGGAACGAACCAAGCAGCGGCAATTAGGCGGCTGCAAAGCTGCGCCTATGCAGAGAGGTGCTCACACCTCCCGAGCACGCACACTCCGCCCGGCTCCAGAGGGGCATTTTATTTACCAGGACCATCACAGAGCATGGCCAGAGGCAGCCGGGGAGCCGCAGATCCGCACACAATGCACGAGCGGAGACACATGTCTGTAGACAGGCGATTTAATCCGTTCTTTCCTCGATTTACTCGGCCGGTTTCAACCTTATTTCAATTCAGTTTTACAAACCTTCCTCTGGCAGCAAGGTTTGAACCTGATACCTCCAGGATCTGAGCCTGGTTTAGTTGGGCTGAAAAGCTGCACGTAGCTCTTTCCTGGGAGGAAAGGCAAGATCCATTTTGCAAGTGCATCGCTCTGTGGTAAAAAAGATATTTGCCCCAAGGAGCTGCTCCTCACATGCCAGGCCTCTGAAAACTCAAGCTTCAGTGATTAATATTAGCTTTGCCTGGGTGGCTCGGAGCATGTTTACTGTTATATTGACTTAAAATCCACTTGAATGGCGATTCAGAAAAGCGTGTTATTACGCCTGGTGAGTAAATTCAAGGCATGCCCATATTTCACAGGTAGTGGCTGAAGGCATCCCATAACCATGAATGGGGGTGTCATCACTTCTCCCATTAGTCAAGCAAATCTATCAGGGGATAGGGTTGGTTTTTTTTTTTTTTTTTCTCAGGAAATACTCCTGAACCAATTTCTCAGTAAAAAAAATGATCTTTCTGTGCCAACGTTCCTGCGATGAAAAATCCTCTATTGCCCAGAAATTCCCCCCTTTTCCTGCCCGCAGCAAGAGCACTTCTGTGCTTGGTTTAACATTTTAATAGTCTTTGCCAAGTGCCAGGAGGGTGTTCAGCGCTGTACGAGCTGCACTGCCTGCACCGGGACCTTCAAAAAGAGCAGTTCACACAAGGGGCAAAGCAGTAAATGTGCTCTGAATTCCTGGGGGCTGGAACACAGGAGAGCTGGCACAGTGTGCTGGGGAGCACGGGTTAGCAGAAGGTCTCTGTGTCTGCCCCAGCTGTCCTGCTCCCTCCTCTCACCCCAGCTCTCTCCTCCTGCAGCGGGAAAGCACAGGAGCATTTTGCTGGGGTGGATCAGCGCGTGAGGGAGGGTTTGAGGAGGGTTCTCACCACGCTGAGAGGAACAGGGACAACCTGCAGCCCCTCTGCACATCACCCACTGCTCCCTGCCCTGGTTCCACGGGGCAGCAAGGCTTCGTACAAACGGATCATTAAGGCAAAAAAAACCCCAAACCCCTAGTTAGGTTGTTTAAAGAAAGTCACAGCACAGAAGTGCTGAAGGTAGAAATCAAACCCAGAGGTTTTCTCCTGGATGTGCTTTGATCCCAGGATAAATTCCTGCCTGTACCCAGGCACCGTCCTTTAAATCAACATCATGAGACGCCGGCTCCAGTCACAGAATCATGGAATCCCAGACTGGTTTGGGTGGGAAGGAGCTTAAAGACCATCCAATTCCACCCCTGCCACCGGCAGGGACACCTTTCACTGTCCCAAGAGGCCTTGGACACTTCCAGTGACCCAGGGACAGCCACAGCTTCTCTGGGCACCCAGCCTGCCCACCTTCACAGGGAACAATTCCTTCCCAATATCCCATCCAAACCTCCTCTCTTTAGTAACGCTCACCAGGCCTGCCAGGATCATTTCAGAAGGAGCCAAGCTGCCCCTTTCCCCCACAGGATCTCCTGGGACGGGCTGGCAGCCTCACCCAGGCTCTGTGAAGCCACGGGGAGCTGGGAACAGGCTGTGGGGATCCACAGGACCACAGAACCTCCTGAGGATCCCACCAGGATCCCTGAAGCACAGCACAGCACCCCTCCAAGCACCCTGTTTCCCAAAGACCCCGGAGCCTGTTGCAGCTGCACTCCCGTGGGCAGAGGGGACAGATCCCTGTCCCCAAAGGCAGAGGGGACAGATCCCTGTTCCCACGGACAGAGGGGACAGTTCCCTGTTCCCAAGGGCAAAGGGGACAGATCCCTGTCCCCAAGGGCAGAGGGGACAGATCCCTGTTCCCATGGACAGAGGGGACAGATCCCTGTCCCCAAGAGCAGAGGGGACAGATCCCTGTTCCCATGGGCAGAGGGGACAGATCCCTGTTCCCATGGGCAGAGGGGACAGTTCCCTGTCCCACGGGCAGAGGGGACAGATCCCTGTTCCCATGGGCAGAGGGGACAGATCCCTGTTCCCATGGGCAGAGGGGACAGTTTCCTGTCCCCAAGGCCAGAGGGGACAGATCCCTGTCCCAAGGGCAGAGGGGACAGATCCCTGTTCCCATGGACAGAGGGGACAGATCCCTGTTCCCATGGGCAGAGGGGACAGATCCCTGTTCCCATGGACAGAGGGGACAGTTTCCTGTCCCCAAGGGCAGAGGGGACAGATCCCTGTTCCCATGGGCAGAGGGGACAGATCCCTGTCCCGTGGGCAGAGGGGACAGATCCCTGTCCCACGGGCAGAGGGGACAGTTCCCTGTTCCCATGGGCAGAGGGGACAGTTCCCTGTTCCCATGGGCAAAGGGGACAGATCCCTGTCCCCATGGCTCTGTGGGGACCTGACTCCCCTGCTCCAGAGGCCTTTGCCCTTCAGTACAGCTGCACCACAAACCCTCTCAGCCACATCCAAGAGCTGTCCCTGCCCCTCCAGGGCACAGAAGGGACGAGTCCCTCCTCTCAAGGGCTGCCACCCGTGGTAAATGTTGTCCCCGGAGCACAGGCAGTGTCACTGCCCGCAGCACGGGTGGCACTCCCAGCCGAGGCCTGGCAGGGAGGAGAGAGATCAGATGGAGGGAGCTCCGGGGGAGGGTGGAGACAGGCACAACGAAAGGATGCTGCAGCTCCTCCATCTCAGAGCCCCCAGCCAGCACATCAGTTCTGCTCCTGGCGCTGCCACGCGCCCAGCTGCAGGGAGAGCTCCCCCTCAGAGCCCCACCAAGGCAGCAGCACCCAAACCTTCCCCAGCCAAACTCCTCATTTTTGCTGACGGGTCTGGCTGCAGCAGCCTGCAATCCTCCTTTGTTGGGTGTACCCGACAGAAATGCTGCAGCTCGGCTGCTCTTGTTGGCCGTGAGGAGGAGACTCAGCTGTTACATAACCAGGGAGTAGAGGTGCATCCACTCCGTGCACAGCGGCCCTTCCAGCCACTCAGTCCTGAATGGTTTAAAAAAAAAAAAAATTAAACCACCGCACAAAAACTTGCTCTTACGTAAACCATTTAGTAATGCTTTTATATTCACAGGGGTTTTTTTCCATTCTTGGATGCAGTTCAAGAAGGCTGGTGGGGCCTGGCTCCACACATTCCCCGAGGATACTGCCCCCCATCCACGCATGAAACAGCAGAAAAGACCAAACTGGGCTGAGCTGTGCAGGAGCAGCCTGGCTCCAGCTTTGGCAGTGCTTCCCTCCACCTGAACTTCATCAGGACACTCCACAAGCCAAGCTGATCCAGCCAGTGGTTAATAGATTTATCCAAGAGGCAACAAACTCCACGAGAAGCCGGAGACTCCACATGATGATGACAAACAAGGCCAGCATGACTCCAGCAGATTTGGTGTTTGGCTGCTGGGGACACTCCAGCAGGAGCCAGGGCTCCTCTGCCCTGCTCCTGACGCAGCACCTGCCTGCTGCCATCTGCTCACCTTCACACAGCCCCACCTTCCTTCCCTCTGCCTGCCTTTGTGAGGACGGGCTCGCTGGGTCTGAGGCACTGAGCACTGAGCAAATCTACGTGGGACTTCAGGATAAAATGGACAAAGCATCGATGCAGATAATTTAATAAACCTCCAGACGCTGATGGGGAAGGCATCATACCTCTGTAACTGTGTTAGTCAACACTTGATGCAAACAGATCTTTTTTTTCCCCCCTTGCTGGAGCAGCTTTACAGCCAGGAACTGAGAAATATTCGTACATGTCAGGCCCAAACTGTGTCCTCAGTGCTGTCTAGACATAAAAATGGGCCCAGTCGTGCAGAGCAGAGACAACAGCCCCGGCTGTTCGTGCAGCCAGCCCGGCACAGCTTGCCTGGGGCGCTGGGGCTGCCACTCAAACCACGGCTCAGAGCACATAGATATTCACCCTGCTAAAGGCAGATGATGATGATGTGATCCCGACCTGGACACGAGGTCCTGGACAGGCTGCACAAACAAATGCAGATCTGTCAAATCAGCGTGGACACAACAAGAGCAGCGCAGAGTATTTCTCCTGCAGAGTCAGGAAAATGTTAATTTTGGCGCAAGGTAAAGAATTTCAAGTTGTTGCAATAAGTTTGCAAGCTGTTTGCTCTGTTGGCAACAGAGAAAACTGCTGCACGGGATGTGATGTGTAAGGACACAACCAGCCATGGTAAGAGGCCTCCAGAACAGGCAGGTACAAAACAAACTCATTTTAACAAGAGAATTAAGTCACAGGCAAAGTGGGATGGGAAAGGAAGGGGTTTGCCTGGAGGTATCAGCAAAGAAGAGCTGGAGGCACCCCTCAAACCCAGGGCTGTCAGAATCCTGGTGCCCTGTGCCCTGGGGGTGCCAGCTGCACCCCAGCACGAGATCCTGGCAGAGAGGGGCAGGAGAAAGGGAGGGAAGGTGACGCAGGAAGCCTTGGACAGGCATTGATGGGCGGCTGTGCTGCACAGGGGCTCTCACAGTGTGCTCAGCAGAGGAGGAAAGTTTGTGAAACTCATGCTGTAGAGAACTCTGTGAAATCCATTGGATTTACAGATCATTGCCCGCAGGAACCTTAGAAGAAGCCCTCTATGAAAATGTTGGAATGCACAAACAACTTTCAGCAGGTTACCAATAATTCTAAAAGCTATGAGATTTGGGGTTTTGCTCCTCAGCACGTGAGCCTGGGCTTCCATCTGCCCCTGCCAATGTCTTCCGAAGTGACGGCAGGAGATTTCTCTGGAGCCAGCAGCTGTGAGAACAGGTGCAGGGAAAATTCCCCACTTTGCAACAAGGAGCTGCCCCTTTGCTCCTGGAGCAGAATTCCTGCTCCTGACTCATTCCTGACACACCAGAGTCCCT
The DNA here is from genome assembly GCF_029207755.1 of Chamaea fasciata. Lineage (NCBI taxonomy): Eukaryota > Metazoa > Chordata > Aves > Passeriformes > Sylviidae > Chamaea > Chamaea fasciata. The sequence continues at coordinate 4,084,463 of NW_027094110.1, forward strand.
CCTTGACTCCACAACCTGACCAGGAACAACTCAGGCAGTTCTTAGGGAAGGCAGGACACACACAGGAAAGTACATCAAGATCCCTCACTGATGAACAGAATTCCATGGGAATTCCCTCCATCTCTCAAACCAGGATAGCACCAATCAGTTCTCACCATCCCAGTGGCTTAAGAAGGCTCTTTGCTGCTTTTTGGTTAGTTTGGTTTTGTTTCATACAGGACAGGAGTCTTTTTGTGTTTTTGAAAAAGGAACTTTCACGGGAACTTTATCTCATGAAGCAGCCCAGAACATCCCGGCTGTCCCCCCGTGCAGCCATCCCAATCCCACATCAACAAGTGGGGCAGGACTTGACCCAAATCTCCACCATGGGACATGTGGAAAGGGAAGGAACCCTCCCAGAGGGGTGCCAGGACCAGACCCTGGGTCTAACACGGGGCTCCCAAACATTTTCCTCCCCGTGTAGGGGCTGGACGTCCCTCCTGCCTTCCACCAGCACCCTCCAGCAGACGGGAGCAGGGGCCGTACCTGGCTCGGAGATGATCAGGCTCTGGTCAGAAGGCAGCAGGAGGAATTCCCTGCAGGTGTCCAGGTCCAAGCTGGGCAGGCTCTTCTTCTGGCACAGCTCGGTGAGGATGCTGATGGCCCTGCGACAGCGGCCGTCCTCCCTGGGACCGCTCATCGCCCTCTCCGCATCCTCCGCTCCCTCTGCTCTCTAGGAAACTCAGACCAGGAGGAGAGGGTGGGCTTGGGGCTCCTCACAGGAGCAGCTTCACTCCAGTTCCATCCTCTGGCGTGGCAGCACCTGCTGGGACACCCGGAGCTGGCCCAGGGTCCCCGCTCGGAGCCGGAGCCCGCAGCCCCCGGCGCTCCCGGTGCCTCATTGCCTCTGAGATCACAGCTCTGTTTACTGCCAAGGCTGCTCCAGACAAAGAACCTCCTACCAAACTCAGTTTCGTGCCCTCCACACGAGAGACGTATTAAAGCTGCAGCCCAGATAATTCCTTTTAACCCTTTCACTGCTGCCCTCTCTCCAGGTATGAAGTTTCACGTCCCAACCCCGGATTTTGCAAATGAAACGAGTGGTGAAACCTCCTGGCTGAGGACAGCACTTCACCAGAGAAGAGGAACCAGAGTTCTCCCACAAACACTGCACAAACTACTTACAGCTGCCAAAGGCAGCAGAAGAAAAGCTGCGGGTTTTATTGATTTGTTTGTGCTGGTCCTAACACACCAGGCTGCAGATGGCAATAGAGATTGAGAACGCCGTTCTGGCTCATAATTAGATTTTTTCCCTTTCACTTTCTGCAGTATTTTTTTATTCCTGTTGCAATTTAGCAGGCAGGTCATGCCATGCGACAGAGCATATATTTGACAGGCAATTGTGGAGCAGGCAATTAAAATTATGTACAGCAGGATGAGTTCTTGCAGCTTGTACGAACCTAATGAGCGTTGTGGAGAGGCAGGGCTGAGGCTGCACGGGTCCCTCAGCCCCACAGCACACCGCAGGGTGCGCTCAGATCGTGTTTGTGCTCCCTGTTAATGACCTGCTGCAGCACTGGGAGCTGTCACAGCACGAGGATCCCAGGGGTGACAGCAGCACCCAGCACAGCACAGGCTGCCCAGGGCACAGAACCTGCTCCACACCCATTCCCAGGCTGGATAATTCCTCCAGCTCTTGGGCTGATGTGACGTAAAAAGGGTCTGGGGGGCACCCGAGGAGCACAAAGGCGTTGCCCAACACCCTGGAAAGCTGCCCCGGGGCCCTTTTGGCCACCCTGGTCCCTCCTTGGCCGGACCAAAGCTTTTCGTTCACATCACCACCACATCTCTCCTGTCCCCACGTGGCACCTGTGTCTGGCACAGCGACTTACCCGCCAAGCTCTGCTCCTCCCAAAAACTTCTGTTGCCAGGACAACGCGAGTGAAACCTTTTATTAACCCAGGAAGTGGTCACCAAGAGAGACTTTTGATTAGACAATCCCCCGGCCTGGGCTGTGCTCCCTGAGCTGCTGCTGCTGCAAAGGGGCTGAGGCAGAGCTGCGCACTGAGAGCTCCTCCTGAAGGGGTTTGTCACCTGTCACCTGCGAGCCAACACCAGCAAAGGGCTGCGTTTAATCTCTGGGGGCAGATTCACACCCTGGGAGCCAACCCAGTAACTTACCAGGCAGAGTTTGCATCACATTCAGATGACAAACTCCCTAAACCCACCCACCCAGTTATTTTTTAAAGAAACTTGAGGTTCAAATTATGCCTCAAACCTGAGATTTGGGTCCATACAACACCTACTTGGCTGGGGAGGGAACGGCTCCTCTTCTCTGCTCCTCCTTTCACTGCCTGCCCTGGGGTATTTGAGTCCCAAAACCAAAGGATTTGTACCCAAGGGAATGCAGTGAGCCCAGGGCATCACATCATGTCTCCAGCACAGCAACAGTTTCTGCCCGAGCCACCGAAACTGGCACCAAGGGAGGAGTTCCTGGAACAGATCAGTCAAGTCTTGCGTTTGAGATTTGAATTTAACTTAAAGAGATTTCAACAGATAAAAAAACCACGCCAGCTAAACTCTTTGAAAAAGGTTAATGCCCAATTGGGAGCTTGTAACACAGAAATCAATAATAAAATTCAATTATTTGGGGGAAAAAAGGCTAATTTTATTACAAGGGTAATACCAAGAACTTTTACTTTTAAATTTAAAGTCACCTTGGGTCAGATATTCACCTTGATTTACATATCAGAGGATTCCAGGCTTGCTGGATACCAATAACAGAAGATGCTGCATCCATACTCTCAACAAATATTCCTTCAGAACAAAACCCAGACCTTTTTTACTCCTTGTACCTTTGAATTTGTGTCATACACACCCTTTATGGTCCAGCACAGAAGGCTGGGAGAGAGCCAGGTGGCAACAGAAAGCCCAAACGCTGCTTTTCCCCAGCAGGAACTCTGGTTCCCAATTCTCCTCTCTCACATGCACACGCACACAGAAGTTGGGATACAGATTTCCCCCTGTCATGTCCTGATGAGAAACTCCCACTCTGCCCCATGGAGCAGCCCTGGAGAAGTCAGATCCCATCCCCACACCCTGCAGGGGATGTGCGGACCCTCAGGGCAGCCCAGCACAACTCCTGGGCTGGCCAGAGCCTCCTTTTTCCAGCTGCCTCAGACTGAGCTGGTACTTGGAGGCCAAACTGCTCCATGAGCTGTTTTTCCACCTCCCAGCATGAGAAGGAGAGACAATTCCCCAAATCCCAGGGAGCTGGCAGAGCTGATGATCTCTGCAGGGGCTCAGTGCTGTTGTCTCATCCACATCCATCCACCCTGGCATTCTGGGCTTCCTGTGTCTGGCAGAGCTTTCCCTTGCAGCTGCATTCCCTTGGCATTTAGGGCAGGATTTATCTCCCCCCTGCTCCTGTCCGTGGGCTGGTGTCACACTTGGAGAGGCTGAGCCATCCCACAAGGGCTGGGAGAGGAGCAAACTTCGGGGGAAAGTGGCTCAGCAGACTCAACAAAGGGATGAGTTACAGGCAACACAGCAGCTCTTGAATTACCTCCGAAATCACCCCTGCGGACAAGAGGGACACAAAATGAATGAAAACTGCAAGGAAAGAAGGAAAACTGCAACTTGTGGCAGTTCGAGGCTGTTCACTGAGCAAGGCAGGGAGTGGGAAAATTCCCAGAGTCTGAGAGGGACAGGAGAGGATCATTTTCCCTGCAGTAGAGCAGAAGCCAAGCACCAGAGACAGCATTGCACAAACATTTGAGGAACTGGGAGGTTTCATAGCACGCTGCAATTGGATTAACGAGGGTGGTGTGCTCCAGACATATCCTTTGGAGGGGATTTATTTTGGGGCTGGAGCAACCTGGAAGGTGTCCCTGCCCATGGCAGGGGGTGAGCTCTAAGATCCCATCCAACCCAAACCATTCCGTAATTCCATGAATGTGTGCTACTAAGTTGAAATCACAGATATATTTGTCCAGCTGAGACAGAACATGCTGTTCATTTAATCCGCATTAAGACCTATTTGAAGCTGATATTTTTATTTCTTAATAATAATCGAGTCTGGAGAGGGAGCAGCAGCATTTATTCATGCCAGCTCTATCTAATAGCATGGCATTGTTTACTTTCCCAGTTAATATAATAATTGGAAACAGCTCACAAAGGATCCAGAGCTTCTTGCCAGGAAAAATGACGCGGATCTGGATCCTTTGGCAACGGCGCCGAGTCATCTGTGGATAAACACAACGAGCACTGCAGCCCCTCCACACGCTGCTCCAGGCTGCCTGAAGGTGTGTGAACAGTGAGAAATCCAAAATCTCCACCTCATTCCTGCCTGCACAGAGGAGGGATGTGCCCCTCACCTGCACAGAGGAGGAGAGCACCTTGTCCTATGGAGACAGGGAGGTAGAATGAGTGGAAGTCCAATACGATTCGTTTAAAACCCAATTACTTTGTGCTAAGTATCAAATCTGCTGCGCAGAGCAACGGCAGAAATATAAAGGAGATGCTGGTTCCCTCCTTGTGTGTTCTGAGTCTGTCTTGGCTCTTCACTTCCCTGTGGAAACTTGGGGTTTGGGAGGAGTTGTTTGATTATAGACACTCCACTCCCTGAAAGTGCAGGAAGGAAGGGAGGAAAGGAAGGGAGAAAAGGGAGGAAAAAAAGGGAAGGAGAGAGGAAAGGGAGGAAAGGGAGGAAAGGGAGGAAAGGGAGGAAAGGAAGGGAGAAAAGGGAGGAAAAAAAGGGAAGGAGAGAAGAAAGGGAGGAAAGGGAGGAAAGGGAGGGAGGAAAGGGAGGGAGGGAGGGAGGGAGGGAGGGAGGGAGGGAGGGAGGGAGGGAGGAAGGAAGGAAGGAAGGAAGGAAGGAAGGAAGGAAGGAAGGAAGGAAGGAAGGAAGGAAGGAAGGAAGGAAGGAAGGAAGGAAGGAAGGAAGGAAGGAAGGAAGGAAGGAAGGAAGGAAGGAAGGAAGGAAGGAAGGAAGGAAGGAAGGAAGGAAGGAAGGAAGGAAGGAAGGAAGGAAGGAAGGAAGGAAGGAAGGAAGGAAGGAAGGAAGGAAGGAAGGAAGGAAGGAAGGAAGGAAGGAAGGAAGGAAGGAAGGAAGGAAGGAAGGAAGGAAGGAAGGAAGGATCATGCTGGATTTGTAGCCTAAAATGAGAAGTCCTGGACTGCACCACGAGCACACTCTGAGATGAGGAGTTTAAAGATAAATAACACATTTCCCTCCTGGGCACAGCCTGGGAGGAAACTGCTCAGCCCAAAGGCCACGGTGGTGGGGGGTGGCAGTCCCTGCTGCCAGCTCCTGTCCTGCGGTGCCAGCGAGGCATTCTGGGCAGGGCTGCCTTCGTTGGATTCAGGGCAAGGAAATGTGGCTCTGTGTCCTGAAAAGCTCCGATTCCAAGAGGCATCTTGGAATATGCTGTGTTGCACACTAAGCTGGAGCCAGGTGGCTTTGGAGCTGTGTGCATCCAGGCAGGAAGAGTTCCAGAGGCAGGACTGCCACCAAAAGCTCTTTCCTGGTGGCGAGACTTCTGAAATACATTTTATTGACCTGGGATCTTTGCATATCCTCAAGGTGAAGAGTCAGAGCCTGACTTGGCAGGGCTGGAAGCTCTAAAAAGCCGTTTCTGCTCCAGCAGCATCAGATGGCTGATGGTATCAGCTGAGCTGGGCTCGGGGACGTGGAGGATGAGCTGTGCTCAAAGCCATGGTCCAGAGAGCTCAGGGAGCTCTGACCTTCCACAGCTGCCCTTAACACGAGCCACAGCCTCAATAAAATGAATGCAGTGAGAGCCTGGCCTGGTTCAGGTACCTGCCCAAGGGCCCAGGGAAGGGCTGGGCTGTGCCAGGGGTGGGTATCAGGGAAAGGTTCTTCCCCCAGAGAGTGCTGGGCACTGCCCAGGCTCCCCAGGGAATGGGCACGACCCCGAGGCTGCCAGTGCTCCAGGAGAGTTTGGACAGCGCTGCCAGGGATGCCCAGGGTGGGATTGTTGGGGTGTCTGTGCAGGGCCACGAGCTGGGCTGGATGGTCCTGGTGGATCCTTTCAGCTCAGGGTGTTCCATGATTCCATGACTTGGCATCCTGGTGCCACCCAGGACTGCCAGCCTCTGTCAGCCTGGCAAGCTGGGCTTATTTAGGACATAAATTGCAGGAAGATTATGGCAACAAATCCCTGGAATGAGCATTAGGCTGGGATTAGACCCATTTCAATTCCTGACTCAAACAGTTAATCGCACCTCCCCCAGGTCGGAGTGGCTGCTGTTGGTGCAGGGCTGTCAGAAGGCTCTTGGCCTAAATGTTAATGATCAGTATGAACACATCCTTTCTCTGAGAGCAGATGAAAAGCTGCTGCTTTTAGGGCCTCGTTTCAGCCTTCTGTGCCGTGGACACCTCTACCTGTATCACTGCATGATTTATTTTTAAAAGACTGCGCATTCTCTGAAGGCCAATAAAGTGTCAGAACCCAGAAGAGAGATTAAAATTTGCCCTTGGTAATGAAGTGCTAAAGATTCCTGGGAAGCCTTTGCTCTCACCTCCTCCTCAGCCACTGCAGCTCAGGGAAGCAGGAGGAGCCCTTTGACATTTAATCCCGGCAGGCTCCAGGTGGCATTCAGGGTTTCCAGAGCAGGACAAGGATTTGGCCACTCATCCCCAGCTCCAGCAGCCATGAAATGAGGGATCTTTAGATTTGAAACATCCCCAGGCCACACAGCATATGGCTTTATCTCAGCAGCGTTTCCATCAGGGAAGAAGAGGGGGTTTGATAAAAGGGCCTGGATAAATTCCATGTGTCTGCACAGTCAGAGATTGAACACATCCATCTGCAGCCACCTTCCAGTAACACCTGGCAGAGGGGGCAGGAGGCCCCAAACCCCAACATTCCTTGGAATTAACCCAGCCTTTAAACCACGAGTGTTTTCATGGAAACAAAGAAGCGAAGCAGGATATCCTTAATCTCAACCCTCTGGAAGAACCACTCTGAATTGCTGTCTGTAATAGGAAATAAGGAGTGATAAGCTGGATTTTTTCCCCCACTCCCAGTGTACTAACAAAGTGTTTGCTGTATTCTGGTTATTTTCATCTCTCCCAGTGGAAATAAAAGTAATAAAAATAGCAGCATTTTATAACAGGGAAAACAAAACCTATGGTGCACAATTGTGCCTCGGAGAGAAAATGCTGTAATGTTTTTATTTCAGGAGAATATTAACATGTGAAAAGAAACCGGAGAGCTCTTTGATTAACCTGCTCCAGCAGCCTCTAGAGAGGAGCATGGACGTACAGGAGCTGCTTTTCCTGGGCTGGTGCTTCCCACCCAACACCCTCAAGGAGCCAAGTCTTTGACCAAGTCTCCCTCTCCAGTGTCTGCTCTCTCCTGTCCTCCCAGGCACCTTCCAGCCCTCGGGAATGTGGTGTGGCTCACAGCCATTCCCAGCTCATCCCGTTCACCATCCCAAACCTCTTTCACAGCCAACAATCCAGGTGTTTTTTCCTGGTAAGAGAAGTGTGGAGGAGTTGTTTACACATCCAGCTCACCCTCAGTGCATCCTCCGCAGGGAGCTCCCCTGGGAGCCCACAGCAGCACTTGCAATACTCCTATTAATAAAAAGAAAAGAGAGAAAGTCCTTGTCAATCACTTCGCTACTTAATAATCTCCTTCCACAGGTGACAACAGACAGAATCCTAAACGACAGATGTGCTGGCAATGGTGTCCCCGAGGACCCTCGTGGAGAAATAACCGGGCTCAGCTGAGCCGAGCAGCACGTGGGCCTTTCCCAGCTTTGCTTTCTGCTGCATCTTCTTTCCCAGAGCTCCACATCCCCCAAAAGAGGGGCATCAGTCTGCAATGAGGGGCTCCTCGCAGAGGGCAGATCAGGAGAGCCCACAACAGTGGGAAGTTTTGGGAGGGAAGGGCCCTTAAAGCTCACCCAGGTGCCACCCCTGCCATGGGCAGGAACACCTTCCACCAGCCCAGGTCGCTCCAAGTCCCATCCAGCCTGGCCTTGGGCACTCCCAGAAGAAAATTCACAGGTTGCTTTACCAAACACAAAGGTTCCAGCCCAGGAGGACTCGCCCTGGAGAAAAGGCTGAGGGCAGAGGGATGGTGTCGGGGGACTCTTGGTGGGGCCTTGGCTGCTCCTGCCGGCATCAGATCCCAGGGCCAAAACAGCTCACTGGGACTTGTTTGTTTGTTTTTGGTTTTATTCTTAAGTATCTTTACTTACTGATAACCTTATTTCCCAAGGCTCTAAATGACAAGAGGCAAGGACACCCTGCTGTTAGCCTTGGCAGAAAGTTGTTTGCTGAGTTCATCTGCTGAGGTGACGGTCAGAGATCCTCCCAGCACTGCCCTCTGAACCCAGCACCCAGGGCAGGGCTGCACTGGGATGGACTTTAAGGTCCCTTCACAGCCCAGACCACCCTGTGACTCTGAGGACTCAGGAGCAAACAGGAAAGAACATCTTTTAGTCAAAAGGAAGAAGGAACTCCTCGGGTAACTGAGGGTACAGGTCTTGATTTGGACGAAGCTCTGTCATCTTACAAATGTGCCCCCCATAAATCACCTCTCAGCCATGATTCTGCAGCCAGAAATCCTTCCTGTGAAGCCACTTGCTGTGCCCATCACCCAGGAAAGGCAAGGAGAGAGATCCTTGGAACCACAGTGCAGGACAGAGCCTCCAGACCCACCAGCATAACTGAATTACTTCCCACAGAATTTAGTTTCCAACAGCCAGCAGCAAATGAGATGGCCTGGCACACTGACGTCCTGCTCAGCCACCAGAAGGAACCTGGGTCTGTATCTGCAGGACAATTAGGCTGATATAATTGGGCAGGAGATTAAACTGCTTTGACATGTCCAGAGTCACCCCCTGAGCCAGCAGCACACCGAGCTGCAGATCTCCTGCTGGGAAAGGGACCCGGGAGGTGGAGGAGTTAACAAAGACCGGGCTGAGCTCTGGACACCTCACTGGGAAAGAGAATCCCCGTTCAGCACAGCAGAGGACTGAATGCTGACTGCACACTCCGACTAATCGGGTGTTCCAGAGGGCAGGAGAGCATGGCACAAGGCTGGTAAAACCAGGAGCACGCTGCAGCTCCATCAGGAGACCCAGACCACACACAGGTACCCACAGCCCCATCAGCTCTTCCAGAGAGTAAGGAAAGAAGAGCCAAAATGTCTCAGTATTTCCAATTTTGGCTCTGCCTGTTCCTTAACTCATTCCGGGTGGTTGTGTCCTTCCTTTCTACTCAGTGCAGGGCAGCAGGACAAGAGGTGGACACAGGGAAAGTCCAGCCCACCCCAGAGCTGGTATTAACACCCGGTGTCCTGAGCTCCAAGAAGGATCAACACACCCAACATCCATTGCAGGGCCGGATTTGACCCAAAAATGCAGGGCTGAGACCCCTGGCAGGCGGAGATCTCCCCTTCCCTCAGCTCTGCTCAGCACCAAGGACACATGAGCATCAGATCCAGGCTCTTGGTGGGCTCAGACCTCGCAACAAATCTGTGCAGCAGCAGCAGTGACTGCCCAGGGCACCTGCCCTGCTCATGGAAAGGATCCCAGACCAAAACTTTTAAGAGGCAGAAAGTGGCTGAGGAGCATCTCCTTCCTGGGCAGCTGTCAGCAGTGCAGAGAGCACCCGGGGCTGAACTGCAGGCCTGGCTCAAGTGAGAAGTCCAGGAGATTTCAAATGAGAAGTTCCTTGGTGGTGCTCAGCCTGGAGGAGACTGAGGGGAGACCTCGCTGCAGTTACAGCCTCCTCGTGGGGGAAAAGGACAGGGACAGGACCCGGGGAAGGGCTGGGGCTGTGCCAGGGGAGTTTAGGGTGGAGATCAGGGAAAGGTTCTTCCCCCAGAGGCTGCCGGGCACTGCCCAGGCTGCCCAGGGAATGGGCACTGCCCCGAGGCTGCCAGAGCTCCAGGAGACTTTGGACAGAGCTCCAGGGATGCCCAGGGTGGGATTTTGGGGTGTCGGTGCAGGGTAGGAGTTGGACTGGATGATCTCTGTGGGTCCCTCCCAGCTCAGGATATTCTGTGGTTCTGTAATTCTGTGATTTCGCTCTTTGGCACTAGCTGGTGACATCCCCACACGAGAGGTTTTTCAGAATGGTTCATTTACACCCATCAGAGGCAAGGGGACAAAGCTGTCACCTCCAGAGTGTCACCTCCCCGTGGCCACAGCGACCAGGAGGGGACAGAGGGGCCGTTCCCACATCCCATCCTCTCCCGTCTCAGCATTCCCGGCCCATGGAGCTGCCCGGGGCAGGAGGAGGGAGGGGAGGGATCATTGCTGTGCCCAGCGCCACCACTCCCAGCTCTGCCCGTGCGGGGCTCAGCTCTGCTCACACACCCGGAGCTCTCTGAGGCTGAGACAGGCAGAGAAAGCGATGAGACTGAACCCCCCAGGCTGATCCCATCCCACCCCAGCAGGGCCCTGTGAGGGCTGGCAGAGGCTGCAGGGCAGAGCTCTTCACTCTGAGCAAATCCCTCTTTCCCAAGCTCCTTCGCAGGCGTTCCACGGGGGATGTCCGAGTTGCCACCGCGAGTGTCCCCAGCAGAGCGCAGAGCCGAGAGCTCCTTCGCCAGGAGAAGCCGCTGCTGCCCCCGAGCGCCGTGCCCGCAGCACCACCTGGTGACGCCACCCGCGCAGGAGACCCGGGCCAGTGAGCTAATGAGCGAGTTAATTCGCCGATTCCTGGCTGGACGGTGCGTGGACTCCGCGCCGCGGTCCCTGCCCTCGCGCAGGGGGTGTGAGGGGTTATCCGGAGCTCCCCTCGCTTCCCAGCCCATCCCTGAACTGCCTTCGGCACCTTCCCTGTGCTCTTTGAGCTGGTTAAACCCCGGGCTGGCAGATGTGTCTTCATTTGGGGAGCAGAATTCACCCGGAGCCCGGGCCCTGCTGCCAGCACTGGCTGCTGCAACACCTCCTTCCTCTGGGAACACTCCGTGCAGATAGGGAAGATAAAGGACTTACACTGGGATTGCCTGGAGACACAAACTCCCAGAGGAAACCAGACCTCCGTTTGGGATTTTGCACCTCGTTCTGCAGTCAACAGCAAACTGCCCTGTCAGATCCAGGGCACAGACCTCGCTGTGCCTGCTGGCTGCTGCAGAGCCACACCAAACTCAAGAAAATTCCAGGTGAATGGCGGCTCCAGAAGAAAATTCCAGACGAATGGGGGTTCCAGGCACTTTCAGAGCTCACTCTTTCCTGTCAGGAAGGTGGTCTGAGACAGATCCACGCTGCAATGCAGATCCCATTGTCCACAGCACGGCCCGAAGGTGTACCCCAGCCCCATAGTCCAGTGGTGGAAATCCTCAAAAGATGTGATTTCCAGACACTTCTGAGCAATTCTTCCACCACCACAAAAGGCTTTTGGTTTTGTGTCTGATATACAAAACAAAAAAGTAAGGAGACTGTCACCCAGGTGTGGTTGGGGTGGCTCATCCTGCCCAGCCCCGGAGGTTGTGTCTGGGGCCCCGAGGGAGGGCAGGGGCTGAGCTGCACCAACAGCAGCTACTTCTGCCCCTGGGCAGGGCTGGGGGTGTGAAAAGGGCCGGCCAGCAGATCACAGAATCCACAAATAGTTTGGTTTTTAAGGAACCTTAAAACTCGTCCAAACCCACCCCTTGCCATGAGCAGGGACTCCTTCCACCATCCCAGGCTGCTCCAGCCTGGCCTTGGACACCCGCAGGGCTGGAAGAGGAACATCAGGGCCAGGATGTTCAGCAGATACAGCCCTGCACACTCAGCCTCTGTGCCCTCTGCTCACTGTTCTGTGCTAAACGTGCTCATCTCTGATGTGTTAATGAGAGGAGCAGGAATTTATACCCCTGCTTTTAAACCCTGCTAATTTAGCAAACATTAGCTCGGTCCCTAAGCATTAACCCAGGTGGAGATCAGCCAGCACCGTGCTGCAGCCCATGGGAAGCAGCGGAAGGTGATTTGGCAAAGAGCAGTTTGCTCATCCTTAAGTGCTTTGTTCTGCTCAATCTGCTCCACCCAACACTGAGCAAAGGACACGGGGACAGCCAGGAATGCAGCTGAGCCCCTGTGAGCCTGTTCAGGCACTGCAGTCACCCAGAGCTCACACGGGGAGGGCGATTGGTAAGGGGAAGGGAGGCCAGAGCTCTGGAGAAGATCCAGACTCATCATCTCAACCCTCAGACAGCAGTAACTCCAAAATCATCTGTGTCTCCAGAGACATCCACACCCCTGGAAGTGCCCAAGGCCAGGCTGGACAGGGCTTGAAGCACCCTGGGACAGTGGAAAGTGTCCCTGCCTGGCAGGGGTGGAACTGGATGAGTTTCAAGCCTCTTCCAACCCAAACCATTCTGAGATTCTGTAACAGATGTGAATTCTACTATGGCACCAAGGGGTTGTTTAGCAGCCGTTTCTAATCCTTGGTAGGATTTTGGGATGGGATTTTTCACCCTGGGCTGAAATGAAAATTGGCAACTGAAGTGCAGCACCGAGTGATGGGGTGAACAGCTCGGTGTCACTGGAGCAAGCCAGGAGAATTAATTAAAGCCAGGAGAATTAGACCCAGGGCATTAAAGAGAAAGCAAATCCAAGCAAGCCTGAGCGGAGTCAAACAGAGGAGCTGCAAACACCAGATGCCAGCCCAGGCACAAAGGCCAACACCAAACACCCAAAGAGCTGCAGCAGATGGGCAGGGGGAGCTGGGAGTGCTCACACAGCCAGGCAGCACCTGGCAAAGAGGAACAAAACCCCCTCTGAGACCTCCCCGCTCCTCTGCCAGCTGCAGGGAGGCTGAGCAGGGCACTGAGCCCCACTGGTGCCCAGCAGTGCAGAGCCAGCTCCACGCCGTGCTGCCAGGGTTTGGGCTGAAAGTGCAAAGGTTCAGCTGCAAACCACCTGTAGCTCTGGGCAGGGAGCAGAGCCCAGCAGGTGCAGCAGTGAATGCAGGTGCTCTTTGTTTCAGCGAGAACAGAAGCTTCAGTGAAGCTCACTGAACCTTTTCCTAGCACACAGCTCTCCTCGAGGAGCCTCTGTGATGCTCAGCCACCACAGAATAAACAAAAAGTGAGAGAAAAATTCGGGTTTGTTACGAGCCACAGCCTGAAGGGAGCTACTGGTACGTAACAGACCTGCCTGGACCAGAGCCCTCACCTGGGTTTTGTAGTTCAGACACACGCCCAGGCTGGGAGGCATTCCAGGCTACCAGAGCTCTGCCTCACTGCCTGCAGAGAAATCATTCCAAGGGAATCTTAGCTCAGGTGCAAACTCACTCCCCTCCCTTCTCACAGCTCAGCTGGGGCACTGCAGGAGCTGCAATCATTGCAGGACTCCTGTCCGAACCAGCCAGACACGTCCCTGAGCTGGGCCACAGCCCCAGCTCTGCCAAGCTCACTTCTGCCTTTGGTCCCGAGCAGGAGAGTCAGGACCGTGCTCCAGCAGCAACATCCACACCAAAAATGGGATTTACCAGCGGTGGGCAGCAGCTCAAAGCACATCCACCAAACTGCAGCCCCAGGGGAGGGACACAGCAGAATTCCAGGTGTGCAGCTTTTTCACTGTGTGCAAAAGGTCTAGAGACCTCCAGACCCTTGTGTTTCATGCCCAGGTGCAGATAAATGTGACAAATCGCTTTCTGCAGCCTCACCTGGGCTCCTGCAGCCCAAATTTCCCCCTATTTCCACACCGCAGGTGTTGTCAGGAAAGTATTTTGCCAGGTGTGAATCCGTGTCTGATGATGTGCAAGAAAGAAACTCAAATTGAAAGAATGATTTTTCTAATTTAATAGAAATAAGCAACCAAAATGGGTTCCAAACAATGCTTCAAACTGAGCTAATACAACTTCTACAGCACATTCCAGAGCACTTAACAAGAAATATTTACAGGCAGCTAAAATATTAAATAACCAGGGAAAGAAAATTTCTTGTTTTTTAATTACACACCAGCAAAAGAACACAGGAACAGAACAATTAGAAAATGATAACTTTTAAAAAAAAGTTAAATAGGATGATTCAGATAATACAATATCACAGAAACAGCACTTGTTGTTTTTTTTTTTTGAAGAATCATATTAAAAGATGAGGCAAGTTTATTATGTGCAAAATGAGCCAGCCCCAGTACTGGAAGCAGGAAATAATTGAAGAACCAAAGAATGCCATGATTTAACCCTTCCAGGAGAATGTTTACATGTAAAACAAGCTTTGCACTGCACAAATCTGTATAGGAGTATTTACATGTGTCCTGGTGTTCTGAGCCTTGCAGGTGAGCACAGACGTGCCAGGGGAGCTCACTCCAGACTGAATCCTGCCAAAGTCCAGCTTACAAAATATTCCAGTACCTGTCTTGGTAGAAATCCCATAAATTCTAAAGACAGCAGCCTCGAGCTGTGATTTCACTCCACAGAAAAGGCCCCAACTGCATTTCATACATTTCACAGTCCACTTGTAATAAAGATTCCCAAATTAACTGCGATTTCGGAAAGCTGATTCAATCCTGATACACTAAAAAGCAGAGAAAAAAAGGATCCCCATAAGCCAAGTGGAAGTAGGTGGAAGAGTTACTGCACACACACTTTGAGAAGACAAAATAAATCGCCATACCCAAAGATACAATCCATATGTGCCATCTGTGTAAACTGCGGCATTTACATTTTTATTTTTAAAAAGTGCCTCCATTATTTGCTCAAACAGCTACTTCTTAAAAAAATATGGAACTTTCCCCAATTTTTTTTTTTTAAATAAAATGCCATACTCTATATTGTCAGGAACTGCTGCACACTTTATTTTTAAAAGCTAGGCTTGGTGATTTGCATACAAACTTCCCTATAAAATCGTTATCCAAAGGAAAGGATTCCTGTCATGCTGACAGGCAGCTGACAAAGCAGTTTTATTGCTTTTTTTTCCGAGGAAGAGAGTGAGAAAAACAAGGAAAAGCCAACTGGGAAAAGCCAATTCCCAGCACACTACACACATGGCTTCAAAAATACTGTTGCAACAACCTAAACTTTTCCAGCTCAGCCACAAGCAGGTGATAAAACAGAAATTTGGGCTCATTTTAAGGACTTTTCCATTAGCTTGAAATGTTTGCTCCAGCATAAAGAGTGTCACAGTGAAGTGTCACAGTGACATCCCACACAGAGCAGCAACATCTCTACTCCTAACCAAGCATTTCTGTTTATTGGGGAAAGCCCCTTTTTTTGGATAATAGCTCTGCCTCATTGTGCTCTAGGCCACTTAATTCCAGGGCACAACTAAATAAAACCCCTGAGCCCATTTAACTGTTGAATTCCCACCGGACACCAGGAATTGCAGGGCAGGACAGCTGCTGAGGTCACTGAGCAGCTCACACTGGGCACTTTGCACTCTCATTTCAAAAGCAAATTGACTCTTCCTTCTTTGGATTAACTTAAAACTACAGGGGCATCAAAAATTCTCGGCCAAAATGGATTTTTTTGGGAGTATTTTAAATGAGAGCAGAGTTGCACCAAGTGCCCGATTCCTCCTGCCACGCCGTGGGATCACAGTTTTACAGGATTTCCTGATGGAAACTGTGCTCTGATTCCCCAGGTAAAAGCACTCACACACCGCACACCCAGCAGCTGGCAGGGAGAAGATGCCCAGAGAATTGGCGGCTCATTAATCCCTAACCCACTAATTTGCTGCTGAATGAGTTACAAACGGAGAGGCACCAAAAATCGTTTCCACTGAGCAAAGCCTCCCCAGTTCTGTGATGAACACCCAGACTACAGGATCAGGGAAGGGATTAGCAGATTTTACCTACCCTTCCAAATAATTTCAAATAGAACTTTGCTGCTTTGAAAACAATCACTGAATTGCTGGTTTGGGAGTTCAAAAACGAAGGGGAAGAAGAACAAGAGAACGATTTGTTTCCTTGTATGAAAGAAACACTTGAGATTTCTTGCACACATTCAAAATCCCACATAATCCTACAGAGCACTGGGGAGTGGATGGGAGGAGCAGCTCTGGAGGGTCAGTGGGGTCTGGGCAAGGGCAGAACTCAGGCTCAGCAAGGTCCAGTTCAGCAAGGTCCAGCTCAGCTGCACTCCTGCCGTGCAGAAGATGCTGAGCATGAGCTGGACAAGTTCTCCACCTGAAGAGCTGGAGAGGCCACCTCAAAGGAAAGGCTGTCCCAAAACACTGGGAACTGCTCTGCGGGCTGGGTGGGGAGCAGAGGGTCCTGTTCCTGCAGCAGCCAGGGGACACCAGCCTCCCTGGAGGGTGTGGGGCGAGTCCTTCCCCCTGAGCTCCATCTGGGATTCCCCCACGCCCATCCCGTGCTCTGGCTCATCCCCAGGGTCTCTGCAGGATCCAATCCCCACCTGCTGCCCGGGGAAGAGCTCAAAAGGTACCAGAAGTGCCATCAAAACAGGAGCCCCGAGTGAAGAGAGTTCACAGAATCTTATTTTCATGATAATTTTAATGATATTCCTTTTGCAAAATGAAGCTGAGAAACTAGAAATGCATAAATAGGCAATACACAGAGCCATGAAATGATCCCTTGTCACTACCAGCGTCCTATTCACACGTCAGCCTTTCCACAGGCAAAGTTGTTGCTCTTTGTCAATTTAATAATGTTGAAGTGGAATTCCTTTTCCTTTCACATACAAACTGGTAAAAAATAAATTTAAAACAGCACTGGTAAAGTCTGAGAAATTAAAAAAAACAAAGCCAACCAGTTTGAGTTTGAAGTGTAACACTTGAGTAAAGAAGTGAGCTGGAAGTTAAAAACATCTTCAGTCCCCTCATTTATTGCAAGAGGGAGAATCCCAAGGTACACAGACCTGGTTCTTATAAAAGAAACCAAATCTGCAGTGATTTGCATAAAGACTGCTTAGAGCATCTCTCAATTTGATATTGTGCTAAAATATTTCTCTTTACCATGCTGGTAAAGCGTGTACAATGTCACAGGAATTGCTGAGCACACCAAACCCCCAGGGAACTCCCACAGAGTTGCTGGATCCACACAAATGATGGCAAATGGAGAATCTGCCATCTCGAGCTCACTGGTTACATGAATTCTTCAACTTCCTTGAACAAGATCAATATGAAGGCCAGAAATTGTATTTATTTCTAGTACTGACTGGCGTCAGTAAAGAAAACAACTTCTCGAGCTGTAACTCCTTGTGATTCCATGATTTCTAAGCAGGAATGCTGGGATGGAGGCAGTGCAAGGGAAGGCACTGCAGAGGTGCCTCTGGGGTCACTGAGGGAATTGGGAAATTGTTCTGTTCTCACTCTTTGACCAGAAACCACTCAAGGCCAAACCCTGTGCAAGTGCTTTGTTCAGTGGATGGACAGGCAACCCAAACTCAGACTGATTCCAATCTTCCTGCACTTTTCCCTCACAAGCTGCTTCTGAAGAAAGTTCTGAGAAGTACTCTAAGAAAAATAAGACAGAACCTCAAAATGAATGCAATGTTAGAAATAGCATATATTACAAATCTTTTCTTGATAGGAACAATCAATAAGAATACATATTAGCTTAAAAACAGCTCAGCAAATGTTGCTGACCTGCAAGAAATCTCAATTCACTATTTACAAATAAGACAAAGTGAATACAGGAAATTTTACACATTTGGTAGTTAATAGGTTATTGTTTGCCAAGTGGTCTATTAGAAACTGATATTTAGGAAGACTGGAAAAACACCCCAACCAGTTATTACCTCTTCAGTCTACATTTTAAGTACAGAAAACTAGAGAATGAATACTGGAGAGAACATTCTGCCTCGTCAGGGGGTCAGGGACAGATGACAACACTGAGACTTCTGCCATGGATGCCATTAAAATGTTCTGGGTACAGGACTTTTAATAAATACACCTTGTCCTACTGGAAGGGATTGGAGCCAGCAGCTTAGCCTTTCACCTGCCAAAAACTCACATTCCTGCACTCGTCCATTCAGAACAGTTTAATGATTTTTCTTTCTTGTTCCTTTTGCTATACATGAAATGGAGTAAAGAAAGCAAAATGTCAACGGTTGGATCGACACAGAAGATCAGTTATTCACAATCCTGCTTCAATGAGATGATCAAAGCAATGACCAACACACACTTGAGTGGACACAGAGGGGATTTCAGGAGCTCTGCTCACAGTTTGCACTGCAGTGTAATGCAAGGTACAGTCACTGAGTGGGTCCAGTCCTGCTGATCGTGTCACTACAGTCTGATCTGTACATGGAACTTTTCCTATCAAATCTGCTTCTCTTCAACCTTCCTCCACCTCTGTCTGTGAGACCAGGATGAGTGTGTCCCCTCCATCAGGAAAAGAAAGAATATAGCAAGTAATCAAGGAAAAAAAAAAAAATACAAACCACCAAAAATTTACAATACAGGTTTTTTTCCCCTTTTGATGCGAATGTTTTTCTGTACAAGTGTTTTTTGTTATCTAATACTGTTTAAAAAGCTATCAGCTTCTTCAAGATGGCCACTGTAGGCATGATAATATTCCAGGAACACTTAAATAACAGTTTTTACAATAAATTTTAGGTCCATCTCATTAGATTACTTTATATGCACTGGTCTCTCATCTGATTTTAGGCGTTTTCTACGTGGTTGTATAAAATCTTCATCGGAGTCCTCAGTTATTTCACCATCATCCTCTTCCTGCTCAAATTCAGGCAAAGGCTGGAAGGTCCTGTCTGAGTAGATCTCTGTAAGTTTATCTTCAAAGTACAATGCAACTGCCTTCCCTGCCTGTGCTACTTCTGAATCAGCCTGTGGATGAAAGAAGACAGGAATATTCACCTGTTGGAAATGCACATCCCTTCACCAAGTGTGCATGGTCTGAAACGCTTACCTTCAAATTAATCTCTTGTGTTTCTGCATAAACTTGAACAACTTTCATCATCTAAAAAGGATACCAGAGTCAAAAAAAATGAAATTATAATCCTTTCTAAAGTTACGAGATCGCACAGGATTGGATGACTAAAGTCAGCCATAACAACGACACAGTTTGTTATGGTTTGTTAGCTTTAGTTCCCAAACTTAGGCAGCAGGTTTAAAACAGTCTTAGGTGGTAAATAAACCCTCAACAGAACACACAACTTTTGTACAAGTGGCTCCCAGCCATTTTCTACTCATGACTGCTTTCTTCTGGATAAACTGGAGTTGCCTGGACATGATTGTGGGAAAGTCTCCTTTGGAGGGGAGATTCTTTCCTGGGGATTACCCCACTTGGATTTCTGCTTTGGAAAAGCTTTTGGCTTAGAGGCACTCGACATGATGCTGCTGTGAGAGGTCAGAGTGACTCAACTTTTGCCATGAGCCAGGCAAGCTGAAACACATTTTTTTTTCTTTTTTTAAAAAAGTAAGAAGAAAAAATCACCACATCCCTCAGTCCTTCCTCCCTTGTTGTACTCTGGTCTCTAAGAGCTGCAGCATGTTTTCCTCTACACTGGATGCTTCATTAATTCCCTTGATTGAGAAGTTCACATCATTAATTACCTCATGAACCTCCCCTAATGCAGAGACATAAAGAAATTGGGGCTGTCAAAGTCCCAAATGCTTGTGAGCAGTTCCAGCATCACATCATTGAGCCTGATTTTTCCTAGGCAGGTTTTAATTGTAGCTTTGTGCAGTTCCTTCAGTTTCCTTCTGCATGGGGCCAGAAATGCAGCCCAAACACTGCAAGCTCAGGTTATATTTTACAGACAAATAAGAAATACTGGCTTCTTTCTAAGGTCAGAAGAAAGCCATTCCCTGTGATGCCTTTTGTCATCCTTACTTTAAAGCATCTCAGAGATCAGGAACCCTCTTAGCTCCTACTCTGTTTCAGCACAATATCACCTTTTTTTTTTTTCTTTTTTTTTTTTTTTGATATCCAGATTATTTTTTCCATTGCTCCACTAGCAGTAACACTCAGGCCATTTATCTCCCCAAGCCACATTTCACATATAAGGGGTATTTCATTATCTGATGGGATCATTGCAAAATTAGTAAAAAATACGACCCCATACCCAAGTTATCCACTGAGAACTGGTTTTTGTGAGAGCCCAACTACCAAGGAGTCCAAGCAGGAAGGTTAATAAAAGCCATAATGGCCACAAAGCTTTGCTGGATTCAGCCTGTGTGAGGTACTAAAACCAGAATATCTTCAGAAAGGCAGATTTGTCCTCAGTAGAGGAAGTTTCTCAACAGATTCTACCATGTTTCATGAGTGTAAAACAATTACCTGGGCAGCTTGAGACACTTTCAAGGACTCTTTGGTTGTCTTTACAGCAGTTCCTGAGCATTTCTACAATCAATCTGATGCACAGTAACCAGGTCACCCTGCTCCTCACTCACAGATATCACTGAATGCATTTTAGAAGTTCCCTCAGCTCTCCCAGTTTAGCTAAAAACGAGAAGTTACTCTGCAATTGCCTTGAGTTTTGTTTGGTTTCTAAGTGTCCGATTCAGCATCTGCTCCAAAAGCAGAAGTTACAGCTGGGAGCAGAGCCTTTCACAGGACAAGCTGCACAACCAAGTTGAAAAATTCATCTAAGATTCATCTAAAATTCATCTAAAATCACAAATGGTGCTCAGATTGGAAGTTAACATACTTCATTAAACCTTTCACAGTTCTTGAAGATCAACCGCACATCGGCCACGAAGTCCTCGGGGGTCTGGTAGTGTTGGGAATGTTTCTTCTGCAGTTTCTTCTTCACCGTGGATAAATCCATGGGTTTCTTGATGATTTTGTAGTAGTTTGGTATCTGTAAAAAACCAACAGTGATCTATCACTGAATGGCTCCAGAGCTCACAGCTGAGTTTCTACACTGAAGGTATCAATCCCTTCATCTCATCGCACATTTCAGGCGTGTTCAGCAAAGCAGAACAATCTCCTTTTGTCAAAATGTTTAAAAAGTTCTTTATAAGAGTATGGAGTGACAGGACAAGGGGGAGTGGTTTTAAATTGAAGGAGGGCAGATTGAGATTGGACACTGGGGAGAAATCCCACCCTGTGAGGGTGGTGAGGCCCTGGCACAGGGTGCCCAGAGAAGCTGTGGCTGCCCCTGGATCCCTGGAAGTGTCCAAGGCCAGGATGGACAGGGCTTGGAGCAGCCTGGGATAGTGAAAGGTGTCAGGGTTGAAACTGGATGAGCTTTAAGGTCCCTTCCAACTCAAACCACCCTGGGATTCTCTCTAACCTTCAGTGTCTCTCACAGCACAGCAAAGCTTTCCATTACAGCTACTTCTTTTACGGCTGAAAACACAAGAGTCAAAGCAGCTTCTTCCCTCCTCTCATTCAAAAGTTTGTCCAAAAAGAAACAAAAAGCTCTCTCCTAAAGCATTTTGAGTTTCATGGGTATCCTGAGACATCTTGTTGCAATTCAATAACTGCTAATTGGAAGTATTTTTAAATATCTGTTTTTGAGACTGGGAGTGAAGCATCTGTCTGGAGAAGCTCCAGAATCAGCTGCTCTCCCTCTCAGACCCAGGAAATGCTGGATGACTTCCAGAACTTTTAGACTGATCAAGGGAGACATGCTCCTGGTGGAAGCAGTCAGTTCCTTCCCAAATTCAGCTCCAGACTCTCAGGGCTGTTACACCAAATATAAATCACAGGCTGTTTTTCAGGAGACTCACCGAGGCTGGGACTGGCTCCTGGAACTCAATGCTCAGTTCGTGGCAGTACAGGTAAAGCAGGAGGCGTTCACATTTCTTCCAAAGAAATAAACAGGCTCAGATTAATATTCTTCATTTATCCCTAGTCCAGAGATTCATATCTCCCTACTTTAAACAGGCCTGTACTTTAGCAGCTTAGTACTAGAAAATTAAAATGTAATCCCCTCAACTTAATTAAAAAAGGTGAAGTTCTTAGGAGGGCAGAGTTGAGAGGCAGAACCCCATTTACTGTTCACAAATTTCCTCTTTGTTTTCTCCCTCCTAACCAGAACCCTGGGACTGAAGTCAAGCATGGAGAGACATGCTAATAATACTGCAAAATAAAAAAATAAAATACTAACTACAACCACTTTTACTGCTTTTGTCCAATCACAACCACATGTAACAGAAAAGGACTGAGCTGCAGACTTCTCCCCACAACAAAGTTGAACAATCTGAAAGCAGAGCCAGAGTGTTTCTATAAATTCCCTGTTGAAATATTTTTCCTTGCTTTGCTTGTAATTCCTTTAGAGGAATTTGATTTGATAATACTCTTAGCCCTACGCAATGTTAAAAAAAAAAAAAAAAAAGCTAAGAGTTAAAATAAATTTCTGATTGTCAAGGTCACTAAAATTCCCCAAGAATGCACCTGAATACTCCCAGCGCCTCTCACAGGATGCACTTCAACACACCGAGCTCACAGAACTATTTTATAAGGGTGACACCAACGCTAAATGCAAAGGACTTTTAACTGAGTGCATGTTAAATGATGCATTTAAATCCAGAGTCTGTGTTAATGCTGAACTTTAGCTCCTAAGTGATTCCAGTCCCAATGCACTGGGGCACTCCCACAGTCACCAGCACCTGGAGATGTGGCCAGAGCAGGAAAAGTCTCATTAATCGTTTTGGGTTGCTTTGCAAAGCCATAACCGCATTTGATTTGCTTCAGTCAAAGCCAAACCATCTCCAGTCAGTGGAGGGCAGCTGATGTGATAAAACACTTTTTCCCGGGAAGCAGATTCCTGCAGGTTTGAGACCCACCCTTTGGTCCACAGGACTCAGGCCTTGTGCTGTCTTCCCCTTCTTGCTGTGCTGGGAATTGTCACAATCGTATTCCACTTCGGGTTTGCTCAGGTCTCTGCAGAATGTACATATCCACTCTCCACTAAAGAGAAAACCACAATTATTCCAGACATCCAGGGATAAATTCTCATCAGCGATGACTACGAATAGATTGTGCTCACTCTTACAGATTGACATTCTACTGCAGCAAAGGCTTGGACACCCAAAGCTAAGGAATGACCCCTAATGCTCACAATCATTCTGCCAGTCAAGGCCATTTTTCCTGCCCTCATATGATGCTTTAATACTTTTTAACACTTTCCTCACCTTGCCTTAAAATGAACTTTACACAACGGAATCGCATTGTGAGACTACACAGATAAACAGAACGGGATTCTGTTATCAGATGAACACTGATCAGCTGCACACAAACAACTTAGGCAAGGCCTTGGAAATGTTGTATTTCTGTAGTGTAAGAAACCACCCAGAACAAGCTGCTTTTGGAGGAAACACCAGTTTGGGTTCTGTGCACCATCTCAGCCCACACCGCGACGCCACTGCCGGTACCTGGGGAAGCTGAGGAGTGTGGGGACGTGGCAGGTGAGGTGGAACACCTTGGGACACTTCTCACAGCACAGCAGGTCCCCCCCATTCTGGCACACAGCACACCAGTCCTCGTTGGGGTCATCATCCTTGTTGTTCCCTTCTCCTGCCACTCGGGCCGAGCGGTGCATGAGGCTCCGCACCGGAGACTTCCCGTTCACCAGGCTGTGCCCAGACTGTTTGCAGCTCTCACTCAGATCTGCTGGCTCTGTCTTCACGTGGTTTTCCAGGCTTCCCAAAGCTTCCAGTTCACTCTCCAGGTGTAAGTTAGTGGACAGTGGTGGTGTCAGGCTGCTCTCGGGGCTGCTGAGCTGGAGTGAAAGCAGCACAGGGAAAATCTGAGTTGATTTTACAGCGGCATCTTTCTGCCTGTGGTGGAATTCAAAAGCCTCCCACCATTCAAAGGTACCATGCTCACATCCCAGAAACCATGGGAAATCATGAGGAAGAGCTGAGCTGCACACAGTATTGAAAACTGCTTTTTCAGATGTCCTTCCTTTGAAGAACACACTCATTTCTTCTGATATTTAATATGAGAAATGCAGTAACAAGCCAAACACACTGAGTCATTAAAAGCTGTTAATGACAACTTCATTGTCATTAGGAAAAATCCTCAATTCCACCACCCTGCTCCCTACACACAGTCCTGTTCAATCAAGCATAGTTGGGAAACACTGAAGAATATTCCTTTGCTAATTATTTGATTTATACTTTGGTCTAAGAACTTCTGACTGACTGGAGGTGGTCTGAATGCAATTACCTACGTGGGAATGTTCAATATCAATGGGTGACTCACAGCTTTTATTAATTAGGGATTAAAAGCAGCAAACACTGTACTGCACTTCATTTTAATTATTAAAGATAGAATTTACATGAGAGGGCACCCTGTACCTGGCAGAGCATTACCAGGGAGAAAATACCTCTCAGAATGAAGGTTTAGAGTAAAAATGCTTTTTTTTTCCCCTTTTCCAAATTCTGAAACATGCTGCCAGGAAACCCCCAACACACTGGGCATAAACTAACTTTACCATGCAAGCACTCCTTCTGCCATCCTCTGTTTTTTCCTGCTTTACTGCTCCTGAGAAACTGCAGATCTCTTCCTCTGTGCCTGGCTCTTGCTTTACTTTCACTTGGTCAGCCTTGAAGCCAATGCCAGTTTTGTCAGCAGTCCTGCCCGAGGAGCCACAGCTGCAAACACATCAGCACATCATGAGATAAATAAGAGGATAAATCAACAGGGCAAAGAAATTCAGAAAACTGTTTCCCAAAAGAAAGGCAAAGGGTGTCAGAACATTTACAACAGCCCCAATTTACAAGACACAGGAGAATCATAGTGCAGGGGAAAAAAAAATTAAAAATATAAATCTTGATGTAAGCATTCTTCCATCCCTCGGTCACAGTTATGACAAAACACAATTTGCCAATTGGCAATTCTTTCTTGGAATTCTTCATGCCTGATTTTTTTTTTTTAGCCTGACAGTGTTAATGTGACACTCACCTTCCTCTGCTGCCTGTGCTGGAGGTGCTGGGGGGCCTCACAGGAGTGTGGGAGTTGGATAAACCTGCAAAGAAGCAGCACAGAAATTGATTTGGTACCAGTTTACATTCACTGACTAGTGCTGAGTAACCCCAGAAATGCTGCAGGAATATCCTCATTTACTAAGTCACCTAAGACAGCTGCTCTCTGTCTTTTGATCACAACAAATCTAGCACATCAAATTAAATAAAAAAAGTGACAACACACAGTTGTTAGAGTCCCAGCTATTATTTCACCTAACCCAAACAGCGCTGAAGCCTTCAGCCCATTACATCCTCAAGTTTTATGCACTGAGAGCCACCAATGAAGTCCAAAATGCAGCCTCTGCATGGTTTGCACACAGGTTTTGAGAAACACAGGCAGCCCCACTGCTGCACCCGTTCATTTACAGGATCTTACAAGTCTTGTAGAGAAAACCAAAAGAAACATCAAGTCCCAGAATGGTTTGGGTTGGAAGGGACCTTAAAATCACCCAGTCCCACCCCTGCCATGGCAGGGACACCTTTCACTATCCCAGGCTGCTCCAAGCCCTGTCCAACCTGGCCTTCCAGAGACTGAGGGCCTCCCCACCCTCACAGGGAAGGATTTCTTCTTACTGACAGAAATAATCTTCTTACTCATAGAAACAGACATTTTCAATGTTTAAGTAACTCAGAATTAGGTACTGGTGACTTAATTGGTTCAAGTGCATAAGAAAAGCTCTACCATTAATTAGTTCTGCTCAGAATGACCCTGACAGTGTCTCTGTATGGATCTGGAATACTGCATCCACGTGCTGGCAGTTTGTTCCTACAAAGACATTTCTGAAGGAGGGTAAAATTTAAACTTCCAGAAGAATCTATTTCTGAGCAAAAATTTTAAATAAATTTTAAATTTTAAATAAAACATCACTTCCCTTCTGGAAGGAAGGGAAAGCAATTATTTTCAACTTAAACAGCAGAAATACCCATCACTTTCTGGAATCTCTAGAAAAACCCATCAGATTTACCTGATGACCCTGGAGACAAAGCTGAAGGTCCTGGGGAGGGATTCATGGTGCTTGTAGGCTGTGGGGGAAGGTGGCTGCCTGTGATGTATCTACTTAGCAGATTATCTAAACTACTGGAACCAGCATCTTCCAGCTAAGGAGGAAAAACAAAAATCTCAGTCAGAGAGGTCTAATTCAACTTTCGTACCAGTTCCACACCTTTAAACTGGGATCAGTATCTTTACTGGAATTCCCTCTCTCTTCAAGGATTCAGGACATCAGCAAATATTTTTAATCAGTTTCATGCAGAGATCAGACTTTCAAATCAGAAATTTCAAGTAATGTTTTTCAAAAGCTCCTAAACCTGAGTTTTTCCAGTGTGATCCTGGGCTGCACTTACACAAGGTCACTGCAAACTTTCTGGTTCCCAGCTGCTCAGTGTGCTGGTCACACCCATGGTGCTGCGTTAGTCGTGAACCACCAGATTACTGAGGCTGCACAAGTTATTCCATAATGAAGATATTAAGGAAAGCTGTAATCTTGTCTTTCCTTAACATGATGGGAAATCTCCCACTCACTTTTCAAACAGATTTTAGTACCTGTTAAACCCAAGGAAAGAGGGACCCTGTTGGTGTAACTGCTTAAATGTGTTAAACGCAATAATGTCTTTGAAACACACTGCATTCTAAGTGGGTTTTAATGACTGTGCTTGAAGGACTAACACCTCTTATCCAATAAATCCAACTAAAATCCGTAACAGCTATTACATGAACAGGTATAAAAAGAAGAGTATCTTAGCAGGATTCTGCATTTCCAGTGCACCTGGAAGTTGCATGGTAATGCTTTGGACTATCCCACAATTTCTGATTTGGTGTCTGATGAGCTTCACACACTCAGCTGAATCAGCCACAACCACTTACACTGTGTTCTGCTCTAAAGCCTCAGCACTGCAGATTGCTCACACTGAGCTGGGATTCCTCCTTCCCCACCATTCCCACATCAGCAAATGACCTGCAGCCTCCTGAGAACACTGAACATCCCAGCCCTGAACATTTAAGAGTTGCAAAGTTGCAGCTGATATTCCAACAGAGCATCTTGGATGAAATTTATTTTGGTTTCCTGTATCATGACCAAATCTCCTGGCTTTTACATGGGCATTTCAATGCAAAGGTCCTGTTCTCAGGATGAAGCCACCATCCTCCTCCCCTCCCAAACAATCCTGCACAAAACACATTACTTTTAGTTTCTTTGCTTCCACGTGTACGTTACATTGTGCTTTTCACCTCTCCAAACGAGCTCAACTTCAGAATCTCCCTCAGCTTGTGTCCCCTCTCTGTGGGACAATGAGACATGTCCCCTCTGTGCTTCCTGTTCCTTCTAGGAACACCAAAATGAAACTCCAGGCATCTTTAACCCTCAATAAATCACCATTCAGGGTGAAAATACATCAAAATACATCACCATGAATTATTCTACCGATATCTTCCCACAATACGGTCTTGTGGAAGAAAGGAAACGAACACAGTACTTGAGATTAATTAAAGTCTTAATTTTACTACTACAGGACACATTCAATATTGATTAATTTAAGGGTCACCAGGTGGAGCAGGTCAGCCCTATATGGATAAAACAGTTGCATGCCTAAGGAGAAGGGTGTTGGAACCCCGGGCACTGAGAATTTCAGACCTTCTGTGCTGACAGGCACTGACCCCCAAGCAAACACTGCATTTGACGTGAGGCCGTGGAAAAGGCTTCCAAAATTGAATGATAGAACTGGGATTGTGGGTGTGGAGTTTGAATAGAAGTGTGTGATGTCACAGGGAGGAGAACTTGGAGTTTAAGGTTTTAGAATATAGTCATATAGATATAAAGCAAGATGGAGGTTTCAGGGCATAGGCCAGTCCTTCTTTTTCACCTTCTTCTCCATGGTCTGGGTGGGATTTTGTAATTGGGTAGAAAGATCCGCACTGTGGGCCACGGGTGGTTGGTTACTGGGTTAAAAGTAAAAATAATTTAGGTGTCATCTCTTAATTAGACTGTTTATCCTGAAGGCCTTGTTAAGAAAGAGATAGCAGCCATTTTTTAACTTTGTTAACTGGAACTGTAATAGAACTCACAGTTTGTGAGACTGTAATATAGATAAAAATTAACAAACATCTGAGTCTGAACACAAAATACCGTCTGTTACAATTCTGGTTTCTTTTTCTCTACCGAGGTCAGGATTAAGACATGGGAAATGTAAGTTTTCAAGTTCAGACTTGGATGTTTATTATTTCATATCTATTTACAGACTCAGGAGGCGTGAGCTCTAACTAGCAAGTTAGAGAACAGAGGTAAAATGGAGCGCCTCTAATTCTTTCCAAGGTTATTTAAGTACTAATTACCCAATAACGAGGTGACACCTGTATTATTTGTTTCTGACCCAATAACGACCACCCAAGGCCCTCAATGAGGACCCTTCTCACACAATTATGGAAAACCACACGGAAGAAGAAGGTGAAAAAAAAGAACAACTAACCTCCACCCTTAAAGTCTCCATCTTGCCCCACATATATTACTATACACCAAAATCTTAAAACGTAAGTTTGCAGAATTTCAACACCGTCTCGAGCATTTAATCCCGACTCCAGCAGGAAAGAAGATAAAAAGCAACAGAAGGGCTGAAGATTTTAATTTGACAGCTTGAGATGATAACTACACCATTCCATGGCCAAGCCCTGGTGTGGACTCGATAGCTTCTGAGCTTGAGAAGAGCTAGCTCTTTTCAAGGGCAACTTTTCAACAGTTTTTCTTTTTCCCAAAACAACCTTGTGTAAACAATGTTCCTTTCCCATAACAACAGGTGTTGTTCGCTATTTCTGTTACTGAGCCAGCGGGAGAGGTGTCAGTCCTATGGACCAATAATGTGTCTTCTTAGCGGAGGATGTTATAAAAGAGCTGAATGAATTGTAAATAAACCTTCTGATTCCTCCTGCCTCCTGACTGGAGTCAAGCACCTTTATTTCATGTCCTATCACGACACCCTGGTAGCCGGTGAGCGTAAAAGCAGAGAGGGAGGGGAGCAGCACCGACCTGGATGGGAGGGATGTCCGGCAGCGAGGGCAGGTTCTCCGGGTTGGTGACGGACGGGATGAGCTCGATGGCCGACACGGAGGGGCTGGTGGGGCCGCGGTTGGCGCTGGCCATGGTGGCCGTGGTGGGGCTGGTGGGGTTGATGGTGGTGTTGTGCACGGAGACCACCGGGAAGGGCCCGGCGTGGCCGGGGTTGGAGTGCTGGGGAGACACAGACACCGGGCTGGGTCACGGGGCCACCGCGGCTCTCAGCGCGACACTGCCCCGGGGAGAGACCTCAACCCAACGGGGGCAAAGCTCACACTCACAGCTAGCACAGCACCTGCCAGCACTGAGGGCAGAGCAACTGTTGCTCTTCTTCACTTGGAAAGGAAAAAACACTTCATGTGGCTCGATTTTTAACAGACAGCACTTCTTCTACCAAATTATTTCGTATAGAGTTGTGTTTTCTTAAAGTAATTACTTCCTCAAAGCAATTACTTCCTCCTAAGATAGCTTTTGAGTTTACATGTCTAATTTTTCTTTTTTTTTTTTTTTTTTTTTTTAATAAAAGTAACTGTTTGGAGTAGTATAAAGTCACTTTTGGTATTTCAGTCACGTTAACATTCATTGTCAAGGATTTTTATTCTTAATGGCATGCAGAGCTCTGCATCAATGCTTCAGGTGTGAATTTAAAAACACTTCAGCAGCTGATTTAATCAAAACCCCTCAACTACATCACTTTGAACTTCTCTACTCCTCACTATCCTCTAATAAACCTCTGAATGTTCTTTTCAGCTGAATGCCACTGAAAAGTGCAAAAGGAAACGTTTTGCTTCCCAGAACTAAGCTGCAATACAAACACTGGGTTTCATTTCCACCCCTAAGGTTTGAATTTCCTTACGTTCAGCAAAACTGTCACAGCACAGTAATGCAACATGGAATAGAAGCGTATAAATGTGTGTAGCTGGGAGCTACAGGGGGACAGATAAACACATTTACAGCTGGAGGTACCATCTACTGGAATGAAAGGCTGGCACAATGGCACAAATGAAGCGTGTACACAGGATATACTTGTCTTTGAAGGTGAGGTTGCATCATGGAGTATTGAGGTCCATTGTGGCGTGGGATTCCTGGAATACGAGCAGCATTCTGAGCCATTCTCATCTGATGTGCTTGGAAAGCCCCACAGTTCATGTTACCCCTCTGCATGGTCTGCATGCTGATCAACCTGGGAGGCTGCAAGGGTTTGGGTTTTTTAAAATTTGCGCTTTTAACATGGAGAAAAGAAGCCCATCTCTTTCCACAGCAGTAGTAACATAACATCAAGCAAAGCCAATAGCTGTCACATTAAAGTATCTCAAATCTCCAAAGATTTTAGTTTATAAGTTGCTTTGCAAGTTTAGATTTGACAGGGCAATTTTAAAGCTTAGTGCTACGGTGAAATAAGGTGCAAGAAGGTGAAATAAGAACACAAAGGACTCACCTGCTGCTGCAGGACTTGGGGGCTGCTCTGCCTGGGCACGGATGCAGATGGCTGGGCCATCCTCATCTGCTGCAGCTGCTGGTGTTTTTGGGCATAGACTTGCTGCTGCATGTGCTGCAGTCGAAGCTGGGCCAGATTGATTTGTCCTGGAGCTTTGCTGATGTGGTTTGTTCCTGGAGGAGTTTGCCCAACCACTACATTGGGAGTGTAACTAGGGGCTGGTTTATTTTCAATGACCAGGTTACCTAAAAAAGCCCAAAAGAAGCAATCAACAGTTAGATCTCATCATCCTCCAAACGTTGGCATATGTGAAATATTCAGCTGTTTCTATCGCAGTTTTCTCAGAGCAATTTAAGCTTGAAATTTCCACTTAATGTCTTCAATAACCACACATGATAAAAACAAAAGGAGAACTCAGACTACAAAAACTACAAGAAAAATGAAAAATGTGATCTGTGAGGGAAGAGTGAAAGAACTGGAACTGCAGAGCCTAAAAGCCACGACAAAGAAAAATGACCTCTCTGTGTTCACAAGAAACGGACAGGATGAGAAATGAAACAGAAAACAAACATACTGAGCATAAAGTTTCTATGTCTAAAGAAGCAAAGCCTGGGAAGAAATACGGGAGTGTCCCACCAGTGAGTGACTTTGAACAGGTTCTACAAACTCGACACAAAACACTGCTACAAGCAAGTCCTGTCTTGCTCCAGTGTCACTGACCATGTTGCCCCTCTAGGTAACTCCTGTCCTGTTTTTATATGGAAAAGGCAAAACGTTGATTTTTGACTGTGAATGTGTACTCGGTGGACTCTGCACGACCCTTTTTATTAAGGTTGGCAGTTTCCTGTCTGCCCCAGAGAATAAACATCCTTGAGTGAAGACAGCAACACCCCAACCTGGATGGTGGACTCAGAGCAAGGTGTGAGCACACACAAAAGCTGGTATTTTGGTCAGATTTTCTGTGAGATTTTTATCAACAGAGAAGTTGACAAGCAGGTGCTAACAGGTATCTCTGTCTCACTGTGCTCTGCGCTCTTCTCTCATTCAAGACCTGTACTTTGCAAACTCTAAGTGATTATACTGAATATACTGGGAATGGCCCAGATCCAGTGTCCAATCCAGAGAAGCTGTGGCTGCCCCTGGATCCCTGGCAGTGTCCAAGGCCAGGCTGGATGGGGCTTGGGGCACCCTGGGATAGTGGAAGGTGTCCCTGCTGCTGGAGGGTGAGATGAGATGACTTTTAAGTCCCTTTCAACCCAAAGCACTCCGTGACTGTGTGATTAGGGCCGTTCCTAGAACCTTTCCCACTGGAAAACAACATCCATTCAGAGAAAGCTTTGCTAATAGAAAGAGCAGAGCAGATAAGGAGGATAATCAGGACTGGATGGGTTATGTCAAGAGAGTTTTTGTCTCCTGCATTAAGAGATGTACTGCACTGCACTCATTCCTGTTGGATGAACACCCCCAATTCAACAGAGTCTTCCCAGTATCACAGAATCAACCAACACAGTTTTCTCACCCAAATTGACAACATTCTTGGCCCAGAAGGTGGGGTCACAATGGAAGCGGATGGCTCCGTTGGCAGCAGGGACAGGATCACACCGTGCCTTCAGGATGTGCCGCAGCTGGAATGTGATCTGAGACAAAACAAAAACACTGCTGTGACACAGAAATGAAGAATGAGAAACAACAAATGTGCTTCTGCCCCGAGAGTTTAGGCCACCAAACACCAACAAGAACTGGCAGCAGCAAATTTGGTTCACAGCCTGGAAAATTCTCAATTCATCAGGAAAATCCCATATTGTACAACTTCTTCACTCAGAGGATTGCAGAGCAGCACTGTTACACCACAACATTACTGCAATGACTCCAGTGAAACACTGAGGTGCCTTCACAGAGCTGACCCCATTCCTGCTACACCAACACTCCCTAAACCCTTATGGTACAGAGTGAATTGTTGCACAATTGCTTGGCTCTGTTAAAAGATCTGAAGTCGAAGATACGGTGCCATGAAGGGCCCACATGGCACAACTGGGTGTATTCATGTCAATAAAAGTGAATTACCCTTTGGTTACCAACACCTGACTTTGTGTCTTATCTCACTCCAGGTATATTGGAACTTTCCCCCTCTCTGGACACAGAGACTGGGACAGAACTGCACAGCCAGGTCTGCGCAGCCCCTTGAGGAGTGGCTGAGGGCACTTTGTTCTGCTGGAGAACAGGGGCCTGAGGTCAGACCTCACTGGAGGCTGCAGCTCCCTCCTCAGGAGCAGCAGAGGGACAGCTCTGACCTCTGTGAGCAGGGACAGGACCAAAGGGAGGGGCTGGAGCCGTGCGGTGCTCAGCCTGGAGGAGACTGAGGGGAGACCTCGCTGCAGCTACAGCTTCCTCATGGGGGGAAGAGGAGGAGCAGATGCTGATCTCTGCTCTCTGTGACAGGGACAGGACCCAAGGAAGGGCTGGGGCTGTGCCAGGGGAGTTTAGGGTGGAGATCAGGGAAAGGTTCTTCCCCCAGAGGGTGCTGGGCACTGCCCAGGCTGCCCAGGGAATGGGCACGGCCCCGAGGCTGCCAGAGCTGCAGGAGAGTTTGGACAGTGCTCCAGGGATGCCCAGGGTGGGATCTGGGGCTGTCTGTGCAGGGCAGGGGTTGGAAGACCCCTGTGGGTTAGTCCCTCCCAGCTCAGGACATTCCTGATCCCCAGGGTTCCCTCACCAGGCGTTTGCTGTAGAGCAGGGCAGTGCTGCTGCCGCTGGCGATCGCCCAATTAGTGAAGTTCATCACGTGCTTCACCTGCCGTGACAGCCCAGTGATGTCATTCTGCTGCTGAATCAACTTCATCTGTCTCTCCTTCGTTACATTCTGCAAAGAAACAGAAACTTTATTACAAGTTTATTCCGACTTTCAGACCTAGGAGGAAAATGCAAACTGCTGTCAGGTTTTGCATCAAAAGGAAAACGTCCCAAGAACATTTTAATAAATGCTGGGTAAACAAGAAAAGCCAAACTTCATGTAATTTTATGTTATTTCTTTTACTAATGATCAAGTCACTCTATTCTTCCAGGAATATTCGATTTCCTTGCCAAATAATTGTTCTTTATCTATCGTGATTCATCTGATCTTAAATTTTTCATGGCAGGCTGGCCATGTGCACTGAACCAACGTCTTACGAGGGATTTCCTCTCCTCAGATAAAACAGGTAATAATACGTTAAATTTTCATGGATTTTAATAACAGTCAGAATGCAATTATTCAGAATTTCCCATCTGGAAAGGATGCTTGAACTCATGGTCTCCTTCATGATGCTGTATTATTTAACTTTAAATACCAGCATTACACCTCCATGTACAAATACATGAGACTGCTCTGTCTGTTCTTATATGAACCTTAAAAGGCTATTTGAGGAAATTGTTAAATTATATACACCTTAGAATTATATTATATGTTATAATTCAGAAATATGGCAACCAGAACGTGAAAAGGGGATTTTCAGACACTCTTTACAATGAGCCCAATTCTGAATACGAGGCATAGACACAAAACTGAAGGAGCCACAGGCTCTGATGAGAGGAGAAATGAGATTTAACTCCAGCACACCACTCAGAGGCAGTCTCAGTACCACAACACCTGCAGTCACTCCAAACAAACCATTTTCAAATGGGAGTCCCCAACAGGGGGCTGGAAACTCAACACCACCATTGCTTTTCATTTCAAGTGTACCTCAAGGTGCTGTAGGAGAGATTTTCCCTTTTTATTGATTTCATTGATGAGGGTGAATATAGCCACTTTGATTTCCTGTTCCACTCGTTTGTTGGTTTCATTTACTTCTTTTATCCTAAAAAACAAACAAAAAAATGCAACGCATTTGTTTTCGTCAGTGATTGTCAGTCACTTTCCACTTCACTGCCAAATATAAATTCACAACTTGTTTTACTTCAAATAGTGTGGAAGTCCTCATAGTTTACACACTTTATATAGACAAGTAACCAGCCACAACCACATGTGTCTGTATGTACATTTACATATTTATATCCAAATCAGGTCACTCACTGTGAAAAATTTATATCTGATGCTTTAAACTTTTAAGGTAATTTATATTAAGCAGAAAAAAACCCAACACCTTGAATTCCAAATTAATTCCTCCCTTGTAACAAAAAAGTTATTACAGACCTGTAATTAATACACATTAAAGACATAAACATTTCACTAATGATGTGCCTGATATTAGTCTATTAGTCTCCTGTGCTTTACTACTACTAGCTGTCAGATTTTTATATCCTCTTCATCACTGCCATTTTTCCTCAGTTTTAGTGCATTTTCAGCTTCTTCAAACTCAAGCCAATCACCTGGAGCTCTGTGCACAGAATCTGAAACACTGCGTCTCTTAAACTCATGGAGATTCTGGATTTATTGGATCCTATACTGCCTTCATCTAACAAGATCACATTGCAGCAGAATTCTTTGCCATGAGCCAATGTGAAGATTTAAGTTGTCCTTTTTGGAAGAGCTTTTTTGCTGCCGGATCAAGGATCTGATGTCACCCACAGCACCAACACTCCCTGATGATGATGAACACTGCTGGGCTCCTGGGACACACTTGGTTTTTCATGACAGCACAACCTGGTCTCCTACTCCAAAAAACACCCAACCAACCCTTCATTAAGTCCATGACATCCACCCTTGGCTTTGGCACCCAACAATTATTCCAGCAGAGCTGTTCCTTCAACACTTTCATGCCCCACCAGCACAGATGGTGGCCATTTCCTACCATCTGCCAACACTGACAACAAATTGCAATACCTTTATTTTTCCCATTCCCTGAAGCCTTTAGGATGATGGATTTTGTGTCCTACACAGCAGCAGAGCAGTGGAATGAATTGTCTCATCTGCACCAGCCATTTGGCTCAGCAGAAAATTGAGATCTTGACACAACTCAATCCCACACTGCAGAAATTCACTCAATTCACTGAGGCCAGAAACTCTTGGGCAAAAACCCCCCATTATTACAATATGTTACTCATTTGTGCATCACCCATCCCTGGCCTGGAATTCCTACCAGAGAATGTTTTCTGGCATTTCTTGAGCTCTCAGTTTAATTATTGTCTATGTGACTGTGCTTCTGTCTCTCCAAGTGTGTAAAAACTCTATGCTTCACAATGGTGTTGTGTTTTGGGACCTTTCAAAGGCTTCCATGGAAAATCAGCACATAAAAATACCAATCTTCATTGCTTCCCTCTTCACACATTTGCCTCAGTCATGCTGTATTTTCCTCCTCCCTTACACTGCTTTTCTTTTTTCTTTAATGTAGATGACACCACAAGGAGTTAAAAATTTGCATCAGAACTTCTCTTTCTATCTGCTGTGCCCATCCTCCTCCTCCTGCCCTGGTACTTTCCACCCCCAGATGTGTCATTTTGCAAATGACCTAAAAGCTGCAGAAGGCTCACAAAAACCACTGAGAATCAGGGTGGAATTCCCTGAGCTGCAGCACAACCACGTCACCCCAGTGGGTGCAAAGCCAGCAGAGACCACGTGCTCCCTCTGCCTCTATATTGAGTATTAAATGTGACGTTGAATTTCAGATAACCCTGGAAATCTTAAGTGAAGCTACCTAAAAAAAAAAAAAAAACCCCAATCAAAACCCCACAACCAACCACAATTTCCTATGCAAATTCACACCAAGTTTTTGTTAAACAGTTGTCAGAGGCCTTCATAAGAAACATAAAAGTATTGTAACATTTCAACTTTTCTGTTGCCTAGTGCTAACTCAGAAGAAACCATAAGGATGGGTCTTCTTGCCTTTTTTATTCACTTTTTTCTCCCCCATCCCCAAAGTTTAAGAAAAGTGTCAACATCTTTGCTTCTACTCAAAGTCGTCACAAAAGATATAACCTTTAACATCTGTTTCTTGTAACAACTTCCAAGAGATGCAGTGTCTTGTAGGGGGAAAATAAACATTATGAAGAGTAATTAAGGTATAGAATTAACTCCAGTGTGTTATTCTAGTCCCATCATTCATCTTACTGTGATTCATTAAAAAGGCAGTGAACTAGCTGATCATTCTGGGGAACTCACCTATTTTGAACTTGGGCAGCTGCAAAATTTACATAATTCTTCTTCTCAAGAAGTTTGGCCAACAGGTTCTCAATTGCACCCTTCTGGTTCTGAAAAGCTTCTTCCAGGAACTGGTACCTTTTCAGCAGGCAAGAGAAGACACTGATTACCACGGGGCAGTGGGCTGGAACTCAGGGTTCCCAGTTCACGTGCAAAGCCATGAAATTTTGAAAATATATGACAAAACACTGAGAGAAAACAGACTCTGCATACTCCAACCAGTGGGCAAAATGTTGAAGTGCTGATAAAATCCTTTGCTACTGGCCAGGAGACTGAACCTCTGAGAGAAATTATGAAAATTATCAATTCCAACCACACAGGGATGCACTGCCTCATCTCCCAGGCTATGGAACAGGAGCTCAGAGTTTGAGGAGGAAAATGCACCAACAGTTTAAACACACATTGAAGGATGCCAAAACCAACCCCCTAAACTATCCCAAATTCCCCAGGTTTTCAGCTGAGGTGACACTGCTCAAATTTGACTGCATTAGTTTAACCTGAAGAAAATTTCCCTGTTAAAAAACTTCAAGTTTTTTTCCACCTCTGCTACTTCCAAGGGAAGAACATTCCCTTCCAAGCTCTTCAACTAAACAGCTGCTATCAAAGGTACTTTCCATTACCTCATGTGAAAAAATGGGTAAGTACCAACACTGAGGGGAAAAAACCAGGATTAGGTGCTTTTCCCTAACATATTGGAATTATCAATGCAACAGAAACAAAATGCCTCTGAATTAAGCAGCTGCACGTTTCCACCTTTTCTGATCAATTGCTCAAAACAGTCACTTACAAAGTCTTGTCTTTACAATAAATAAACCTCATGCTTCTGAAACATAATTTTTTAACAACAGGGTAAACTCAAGGTCTCAGAACACCTTGGCAATGTTTTCCCAATATTCAAATCGGCAGAAAATTCCTGCAATTAATGAAGCATCCTGTAAGCTGCATTCGAAGCAACTTACATTACCTCCCAAAGAAAATGGAAAAGAAAGTCGTGTTGTCCTCTGCCACAATCCAGAAGATTACAATCCAACAGGAAAAGACTGTCTGGATTGTCATCAAACTCACAGCAAGACAGTTTTTTTTTTTTAATTTACATGATTCACGATCATGATAACAGGGATTCAGACAAAGAACATCATTCACAACAAAAACAACTCCACTCCTGTTAATTCAGTTTGTATTAGCAACAGACAGTCTCTTCAGTCTCAGCGTTGGAATTTTGCTTTGTCTAAGAACAGTCTAAAGTTCTTGCAGCAGCACAAGATTTTAAATACTATAATACAAAAAAAAGTAGCATTCCTAATGCCAAAAGACAACAAAACTTTAAATATTTGGGAGCTGCTGATTTTCTGAAATATTTTCATTAAGTTCAAACTCATATTTCCACTTGAAGGAGAAATGAAAAACCACATTCAGCTTGTACGGCTAAAATTTTGCTGCAGCTCTTGCTACAGCCAAAATACTTTTCTTTTTTCAGTATTGTACTTCCAGCTTCCCAAGCGTGTGGACTGAGAACTACCCAAATTAGAGGAATCACACAGCATCAGGCTGCTAAAAGAATTGTCAGCTTTCTACTGAATCCCCAATAATCCCCACCATGGCAGGGGTGGAATCTTTAAGGTTTCTTCCAACCCAAAACCATTCTGGAATTCTATGACTGAAACTCTGACCACTGGACCATGGAGCTACTGAAATTCCCCCTCCTTTAGTGAGAACTGTTGGGATTTCAGTAAGAAAACAAGGGATTAAAATCAGTTCTTTTTCCACTTGGCATGATTCTCCACAAAATCTCAGCTGTACTTCAGGCAGACAAAGCAGTGCCTTAATCACCTGTAATTCACACCTGCACACAGAACCATATGGGAAGAATATTCTGCAAGAAAAAGGCACATTAATAACAACGAATTCTCCTTCTGGAAGAGCACAGGTAAGTAGGACAAGATCCACCAGTTAATCCATTAGCAACATGCTCAAAACAGATGGAAAGAAACCAACTAGACCAAGTTAGTGAATATGTCCCAGGAGAGCACCCCGTGTGACAAGGGAGTCATCCAGGATATTTATGATCAAGCCTATGAAAGAACACAGCAGGAATATTTGAGGGTGTTAATATTTTAATAATAGTAATAATTTCAAAAGTGAAAGTTCTCCACAGGCTGCTGTAGCAGCCTGAGAATAATCACTGTTCTGAGAAAAACAACAGCAAATTCAGTGTCACACCTTTGCAGAGAAGAGTTAAGGAAAAGCAGTGGTGCAGTGGTTGATAAATATGTGTTAGCCCCAGATTCTCTATCGTACCAGTGAAAAATATTTGTTCACACATTGCAGCAACTACATGACAGAGCTGCTAGAGAGCAGGAGTTTGGAATGTGTCTTAAACTGTCCCAACTCTTTTTCTAGCAGAGGCAAACCCAGCATTTCTTTTTACCTGGAATAAGGCAACTTTTAACCAACTAAACCCAAACCATTTTTCCCCTCTGACCTAGAATATACTAATGTAAGAGGCAAAATTTAGACTTTCCTTTACAAAATTCCCCTGAAGACTGTTGCACAATCAAATATGCCCTTTCAGAAAATTACCTCACCCGTGACTCACTCTATCACTTTTGTTTCTTTTACAGGACCAGGTGTTCAGGGCTGCAGAAATTTCCATTCAAGTCCTGAACACAGTGACAGCACTGGGAAGTGGAGGCAAATGAACACCTGAAGCACACCAAACCTCCTCAGCCCATCTTGGTTTCAATTTGATCTTAAGAGACTTGAAGAAACTCAACCAACTGACCAAGTTTCCATCACTCCACACAGGTTCTCCTTTGCAAGGGATGGTTTCAGTCCAACAAGGAGTAAATGCAGCAGAATTTCCAACACAACTGGTTCACATCAATGTCACTTCATCCTCTGAGACAGCACAGCACAGGAGTTAAGACATGGGAATATTTGTACCTGTGTTCTTTGTGCTCCAGTAACTGACAGTCTCTGCATGTCAACCTGTCACAGGTTTCACAGAAAAGTTTTAACTGCTCTTGTTTGTGGACAGGGCAGAAAACAGGACGTTGACCAGATGCTCCCACGGCCTCTGTTTTTAAAAATAAACCATTTGTGCATTTTAAAATAAAATTTAGACAACCTGAAGAGCAAAACAACCAACTTCCAGTAACAACCAAGAGCTTGCAAAGGCACTTCCAGATCTGTTCTCATGCCACAGTCACTGTGAGCACATCAGGTCAGGGGTTGGACTTGATGATCTCAGAGGTCTTTCCCAACCTTCATGACTCTGTGATTTACGGTGCCACAAGTTAATAGCTGTTTTCACCTCATTCATTCAAGGAGAAGGAGGAATTCCTTTTTTCTCCTCACCCAAAAGGTCCTGTAAAACTGCACACAAACACCAGCACGGTGTGTATGTATTTATAATTTCATTTCATAAGATTTCACCTCTGACACACTGAAGGATGGGTCAAACCTCTCAAACCTTTTCACTTTTTACCCC
Source organism: Chamaea fasciata (assembly GCF_029207755.1). Classification (NCBI taxonomy): domain Eukaryota; kingdom Metazoa; phylum Chordata; class Aves; order Passeriformes; family Sylviidae; genus Chamaea; species Chamaea fasciata. Next base: position 4,124,340 of record NW_027094110.1, read on the forward strand.
CTGGGTTTTCTAGGTTATCCCTTCAAACACTTCCACGCCTCATTTAGTCAAACACAACTGAAGTGGGAACTGCAAAGCAAATGTTGCCTGTGTTAAAAGTTACTTAAACCCCCAAATAACAAATAATGGTAAAAAAAAATAGTTTTGGGTTTACTAAACAAGTGCTGCAGTGTTCTGAAGATATTTTGAGCTTAGCAAAGAGGAAAGCAGCCTTTGGAAGGTACAGCAGGTAGGGTTTAAAACATTTCCCTCACTCTCTAACGTTTCTGAAGCTGGTTATATCATGCAAGTTATTGTGAAGAAAGAGCTGATGAACCTACAGCTGCCACTCACTGAGAGAAATTTAAAGTCTCCAGGGCACATCTTTGAGTCTAAGAAGAAAAAAACCAACAATGACCAGCCCTTCCCCACAATCCCAACAAATGAAATTTCTGACAGAAAGTTTATTTTATTGGAACAGTCACTTTTCAGCCCCTTCCCAGCAGGTATCAAAGCTGAGCTGTAATATCACACTCAAAGTCACAATTAAGCATTCCTTGTAAAATCATCAGTAATTCTTTCTTGGTGCCTATAATTAGATTGAATTTAAGGGTTTCTCGTCTATGAGGCTTAATACATTTAATCTTAAATGGATAATATTTCTTATTAGAAATATTCATTAAGACATAAAGAGAAGCCTCTCCAAGATTAGGTTTATTTGATAGGGCAAATGAAATAAGATCCTTGTCTAAAAGAACTAAGCTCAACAGCAAACTTTTTAACTATTACACAATCTTCAGAAAGAAAAGTAGTGTTTGTTCCTTTGAAAGGATACAACAAAACAATTATAAAGATCTTAATTCATTTTAAATGAATTTAAATGAAGAGAGCAAAGTGTCAAGATCGCTCTTCCTCAATATGATCATTCTTCAGACACATCCAGACTGTGGAGAACCTACAAGTCTTTAAATCAGAACTTTTAACCCATTTACAAAAAGAATTTTCTAAGCTAAAATCCAGATACCCTGGACCTGTTTGGAGAATATTTTCCACATTACCTCAACAGGCTACAAATGATAAAATCCAGATAAGCCTGGACCTGCTCTGAGATTATTCCCCACATTACCTCAATAGGCTACAAATGACACACGAACAAACAACAGTTTAAGAATTTACTTCTAATAAGGCTGCACACCTAAACAAACCCTACACACACTTCACATATTAAATTTTGCTGGCTGAGAGATTAAACCTAAAATAGATTCAAATTCTACATCTACTCAGCAATATCAATACAAAGTAACACCATATATTGAAGGTAACTATAAACATACACACACATGTCTACAGGGAGGACTAGAATTGCTTCTTATAACAAAATACAACAAAATGTTTTAGATATTTTTTTAATTTCATTTAAATTCTTTGGGCAATCATCAATATGCCACTGCTCTCCAAATTCCAACCCCGCCATTTAGTTTCTTGTTCTACTAAACAGAAAGAGGATTAAGAATCCTAAACCCTTTCCAAAGGCATTGGACAAAATGCACAAAATATCACTGTTATAAGTTTAGTTTTTCCTCTATTTTTACAGCTACTAATTTTGCACTGGTAACTTTTTACTGTACTTTTCCCAAATCCTGGGAGAAAAACACACAGAGTTGGTTGTTACCCCCACCATCCTCTCCCTCTCTTCTAACTGATAAAGAGAAAAGGCTCTTGGACCAGGCAGGACCAAGTGATTCCCAACACTCACCTGATGACACATCCTCTTTTTTCCTGATCATGTGATCTTTAGTGAACTTTACTCTCTGGTGAGCTTCTATGCAGGTCTTACACAGCCACTCCCCACACTCCACACAGAAACCCACGGCGCTGGCATTGTCCTCACAGCTGGTACACACCTGCAGGGGAAAAGGCACCAGCATCATCCTGGGGAGCACTGACAGCCCCAGAGAGCAGAGCAGGGGTGGGGAAAAGGCATCAGAATCATCCTGGGGAGCACTGACAGCCCCAGAGAGCAGAGCAGGGGTGGGGAAAAGGCATCAGAATCATCCTGGGGAGCACTGACAGCCCCAGAGAGCAGAGCAGGGGTGGGGAAAAGGCATCAGAATCATCCTGGGGAGCACTGACAGCCCCAGAGAGCAGAGCAGGGGTGGGGAAAAGGCACCAGAATCATCCTGGGGAGCACTGACAGCCCCAGAGAGCACAGGAGGGGTGGGGGGAAAGCCACCAGAATTGTTCTGGGGAGCACTGATGTCCCAGAAATCAGAGCAGGGTTGGGGAAAAGGCACCAGAATCATCCTGGGGAGCACTGACAGCCCCAGAGAGCACAGGAGGGGTGGGGAAAAGGCATCACAATCATCCTGGGGAGCACTGACAGCCCCAGAGAGCACAGGAGGGGTGGAGAAAAGGCATCACAATCATCCTGGGGAGCACTGACAGCCCCAGAGAACACAGGAGGGGTGGAGAAAAGGCACCAGAATCATCCTGGGGAGCACTGACAGCCCCAGAGAGCAGAGCAGGGGTGGGGAAAAGGCATCAGAATCATCCTGGGGAGCACTGACAGCCCCAGAGAACACAGGACGGGTGGAGAAAAGGCATCACAATCATCCTGGGGAGCACTGGTAGGTCCAGAGAGCACAGGAGGGGTGGGGGAAAAGCCACCAGAATTGTTCTGGGGAGCACTGATGTCCCAGAAATCAGAGCAGGGTTGGGGAAAAGGCACCAGAATCATCCTGGGGAGAACTGGCAGCCCCAGAGAGCACAGGAGGGGTGGAGAAAAGGCATCACAATCATCCTGGGGAGCACTGACAGCCCCAGAGAACACAGGAGGGGTGGAGAAAAGGCATCACAATCATCCTGGGGAGCACTGACAGCCCCAGAGAGCACAGGAGGGGTGGGGAAAAGGCCCCAGAATTGTTCTGGGGAGCACTGAGAGCCCCAGAAACCAGAGGCTGGGGGAGGCAGGCTGCTCCTTACCTGTTCTGACTTCTCATCTGAGCTGCTGGGGGTCTCTGAGGTGTCCTTCACAAAGTAGTTGTCCACCAGGTCGATCTGCCGGCACTCCTGGCGGCAGATGGGGCACCGGATCACCCCCACTGAAAAACACAACATCCCACAGGCTTTGAGGGCAGCAAAACTCACAGACCAACGAGCCCAGGAGCACAAAACACACGGCACACTCCTCATTTCACCTGGGCAAAGGATTCCACTGTGACATTGCCATTAAAAACCAGCCATTACAGGCGTAGAACAGGTTTCACCCCAAAATACACTCCCTCAACAATCCCAAAAAACCCAACAAACCTCTACCAACCTAGTCGGGATAATTTCTACATCATACTCAGTTTTTCCTACATATTTCTTCCCAAAAAATCCTGTATTTTTAGCGAAGACATTTGTTGTCCCCAAGCAAATATTTAATTTTTTCCCACTGTTCATATAAGATTATGAAACTCAAGACACTTGGGGTTTTTAAATTATTTTTTACAACAGTCTGTGGTCCAGCCTGTCCCAAGACAAGCATTAAGAGGGCTATGCCCAGATAGCTGGGGTGACTTCAGTGATGCTCCTGAAAATGCCAGGGGGTGTCTCAGTGTTCTCCCAGGTAGCCCAGGAAGATTTCTAATATAATCTATTTCCATGCTCTGTTATCCTTTGTAATCACCAAATTAGTTTTAAATCCTCAGCGGAGCTGCAAAGAAGTTACTATGTGAATCAAAGTGACATTTAAAGATCTACAAACAACCCCCATAAAGGTCTGAAAGCCTATTTATAACTTAGGTAGTGGCTCACACTTCACACAAGTGTCATTTGATCTTAAATCAAATTCCTATACAATTTATTGAGAATATAATCTTCAAGAAGCTTTCCAAGCCATTGGGTGCTTTTATATACTAAAACAACTTTGAGAAGTGTAATTAAATGATGCTCAGCTCCTTTGTGGATATTCAATTAGGACAGCAGGACTTATTTCAGAGAGATTAATTACATTAGTAGTAGAGTAGTGTAATTTTTTCAAGTGCTAAAATTAATGATGGCTTCAGAACACAGGAGATTCACAGCAGAGCAACAACAATCCAACTAAAAATCCCCCATCTCACCAAACCAAACACATCTCAAGAGCAGGATATGAAAAATAACCAGCACTGCAGCAGCTACACATAAAAGAGCTTTCACACACAGCGAAACCTTCCCCACATGCAGAACTTTGAGGTTTTCTTACAACTGAGAGACAAAATTCTTTAGGGAATACCAGGTGAAAGCCATCCAGCATACTTACAGAACAAAAATTTCAGATATTTACCATTAAAACTACTCCATCCAAACCAAACTAAAGCTAAACTCGATTTTTAGGGCTGCCTTGGGTCAAGCACACAAAATATTTCAGGAAAACAACAAAACAGAAGATGCTCAAGATCTGTAATCACCAGGCAACAGCAAGTCAAATTCACAGATGAAAACCCCTTCCTGTAAGGGAAATTTTGGGTTTTGGCAAAAAAAAAAAAAATAAAGGCAAATACTGGCTACTTTAAAACTAATTGACTGGGTTTAAGGTAGCCAAACCAATAAAAGTGTCGGTAAAATCAAGTCTTTTGATCCAAGTGAGAGCCCCCAGGCTGGATTCTGCCCAGGGGAAATTCCCCCTTGTCCCCTGCCCCTGTCAGAGAGGACACAGGGGACGGGCAGTCCCAGGTCCTGCTCTCACAGCCCAACACCCGATTTCTGCACCTCCACACCGAAATAAAACCTGCACACAAAGATCCCCCAGTGTTCTGCACACACCTCAGGAGATCAAAACCTGAAACGGGGCTTGGCAATTCCCATTTAGCACATTGCACTCCTTTTTCACGTCTCAACACCCTTTATTTCTAACAGCAGCTTTTCAATAATATATGAGCCACTAAACACCTCATATCCTGGTCTTTTAATCTAATAAAAACCAAATTACTGCAGAGCCATTTGTACTAGAAACCGAATGTACTGAAAAGATACAGATGTGGCTAATTTTGTGAGGCAGGAGGGAAAAGTAGAGAAAACCACACTGAAATAGCATTGACATAGAAAAAAGAAAATCCTAGCTGTCAAAACTTGAGATAATCTGTGAGCTAACAAAGTTTATTGCAAACATTTAGTGAGAATGTATTTTAGGACAAACTAAGGTTCAAATGTTTATAGAACCTCTGAGAAAAACAAGTTTTCACTGTCAGTTTCAATTTTAAAAAAACCCCTTATATAAGAAAATAAAAGTAAATATAAAAGTATCATCCCATTTATACTCCAGCAGAACTCACGACGTTGTTTTTCTGCCTCAAACAAATCAAACACATTAGTCCTGGTACCAACGTTCCCACTGTAACTCTGCCTTCCAAAAGCATCAGCACATAGTAAAATCTGCTGTTTAAAGATCAATCTTATCTCTCAAATCCCAGCTGAATTAGAATAAGACACATTCGCACAAATTCTGAAGGTCAGGCTGGTTTATGATCTCCCTCAAGCCTAATTATTACCATTGAGATTTCTTATGTCCTCAGAGACGGCTTCACGTTATTTTGGAGCTGTCAGTCGTTGCTCCAGAGGTCAAGAGCAGCACTGAGGCAAAGGGCTGAGAAAAGGGAAGTTTCTGTCAGGAAGTTCTGACCACACCACGTGAAACTCTGCACTGAGGGGCTGAAACACTTTGTGCAGCAGTTCCTTTGAGCCTTCCACAACGCTGCCACCAAAATCCTGCCCTCAGCATTAGCTACAGGAACACAGTCGTGCTTCAGGGCCTGAAAAAAGAACAACTCAGCACCTGCAAACTTCACCAGGCACCCAGAGATGCTCCTGCGGGTATCAGTACTTCCAGAAGAAACTCAGGGAGAATCATCCTTTGGAGCTGAAAGGCCACAAGAAATGATGAACTATTTTACAAGAGCTGCAGGAAACAGCAGTGAGCTTTCAAACCTCTTTAGTTGTACTTCAGAGGATCCACACCCCCCATTTTTCCACTTGTTTCTACCACACACCTCGAGTGTGTAAGACCTGTAACAACCACGAGCACAAATACTCATTACCCGCCCTCCACAGGCCTCTCTGCACCACATTTCCCTTCCTTTATGTCCCATTCCCAATTAATGATGCAGCTCAGATCAGATCCTGCTTCTGGTCCCGCACTTCTGCAGAGCAGCAGAAATATTTCCAATCTCACACATTCCCTGTCCCCCATCTGCTGCTGCACACAACAAATGGGGTTTGGTTTTTCCTTTCACCCCGCAGGGCTGGCTGAAGGGAGAAGCAGGAATAGTTTCCTATCTGGAAATGTGGATTGTGAGTCTCCAGTGCAGCAGGCAGGACGAGCCTGGCGCTGCCGACCCTGCCCAAAGGGACGTGGGCTTCATCTTCTCACCTGAGCCAGAGCTTCCCAGCTCTGATTCAGGGAGGAAATTTGCTCCCAGATTCCTTGTGCCACACTCCCATGGAGGCTCCTGAGACAGAGAGAGACTTTCAGGAGCAGAGAACCCAACACAAAGCACTGAGAGAAACACAGGAATGTGGCCAGGGATGGATCCCCAGGAGCTACAGGGAGCTGCCCCTGGGAGCAGCTCTCCCCACACACTGATGGGAGCTGGGACAGAGCCCACAGCGATGGAAATGGGAATTCTGGCCCAGCCCAAAATGATCCCTGTCCTGGGAAAAGCTGCTCCTGCCCCAGTGGGAGCCCAGGGAACTGCTGGCTGGAACCAAGGACACAACAAGAACCTTCCCGGAGGCTCCAGCTGTGCTGAGCCAGGAGCTGCCCTCACCACAAACACCCCAGGAGGTTCTGTCCCAGCAGGGAGATGCCAGCACACAGATCCCACTGCCAGTTACACAACTGCAGGCACATCTCCTTCCATGGCACATCAGACCTCCTGATTTGCCAAAGACTTTAAGAACACTAATGAGAGCAGCATCTCTGTAATCCTTTTAACTGCTTAAGGTGTAGATAGAGCACACCGGACTGAGACCACACACATCAAAGCACGTCAGGGAGCGCGACTCAAGTAAACTGAGGAGGAAAGTTGATTTTGTTTTCCTAAAAACAGAAAGGCTGCTAAAAGCCCTGCATCATAATCCAGCAGCAAATCACTATGGAACACTGTAAAAACCTTTCAGACTTCAAGCGCAAGTTGTTTTTAATCTGCCACTCCCAACTCACACCTAAAGCTGCAACACAAGTTTTTTCTTAATTGGAACTCAGAACTCTGTGAATACCTTTTATATATTTAGGTTTAACACTTCCCAAGGGTAACTGTGTTCCTCTGAATGCATCTCAAAACATGTAATTTTTCCAACAGGTTTCATCTTGAACTAGTTTCAACAGACAAATATTAAAAACCTGTGTAGAAATTGCTTTCTCCAGGCTGACATATCAATACCAACGATACTAAAATACTGCCAGATTTCAAGGATGCTTGAGAGCTACAGTGAAGGAAGGGGAAAGGTTGGTTTCTCTGTGTTTCCAGTCTTGTAGGATGAAAACAGAGACACTCCAGTGAAAGTTCATGCCAAGTCTTTGGCTACTGTCCCCACTCCAGCCTGATATTCAGGAATCAGCGTGTGTTCAACTCATACCCATTGCTTTTGCACAAGAAAAAAAAAAAAAAGAGGAAATTTCTGAATCTTCTTTGTTCCCTGCCCACCCTTCTGGGCATTTCCTTCTGGAATTCCCTCAGATGTTTCAGAGACCAGCTCTACAACAACAAGGCTTCCTGAGCCAGGAAGAATCAACCTGTTCCCCCACCAAACCCACCTACAACCATCCTTTCAGTCGGGTTTTTTAGGTTTTGTTTACAAACACCACAGAAATCTCCTGGGAGAGAAGGGGGAGGTGGGGTGAAAGGAAAGGGGAACACACAAGGAGCCACGGAAACTCATCTACTGCCTAAAACCACCACAGGAGCTAAAGGAAAAGAAGGAACTTCTGCAAGAAGCACCACACTGAGGGCTCCACGTTCACTTTTTGGCTTCAAGTCCAAGCTGACTTCAATCACCTTAAAATAAACACATCACAGCCCAACCCCAGTGAAATCTCACAGAGAACAAAAAGCAATAATGGAATAATTAAGAGAGTTATTGATCTGAGCGAGGATGGCATGGGTCTGGTGAGATCATGGACATGAACAAGGGAGGGCAGAGAATGCAAGTGCACATAATGCAAGAGATCCAAAAATCACTTTGCACCTCAGCAGCACCCAATCGATCTTTTCCACCTCTGGGACAACACAGGGAGTCTTTCCAGCAGTTCAAATTTATAAATTCAAAGTTTATTCAAACGCTGACCCCAAACACTTGTGTCCCTAAACACCTCTACTTACATACTAAAATTCCTATTTTCGTAAGCTCCAACTCCTTTAACATCAGCTCTGATGTGTAGCAGAAAAATCTGTATCAGTTTTTCAGCTGCTTCGTAACATGCTGAGTACTGAAACGATAAAAACATGGGGATAAAGGAGTAACTCTGACCTCCCTTAACACGCTCAAATAAACTGTTTAAAGTGTGTTATGGACAACAAGTGGAACAGGAGCCAGCAGCAAGAGAGCGGTGTGTCCCAGGCTGCAGCAGCAGGACGAGGACAGCCATCCCTGCTCCTGCTCTCCAGGACACCACCCTGGGCCAGGACAGGGCTCCCAGTATGGGACACACTCCCAGACTGGGGCACAGCCAGCACTGGTGCCCCAAGAGCTCCAGGACAGAGAACACAGGGTGTGAGGAGAGGGGCAGAGCCAGGGGACAGCAAAGGGACAGCCAGTGCGGGCAGGAATCAAGGAATTTCTATTCCCCACGGCCCCAGGAGGACGGGCCAACCCTGCTCATCCCAGCAGCCACCACACAGCTGGAGCAGGCTCCCAGGAACCTGCTGTCACCTCCTGTCCCCTCCTGTCACCAGACCGGCTCTGGGCCAGGGGCGGGGCCGGGCACACCTGGCCCTGCCACCCCAACCACGTTTGTGCCAAAGGATGGCCTCAAACTCTGCTGATACCTGTGAGACATCAACGAGCACCAGCCTAAACCTCCATCACATCATCCCCTGCCCAGCAACCTCCCAAATCCCATTTCTGTCGAGCAAGCAGCTCCATCTGAGACATCTGGCTCCACACACAGGCTTGGCTTAGGTGGCAACACCAGACTGACTCCCCCCACTGAAATAATGACTGCAAGATAATTAAAGTCCAGGCAGATGTTTACGCTGTTACAAAGACAATGAAAAATGAAACTTCCCAGGTCAGGAAATATTTGCAGGCACTTGTGCAATCCAGTAACTCCGGCTTCCGTCCTGGGCTCGGGCTTGGCAGGGAATTCCTCTCAGGAGTGAATCCCTGCCAGCTCCCATTTATTGCCTGAGAACTCCACTAGCACTTACTCCATGTGCACAATATTTACTTCTCTCAGAGCTGCAAGGGTCCAAGCAGATTTCTGCACAGCCATACATCAAAAGCCTGCTCTAATTTCAGTGATCAGACCTTGAAACAAAGCCTCACAGGTCAAGGGAGCAACACTATCAGATGGTAATCTGTCAGAATAAAAATACATTAAGAAAAAAAAAAAAATTAACAGCTTTCAAGGCTCACTCCTAACTCAGCTTTTTGTTTTTTGAACAGTCCTTGCTTAAATCACAATTATCACACACTGAACTGACAATACATTATATTTAATAAGAAAAAAAAAAATTACAGCTGCCACAGATATTAATTCTCATAAAAATAACACATGCTCTCAGATGGAAATATTTTACAATACACTATTAATTTAGACTGAAAATTAAGTTTCACAGCAAGATTTTTAGTAAGTCCAGGATATGAACTGAACATTTTCCAGGACTCATGCTGGGCTCCAGCATATATTCATGAACCTCACTTATTAACACAGGAGAAAAGTAAAGAATCGAGAGAGTTCAGGTGATGTCTACTCCCATCCAGTTTAATAAAACTTAAGATGCTGCATTTACACAGCTGAAACAGCCTTATTTGATGCAGGAATTTTCATTCTTCTAGACTGAAAGTACAGTAACTGCCGCCAAACTCAGTGTAAGGGACATGTCACATCCTCTTACGCATCAGACCTTTTATGTCCTCCTTTCACAAAGCAAATTAAAAAAACCAAACAAACTTTAGGTGTGATTAATGCAACGCAGCAGCACTGGGCACACGAGCTGAACTCAGCGCATCAAACCAGTTTATGGCAGCACACATCACAGCTCTGGGGGGCAAATGTGCTGCTGTTCCTCAGTTTGCACACACACAACCAACCGTGGAGCTTTTTCAGCTCGTTTGGTTTTCCAGCCTAATCGTGACTGTGACATTCCCAAGGAGCTGGGAGAGCCCCACGCCCTCTCTGCTGAGATAATCTTCTTACAAGAGATTGTAAATATCTCATCCAGGCAGTGAAACCACAAAACAACCTCTCCTACACGAGCAGGAGCAGCAGTGGGTGCAGGAAAATTTGTTCTACAGTATCTGTTACAGTCTGAAATCTCTAACTCAGAAATCAGCTTCTTTTGGTTGTTGTTGTTTTTTCAGGATACTGTGATACCAATGCAGGCATTTTCTTGTAACCTGTTCAACCTGAAAGGTGGAGTCCAGCTGGACAGCTGAAACACCAACACCAAATCATCTATCCACCAAATCAAATGCACGTTCCCATAACTAATTAGGACATTAAACTGACTAGGAGATGCTACTTTTCATGCTAAACAAATTCATATGTTTTAAATATATAAAACGAGAATCTTCTGTTTTTTCCCTACATAAATGTAATCAAACAGCAAACCTTTTCCACCAGCAAAACAGGCATGAACCCACCAAGTGCTTGTCCTTAATACAGCAAACCAAAACTTCAGATAATTCTTCTAAGCTTTAGTCAGGGGCTCTTTAACTTTTAGGAATTGAGATGATTCTTCTGCCTTCTTTAGCAGTGGCTCTGGAGGGAGTGGGAGCCTGGCAGGGGCAGAGACGCTGATCCAGACCCAAACTCTCCCCAGGTGGGCAGAGGGAAAGGTGCTGTCACTCAGGAACTGCTCTGCAGGCACCAAACTCACATTCAGTTTCCACAGCTGTTACCCAATAAATACACGTATCTCCTGCTTTAAGCCCTGACAGCTCTCACTGAGCAAACTCTGAAACTAATTAAGAAAGCAACCAGGAAAGCATCACTTGTACTTCTCTGGTCTATGTGAAGAGATGCTGACAGATAACAGGCACACAATCCAGCAGTGAGAGCTGCAGCAAAGTGTAACTAACCTGCCTCAGGTCCAGCTACAGGTACCACTTCTCCTTAATTCTTCCTTCATGAGAAAGCACCTGCTTGCCATGAAGGAGACTTGAGAATCAGCAGAAGTGGAAGTGACACTTCACACTCTGTGACTACCAAAAGAGGGAAGGAACCTGTGTGACTAAGCACTGCGCTGCTTCTCAGGAGGCTCAGAAGGTCCATTTTCTGTCTCATTTACTGGTAACCATCTCCTGTGCCCCTGATTCCACTCTCAAGGTGCAGAGAGCTGCCCACAAAAATGCCTCTGCTGGTCCATGGGCCATCCTCAGCCGGGCTGCTGCCAGGTCCTGTGCTCATGCAGGCTGAGGTGCCACCACAGCTGGATCCACAGCTGGATCACACAGCCCTACAGGACACTCCCACAACAGCTGGGGCTGGAAGGCACCTCTGGAGATCACCCAGTCCACCCCCCTGCTGAGGCAGGGTCACCTGGAGCAGGTGACACAGGAACGTGTCCAGGTGGGTTCCTCCTCCCTGAGCAGCTGCTCCAGTGCTCTGCCACACTCCACAGAAAGAATTTCTTTCTCATTCACGTGGAACTTCTGGTATTATAATTTTTATGGCCATTGCTCCTTCTCCTGCCCGGGGCACCACTGAAAAGAGGCTGACACCATCCTCTGACCCACCCTGGAAATACTCATAGGGACTGATGGGATCCCCTCCCAGTTTTCCCTTCTCCAGACTAACCAGGCCCAGCCCTGCAGTCTCTCCTCACAAGAAAGATGCTCCAGTCCCCTGCACCTTGTCCTCATCATCTAAAACTTTTTATTGCAACAGTCCAAACATGAACTCTTTCTACACCAAAGCACAACAAGCATTCTTAATATGTGCACAAAGAGAAGTGACATTCCAGTTTGTACACAGTGGTTCTCGCACCTGTATCCTACAGATGCAGCAGGACTCAGATAATCCTGCTAATTGCTAATGAAATAAACCCTGCTTCCCAAGTTCTGTGTGTGCCACTGGTGTATCACTGGTATATCACACAGGTGCCCAGAGAAGCTGTGGCTGCCCCTGGATCTCTGGAAATGTCCAAGGCCAGGCTGGACCGGGCTTGGAGCAGCCTGGGATAGTGGAAGTTGTCCCTGCCCAGGGCAGGGGTGGCACTGGATGAGTTTTAAAGTCCCTTCCAAACCAAATCACACTGTCACTCTGTGATACTACACAAAATGTAGGACCTGGAATTTAAATGATCACTTGAATGCTTTACTGAGTGCACTGTCAAACTGTATTGAAGACATCATCTTTTTAAAACCGATGAGCTTTCGAAGAGCACATCCTAGACGAACTTCTGAACAGCCTGGATGAAGAAATCTCCACCATGCCAGGTTAATTCCTTCACTGGGGAACACAGGGATAGCCTGAGTACAAAGGTGTCACCAAACAAGGTCTCCCTGACCACAGGGCCCATTTAGGACCTGCAAAACCACTTACCAGGGCCCTACTTTGGTCTGCACTCCACAGCTTGTGAGTCACCCCATCCAAAGCTCCAGAAGCTTTCCAATTCCATCCCTGACCATATATTAGAAAAGAAAAACCAAACCCAAGCTGTGATTCTGGTAAGAACACGTGGAAGGAGCAGTGTACCCCTGCTCCCCGGCACAAGTTCTGTCCAGGCAGAGCCCCGGGGCACAGCTGACAAACAGCAGGCAAGGATTAATCTCAGTGCTCAGGAAAGCAGGTGCAGTGCACACAGCGTTCCCACCTGGGCAGGTAACACTGCAACAACACTGAATCTGAATTTAACTGGACACATTTTACCCCAGTGCTATAGAACCGAGCAGCTGCCCACCCCCTTCCCGGCTCGCCTCCGCTGTGTCACCCCCGAGAGCCAAAACAAACCAGACAGAAGAAGAGAATGACAGAATATTTGAGGTTGGAAAGGGCCTTTAAAGGTCATTAATTCAACCCCCCTGCCATGAACAGGGGCGTCTTAGACTCGAGCAGGATGCTCAGAGCCTGGCCCGGCCTGACACTGAACGTTTCCACCACCACCACCCCCCTGAGCAACTTGTTCCAGTGTTCTAACACCCTCACGGTAAACATTTCTTTCTCACGCTTTATCTACACCCATCCTGCTCCAGTTGAAAACCATTATCCCCAATCCTACCGCAACAGGTGCTGCTAAAAAGTCCGATCCCCTTTTTCTTACAGACTCCCTTCGGGCACGGGAAGGGGCTTTAGGGTCTCTCTGGAGCTCCTCTCCTCCAGGCTGAACAATCGCAATCCCCTGAGCCTTCCCCCCCGGATAAGCCGCTCCATCCCTCTGACCCACAGCTCGGTGTCCCTCGTTCCTGCGACGGGACCCACGGGACGCGATCCGCACTCCCAATGCCCACAGCTCCGCCGGCCCCGGCCGGCCCTGCGCTCCCGCGGCCCCGCCGATCGGAGCCCAGAGCCCCGCGCTCCGGGACGGGCCCGGGCGAGGCGGGGAGAGCCCCGCGGGACGTCCCGGTGCCGCCGGGATGTCCCGGACGAGTCCCGCGCTCACCTTGCTGCACGTCGCCGTTGGCGCCGCCGGGCACGGGCACGGTGAGCTGGCGCTCGGGCTCGGGCAGGCAGCGGCGGCAGAAGGAGTGCAGGCAGGGCAGCAGCTTGGGCTCGGCCTCCCGCCGGCTCTGCAGGCTCTGCGCGCACACCGCGCACGTGTCCAGCAGCGAGAACGGCGCCGGCGCCGCGGGCGTCAGCGGCGGCACCGGGCTGGGGCCGGGCCCCGCCGCCGCACCGGGCCCCGCCGCCGCCTCGGCCTCGGCCTCGGCCTCGCCTCCGCCGCGCTCCGCCGCCGCCGCCCCGGGGCTCTCGCGCTCCTCGGGCGGCGCGGCGGCGGACGGCGAGCCGGCGGGAGGCTCCAGGCCGCCGCCGCCGCCCGGCGCGGCCTCGGCGGCCGCGTCCCCACCGCCGCCGCCTCCTTTGTTTTCCGCCATGTTTCCTCCTTTGAACCCGACCCCGCTCCGCGCACGCTCCGCGTCACCGCGTCACCGGGCGGGACCGGCGCCGCGCACGCGCGCGCGCTCCCGCGGCGACGGCGCGGCCGGGAGTGCGGGTCGTGACGTCACGGGGAGGCGGGGCTCTGGACGATCACCGGGCGCAGGGGTGAGAGTCTATTGGGTGACGGTGGCGGCCGTCCAGCCAATGGGCGGTAGCGGTGGGGGCATGGCCACGCCCCCTGAGAACGCCCCCGGGAACGGGAATGGGGAACGGAGTACCGGGAATGGGGAATGACGCACCGAGAATAGCGCACGGGGCTGGGGAATACCCCGTCGGGCGGGGGAATAACGCATCGGGAATAACGCACCGGGCTGGGGAATAACGCACCGGGCTGGGGAATACCCCATCGGGCGGGGGAATAACGCACCGGGAATAACGCACCGGGCTGGGGAATAACGCACAGGGCGGGGGAATAACGCACTGGGCGGGGGAATACCCCATCGGGCGGGGGAATACCGTACCGGGCTGGGGAATAACGCACCGGGCTGGGGAATAGCGCACTGGGCTGGGGAATACCCCATCGGGCGGGGAAATAACGTGGGGAATAACCCTTCCGGACGGGAAATGACCCATGGGAGAGGGGGAATAACGCACCAGCAAGGGGAAAACCCCACCGGGACGGGGAATAACGCGTGAAGAGGGGGAATAGCCATCGGGATAGGGAATACCCATTGGCAAGGGGAATAATGCACGGGGGTGGGGGAACGGGGCACTGGGATAAGGAATAACCCACTGGAATAGGGAACAAAGCACTGGGCTGGGGAATACCCATGCGGGAGGGGAATAGGGCACCAGGATGGGCAATAATGCACAGGGATGGGGATAAGGCACTGGATGGAGAAAGGGCACCAGGACAGGAAATAGCAGTGCTGGATTGGGAATAACACACTGGGATGGTGAACAGAGCAGTGGGATGGGGAATGGCACACAGTCATGGGGAAAAGGGCACCAGGATACACAGCAGTGCATTGGGATGGAGTCAGTGCATGGGGGCACAGAACAGGACAGAGGGAAGAGGAAGATCAGGGATAATGCCCTGGGATGAGGAACAGTGCAGGAGGTGGCACCAGAGCCCCCTCGGTGGGCACTGCACGGCCCCAGTGCTACAGAGAGATTTCCCCACCCCAAATTCCTGTTCCCCCACTGCCCCTGCAGGGGATTCTGGGGGTCCCCCTGGCCCAGCCCCCTCCTCCACAGCTCCCAGACCTTGGACATGAAGCAGAATCCAGATAAATAGCAAAACAGGATTTATTAAAGACATAGGGGAAAACACAACACAAGCTCCTGCTTTCAGTGTAAGAGCTCCTGCTTTAAGTATATAAAAAGTGAAACAATTCACAGTACATTTAATGGTGTCTGTAATACATTTAAACAGGATGTTTTGAGTCCACCCTACCTCCTCCTAGAATTTAAAACAAGGAGAAGAAACGATGGGAATACCCTTTTACCACCTCACACAGCAGCAGCTAGAGGTGTCTACAGACACAGCATCTCCAAAGTGTCTGGCTTGTAGTTTTTAACACACGCTGCACTAAGACAAGTCAGGATTAAGTCACTGGAAGTCTTGCTGGATGTTCTCCTTGTTTGCTTCCCCGTGCTGCTGCTTGATTTGTGAAATTTCATTTTCCAGCTGCACAATAGTTCGTTCAATCTCGTAGTTTTTACTGACAAGAGAGACCCACCTGGAAGGGAAAAGAAATAAAAAGAGCCTTTAAGTGTTATGTAACAGTCCTCTGGTTTAAAATCAAAGACAACCGTTGCTCCAAGGCAAGCAGAAACACCAAATAAAGCAGTATTTCTTAAAAAACATGATAATCCTCAGTTGACATCAATAGTGATTTGAACAACCAAAGTGACAATGAGTAACCTTCAACCCTGTTAAACCTGAAAACACAAAATTATAATGACTAGACTCATCCACTAACTGCCAATACTGAGATAAAGAAGATTTTAAAACAATATAGGAAATTTGAAGCAGCTAATAAATGCACCCTGTTCCCATCTGTTGATTCACTCAACCTCAGCAAATATAATGTAAATAAACATAAAAATATGGAACCAAACTACAAATACTTCAAAACACTTCCTGCAAAGCAACGGTATCCTACAGCAGCACCAAAGGATCACTGAATTTCAAGTGGAAGAAGAATTTCAAGTAAATTTCAAGCAATGGAGAAACCTGTGGAAGGGTTAACAGAGAAATGTCAACACTCACGTGGATTCCATCTCTCGAAGCTTAGCCCCAGCCGTGAGCTGCATGTTCTTCCTCTGCCAGTTCAGGTCTTGAATGTTTTTCCTGGGGAGAAAAAGATGTAGTTTTATTTCCTCATTTCTTTAGCATCTGCAGTAGCTGTTGCTAATTTCCAAGTACACTCAATCCCTAGAAGTACTGCTAGAAAATATCTGTGTAGCCAGGACTGTAATGAAAACATCCTGATGGACAAATCCCTGTACAGGGCTCACAGAGAACCCTCAGTTAAATAAAAGGCCAAACCAAACATCAGGGACGATGCCCTTACAGGACAACTGCACATTAAATTATCAGTAGTGAAAATAAAGCATCACTGCGTTTCAGGGAGGATTCCATAAATCCAGAGCAGAGGTTCATGCAAACCAAACACAGAATTTTGAGTAAAACAGACATGATGAATGTACTGCTTGGGGAAGGCAGGGTCACATTTCTTAATTATTGTTTTTACTGAGTCTTTTTCCCTGTGACCATGGGAGAAGCCAGCATATACATCTTTGCATAGCTTGGGGGGAGAGAGAAAGGTTCACTTCCAATCTCAGTACAAAAATATGAGTAAGAATGACCCACCTCAATTTCTGAAGCTCTTTCTGGGCTTGTTCTATCATATGAACCAGGTGCCTGATGATGGAATGCAAGCAAAGCATTAAAAACACACAAGTGCTATATTAGCCCCATTTCACCTGACATTTAACTTCTCAGAGTTAAGGATTCAACAAGCCCCTGCAACCCAAACACCTTGTCCCAGCCAGCAGATCCTTTACCTGCTTCCCTTCTCCTGAGCTCAGGAACCCTCTGCCTTCTCTCTGAGCTAAGTCTGGCATTCCTTTGGCCCACTCTTTTATCTAAGGCTCAGCCAACCCTTCTCAAAAGCGAACATTAACATTCTCTGTCTGAATTAGCCTCGGTGCTTCCTGCAGCCACACTCTACAACCTTTTCTTGGCTTTTGCAGCAACTTCATTAAGCTTTAGTACAGCTCCAGCTAAGCCCAGGATCTGCAGTAACTCATCTTCATTTCCACTACTGAGTTATTCTTCCACAGGCTATCACTAGCCTTAAGTAACACCCACTATCATCAACAACAACCCACAACACTCAAGACTGGGATGTATTAAAACACTCACAGCTCCTTCACAGGGGTTCATCTCTTCCAAGCTACGTTCTAGAGACCCCCAGTGGATTTACACACAATAAATATAAAGAAATTCAACACAGAAGCCGGTGTTGAGCAGAGCAGCTGAGGCCTTACTCGTTGTACACCTTCCAGGCATTGCAGCCGTGCTGGGACATGAGCTCCAGGTTCTCGATGCGCACGGCCTGGTGCTCCAGCTGTGCCATGGAGTTGTTCACGCACTCCTGCCACGCCGTGATGTCGTTCTTCTGTCCAGAGGACGGGGCTGGCAGCTCGTACCTGCAAAGGGCACAGATCACCTGGGGCACCGGGCACGGCTCGCCCGGGGCACCGGGCACGGCTCGCCCGGGGCCGGCCCCACTCACCTCTTCATGCTGAGCAGCTCCAGGGGCTGCCGGGCCGCCAGGCGCTCGAACTCGTTCCGCATGATCTCGGTCTGCGGGGAAGGCAGCGGTGAGGGCGGGCAGGCCCGGGACACAAGCGGGCTCTGGTGGGGAGGATGGGGACAGGACACAAACGGGTAACGGGGGAGAGACAGCCGGGGCAGGGGCGGAGAGACACAGGAGGGGTACGGGATGGGGAGGGCTGGGCACACCAGGGCGGTATGCGGGGAACGACGGGGACAGGCAGGGTCTGTCACAGCCGGGTTATCGAGCGGGGACAGGTGCGGTATGGGGGTGTGAGAGCCCGGTCGGGGAACGGCGAGGCGCTGGGCTGGGCTCTGGGAGCTGCCAGGCCGCCCCAGCTCACCTCGAAGGCGCTATAGTCGTGCGCGGGCAGGTAGCTGAGGTAGTTCTTGGTCGGCCGATACCGCCGCGTCTCCTCCTCCACCAGCGCCGCGGCCTAACGCACACGGGGCGTCAGGCAGGCAGCCTGCCCGCCGCCCCGCCCCTCCCCGCCACCGCCCCGGCCCCGCACGCACCGCCTCCCGTACGCCCGGCGCCTCATAGCCCTGGTCGAAGTAGGGCAGCGCATCCACCACCACGTCCCCGGCCACCAGCCCCGGGCCCGACATCTTGGCCGCGGCCGCGCGCACTGCGCGTGCGCAATAACGTCACTCCCGGTCGGACCTCACACGGCTCCGGGACAAACCCCGCCCCCTCCCGACACAAACCCCGCCCCTCCTCTCATCGACTCCGCCCCGCCCCTCACGGACACCGCCGAGGCCCCGCCCCTCCCGGTTTGACTTCAGCCCCGGTCCCGCCCCTCCCGGTGCGACTCCGGTCCTGGCCCTGCCCCTCCCGGCCCCGCCCCTCTCTTCGCGGCCACGCCCCCTTAAGGAACGGAGACACGTGAAGGGTTGGCTCGATGAGCTGTAATTATCCATGGAGCTGGCTATGGATCCATGAGCTGTAATTGATCCATGAGCTGTCATCGATCCACGGAACTGGTTATTGATCCACGGGCTGTTATCGGTCCAGGAGCTGTTATCGATCCCCGCGCTGGTTGGTACCGCAGCACACGCGGAGCCCCCGGCCCGGCCCGGCTCTCCCGGGGCACAGCTCAGTCCGGCCCCGGTGCTTCCCCCCCCTCCCGCCGCCGTCCCGCAGCAGCGCCCGGTCACTTCTTCTGGAGGAATTTCATTTTACTGCCTGCGGAGAAAAAACAGCATTAGGAGCTTTAGGCGAGGGAGGGGAGGCCCTGGCACAGGGTGCCCAGAGCAGCTGTGGCTACCCCTGGATCCCTGGAAGTGTCCAAGGCCAGGTTGGACGTTGGGGTTTGGAGCACCCCGGGATAACGGAAGGTGTCCTTGCCCAGGGCAGAACTGGTCCCTTCCCACCCAAATCATTGTGGGATGAGCTGGAGACACTCATTAAGCTAAGGAACTTAAGGTGGAAAGCCACCCATGGCCACCTCTGCCAGCAGACACAACTTTTGTGCCCTGGGCATGTCCTCAGCCAGGACCAAAGTTAAGGAACAAGTGCTCAGAGCAGCAACTCCCACAAACTTTATCTAAAGACACAAAAGCTTGAAAAGAAAAGAAAAATCTCACACAGTGTTCAGTGTTCTCTGAAGCAGTAAATGTAAACAAGGGAGCACAGGTGCAGAAGGCAAAGAAGGAGCCTTCCTCTTCTTTGTAACAAATTAATTATTCAATAGCTACAATTAATTAAAAAAAATTTAACAAGGAACAAAAGCAAGGGGTGTTCCTTTACCAAGACTGCGAAGGATTTTGTTCATTCCAGTTCGCTCCGTCTCAGGAATGCGCTCCAAATGCTCCAAGGCACGGACCTCAAAAAGGCCTAAAGAGAAAAGAAAAATTAAAAATCACTCACCAAATGAGTTACTCCATCTTCTAGCATGTGGCATCAGGATTAACAAGGCCACAAAAGGAAATCCTGCATGTAGTGTGTGCAAGCTGCAGGATCAAGGAGAGAGAGATGCAGAAATTCTTTGTGATGGAATCTTACGTGGGGTCAGATGTGATAAACCCCATGAAGGTCTGTCACCTCTGAGGGCCCAGCCCTCGCAGAGAAATGGCTTAAAATAATAGCAAGACAAACTTCTCCGGACATGCTTTATAAAAGAAAAGGTTTTAATAATGACAATGATAACAGTATCACACAAAAGAAATAAAAGCCGAACACAGTGCAGAGAGAACTCTTGCACTGGCTAAGGCAGTCCAAAAAAGCCCCAGGAAGTTCTGTGCAGTCTTTTAAGTGCCTAATAGTCCAGGGGGGCTTTTTGGCACCTTGCCCAATGAAATTGGCAACAGGTTCTGAGGTACAGGTCCAGGTGTGCAACCAGTATCTCTGCTTGGCACCTGCCCAATTACAGGGAGAAGAGCATCGAAGTTTCTGGCTCTTTTAACTTATTAGCATGGCAAGAGGTGAAACTTAAGCCTTTCCCTATATGGAAAGGTGTGGGGGTGCATTCCTACATCTTTGCTTTATAAACTGGATTCTTTTGAGTAATTAGAAGGGCACGTGGCTGTTCCGTGTGACAGAATTCCAACAGCAGAGGCAGGTGGCATCACACTTGGCAAGGGAGCCTGTGAAGCAGACTTGAACCAAGAAGGTAATGCCAGAACAAGAAACAAGATGCCACAGCTACCTTTGACCAGGTTCTTGCTGAGCTCCCGGTCCTGGATGAAGCCTGCAAACATCTGTGTCTCCATGAAGCAGTGCAGGAAGTGGCGCACGGTGCGCGAGCCGTGGGATTTGCGGAAGGGCTCCCGCTGGAAGACGCGCTCCCCCTTCTCTGTCACGCTCATGTGCAGGGAGTAGTGCCCCACGATCTCCACGAAGAACTGCACAAAAGCCTCCGAGACCAGGGAGTTCAGGGTCGTGTCACCTGTGGGGAGGACGTTTGTCACTTTGGTGAGTGGCTTTTTTAGAGGGCTCGGTCACTTTTTGTATCTCAGACTAGGAGATTCTGGGTGACTGATGTCAAAGAAGTCTCAGCTCAAATATTCAATTTCCCAAGGTCAACTTCCTGTTGCAGCTGGGAAAGGTTGGGTTCTAAAGCTTTTCCAGAATTTAAAACATCCATAATTTCATTTTCCCGGTCAAATATCCGGTGGGTAATGAGCTGTCAGCTCACAATACGCTTAGTTTAATTAAACTACAGAAGACAAACTCTCTGGAAAACAAACTTTGTTTTTATGGAATTATATAATTAGCTGGTGCCATTCTTCAAGTCACTCAAAGCTTTTAAAGTTTCTCTTCCTTATGTGATGAATCATGTATAAAGCAGTTCAACTTTGAAAATGATTACCCAGATTGCCCTCCAAAATACAGAAATTTGCTACATTCTCTGAGAAAAACATTGTCTCTGCCACTTAGAAAAATAGAATAAAATTCAAAGCACAGGAACTGATGCTGTTGACCCAAAGGAAACTACAGTTCTGCACACA
Source organism: Chamaea fasciata (assembly GCF_029207755.1). Lineage (NCBI taxonomy): Eukaryota > Metazoa > Chordata > Aves > Passeriformes > Sylviidae > Chamaea > Chamaea fasciata. Next base: position 4,145,840 of record NW_027094110.1, read on the forward strand.
CTAGTTGTGAAAAGAGGAACTGTCAGCACACCAAACTTCTCACACATTCACAAGATCACAGGGAAACAGCTAAAATGTTGCTTCTTAGCATTTATTTCAATTTGCTCGTTTTTATCAACTCCATGGTAGAGATCTGCTAACGGGAAAACACTTTTCCATAGAAACTTTTCCACAGAAAGTACCTTGTGTGTCACTCTGCCCATGTGACAGGATTTCACTCCGTTCTTCCAGGATTTGTACAAGTGCAGCCTGGAGTTTATGTGGCAGGATCTCGTCCTCATCTGATACCTACAGACAGAAACGGCCAAGGAAGGACTTTTGTGTTATTCCCATCAGCAGGAGAACCAGGAGGTAGATTAGAAATATTCATAACATGCCTGAAGCAGTTAGAGGGCAGTTACTCTGTGATTTTTCTTAAGGGAGACAATATATTTATCTTGCAGCCAAAGAAATTAAACACATTTGCTCAGCATGCCCCAAGTACATTTTATTAGAGTCACACACACAACTGGCCACCACACAGACTCAGGCTTATTTCACCAGTAAAACACACAAACACAAGAAAAGTCTGTTTGAGAAAGTACAACAGGTCTCAATAATATGGTTTAAAAAATCCCCCAATCCTTTAATACCTTTCTCCAGCTGCAGGCTGCAATGCAAAATAGAACAGTGAGGCAAGGAAAAGGAGAAGAAAATATCTTGAACTACTAATTAAATGCCCAGTATTTTTATAGCTACTTGTCTGGGGATGCAGAAGCACTTTTGGGGAAGTTGAGCAGAGAACCCCAAGTGAACTGTGATCATTTGTTCCCTAGAATGTCACTCCTGGGAAAAACAACCCAAACTAAGAAATAACCCCCAGCTGGATGAGAGAGAAGAAAGTGCTGTACAGAACAGGGAGAGACAGACAGACAGCAGCAGAGAATCTTTGGGATCTCCTTCCCATAAGAAACCAAGGAACAGTTTTTAAACTCAGCTCACACAAGCAGCATCTTTGGCTTTGCAGAGCTCTCCACCTCACACAACCTCAACCTTGCAACAAGGATTTGTAAGCCTGTTCCCTTCTCTGTCAGTTCAAAAGGATTACAAGGCATTTCTTCAGCCACTGAGGTCTCCATATGAACACCAGCTTCTCCTGATTTCTTTTTATTATTTTCTGTCATCGATGTCTTCTCCTGGCACAAACCCGTGAGTTACTGGTACTGTTATTTCACTCACCTCTTGCAAGAACTTGTCAGCACAAAGATCAACAATCAGAACCTGGGGAGACATAGAAAACACACTGACTCATAACCAGGTATGTTGCTGTATAGAAAAAAACAGGTTTTTAATTTGTTTTTTAAATGTGGGATGTTTTTTAAATAGGGCTGTCACACACAAAACACAAGTTTTGCATAATGCACCCTGTCCCTGAGAACAGGGAGTATTATTTACTTTTGAAAACACTGGAACATTCTGACATTCATCTGGCAAATTCACCAAGTGGCTCAGAGAAGTTTGAGAGTTTATACTCAGACAGAACCCAGAGATTATTCCAGAGGTCAACCTGATCCCGCTGACATTGCCTGTGTCTCACATATCCTCACCTCTTCTATGGGCAGGTCCTGGAGCTGTGGCAGGGAGCAGGAGAGGATGCCAATGAGGAATGGGGTCGGAGAGCACACGATGTCAATCATGGAAGCTGGCAGGACAGGGATGTAGGTGTGCTGCCAGGTGAAGGGGTAAAGTGTTGCCACTGCAGCGTGCCCACATTTAGACAGAGTGCTGGAGAGGTGGGAGAAGCACAGGGAGGGTGGTCAGAGTCTCCCTCAGGACAGGCTGGAAAGGCTCAGGGCAGGTGCCACTCGTGTACAGTCTGTGCATCAGCAGAGGCTCCATGCAGCCACTTTTGAACTCAGTTATGGGGAGCTAAAACCACCATCAACCCAGGCTAAAGAGGCAAAAAGAAAACATTCCCTTATCTCCTCTTGTGTAAACAGCATACTCCAAATTCTAGGCATGCACATGCTGCGTGGAGAGTGCAGAAGGTTTTCAAACGGAACTACCGGCAAAACTCGACAAGCTTGGACATGGGACAGGTCCAAAAGCAGAAGAAACAACAATATCCAGTGACAGCCTCCCTCAGAAAGAGCTACTCAGACTTACCTTAAGTTGTCAGCCACAAAGATGACCCTCCTTTCCAGCAGGAGAGAGGCAAAGACCCGGATGGTGTGGGAGACACTCAGGCACTGGAGGAGGCACTCAAAGTCAACGTGCTCCAGCCGCGAGTCCGAGGGGCGGCACAGCTCCATCACCTGAGGGGACACAGGGACAGCTGGGGACAGCCCAGAGCAGAGACCTTCAGCCTGCAGCTATGGTCAGAGCTCACTGCAGGCTGCAGCTCCTCCTGAGGGGCAGGAGAGGGACAGGACCCAGGGAAGGGCTGGAGCTGTGCCAGGGGAGTTTAGGGTGGAGATCAGGGAAAGGTTCTTCCCCCAGAGGGTGCTGGGCACTGCCCAGGCTGCCCAGGGAATGGGCACGGCCCCGAGGCTGCCAGAGCTCCAGGAGAGTTTGGACAGTGCTCTCAGCGATGCCCAGGGTGGGATTTTGGGGTGCCTGTGCAGGGACAGGAATTGAACTCAATGATCTTTGTGGGTCCCTTCCAGCTCAGGATATTCTCTGAATCCATGATTCTACACAGAATCCCAAGATCCATACAGCTGGCATGGGGCAGCACAGGAGAGTGCTCCAGAAGCTCTTCATTAAGAAGCAGGGAATCACTTCCAGGGCAGATGATTCCACACCAAACAGGTTTCTGGAACAGCCTCCCTTCCAACTTCAGGACATTTTCTTCACGCTCATGATTTCCAGGCACCAGTGTGCAGCTTGCAAAGAACCTCTGTGCCCCAGAGAACCCCCAGAGAGGAGGCAGCTCCCCCTGACCCCCGTTACCTCATCTCCTGCTCCTGGCAGGAAGCTCCTGACGGTGATGGTGCGTCCCGGGGCGGGGAACGGCGCCTCCATCACGCTGCGCATGAAGGGATGCACCAGGGCTGGGGACATCTCCCGCCTCTTCTCCACCTCATCCAGGATCTGCAGGGAGACACACGGGGCCTTGGGGCACTGCTGCTGCTGACCAGAGGGGAGAATCCATCACAGCATTTCCCTGGAGAAGGCTCCAGCACAGACCTACAGCCCTCTCCCACCTCGCTTGGGTGAAATTCATCTCAAACGTCTGAACAATCAAACAGGAACAGCTTCCTGTGAGCACAACTCTCCAGTCTCCTGCTACTGGAAGGAAATGTCTTGTATGTAGTAATCAAATACTCAATATTTAGAGGAATTAAGAGCAGCAACACCCCACCCCCCTTGCCAAGAAACCTCCCTGAAACTCTGTACTCCAACAATCAAAACCATCTTTCATCAAGGCTTGTCCCTGTACTCCTCTGCAATAGCTGCCCTTTATCTGCAGCAGCTTTCCCCAGTCTTCACCTCTTTATCTCCCCTCCTCACGCTGCTACAAAAAACCAGGGGAGATCCAACCCCGTCCCAAACTGATTTTCCATTTCCAAGTCACAGAGGAAGAGGATGAAGGGGCACCCTCAGTAACACCAGGTATTAGAAGGCCATTCCTGGCAGTAATTCCTGAAGGATTTGTGTATTGGCTGACAAGGCTCAGCACCAGGATTTAATTTCCTGCTCAAAGCAAAGACAGGGAGGAAGCAGCACTCTCCTGGGATGAGCTGCAATCACTAAGCCTGGCAGAAGCATCCAGTTACTCTGTGGAGCCTGCAGGCTGTCAGGGCTCAGGGAACAGGCTGTGCCAGCTCACCTTGGAGAAGAGGTTGAAGCAGCCCAGGCGGCTCACGATGCAGTACACCTCGGGCAGGCGCTTCCCTTTCCCTTCTGGCTGAAAGGCAACAGCAACAGCTCTGCTGAGAACAGGGGGGCAAGGAACAACCCAGCACCCACACTGCAGCTGATCTGCAGAATTCCTTCTGCTGCAGCCTCCCCTACACTTATGACTACGAAGGTTCTCAAGGAACACCCAGTTCCAGGAGCTGCCTCATGCCCAGAGCCCGTTTCGCTATTTCTGGGCACCATCGTGACCCTTCCCTCTGCATCCCAAGGGTTGGCACCACCACAGCAGCACAGGATGGGTAACCCCGGTGGGAAAGCAGTCTTGGCAGTGCCCAGACAGTGCTCTCTGTAGCCCCAGCCCTCCCAGAGATGCTCACCAGGAGCTTCCTGCAGTACCCGAACCACCGGCTGCCGTCCTCCCCCGTCAGCACGAAGGAAAAGGTTTCACTGGGGAACCAAAGCAGAGTCGGGGTTAAATTCACCACACAGCTCAGGGGAGAGACTGACAAAACACACAAACTCCTTCTGGTCATGCTGACAAGGGCCAAGGTATGACTGCAAGGATTTTGGGATGTGTTCAGGATAAAAACTTGCACCCCATGAGCTTTTCCATCTCTCCCCCTTCCCAGCTGCTCTCACTGAGCTTTTCTCTCTCTCCTCCTTCCCAGCTGCTTCCCCATTAAGCCAAGGAGCAGCAGAAGCACTTCCAGCCGCAGGAGCTGGCCTTGGACAAATTCCTCCTTACAGGAAAGGCAGCAGCAGCCTTCCAGCCCAGCTCCATCCCTCATCTCCCCTCCTAACACAGGGATTTCCTGGATCCTTTCCCCTTTCCCCCTGCTCTGGCTGCAGCCCCTCTGGCACACTCCAAAGCTTTCAGCATTGCCTGTCTCAGTCACAAGTATTCAAAACCAAGTCTTTACCTTTTAAGGTCTGATGAAGGGAACCAGTCTTTGGGATCTGGAAAGCAGAATTTGGGAATGACCTTTAGCCTCTCTTCAGTATCCTTTGATGGTCTGAAGGGATGTTCAGGCTGGAGGGGTAACAGATGCATTTGAAGTCACTGAAGTTGGTGCACAGCTGCAGCATTTAAAATACAGAAGGCATCTTCCTGACACTTCCAAAGGCTGATCCATCACACAGCTAATGCACAGGTACAGGAGAGCATCTTCTGACTATTAGCAGATTCCCAGTTCCCTCTTGCCTTTTTCCTGCTGACTGGACCTTTGAAAAATGAGCCAGCTTGGTAAGGACGGAGTAAGGATCTACAAGCATGGCTAAGTTTATTGGAAAATAAACGTAGAAATGAGCCCCCAAATGATGGCTGGGTCAGCCTGCCTTGGTTCTACCCCTGAGAGATTTGAAAACACTAATAGGAACATGAATGTGTTCAGCTTTTGATGTGCAGATCACTCATAACTGAAGGGCAAAAACTGTCCCTGAATCACATGTTCCACCCACAGCACATGTAGGTTCAAATCAAATCCCTCAAGGACTCCAGGACATGTTCCATGCTCAAAACTGCCCAGAAAGGGCAAAAAAGAAAAGTGTTCAGACAAGAGGCTCTGCAAGAAATGTAAGGAAATTTTACACATTTAAGTAGGAAATGCCCCCAAGAAGTGGAAAGTTTATTGCATCAAGCTGATTTTAGGCACTCAACACATCCAGGCTATTCCAGTGTCCCAAGCTGTGACAGCACAAAGTGTTAGGAAAACAGAACAGCATTTTCACAGAGTAACAGTTGTACAAAAGCTTAGATGTCCTTGGGCTCACAGCCCAAAGCAGAGGGTGACAGCAGATTACTTGGAAGCGGAGCTAATATTAGAAGGGAGACACCCAATCTGACACAATGTGCCATCTAGAGTCACTCACCAAAACACTTCCATTTGAGCAGAGGATAAATAAATACTGAGAGAATAATTTTTTTGTGTCAATGCCTTTATAGAAGTCAGTAAAGAGCAGGAGGGGAACCCTGCAGTGCCCTTCCCAAAGGCAATGGACAGACTGAGAGGCTGTGCCAGGGAAAAGCCAAATCTGCTGCACTCCTTTCTTCCTCCCAACACCCTAAAGTTTGCACTTTTAGCAGGTATTATTTGGGTGGGTTCAATTTTACCCACTAAATGAACACTGTGCACTCCTTCTGCCTGTAGTTCCTTATTCATCTTGTGAACCCAAGGCATTTACACACTTATGACACTGGAGCTATTGGCACATACATCCTTTAGGCAGCACGAACTGGGACACTGTGGGACCTGCTGGGGTCCCACACAACCTCTCTGAGTGGATCTGACATCTCCTCCATGTGGATGACGTGCAGATTGCTCAATAATCCCTGGCTTCCTCCTGATGGCACAGCCAGAATTCCTGGCTCTGTTCTGTTTTCAGTGGAAGGCAGCAGGTATGAGCCCAGACAGTGACAACTGAATATTCATCACAATCTGGTACCACAGAAACACCAAGGCTCCATCTCGGCTTCCCAACTTAGGACACTGCGCTATAATTCAGTCACACTCTGGTTTTGTCACCCATTTGGGCTGAACAGCTTATTTCAAAGGGCTTGGTTTAGCCAGAGCACTTCAACTTCCACAGCTCTCCTGGTTTTGGGGGCTTGTACAAACAGCTTGGCCATTTTATTATTATTCTTTCTCAAAACAGTATAAATAAGCATTAAAGCCCTGGGATTCCTGTGCACCATCAGTGCTTCACTCCTTGTTCATAAAGGACAGACGGCCAGGATGAGGTTCCTGTCAGGTTTGGGACAGCTCTGCACTCCGTCCTTTCCTTCAGCTGGTATCAAACACCCCCTGGCTTCATGAAATTTGAATTAAGTAAGAGCCTTCCTAGTTCAAAAAAGACAACAAACTCGTGATCAAGACACATATTCAACAACCTCCTGGCACCACCCATCAGATGTGTAACAGAGCAAGGGGCTTCACGTTCCAAGCCCAGATCCTGACCAGTGTAGTTTAGGAGGGGAAACAGGGCTGAGCAGTTCCCTGGGCAGATTTACACACAGCTCCTACCTTGCTGGGGAACTGCTGGATGATGTGTGGTGTGTAGGTGACCTCAGATGCCTTCTTGTGCAGGGACACCACCACGAAGAGCTCAAACAGCCGCTGCTCCTGGAGCTCGATGAGATCCCTCTCTAAGGTCTGGTAGTGAGGGTTCCTCTTGGAGGTCGAGTGCCTCAGGCACCCGTGGTGACCTAGGGAGAGGAATAAATCCCAATAAACCCCAATAAATCCCTGTGGCTGGCACTGCCACACACCTACAGGGCACAGGAGGGGACTCAGCATTGCCATCAGGGGGGGAAAAGGGATGGGTGGATTTGCCCCACATCCAAATGCTCTCCATGGGATATGGGGAGCCTATGCCAGCTCCTCATGCACAGAGCTGCTCCTCCCCCAGGGAACAAGGGACAGGAGGAGAGGAAATAACCTCAGATTCCACTGGAGGAGGTTTACATTGGATATTAGAGACAATTTCTTCACTGGAACAGGGAGTGGAGTCACCATCCCTGGAGGTGTTTTAAAAATGTGTGGATGTGGCACTTGAGGATGTGGTTGAGTGGTGAGCATGGTGGTGGTGCTGGGTTGATGATTGAACTTGATGACCTCAGAGGTCTTTCCCAACCTTAACAATTCCAGGATTCTGTGATTCAGACAGGGAGCACTGGCCTGGCAGCAGCTCTGCAAATCGACCCTGCCAGATACTGAAATTTCTCCTGCTGTCCTGATGTTCTTACACATCTCAGAGTGACACAATGGGGCACCAGGGAGTGAAGCCCAGCTGCACCAGCTCAGGAGCTGCCAGCACTCAGGGAGGCACTCAGCAGAGGCAGCTCCCTGGCCAGGACACCCCCAGGCTGGGCTGTCCTGACAGGCAGCACAGGCTCACAAGCACAGGCACAGCCCTCTGATGTCAGGAATTCCTGTGGCCCAGGCACTGTGACACATTCTGGACACCCTCAAACAACTCTTCCATCAGGCAGTGACTCAATCACTGTATTTCTGCTGAGATTCTTCACTCTCCACCACTCTCCTTAACATAAAGAAAGGGAACTTCACTTTCCATTCCAAGGTAAAGCCTTTTGAATGATTCCCTCCAAGTAAATGAAACACCTAAAATAGTTCATAGAATCCTTGAATAGTTTGGGTTAGAAGGGACCTTAAAGCTCATCCAGTGCCAGCCCCTGCCATAGCAGGGACACCTTCCACTATCTCAGGGTGCTCCAAGCCCTGTCCAACCTGGTCTTGGACACTTCCAGGGATTCAGGGGCAGCCACAGCTTCTCTGGGCACCCTGTGACAGATCCTTCTGTTTAATCTGTGCTCACATGGAAGCTAAAACCTGTTTTAAAAGGTGTTTCATGTCTGGAGTTTGGGTCTATGATCAAACTCAAGACACTGGAACAAGACAAATATCCAGCTGAATTCTCCCCAGAGGAAAGGGCATCTCACAGAATTACATAAAACAGAACCAAGGGAAGGAATCAGGAGTGAAATAACCTCAAGCAGGGGCAGCAAAGGTGATCAGGAACAACCTCCCACAAGCCACACGACCAACCTAAAAATGAAACTGCTTCTGGTGACTGGCAGATGAATGGCATTAAACCTCAAGGGCTCAGGGGAAAGAGCAGAACACAGAGGTTGGCTTGTCACAGTAACAGCTCCCAGGCTTGGCCATGTGGCCTCTGAGAGCTCCCAGTCCCTGTCTCAGCAGATCCCCACACGTCAGCGTGCTCACCCCACCAGGGATGAGCCAAGGGTGCAGTGCTGTGGGGACAGGACCAGCCCCTGTGATTCACTCACTTTTGGGCTGATTTTCCGTATCGCTTTCATTCCCGCTGGTTTCACCTGAAACAAACATAGTTTTCACTTATTAGCCACGCAGAAGGAAGATGGGCAACACCCAGGGTTGGGAAAGAGACAGAACCTGAGACTCATCAGATCAGCATCCCTCGGGGCTGCCCACCTATCCTGCCCAAAGCATCAGCCAAGGGCAGCTGCAGAGTGTGTTACAACAGCAAATTTCAGAAAGCAGAGCTGATATCGAGCCAGTGCTGTCAGTGAATGACCTGCAGGTCAGCTGAACACGGGCAAAGAACACAAACCAGCTGCTTGGTTGAGGCTGCTATAAAACTTAACAGAGCTGCTGAACAGAGTAACTATAAATACACTATCAATGGTGTATTTCAATCAGAACAAGGCACACAGACAATGAGTGCAGTAGTCAGTGGTAGTCCTCATGCCAAGTGGTTTTCTGAGGATTTTTTGCCTTAATCTGCTTTTTTGAAAAAGCACTTTTAAGCAGCAGCCCAGCTCTCCAGGCTCAGAATCCTCCCCTTGTGACAGTGTTAAATTTGGGTTAGGCAAGTGCTCCTTGGGCTGAAAGCTCAATTCCAGCCACGAGTCTGTGGTTTGCACTGTGGCGTCAGCATGAGGTGATGGTGCCAGGCCAGGGGGCAGAGGAATTGTGCCACCCCAGGTGTTCAGAGCACAGACAGTGGTGCTGGAGACCCCAATACCTTTCACTGGAGCTGCTTCTTTCCCGGCAGGACTGAGCAGCTTCACCTTCTTCTTTCCACGCTTGGAATCAAAGATCTCCTGTATTTTCAGTACCAGCTGAAATCCAAAGCAGAAGCAGAGGTTAATGTGGGAATTCAGAGAAGGGTCCAGGCAACCCCACAGCCACCATCCAGGACTTGGCGAAAGCTGCCCAGATCCTGCAGGAACCCTGGCTCAGAGGCTGGAGTCCTCCTAGCCCAGCTCACTGGATAAAGAATGAGCACAGATTTCTGCTGCAAGACAGGGATCCCTGTCAGCACAGCTCAAAGCTGACACCAGACTGTACAAGCATTCTGGAAATTGTCACACTTGCCTTCCCAAATAGAAGTGACAAACTGTCTGGCATCAGATCTCCACTTTCTATGCAAAGGCACTTGCAAGAACATCTCACAAACCCTCCAGCACAGAGGACTCAGAACATGCTCCCCAGCCTCCCAACTCCTTCCAAGCCCAGAAAAAGCAGAGCTCTCTCACTGTAACTTGGGGGTTGGGGTTTGGGTTGGTTTTTGGGTTTGCTGCTGTAGTTGGGTGTCAGCTCAAGTCTCCTAAAACACAAGCGAGGCTGCTCCAAGCACAGGCCCTGTCCCAGGTGTTTGCTGGAATGAAAGGATGATGTACTCAGAGTAACCTGCCCTAGTGGAAGGTGTTCCATGGCAGGGGGTGGAATGAGGTGGAATTTAAGGGCCTTTCCACCCAAACCATTCTGTGATTTAGCACAAACGAAGACAGAGCAGTGGGTCTGTGCTGCAGGACCACACACCTGGTCCACTGGAAGAAAAAAGCAGGGGAAAAGCACAGCCCAGTGCAGACTAAGCACAGACATGAAAGAAGGGTCAGCATTTTGACACACTGTGTTGGTAATCTTCCTTTCACTGGTCACAACAGCCTTAAAGTCAAAGTCCTGATACTTTCTGTGTCCCTGCTCTGTGCCTTCCCCTCACCTGCCAGTGCCCCAGGGGCTCCTGACTCCCCACATCAAAGGCGGCTTTCACTTCATGTGAAGAGGGATCTACCCTAAATGCAGGGAGCAGGTCAAGTTCATTCCTGCCTCAAGAATTCAATAAACTGAACACAGGAGGGTGGGGCCCAGCCATTTGTCATCACAAATACAGCATAAAAAGAAATATACTAAAGGGAACCTGTTTGTTCAGCTCAAGCATTTTATCCCCAGATCAGCAAGCCAGGCTTAGGCTCTCCTTTTCTAATCGAGTTCTCCCCATTTTCTGTCTCAGCCAGCCGGCCCAGCAGGAGGAGGCTGCAGGGAACAAACAGCCCACTGCAGAGCGCAGTGCTTCTCCTGCCAAATCTGCCTTCTTTCCCTTTTTATCCAGCCTTACCTAGGAGATCTTCATTTCTGTCCTGATTTTTGTGCAGCTGAGTCACCACCCTGGGTGTGTTTAAGGCAGCCGTGTGTTTCTTAGGCAAAAGGTTTTGTCTTTTTAGACCCCAGCCCTTTTCTCAACCTCTCAAGCAACCTTGGCTCAATTCCTCCTGAGCAAAGGGAGTAAAGTGCTCTTCCTGCATGTAAATTGTTACCAGATTTTTGGAATAGGTTTCCTTTTGGAGAACATTTTATTTTCCCTCTCCAAATGAGAGATACTCTCCATCACAGCATTTATATAATCTTGCCATCTCCTTCCTGATTTTCCAGACCTAGGGTTTGTTTAAAAACACAGACAGAAGTTACTTGATACTCCAAAGCACTTTAAAGGTTTGAAAAGTCCTTTGCAGCTGTCCAACTCTACCTCACAGTCTTGTGCAATCTGGGCAAATACACGTGATTTTCAGATGAAATGAAGATCTGCTGAAGTGAAATGATTTTACCACAGCAAAAATGAGCCCTCGCCACTACCACAACTGGAATTTGAGTCCCATGCACCAAGGGTCACCACAGTGGCAGCTGCAGCTGCCCTAATACAGCACGTGGTGCCTTTTACCACTGAGGGATGTGAGCTGGTAACCAACATGAGGATCTAGAAACCTTCCCAAGGCACCAAAGGAGAGTCAGAAGAGTCCCCTGTGTGAAGGTGGATAGGAAAAAAGCCTTCCTCACCCCTCTGGCCTCAGCAGCATAATTGTCTTTGCAGCCAGGCAGGAGGGGGAGGCCACAAGGGACAGCTGTAGGAAGGCTTTGTGAAATGCTCTTATCCCTGAGAGTTCCTCTGCACCTTTAAACTGTGGAACAGCTGCTCCTGATGCCAGCCCACAACTCCAGGCCAACATTCCAAGTAACCAAGGGCCCCACAAGTATCCCACAGCTCAGGGCCTGCAGTGGAACACCAGGATCAGTCTGGGAAGTCACTGGGAGCAGGGGACACATCCACACAGCGTTACAGAGCTGCCCCTGGAGCTCTCCAAAAGCACAAACCCAGCACCACGACACTCCATGGAAACCCTGGGAACAAGGCTTAGGGGACAAAGCACGAGGAAGGGCTCGTGTTCACACACAGCCCTGACCTCCAGGTCAACACTGAGCACTTTGTCTGCCCATTCTTGGCCAACAAAAACACCACTGTCCCAGCTAGAACTGGCACTCAGATCCCCAAGCACCAGCCCTGCCACTTGGAGAGGGAATGGCTGGAGCAGCAGTGCCAAGCAGCAATCACCTGCCTGGACCACAGCTCTATGGCCACTTACAAAGCAGCAAGAGCTTGAAATGCCAGGCAAGAAGTGAAGTTTCACACTTGAATCTCACCCAGGGCAGGTTCTTTCTCCTGCTGGCAGCCTCCACTGCTCGGAACAGCTTCCACTCAGACAGGGTGACAGGCAGGGAGGTCTCCTTCCCCACCTTCCCTTGGAAAATTGTCTGGGAGGGCTTCAGCTCCAGAGACTTACGGCTGAGGAAGGGAGGTTTGGGGGGAGGCTGGAAAACAGAAGCAGAAGAGAAAGTTAAGTGGGAGATGGAGCTTTGGTGCGAGGTCACAGGCAGAGGAGTCAGATTACAGCTGGTAAATCTGCTCTGCCAAGCTCTCCATCCCACCTCCCCACTCAAGCATCTCACCAGATCTCTCTTGTTCCTGTTCTTCTGCTCCTTAGCAGCTTAATCAGCTGCCATGGTTGTTCATTATTTACATCATATATTATTTACATTAATAACAAGCAATAAAACAATAAAGCTTGCAACGTGGAATGTGAGGCTGGGGGTGAGCACAAACGAGGGCCCCTTGTGAGAATGATTCTGCAAACACCTGACCCTTGAATCCCCCCAGCCTACCTTGGGAGCCCTGCTGATGCTCCGGGGAGGGGGCAGCTTCCAGACAGATGGGACCTTCCACAGGGGCAAGGGCAGGGCTCTGATATCTTCATAAGGGTTTTCTTTTGTAGGACCTGGAAAAAGTATTGGATGGGGGTTTATGAAAGGAGATGAAGCCCTGTAATTTTTGCCAGGGATATAACTGGGGGGAGTGTGTAGTTGTCTGCCAAGCTTTAACAGGGTCTGAGAGACCTGTTTAAAGCTGGATGAGATTCCCACATCCTTCTAACCCACTGCCATCAACTTGGCAGACTGCACATGGACTCAGCAGAACAAAACACTTTTTCCCCTGCAGAGCAAGCAGCTCTATTGCAAAGCAGCTCATTTTGGCAGCGCTCACGCTGATCTCTGTGCAACACTCAAGCAAAGCATTCCAAGAGCTAATAAAGAAATCAGTTTAGCACGGGCCAACTCCAGTGACCTCCCATGACATCTGAAATCAGGCTGTTAATGTGCAGATGTCACCAACACCAACAGAGAACCCCAGATGGGGATGACCTTAAAAGTCCCAGAGCTGGAAAGGGCCTCAACCTTCACTCCTCCCTCCCCAGCACAACTGCCACCCTTGAACATAGCAAGGGGGCCCCCAAAAGCACAGGCACATACAGATAATGTCCTCGTAGATGTTGTCTTCAGACTGAGTGTAGACCAGCCTGGGTCCTGCAGTGCCGTTTGTCTCTTCCCGAGGTCTGTGGGAGCCGCTGGCTGCCGGCCGCTTGCGGAAGCCCTGGATGTCCTCAAACTCAAAGGATTTCCTAGAGGAAAACCAGGGTGACTTCTTCTAAAGGCACCTGCTTGAGCTGCTGTCTGCAGTCCACACACAAGCGTGGCCCCTCTTGGGACCATGCAGCACACGGATGCTCCACTCTGGACTCGCATTGCCAAGGGTTGAGGTCGAAGCCCAGGCAGCAGCTCAGCCCCTCACTCCTGCCCCGTGGGATGGGGGAGGCAGTCAGAGGGTAAAAGGGAGAAAACACGTGCATGGCTCGAGATAAAGACAGTTTGGAAGGTAAAGCAAAAGCTGCACAAGCAAGGAAAGCAAACCGAGGGATTCATTCCCCATTTCCCTCGGCAGGCAGGTGTTCGGCCTTGCCCAGGGGCTCCATCATGGATAATGGTGACTTGGGAACACAAACTCCAGATGTTCCCCCCTTCCTGCTCCTTCCCCAGTTTTTACGGCTGAGCAGAACACCACAGGGTCTGGAACAGCCCTGGGGTCAGCTGTCCCCTCCCAGCTGTGTGTGAGCTCAGCCACACACTGCTGTGTTACCAATATTTTCATCACAACCCCAAAACACAGCACCACGCAAGATGCCAAGAAGAAAAATACCCCAGTCAAAGCCAGCCCACCGAGTCCTGCTCACTTACTCTGGGGGATTTGTTAAGTAAGAAAGGGAGCTGGAGGCTCCATGGCCAAGCACACTCCAAGCAGGCATGGCCAAACCCATCCTGTCAGAGGCAAGAACTCAAACCATGTTTTGCAGACTTTAGCAGCTCAGAACCAGGGCACTGTTTCCTACTGGCCTCTCCTACTCATGTTCAGGGAGTTCACGCATTTGGGGGTTGGCATTTCCATCCACTAAGCCACTATTTTGAAATGAGAGCACTGAGGTCACAGAGGAGCTGGCAGGGATTTAGCCTGTCATCATCATCATCATCAAATTTGGGTTGTTGCTGTACACTTTGCCACAGTGGAAGGTTTCAGAACCTCAAGCCACATCTCTGCTGGTACTGTGCACACCAGTCTAGCACAGGCAGCTCACCTGTGTGCAGGATTTGCATCAAGACACCTCAGAAGGGTATGGGAAAGAGGGAGAACCAGCCCAACCTACTGCAACAGCAGAACCCACAGCCTCCAGCCTTAAGCAGTGAGAGAATCCTCCTCTCCCAGGAAAGCCAAACACTCAGCAGCCACAGTGCCCCAAGAGAAAACTACTCTGCCATCCACAAACTGCAGCTGAGGGCAAGCAGCAGGCAGGGAGCAGGCAGGTCTCTCCCTGGGGCCAGCATATTGTCACTGTGCTCTGTTCTAAGGTGTGGGCTGACTTGTGTTTGGAACCTGGAGCCTTTTCTGCAAGATTACCAGCAGCAAAAGCAGGATGCTTGCACGCAAGAACATCCTTTCCCCATGAAAAGAGGCATCGTCACTAGCAGCACCACCACAAGGACATCATGCCAAGCAAGCTGCTTAAACCCATCTAGAAAGTGATTTAAGGAAATGTTTCAGACACGAGAGATGAATTACGTACCTCTGGGCTCTCCCTCTGATCCTCCTGCTGGCTATTTTCTTCTCAGGGCTGTTGGAGGATGACACCAAGTCCCTTCCACACTGCTTTTGCAAGGGAGCTCCCCTGGTGGCACCGGCATCTCTACGGCCACCAGCACCCTTCTCTGCCAGGTACCGGAAAGTCCTGCGGGGTTTGGGGGGTGGGTCAGGAGCTGCCTCCTCCTCTTGCCCCTCAACCTCAGAGTAAATGTTTCCCAAGCTCCTCTCTGCCCTGCAGAGAGTGTCCACTCCTTTGGTTTGCAGTTCTCTTTCCGTGGAGCCAGAGCTGCCTCGCGTCCTCTGGGGGTCCAAGGCAGCAGGAGGGGCTCTGCCAGGCAGGAGGGGATCTGCTCTCCTCCACGGGGCTTGTGAGGTATAGAAGTTCCCTGGGGGCAGTGCCAGCCCCGGGGCCTGGAAGCCTGTTTGCTCCTCTCCTTTTTGCTTGGCTCGGGAAGCTGGGCCACCACAGTCCCCAGTCTGCCAGCAGCTCCGTGCATCTTCCCTGAAATCCAAGCCCAGGCTCTTTGGATCTTTGGACCCAGCCTTTCTGCCGTTCTCTGTACATCCTGCCCTCACTTTGGGTAGTGCATTGCAGCTGGGGTCATACTTTACTCCAAAGTCCTTTGGCTGCTGCCTCTCCTTGCCGGGGCAGCCCCGTGTCCTGCCCTCCCACTGGGAGATCTTCTGCTTGATGTTGCGGCAGTGGCTGCGGGACAGCGTCTGCACGGTCGTGCGGGAGAAGCTGCTGTCCCCAGCCCCCGTGGGGTGCATGGCAGGGGCCAGAGTGCTCACACACAGCCCATGTCCAGCCCTGGCCACGTCCTCCCGTGTCCTGCACACATCAAAGCCGGCACCACAGCTCCAAAGCGCCCAGCGGTGCCACGGAGTCCGGCCTGGCTGCTCCGACCTGCGGGCAAAGAACAAGAGCCATCAGCTGCACCCCTGCCATGCTCCCCACCCAAACTCCCAGCAACTGCTCCCTGGCAACTGCTGCAGAACATTCCTCCCCAAATCACATCCATCACGTGCTCAGGACAGGCCTCCAGAGTCACTGCCCACAGGAGCTGTTTGCGCACACATCTGGGAGGGCGAGCAAAAGGGACCTGAGGCTTCACCAGCTTCAGAAACAAATGCAGCAGGCACGACACATCCCGAGGGATCCCAAGCATCCAGACTCAAGGAAATTATTTAATGGCAGAGGAACACAGCAGTGTGGATCTCAGCCAGCCTTTCTGCAGGAGTGCAGCTCCTCCTGATGCTCAGGCAGCAGAGACAAATCCCTGTGGCACCTGAGCTCCTCACTCAGCACAGACAGAGCAGGACACGAGGCACCAGGGCAGCTGGTGAGAAAAGGAACCACATCTGCTTCTCCAGAGAGGAGCTGCTGCTTCACACAGGATGGGGAGAGCTGTGGTGGCTGGGGAAGAGCCTGACTCTGGCAGGGCATCCTCCTCCCAGAAGTGCTCTCTTGCTCCACAACACAAGTGAAAACCTGCCTGGTGTTCTGTTTGTCAACACCTGACCTAAATTTGCCATCCAAGAGACTGGAGGGCAGTGGTGCCCAGCCTGTGGCTTGCAGCCAGGGCAGTTTCAAAAGGCAGAAGAAACAGGTGAGTTCTCATCTTCAAGTGAAAAATCACCCCACGTTTAAATCAGCAGAGAAGGAATGCTAAAGAAACACTCTGGCTTCTCCTACCCAAGCAGAGTCTGCACAAACAGGAGCTGTGCTCTTTGAGACTTCCCACACACATAATCCAGAGGATAGAGCACACATCCTCCCGATAATCCAGCAGGGAATGCAGGTGAAATCACCAGGGAGAACTGGGGTGGCTGTACAGACCCAGCACCTGCAGGTCCAGCATGGGCTCAGTACAGACATTTCATGTATGGAATCCTCAGCCTTGGAGCCCTTTGGCTCTACCTGTAGCTCATAAGGCATCCCCAATATACCCAGATATGCCAGCACAGGTGAAAACTCATCCTGCAGCAGCTCACAGGCTATAACAATCCCCGTTCCTCCCCTTCTCTGGGCAATGATCCCATTTCAGAAATTCCAACCCTCCAGCTGTATTTAACAACCTCTGTTTGCAGCAGGAGACAAGTGCTCAGCTGAGGCCAGGGGCTCTGGGAACATTCCCCTGGCACCAAGAAGTCTCCCTGCAAAAGGCAGGGAAACAGCAGAAACCCACACATGCACAAAGGCAGAGGATCCCTGCAGAAAGCAGCCAGACCTGCTCCAGGTGGGACCAGGGGCCAGAGTCACACCAAGCCTGTGCTCAGGCTGCAGCTGCCACCGCCACCCTGGGCACGTGTCCTCCTCCCCAGTCAGTGCCACCACGCCCGGCCAGCACTGAGTCACCAGAGCCTGGCAGAGCGGGCAGAGCCGGGGATGGGCAGCAAACCAAGCTGGGACACAGAGGAGCTGAAACCTGCCTGGCAAGGGCTCATGTCCCACTCTCCAGGCTGGGTGTGGAGAGCCCCCAGCGCAGCAGACCCACACCTTGCCCACTGCTGGTACCACACCTCAAACTCCAGGGCTCGGGGCTATATCCCTGGAGCTGCTGATGTGATCTGCTTGGCAGAGGACTCTGCAGAGCAATTAAAAGCAAAGCACTGGCCTTGGAGATCTACTTGATAGCACTAGTGAGAAAGCTCACTGGTCAAGGACATCCCAGGGCTCCCGGGCACTTCTGGGATGGTTTGGGCACACATGGCACAAGCCTTGGCTCTGCTCCACTCTCCCCCTCTGCCAAAGCAGCACTGTTGCTGTGGGAAGCAGCTCCCTGTCTCCACAGTGGGTTCCTGCAGGCTGGAATTGCTCAGCCCATTGTCCCAGACAGCTGCTGGGAACTCTCCCACTCAGCAGTGCACGGGATAAACTTGGACAATCTGGGTAAGCCCCGAGCCGGGGATATTTGCTCCATCATCAGCCCTCTGTCCCTCATCAGCACTCCAGCCTGTCCTCAGTGTCCCCCGTAGCCACTGGAGACCCTCTTCCCGCACCAGCGAGGGCCCCTGCCCTCTCCTATAAATAGGCATTGCTGCCAAAACATCCTGAGCCAGAGCAGAGCCATCCTTCCTCCATCCATGTCTGCAGAGCCCTGATTAGCAGACAGGAAAGCAGCTTTCCCTCCGCTGCAGCACCAGCGCCCCAGGACCCGGCTGGGGACAGGGGACAGCCACTGCTGGGGACAGCCAGGGGAGGACAGGGCTCCAACAGCCTCCTCAGCAGCCCAGCTCCACACCAGCATCCTCCAGCGCCTGCCAGCCCCTCAAACACAGCACTGCTGTGGCAGGACTGGCACAGGGACAGGAGCCCAAGGGACCCTGCAGGGCGGAGCAAGGGTTTACTCACAGCACTGAACAAGTGCAGCACATGCACTCACGCAGCACATGCACTCACGCAGCACATGCACTCATGCCCACAGCTGCTTTGACTCCCAACAGCACTGGCTGCTTTCTCCTCCAAATACTCCAGCTGCGAGCTCCTCTGGGAGCAGCCTGCTGAAACATCCACAGACAATCAGGGAATATGCTTGGAAGGGACCCACAAGGACCATCTGGTCCAACTCCTGGCCCTGCACAGGACACTCCTGGAGCTCTGGCAGCCTTGGGGCCATGCACATTCCCTGGGGAGCCTGTTCAGTGCCCCAGCACCCTCTGGGGGAAGAGCCTTTTCCTGACATCCAGCCCCATCCATGAGGACAAATGACTGCACAGGGGAGGCTGAGTAGCCCTGCACAGCTTTCCAGGTGGGTCCATCCTTGCTGTGCCCCGGCTCTGCTGGCTGCCAGCCCGCCCCACATCCTTCCTGCCATGGCTCATGTTGGGAAGGCTGCAGCAAAAACTGCCTGTGCTGCAGCTTCCTCAGCCAGCCAGATCCATTTCTGCTTCCTCATCTCAAGCCGTGGCCAAAGTCAAGGCCTAACACTCCTGCCCTCTCCCACTGCCCAGCTCCCTGCTCCCATGAGCTGAGAAACCAGCTCCCTGCACAACCAGGAGCTGAGAAACGTGGAGGAGAAGCTCAGCCTTGGCCAGCACATGGAATTCCAGAATTCCAGAATGCGTTGGGTTGGATTGGAAGGGACCTTAAAACTCATCTCCTTCCACCCCCTGCCATGGACAGGGACACCTTCCACCGTCCCATGCTGCTCCAAGCCCTGTCCAACCTGGCCTTGGACATGCAGGAATGGGATCCACAGACAGCCAAGCACAAGCAGAAAGCTCTCCCTGCTCAGTGCTGCTCCCTGTCCCTGGACTGTCTCTTCCAAAATATCCATCCAAGGAGGAGAGGAATGCAGCTTTTCACCTGCCCAGGCTTGCTATCAAGAACCAGGCATTTAATCTCAGCTCATCACGTGAGCCCAGGCAAGGGTAGGGACTGATCTTTGGTGAAGAAAGAGCACACCGGGGTGGTGTGATCCAAGTTAAGTAACCCTTAAATGCAGTCCAGGACAGGCTAAAACACAGTTCAGGGACACAGAGCTGGCAGAGACCACCTGGGTCAGGCAGCCAGCACTTGTATCAAGCACCACACAAATCATTCCCGTCACAGAATAACCAGACTTGTGACTGCTCCCATCCTGACCTCCCCTTCCAAACGCTTTCAGCGGCCCCAGTGTGCTTCCCAGCATTTCCAGAGAAGCCAAATTTATCATCCTTACTGCACCAGGACTTGGAGGAGATTGGTGTAGTTAAGAATACTAAATTATTTCACTGGTAGCGGCAGTTTGGAGGAAAATAACATAATTTCTAGACAAAACATCGCCGTTTCTGCCAAAAGACTGCTTCTCCCATCCACGCTGTTTGGAAGCTCCCAAAGCAGAAGAATAAGGCACGTTCACAGCACATGACAGGTAGCCCTGACTCTTTTTCCAGCCCTGAAAGCCAGAGACAACACTACACATTTTCCATGCAAAGCCTCGAGACAATCCCGTTTCCTGAAACCACATTCCCAAGGAGAGAAAGCTGCCAGTGCTGCTCTAGGATAAATCCCTGTCTAGTGCTGAGCTCAGGCCCCCCCAGCAGCCCGAGCACCCTGCAGCAGAGGCACAGAGAGAAGAGAGGCTCTGACACAGCACCTTACCTTGTCCTCCTCCTGGGAGCACTGCCTGGACCAGCCCGTGCAGCTCTGAGGCAACCTCAGTCCTTTTGTGAAAGCTGTGCAGTCCTAACCCACCCCAGAGTCCTTGTCGCCAAGCCTCCTGTGTTAGTAGCCAAATAAAAGGTAACCTGTGGTCTTCTGCAGCTTAGGGAAGCTGGCAGCTCATTCCTGGAGGGAAAGGACCCTTTCCAGAGCTCTCAGCTGCTCCCATTCAGTTCCTCTCCAGAACAACCCTGAAGCTCCTCTGAACAATTCTGCCATGCTGATGCCTCAAAGACATGGGCAGTACCAAACAAGCAGATTTTATATCAAAATAAGTAACTCTTCAGGAATGCAGCGTGCTTAGTCATTTCCATCTCGATACAAAGCTACTCTAACCACGAGGTATTAACTCCTTCCATGCTGCTGCATGTCCTGCTGAGGAGCAGTTCTGCCTCATTAGATCCATGGCCGCAGTCCCTGGACACAGAAAATGTGCTGCTAATCCCAATTACACAGCAAAAGGAGGTTAAGTCTGGCCTCTGCCATGGGTTCTAAGACTTTTCTACCGACTGTCTTTTTCTAAAGTGATGAAATTCAACTTCTTGAAAGCATGTTTTTTCCTCAAGATGTAAAAAAAACCCCCCAAACCAGAGCACTTCCAACATGTAAGCCCTGAAGGCTGCTACACCAGAGGGCACATGGACAGAACCCACAACGTCCTATTTTTAAAGTCGTGGGTTTTTAACCTGACTCACAGTATCTGAATGCCCAGGGTAGCAATACTGACAAACAGCAGTTGACTCAGCCCCTACACCCCGGGCTGGCTGCCAGCCCCAGGAATGCTGCAGCTGCACACCGAGACACAAGCTGGGCACGGAGTTAAAAATCAAACACGACTTATCCTGGAGCAGTTCCTTGGTGCCACCATCAGAGGTGAGATTCCTAAGAAAAGTCACAAAGCCTGTGTGGATTTACATGGGCCACCCCAGACAGGCCGTGTGAGGCCACAATCAACCATTCATTCCTTTGGGAATGTCTCAGCAGCACCGAGGCAGCTGCCCCAGGAGGTTCAAAGGGTGCAGAAAACTTCCCAGACACCACTCAGATAATGTGTTCCAGAGCTACCCACTGAGTCATATCCATATTATATTATGACCACTGGAAGACAGATAAAAATTTTGCCAAGCAGCAACGGACAGCACTAGGACTCAAGGTCAGATCCTCCAGGCACCAGCGCTCAAATACACATTTCCAGGGGCTGGATTTCCTGCGACTTCTCTTCTACTTTCCTTCCATCACTCGCTGATGCTAGTCCCAGCTGCCAGGAGGAATTGTTCCACCAGTGCCCGGGCTCTGTCACAGCCAGGTACCCTCCCAGGCAGCCCATGTCCAGCCACGGTCACTGAACAGAGGTGTGCGTGTTTGTGCAGCCAGCTGGGGAAGGCAAGGGCAGGCTGGTCCAGCGTGCCCGAGGAGCTCTGTAACCACTGCGCCCCACGCACCTCAGCGCAACAAATTACAAATACCCAGCGAGACCTAAACCACCACAGCCCAGCAGTGCCTAAAACTCTCTATAGAATCACAGAGCGGTAGGGGTGGGAGAGAACCTCTGGAGGTTCTGCTCTGCCCAGACTGGGGCACCTCCAGCAGGACGGCTTTTGGATACCCCCGCGGGGAGACACTGCAGCAGGCCCGGGCAGCTCCATCGCCCTCTCCGGGAGAAGCGTCCCCCGAGGGCAGCGAGGCCCTCCGGTGTGTCCATCACCGGACAGCCCGGCTGGGTCCGCCCGGCAGCCTCCCTGCAGTGAGTGCGGGAGACGCACCCAACCCCAACCCCGGCTCCCCTGGGAGCTGGGTCTCCTCCCGGGCAGCTGGAGCAGACACCTGCTTCCCCCGGCCCGTCAGACAAGGGGGAGATGCTGCACCGGCCGCTGCCCGCCTGCCCGCGGCCGGGACACGGGCACCCCTCGGGGCCCGCAACCCCGAGCCGCGACTGCGGGAAGCCCCAAACCGCCCGGACTACCCGCTTGCCCTCCCGGCGTCGCCCCCGCCCGGTCCCGCCGCCCCCCGTCCCGTCTCACCGCGGCCTCGGCCCGCTCCCGGCCCCGCTCCCGCAGGACGCTCCGGGCGCGCACGGAACCACTTCCCATTGGCTGCTGTAGCCATCACTCAAGCGGTGATCCCGCCTTCTCCCCGCCCCGGAGCGCCCCGAGCCACTTTCCGTTGGTTGAAGCGGCCGTCACTCGGAAGGACGCCCCGCCCCCGCCGCGCCCCGTCCCGTCTCTCCGCGGCCTCGGCCCGCTCCCGCAGGACGCTCCCGGCGCTCACGGAGCCGCCGTCCATTGGTTGCTGTGGCTGTCACTCAGCTCGAGATCCCACCCTCACCCCGCCCAAGGCGGACAGAGCCATCGCCCATTGGCTGCCGTAGCTGTCACTCAGGCGACGGTCCCACCCCCTTTCCCTCAGGGCGCTCGGATCAGCTTCACAGACGGGGTTTTACTGCGCTGCCCCGGCGCCCTCACAGTCCGGCACGGCCCCGGCCCCGCGGTCCGGCCCCCGCCTATTCGTTCTTCAGCCCCTCGGCGATGAGGTTGAGCTCGTAGCACCAGGTCTCGTAGCGATAGGCCACGCGGATCTGGGCCACGTTCGTCTTCCGTATGTCATTGCCATCGGGCCCGTCTTCCTGGTAGTTTTCACCCAGGAACTTCACTTTCTCCTGCCAGAGGCAAAGACAGCGGTAGCGACCTCAGAACCCCCGCTGGCAGCGCCCGAGGGAAGCCCTGAGCCCACGGGCGGAGCTGGTCGCCAATCTCAGGCCGTGGGCAGGACCACCCCAGAAGGGGACACACCTCGGGGGACACGACACACTGCAGGACACCCCCCTCCGTGGGACAGGACACCCACGTTGTGGGAGAGGACACACCTCATGGGACGGGACATGCTGGAGGACACACCCCTCATGGAACAGGACACACCTCAGAGAATGTGAGACGCGGCGGAATACCCAGTTTGTGGGACTGGACACCCTGCAGGACACCCACCTCGTGGGACAGGACACTACCTCGTGGGACAAGACACACTGCAGGACACACTCCTCATGGGACAGACAACACTGCGGGACACCCAGCTCGTGGGACAGGACACCCACCTCGTGGGACAGGCTGCTCTGCAGGATGCTGTTCCTGGCGATCTCACACATATCACAGGTGCTGAGCTTGAACACCTGGGCAGCGATGGCGTACTCCTCCATGAGGGGCTCCTGCAGCACAGGGTTAGGGCTCAGCAGCCTCTGCCAGCACAGCCCATGCTCTGCTCAGCAGGAGCTGTCCCAGAGCTCACAGAACCGTTGAATCATTGGGGCTGGAAAAGTTCTCCGTGACCAAGTCCAACACCCCCATGCCGCCTAAACCATATCACAAAGTGCCACGTGTTCTAGGTTTTTGAAAACTTCCAGGCACCACTGCCCTGGGCAGCCTGTTCAGATGCTTGACCCCTGTTTCAGTGAAGAAGTTCTTCCTAATATCCCACCTGAACATCTGCTGGTGGATGGGGAGATGGCCCAGCATAAGCTGCAAGTTCCACTGGCTTCCAAAACCCCGACGCCCACACAGTGCCAGCCCCACAGTCCCAGCCCCAGTGCTCGGCTCACACTGTACCTTGGTGTAGTGAAACTGCATGGGGTCATCTGTAGACAGGGACACCATGAGCCCTTTCTGGTGGAAGTCAAGCAGGGGATTCTTGGCGTACTCCAGGAAGAGGCTGTTGTTGCTGAGTGGGGACATGGCAATGGGAATTCGGGCCAGGAAGTACAGATACTGCAGCACTGGGCTCTGCAAAGATGAGCAGAGGTACCACGTTAGGGATAAAGTTGCTGCACCTTCCACCTCTCCAGGGTCACTCCTCAGATCAGGCCAGGTCCCAGCCAGGGAATTGTGTGCAAGGAGAGAGATAGGCCAGCCAGCAATTAATGCTTCAAGCTAAGGAGCACAAAAGGCCAAGGTGCTTTCTGATACCAAACTCAGCTGGCTCCAGTAATTACAAACGTATTCTTTAATAGGTCTGTGAAGCTAAACCCCCAAAATCTAATACATTGCTCGGCCACATCCCCAGACATGCCTGGAGAAGCCCAGAGAACCATTTAACATCTTCCTGAAGCCAGGCTGTGTCAGTGTACAACAGAGACACAGGTAACTGCCAGCTACATGAGGCAGCTGTGAGCACTTCTGCTCTGCTGTGCCTGGGCTGCTCCTGGCAGCCTTCTCCACGTACCTTCTTGAGGTTGAGGCCGTGGGAGATGTTATCAGCTGTCATGAAGGCTGCCAGCAGGTGTGTGAGGGCCCCAGCCTCGCCGCAGTGCGGCCGGAACAGGAACGTGTTCATCCCACGCTGCCTGGCACAGGGAAGGAGCACTCAGAGCAGGCAAAGCACCCCAGCAGGGTTGGGTGGCTGGACCCGACTTGAGGCCCAGCTCTGCCCCTACCAAGAGTCCTCAGGAATCCAGCTTGACCCAGGAGCACATTGCTCCTTCTCTTTTCTCCTCTGTGTGTCCAATGGATTCATCTCTGCAATCCCTAAACTTTCTCCCCAGTCCATCACACCTCCTGCTGAGGGGTGTCTGGATTGCTCTGGCACGTGGTGCTCCAAATACAGAGCGAGGAGAGCCCCACTTCTGCCATACCAACAATCAAAGAGCTGAGGTAAGTCATGAGGCAGCCCCTTGGCAGATCCCAGGGCTCACCTGCGCAGGTTGTTCAGCACCAGGATGTTGGCATACATGTAGTAGATGTAGTAGGTGTAGGATGGGTTCTTCTGGGAAGTCCACTCCTCTGGCTTTGGGCTTTTAGTGCTGAACATGTGTCCGCTGTGCTTGGATTCATCATCCACGCTGTCAAAGCCCGTGATCTGCGTGGCAAGGGAACAGAAAAGGTGCATCTCACACTCCCCACCTCGTCATGCCCAGGTGGGCTCACTCTGCCCCACCACAGCTCACCAGAGCCCAGCTCTACCCCTGTGCTCCCCAAGGGCAGGGTGGGGCAGGGCTGCAGATCTCGCTCCTCTCGCCCCCCCAAGCACTGTCCAGGACTGGGAATAAAGCTCACACCTGCCCAGGAGATGAGTGGACAGCGATTCACAGCCCCACAGCAGCCAGCCCAAGGAGTCTGACCCCTCCCTGCACTTCTGGCCACAACCCCCTTCCCCAGAATGAGGCAGAGCCCACTGGCCCACTGGTGCCATTCTCCATGTCAGGGCCAATACCCCATTTCTTGTGCACAAACAGGAATGGGAGTTCTCCCCACACCTGACAACATCACCAGGTGACACTCACGTGGCGTAGGAAGACACTCAGCTCTTTGTTGGCTTGGGGATTGACAGTTGCCTCAAACACAGGAACAAAGATATATTCCAGCATTTTCCCAAAGTGGGGGAGGAAATTCTTGGACCTGAACACATCGCTGTGGACAGAGACAGGGATTAATTTCTACCAGAGGGACAACACGGCCCACTGTCCCCACAACCCTTTCAGGGATGAGGGATCTATAAGGCACAGTGCTCCCTCAGCCCCACAGCACGTACTAAATCCTGGGAACTTGGATCATCCACTTCATGTTGGGGGAATAGACCCGGTGGGTGTTGAACCACTTGGCCAGCTTGGCCCACTCGTCAGGCGACCGGCCGTAGATGGAGAGCCGGGGCTCCGTGTGCTGGTACTTGGCATCCTCCAGGTCAGAGCCAACCTCCTGCAAACCAGAGCACACCGTGGCAAGGGGAGCCACAGCAGCAGCACAGCTTCCCCCTGTTTTCCTCCCCTCTCTCCACACCTTGATGATGGTAGCAAAATACTCGCCGCTGATGGCGTTCTCTGTCTTGAGGTAGAGGTCCCGCAGCTCGCTGGCCCCCACGGGGTTGTACTTGTCATTGAACTTGTCAAAGCGCTGGAACGTCTGCCGGCCCTGGAGCAGCAAGACCAGGCTCAAACACTGCCCTCACAGCTTGGCAGGGTGCAGGGGCTCAGCCAAACCACCCAGAATGGCAAAACCAGGAGCTGCTGCACCCTGACACAAATATTAATGCACACAAGTGTGGGTGCACAGGGAAGGGACAGGTCATGGGGGCAAGAGTGGCCCAAGAGTGATCTTACAGTAAATGTCCTACCACTTACAGCATGGACATCCAGGGAATCCACTGTCAGGTCATAGGGGTGCAGTTTGAGCTGCTGGAAAAGCTGTTTCAGGGTGAGCTGTTTGCCCTTGGCGTCATAGACCACGCGGTCGGCATCCACGCAGTAGGATTTCTTGATGAAACGCAGAAGGTGCTTCTGGTTCATGCAGGCTGCGGCGTGGATGTGTGTGTCCACCTGGGAAAACAGAGGGGCTGCTTCAAGCTGGGATCCTTGGGTACCATCCCAGGGAGGTGAACAAACCCCTCAGGTGAGCACGCTGTGTGGGGAGCAGGGCTCAGCTCAGTGGGTGAACAAGCCAGAGGGCACAACTTTGCCAAGAGCATGGAAGGCAGCACGTTCCCATTCACAGGAGCAATGCTGCTGCTACAGACACGGACTCTAACATCCAGTTCCCAGGGAGGGACAGGCACCATGACAGCTCCTCTCCAGGGCCCCTGGGGCTCTAAGCCTTGCCCTTTACCTTCCTGCAGTTGTAGAAGTCACGGTGGGGGTTGTTCTTCAGCTCCTTCATCTCCTCCATCTCATTGAGCATTTCGTGCACTTGGAACTTGGACGAGAGGAACTTGAGGCGTCGGTGAGCGTAGGTCTTCCTGGTGAGAGCAGAGGGCAGGACAGTCACTGGGGTCCTCGCCCCTCAGCATGGGGACACAGATTCCACCTGGGGTGGAGGACCTAAGACTGGCCAGCTGGGAGCCTACCTGCAGGTCCTGTCTCCAGCCCCTGAGCACTGCTTTGCTTAGGACCCAAGTCAAGAGGGCTGACAGGGGCTGGGGACACTTGGGCAGCCAGGTGTGTCACCAGAAGGCTCCTCCCTCTTCCCAAGAAGGGGAGAGGGCTGCCCTGACTCCCTCTGCCCACTGAGGCAGGAGCTGGTGTGTGGTGCACTTACACAGGCCCCTGTGCAATCAGGACCAAGAGGAAGTTCATGTCATCGACGAAGTGCTCGAGGCTGGGGTAGGGCAGATCCTTTGGCTCATTTCTCTCAGCCGCTGCCTGGTCTGCGTAGACATAAACTACCCCATCCTTCATCTGCACGTGGTACCCCAGGTCCTCAGGGAGGTTCCCAGTGTCAAAGGGATCCTGTCCACCCTTCACTGGTGGGGTGAACACTGCAACAAAAGGAGAATTCCATAAGGCTGCCAGCCCAAAGCCCCCAGGCTTGCCTTGCTCTCCCACCCCACACAGCAGCCAGGGACACCCCACCACTGTGACACCAAGGAGGGGGCCTGGGCAAGTGCCTTGCACATCCCTTTCCTGAGCCCTGCCCCATGCTGAAGCTACAGGAAACCTCTGGGGTGCCTGGATGTACCTGGGCCAATGTCACTTGGTTTCCAGGGCTCGCCCTCGATGGCACGCAGGTACTGCAAGGGCGTCTTGGGGAACCTCTGCAGCGACTGCTGCATGTTCTTCTCTCGGATGCACAGCGCCCTGTACAGCCCTCTGCACACCACTTCAAAGTCTTCCACTGTCACCTGCAAGGGGGGTGATGCTGAAGGGAACCACGCAGCTGGGACACAGGTGTGTACAAGAGACACCCTGGTGCACCCAGGTGGAGGGAGATTTTGGTCACAGCAAGATAAATGTCAAAAAATGGTTTGGGCTGGAAGGGATCCTAAATCTCATCTTGTTCCAGCCCCTGCTGTGGGCAGCGACACATTTCACTATCCCAGAGTGCTCCTAGCCCATCCAACCTGGCCTTGGACTCTTCCAGGGATGGGGCAGCCACAGCTTCTCTGGGCACCCTGTGCCAGGGCCAACCCACCCTCACAGGGAACAATTCCTACCCAATATCCCATCTAACCCTGCCCTCTGGCAGTGGGAAGTCATTCCCCTTGTCCTGTCACTACATGGTATTGTAAAAAATCCCTCTCCAACTTTTTTGTCATATCATATAAGCATATCTCATGTATCTCATCATATATATCTCGTCATATCATATCAGCGTCCCACCGCTCTGCCTGAGCAGGATGAGGAAGGGATGATAGGCAGAGACCCAGATATGACAAAAGGAAGCTCCTGGTTCCAGAACCGGGGAATTCTGATGTCACCCCCTCTTATATTCCTCACTGCAATCAGTAATTGGCCCTGAAATGGAAGCCAGGCCTGGGCAAAACATTAAAGCTATTTTTGGAGCCCGGGCTGAAACTGAAGCAGGAACAACAACATGCACTAACCCTGTTTGTCAACGATTTTTGATTTACTGTACAGACAAGTGTTTTGGGCAGCCAGAAGAGGCTGGAGTGGAGTAGGCTGAGAAACCAGCACTTCCAGCTAGGGCAGTCATGGCAGGGGGAATGTGCTCAGTGTCTGAGCAGAGAGGGATTTCCAGATCCCCTCTGCTATGCAGCTCCAGGCTGAGCAACCCTCCAGGAGGTTCTTAGAAGCAGCACAAATGTAATAGGAGGCTGAGGAGGAGAAGGAGGCAGGATTAGCACGGGATGTGATAACAGTCCTGGTCAACTGGCTCTGGGTGACCCTGTACCAGGGGCTTGGTGACTTCCCTCAGCTATTCTGGGATCCTTGGATGTGCACAGACCTCAGACAGACAGAGCTGTGTGCAAGCAGAGAGGATGTGACAGAGTGAGCACAGCCTGCCCTGCCAGGCCCTGCCTGGACAATCCCATGGGGATGTGCAGCACCCCACAGCTCCTGCTAAGGAATTCAGCTCTGGTGAGGCACAGACTGAGCTGGGGGACACCCTCCTCACTTGTGCAGACTCCTGTGTCACTGGGCACTGCTGAGGGCCAGGCAGGGACCAGAGGGGTGGCCAGTATGGAAAAGGAGCAGCCATGGAAGTACGTACCCCAGAGGCATAGTCCCCAGTGATCTGCACCCGCTGGAAGTCGGGCCCGGTCTGGTACTGGGGGCAGGTGGAGTTGGCCTCCTCAATGACAGCCGGGCTGGGTCCAGACCCCGGAGCCGTGGGCGGTGCCAGCACAGTCGTCTTCATGCGGATCAGCTTCTTCCTGCTACAGAAAGGCTCAGGCAAACAGCCCCATTCCAGCAAACAGCCCCATTCCATGGTCACACACAGCTGCAGGGCCCGGGGCACTTCCCACAGACATGTTCCAGCTGGACACAACATGATCCAGCTCACTGGTGTTCTCTGAGCCCAGCACAAACCAGCTCACAGTGGTTTCTGAGCCCAGCACAAACCAGCTCTGAACACCTCGAACAGGTGTCTCTGGACACCTTAAACAGGCACTGCCAGAAGCACAGGGCACAGCACACAAAGTAGCAACAGGCTTTGGAAGTTGCATCTTTCCAGAGTCCCCAAGTCTCCCTCCCAAGCAGTTCTGTGGCCATTGCTGTGCTGACACGCAGGGAACAGGCCAAGGGTGTCTTTCTGTTGGAGAGAAAATCCTGGAGTACCTGACAGATGCCATGGGATTATCAAGGATTTATTCCACAGGTGTGTGAGCTGTGCCCAAGGGCCTTGATTTACATCCCCCCCATTTGCTCTGGCCGGGAGGTGCAGGCTGTGCTCTTCTCCTTGCCCAGGCTCCTGGGAACTCACCGCTTTTCCACTGTGGCACTGGACTCCTGGAGCATCATGTGCAGTGTCATTTCCTGGCGGGAGATGGGGCAGATCTCTTCCACATCAAAATGAGAGATTTCCCCCCTGACCTCCTCATCCTTCACCTCGGAGGCGAATATCTTCTCGGCGAAGGAGCGCAGGGACTCATCCATCTCTGCAAAGAGGAATTTCAGTGTCCCACAGGGAGGTGATCCCCAGCCACCAGGCAGGTGTCCCTTGCACCTCAGCTGCCATTTCCTCGTGGCACTCACACCCTAGAGAAGACTCTGAGCCACCTCCCAAATTTGCAGCAAAGCTGGGCCACACCTGGTGGGCTGGAGACAAACCTTGATGCCCCCACTAGAGCAGGAAAAGTATACGCAGTCCAAGAGTGCTGCCAAAAGGCCCAGAGAGAAGCAGGTCCTTGGGAAGGGCAGTTATGGGAGCATGCACTGGGTGGAAGAGGGGAAAGTGGGCAGAGCCCTTACAGCTCCAGGGAGCCCCACATCCACTTGCTGCAGCAGTCAGGGGGGACACAGAGGTATGGATGGGGGCAGAGCTGGCAGCCTCAGCACTCAGCTCAGCATCCCAGGGCAGCCCCAGCTGGGCACTCCCAGCCACCACGTGCATGGTGCTGCAAAGGTGCCAGAGCCACCGCTGACACTGGGCTGGCTGGAGCTTTATGGAGGAGGACAAGGAAGGTTAAAAGCCCTTCCACTGCCAAAAAAACACCATAAAACAAGAACCCAAGGGTTTCCCAGAAGCAGATGTTTGCATGGCAGCACAGGGGCGCTGACAGCAGGTTTTGGCAGCTTGACACAAAGCAAAGTGAGGATGGACCTCGCCACTGAGTGTCACACAGGTGAGGATCAAAGCAGAACAGACAGAGGATTCTCAACAGCATCCAGGGTGCCAGAATGATATTTAACGAATTGCATATTTTGGTGCTGTATCAAAGGACCAAAAGTTGGGACCATTCCGTGTAATGCCAATGGGCAGAGCTGGCACTGCCAGGAAATAGCATTTCCCCAGCTGCTGAAGGATCACCATGATCATGATCTACATGATCTACATGATCTACATGATCTACATGATCTACATGATCTACATGATCATGTAACTGCTGCTTGGTTCCAGTGATCATGTCTAGGAAGTAACACAGCAGAGCATAGAGAGACCCAGCAATACTCACGTTTGTGTTCTGCTGTTGGAGATAAAACAGAGACAAAATAAAAGCTGTTGTGATCAGCCCCTCAAAATCTGAGCCTTTTTGCCTAATCACCTCATCAGTCTTTAAAAAGGGATTAGCAAAGTACAAGTTTAGCCAAAGCCTTCCATGGCTTCCACTTTATAAAAGAGTCATAGAATCCTAGAATTTGGATTGTGTGAAGGGACCTTAAAGCTCATCTGATGGGCAGGGACACCTTCCACTGTCCCAGGCTGCCCCTACTCCCATCCAACCTGGCCTTGGACACTTCCAGGGATCCAGGGGCAGGCACAGCTTCTCTTGACACCCTGTTCCAGGGCCTCCCCATCCTCACAGTGAGGAATTCCTCCCCAATATCCCATTTAAACCCACCCTCCTTTGGCTTAAAACCATTCTCCCTTGCCCTGTCATCCCCTGCCCTTGTGAGAAGCCCCTTCAGCCCTCTTGTAGCCCCTTTAGGTACTGGAAGGAAAAGGCAGAGAAGAAGTTGTCGTTTTGAGGAACACAAAGAGGGAAGTTCTGCATTGCCTGTCCCACAACAGAGCCCCGGTGATGCCTCAGTGTGGAACCAAACCCCACTGCAGGTCCATCCCACCCATCCACCCCAGTGTGGCTCTGGCACAGCTTCTGCCTGGCACAGTCCCTGCTTTCCCTGCAGTGCCCAAGGTGGAGCTTTCTCTAGACCCCAGATCCTTCACTGCACGCCTCCAGAGCCTGACAGGTACCAGTCCTGCACTGAGCTGGCCTCGAAGGGCTCTCCCTGCACCTGCAGGGATGCGGCAGGGGCACAGGGAGGGCAGCACAGCCTTCTCCTGCTGACCAGGCAAGCAGATATCCCAGAGACTTAGAGCACCAGGCTTTGCTATTTTTTGCCCTTGACTCTCCCTCCTTGGTGGCCCTCAGGATGGGTGGTCATTTCAGAGATGCCGAGTTCCATCCCCCTGTGGTCACAGTTCCCCTTATTCCCCGAGAGGATCAGACAGCTGAGACACTGCACCCCCCAGATCCTCCCTGCTGCTCAGACAGGGTGGCAGCAGCGTTCTGAGGGTGCAGCCCTTGTCCTTCCCCTCTGAGCCAGCAGTTCAGGCTGCAGCTCTGGCATCACAGCTGCTGACTTCCCAAAGCCCAGCCTGCGGAACACACGCTCCGGAATCCTGGTTCCACAGATTCATTTGACAGCAAAGCATCCCAGAAATGTTTCATTTGACCTTTCATCTCTTTAGTGGATGGAAATTACACTCGGGAAGGTTCACGACCTCCCACTGATGGTGCAGGGCCAGGCTTTAACACCAAGTTCATGTGCTGGGAGAACGCCTCTCACACCGCAGCCCTGCAATTCCAAACACGCTCCTATCGGGGCTGTTTGGTGCTGTTATCACTCAGGGCTCTGCAGTCACCTGTCACATGTCCCTGTGCACTGTCCCGCAGAGCCTGGCTGGCCCTGCTCCTGCTGCCATCCCCTCGGGGCTGCAGCTCCCCACATCTGAGCTTCACCAGGTTGACCAGAGATTCCTGAGCTCACTCTGAGCCCTTCCCCAGGGATTTAATGATGCCATTACAGGACACATTACATTGCAGGAGAGACAATATTTTCCTTCAGTACAAGCAGAGCAAGATTTAAACAATAACACAATTTTTTTTACTGCTCTATCCAAAAACATCTCCAAGCAGGAAGAAAAATGCCCAAAGGCCCCAGTGAGGTCCCCTGGACAGCACACATCCAAATCTCCCAGGCTGTGGGCCTGGAACCTGCCCTGTGGCTCCTTGGCTCACACTTGGCTTTCAGACCTACCTGGAATTCTCACCCGGGACATTGTAGCAGCGTTTGCAGAGCCTCAGTAACACCCCAGAGTCCCCAAGCACGAGGGGCCAAGTGACTGCCCGTCAGCCCAACACTAATTTTACTGCTTTCCCTTCCCTGTAATCAGACTCTCCCACTCTAAAAGGAGAGTGGAGATCAACTGTGGGACTATTTAAAGTGCAGCCAAAAGCACTTGAAGTGAAACAGGTGAAAGCAGGGCTCAAATTTAATTAATCTTTTTCTTTACGTTCGATTTGCATTTTACATTTTGTGGAGTGTCACCTGGTGTCTGGCCAGATTTCTACTTTCCTGGGCAGCTGCACCTTTCCAATGTGGTCTGTGGAATTCAATTTTTTAAGAGAGACCAAACCTGATTGCCTTCTGTGCTGAGCCAAAGGTTTAAAGGAAATTCCCGATCAGAACAGGGGCTGTGGATAGGTACAAACCATGTGCTCTCACCTGAGCTGTTCAGAGATTTTTTTCCTGAGGGAGGGATCTGTTTGAAAACCTGGATTTTACCAACAGGGCTGCCCAGACGTCCTCAGTCTTCCCAGCTGAATCCAATAAATAAAAGGGAAGTGCAAGGAGTCCCAGTTTGTTCCTGAGCTTTTCAGGAACTGCCTTTTTCAAGCTTTGTGTCATCATGTTGATCTGATAATCAGTTCTGTACGTGGTGAGGCACAACCAAGCCCTCAGTCAAGCCCAAGGTGGGCCAGGGAACTCCTGCCTTAGGCCTGGCTCTGGCAGAGCAGCTCCCAGGTTGGGAGGCACCTCCTGGCTTCATTTGAAGCAGGTTCTTTCCAGCATATTGGCTTTGAGGGCTGTACCCTCCTTTAGGGTGTCCTCAAACCTTCAGATCTCACCTACAGCTGGAAAACACCTCCTGTGAGAAGAGAAAGGCCAGAGTTTGTTGTGTCCTGGGTGTTGCCAGGATAACTCTGAGCTTCTGGTTCAGGTTCCTGGTGGGAAGTGGTGAAACCGAATGGGTCAGGAGGATGAAATAGTTTTGACGTAAAACAGAGTCTTTCCCTGTTTGTTTGTGCTTGGATCCTTGATGGGTTGAAAAACTGCCCTGGAATAGGACAAAACATTTGGGCACAGTCTGGCTGTGGTTTAAAGGGTGGCTTTGGTCAGAGCATTGAGGGGAACAGAAGAACCACCTGGACCAGACACCATCACTTGGAATTATATGTACATCCAAGGGAGTCCTGTGCCATGTTTTGCAGGAACAGCTATGGAAAGACCGTGCCCAAGAGGAAGGCTGGAATAGGTGAGAGAGTCACCTGCACAAATAAAATAAAATACAGAGCTGGAAATAACAAGCCATGGATTCTGTCCTTAGGAGCACAGGAATCCTGTGGCACAGCCAGTGAAGTGAGGTGAGCTGAGACCTGGCAGAGCTTCTCCAGCTGGGATAATTTCCACAGCATCCAGGACCGCTCTGGAGATGTGCCCACTATTTGATGGGCACAACTTTGAAACAAGCTGGGTGACAATTGACAAATTCTCCAGAATTTAGGGAATTTTACCTCCACTTCCCTGTTGTTCCCTAAGAATATAAATTTCCCTCCCTCCAACCTGCAGAGGTGCAGCACCAGGGCAAAGCTGGGATGCTGGTAGAGCTTTGGTCTTTCTCTCATGCTGATAAAATCTTCAGGTTCTGAATTCTTTTTACCCTCACCCATCCCCAAGTTTGAGAGTCTCCACACCACATTATTGTTTAACTGTTTCACTCAAGGTCCATAAAATCTGTCTCCAGGTTGTTTGCTCCCCCACAAGGATTATATCTGCCCTTTACCCTCCTTGGGATCTAGGGATTCACATCTGAAACCAAAAATAACCTTTAGGATACAGAGGTCATCTTCCTCAAGAGAAGACTCTTGATCGTCTCTTGATCCCTCAGCTTTTTTAATCACAGGGTCAGCTTGGGTGGGCTCATGGTGGAAATCTGAGTCAAGCCTGGGCACGCTGAGCTAAAGTTAGACCCGGGGCCTGTGCAAACTCAAGGACTGACACAAACAGCCTGCCTTCCCACTCTTTTTTCAGCTGGAAAGTGAGTGATTCACACCCAGAGGCTTTGGAGTGCCTCTAAACCCTCACACTTTTACCCCTGAGCTGCCCTCCTTCCACCCAGGTCCAGCCAAGGGAAAATGGTTGGATGTGACAGAAATTTGGCACCTTGGGCCACTGAGCGGGGTCTTCCTCCAGCTTGCCATCCACAGCACAGGGGCAGCTCCCAGACAGAGGCCACAGGACAAGCTTTGCTAGAAAATGGTTTAAATTCCTGAAGAGAAGGAGCATGAACAGAGAGGGGATAAGAATCTCAGCGGGGCACTCCTGGCTGTGCTGGGCCCTGGATCAACTCAGGCAGCACTGGGGAAACCCTCAGCAAGTTCTCCTCTCCCCACCTTGCCCTCCGTCATCCCCTGCACGGATCCCCCAGGGCTGCTGCAATCAGCCTCTGTTCCACCACCAAAGCCTGCTCCTCAGCAGGGAGCTGGTTGGTAGGACCAGGCTGGTGCAGGGAACAAACCCAGAGCAGGGAAACCTTCCCAGCAAGCCAAGAAACCCCAACCCGACCTCAGGGTGGGAATCCTCTGGGGACAGGCTGCGGCTGCAGGGGCAGGAGCTGTGTGCCCCTGTTCCTGGGGGGCTGTTTTTAAATTCCTGGCACAAAACCCACGCTGGACTCCAGGTTTCAGATGCCTGGAACCCTGTCTGAGGAGGAACACCCTTGAGGCAAATTTAGTGACTGTGTGGTCTGACACAATTTGCCTTCTCGCAGGAGGGAAGGCAACAGGGAAGTATTTTAGAAGACTGAATCAAGCAATTTAAAAGCATAATAGAGCATGGTTTGGGCACAGCAGTAACTTAATAGCTGGTTTTGCCATTGGAGTATCAAACAAAGAAGCTTCTCCTCTCTTTTTTTATATAAGTCAGCACAAGGGACCCCACTGCAAACAGAGATTCAGCAGCAGCAAGATGCAGATTGGTGAAGTCATTAAAACTGGACTCTGGGCCAAGCCTGAGGCACGTCTCAAGGCCACTCTCACTGCTCCGTGATGCTCTAGGGCACATCTGTGATAGAGCTGACCCTGCCCCAGGACAGGATGGAGCAAATCCCACCCCACAGACACCCCAGAGGCACTGGGAGAAACCTCCTGTAACCCACTCGTGGATCCCATGCCCAGAACCCAAAGAAAACAACCAAAGAATTCAAAGTTTATTCTTTAAAAAAGTTATTTAAGAAGCAAAATAATTTACTTCAATTCAAACCAAAAGAGATGCATTATTGAAAGCAAATAATTAAACAAAGTAACACCAAATTAGCCCTTGGGTTAAAAGTCCAGATCCCAACATTTCCCGACCATCCTGACGGTCACACACTCAAGGTTTGGGGGTTTTGAGGAGCACAGACAGGTCAGAAAGTGATTCAAACTTCCAGGACTCTCCTTCCCCCACAGGCCTGAGGCTGCTTGAAATCCAATTCGAAGTCTGAGCTGTACTAAAAGTGAGGGCAGCTTAAACATCCTGGTTAAAATCCAAAGTCCTGGCAAGGGCAAGGACAGGATCTGAGCAGCTGTTTGAACCAGCCCAAGGAGTGGGGCACAGAGGGGAAGATCCACAGAGTTCCAGTGGCTCCTTGCAGAGCTGTGCTCAGCCACAGCAACAGAAACATCTGCTGCAGTCATTGGCACTTGGAAGTTCTGAGCAAGAGCGTTACCCCTTTTTTAATATTTCACCTCAAAAGTTGTTCATGTCTGTCCTGCCCAGTCAGGGCAGTGAAATCAGCTTGGCACTAGTGCAGAGTTGTGCTGTTCTAAATAACAATATTTGGACCAAATCTGCTAAACCACCTTTTCCAGGGACCTGTCTTGTGCAAAACCTTCTGTGCTTATCTTCTAAATCACTTTCCCAAAAGTTCACAGGGTTTTGTCCTTCCAGTTCTTGGCTGCCACCAAACCCAGAGCTCTCTGTGAGACAGCTGGAAACTAATCACAACCATTCAGTTCACACTCCTGACTAGTACAACACCCTGACTTTGTATTTTTTGCTGGATTTGGAACTACACTGATGGAGTTGGGAGTATCACCTGTGCAGGTTAGCTCTGCAGCATCCTAAAAACTGAAAAAAAATTCCTAAAAACCCTTCTAAAGGTTCCAAAGGTGATACTAATACAGACCTATCCTCACCAGGGCTTTTTCCCTTTTCAGGTTTTATAGAGCCCAAGAGAAAGGGAACAGCAAAGGGAAGCAGATGAATTTTCCAGTCAGTTCCCACACATTTCTGAGAATTCCCGGCTTTTGGAGCTCCAGCTGGTCCATTTTAACACCAACCAGAGCATGCTGAGCAGCGTGCAGCCTTGCTATGACGAACCTCCCTCCAAATAATTCTCCAGGTTGACCACACAGCCTTCAAACATCAAATGCCAGAGGTTTCCCATGGCCACAGGCAGCCGAGCTCTGAGCAATCCTGCTGGCCAGGAAACCAATTCCTGCCTTTCCCAAGACACCAAACCCCATCCACGGACCTGGATGACAGAAAGTCACTGTTCAGTGTCCTCACAAACTCCCCACTGCCCCTTCCTGCTGGCCCCACGTGACCACATGTGCATCCCAAGAGCTTTTTCTCATTCCCCAGGGGTGTTTTTGTTAACTGGGTGCCCACAGGGAAGCCTTTCACACAAAACTCCTCCTGACAAAGCTTTCCCAGCCCTGGCTGTGCAGTGCTGGCAGCTCTGGCACGTTTAACCTGCAGCATTAGATCAGTCATGGAATGGTTTGGGCTGGGAGGGGCCCTAAAACTCATCCCACGGGCAGGGACACTTTCCACTGTCCCAGGCTGCTCCATCCTGGCCTCAAACACTTCCAGGGATGGGGCAGCCACAGCTGCTCTGGGCTGAGCAATCAAACAAACTGAACTCGAGCCACAGCCAGTGGTCCCCACAATTCTGCCCAACCATCGTGTGCATGCTGCTGGAAAGGAATATTTTGTGTTAAATTTTTTGTGGGTTTCATTCTTATCAGTCACGTCAGTCAAAGTTAAAATGAATTGAAAAAAGCATTTTATAAGGATTATCACAGATAAAGAAAAGGTGATGCAGATTGATCCTCTTCATTCCCAGAAGAGAATTAAGACTGTAAGTAGTGAAGGAAGCAATCTTAAAAGGAAAGAATTCTTCTCTCTCTGTTTACTGATTTCTAATGCCCATTTGAAACTGAGCACTCCAAATTAAGATGTGTGACTGACACCAACAACCTGAAACGGAGCCTCCTGCAGTTCCCTGCTCTGCTGGCCTGGCACTGACCAAACGCTCCCTCTGTTGGCTGAGGGCTCCCTCCTCCTCCCCCAGAGGAGCTGGAATTCCGCTCTCCTGCCCCAGCACAGCAGCAGAACCAGCCCCAGCAGCACAAGGGCCAGGGCAGGACACGGCACTGCAGGGAGGATTTGCAGCAGTGACCACTCCCGTGCCCCCAGGGAACGAGGGGAGGGTGTTTTGTTCTGGAAGAACCCACTCAGCTCACAATTCCCTCAGCTGGAGGCTGCCAGAGCCCACAATTCCCACCAGTCTGTCCCACACCTTCTGTGCAGCCATCCCTGAACTCATCTCCTCCCTCATTTTGCAAGGCTGCTGCAATCAGAAGCTGGCACAGGCGTCTGTGGCAGCTCTGCCCTTCATCACAGAATCCCAGAATGGTCTGGGTTGGAAAGGACCTCAAAACTCATCTCATCCCACCAGGGATGGGCAGGGACACCTCCCGCTATCCCAGGCTGCTCCAACCTGGCCTTGGGCACTTCCAGGGATGCAGCAGCCACTTTCTGCAGCCCTGACAGAGTCAACCCCAGCCCCCCACACTCCTCCCCTGACAAGGAAACCCCAACTACATTTTACAGTCTGCAGACATTTTGAAGAGACTCTTTACAGTCTGTGGTAAGAAAATTAATTCAGAAAAAAGAAAATAAATTTGCAAGTTCCAGAGAGAGCTGAATAGCAGCTGTCCAAAGCAACCTCCAGTTACCAGACTAATTAGTGAGAAGCTGCCCAGAAATGTTGGCAGTTCATGTTAAAAATGAACAGCTGACAGGTTTGGTCCAACTTGGAAGAGATCTGAATGCTGCAGGAAAACAACACAGAATATAAACTGTTGCACCCACAAAGAAAGTAAAACACAGATGCAGCGCGTCCCCTCCCTTGTCCAAGAGTCTCACAAGCGCCTGCTGGACCTTCCAGCCTCCAAATTCCTGCTGGAGGATCCTGTCAGGCACAGATCACCCACACCACACTTGCCTGCTTGAGACAACGAGCTCCCAAGAAATTCCAGTCCTTGGGGTTTTCCTCAACCCAAGGGACAACTTCAAATCTTCTTAGCAAACAGGCACTTAGTTGGGAAAGGTTTTCCTTTTTATTACAGACATGGAGGATCAGGTAGGTGGCACTCCTGGCACTGGAGATGTTGCACTTTTGCTGTACAGGTGCACAGAGAGCAGACACCCAGCTGAGAGGGGACAGGGGCACTCCTGGTGGCACCACCGCGTGTGACATTACTCTGTGCCACTCCTCTGACAGCACTGCACGGAATCCAACAGACAGGGGACACACAGCACTTCTAGCTTTTACTCTAGAGGTAAAGTGTCATCTTTTTCACAGCATTTAGTCTCTATAGTTCACTTTTGTGACTGGTTTTTCTTCTTGAACAAACCCAGGTGACACAGTGAGGAAAGAATCCCAGCACATCCACAGGTGCTGCTGCTCCGTGAGCTGAGCAGGGAGGTAGATGCCATGGATGTTCTCTTCAGATGGAGCACGGAGAAGGACCTTGTGCTAATTAACTCTGGTGCCCAGAGTCTGTCACTGGCACCAAAACACTGCAGGGATCAGCAGGAGAGGCAGCACAGGAGATCGAGGCTCGTCCAGCAGCTGCACCTGAACCACATTTTCTTGGCATCTGGAACAGAAAGGCGCCTCCAATTAGCACTAATTAGCTCAGCCCTGCTCTGGGGTGGGTGTGCAGTGCAGCAGGGCAAGTCCTGAGCTGGCCTGTCTGCTTTCATAGTTGTGAGCAACATCTTTCAGGGACTTGTTGAAAGGAATTGCCCTCAGTTGGGAACTCAGATTTCATTATTTGCACCATTTTATTTGGTTAATCCTGGAATCGGCACGTTCCAGAGGAACCCAGCTCGAGGGAGGCAGTGCAGGAGTCAATCACTCAGGAGCACAGCTGTGCACACCCCTCTTTCAAGGTGTTTCTTCAGAAATTACACGTTCTCCAAACAGTCCAAATGGTTTCCCAAAGGAAGGGGACAGAAAGGAATGACACAGAAAGTCACAGCACTGAAATCAGTGGACATCACGGAATGTTTCAGGTTGGAAGCAGCCTTAGATATCGCCTTGTTCCATCCACCCATCAGCCAAAAGGGTGACGTGGATCAAAGTTCCTTTCTTTAAGCTCTGCCACCAACTTGAGAGGGGAATTTTTCATTTCTGAGCATTAAAACATTGTAGGATCCAAATCTCTGGGAACCAACAGGTTCTATGAAAGGGGAAAACCCCACCTACAGCAACCAGCATTCCTAAGCCACACTTATCAGCTGCTGGGAGGCAAAGAGGCAAGAAGTGGAGGAGCCCCAGCTCACCTTCTCACATGACAAGGCAGGACAATCCCATGCAGCCCTGGTTCCCATCCTCGCTGCTGTTGAGCTTCTTCATCCGGTACTGCCGGATCTCTCTCACCAGGGTGTAAAAAGCATCTTCCACACCCTGAAGGCAAACACAAGCTCAGGTGTTTTCTCCCCTGGAGCTTTTGAAATCACTGATTTGCCCATCCCAGAGCCCCTTAATGGATTTGAAAGACACAATTCTATAGGAAGAGCAGCACCCAGCTTATCCCGTGGTTCCTAAGAGGAAGAAACCCACATGGATGTCCCAAACCCTCTCCTTACACTCCTGACTCCTCCTGGGGTAACAACCACTAAAATAAACATGGAAACCTCAGGGAGGTTCCATGCAGGAAACAAGCTTCTCCTTGCCTAATTTCAGAATTGTTAGAATTCAACTCTTTGGGATTTTCTGGCTGCTGCTCAGTAATGAATTGCACCTTCCCTGCCCCGTCCCCTGCTGCAGGCAGAGCAGGGCTGGCTGCACAGGCCCCCGTGGCCAAGGAGGCTTTGGAGAAGCCCATTAGTCCAGTCTGGGGAATTCTGTCTGCAATCATAATCCGCTAATTGGCTTCCATTAACGAGCCAAGAGAACCCAGCAGGTCTGGGGTGAGCGAGCTCAGCCTCTGACACTCCCCAGGGAGAGCAGCTGAAACTCTGCTGCTCCTCCTGCCAACACTGAACGGGGCTGGAACTGGCTGCAATCAAATTTTTTTAACATAATTTGAAGCACTAGAAAGTAGCTGGGCTTTTTTTTCTTCTGTGTGTTCTGTGAGACTTTATAAAAAGGCATTTATTTATTATAATTAAAATGTGGGCTTTATTTAAGACATAAGAATTATTTTTTTAGGAATTATTTTGCAAGCATTTGTTCCTTATTGGGAGTTTTTTTTATGGTTTTGGAGGTTTATTAAGAGGGGGTTTTGGTGGTTGTATTTACTGAATGTTTTGATAGTAAAGGTGAATTTTTTCAACTTTTTTTTTGGGCTTGTGTTATTTTTTCTTGTTTTGTAATTTTCCACAAAACCTCTGCAGGTCTCTTTATCTCTGAATTTATTGGTTTTAGTTACATTTATTATTTTGAGTTTATTTTTTCCCTAGTTATTTTTAAGTTTTATTTAGTAGCCTCAGGGCAAATTTTTTTATTCTCTGTATTAGTTATCAGCATGACCCACTTGAAAGGAAGTCAGGACGTGTCTGAGGTGATTCCTGCACTGGTCCAGCCCAAAACTCTGTCAAGCTAAGAGTGAGTGGGGAAATAAAAGCTAAAAACTGTAAAGGGATTGAAAAAATGCTTCTCCTGTAAATAAGGCAAAAGCACATGGGAAAATGTCATTCCTGCATTTCCCAGGAAGAAGTCAACTCCTGGGGGAGCCCCTCACCTGTCTCGTTTTTGCAGAGGTCTCTATGAAGGGGATTCCGTAGCTTTTCGCCAGTTCTTGGGCCTGTTTTGTGTCCACTGTTCTCGTGGGCAGATCACACTTGTTCCCCACCAGCACCATGGGCACGTCATCCGAGTCCTTCACCCTCTTGATCTGCTCTCTTTAGGAAGATAAATTAAAAAAAAAAAATAAAATTAGGAACCATTTTCTAAACAAAAAAGAAAGGTTTAGTTCAGAATTCAAACAACCTCGTGCCACAAAAACACATTAAGGGTGAGCAGGGCCTCAGGGGTCAGCAGGATGGCCGAGCACTTCGTACACTCCATCTTCTGTCCATGGGTAACTCCACTCCGGATTTCTCACCCATTTCCTTAGACATGACATTCTGGAGCTGTAAAGGGCATCTGATTCACAGAATCCCAGAGCAGCTGGGGCTGGAAGAGCCCTCTGGAGATCACCCAGTCCAACCCCTCTGCCAGGGCAGGGTCACCTGGAGCAGGTAACCACACCCTGGTGCGTTTTGGATGTGTCCGGACAGGGAAACTCCACAGCTCCCTGGGCAGGACACAGTTCCAGGGCTCTGCCACCCTCATAGAAAGAAATCTTTCCTCGTGTTGAGGTGGAACTTCTTGTGGTTTAGTTTATGGCCATTGCTCCTTGTCCTGTCCCTGGGCACCACAGAATGGAGTCTGACACTGTTCTCTTGGCACCCCTTGGAGATATTTATACGGATTGATGATATGATTAACACAAAAAAACCCCTAAAATCCATCCCAGTCTTAACTGACCAAAGGTGGGGGTGAGGCCCTGGCACAGGGTGCCCAGAGCAGCTGTGGCTGCCCCTGGATCCCTGGAAGTGTTCAAGGCCAGGCTGGACATCGAGGCTCGGAGCAGCCTGGGACAGTGTCAGTGTCCCTGCCCAGGGCAGGGGTGGGACCAGGTGATTTTCAAGGTCCCTTCCAACTCCCCCCGCCTGTGATTCTGTGCATTTTCTATGTTATTTATCAACATGACTTGAAAGAAAGTCAGGATGAGTCCGAAACGATTCCTGTACTGGCCCAGCCCAGAACTCTTTGAAGCTAAAAGTGAGTGGGGAAATACAAGCTAAAAACTGTAAAGGGATTGCAAAAACGCTTCTCCTGTAACCAAGGCAAAAGCACAGTGACAAAACTTTCCGAAAGAAGCGGGAGATTTAGTATTTGTCCATTACTGAGCCTTCACTGAGGCACCTCAGCGCTTCACTCTGCACT
This sequence comes from Chamaea fasciata, assembly GCF_029207755.1. Taxonomy (NCBI): domain Eukaryota; kingdom Metazoa; phylum Chordata; class Aves; order Passeriformes; family Sylviidae; genus Chamaea; species Chamaea fasciata. Next base: position 4,188,842 of record NW_027094110.1, read on the forward strand.
GTCCCCGCCCTGTCCCCGTGTCCCCTGCAGGCGGGGCAGCCCCAGCTGTACCTGTAGAGGTTGATGTCGGCGAAGGATTTGCTGTTGTTGATGGCGAAGACGCAGAGGAATCCCTCCCCCGTCCTCATGTACTGGTCCCTCATGGCGCTGTACTCCTCCTGCCCCGCCGTGTCCAGGATGTCCAGCAGACACGTCTCGCCATCGATCACCACCTGCTTGCGGTACGAGTCCTGCAACACACCCGGGGGTCAGCTCCGCCCTGCTCCCGCCCACCCCAGCGTGCACGGAGCGGAAAGGAAAAATAAGAATGATAAAAAACACAGAGAGGAGCTCTTCCAGCTGTTCGACAGAGGATGGGGCTGGCCCTGGATCCCTGCAAGTGTCCAAGGCCAGGCTGGACGGGGCTGGGAGCAGCCTGGGGCAGTGGGAGGTGTCCCTGCCCATGGTAGGGAGTGGAACGAGATGAAATTTAAGGTCTCTTCCAATCCGAACCAGGCTGGATTTTGTGATTCTCATCCGTCTCTGATGAAAAACTACCAATATGTAAAACTACAGTATTTTATATATTACGCGAAATACGACGTTTTACACCACAGCCAAAATATCCCATTTTAAATGAGACTCTAAGCCCTCTCATCCTTTGTTACAAAACACAGAACTGTTGCTTTCAAAGAAATTCCTCAACAGGAGAACAACAACAAAAAAAGAGAAAGCAGTACCATAACCCCCTCCCTGGAGCAGAACCCACGCCCTGCACGGACCCGCGGGGGCCTTTCTGGTTGCCCGCGGCCGCTTTAGGAAGCCCGGGGCAGAACGGGGCAGGAGCCGCTCCCAGAGCCGCGGGCCGGGCCGGGCCGGGCTGCCGGGGCCCGGCGGCGGATCCGCTCCGCCCGGGGCTCGGGGAGCTTCCCCCGCGCTCCTCACCCCGCGGCTCGGAGCCCGCCCCGGCTCCCGCCGCCCCGCGCACCTCGATGGTGGGGTCGTACTCGTCCACGAAGTGGTTCTGGATGAGCTGGATGGTCAGCGCGCTCTTGCCCACGCCGCCGGCGCCCACCACCACCAGCTTGTACTCGGTCATGGCCCCGCGGCCTCGCCGGGCCCGGCCCGGCCCCGCCGCCGCCGCCGCCGCCCCGCGATCGCCCCGCGCCGCTTCCGCCTCCCGCCCGCGCGTCACCGCCCGCGCCGCTTCCGCACACGCGACACGGGCGCGACACGGCGGGACACGGGGGGACACGAGACACGGGGGGACACAGCGGGACACGGCGGGACACGGGAGGACACGACGGGACACGGGAGGACACGGGACACGGCGGGACACGGGGAGACACGGCGGGACACGGGACACGGGGGGACACGGGACACGGGGGGACACGGGGGGACACGGGACACGGCGGGACACGGGGGGACACGGCGGGATACGGGACACGGCGGGACACGGCGGGACACGGGGGGACACGGGACACGGCGAGACACGGCGGGACACGGGGGGACACGGCGGGACACGGGAGGACACGGCGGGACACGGGACACGGGGGGACACGGCGGGACACGGCGGGACACGGGACACGGCGGGACACGGCGGGACACGGGAGGACACGGCGGGACACGGGAGGACACGGGGGGACACGGCGGGACACGGGAGGACACGGGGGGACACGGCGGGACACGGGACACGACGGGACACGGGGGTCACGGGCGCGACACGGCGGGACACGGGACACGGCGGGACACAGGACACGGCGGGGACACGGGGACCCGGGACGGACACGGGACACAGGGGACACGGGCGCCACAGGGGAGGGACACGGCTGCACCGGCTCCGAACCGAACCACGGCGCTTTGCACGGGGGAAGGACACCGAACCCAGAGCCTGTGGTTTCTGCATCAGGAATGACACCGAACCTCTCGGGATTTGATAAGGGGTTTAAGTCAGATTTGGTGCTTTTTAAAAAGCTGTTAATGAGTAGCTGTAGCTGGGCAGTTCCGAACTGCGGCTGAGTGAGCATCGTGCACTTGGCTCATGTTTTGTTTTAAGGGTAAGAGACCAGAATCCCAAAGGGAAGAGGCTGTGGCTCAGAGGCCCAGGAGGGAGCAGGAACTGGGGAAAGGGAATTAATTCCAGCACTGGGGATCACAAGCACCGACCACTGAGCCCTGCTGCAAACAGACCCCGCCTCAAATGAAGAGAACTGATGAGCAGGGGAAGGGAGACACAGAACTCAGGAAGAGGGGGTTGGCTGCTAATTAGCAGTGATGGAATGTGTGACCAATGAACGCTGCTGTTATCATGTATAAATATAGTGCAGTGTTGCTGGGGCCTTTCACGGGAGGCTCTCTGCTTTGTGCAAACCGGAATAAAACACAGAAATCCCTCGGGGTGGTGTGAAAATTGGAGGCACCAGGACTGAGCCTGTGATGGGGACAACACAGGTCTAACACAGCCCCTGCTGAGAAAAGGAGAGGCTGAGCACAGTGAGGCTTTTTTCAAAATCAGTAAAACTTTATTCTATTTCCATTCTTTGCCATTAACAGAAAAAAAAATTGGAGAAAGCAATGTTTTGTTTTACAAAGATAATGCATCTCCCAGAGAAGAAAACCCTAAATTGAGAATAGAGGTAACATGAAAAAAAAAAAGGGGGGGAAAAATTAACCAAAAAAAAAAAAAAAAACCAAACAAAAAAACCCCCAAACAAACTAAAAAAACAACAAAAAAAAAACAAACCCCAAACAAAAAAAAACCAGAACGAAACAAAAAAACCAAAACCCAAACCAAACCACAATACTGCCCTCTATTCCAAAAAGTAACTCCTGATCTTTTTTTGGTTAAAGTAATACTTAGACCAATCATTCCGTTTTCTTGCTTGATAAAGTGTGACTGGGGAAATGGAGGGAGGGGGGCAGAGGGGAAAAAAAAACAACCCAAAAACAAAACAAAAAAAACCCCAAACAACCAAAACAAAAGAAAAAAAAACAAAAGAAAAAAAAAAAAGCACACAGACATCAACTATTCACCTTGATGAAAGTCTCAATACAGCTATGGAAAGCCTAAGTATTTATTCTCTTACAGTACACTGGGTGCCGGCTGCAAAAAGAACAAAAAAAATGTATCCACTTCAGGCACAACTTCTTTCTTTTTTAAATTTAAATCAGTAAAAGAAACTGGGTTTAGAAGCTGCAGTGTTCTAAGCAGCAGCAGATTTGTGCATTGTTTTAAATATATTTAAATTACCACACTGATGGCACACCTCAGCCTTATGAAATTCTGCACTGTGTTCCAGAACACTACAAAATCCACCGACCCTGGGAGAGACTTGCACTGAGTTCTAAGGACTGGCTAAAGGAGTCAAGTTAAATGAACTAGGAAAACACTGTAACATTTGGCCATCAACTCCAGGTATCTGAATGTTGGTGGAGATCTGATAGAAACTGAACTTATTCCACCCTCACATGGTCCTCAGAATTTGAGCAGAGTGAGCTTAAGTGAGTCTTTCCTTCCACTCGGGAAGGAAGATAATGCAACTGAGCACTAAGGCATAACAAACCTTGGCCAAAAACAAGGATAAAGCATAATAACTGTAGTGCAGAATTCCACAAGGTCTGCCCGAGCAGAGCTGTCTATGTTTACTCACAGAGGCAATGGAGATTGCAGTTACCAGTTGCGTTAAATGCACCATTCAAAACAAGCTTCTAAAATGTGATACTATAAGGCGCCACCTTAAAGTTCTCCAGAATGCAACTGTGCAGAAATTTAAAATGGTTTCGTAAATTTAATTTTAAACATAACATGAGAAGGTGTTAAAACTGGTGGAATAGCTTCTGAGAATTTGGAGGAAGGGGTGAACAGGGAGATATTCAGTACCCTTCGCCAGCCCCACCGCGCGGCCCAACGTCGCCGTGGGGTTGGGATCAGTCTATAACACCAGCCTGGCGGATCTTTCTCTCTGCACCAAATCCCTGCAAGGAAAACAGAACAAACTTTGAGCTCCAGCATCACACAGTCATGAAATCATTTAGACTGGAGAAGGGCTTTAAGATCATCAAGTCCAACTGTGAACCTGGCACTGCCACTGGGCTTTGAGGCAGAGCCCGGTCTGTTCCACCCAAGCAGCACCTTTCTAATTAGTCATGTTTGTTTTCAGAAACAGAAGCAGCAACAGAACAGGTTCCGTGGGGTGTTCTTTGTAGTCCAAAACACCACAGAGATTCCAGACACTTTTCTCCTGCTTATCAAGAAGTGGCCGAATGTTGTGTGAAAGCCACGTCCAGGTAAATGGACTTCACTTGCTACCTCTGAGGTTTATAAAAGAACAGGCTCCATCACAGGCAGCAGCGGGTTGCTTCTCTCCTGCGTGCTCCTCTGAAAGCACAGCATGACACGGGGCACAGCACTGTGCACAAACACAACCCACCCTCCCACAGCAGAGCTCACTGCACAAGAGCAGCAGACACCAAGGTGCCGACAGAGGCAGCAGGGCTGTGCTCGCAGGCCAGCAGCCCTGCCCCGTGTCAGTACCTTTGAGTTGTCGGGGCCGCGGGGCTGGCGGAGCACCGTGAGCCGCGGGGCGTTGGCGTCGTCCAGGTTGATGCTCTTTAGGCGGTTCACGAGTCTATCGGGACGCGGAGCAGCCACGGCCTTGGCGCCTTCGCTGCAACAGAGCACACACAGGGCAGGGTGACCCCCCGAGCTGGGCAAGGCACCCTAGGCTCTCACAGGCCTTGGGCACAGTCACTGAGAGCAGTCACAGGCTGCAGAAGTGATGCTGTGTGATGGCAGACCCACGATGGCCTGGCCCTGACCCAAACCTTGCTGTCCACACCGGACTCTGCACTAAGGAGCTCAGCGCTCTCCAAAGGGTGTTCTTTATGGAGCAGAGGTCTTGTATTTACTCTCATGCACACCTAACCAGTGTTTCCCACATTTCTACTGCCCAGAGAAGCTGTGGCTGCCCCTGGATCCCTGGAAGTGTCCAAGGCCAGGCTGGATGGGGCTTGGGTCAAGCGGGGATAGTGGCAGGTGTCCCTCTTTGAGATGGTTTTTTAAGTTCCCTTCCAAACCAACCCATTCAGTGACTCTGTAATTTAACTGCAATAATAAACGTTTGCAAGTTGCCTGCATATCATAGCAGAGCATTAACATCTCTGAAGACGATGGGAACACAGAATTTTGAGACAAAAACATTAGCTTGCTGTTACTGCTGAAGTGCTATCTCAAGCTCAAACAAAATACAAATGATACACTTTTCTTCAAGTGTATATAGTTAAAAAAGCCCCAAACCCATCTCTTGTAAAAAATACCATGCCAAAAAGAAGAGTCTCTAAAACACGAGTTTTCTATTTAAAAATTAAAGCTGCTCTTCAAGAAAGAGGTGGCAGCACTGTGGAGTCTGCTGGCCAGAGGCCAGCACCTACACAGCAAAGCCATCAGTTTCCTTATCATTAACTTCTACTGGCAAGGCTGTATCCAAATTCCTGCTAGAGGGGGAGTGTAAGAATAGGTTAAAAAGAACAAGCCATCTGTAATTAGGAAGAGCTGGGAGCTTTCAGGTGCGGCTCCCCCTGCAGCCAGCTAGAACCCAGAGCTCCTGTTCCAGGAACACCCAGCTCAGGCAGGCCCAGCCTGCAGGGCCCTGCTGGGGCGCAGACACCGTGCCAGGGTCAATCCCTTCAGTCCCCAAGCCTCACCAGACACGCCACACGTTACAGGCACTGCATTTTCCTGTGCGCTGGTTCAGGATTACAGAGAACTCCACTTCATCCCCAGCCTGGAGCTCCACACCATCCTGGACTTCTTTGACATGGAAGAAGAGCTTTTTGCTGTCACCAACTTCATAGTTAATGAAACCAAACTGAAAAGCAACACATCACAAGGTTATTGATTTGCTCTGCAGCCAGACAGATGAAGTAAAACTTACTCATCACTGTAGTTTAACTACTTTTAAATAAAACTTCAAAACTGTGGTGCCTAATAGAAGTGGAAATCCAATTTCTGAAGTGATCAGAACATTCTGTCTGGAAACAACACTTCTGGAAATCCAGGCACTCCTCCTGGCATTGTAAATTTAAATCCTAAAGTCTATAGAATGAGTTCTGAAAACTGCCCCCAAATCCTGGCAGCTGTATTAAACGGAGAAGAGCAGTGCCCCAAGCTCTGAGACTCCACCCTGAAGTTACACATCAGCAACCACTCCATTTTTCAGCCTGTCACTGGGATTAGAAGCCATTTATTTCTATTTTTCATTCTACTCATGTATAAGCCAGGAATACTCATCCAGCCTCTCCATAAATGACTGGAGATTAGTGCTGCACAGTATCTGTGAAAACAGAAAGCATTTGCAGCATTTAACTTTTTAATCATTCCAAGATGCAACAAGGGCAAAGATCAGGTGAGCTGTAATCACTGACTGCTTCATGCTGTGAAGAAGCTCCTTCCAGAAGCAAGTATGTGCATGTTTAGTTTTTCTGAACATTTTTTTAGATACTCTGGTGCAGCAGAAACCAGTTAGAGCAATTTCTAGGATATCTCAAACCCAAATCTTCAGAATTATCTGCTGCCCAGCAGTTCTGATGGTTCAGCACCAAACCAGGCTCTTAGCTCACCTTAAATCACACCAGAGTCTGGCATAACCTGGGTTACCACACCTGCTCCCTAGAGCTGGAGTCCAGAGCAATCTGTTGGGGCACAACTGCCAGAATTCCAGTGCTGATGTAGTTCTCAGCTGCTCTGTGGCAGCTGGAGCAGCTCTTCCCCATCCCCATGGCCCTGGTGCTCAGTGCCCCTCACCTGGTCCTTGACGCACTCCACGGTGGCCCTGCGGAACGGGGTGATGTTCACAGCCATGGTCTGCCCGTTCTGACCCAGCACACACAGCTGGAACTTTACTGTCTCCCCCTTCTGCAGACAGTCACCTTTGTTTGCCATGCCAACAATTCCAAAGGGATAGACCTCTCCTTTCATCTCACCTAAGGGGGAAAGTATGAGACAGAACTGAGAGGCCTCTGCCACCTGATTTCAGAGCTCCAATGTTACAAATGCTGCTTTTACAGTCAGCTTAGCAGTGTGGATACAGTTTGTAGTGTCAGTAAAATCTTCAAGAGCTCTATTTACAGTGCATTCCACTTGTGCACTTGGGAAAAAAACCACTTAATTACAGAGAAGCAATCTTACCATCCTCCATGACTTCAATCATGCCCTGGTACTCTGTCTGTGTGGGATCTACACTCCTCAAGGGACGAATTACTTTACCAGAGTAAACAGTTGGATCAGCTTCTTCAGTGATACCATTCACTGAAAAGAGACAGAGAATAGAAGAATAGGATGTTTTAATCACAGTTTATTTTAAAACTGATTTAAATAAGTGATTCAGATTGACCAGGACTCAACATTTTGCACTGCACGACACTTTATCAAAATCACACTGACATATCATACACAGAAGTAAAAAAATTTTCCTCAAGAAACTTAAGGTCATGAAGCTTGAAAAGCAAATCAAAGTGTTTCACTTCTTTCACTGCATTCCCTACTCATATTAATCATCCAACAATCCTAAAGTATGCATTCCCTCCACCACCAAGTCCTTAATACCCTCTCCCATCTGCCCTGCTCCTGCCACCTTTCCCCTGTGAGGTACAGCACAGTGAGTGCAGGTACTGATCTGGCCAGTTCCGCCACTCAGACTCTCCTTATAACCCCCAAGTGAGGAGGGCTGAGGACACTAAAGCTCCACAGAGCTGCTGCTGTGCCCACAACTGCTGGCCTGTGCTTGCCTGCTCTCTGCAAACACAGGCAGCAGCTTTCAGGGAACCAGCGACCACCCCACACTGAGCATCTTCTTGCTCTCAGCTCCAACTGTAAATGGATCATGAACAAACTTCACCCCTCAGCACATGCCAAGACCCCTGCAGGCAGAAAGCACCAGGTACAGCCTTACCTGCATGTGTTTTGTTTACTTTCTCTGCACTAACTTTGTTTCCTTTGCCTTTTGACAAGCTGTATTCCACAGTGTCTCCAAGTTCCAGGCTATCGATATCACCACAATATTCACTACAGGAACAGAATGATAAACAGTTCTCTTTTATTTACATGGCAATAGTGATGCTCACCCAACATCCACATCAGTTATTGGAAATTATTTAAATCCCTCCTCACTTCACAAGGAATCTCCATTGAGGAAAGTGAGCATTTCAAATACGTAACAAAACTGGATTTCTTGGCCTGGGAATTAGAGGCACAGAACACCAGCACAGCTGACTAACAGAAAAGCCTGAACCAGTCCAGCAGAGATGATAAATAAAACTGTAGATACCTACTTATATATATAAATATATATATATTCTGTGTGTGTGTAAAGTGCAAATGGATTTAACATTCAAACCAACAAAACTCTGAGCCCTCCCACTCCCCCCAAACAGACACGCAATCAAATAATAAAACTGCCATTCACCTGTAGTGGAAGAAGATCTCCTTATCATGATTGGCTGTTTCAATAAACCCAAAGTTATCTTTCAGGGCTGCCACATATCCCAAGAGCCTCTTGGAGCTGTAGTTGCGTCCCAGCATCCTGACAGAAACAGCCGTCTGCAGCCCGGTTCTCTTCACTTCACACACACAGAACTCAACCTGAGGGAGACACGGGGGTCAATACCAGATAGAAACATGCAAAGAAAACCACAACCATCAACAAAAATAAAACAAATTAATTTTGAAGCCGTGCAGCTCTGCAGCAACACCTGGGCTGTGCAGGAAAGTCATTTTCTAGTCACTACTTTCCCATGACCACGTCAGTCACTGACATTTCCTACATTTCAGGGAGCTGCACCACACCTGGGGTACCTGCAAGGCAAGCCAGCCTTCAGCACTCAGCTTTTCACCCCTGAAACATGAGAGCCTTTCTCTCCCTGGGGATCACCTCCTTTCCCTACACTGCTCACACTGGGATGTGCCTCGCTTCACTCATTTCGGTTTTTAGAGACAATAACCAGTAACTAGAATGGCTCCTGAGGATTTTGTTGCTCTTCTCAATCTCCAAGTTTTTTCCCTTTCCACTGTCTCTCAGGCTAATATCTTCATGAGGGAATATTCGCCCTTTTCAATATCCAATCTCAGTCTCTCTGCTAATTAACTACCTCTCGACAAGCAGTGTCCACTTAGTGATAAAAATTCTTTGTTTAAAAAGCATCATTTACACTGTAAGACACTATTTCCATCTATATCCCACCAGGTTGGAGGATATTTTTTACTTACAGAAGATTGACTCATTTAAACACAACATTGCAGGTGATAAGACACACATGCCTTGTCCTCCATTTGTTCCAAGTAGAGGCAAAGAGGAGCTTACACCCCACAGTGCCCAGAACAGCATTTCCCAATAGAACACTTAATTCTCTTACCTTATCTCCTAGCTGGGGATTAGTAGATCCTTCCACATCCTTGGCCTGGTAAGGAATGGTCAGTTTTACTCCACAGTCATCATACACAATTATTCCATCCTCAGCTTCCTGAAAACAAGAGGTCAGAATTCAGCAATCAGTGTCTCTTTATGAAGAGTTTCCTACACACAGTTCAAGCACAGCTCATTAGACTCTCAGTGCTCAAAACCACAACCAAACTCTGAGAAAGGAGCTTTAAATGATACCAGTCTGTATTTTAAAAGGCAATGAAAGTATTGCCACCTGTTCCAGGAAGTATTTATTGGAACTTTTAAGTATTCTTGCATTGTTTAAAACAGCAGAACAAAACAGTAAGAGATTCCCTCCATGAAACTTAATCTTAAATAATTCTATCTAGAATCTTATGTAGTGGGAGGTAGAAAAACTCCCCATCAAGTTCCTGGAAATTATCCTCAACAAAATACAATCATTAATGACTATTAACAATACTTTTATTATCTTGTTCAGAGCAGTTGGTTTTTACTGACTCTAGTTCACATCTATACAGAATGAAGAGTGCTCCAAACGCAGCTGAATTAGAGATTTTAAGGAAGCAGCCTCCGTCTGCAATGGCAGAAGATATTCACAAGCAGAAGAGCAGCATTACCTTCTCTTTGCCTTTATTTGGGCTAGTGGCTTTGGCTGGAGTGGCTTCTTTGTCTATAGTGCCCACAAAGCGATGTTCTGACTGGGTGTGGAAGGAAACTGTGCCCTTGGGAAGCTTTTTAATCCTTATGGCATGGTTCCTTTGGGCAGACAGCATATCCTGGGGAAGAAATCCATCAGGTTACAGACAGACTGTGCATCATTTCTTTAAACGCTGAGATTTTATAGGAGTTTTAATCCCACTTACAGGAACGACGGTGAACTCTACTTCATCAGAAATATGGAGCTGATTTCCATCCATGATCTCACTGAAGTGGAAGAACATCCGAGCATCCCTGTCCACACACTTAATGAAGCCAAAGCCATCCCTCATTGCTGCAATCACACCCTGCAACAGCCAAATCAACAATTACAGTTCAATCCCTGGTATGTGGCATCCATCTGCAGCTGCTCCACGTGTCGGGAGCTGGCAGGAGGGCCTGAATCCTGGGAAAACACTTGGTTCAAGCAATGTCCTTCCTTGCAAACCCCGGTGCTCATGGCCCTGCTCAACCTGAAATGCAGGCAAGTTCTTCCCACCTCATTCCTGAAGTTAACTCATGATGAAGAGGGAAGTGGAGAATATTCACTTAAGCCACTACCAAGGACTGAAGTTAAAGACCCTGCCAGTACCACAACACAGGGAACAGAGGGGGCAGCTCAACAAACACCGTAACTCCTATAGGAGCATGTAAAACATACAAACACACACTAAATGTACAACCATCTAAAAAACAGGAAATAAAATCAGTGTTCAGAGGAAAGTTTAAGAGACAAACCATCAGATTTCCAGTCACAAATGAAGGAATTAGAGAAGCTGTTAAACAAGACTCCCATACCCGTGGGTGTGTTATGGGAATGCACTCCCACGTGGCACAGGAGTTTAGTGGCCTTCCTGATAACCACTAGAAATGGAATGCTGAGTGATAAACACAACATACTGACAAAAACCCAAAGCCTAGTACCAGATCCTGTCAGAATTAAGGTAGAATTCATTAACATATTGCCTTCAACCCTGTTAATACAGAGTTTAGCAAGTCTCAGGACAAGCTTAGAGGATCTTAGAGACAGTACAATGGTACCTTCCAGCTTTAGGAACATTCTTCTCCTAAAACAGCTTTCACAAACCCCAGCAATCCAATCAACCTTCCTGGAAGCTGCCAGCACTTATCACCCCCATGACAGCTCAACTCAGGCAGGTGTATGCAGCCAGAGCACAAATACAAGAAGTCTATAGGATAGAAATCCCACATCTCAAAGGATGAAATCGAAACTCAGGGTTTTTTTAAAGCCAAGGGACAATAATTCACAGCACACTCATGTGACAACACTGTAACCGAACTCCAAATTGCAAAGCAAAGCAAAGCTACAGTCTAGTTGGAACAGAACCAACATTCCAAGTTACAGGAATGAAAGATATTCTGTAATACTCATTAGCACATCCATCTTAGTCCCTGTAATCCACAAAGAGTTTCTTGTACTGGGAGAACTCTGCTCTTTACCATCCTTCTGCCCGACCCTCAGATAGAGATTGGCCAAAGAACTCGAAATACAAAAGCTGCTCACAGTCCCTCCTCCAATTATTCATACTTTTCACTACCTGAACCAGGGTAGCCCCAGGGTGTTCCAGTTTCCCTAAGGAAGATGAGTAGTTACCTCTTTAGACACAAGTATGTGAATTTTAAGCTGCCAGTTCAAGACTACATTACTTCTGTCTGCTACAACTAGCCAGCAATCCCATCCAAGAGGGCCAGTTAAGGTGTAATTTCCTAATATAATTTCATTTAAATGTTAAAAAATAGTTAAGATTCCATTCTTTTAAGGCAAAGATGCAGAGCATTAATTCTGAATTTTCTACTTTCTCGCTGCAGGTGCGAGAGCTGGATTTCAGAGCAGGCAACGGAAGACACGAGTGATTTTTGTATTTATTGCAGACAGCCCCCAACTCATGTTTTACTTCCACCTTCCCTCAAGAACTGGAAATATTTAGAGATGGATACTTGCCATTTCTCTGGTTTCATTAGTAAACTGGAAAGTGTTGGGGAGAACCTCAATGTTGGTGGCGCGTTCCAGCTTGTCGCGCCTGTCCGTGGAAATGTTGAACCGAACGTGGTCGCTCTCCAGCAGGGTCACCTTGGATTTTGTGTCCTTGTCTCCAAAGGGAAGCTCCTTAGGAATCACAAAGTCCACTTTGATGCGGCCGGGTAATGGATCACTCTGGGGACAGAAAAGCCAAGGGAAAGCTGAGTTCAGCTGCCAACAGTACAAGGGCTCCTGCCAAATCCTGCTGGACTCAGGCCCTGCTCCACTTCCACCACTCCTCATCTGGAACTTGCCCAATGCAAGGTGGCTTTTGGAGCTCTTGGTTGGCTTGAAGGTTTTTTAAGTCCCAGCCATGTCCTGCTGAAGGAATTCTCTCTATTTCAAGAATGAAGTTTATAACCATACTCACAACACTTCTAAAAGGCAAGTTCTTCCTTATTAAGTCTTCAAAACACCCCAAACCTTCCCACACTAACAGAGACTCACCTAGAACCTTGGTGGAAGCGTTCATGAACACTCCTCCAAGTCAAACAAACATTACAGCCCAAAAGCCTCATTAACTGCTAATGCTCACAAGAATCCAGAGATCTGGCTTATCCCAGAAATTTTTCTCATGTTTTTTGCTTTAAGGATACATCCTAACCCAATAAAAATTTATAGCAAGTATTTGAAGCATTAAAGAAAACACACACTCCATCATGTACCACCACCCTAACTCTTCCTCTTTGGATGTGAAATTAAGAAAAGGAGTAAATCTTTACTCTGACATGATGCTCATGCAGCAAACAGGTACTGGGAAAGGGGAACAACTGTTTGACTGGAATTCAATACAATCAAACCAGGAATACACAAATTTATTTAACTACTGAAACTCACCTGGTTTTTGCTGGGTACTTTTGGAATTACTTTGGTTACAGTTCCTTCAAAATGTTCAATGCTGATATCTTCAAAAATGACAGTTCCTTGAGGCAGCAGTCTAACATCTGTTGCAACTTCTTTACCCTAAGAGCACAAAATCAGTCAAACACACAAAGAAAAGAGAGAAAGTAACAGACATTTCCCAGTGAACCTCAAAGAACCTCCTCCCCCCTTTTTTAAAGCTGGGGAAAGCAGAGAGCTGTGCGGTTATTCCCCAGGACCTTGGCTTCCGTTTTACTGGATTTCGTCTTACATTTCTGTCTTTGATTGTAAACTCCACATCATCACCAGGCTGTAAGGTTTCTAGGTCACCTTTAAATTCACTATAATGAAAGAATATCTCCTTCACGACATCACCTCTCTCAATAAATCCAAAGGCTTCCTGTGAACAGAAAAAAAAAAAAAAAAAGTGCTTAATTGTCCATTATTGGAACACACCAATAAATCATTTGACAGGTTCTGTTAAACACAAAACAGACTGAATCCCAGCACAGCACTCACAGGTGTACACAGCTGACTGCCACAAGAAATATATAAAAAGAAATAAATGGAATTTTCTTTGTTAAGAAGAGCAACAGCATCAAAGATGAGCTGTTTAAACCAGTTCGCACAATTTACACCCACAGCCCAAGCTGTTAACAACTTAAATATTACTTTGAACAGCACTCTTCAAAACAGCATTTCATTTTCAAATGAAACTTAAAATCACTTACTTTCATGGCACAGACTACTCCTTGACAGCGGGCTTGTTTCTTTTTTAATAGCATAATGTTACGAGCACTTACAGCACCAGTACTAGAGAAAAAAACAAAACAAAACAAAACAAACAACCTGTAAATTCAATACTGAAACAATAATTAAGATTGTATTTCATGTAATAGTTCTTGGAATAGGTATAAATTCTGACTGATTACTAAAACAAAACACGAAGCCAGAAAAGCAATACCAACTTACTGTTTATTTGTATCAATTATAAAGTTTATTTTATCTCCTGTTTCCAGCTGTACATTTCCTTCAACATCTTCCGGGGTGTAAGTCAGGTAAAATACTTCCTGTAAATTAACATTAACTAAAATTACTCTATTTGCAGAATAGTTGTTTCAAAGAAAGATTACCACAATTTTAATAACAACATCTGCTTAATTTAGTGAGAAAATCGACAATAATAAACACGGCATGCAAAACATTCTTTTTCCATCGTGCTGTTTTGGTGAGTACGTAACAAGCAGCTTAACTTGAAAGGTTTTATACATGACCATCTTTAAAGGCCAATTTCTAAACGTTAAAATTCAAGATAAGGATACATGAACTTCATCAAGTTTAAAAGAGAACATCTATTTGGCTCTAGGAAGTTCTCCACAGACATAAGCAAGCAAACTGTCTAAATAACATTTTTTGTAGCAATTACCAAAGCATGCTTTTTTTTTTTTTTTTGGCCAAAACCTGCACAGTTCAGTGCAGTGTCAATTGCCTACATTAAACTGCTTTTTTTGTTGTTGTTTTTTTTTTTTTTCTCATAGACCACAGTGATGGATCAGTGAAGAGTTCAAGTAAAATACGCAAGCTTTACCCCATTACGTTCGTAGCAAACACTCCCTGTTGGACTTTGACCCGGGGCAGCAGGAGATTTACTCTCTAAATTGTGAGGAACAGCACACACAACCTACCAGTCAAAAAAAAAAAAAAAAAAATCCATTGCTAGTCATTTCAGGAGTGGCATTGTTGTACATAAAATGAATCTCAGTATCCTCTACTACATACTCAGCAGGGAATGCCACACTGCAACTTTTCAATCTCACAGAACCCCTCTTGGCTCTAAGAAGTGTTTGGAGCCAAGTAAGAGGCTGAACTGAGTCAGAGGAAAGTGAACCTCTGAATTTTTACCAGAGCACACTGAAATATATTTCAGTGTAACTGTACTGAAGGTAGTTAATATCCATGCTAAATTAACCTAAAGGATGGAAATGATGCAGGTATAGAAAATAGGCACTAACTTGTCCATTTATTCGTTCTTCAGGTAATATTTCTGGCTTTATCTTCACCAGTTTAATAGCAATGGGTTTTCCAGTTCGGCGATCAGAAGACACTTCAAACTCAACATCATCTGCAAGACAATCAAACATTGCAATGCTGTCAGAGCTCTGTCTGGGATTGGGGATTTTTACAAAAATCACCGAATGACTGAATTTAATTCACTGCTTGTAGCCAAACACAATCAAGTAGAACTCAGGTCCTTTTGTAACCAAGTAAGGACACATGATCTGCAAAAATTTTCTGGTTATTCTGCTTATTATCTCCTGTTGCCAATGAACTATTCTGGTGCAATTCCACAGCAATTCCCTCCCCCTGCCTTGCTTGCTGCACAGCAGACTCCACACTGAAGTTCAGACAACACAACAAAGGCCACGAAGCAGCTTAGAAACTTCACTCTCACGGAAATTTATTAGCATGAAGCTGCAGCCTCCTCATGCTGAAAAACACTTGGCCATCCTCAAACTAATTCAAAACAAAGAAATAGGGAGCACAAGAGGTAAATTCTCCTGCAGTCTGAGCACTTGCCTCCATCTCAGCTAGACAAGTCTGACCTAACACTGCACCTTTTCCTTTTCCACAGCAGTTTGTACCACAAAGCGCTGCGAAGGGCTCCCGCCAGGAGCAGCGAATTGCTCACTGGGGTTTAGCCCCAGAAGCAGCAGAGGGCAATTTCTGACAAGTGACAGAGGCTGGTGCTGGTGGCAAAGCTCAGGTACCTCCTACTTTGAGCTCCTGCAGGTTGCCGTTGTACTGGGAGCAGTGGAAGAAGAGCCGGGCCTGCCGCTCGGAGCACTGGATGAAGCCGTACGAGGTCAGCAGCTTCTCGATGACGCCGGTCTCGCGCAGCGCAGCCGAAGTACCGTTGGGGTACCCGTTGTGTCCATTGTTGTGGAGCAGGTTTGGATCAAAGCTCATCTGGGCCACACAAAGCACAGGCAGAGAACAACACTGAGCATCAGCTTCCTCCCTTCACATCCTCACAACACGGTAACAGTGATGCCTGAAGTTTGAGCTTTGATGTATTTCAGATTCTGGCTGCCCAGGGGTGCAGTTCTGAGCCTCACAATCAGTGTCACTCTGCTCTGCACAGAGCAGGGACACAAAACAAATCCTTTTCCTGCTGGAGACCAAGGACAACTTTCAGCCCAAAAAGCACAAACAAGGGTGGACTGAAGGGAGGAACAAGAAGGATGGGACCTCACAACCTGAAGCTGTAGTTGGACAATTAAACCCCAATACGCAAATGGACCAAAACTTGTAAAAAATGTAAGATATCATGACTGTTTGTCCATTTTGTGACCACTCTTAGTCCACCTTGGGTGGAGCCCTGGTCAGGCCCTGTCCTCCCAAGATGCATCCTAAAGGCTTTTCAATAGACACCTGCTTTATTCTCTAGCTCTGTCCAGTATGTGTTTCAGGTCAGCCTTCCCAAGGCATCAACACAAACAGCTTGTGTAAGTTACTGACACAGTCCTAAAATTTAAGTTTTACTCTGTTCTTAAAACAGAGTAAAACCACCAAAAGAGCTGAGCTTTTTTAACGTGGTAATCCTTAAAATTTATACAGGCAACACATTTATAAAACAAGCCAGGATTGTAACACCAAAACAAAGCTTGCTTAGAACAAAACAGATTTCTGGCATTTTTTAAGTATTACACCTCAAAGTACTCCCACATTCACTGCCTCACACCAGAGCCTGAAAATATCTGAAGTATCTGCTCTTCCAAATTAAACAGGTGATTAGGGAAATGCAACAGTTCTGAATCAACACAATTAGGTTCAAATCCCTGCATAGTTTCTCCCTAGTTCATGTGTTCAGTCTTTCATACTAAAAAGTGGTATTAAGTAATTAAACAGTTTTGCACAGTTATGGAATTAATAATCAGAATTTAACATTCCTGTGGCATAGAAGCTCAAGTGCTAGAAAGACTGAAAATTGGAAAATAGCACTAAAGGTGTAATGAACTGCTAAATTAACTGACATCTATTAAAACATTTTATGCTATGGGGTGTTTTTTTCTTTTTAAGTCACAGATTCACCCTTGAAACATTCCCAATTCCTTTACCAACTCATTGGCTTTTTTGATGTACAAGTCTCCTTTTTAAGCAGGGCCCTTGGACTTACAGGTTAGTAATTAAATCAGATGAAATATATTACACCTCACTAAACACTACAATTCAAGAGAGACAACTGAAGCAACCCTCTTCCCTCCAAACAGTCAATATACATTTTAAAATACACAGGATTATTTGTTAGTTTCCAGAGGTTTTAATTTGGAAACAGAGTGAGATCTTATCCGTTCTCTGCTTTCTTGTTGCAACAAGCAGAGAGATTAAAAATTACTCAGCAATGTGTTTAGTGGAGATAAAAGACACCTGAGCAACTTGTAAAAGGGTCATGTTTCTCACTCTAACACAGCCAGTGAGTTACTCAATGCATTAGAAGGCACAGCATTCTTATTCTGCTGTTTGGAAATCAGTTTAAAAATGATCAAAGAGCACAAAAAAGCACCTGCTGTGAAGTTCTAGGGCAGAAATCTTTGGTCTTGGAGACTGACATTAAAAAATAAATTGGAAACAAGCACACAAAGTAAAGATTGACAGCATTTTACCTCCAAGAGGAGGAGGTCTTCTCCCCCCTTCTGGTTCAGACCCACATGGGGTAGATGTAGAAAAACACAAATGACAGAAGGTGGGTGAGTAATTTGAGGGGGCCAAAGGATCCCAGGACACTGTGTAAGGGTCTCCATCCCACAGCACTTCCACAGCCCAGTGTTACCACCCAAGGTTCTCTAAGAATTCACTGAACTGCTAAATCTGCTGTGATATCATTTCTTTAACATGCACTGCTTATTTCCGTGCTCTACATCTCACTTTTCTTTCCCTTAAAAATTAGTACCAATCTCTTTATGTTCAATCAATGCTGCCCTCTTATCCTCACCCAAACAACCTGCAGTAAGTGGCATAGATCAATACCCTTAACATGTTCAAGTCATGAAATATTCAATTTCTGCCATGCCAGAAAATAATGAAACACAAACAAGACCCTGTTAGAGACACACAGAGAACTCCAGCCCATCCCTCCTCAAAGGCCTCCTGCCAACAAAACAGCCACGGCTTGGTTCAGCTGAGTCCTGGACACCTCCAAGGACAGAGGTTCCACCACCTCTCTGGAGTACCTGTTGCCTCAGGAAAGATCTCCTTCCCCTCCTGTCCAGCCTAAGCTGCTCAAAGGACAGAAGCCACAAGTCACACATTTTTTATGCACTGGATTATAGTTTGAAGAACATAATTTCTCTGAGCATTTAACAAAAAAGCACTTGATAAAGCTGCTAAGATTTACTGACTAGTTCCTGTCAGCACCATCCCAAGATAATAATCCTCATCTTTTGAGGAAGGCAACCCCAGGACACTCCACACAAGAAAACGTCCTAGTGGGAACACAACAGCTGAAGTGTTTTAAGCTACCCTAAAGTTTGAAATACTTTTCAAAAATAAACTGGTCCTGCAAGTAGGGTGGCTGGGGGAAGAGAAAATGATATGTTATTATAACTTCTCCCAGGAGAATTACAGGCCAGAGCATTAACCCATTCTGGGAGCTGGAATGAGCCTGCCAAAGGCTTCTGTGAGTCACCAAATGGTCACTTCACCTGCGATACAAGGGAAGCCACAAACAGACACCCTGCCTCAAACATGAACTAAAGGTACACCAGGGAGAGAAAATGACAAGAATCCAGCTTAAAATTCAGCTCAGAATAGCCTCTCTTAGGGTTAGAAAGCCACAGTGCTTCACCTGCTGCTCAGACTACCACTGCATGACATGGTTTGAACAGTCTGAGATTAAAGGAGCATTAGCAGCACAACACAAAGAACTCCTCATCAGTCCTCTAGAGCCTGACAACCTCAGTACAAACAAAGATTCCTCAGGTGGCATTAAATTTGCTGTACAAAAACACTATAAAGTACCAGCAGCCTTTCCAGATAATTGTCAAATTCCTACAACTTAAAACTGGAATATGAAGTATTAACCCTACCAAAAGAAATATTCAGAGAAAGAGAAAAAAATACCTGTGCTGTAAGATTAACAGACTAAAGATAAATTATTTGAGAAAAGGGATTGGAACCACAAGCCTACTGTTACTAGGAGAGAAACACCAATAATCAGCTCTCAAGGGTTATAAGTATTGTTAAATACATTGCAGGTACTATGAACTCACCACACTAAATGAACATAGCAGCAAAGAGTCATGGAACCCCTGAACGGTTTGGGTGGGAAGGGGCCTTAAAGATCAGCCTGTTCCACCTCCTGCCATGGGCAGGGACACCTTCCACCAGCCCAGGTTGCTCCAAGCCCTTTCCAGCCTGGCCTTGGGCACTTCCAGGGCTGGGGCAGCCACAGCTTCTCTGGGCACCCCGTGCCAGGGCCTCACTATTGAATGAATTTATTATTAAGAACTATTAAAAAAAACCAAAACAAACATAACCAACCCCCCCCCTAAAAACTTAGTGAGAATCAAGTTCAAAACCACAGATATAACTTTCTCCATGTGCACCAACCTCGCAGTGATATTCAAATATTGCACTTTCAGTAGTATTTGCCGATTCTTCTGTTTCAGCACAAGTTTCTAAGGATGAAGACTGCTATTCTTTTATAAAAGGGAACAAAAGGAAGAGAGACAAAAAAAGAGAAAGAAAAAGATAGCAAAAGAAGGTGATCTATCAAGCTCTAGAGAATACAAGTGCTGCTGCCCTGGGCAGTTTCACTACAGCACTGGAGAAAACAAAGACTACTATAGCAGCGTCGGGACGTGCTCTTTTGAAGCTGTTGAGTAGGCACAAACTTCTTGTTTCAGATCAAGCCTTGTATCTTCTTCAGTGTTAAGTTGCCTCTTCTTTGGTCTTGAGTTGTTACAATGTGGTATACTTGGATTCTTTTCCTGATCTGAACTTGAAGCAGCAGTTTCAGGTGGTAAATTCTGTTCTGTTCCACTTCATACTGGAGAAAGGAGAAAGACACACACACTAAGCATCACTTGGAAGGAAATTCTCATCAAATCACAGAATGGATTGGTTTGCAAAGGACCTTAAAGACCATCTACTTCCAAACCCCCTCACACATCACTTCTAGGTCTCACTAACAACAAGTGCATTTCCTCTACCTTAATACAGTAGGTTTAATCCACGTTAGCAAAAGCTGTTTTACAGACGTATTTGGCATTCCCACTTCCAGTTTTGTTTTATAAAAGACTGGTAGACTCCAAGCCAGTGTATTTCCAATCCTGAACTCTTCAGATACACTTGGGCATCTCAGGGAAGGTCCCAGTGTGTACCATTAAAACACAACTTCATTTTGATCATTAGGATTTGACCCATTAGCAAGCCTTAATCCTCCTATCAATGACTTTATATGGATGCTTATTAAATTATGCCATCATTTATATAACTGCTCACAAAGATCCTCAGAGGAGCAACAGGATGTATTTATACATGGAATTAAAATTTCCTGATTACTTCTGTTCCAAAGATTAAGGACTACTGATACCTGAAGCACATTTAGGATTGTATAAAAATTAACAAACTTCTCAATTACGTGTACAGACACTGCATGGAAGATAACACAGAGCCATTCTCTGGACTTTCTGAAACAGTTTTTGCAAACTGTTGATGACACGTGATGATATTTGTGCAGCTAACACCAGGGAGAAGCCTTTCTGCACCAGTAATTAGTTAGCAGTTAATTCCCTCTTAAAGTTTTCCAGTGCCACTTTGTCTTTTCATGAGAAAAGCAATTCCAGCAAACTGCCACCTACCACACAAAACATAACCTTACAAAAACAGAAGCCTTCCTTGAGAAGAAATCAAGTTTGGAGTTTATTGCTTACTCAGTAGATAGGGGGAAAAAAAGGGAGGATGTTTTTGTGGACAAAAGCAGGTGAGAAGCAACACAGCTCTGACCTCACAGATCACTGGAAGCTCTGCAGAAATATAAAGGTATGAAGCATCAGAGCACAACTCTTCCCCAAACCATTCCACAAGTCCCACACCAAAAAGGGAAGAAATATGGACAAAGCCTATTGGTGAATTTCACAACTTACACTGAGCTTTGAATTCTCTCTGGTGATTTGAAAGAGTCAGTGTAAGTGACTGAAACCTGAATGCAAAGAGACTTCCAACTCTCACCCCAGCAAAAATGCTGAGTGAAGGCGGCTATTGCAGGAACCCCAAACGTGCAAACTCCTCTCCACTTTTACAGGAGTTTGTATTTCAGTGATTTCCCCCAGCTGACGCATTTCCTTCAGCCTCCACTGAAAATTTGCAGCTGAAATGAGTTTTCCTGTCAGACCATCAAATACACGTGAAATAGACTGAATAAACTGGGTGAAGGCTGTTCAAACCTGGTGTGAAAGGTTTGCACTATGAGATTTTAAAACACCATAAATCAGAAGATGCAAAGCTATTGCAAAGATAACAATATCACTGCTTTTCCCTCACCTCAGCATTACACTGGGGCAACTGTTACCACAATCTCTTTCAGGCCAGTGTTATTTTGGGGCAGCATTTCAGCTCTCAAATGAGCACACTGCATCCCAGGAACTGCAGACACTTGGAATCTTCTCACGTACTTGTCTCCCATTTAATTAGACCGATATTATTAGAGCTCTCCTAGAGATGTAACTCATATCATATTACATTTATCATTTTTCTGGCCGTGAAATGTATCACTTTTTCATTTAAAAATCAAAATGCTTCATCTGATCAAATAAGACTAAAGCCAATTTTATCAGTCGTGAAGCAAAGGCATAAACCTTTCCATTAAAGCCCAGTCTGATCTGATAACAAGACGGGTTTACTACACTTAAGTTATCAATTAAAAAAAAAAAAGCTCATCAAGCAAACATAACTCAAGCAAAAAGAAATCTCACTGTGCCCATCTGCCTCAAATTCTTTACTTTTTAATTCAGCTACTATAAATACTCCTCCAAATGGTAAACACCCTGAGCAGCTGCCCAGCCCCCAAGTCTCAGTGCCTCCTGCATTTGTGCATTTCCAGCTGAAAGGCTGAACGCAAAGACAGGGCAGAGCCGGGCCCAGCTCTTGAGGTCTTTCATGTGCAGATCCTGCTAAATGACAGCAGGTCACATGAAGCTGTTCCCAGGCAGAGAGCACCTAGAGAGCCTCCCATGGAACCTGCCCGATGACAGCATTGTTCTGCTTCCCGTTTTCTTCACAAAAACAAGCAACTGCAAGGACGTGCATTCTGTGCATCAGAGCACGTGTTTCCAGAAACAGCCCTCTGTGAGGTGACCGAGGTACAATTTAACGAAGATAAAACTTCGTCTTTTCAGCGTGCACATACAACACAGATCCGTGGAGATCAGGCTCCTCCATCTCTTTTCAGATGGATATTGGAAAGCAGCGCTGAGCACCGGCTCTCGGGCACCCTAGCCAGTACGTGACAGCTGTGAGACCAGCCACCACCACAGCAGTGAAGTCCTTTACATGCCAGGAAAAAAATACATATATGGGGGGAAAAAGAATTAAAGAACCACCAAGGACATCCGTAAAGAACGCGTGGAGAAAAACCCCAGAAAAGTCGTCAAAAGAGATACCCGGATTTTTTCAGGGGTGTGTGGTGCGGAGACGAGCCCCGCGCCGGGTCTCGGTGCGGACAGCGGAGCGGCGGCCCCGGACCGCCGGAGCCGCCCAGGCCCGGTCCCTCCGCGGCCCCGCTGGCTGCGCTGCACCAAGATGGAGGCGGCGGAGCGAGGGGCGGCCGCGCCGAGGGGCGGCGCCGGGGCCGCGGCCAGCGGGGCCGCCGTGCGCGGGGGCGGGCGCCTCGGGCCGGTGACAGCGCCGGGGCCGTGCGGGCGGGACGGGCCGGGGGCAGCGCCCGCCGCGCACACAAAGGGGGGCGATGGCGGCCGCTCCCCGCACACAAAGGGCCGCGGCCGCGCTGCGCCGGGCGGGGCCGCGCGCGGCACGCCGGGAGCCGCCGCCGCCCCTCCGCCCGCACGGCCCCGCCGCCCGCCGGGGCCCGGAGCCCCCGCGGCGCCGCCCCCTCCCGCCGCGGCCCGCAAGCCCCGGCGGCTCCCCGGACGGCCGGTCCCAGCGCGGCCTCGGCGCCTTGGCCCCCGGAGCCCCGCGGAGCGCAGCGCGCACCCCGCGCCCCGCGGCCGCCGCTCCATCCCCGCACCGCCGGCCTAGTAGGCCGCACCCCCCAACCACCCCCCCCCCCCCACACACACACCGCGCGCAACCCCGGCGGGGCTCCCGGAGCGGTGCCCCGGTGCGGGCGGAGATGCGCGGGCGAGGGTCCCGCGGCGCGCGGAGCCCGCCGGGGCGGGCGGAGGTGGCGGCGGCGCCCGGCCCGCACTCACCCCAACAGCTCAGCGCCCCCGCTCCAGCGCCGCCATGAGCAGCACGGCACGGCACGTAGGAGAGAAATCACGGCGCTCTCGCGAGAGCCGCCCGCGAACGGGGAGGGGGGAAGGGGCGGGGCCGCGCGTGCGCGCTCGGAGCCCGGCGGGTGGCGCTCGCGGGCACGCGCCAGAGGGGATGGGGGGGGCACAGTGAGGGGACAGCGCGCGCGCGCCCGGGGGACAGCGCCCCCTTGCGGCCTGAGGAGAGAGAACCGGCTGAGGGGAGACGGAAAACCCAGCAGAGGAGAGGGAGCACCTCGAGGAAGGGGAGAGAAAGCCGGTGAGGGGAAAGAGAGCCCCGGCTGAGGGGAGAGAGAGAGAAAATCCCGGCTGAGCGGAGACATGGCACCCGGCTGCGGACAGAGGGAGAGCCCCGGCTGAGGGAAGAGCAAAACCCCAGCTGAGAGGGCACAGAGCTGAGGGGTAGAGAGAGAACCCCGAGTGAGGGAGGGAGAGCTCGGCCCGGGCCAGGGCAGCGGGCACTTCAGGCCCTGAGGAACCCGCAGCCTGTGGGGGGACGCCTTGGTGCTGGGCAGGCAGAGCTCGAGGGATAGACACGAGCCGTGCTCTCTCAAGCTCCCATCGAGCTGAAGCATCGAGGGATGCGGGGAGATGCTTTGCCGACAGGGCAGAGCATTTCCAGTCCTGAAGCTCCGGCCCAGTGTCCAACACAAGTGGAGCAAGTTCCGAAAGTGCCCAGCAGCCCTCAGGAGCCGTGTACAAGTGGCCACTTACAGTCACAGATTCCAGTTACAGATCCAGAATGGGACAGGAGCAAAGGGAACGTGGAGCTGTGCCAGGGGAGTTGAGGTTGGAGATGAGGGAAAGGTTCTTCCCTAGAGGGTGCTGGGCACTGCCCAGGCTCCCCATGGAATGGGCACGGCCCCGAGGCTGCCAGAGCTCCAGGAGGGTTTGGACAGTGCTCTCAGCGATGCCCAGGGTGGGAGTTTGGGGTGTCTGTGCAGAGCAGGGGTTGGACTCTGTCCTTGTGGGTCCCTTCCAATTTGTGATATTCTGAGAACATATCTGAACTTCCCTTGCCAATTTTTGTCTGCTACTAATAAACAATAAACTCAATCAAAGCAACTGTTATTTAGTTTCTGCTTTTTTTTCTGGCTGCACAGCAAAGACCTAATTGGAGGGATGTTTCACTGCGAGAGTGAAGATAAAAATGTCTCACAGGCATTCCGGATGATGTTAATTTAAAAAAAAAGAAAATTCAACATTTTGGTCATTGTAGTATTTCACTCAGGTGCAAAAGGCTTGGGAATATGCAGAATACATTGATTTCCTCCAGGACTCACAAAACAGAAAACACCTGAGAAAGTATTTCCCATTGGGTTTTTTTATTCCCTCCTGAACAATTTCTAATAGAAAAGGATTGTATACAAGAGCACTCCTGTACAGAAATCCCTTGTATCTA
Source organism: Chamaea fasciata (assembly GCF_029207755.1). Lineage (NCBI taxonomy): Eukaryota > Metazoa > Chordata > Aves > Passeriformes > Sylviidae > Chamaea > Chamaea fasciata. The sequence continues at coordinate 4,213,751 of NW_027094110.1, forward strand.
CCAGTCTTGCTGGGTATTCCAAATGTTCACAATGTCTCCAGTGTTCACTGTTTCTCAGTAAGCACAGGAACGAGTCACCTTCTGCATCTATCAAAAGTCTCACTTGGGAAAAAGTAGCATTAAAAATTTAAGCCAATAGTGGAAATGAGATGTTTACCGTTCTTGGGAGATTATTCTTCAATCACACGTAGGACAGAAATCTTTTATATAAAAGTGTCATTAAAAATACCACCCTACTGAGAAACTCCTACAACACTGCACCTCTAAATCCACTCAATACAGGACCTGCAGTAACTATGGAACACGTGTCACCAGACTCACCTGTGATGTGACATTAAAACTCTGTGTAGGGGGCTGGTTTGGTTTGGTTTGGTTTTGAGGCAGACCTGAACTCCCTCTGCCCAAACCCAAACTTGTGGGAGGCCAAAGAGCTTTGATCTGCAGGCTCTGAGCACACCAACAGAGCAGGGCTGGCTGAGAACTGGGAGCACTGGGAAGGCTGGGACTGCTCTATCTATCAAAAGAGATTAATCCTTCAAAAATGTGTGTGGCAGGAAGGGTCGTTAACCCCAATCTTCACCCCTAAAACAAGGTAAAGTTTGCTCTGAATAGGAGTGACTCCTTCAAGTGCTCTGTTGTTCTCTCAGCAGTGGCCAGGTGACAAAGTCAGGCCAGCCACTCTGTCATTTACTCTGCAGAGCCCAGCTGCCCTCTGCAGCCAAAACAAGCCACATCCCTGCCCCTCACACTGTGGTTTCTCAATCATTTCCTATTCCTTCTATCAAGCACAATAATCACAACCTGCATTATGTTCTCTAGCTACAGACAAGGCGGATTTAAGAGCCATCTGCACAGCTGGAATTATTAACTAAAGCTCATAAAAAATAACAAAAGGGAAAGGAAATGAACCATCACAAGGGAGGACACATCAAACACTTCAGTGTTAAGCATCCGAGTGCTGCAGGTACTAAGACAGGGGAGGGTGCAAGTTTTTGCCATCAACACTTCAGAAAAACGCAAAGAAAACAGCCCACACACTTTAAAGATAAAACATATATACAAGGAAACACCTGAAACAACAAATCCTTGTCAGGTAGTTTCGTAACAGTCTCTGAAGGCTTGGAGATGAGGTTTTTGTGGCCTAGGCTTCAGTCTGGCAGATCTTCTCTCCCCACCTCGAAGGACTCTTTGCTGATCGACAGCAGCTCACGCAGCTCCTTGTTTTCAAGCTGCAAAATCAACATTTTTGCTGAAATAGAAATGACCTAATTCACAACTAAAGGACTATCACAGAAAGGTGCTAATTTGTAGTTAAAAGATGCTGATCTTTAAACAGTCCCACTTCTTCATGGGTACATAAAGTTTGTGCATTGCAGTTTGTAATGCAAGCATTATACACATTGGAACCACATAATTTAAAGCTTATGTTCTTCTGGCTTTATTTATTTTTATATATAGATATATAAATATAATTTATTATTATTTATAAATATAATATAAATATAAATAAATATAAATAATATAATTATATTTTTATAAATATGAATAATATAACGTTCTATTTATATATAAATATATACATAGAATATGAACATCAATGTCTTGAAAATAAACAATCATGTTTCTCACCCCATCCCCAAATTTTGAGTGTTGTAAGTCCTTGACACAAACATAGAAAATCCAGAGAAAGTCGAGACCCCCAAAGCTCGATTTATCTTCAGCAACTGGCTCTGTTCTTACCTCCAACTGAGCCAGTTTCTCCTGAACTTTAAAGAATTGCTCGTCATCCACTTGAACAGCTTTTCTCATCACTGCTCCCATCTCACATATTCTGTCTATTTGACTTTCAATTTCCTGAAAGACAGAAAATTAATACAATTAGTAAGACCAGGCAAAAGCAACAGTTGTAACTTATCCCTTCTAAATCACTTACTTGCATTTTCCTGATTTTGGATTCTCTTTCTGCTTTGAATTTTAATCCTTTCCTCCCAAGCACTTGCAAGCCTTTCTACCTTGTATACTTAAGGATAAGAACTTGTACTTTATTGTCCTTTATCAGCAGTCCTTTATCAGTGAAAACTGTGAATAGAGACACAGCAGCCAGCAAGATAAGGCACCCTGACTTAAAGGGAAATAATTTCAAGTGTGCCAAGGTCTGAGACAGCAGATTCAGGTTCATGTGAACATGATTAGTAGGCACCAAATTTTATATTGCTTTATTAGAAAAGCCTGACTGAATTTATAAAGACACCAAAAATAAAAGCAAAGATTTCAAGTGTGGAGTAAACAGCCTTATCTCAGAAGGACATCAAGCAATAAAAATAAAGCAAGTAAGATCAGAGCCTCCTGAGGCAGATTTTACAGAATCTGTCTAGATACAGTAATAATTCTCTGGAAGATGCATTTTGCTGAAGCTCAGAAATGCACACGGAACAAACACTGACAAATTCCAATATGGAGCAACAGCTCCTGCTTGAAGAGCAATACAGCGCATAATGAACAGGGTGGAGTCTCTTCAAGTGCCCGTTCTCCCTCTGGAAGATAAATGTATCAGAGAGCAGGGAATTCAGTTTGGAACTCCATTATTCAGAAAGTATGTAAACAAATCAGAGCATCCAGAAGAGAGCTGGAGAACATGGAAGACTTCTGGGAAGAAAGATTATTATTTTTCTAAACTATTATTTTTCTAAACAGGAAGAGGGTTATACTAAGAATATAGTTCTTTTAAAGACATTAAAAGTTTGTTACTGTTCTCCAAATGGTGGGAAAGAAAAAAACTCAAGGACTTAATCTGAAGTACAGAAGACTTTGCCTAGACATTGAACAGACAAGAGAGATCCCTCAAAGGGCTCCTTCAGAGCCTTTTCAGCTCTGCACTGTCAAGTTTTGTTCAAATGTAAAACCTTGATAAACGGCAATTTCTGCTCTCAGGGAGACACTGGAAACTAAACACCACTTACCTTCAGAGGAGTTAAGCTACTCAGAAAAGAGAAACACTGAGCTGCCACATACCAGTGCAAAAAAACACATGAGAAGAGCTAGGCTGGCTCCAGTTCCAATGCAAAAACTACAAGATACGTCACTGGGTTGAACCAACCTGCTGTTCTCTACTCAGATATAAATGCATTTTTTAAAATGCCTAACACAATTCCGAGGTTTTAAATGGAAATTTAACGTTGCTCTGTTGCTAACATACAAGAATCAGGCAGCAGTTATCAGCAGCCACATCTCAGAGTTCTGTAGCCACTGAGCCCAATGTGTACAAAGGGACACTTGGAGCCACTGCACAGTGTGTGGATTTAAAAACTTTAGGGGATGAAATCTCTGAAGAACTAAACATACACAGCTCACAGTTTAGGAGGACTTTTTCCCTTTTGTTACAGCTACTGAACAGGAATAATAACAACTTGGACATCTTTGACGCTCCTAAAGAGGATCAGGTACATTAAGCTTAACCCAGGGAAGTCACCACCTGGCTGAAAGAAAAAGCCTCCACCTGGACTGTGATGGGGTTGTGTCCTCTGGGACAGCTGTTACAACCTTCATGCTCGGAATGGAATAGAAGGAAAAATACCACCAAAGAGAGTCAGGATTTTGAGAAAATGTATTCTGGAGCACAGACATTACAGGAATGTAAACAAAGATTGCATGACAGTGAGCAAGGGACAGGCGGTCTTGAGCACTCTCCTGTCCCCATCCCACCTTACCCCAGAATTAGCCTGATGGACTTTCAAGACTGGTTCTGCATCTTCACGTTTTCTCCCTTCCAACAGCTGTAACATCTGCTTCCTGTACTTGCTCATGATGAGTTCTAGCGCGTCCTGGTGCTCCTCCAGTGAGACCCACAGCTCTGCAGGGCACAGCACGTCACGGCCGCAGCAGGAGCCCCGGGGCGCCCGCTGGGTCCCCGCCGCGGGCGGGACAGGCGCTGCCCCATCGCTCCCCGGCCCTGCCACCGCGGTGGGGCTGCCCGGACCCCCTCGGCCGAGGAGACTCCCTGACCCGGGACCCACCGGAGCATCCAGCGATTCTGCCACAGGCGACACAGCCGCACCTCTGCTCTCCCCGACAAGACCCTCCCGCCGGGACCACCGAGCGCGCATCCCCGCCGGGACAGCCGCCACATCCCCCGGGCTGGGCACAGCGCCCAACGTCCCCCGGTCCCCTCTGTACATCGCCGGCCCCTCTCACCCCGGTTCTCCTGCTGCAGGTCGCGGATCTGCGTGTTCTCCTGCGCCAGCAGCACGTGCGGCCGCAGCCGGGACGGGTCGGGTGGCTCCGCCGCGGGGCCCGGGCCCTGCCGAGGAGACGCGGGGGTGGGTCCGGCCCCCTGGGGCCTACCGAGACGCGGGGGTGGGTCCGGCCGCCCCGCCCGGGCCGTGCCGAGGCGCGGGGGTCGCCCCGGCCGCGCTCACCTGGTCGGCGCAGCCCGCGCCCGCCTCCCGCATGGCGGCCACGCGCCGGTGCAGCACGGCCGACTGGTCGATGAGCGACTCGGCCGCCGTGTCGTGCTCCTTCAGCCGCTCCAGCAGCGTCCGCGCGTCCGTCAGGATCTTATCGATGGTGCAGCTCATGGCGGGCGGCGCTGCTCACCGCCGCGGCGGGCCCATGTCCCTCGCGGCCCCGCCGCCGCCGCCGTCCCCTCTCGGCCCCGCTCCGGCCCCGCCGCCGGGCGCGGGCGGACGCGAACCCGCGGGGCCGGGACGCCGCTTCCGCCCGCGGCCACAGCGCCGCCAGTGCGCAGGCGCGAGCCCCGCCGGTCCGCCGAGCGCCCGCTGGGCGGCGCCAGAGCGCCGCGGGCGGGCCGGGGGGGGCGTGGTCCGGGGGCGGGGCCAGCGGGCAGGTGGGTCGGTTTGGGGCGGGGTCAACAGTCGGGGGCGGGGCTAGGGGCGCGCCTGCCGCTCCCGGGGGACGCTCGGGGCGCCGGTTTCGGGGGGTTTCGGGGGGTTTTGGGGGGTTTTGGGCGAGGGGACACCGCGCTCCCCCGCCACACGGCGTCCCAAGGCCGCCTGTCCCAGGTGGATGTGCCCCTCTCCCACGAGCCGCCCACGCCGCGGTCCCGCGTGTCCGAGTCCCCCGTGCCCCGAGAGCCCCGGGCGCGGCCGCAGCGGCCCGGCCCCGCACGGCCGGGGGAGCCCGGGACAAGGCCGGCTCCGAGCGGGCGCTGCTCGGCACGGGCTGTTTGCGGAGGGCCGGCGGCCCTGACCCCGGGTCCCGCTTATCTGTGCGGCTGCTCCCTCCCAGCGCGATCAATCCCGGCTCGGATCTGCGGGGCTCCCATCTTATCTGATCGTGCTGTTTGTCCCTTCCAACAGTAAACATCCGCCACTCAAAATAACAAGCTGTGCAATGCTGACTCGCTGCTTTGATTCTTATTTGCTAACTGAAGCTCCTGTTGGCGATCCGGGCTGTCCTTGAGGCTTTGTGCCACGAAGCTTTGTTCAATACCAACGACTTTATTAACAATGTTTTCAACAATAGTGTTTTAACAGGACTGCCTTTGATTTGAATCATTTTTTTGAGTTTAAATCCCTATTCACACAAACACATGAGAAAAATCCAGGATGCTTTATCAGATGAAGGTTCTTTATGATCCCAGAGATAATCAAGCCTGGTGCAGAAGTGCTGAACGAGATAATCTTATAAAAGCAACAATCTCAAAACATGCATACAATGCAAAAGAGAACAGGATAAGCAGCTGCAGTTGGAATATTTCATCAGAATCAGATTAATTAGTAAAGCATGAGAGCTATTCTGCAAATTCGGGAAATGTAATCTTTCCACTAGTTTGGAAATAAAAGTCCAGACCATGGTTATAGCATATTTCACCTTTTGGTCTTTCCCTATTTTTCATCTTATTAGAGAATACTAGAAAGTTAAGACAGTTTATCAGAATTCCTCTTTCCTAATAGGCAGGTCATGAATACTTGGAAAACTGACAAATATTGCTGTGTGGACCATCCTTGTTGTGGAACAAATTGGGTAAGGATTGTCCTGTGCCAAAATGAACACATCATCCCTAAGCCATGGCCCGTGTTGGTCCCACTGTCACATCCTCACATGAGCCCTCGTGTGCAGCTCAGCACCTGCTGCTGCCTCCCTCTGCTCCTGTTCCCAGCTCTGTGCCTGCTCCAAAGCCTCTCCCAGAGCACCCATTTCCACTGAGCCTCGGGGCAGGCTCACCGAGCAGGCCTGACACAGCTCCATGCACGAGCTCCGTGTGCCAGAGACATCTTTCCCTTTTTCACTTTATCCACAACAGGCATTTCTGTGAAACCAAACTTGCCGTCCCTGAGGTTCCACTGAATTCAGGCACTCAGTGAGTCATTTAGAGATGTGGCACTGGGAATTCCAGTTCACATCCATAGGAAATCAGCTGAAGGAACCCACGGTCTGGGTGGGGTGAGGAATCATTTCACCAGGAAATGATGAGCAGCACCGGCATGAGTCTGAACTGCTGCTGGCCTGTTCTGCTCTTGTGTTTATAACTCTGATTGAACAGTCACTTCTCCCTGGTGTCAGAGGTGCCATCCTGGCCTTCCCTGCCAATAGGGACAAGCAGGGGGAGGTGAGGGCCAGCACTGCTGTACCAGACTGTCATTTCAGGATCAGTTTATTTCCTCTGCGGCGTTCTGGCTTCTAGGAATAAAATTACAGGATGAGGGAAATGAGGGTCTACACCACCATTGCCACACTGCACTGAGCCTGTGCGCCCACTTGGGCCTGGGCCTCAGCTCCTCTCCAGCAGATCTGGACACGGAATCATTTGTCCAGCTCCAAGGGACAGCAGAGTGAGCTCCTGTGGCGCCAGGACACAGCGGATCCCAGTAGGACAAAGCTCCTTGATTTAAATGCTGGGAATGCTTTTCACCAAAACTTCGAGTGTGTAGCAACAGAGCTTAAACAAATCAACAGATGAGCATTTCTGAGTAGGGGTGCCTTGTAATTCCTTTGGCTTATCACATCAATTCTGTGTAAACTAAATAGAATGTATAAATTTGGCCTCTCAAAGTTTTTAGTGTTTAACTTCGATTTGATTAAACACTTATGTGTGTGTACAAAGTGAAAAATGGGGTTACAAGAGGTTAATGTTTTAATGCTTTTAATAACTCTTAACCACATGGCTGTATTTTGTCAAACAGAACACGGGGTTGTTGTAGCAGGAGAAGTGAAGGCTGGATAGCAGAGTACTGGGACACTCAGAGCAACAACGCTGCTGCAGAGCCCAAACTGCTTCCAGGCCATCTTTGGAAAATCAGAAATGGTATTTCTGTGGTGGGATAAATACATAACAGTTCTGAGTACAGCTGAGGAGGCTCTTGCTAACAGTAGGAAAATCACAAAGAAAAGAAATCTAGATGGACCAAAAGTGAACAAAATTGCTCAGGGGACTGGAGCACCTCCCCTATGGAGACAGGCTGAGAGAGCTGGGGCTGTTCAGCCAGGAGAAGACAAAGTTGTGTGGAGACCTCCCAGCCCTTCCCAGGGTCTGAAGGGGCTACAGGGAAACTGGAGAGGGACCCCTCATCAGGACATGACAAGGGGAAATGGGTTCAAGCTGAAAGAGCGGAAATTCAAGTTATATATATCTGTGGAAGAAATTTTGCCCTGTGAGGGTGCCCAGAGCAGCTGTGGCTGCCCCTGGATCCCTGGAGATGTCCAAGACGAGGTTGGAGCACCCTGGGATAGTGGAAGGTGTCCCTGCCCACGGCAGGGTTTGAACAAGATGGGGTTTAAGGTCTGTTCACACCCAAACCATTCTGGGATTCTATGAACAGACGGGTATCAAATGGCAACCTCTGTGACAGATGCAGTGACATCTAGATATTGGAAGGAGAGAAAAGAATAGAGGGCACATTTCTAGGATACTTCCTGGATTTTCAGTAAAATGATATTAATTGTAAGTGTGGTCAGTGCAGGTAGAAACATTGTGCCTAAGTGTCTGAAAGCACAAGTCTCCCATGGTGATGCAGCAGGGCACAAGCTTTTTTAAAACAGAATGCAACAATTCTCACTTCCATTACAAGTCCTTCCTTCAAAACCCAACTATTTCAGCAGCTACAGCTGTTTGAAAGGCAAACCAGCCCCTTCTCACACCACACCCCCAACACCTTCTGACTGCTTGCTTTTAAAATTAAGTGGTAGTGTTCAGACAGCTCTCAGCTACTGTCACAATTTCACTGCTAAGGCCTTCAACAAAAGTGTAGCTCAGAGACTCACGAGCCAGGAGCCCAAAGGAATCCTCCTCTTGCACTTCCCAGCCCATACTTCGAGGTACATTAACGTGGCATAATGCAGAGTTGTCCTGTGACAAAAGTTATTACCAAGAAACTCAGTCTTATTGTTCATCCTAATTATCTTGCTTTGATAAATCTTGAGGAGTCACCCACTGCACCGCAGCACTCACATTTATGAGTCTAATATTCTTTCTACTGTTAAAACAAATGTCCTCAAGATGGAATCCAGGCTGGAGAAAAGGAAAAACATTATCATTGATAAATGAATACATCCAGTTAGTTCAGTCTCTCAGCAGCAAGACCACTGGTGATAAAATGCTGAGCAAGGGATTCCACAATAATTATTTTGTAATGCTTAATACAGAGTGTTGAGATCTGCTTTATGGAAATCAGGTCTTGGCTTCCCTTTGCTGTATCTACAAAGTACAGTCACTGCAGTGCCTGTAGTTAAGAGTATTCTCTAGGAACTACCAACTCTTGAGATTGTAATCAAACTTAATTGATAACTTTGCTTTCTTTTACATTGTCCCTTGCTGGAGCACATTATTAAAAAATTTTGGTCCTCCAGCCAAGGGGAAACAGATTTGGCAGAGGGAGAGGTGTCAGGGTACCCAGGAGCTCTGTGAAGGTTGAATGGATGAGCTTCTTGTACCTACTCTGCCTTCAGGCACTGCAGATTAAGTTTAAGAGAATAAACAGGAGAAGCAGTAACATTTTGTGGGCCATCCTGAGATTTTCAGGTGAGTTCAAGGCAGTCAGGCTCTTGGACTGAAATTTGACGTACTGGTCACTGTGCAGGGTAACACCAACAGGAAAAATTGATACTCACAAGGCTTTGTGCTGCTTCTCACCCAGGACTGAGAGGTTCATCCACACCCATGAAGATCAATCCCAACCGTGTCAGCATTCCCAAACCTTTGGAAGATCTATAAATAGTAGAAGAGAGGGGGAGCAGAAAACTGGCAGTTTTTAAATGAGTTCCTCAACAAATTGGAAAGGAAATCCAAGGTCTCGGATCACAAAACTTATGGCATGGATGAGTCTGCCAGTGTATTTTATGCTTCTGAACCATTTTATTTCTTTGACATAAAAATAGGTAAAGATTAGGTTAGATCATTTTGATGCGTGATCTGCATTGTTAATATTCAGCTTTCTTTAATATTGCTCAGAACAGTTTACCAACAGGAGAGATTAAATCCTGTAATGAAATAATCATTATTTTAATATAACCTTTAACTCACATAGAGCAACAATTACTGTAATTAGCAATTAGTTTTCTGGGGGCTTTAGTCGTTTACTATTTGACTCTCGCTTTCATCATTTAATGATTTACAGTAATGAGCTGGAACATCAGTATTTTGTACTGAAATGGCCAAAATAGTTCTGCAGGCATCCTTGCCCTCATGTGACAGATCTCAGATGGCTTGGGGAGAAGTTAGCCAAGAGCAATAGACAATGCCATCACTTCTGCTTCAGTTCCACTGAAAAACAACAACAAAGTGACTGCTGTGCCTTGCAGTCAGGGCTCAGTAGCTCTTGGAGGGCTGTTACTTTGCTGAGATTCTGCCCTTTGTTTGAGTTTTGTTTGACAAATGCTTTATAAATGAGCAGAAGAGGTGGTTTATGTTTCATTAATGAGGCTGATAGTGGTTAATTACTGAAGTTACGTAAACAATCCAATACCAGATCAAGCCAAACGGGTCATTTATGTAGAGAAGATCCAGCTGGAGTAGATGCGATTTCCTTTAACTGTTCGGATACCAAATGAGTCACGGACATCAGGAATCTCCAGTCCAGACGAACAAAGAATTGCGCTGACCTCGAAAACAGATTCTCTCGGCAGCTATGGATCCAGGGAAGCTCTTCCTTCAGCTCCCTCACTCATCAGACCCCATCAGAGGAGAGTGGGCTGCCCAGAGCTCCCAGTCTGCAGTGGTGGCAGTGAGGCTGCACAAGTGCTGCAGCAGGGTCCAGGTCAGGCTGCTGTCGTCAGGTCTGCTTGGTTGCTGTGGAAAACGTGGGTGTCCCTTATTCCCCACTTCAGTGCCACTTGTGGATGTTGGCTCCTGGCATGAACTCGTGCAGCTCCTATTTTCAGGCCGTATCTATGAGTGACACTTTGTTTACTCGCTGCTAGGAAAGCAAGCTCGGAGTCTGGTACTATTTCCTTTGCCACTGAAGTGGCTCTGGGCATGTTACTGACCAGAGACTTCAGCAGTGTTTTACAGAGTTGATGTATGTATAGAAAAATAACAGAAAACAGAGCTGGAAGAGAACTTAAAAGTCCTTTACAAAAAGTCCTCTCTACAGATCAAAACAACTCTGAGAAAACAATTCTTGAGTTCAACCTGGTTGCCCAAACTGATCTTTAAAACAGCCAGTGGAGAAGATTGTACAAGGAACTCACTCCAGTGCTATTTTTACCACAGTAATTGCTTTCTCTAGTTTGTAATTTAAATCGGCCTTACTCCTAAATAACCTTTCTGGTTTTTGATTATTTACAAGCATGGAAAAGGGTTTATTTTCCTCTTCTTTGCAGCAGTATTTTAGGTGACTCAAGTGTGCCCTCAAGTCTCCCATTTTTGTTATGCTAAGCTTTGAATAGGAACAGTGATTTGTTAAAATAATGTAAATATTTGTATTTACATAAATATATGTATTTAGCCAGTCACCTGGTCTGAATCACTTCATGATTATGCAAAATTGTTCCATTACTACAGCGTGGGAGTTAATTAACCTTGGGCTAATACTTAATTACTGCAATTCATTTCTACTACGATTAAGTTTTATGTAGTTATTTTATAAACTTATTTATACACTGATTTTAGAAACTGAATTTACCCTGAATCCAGCAGGCTTTATAAAAGGAGTAGAATGGGGATCTTATGCCTTTTAAAAACCTGGGCTATAGGCTTAAGTCCCCTGGAGTCAACAGGCTCTAAATACCCACATCCTACAGCTAATTTGAACAGCTTATCAGTAAGGTTCCTTCTATCAGAAAAAATGCTAAAAATAAAAGTCAGTAGCATTTGAAAGCTAACCACAATATTTCACAGACCTCTGCTTGTTTTTCCAACTTTCACGAGACAGGCTGGATGAAAAAGTCAATGGGATATTGTGAAAGAGATACTTCTGGGAAAAAAATAAAAATATTTGTTTTATCAATTGTAAAACCTTCAGTTTTAGTATTGAAGTTTTTTTTTTACAATTTGGCAAGTTTCTGTATGAGGCTGCTTTTACCAGAAAGGCAAGTGCTGATGATAATTAGGCTTAGAACATCATTATTTTAATCTCTGCGGCATAATCACTGTGTTCCAGTGCCCCATCACCACACATGATCAATGCAGGACATCTGAAAACTTAGAAAACCCCATTATATGCTCAAAAACATTTATCAGTCAATGCTGTTTGGTCTTGAAAGACTAAACCATTCCACTCCACAGACAGATTCCTAAATGGCACATGGAAATCAGCAGCCTTAGGGCAGCTCCTCTCTTGAGGCCACGCAATGTAAATGTGTCCCTCCTTTGAAGGGTGATGGCAGTCTATCCATGAAAACCTACTGTCCTAAAAGGGTATTTTGAGTGACTTTGCTCTAAGTTACCCAACAGGAAATCATATTTTTCTTTCCCCATCTAATTCCATGCAGTATCCAACAGAAGCAGTTTTTCCTGAGGTGATTGGAGAACCAGTCCTACACAGAAGGCAGGTGAGCTCCTCCTGGAGTGAGGAGATTTACAACCTGCTGGGAGCAGTGAAACAGCATGATGCCGAACAAGAAAATTCCCTATCCAAAAGGTCGCATTTACCTAGGAAACAATGAAAACATCAAATTGCAATATTGCTTTTTTAGAAGTTACTAGTAATGGAAATACTCAGGGTTTTAAGAATGAAATTTTGCTGAGTTAACGGCAACATGAACTTAAGTTCACTGAGGTTGCCACTGAACTGAGTGTGAGCCTGGTGTGTGCTGCATCACCACAGGGGTGTCTGGATCACAACACGGAGGACAAGGTAAGTGTTTTGTCTTTGGAGGTCCTGGCCTGATCCAGCCTTTCCAAATTAAATCACCATGTCATGTAAAAATCTCCAAATAATGCTACTGCAATATTTTCCCCCTTGGGAATTGAACATTTTCCATCACCACCCCGGCATGTCAACATGAAGCAATCAAAATGGGAGAATTTGGAATTCTAGCAGGAAAGCAGAAATCTTCGTGCTGGGCAGGGAGGACTCTGGGAAGCAGTGACGTGAGGGTCCCCATGGCCTCTGTCCCTGATGACCCAGTTCTGCTGTGATTTATGTGGGCTCGCAGCTGCCCTTGCTCCGACCCCAGAGGAGCTGTGTGGGAAGTTGGTGTCTCGGAGCCGCAGCGTGGCTCTGCCGAGTGTCTGGAGCCCGGGGTGTGCACACAAACTGATAAATAGGGAAAGGCCCTGCTGGGCTCCAGCTGGAGCAGAGCTGGGACCGGCGCTGCAGCCCCGCGGACCCCGCGCTGGAGAGGAGCTCCCTGCAACCACCGTGAGTGTTTAATTCCCCTCTCTGCATGCTCTGAGCCAGACATCAATGTGCTGTGCGAAAATATTCCAGGTGCTGGGCTTTCTTCTTCTTTACCTCCTTTTCTTCTTTCTTTTTAAACATCTGACTAAACGGAAACAGCAAGCGTGCGCTTTTAAATCTGGGATTCTGCTGCCAAGGGTTTGTTCCAACTCTACTTCATTTGACACAGGGAGTGAAGGAAAGCAACTTTTAAATTCAGTTATTTGTTTCCCTTCCCAAAAGTACCCAGAAAACTTTGAGTTTCAAACAACCTCTAACCTCTTATTTTACAATGTATAAAAATTATGCCTTTAAAATAATTATTGATGGAATCACAATTCCAACGGAAAATTTCAAGATAATTGCAATGCAGTCCATTGGTGAAATAAGCCAGTTCTGATTATGGTTATTATATGACCAGGAAGGAACACATTTAATAAGAAGAAAAGTGGAATTTCTTCAAAGAGCAGCTTTGGGGAACTTCTTGGCACATTAAAACCAGGAGGAACAGAAAAACCTTTAATAATGCATGTAAGCTGCATACAGGATCAATCAAGTGATCCTACAATTTCCCCAGCGAAATCATTCTTTAATTAAGCAGTGATTACTGAATTGCTTGAGTGAAATTGAATAGATTAGCTGGCATCACACCTACTTGGCACTGATTATGCTCAGTTACTTTTTTTTTTTTCATTTTTTGGTTAAATTTTCACAAATTAAAAAAAAAAAACCCAAGCTTTGCCTTCCAGCTGCAAGCAAAGTACAGTGATGAAACCCGAGCCTGAAACGTGCTCTGAGTTCCCCTACGTGACCACTAACGTGCCCCAAGGTGTGCTAAATAGATGGTGAAGACATTCAGCTCGAGTTCCTAAAATTCCCTGTAAACAAGAAATTTCCCCATGACTCAACTGTCAAAATATTTACGATAGCAGCTAAAGCACTGTCAGTACCGACCTCCGAAAGGGCTCCCTGTGGCCCTGCTCCATGAAGGATGTTTTGTATCCCAATAAATTTGATAAGCTGATGATACGTTGCTGTATGATATGGGGTTTTATAGCAATAAAAATGATAAACCCCACATCTTTCACCATAAATAGAAGTAAATAGATCTGCAGTTCAGATTCTAGTCTGAACATGTACATTCTATTTATGGTCCTACATTACTTTTATCAATCAATGGATTTTTATTTTCTTTATTGGATTCCATTTTTGATAAATCATCAAGTCTTTCAGTTGGGACTAAGAACTAAATTTCTGCGTGAGATGGATAACCAAGCCCTTGAATCAACACATTCTGGTTTATATGGAACATTTACAGTTCAGAAGATGAGCACTGGCAAAACTAAGCCTGTAAAAGCACAACATTTTCAAACGTGCTTAAACCACCTTGAGTGTAGGTCACCTCTTCCAAAACACACCATTCCCCTCACCTGGTCCAGACTTCACATGCGAAAATGCCCAGCAGAGGAATGAAAAGTAGGAACAGCCTGTGCTTCACAGAGATGACATTTTCTGTCAGCTCAGTCCGTGTGACTGAGGACTGAAGGCTCCCACCTTATGTGTGAGACTGCTTGGGATGCTACAAAATAAGTCATTAACAAATTCGTCTTTTGTTCCCGGTTATTTCCACTTTTTAGGCTAAAGACCTTTCTGCATCCTCTCTGGAATGTATTTAGATTTTTGTTTCTTTTCAAACACTCATGTACAATTGGGGTTATGCTGGGAATACACGGAAAAGAGAAAAAGGGGCCCAAAACATTTTTTTTTGGGAATGGCACGGCTGCAACTGCCCCAAACATCCAAACCCTTTGCTCCATTCTTATTCCAACTTGGTTCCAGTTACTGTTTTGGACATTACACCTGGGCATGGCTGGTACCTTCTGTCAAGAGCTTCACCGTGCTGGGCACGTGCAGAATTCCCGTGCCTGGCAAAGGGTTAGTGAGTGTCTGTGTGGGCTGGGGAAGTGTCAAGGCTCAGTCCCACGAGGTGTGAGGGGTTTGGGATGGCCACAGAGCCTTGGGGAGAGCAGCACATGGATCATGGAATCTCAGGGACGGCTGCAGTTTGGATGAGTCCTCCCTGCTGCTGTCTCACTCACCAAGGCGGAGGCAAAGGTTGGAAAACACGATTCCCACAGTCACTCATAACTAATCAAAACTTGCCTGGCCTAGGAAATGAAGTTCCTTCCTTATATATCTTATTCTCTTCTTTTTTTTTTTTTTTTTTTTTTTTTTTTTTTTTTTTTTGCTTTAAAAAGCCCAGTGCTTTGTCTGATCAGAAAAACAAGCTTGTCAACTCTAAATTCTCAAATGTCAGAAAGGAAACTCTTAATGTTTACGCGTAAGTCTCATTCTAAGACAGTAGAGCATTCCTCAGATAACCATTGGATTTACTATTCCCACTGTTCTAACATCCTCCTAATTTAAGATTTCAGTTTATAAATTCTCAGTCTACGCTGGAAATTTTGTAGGTGTGACTGGTTACTGTTATTAGCCATAAAAATCAGTAAGAAGGGCTGGATCCTTTCTCATACCATACCTAAGGTGAGGAAACTTTGCCTAAGGAAAATTTGCTTCCAGGATTGAAAATGTTTAAGCAATCGACCACCTTA